>NW_023425377.1:22472500-23672500 GCF_014108415.1 Molossus molossus
AAGGGCACCTCCTGCTTGTGACCTTGGGCCCATCCCTGACTCTGACCTCGGTTTTCCCCATGTATACAGTGATGGGAGACAAACCAGACTCCCTGGGAGTTCATAACAACTTGGGCTCTTGGGATCTACACTCAAGTTCCACAACACTCATGACGCCCATTCATCAGGCCCTGGCAGAACTCCCCATGCCCACAGCACCCCCAGGGCACACCTGATCCCTCCTAACCTGCTCCCAGGGGAGGAGGGAAGGGGGAGAAAAGAGGCTGAGCTGGCTCAAGGGCCAACCTCAGAACCCCAGACCCCAACCCGGTGAGGCTTCTCTTTCTAGGACCTGAGGGACAGAGGTGGTGAGGATCAAGGAGAAGTGCTGTGTGTTCTTAAGCAGGTGGCTTGGCCCCTCTGCGCCCCTGGCACTCTATCTAAAGCAGGAGAGACTATGTTGTGCAGTAGTAACACACAGGCTTTGGGGCCAGACTGCCCGGGGTTGAATCTGGCCACTCACCAGCTATGTGACTTTGGCAAGCTCACTGAACCTCTCTGTGCCTCAATTTCCCTTTTGTAAAATGCTGATAATAACAATACTTACTTCATGTAGTTGTTGACATGTAAAGAAAAGTGAATACCCCTGGCACATAGTAAATAACCATAAATATTACCTACTTTTGCAGAACACTGGCTCTTATCTTTTGAACACTCTTATTAGTCTCTAAGAGTCATCATTCCAGAGGATCAATGCAAGTCTCCGGTCAGCCCCTCTCCTGCCCCTTTCTGACCATGGTGATAGCCCCTCCTTCTCACCCCATGTTTTTGGAGTCTGTTGAGCTATTTCATACCTATGATCCCCACATATCCTTCTTAGTCTATTTCATAGCAGCTCAGGACAGAGGCCTGAGTCCCAGAGGAAGCAAAATAATTTGTCCACGACCACCAGCCAGTTAGCCAAGGCTCGAGGTCCAGATATCCACTCCTGAAGTGCGGTGCGGGCCAGGCTCTTTCCCACGGTGCTGTGCCCATCCTCCCACCCTCAAAACCTGTTCCTGGCCAAACACCAACTAGTAATTTATACTGAGGTATGAGTCTTAAGTGACTGAGTGTCCATCTCCTCAAGGGCTCCCTATTTTATTTTGTTTTTAAACATTTGTTTTGTTTCGTTTTGCTTTTTAGAGAGAAAGGAAGGGAGAGAGAGACAGAAAGATAGAAACAGCCATATGAGATACAACCATCGATTGGCTGCCTCCAGCATGCCCGCTACTGGGGATCGAGCCCACAACCCAGGCATGTGCCCTGACCAAGAATCAAACAGGAGCTCTCAGTCCAGGGACCGAAGCTCAAACCACCGAGTCACACTGGCTGAGCAGGGCTTCCTATTTTATTTTATTTTTGTTTATTTATTTATCCTCACCCGAGGACATTTTTGCATTTATCTTCACATAGAACGAGAGAAAGAGAAAGAGAGACACATTGATGTGAGAGAGACACATCGAGTGGCTGCCACCCACACAACCACAACCAGGGCCAGGGCCAAACTGCAACCGAGGTACATGCCCCTTAGCGGGAACTGAACCCGGGACTCTCTGGTCCCCAGGCCGACGCTCTAAGCACCGAGCCAAACCAGCCAGGGCAGGGCTCTCTATTTTAACGGAGATCAAAATATGATACTATTTAATAAGCTATAGTTGTTATTTTTTTTAGCATTTATTATTTCATTTTCAGAGCAACAGTACAAGATAAGGTCTATTATCTATTATCTATTGTTTATCTATCTATTAACATTCTCTATTGTTTCTATCTTACAGATGAGAAAACAGAAGCTTAGGGAGGTTATATAACATGCCGAAGATCTCTCAGCTAGCCAGGAGGAGAATTCAGGGCTCCAACCACAGAATCTGTGTATTAGCCTCGCAGGGAGCAGGTAGTACAGGAGTAGGTTGGATTTGGTCCATCTGTAGCAGCCCTGGGAAGCGGGGCCGGGTAGCGTAGGGTCACACAGTACTATACAATACTGCCTCACCAAGTGGAAAAGATGAAGTTAGGATGGTGGAATTTCAGGCAGTGGCCAGTTGGTAAAGATTTCATTCTGGAGAGGGCTTGTGTAAGCCTCTGGAATTACAGGGCTGGGAGGCTGTCCCCACACTGACTCCTCCTCTGGCCACACTGGGTAGCCATTGAGCCCCAGTGGCCAGGGACAGTTCACAAAGGACTCCGAGCTCACACACACACACTGGGCTAACTCAACAGAGCCCAGCCACCTGTCTGACCAGATCATGGGTCCCAGGCTCCTTTGGGTCCCAGGCTCCTTGGGTCCCCAGGGGAGAAAGGCATTTTCATAACTACAGCCAATGTACCCCAGTTCCTACTTTGGACCTTTTACCATCCTCAGGAACACTTTTCTCCCAACCAGATCCCTCCCATTCTTCTAGACCTAAGTTCTGGTCCAGCCTTCTCCATGAGCAGCCATGACCACACCTTCAGATAACAGTCAGGCCTCTGTTCCAGTGTCACCTCCAGAGAGAGAGTCCTTCCCTAACTGCCAACACTAAGTAGCCCCTCTCCGTCTTAGCATCATGGCTTACTTTTTCTTGTGCCACTTTTATCTATCCGAAATTATCTCGCTGATTTCTTTGCTTGCCCTTCTCTTAACTATCTCCCCAATGAAAATGCAGCTCCTTGAGAGCAGGGACCTGACTGTAACTCTGATGCCCACCCTCCTACCCCATTGCTACCCAGGACACTGAGGTCCATAGAGAGCAAGGGATTCACCCAAGGTCATACAGCAACAAGTGGCAGGGATTGGCCTTGCACCAAGGTCTCTGCAATGCAGCCCCTCCCCATCCACATCCCAGTTGACCCTCTGCTGGCTTATCTTGTCCCTGTTGCCACACTACAGTGGGAGCCAGAACCTCGAGTCCTCCACAACAGCACCCCTTCACTTCCCCAGGGGCCCACACTGCCCCAATCTGGGCAGCCCTGCCTGCTTCCCCCTCAGTCCCTCCCTTCCTGGCATCAGCAGCTCCGATGAGCTCATGTCTGGAAGCCTGGGAGCTGCTCTGAAGGAAAAGGTGCCTCCCAGGCCAGGCCCAGAGGCCTGGAGGCGTGTTCAGCCTTGTGGGATGATAGCCCTGGCAGGTGGAGGGAGTGTGCTGACCCCTGCCCAGCCTACCTCCCAGAGCCGTGACATGGGCTCAGGGGACACCAGGTGTGATGGGAGGATGGGGGGGAAGAGGAGATAGAAAGTTCCTCTGCCATTTAACAAGAAGGGTCTCTGTCCCAAGGAAAGACAGCTCTGCTGTCTTCTACTCACAGAATCACCCTGGGCAATCTCTTCCCCTCTCCAGCCTCAGTCTCCCCAACTCTAAAATGGGGAGAGTAGGTAAAATGCTGACTGAAGAGGCTAGGGATCAGTTGGGAACCAGGCACCTGACTGTCACAGGGTCTTTTTCCTTTTTTTCACCTTAGGGGAAGGATAACAGTTAACAAGGGAGGGAAGGAGTTAAAGGCTTATTTTAACCACCTAAATGCTGATTCCAACCACAGCTTAACTTAGGTTCTAGTTTAGGGGAGGGGACAGCTGGCCCATGACCTGCAAAGTGGGGCCAGCCTTAAAAGTGGTGCCTGGGAGCCAGGGTGGCACAGAAACAACCAGGCTGCTTTTGGGAACTTCTCTGAGTATTAGACTAGAGTGATCCTAGTCCATTCCCCAAATTATGCAGATAGGGAAACTGAGGACCAGAGGAGGAACTAACCCAAGATTTCATATGGAGACAGAGACAGGGGATCCACCTCCAAGAATCAAGGCATTTTCAACTCCACTGCCTGAGGGGTATGGTAAATAGTGGGAAGAGGACGTCATCCATTTGTTTGTGGCTCTGGATGGGAGCCAGCCCAGGGGTTGGTGACAGGCAAGCTGGCACCAGCAAAGATCCCGTCCCTTACCCCAGTGTACCCTAGTCCCTCTGATCAGCATCTGGTCTCATCATCCTATACCTTGCAATGTGACAGGGGTAGGGCACACTCCACCACCCCCACAGTCACCACAAGCACTGCTGTCTCCATTGCAGTTGTCCCCTTGGAGGACCTCTTCCCACCCTCTTACTGGAAGCCAGAGAGGTCAGGGGTCTTGCCCCAATCACACAGCAAGTTGGTTTATCCCAGTGCCACCTGCCACTCCCCATGGGGGTGGGGGTGGAGCTGGTGCTGCTTTCCTGCTTGTTCTTGCAGACAACCCAGGCAGGGAATGGGGGGGGGGGTTCCCCCTGAATGGGGCCCCCTGATTCCATAGTGTCACCTCTAGGGCCTCCTATTCACCTGGCAAATGGGGGCATGAACAGCAATGTTGTGAGAATTAGATGTGGAGCCCTTAGGACAGTTCCCCCTCACCCCTAGAAGCTCAGGAAAGGCCTCGATTTCCCCAGGCGGGGCTTGGGCCGGGGGTCCCCGCGGTCCAACGGCTCCGTGTCCAGCGCCTAGCAGGCACAGCCTGAACCCCGCGCCGCCGCCCGGCCCGCGGGAAGGGGGCCGCCGGCTCAGCACACGCCGTTCCGCTGCCCCACAGGCGCCCATGTTGGTCAACCCCGGGCAGAGTCCAACCCACTGTTTTACTGAGTCCAGCTGGCACGACCTTCCCCAGAGCGGGCTGCGGAGTGCAGACCTCCGGCAGCCGCCCACCCGTGAGCCCGGGCTGCCCGGTCCCGATGGGCTTGCGGGTTGGGGCTGGAGGGCTGGAGCGCCCACGCAGCCCAGGGAGTAGCTCCCCGGCGTCGGGTCCTCCTCCCGCTCCCAGCGGCTCCAGAGCCTCGAGATTTCCCAGGCCCACCCCCCAGCCCACCGTACAGATGGGGAAACTGAGGCCCGGGGTGTAGCAGCAAGTTGGCCAAGGTCACCCTGCACGCGAGGACAGAGGCCGAGAGGAGCCACCTCCATCTAGGCGGCGCCCCGAAGGCACAGGTGGGAAGGGGCGAGGTGCGCTCGGCCGGTACCCCTGCCCGGCCAGGGCCCCTCACTCACCTCCAGCCTCGGCGGGTCCCGGAGCTCACCGACGCCACCACCTCTGCGCACCTGGCCGCGTCCGTCAGGGAGCCCCGCCCCGAGACCCCAGCCACTCCCGCCGCCCCGGGCGGCCCCTCCGCGCCGCCTCCGCCGCCACCTCTACCATCTAGCGGGCTGCTTGGGGACCCGGAGCCGGAGCCGGAGCCGGAGGGCTGGGCGGGCAACAAGCCGCGCTCCTGCTGGCCGCTCCCCGGGGCCCTAGCGCCGCCCCTCCCGCCCGTCCCGCCCAGCCCTCCGAGGTGCGACTCCCCCATCCCCCTGCCCCGCTACCCCCGCCCCCCACCGGTTCGGCCTAGGTCTCCCCAGCGGGTCCCCTCCGTCTCCTTCTTTCCTTCCACTTTGCCTCACTCTCTGCTGCCTGGTGGTCTGCTTCTCTGTTTCCTCCTCATTTTTATATCTTTAGATGTCCCTAAACCCTTTTGTTTTCAACGCAGTATCTTCATGTCTCCCCATCTATCTAATCTCCATCTCTTTTCTCTGTCCTCGGCACCAATCCTCCCCCCCCCCCCCCTTAAAATCTGTCTTTGTGATTCTTTCCCCATAACTGGCACCACCTCCCACTTCCCGCCCGGTTCCTCTCAGACCCTGGGCTGGGTGCAGTCCCCTCTCCAGCCCACCGTTCCCCTTCTCAGCCCCAGGAACTCGAATGAATAACCGTGCACCTTGGGAGAACTTAAGCAGATGGGGACCGAGGAAGGTTGCCACCTCCCCCGCGCAGCCTGGGGCCAACCCCTGACTTAACTGGGCCAGCAACAAGGGCAGCGGTGCTGTGTGTCTCTGGGGCTTCAGTTCCCCATCTTTCATTGAACTAACTCCACTGGGACTGAGCTCAGCAGGGCCCGGCAGGCAGCAGGCTTGTGCATCAGAATCACATGGGATGCTGTTAAGTCTAAATCCCCACATTCTGGTGCCCCCTCCCAGTGTAGGGGAGACTTCTTGGGCTTGGAAACAGGACTAATAACAAGCACCCTTCACACTCCCAACAGTTTAGAAACAAAACTACACTTGGAAAAATGCTGGCCTGGGTTTTCACCAAAGTTTCCCTGGGTTCCAAGTACCCCACCCCTTCAACCAGGGCAGTTCCACTTTCATTTGTCTTTTATGTCAAGGTTTTTTCTGAGTGTAGATTTCTTCTAAAGGAAGTCAGAAATGTGCTGATGTGAACTCAGACACAGAGTTGCAGGTGTCCTGGTTTGGCGACATGCCCTATCCCCCGTGGGTGGGCTCAGAGTGCAGGAGGTTAGGTGACAGAGGGGACAAACCCTCCCTGGCTGCTCTGCCTCATGGGTCACAGAGAATCCCTCTGACGCTGTAGGATACTCTTCTGCCAGGGCTACCACGGGCGGGGGCGGGAGGCACAGAGGGGTCCTGGGGATCGGCATCAGGCAGGGTATATTGCCTGCCCTGTGAGTGCATGTGCTAAGAAAGTGGCTACAGCCCAGCTTGTGGGAAACCAGGAAACAAACTGTGTGGGTGAGAGAGAGAGAGAAGAGAGAAAGGCTAGGATTACTGTGTGGGTGGGTATGAAAGAGAAAGAGATGGGGAAAGGAAGGAGGACAGAAAGTGGTTCAGTCTGTACGTGGGTGTGTGACAGTGGGCGTGCAAGAGTGGATATGCCTGTAAAAGAAAATGTGTGCATATGTAAGAGAGATTTCAAAGTGTAGGTGTGAGCAAGAGAAAATGGAGAAAGATCATGCTTTTAACCTGTATCTAAGGGAGGGAATATCTGTGCTTATATGTTTCAGGTGGGACTGTCCCTATGTATGCAAACCTGATACATGTGAAAGTTAGGCATCCATGGGTCAGGGGTGTCTGTGGGAGGATGTGTGTGGATGTATACCCCGTGCATGGATGTGTGGATGTTTGAGGGCATGCACATGTGTGCCGATGTGAGTATATACACATTTGCATAAAAACATGGTGCATATACACCATGTGTGTTTACATGCATGCTTATGGGGGTGTGAGTTATGTGTGTTAGTGTACATGTGAGGTATACGTGAACCTATGAGCCCTGCTCCTACACCATCACCCTCCTATCACCATTACTATAGCATTGGGGAGTGGGAGGAGAACTGGGTGGCACCCTGACTCTCTGACTGCCCTCTCTCCTACAGGCCTGAGGGGCAGGGGCCGTGTCCTTGGCCCAGTGACCACTGTCAGCTCTTATCATGGGCACGGATTTCTCTGCCTCAACTAGATAGATATGGCCAGGGACAGGCCTCATCTGACAAGCCAAATCCATGCCCTCATCCCCAACCCAGAGTCTCAGTCAATGTCCTCCAGATAGCCCACACCCCCAATGACAAGTGGTCTGAAGAGGAGGGAAGATAGCTTTCCCAGAGCCACAAGTGGACGAGGGGACAGGTCAGCTATATATCCTAGGTCTCCCTGAATGTCTCCACGGGGGGAGGGAAGATGGCTTGACAGAACCTCCCACCATCCCCCAGAGCCTGAACAACCTTTTCCCAGTCCCAGGTGGGTGGAAGAGCACAGCCTGCTGCCTCATCTCCATGGCGACAAGGCAATACAGAGGGTAGTGTAAAGCATGGGCCAGACCTTCCAGGGTTCAAATCTTAGTTTCTCCTCCCACAGGCCTGAGCCTTTGACAAGTCACTTAAACTTATTTTGCTTTGGTTTCCTCATCTGTGAAACAGAGATAAGAAATGTATGAACTTTGTAGGGTTATTTAGAGGATGAAATGAAGTGACCCATGCAAAGCATTTAGCACAGAGCCTAACAGCTGAACTGGGAGGCAGAAGCCCTGGGTTCTAACTCTAGCTTTGCCACCAACTTACTGTATGACCTTGGAGAAGTTGCTTGCCATCTCTGGGCTTCAGAGTCGCCACAGGATTATCTACACAGTAACCTCAATGACCCTTCTAGTTATGACCAGCTGAGGCTGTGCAGAGAAGACAGCTGTAGCATGGGGCTCTCTTGGTGAGCTGTGGACCAAGCCATGCAGGCTGAGGCCTGATGATGAGCCCTACATGACACTTTCCTTCCCACATATATTCTCCCAAGTTGGCAGCAGCTGATGGCAAGGAATTTGAGCTGCTGCCCACCTCATCTCTCTGCAGCCCCTGACCCTCCAGCCTGCCAAGGACTCCATTCTGCCCTGCTTAGCTGGTACTCAGCCTTAGAGAAATGGCACTGGTACCCACCCACCCCAAGTGCTGGGTACTCAAGGCAGAAGATGTCATGACCCATACTTAAAGCTGTCAAGAGAGGCAGTTATAATTGCGGAAGGACAGGTGTAAGTGTCTGAAGATGCTTATAATCCTCTGGTGGTAATGGGAGGAAGCGTTAAAAGGAAGCCCTAATCCACTAATAATCTGGCAGCTCCACAGGCCTCTTCCCTCCGGATCTCTGGGCAGAGAGAAGGGACTCTGGCCACTCCCTTGCCCAAGGGAGCAGAAAGGCCAGCATGGGCTCTGACCTAAGAGCACCTGATTTCTCCTACGAGAGCCAGCTTCCTTCCTGCCTCCACCTCTGAGAAGTTGTCCCTGCCCATTCCATGCTCCTGAGGTCACTTCTGTCTTCTCTGGCCCTGGAAATGTTCAGGACAGACCTGAAGAACCACCTGGCTGGACGTTTAAGAGAGGAATGAACCAGGCTGCGAGGCAAGAACACAGTCACGGGCTCAGCTGCAGCACTGACTCTGTGGCCTTGCGCAAGGGACTTCAGGCTCCGAGGCGCAGTTGCCTCACCTGTGCAATGGGGGAAATTCCTGCCTCGAGAGGCTCTGGTAAGATCAATGAGAATGAACCACTATGAAGTGAGCTAGCTCCATGTGAGAAGCCAATAGTTTTCATTAAATGTAGTCCCTTCTTCTCCCCTCTCCATCTGGGTCTCTTCCACTCTAGATGTCAGCAGACCCCATTTCCCCCCTAACAAATCCAGAATACAGCGGTGGCTAAGGCCAAAGCCCCTTATTGAAAAAAAGCTGTGATTGAATCATGGCTTAGCAGCTTGCTAGCAATTGAGTCGTGGACAAATAACATATTCTCTGCTCCTCAGTCTTCTCATCTGTATATAGGAGATAATAACAGTATGTCCCTCATCTGGATCGTTATGAGATGAAATGAAATGACATGTGTAAAGCTCAGCACAGCGAGCTTGGCACATAGGGCTTAACAAATAATAGTATTGTGTTGTTGAACTGATGACGAGCAGTTCCATTGTTATCGGCTTCTTCACATGCTTGTCTAGATCTCTCTGAGACAGCCAAAACATTGCCCCATCGAAGATCACTGCAGCCTCACAACAGCTCTGTGAAGTAGCTGGCCTCATGTTTTTATGTTATTTTCACAGATGAAGAAACTGTAGCTCA
The DNA here is from genome assembly GCF_014108415.1 of Molossus molossus. Classification (NCBI taxonomy): domain Eukaryota; kingdom Metazoa; phylum Chordata; class Mammalia; order Chiroptera; family Molossidae; genus Molossus; species Molossus molossus. The sequence goes on from NW_023425377.1 coordinate 22,481,880, forward strand.
CCGAGGGGGAGGGATTTGCTGGGGTTTGACTGGTTGGCATCGGTTTCAGAACCAGCACCCATGTGTCCTGGTCCCCAGCTCTGGTCTGTGAGAGGGAAGGAAGTAAGTCCTGGGCTCTCAGGCTCTAGTCCAGGGGAACTGAATTTGGGCTGACTCGAGTGTGAGGGCCCACCTCCAAGTTCAAAGCTGCTGGGCCCTCCTGGGGCCCTCCTCCTGCCAGCCCAGACTCATCAGAGGCCCCTCCTTGCTTTTTCCTAGCTCCCTGTGTGACCCAAGTGGGGGAGGTGGCGGGGGGTGGCCATGGGGGGCGATCAGAGCCTGGAAGGAATTATTTCAGAAACAAGAGTGGGCAGGATGGCTGGTGCGATGCCAGCTGGGGGCGTCAGCAATGCCTGCGGAAAAATGAAGTGTTCCTTCAGTTTCCTGACGCACGAGCCCTCCCAGGCCTAAGCGAGCATGGCCAGGCTCACGCCCTCCCATCTGGACCCACTTCAGCGTTTCCATGGGCTGGAGGTGGAGGTGATTCAGTGTGGATTTTCCTGACCGCCCTGCTGCCGCCTATTATCTTCCTTCCTTCCTCCCTTCCTTCCATGCGGGCAGCTCGCACAGAGCTCTCTCCTACCCCTGTGGTGGGTCCTCACTGCAGCTCAGGTGAGCTGGGTCCTGCCTCTGCCATCTCCACAGATGGGAAACTGAGGCCTGGGAGAGGAATGTAGGTCCTGCGGAGGCATCACCCGGCTGAGTGACCTGGTCCTTCACTTCCTCACTCTGGGCCCCTGTTCCCCACCTGTAAAGTTAGGTCAGATGAGATCAGTCTTCAGTCTCTCCCTCATAAGCTCCATGAGGGCAGCAGCCACATCTGTTATGCCCAGTGCTGCGTCCCCAGCACCCTCAAGTAGCTGGCACTCAGTAGTCCAACCAGGCAGTCCAACCCCATCAGCTGTTCACGCTCTCCAGTTATTTGTTAGCACCAAGGATTAAAGGGCAGACAAAAGTGCGAGGTGGACTTGTTTTCAACCAAGCATGATAACGCAGCTTCCCCCACTGCCTTTTCACGTGCCCTGCTTGGCAGAGAGAAGATGCTCTTAGATGTGGGACAGCCTGGCCGTGTCTCCAGAGCTGTCAATCTGGGGTGGTCGGGTGTTCCTGAGTTAAGGATCCAGGGGGTCCCCGCTGACTCTGGCAGTCCAGGGGGAAAGGGGCATGAGCTTACCTGGTTTCTGGGGAATCCTGGGCCCCGGGCTGGAGCCGGAGCTGGCTGTCATCACTTGCCGGGCCCTGACCACATCCCAGTCCTGGCTGGCCCTGTTGTCATGCGGGGGCCCCCTTCGTGCCTCCCTGGAGCAGCTGGGTGGCTGGATGCCCAGGTCTTTGGGCAACTCTGGTGCCCCTTGGGTGTCTCTACAGGTGGAGAGGTCCCCATTCCTGCCGGCCAGTCTGTCCTCCTCCATGTCTGGGAGCCCTGCCTCTCCCTGCAGGCTCTCCTCACCACCGCTCTCCTCAGCCTCCAAGGCCAGACACCTGTAGCTCCCGTCAGGGATCCGGAAGGCGCAGGGACTGGGCCTGCCTTCACTGGGTCCGAGGGGTGGGGGTGGGAGGTGGGGGCCCAGCATGGTGCTGCCTGTCCTCAGCGCTGCAGAGAAGCTGGTGCCTGGGCTGGGGCCAGGGCCACCCGTGTGAGCTCGGCCTCTGCTCCTGTCCCGGCCTCCTCTGGTTCTCTGTAGCTTTGACTCCCTCCGGCGACTCACAGAGTTGGGGTGAGATCCAACTTCGGGCTTTCCTGGGCTGGATGGGGTGGTGGGCCCCCAAGATGTCCTTCTTAACCCGTCTGTGGTCAGTGAGGCGCCCCCCACCCCACTTCAAGACGATCTATCTGCACAAGGAGAAAAGAAACAGCACATGAGACTGTTGACTGTTCTGGCTGAATTTCTGAGCCCTGTCTACCTTAGAGTCGCCCTGAGAACTGGCTAGGGCTTGGGGTCCAGGTCCCACACACAGCCATGGGACAGTCCCAAGCTTTAGGCACTCGACATCCCAAGTTTTTGCCATATCCTTATGCCATTTGACACTTTATTTGCTTAATGTTTTTCTGTAAATCAACTTTAAATAACTTCTTCTGTTACATTGGACTTAAGCAATAATTGCAGGAAAACCACAAGTATGTTGGGCTAAGTCATTTTTCACAAAACACATTAAATAAGTATCTAGTTATTTAAAAATACTTATCCGGATACCTCCTATAAAGTATTTTCTTACATGCCACCAAAGGTACGTACCCCACAGGAATCACATGAACAGTGGGGCAGAAGGTACAGGACTGGGGACAGGGACCCCTGAGAAAGCTGTGCACCGGGGGAGATGGTGCTTCCATGTGCTTATGTGACAGGATTTCAGCTGGAATCCCAGCTCTGCCACTTGCATGATGGGCAGCAAGTCATGTGACCTCTCTGAGCCTCAGCTTTCCCATCCGTAAAATGGGAACTGTAATATCTCCAACGTAGCGTTGCATTGAAGATTAGTGAGAAAATGCACGCAGAGGACTTAGCACAGTTTCTGAGATGCAATGTAGTACATGTTGGCTGTTCTTTCGTTCCACAAAAATTTCCTGAGTTCCTATCACATTTCAAACACTGTGAAAGGTACGGTGGATATAGTGGGGATAAAGAAGATATGGAAAAATCTGCTGGGAGGAGCTGTGGATGTTAACAGGGATAATAATAATAACAGTATCATTATTCGGAAAGGTTAACTATGATGATAATCCAGGAGAGGGGATGGAGGCTTCCTATAGGGATGCGAGAAGGGAATGGATGGGAGAGAAGTTTGGGTGGAAGAATTGGCTGGGCTGGGAGGCAGATGGAGAGTGGGTGTGGAGGAAGGGGGAGGAGTCTAGGATGCAGCTCTGGTGACAGCGTGGTTTCGTGATTTTCATTAATAGAGATCAGGAATAAATGAGAAGGAGCAGAGGAGGAGGTATTCAGGGGAGCAGGGAGATTAATTCGATTTGGGATTTCCGGGGGGGGATGAGCGTGGTTGCCTCCACAGGGGGGCCTGGAGAGCAGGGGAGAGTTCCAGGCTGGAGAGAGAAGTTTGCAAATCATCAGTGGAGGCCCAGGCAGGAGGTGGACAAGATGCCCCAAGATGGGCAGGTAGAGCTTAAGAAAGGGCCAAGGGGAGGAAACCTTGGAATTTGCAAATCTTGGTGAACAGATCTCGCTTCCACCACTACTTAGCCACGTGAACTCCGGCGAGCATGAACACTCTGAATCTCACTTACCCTTGCAAACAGGGAGACAAGGACCCCACACACGCCCAGGCCGCCCACGGGCAGTGAGAGCCCTGAGAATTGTGCAAGTCTGTGGACGCTGGTGGCCTGCACTGACTTCAGCTGCTGTGGTGCTTGACCTGGAGGCCACTCCATCCCCAGGCACCCCACCCCTACCCCAGCCGGCAGGTCAGGGCCCCAGCTTCTGGTTGGAGCTGCTCCAGGGAGAGTCTGGTAGGCAAGAGGAAAGACAAGCGTATTACCAGGCCCTGGGGGAATCAATGCCAACCAGGGGAAGGCAAACAAGTGTCGGGATCAGAAAGATAACAGGCGCCTGTCACAGCAGCCTTGTTGACAGAGAAATCAGCACCAAGAAGCCAACCTTCTGCTTCAAGGGTGCTCACAGGAAGAACACCTGTTTGGTGCTAGGTTATTCACTTAGGTTACCAAAAGAAACCCTCACCACAACCCTGACAGAGGTACTGTTATTATTATCCCATTTCAGAGGTGAGGACATTGAGGCTCAGGTATACAAAGTGACTTCCGGGCAAAGTCACAGAGCAACAGGGCCAGGATCTGACCCCAGCTCTGACACCTTGACCGTGGTGATGGGCACAGGGACACAGAAGAGAGAGCTCTAGGGCCTCATTCCTCTTCAGATTCTTTCTCCCTCACCAGCTGCTGCCAAATTTCTGCCATCAGAATTTCAGAGTCTTCAAATCTCACAAAGAGCCAGCAGAAGTCTGAGGAGCCCCCAGTGGCTGTGTGACCTTGGACAGGTGCCTTCTGCATTTGGAGTCATTTTGCCCAAGGGGACCGTGGTGGGGTTGAGACACAGGATGCTGGTGCAGGGTGGGATTCTGTCTAGCCCTGACATTGCAGGGTGCCATGATTCTGAGCACTTGGAGCCCTCCACCCCACCGCCCACACCGCCACAGGGCCAGATGGCAGGAGGCAGGAGTGGGCACGGGAGGCAGGGCTCCCTCTGACGCCCTGCCGGGGCCTCGCCTTCCTCTTTCCCTGCTTCTGTTTTGCTGTATTTGACGGTGGCCACAGTTTCCAGGAAAGAAGAGAGAGGCGGAAAAGTTAACTTTCCGCCACCCACACAAATATTTTTGGCTAACGTTGTCTTCACATTGCCAAGCCTGGAGGGAGGGGTTGGCAGGAGCACTCCAATTCAAGTCTCCTTTCCAAGGAGGAAGACTCCCAACCCCGCCCGGGGCGCTGGGCAGGCCTCGTGTGGGCCTGAGACCTGGAACACCCACCCTGCTCAGGAGCCCGGGGCAAGGAGGAGGCAGGGAGGGTGGAGCCATAACTCTAATGGCAGCTGCCACTTTCTGAGCACCTGCTAGTTCTGGGCCAAGTCTTTTGCCTAACACTCTCTGTGAAGCCGGCGTGTGAGTGTGAGTGCTGTCTACAGATGGGGAAACTGAGGCATGGAAAAGTAATTCCATATCCAGAGTCACACAGACGGTGAGGGCAGAGAAGGACCCGTTGCTCTCAGTGGCTGCAGACGGACTCTGGGGACCACCGCAGCCCTGGGGCTGCAAGCTCAGACACAGCACACCTGGCTGTGTGGACACATCTTCACAGTGGGCAACAGAGGGTCTGTTCAGCAGAAATGAGAGGGGGGTCCTATAATGCCAGCTCCCCCAAATCCACATCCCCCATCTAGCCATAGGCTCTAGATGCTGAGCCTTGGCAGGCAGGGCTGATAGAGTCCAGCCAACCCGCTGACCTCATCTCAGAGAGGGGGAAGGGATCACCCAGGTTGCACAGAAAGTCAGACACAGGCCTGGTGCTGAAACCAGGAGCCCAGACACACTCTCCAGCTCTTCACACAAGCCCTGGTCCCGCAGGGCTGTCAGCTTTTCCTTCTGTCTCCCCTGAGCTTCCATGAGACTAAGCAGTGTCCCCAGGACCAGAAGTCTAACCGAGGGGCTGGAGGCAGGAAGACCAGGGCAGAAGGTGACAGACTGAAATATGCAGGGATCCCTGGGAGAGGAACATTTTAGAGCAATTTCCTCTGTACCTGGCACGGTGCCAGGCACATAATAACAATAACAATGATAATAGCTAATGTTTATGAAGTGTTTACTCTATCAGGTGCTATTTCAGACACTTAGCGTGTATCATTTGATCCTCATCGCAACCCTATAAGGAAGGTGCTATTATTATCACCCTTTTACAGATAGGAAATCAAGCCTATGTGAATTGCCAAGTTCACACAGCCAGTAAGTGACCCAATCAGGGTTCATATCTGGGTAGTCTAGCTCCAAATATCACTCTCGCCCATAAAGCTGTACTGCCTCAGTAATTACTGAATGAGTGAGTGAGTGAGTGAATAAATGAAGAATGAGAAAGAAGGATAGAAGGATGGGAAGGAGAAAGGGAGGAGATTATCTCCAGTGCCTGGTACATTGCCTGGCACATAGTAGTCACTCAATGAATATTTATCAAGTGGAATAATGAATGCAGGGAGGCTGAGACTTTAACTGTACATATAGCCTAGGGACAAAAATGGAGTTACCCTCTGGAAAGGGGTAACTCAGAACCAGTCCTGATGCTCAAGGTGCACCTCCTGACCCCACCCACCTGGCAGCACCTGGCATCAGGGGTGGGGTGGGGAGGAGTGTCTGGCCTGCCTAGAGTTGAATTTTCCCTGCCACTAGGAAGAACACTTCCCTTGTCCCCAAGAATCTGAGCGAAGAGTATGTTCCTGCCTTAGTGCTTCTCTCCCAAGGAGAGAATGGGCGCCAAGGTGGAGGGTCCTCTTCCTCCTGACCCCAAAGGGGGAATCCCAAGCTCCTCCAACCTCCAGAACTAGTGAGCACGAGGAAGCCTGGCGTTTGCCGTTACCTTGCTGTGTGTTCTTGGAAGAGCCACTTCCTTTCAATAGGTTTCAGTTTCCCGGCTGAAGAAGGCCTTGGGAGGTTGGTGGGACTGGTAGTAACCAGGGTTGAAGCTATGCCTGAGTCCTCTTGGACCTGCCCTGTCCCAGCACTGCCCAGAGTCAATCCCACAGGGATGTGCCAGTGTGACCCCACATTACTGACCCCTCCTTCCAGTCCCACAGGACAAACTGACCAATCCTGGCCTCTTTCCTGCCTGCCTCAACCTCCAGCCATCATTGCCTGGGCTGCCCAGCCCACTCTGACCTCTCCTCCTTCCTCCCTTCTTCACTCCCCCACTCGGTGCCTCTCCCCCTCCTGGGGTAGCAGGGGCCAGTGTTGGATCAGCATTTGTGAAGCTGGGAGGAGATCTGGAAGCATCAGGAAACCAGTCCTTGGCAAGAGGTAGGCGTGAGGAGCCGGGAGGAACTACCCAAGCTGGGACACTGGGTGGTCTCAGGAGAGATGAGTGTTAGCCAGCCCCCGGTGTAGCCTCACGATAGCTGGGTAACTGAACCAGCCACTCATCTCGTTGAATTTTAGTTGCCTTCTCGGTAGAATGGAGACTCAGACTCAGTCATTCGCTCATTCATTCATCCATTCATTCATTCAACACGTCTTCACTGAACGCCTATGCGCCATCCGCTATTTTAAGCGCTGGCGGTACACAGTGAACAAAGGAGAAACAAACCCTGTCCACGTGAAGCTCACATGTTCGTTGAGGTGGACAGATAATAAATAAATAAGAAAGTCTGTCAGATGGTGGTAAGTGCAATGGAAAAATAATTAAGCAGGAAATGGGACCAAAGTGTGCTGTGAGTATATCATTAAGACAGAGAAAACAGCGGTATTAATATAAAAAACCTTGCAAATGCCATCCTGTGCTTTGTACGGCATGTGTATTTCAAGTTCGTTATTATGTTAAATTCTCATATGCAACTATAAATACATAAAATCAACCTTAGGTGGCAAACTCAGGAACACAAGGGGTGTCTAAGCAACCTCCCAGCTCGGGCTTGCCCCGGAGTCTGGATTGCCTTGCAGAGCCCCGGAGATCATTTCTCAGGCTAGTATTCCGACTAGTCCATTGCTCTCCATACAGGGGTGGAGAATGTCTGGCCTGGGGGCCGGGCGTATGGGGCCCCCAAAATCAATACCAGCTACCATCACACACCTCACCAAATTAGCCTGACCAAATATAGCAGGCTAATTCTTAACTTGATAATGTTGTATGGCCTGCAAGCGATGTTATAAATATCCAAATAGCCTTTGGCAGAAAAGAGGTCCTCCCCCCAGGCCCCCACCTCTGGAACCTTCATGCTTCACTAGGAACATGTCTACCATTTAAGTTTGAGTATTTTTTTATGATCTGGTACATTTTACATATATTTTACAAATCCGGTATGATTTACATATTGGCATTATTTCTTTGAGAACATTCTTTTCCAAGTTCATTACATTGATAGAATGTCTCCTCAATGTAAAACACATACCATACAATGACTTGGAGGATAATAATGATACCATATAGTTGCTGTGAGGGTTAAATAAGTTAACCGTGCTCAAAAAGATGCAAATGTCATTATAACTGTTATTTTTGTTAAGGGGTGACTGAGGATATAATCAGAACAAGAGCGACTCTTTATTAAACACTGATTATGTGCTGGGCTCCATACTGATACATTTCATTAAGTACGATCTTGTTTATTCCCTAAAACATGAGGCAGGCACCTACTACTACCCCAATTGACAGGTGGGGAAATGGAGGCGCAGGGAGGATATCTCTGCCCATGATCCCAGAGCAGGAAAACAACCAAGCCGGGACCTGACGGGTGGCTGGCCGCTGGGGCAGCTACCGGGATGTTCTCCGAGGGTCCGAGAACAGGCCATTTTGCACGGCCCCCAGAATCCTTCAGCTTGGCCCTGGCTCTGCCATGCCCTCTGTGACCTTGGCTACACCCCTCCACTCCTGGGTCACATAATGATAGGGCTGGGCTTGGGGCGTCTAAGCCACCTTCCAGCTCTGGATTGCCCTGGAGTCCTAGCACCCAGCATGCATGGGAACTCGAGCCCATTCCAAATGGATGCCCTGAATCTTGCCTGCTCACAAAATCAGCCAAATCCCCTGCACGTCACATCTATTTCTGCTCTGCTGGGCTTATGGGCCAGGGAACCGGCTTCAGCGAAACTGGAGAGACTGAAGTCATGGCTATAAATACGGGGTCGAGGCTGCTGGGGTAGTGCAGGAGGTGTGGCGGGGTCAAAGTCAGCCTAGGAAACCATGCCCCAGGGGTTCTGCTTGCAGTTCCATCTCCTCCCGGACACATTTAAAGGAAAAGGAGGCCCAGAGAGGCAGGGACTTGCCCAAGTCTACCTGGGCTCCGAGATCAGAGGTGGGCCTGGGGCACAGGCTCCTGGCGCCCAGAACAGGCTGCTCACGCCGCCTCCTGCCCATGCTCACCAGTCTCTCGCCCTCTCACTCCATCCTGCGGGTCGAACTGGCCTTACCCAATTTGAACAGGAGCAAGATATTATGGTTTAAGGTAATCAAATAAACCTCTACTGATAACATACTGCCTTTTTTTAATCCTCACCCGAGGACATTTTTTGCATTTATCTTCAGAAAGAGCAGGAGGGAGAGGGAGGAAGAGAGAGAGAAACATCAAGTGGTTGCCACCCACACGACCCCAACCAGGGCCAGGGACAAACTGCAACTGAGGTACGTGCCCTTAGCGGGAACCGAACCCGGGTCTCTCTGGTCCGCAGGCCGACGCTCTAACCGCTGAGTCAAACCAGCCAGGGCAACATACTGCTTTTTATCTGTCGGGTATACTGGGCTTCTCAGGTATACAGGGGAGAGGGTTCTGACTAAAAATTTAGAAAACAACTAACCATATCTGCCTCCCACTCAGTAGGACCTCCGCTCACCAGGCAGAGTGGCCCAGCTGTGTGCCAGAGCCTCCAACTGAGCCAGCAGCCGACTGTGTGAATCGCTTCCCAACTCTGCACTCAGTGATATCACTCGGGTGGCTTAAAACCGGCCATAGCAGGAGTCCTTCCTCCATGGAGATGGGCAAATGCTACAAAGCAGGGCTTGTTTCTCTCCCAGAGAGCCAGTTGTTAAGCATTTACCAGCACACCACCGAGCAAGACCTTGGCTAGTGAATTCCTACCATTCCTGCTTCCTGGCTGGCTGAGCTTGGGCTGTGAGCCTCCACTTTTCCGCCTGGAGAGTGGGAGCCACAATCTCAGCTGCGTTGTAGCTACTGTGAGGGCTCAATGAGCCTGTGCCCCTGAGGGCGGGCACAGCAATTTCCAAACGTGTCTGCGCGTAGTAGATCGCCTGAGGCTCTATTACACGTGGCACAGCCCTGGCCACGCTGCAGACCATTCTGTGGAAACCTCTGGGGGCATCAGTGTATTTGGACATTTCCCACGTGACTCCAGTGTGCAGACAGGTTTGGGAACCACTGGCTCAGCTGGCCTGCCTCTTTGCAAGGCCTCGGCTGCTGTCTGGGAGCCAGAGAGATAGGGGGCAGTGCAGACCCCTCATTCCTGCTTCATTTAACTCATGGGGTTTTAGGGGAAACATTGTATTAAAAAAGTGGAGGGGATGTGTTCTTTTGTTTGTTTAAAGGCCTAATCTGGTGGGAGCAAGGAGGAGGGGGTTAAAGGGGAGAAAAGGGAGAACATCTGTAATACTTTCAACATTAAAGATTTTTTTAAAAGATACTGAAAAAAAATTAAAAAAGAAAGGCCTAATCTGTCTAAAGCGTGCAGGAGGTGCTACTTCCAGGGACCACAGAGGGATGAGCCGTGGCCCTCTCCCTTCCAGATGTGCGCCTGGCTGCCCCACACACTCCAGGCAGATGGGCCAGAGGTTTCTAAACCCCAAAGAGGCCTCACTTCATGTGGTGCTCAGCTGGCTGTCTGGGGAGATGGAGAGATCTCAGTCTGGTCTCTGCCTCTCCTCTTAGAGAGAGCGAGGCTGCCTCTTCTCCACCCAGACGCCAAGGGCTCACAGTTTGGCTCAGCCTGGGAGCCATCAAGCTGCTGGCTTGGAGGACTCAGATTAAGAATAGAAACATCAGTGATGATGCCAAGGCTTGAGGCCTCAGCCCAGCTTCGCCCTGGACCACCATCAACAACAAGCAGGGACAAAAATAATCATAACAGTGGCTCACATGTATTGCATTTCCCCCACACAATGGGAAATTATTCCATGGTGAGCACCTCAAAGGCAGTCGCGTGCAGAACTGCTCTGTCCAGCAGGTATGGCGGCACCAGCCACACGTGCGACTGAGCACTTGGAATGTGGCGAGTTCAAATTGAGACGCGCTGGAGACGAAGGAGGCACACCAGATTTCCAAGACTTCGTACCCAAAGAATGCAAAATGTCCCATTAATAACATTTTTTAGAGTTATTACATGTTCAAATGATGCTACTTTGGATTTCAATAAATGTATTATTAAAATAAATCGTATAGTTTCCTCCCCCCACCCCCGCCCCAATCTGTTTCTTTTTACTTTTTGAGTGTGGCTGCTAGAAAATGTGAACTGACACACAAACTTGTGTTTATTTCGATGGCCGGCGCTGGCCTAGAGGTCAGTAGAGGTCAGGAGGGCATAGTCTTCGGTGCTTTGACTTGTGTTTGGGTTTCTGCCACTTTCATCTGTGAGACTGTGGGCAAGTTACATAACTCTCCACGCCTTGGTTTCCTCATCCGTGAAAGTAGGATAATAACTGTACCTACCTCTCGTGGCTGTGGTATGGATTCAATGTGCCTGGCACAGAGAGAGCACTCAGGAAAGATCAGCTATCAGGGGACCATCTGGCACTGAGCTCAATTATTTCATTGGGTTACTTCATGCCTCCATCGGTGCTGAGCAACCTGTCACTGGCGGTGAACAAGCAGAGCCGGGAAAACTCCTTGGCAGGCTGCTCCAGAGGGAGTCCAAGAATTGAATGTGGGTGGGGGAGGCAGTGGTTGAAATGGTCTTTGAAGACGGCTCGCAGCATCAGCCCTGAGATATGCTGCCCCTGGCTTCGCGTTCTCCGCTAATCCTTTCTTCCTCACTGTATCCTCCTTTTCCTTCCCAAAGTTTCATTCATCCCAACTGAATGTAATCAACACTTATCGGTGCCACTGGGGCCAGCGTCATGCAAGACACCTTGGGGAGAACAGGGGGAAAAGAGGAGTCTCTCCTGCCTTCAAGAGTCTAGTGTGGGCAGAAGGGCAGAAGACAGGGGTTGGAATATCTATCATCTGTGGTGCGGGGGAGACAGGGGTACCAGGAGTGATCTAGCCCCTCTGAGCCTCAATTTCCCCATCTGTAAAATGAGACCAATAATAGAACCATCTCCTAGGCATTGCTGTGAGGATTAAAAGAGAAGCAGCGGCCTGGTCAGGCACGTGGGATGGGCTCAGAGAGGGCTGGCCGTTGCCATGGTCCCACAGGGGCTGGCACCCTGTCTGTGTTGCTCAGCATTCATTCACTCAGCACGAAGCTTTGAGCTCCATGGAGGACTCTGATATGTGTTTCAGTTAGTTTGGCCCTTCTGCTGGAGAGGGCCCTCAGTGAGCGGTGGAGCCAAGAGAGAAGAAAATAATAACCCTTCCCCCTTCCCCCGACACATACGGGATGAAATAAAATAATGAGAGAGAAAGATGTTTTGTCAACAGTACCCAAAGCTATTATTAAGGATGCTCGAGACACGTGTGGAGGCAGGGGCAGGCTGGCCGAGTGAGTGTGAGGGTGTGGGACATTGGACACACAAGGTCTAGGGTAGAGGTACAGGCTCGGGTCAGGCACGTGAGGGAAGGGGACTGCGGCTGACAGAGGAGGCTGGAGGGCCCTGAGCCTGACTCTGCCCCTGCCTCTCCTCGCCACGGAAGCCTCGGCTCAGCACACGCTCTGACGTCCAGCCCTGCTCCTCCACGCTCTGCCGCAACGGGCAGGTCACGTCCCTCTCCTGGGCCCGAGAAAAGGGCAACATCATGTTGCTGCTTCACGTGGCAGAAACAGCGGGGGTGATGGTGCTGATCCCAGGGCCTGGCACAGAACCAGAGCCCGGAGCCCTCGGAGACAGCGAGGGGCAGTGGTCGGCCCACGGGCTCTGCGCTCGGGGGGCCGCTTTGGCGTGGCTGATGAACAAACTATGTGACCTTGGGCAAGTGACTTCCCCTCTCTGAGTCTATTTTTCCATCTGCAAGCCAGGGGTAATTAGTGCCTGCCTCCTAGGGCTGTTGTGAGGATTAAACCAGTTCATCGAAGTAAAGAGCTTGGAGCTCAGGGGCGCGCGGTGTGTCACCGTGGTGGCAGGGAGGGGCTATGCTAGTGGCAGTTACCGGGAAAGGGGAGCGAGGAGGCTGAGCCAGAAGGAGCCCAGAAACCCGCCACCCTAGCACCTGACTCCAGCTTGGAGCTACCGGGCTGTGTCTGCATGTGTGTGATATGTGTCTGCATAGGTGTCTACATGCTCAAGTGTGTGTCTTGTGTGTATGTGTGTGTGTGTGCATGTCTGTGTGCAACTACGTGTGTGTGTGCATGTACACATGTGCATGTGTGTGCATACACACACGTGGTGGGGGTTGTTGGAGTCTGTCTGCAGAGCTGCCGGGAGTGGCCCAGGAGGTGGCTCAGCCAGACCAAACAATCCCAGCACTTCAAGCTCCAGGCTTGTCTCTGTTTGCTTTCTTTTTCTCCTTTCCTGGTTCCCCTTTAACCAGTTCCTGCTTCCAGTGAGCAGAGCTGGGAGGGAGGCCCTGGCAGGGTAGGTACAGGGCTTTCCCCTTCTCCTCTGCTCACTCTGTTTCCAAGCTTCTTGCCTCCACCCTCCGGTTCCTGCCTCATTGCCATGTTGACTCCACACAGGCCCCTTCCCTGCAGCCAGCCTCAGTTTCCTGGTTTCCCGGTAGGAAATCATCCAGTGCTCCTGCTGGCAATGACAATGACTAGCAAGGTCACTGCCCATCCACCACCTGGAGGCTGAGGCACAGCATTTCCCCGGGGGGTGTTTGGCAGTGTCTGTGGTAAGATTTGAAACTGTCCCTGGGGGAGGAGCCCTACTGGGGCTCCCCCAGTCTCTGGTCCCTGGCCTCACTATCTACACAGACTGTGGCCCTGACTGGAGGGAGAGGGACTGTTTGAAGGGGTCAGCCCAGGGCCAGGCCTCAGGCATCCTGGTCCCCATTCAGCTAGGTAGTGTTCACTGAGCACCTACTATGTGCCAGGAGCTTTAGGTTGGCTATTTAATCCCCACAGCTACCCTATGAGGTAGGTGCTCTCCCCCAGGCTTACAGATGAGGAAACAGACTCAGAGGGGTTGAGGACCTTCCTGAGTTGCACAGCTAGAAGGGGCATGGCTGGGACTGGGACTGAGGCCTGAGAAAGCGTCGGTGCTCTTTGCTCATCTCGGGGCACATCACGCGGTGCTCTTCTCCCTTGCGGAACATGACAATGACACTCTCTCCTAAGTCACCCACAGGTCCGCTACCTTTGACCTATGATTTACCAGGTGCAGACGCAGTGCGTGCCAGGGCTTGTGGGCCTCGTCTCCTGACTCTTCATGACAACCCATTTTACAGATCAGGAAAGTAGAGCTCAGGGAGACGCAGCTGCAGCGGGAGCAGAGTGCGGGTCCACCTGACCGCTTCTCTTCTTTTTCTTTTGCCCTAACCCAACAGAAACCTTCAGCTTCCTTTTGCCTGGAGTCAGTATTGTCACCTGCAGACCTGGATGTGACTCTACAGGCAAACCGCCTCGTCACCTCTCCACACTCTGCCTTTACAGACTCAGGACAAAGAAATCAAGGGGAAATCTAACAAAGGGGAGCCCCGGGGCCTCACTGTGCATGAGTAACCTTAGTTTAACTAGACTCCCTGGCCTCCATCTGAACCCAGACTTAGCCCACCAACGGTGGCATATTTAAGGGGACCATGGTCATATAAACAGTTTCATTTTCCAATTGAGAATGTTTCATTAGGAAAAGGTTCCTCTTTGAGCCCACATCCTGCCCACTAAGCAGTGCCACCTCCCACCTCTGGGCAGGCAGATCTCTCTATAATGATTCCCACAAAGCTGCCCGCTGCATCATAAAGCCGGTCTCTGTTTGCCCTTGGCCTTGGGTGTAGCTGCAGGACCCATGAGGCCAGTTAGAATGTGATAAGTTCTGCAGGCAGGGAATGTGCCCCTGACCCTGGCCAACGGTTTCCCCAGGATTTGAAACAGCTTTGGACCTGGGCCCAAGTGTGGACGACTCCATGTGACCCATCCCTGCTCCAGGGAGCCTGGTCCCAAAATGCACAGGGTCCTCCCCACCCCCAGGAAGGCACCCTTCTAGAGAAGCAAGAACCCCTAGAAGTAGAGAGATGTCACTCCCGGTCAGGACAGAGCCAGAGAATTACTTCAGCCACACCGAGGACAATGTCTTCTAGGGCCGGTGGGAACACCGAGGCCTGAGAGGCAAAGGTTCCTGCCCTTGTACCTGCTGTCTCCCCAAGAAGGGGTCATAGATTCATTCCCCACCCCAGGAAGCCATCCACATCACTGAACCAAAGTTTGGTGCCCTCTGCCTGTTGCAGGATGAGGTAAGAAAGGACCGTCAGGGAAGTTGCACCCCTGCAGGAGGCCAGAGTGTGCTTGCCTGGAGAGTTGAGGATGAAACCAATCACCAGCAAAGATCCACAGATAAACAGTCATCGTCCGGAGTAACCAGAGCAACAGGGAGCCATCGGTGAGGGGAGGCATGCAGGGGCACGTCTTCAATGACACCAGCTCCAACCAGCCCAGCTTGGAGAAGTGACAGGCGGGAGGGGGGATCTCTGCCTAGGGGGCTCCCCACACCCCTACAACCCTTCCAGGCCAGTCCCGAGTTGGCACGTAAAATGCAGCCAAGTGGCCGGGGAGCCAAGGCTGAATGGCAGGAAAAGCTGAAGCCAGGCTGGCCCCTGGCCTACCCACCCACCCTGGCAATTCAAAGCAAGGCTGACTCCGGATAAAGCACTTGAAAATGTCAGTTAGGGAACAATCTCTTTCCCAAACTCCTTGCCTTTGACCTTGGGCACCCAGCCCTGATCTGTGATGGGCTGATCTTTTTCCCAGCTCTGCCTATTCTATCCTTGGTCCCTTCCCACACAGCACGCACACACACGCACACACTCCCATTTTCTCACACACACACTCTCTCACACACACACTCCCACTTTCTCACACACGCACACACTCCCATTTTCTCACACACACACTCCCACTCTCTCTCACACACACTCCCATTTTCTCACACACACACACTCTCTCACACTCCCACACACACTCTCTTACACTCACACACACACTCCCACTCTCTCACACACACACTCATTCTCTCACACACTCACACACACACTCTCTCACACTCACACACACTCCCACTCTCTCACACACACTCACTCTCTTACACACTCCCACACACTCCCACTTTCTCACACACACTCACACTCTCTCACATACTCACACACACCCACGCTCTCTCACATACTCACACACATTCACTTTCACACACTCTCACACACACTCACACTCACTCACACACTCATTCACACACGCCAAGATAACAACTGAACTTTTCATTCTAATCGCAGAATTACATGGCTGCTAATCAGTGGGGACCAAAAGATGGTCTACATAGCAGATCACATCTTCGGGTCCCAGACAGCCAGAACCAACACTCCTGTGATCATTTTCAATGGTCGAAGCACAAAGAGAGCCTGGTGCCAAAATGGACAGGACCCCAGGGGTCTTCTACTGGCCCCCAGTCTTCATTCATTTGGGTAGTTTATATTTTTATTCACATCCACTCACTGGTTTGATGTGCTTTTATAGATCTCTCCCTCATGTGGGTGAAAACAACAATCTTTGTTGAATGAACTGGTAGCCCACATGGCACCATCTCGTGAGCTGCCGGAGCAGCGAGAACCACACTTTGGGGAATGCTGTCTTGGCTCAGCTTTGCCATTGGAGAGATGGGGAAACTGAGGCCTAGAGCTAGAAGGAGACCTGTCCAGCATCCACAGCAAGGCAGTGGCAGGACCACCCCCAGAACCCAGAGCCAGCTTGCAGCCAGGCTTGCTCCTTAGGGAGAGAGGACCCAGGGCTCGGCTCTCCCCAGACCCCCAGGGCGTCCCCATTTGCCACCGAATCTGAGTGCAGCCTCCAGCCCTTTCCCCAAGGCTGAGCCCATGTCCCAGTAATCCTCCGACCCCTTCAGGTCTGGACAGCCCCAGACTGTCTCCCTGATGCTGTGGGCAAGCTGTCACCTCCTCTGGGCTTGGTTTTCTCACCTGCTAGGGCTACCATAAACATGCCACGCTCCTGGAGGCGAGCATTCTGAAAAACATGAAAACATACAAGGGAGAAGAGGTTGTTAGCAGCCCCTTGCTCGCTGCCTCAGCCTTTCTGTCTTGGAAATGGGTAGGAGCTTGGCAGGAGCTTGGCTGGAAGAAAAAAAATGAAGGAGGATGATGGCCACAGAGGGGTCCCCGCAGAGAAGGACCACCACCAACTCAGCTGGGGTGTCTCCTCACCCTGGAAGACCCTCTCAGGACGCAGCCAGCAGACTCCCAGGCTCTGGGTGACAGGTAGCATTCTGCCCAGGACTCGGGCCCCAGGAGGCCAAGAGGGAGACCACTGCAGCCCTGTGAGTGGGACACTCCACTGACCAGCAGACACGCTTGCACGTTCACATACCCTTGCACATTCACTCACACTCATCCATGCGACACACGCGCACGCACACAGAACCGAGACATTCACTCACACTCTTTGACACGCTCTCACTTGTACAGATGCAAAAGACCCCAACCCTTCCTGAGGGGCCCCCCCCACACACACACCCCAGGGCACATGGTGGGGCCAGCCTGCATCTCTCCTCCACCCCCAGCCCCAAGCCCCAGGCTTGGCGGCGTCTCTGACCTGCTGCCTAGAGACACATGTGGTTTCAGTTAGCAGCAGAGCGGGCATTTCCGTCCCAGACAGCGGGGCCCTGCCAGGGCCCCGGCCTCATCGGCGCCCACAAGAAGGGCCACTTTGCCCCCCACTTCTCCGCTGGCCATCCTGGGGACCCCAGAGACCCCTCTCCCCTGGAAGACCCTGCTCTCTTCTTCCGAGGTCTCCCCTTACCTGGAGCCGGAGTCCGCACCCACTCACGCAGGGCCCGGGGTGCCCGGGCTCCGGACACGGCTGCCCGCCTGCCTCCTCGATCCTGCTCTGTCTCCAGCAGGCTGAGCAGGATGGGAGGAGGGCAGGGTGTCAGGGGGGCGGGCGGGAGGGAGGGGAGGGGGCGTGTGGAAATGAAACTTTAATAACAGAGCCCCTTTTGTTTCCGAGCATATGGGATATTTCATACATACTGAAGACATTAGCCGTCTATATTTTTAAGGGCTCGGGCTAAAGGATGAATAAATACAGCCCATGTTCTGCTCGGCACACACACATGCAGAGAGCTGACTTCTGGAGCATTTCAAAACCGAGAGAAAAAGCCCCCGTGACACCGGACACTTAAAAATAAATATGTTTCCCAAACCTCAGGCTCGCCTTGCCCCTCGAACAGCCACCTGGAGGCCTCGGGGCTCCTTCTATCCCTCCCGCCTTTGGCTCTACAGCAGGAAAAGCAAGTCCCTGGAACTCAGCACCCCCATCCCCATTCTCTTTTCCAGGATCCCCAAACCCTGGCAGGATCCCAGAATGTCAGAGTTCTGAAAGAGCTTGGAAATCTTTGCCCTCCTCATTTCAGAGACAGGAGACCAAGGCCCAGAAAGGGGCAGGGACTTGCCTGAGGTCACACAGCAGATCAGGATCTTGAGCCAAGGGGCAGTGCCTTCTTCTTTCAGCAGGAGAGAGCCCCCACTTTCCCACCTCAGGGTTGGGGTGGGGAGACCTAGGGCCCCAGAGGCAGGGCTGAGGTGTGGTCTGGGAGAGTGCCTTTCTCAGTAGATTTGAGCACCCCCCCCCCAACTCTGGGCACTCATCCAGGGGAAACGTCAGCAGAGCTGGGAACTGGTCGGTCCCAGGAAATCCCCTTCAGGTTGGCAGATCCCAACAGGCCTGCAGGCTCCGGTGTGAAAGCCTGCCTCCCTGACAGCCTGGCTCCCGGTGTCTTGTGCCCTCCATCTGTCCTCCGGGAGGGAAAACAGGCCCAGAGAGGGCTGGGCCTTGGTCACAATCACACAGCAAGATGACGGCAGAACAGAAAGCGGAACCCTGGTCTGCAGAGCACGCTTGCTGGCAGGCTCCGCAGGAGGCTGGTGTCCCCAGCTCCCAGTCTGCAGTTCCCCCCACCCCCGGAAGTGGCCTCGGTTTCCCATTTCTGCTAGAGTTCAGTCCCTTCTCACCAGCTGTCTAGCCATCCATTTAGTTTCGTTAGCACACTGCTTGACACACAGTAAGCACCCATGATAAATGCGAACAATTGATGAGGAGGAGGATTGAGTTCCTACCGCGCTCCAGGCCCTGCGCAGGCACGGGGGCTGCCTCGGGCGCCGCGGGACAAGCCCACACCCTCCCGGGACTCACGGTAGAGAAAGAGCCACGCTCTTTGCAGACCTCTTCTCCCCTGGGGGAACCGAGGCCCAGAGAAGACCAGGAGCTTCCTCCAGGCCGCACGGTAGTCAGTTATGGAGCTGGTCTCCCAGTCAGGACTTCCTGAGGCCAGAGCCAGTGGTCAGCATCTTCAGGGGACTCACCGCTTAGCCCCAGCCCTAGTCCAAAGACTGCCGGCACCCTGTCACCACTGAGTGGCTCCACATGTAGTGGGAGCAGGCAGCAGAGCACCCCAAACCCTCTGTGCCAAAGGGGCTTTGATGCAGGAGAACTGGATGCCTGGCCTCAATCTGCCACTAACAGCTGTGAGGTCCCGTCTAAGGACAGTTTTTCTCCACTGTGAAGTGGCGATAACCGTTTCACTGAATTACAGAGATTATGGGATAGAAAGGATATGAGGGGACTTCGTCAAGTGCATGGTGATTTCCCTGCCTGGAATTTCATGTTGTGGATGGATCCTGGCATTAAATTCTGTCTGGGTTCCAACAGGTCTGGACTGGCCTCCTCACCAGCAGGTGCCCCTCGGTGTAAGCTGTGTTGGCCCCGGGCACAGCTTCCTGAAGAGGCCCTTGCATCTCGTCACCTCCCTACAGTGACTCCAATAGCAGTTCCCAATGCCCCTGTGCAGCCAATGAATCAGAGGACGTTCAGGATTCCCAGGAACCTGGTCCCCACCGGAGCGCCCCCTCCTTCCCAGCCCAGACCCTCTACCCATGTCAGCCTGGCATCCTCAGGCCTCCGGAAGCCTTCCCGCTCCCAGGTGATCTGAACTACCTCCGCCGTCATCTGCCCATCGCTCCCTCTTCTGTCATCAGCTCGCTGATATGCGAGTCCGTGAACCTTGGTGCGTGAACTTGCTCCTCTTTAGTGGTGACAGCTCAGAGGCCTTGTCAGAAGGAGGGCTTCATACGGGTTCTTGGCTGGGTTCTGCATTAGGAAGGTTTCTGGGGAAGCGAAGGTTATTGTCTTGATGCTAACTGTTTCATAGATAAGGATAAAGGGGCCATGCGTGGAGCATGTACTCTGTGCTAGGCACCTGTTTCCAGCAGCCTGACCACAGGAGGCGGGAGGGAGGCCAGCCTGCTTGTCTGAAGCCCCGGCCTGGACGTGGCCGAGCCCATACTCAAGGGCAGCCCGCCTGGCTCCAGCCCGTGCTCTTATCTGGCTCTCAGGTCAGTGTTTCCCATCCCCAGGGACAGTATGAGCCCCTGGAGGGATGAGACTCTGGCCCGGACTCTCCATTCTCCCCACATCAGAGCTGAGTGTGAATGAATATTTGATGGAATGAACACTCGAGTGTCCTGGTGAGATTCTCTGATGGAAGGTGGTGTGTGTGTGTGTGTGTGTGTGTGTGTGTGTGTATGTGTGTGTGTGTGTGCGTGCACGCATGCACACATGTGCTGCTTCCTCAGCCTCACAAGCCCTGCCCAGCCCATGCCCATGTCCATGTGTGGCACCTGGAGGGCAGGGGGCACTCACAGGTGTGATCCTACTGCTGATGAGCATGAGGATTTTGGCCCACTCTGTTTCCAGTCTGGCCCAATTCACCCCTCCTTAGGCAACCTGGTGGTCCCCACTCCCACGAGGTCACTATGGAGATGGGCACAGCACCTTCCAGCCCAGAACTCCTGGGCTCAGTACCCTCCTGTGTGTGTGGATGGTGAGGGGTGGGGAACACAGTTCTTGAGTAATGGCCTCAGAATAAGAGGTGATAAATGCAGGCTTGAAGAAACAGGAAACCCCAAAGTCCACTGCCCCCCACTCGCCAGCTTAGCAGAAGCCACAGGAAGACAGGAGAAACGATCTTAATTCCCAAGTGGGCATGCTAAGGCATTGCACTTCTTCCCCAAACCTCAATCTCAGCCTTGCAGGTAAGCACCAGCCTTTCCCACCCAGGCTCCCCTGCTAGGGATCGGAACATAAAGAGAAGGCATGAGGTTACCACCCTCATTGACTCCGCTGGCTGGACTCTTGGCTGGGCCAGTTGGTGTAAAAGCCCTTCCCCTCCTGGCCTCTATGTGCTGATCCAGCTCTTAAATGAAGAGGGGGACTGAGACAGGACAGGAGGTGGCAGCCCCTTCTGGGTCCCCACCCTCTCCCTGTTCAGCAGGACGGTGGCAATCAAACTCTGCCTCCCCAGGGGCCTCAGGAAGGCACCCAGGCTGTGAGAGGTGTGGACCACAGGCCCAAGGACCCTCATCTCTGGCAGAGCAACCTCCACCAGGGCCCCCGCTGACACATGAGCCGTCCTGATCAGATCACCGGTAATTGAGTTGCTTTGGGGGGTAAATTCCATCCAGATGTGAAGGGCGGGGTGGACTTCCTGAGCAGAGCGGGGCGGGGCACTGATACACGGGGCCCTACAGCCAGCTTGCCAAGCACCCAGGAGGCCTGAGATAGGGCATCACCTTCTGAAATAGCCAGAGGTAGAGTTTCAGGCCTAGGACATCGGAGCCCAACCTTCTTAGGGGGACGATGGGGAAACTGAGACCAAGAGAGCCTAGAGAGCAGACGGGACTGCTCCAGCCGCAGCTGGTGGATTCCCATCTCCTGTCTGGCCGGGTTTCTTACGTCTGGGAGTTTTTAGATAGAAGTCGGCAGGGTAGCCCCCTTCCCCAGAAAGTCCCACCAGGCCTTGGATCAGGAGGTCAGGAGGGAGGGTCACTAAGCAGGGAATCTGTGGGTGGGGAGAGCTCTAATCACCTCCAGCTTAAACCCCCAAACCAGAGAGAGCTCTGTGTTTCATTTGCAGGGATGTGGGGGCAGGGAGAGAAGGGTCCAGGGGAAGCCCGTAAAATCATGTCCCCCACGGCTGCCCTCCGCCTTGCACGCTGTGGTGGGGGACCTGTGGCCTGAGACTCTGTTCCCAGGGGAGTCCCCTCTGCACTTCTCTCCTTTGACCTCCTCTGGGCCACATACCTTCCTGGCTCCTTTGGGCTGACTTACTGGAAGGCAGGAAGAGGCCAGCCAGCCCCAGGGAGGTGGGGGGGCACATGAGAACTTGGAGAGAATGAGAGGAAATGAGGGGGGAGTGGGCGCGGGTGGGGGGAGATTAAGAAGGGAATTTTTTCCTCCTGCCTCATGTTTTGGCTGCCTGAGTGTGAACATGTCTAGGTGCCTTATCGCGAAGGCCAGCACAGTCTGCATGAGAAAGAAAATAGTGTCTGCAGCGGGAAACATTACATCTTGATACAATATCCCCTTGCAATGGCCCTGCGGCTCCCTTATCAGCAGGCGGCTGGGCCCCACATACCTCCTGTCTGACTGTCCACAGGCCCCCTGCTCGCTCTCTTTCTTCCCTCTCCCGTCTCCTTAGAACGTGGTCTGGGCCCTGGCCGGTGTGGCTCAGTGGGCTGGGCATCATCCTGTGCACCGAAAGGTTGCTGGTTCGATTCCGGGTCAGGGCACATGCTCAGGGGTCAGGCTTCATCCCGGGCAGGGGGCGTGCAGGAGGCAGCTGATCAATGTTTCGCTCTCACATCGATGTTTCTCTCTCCCTCTCCCTTCCTCTCTCTCTAAAAATCAGTTTTAAAATCTCAGAAAGGGAAGTGGCCTGAGCCAAAGCCGTCTGGGGAGTTCAGCAGACCCGAGTCTCGTCCTGTCTCTGTCACTGATGCTGTGTGACCTGCACCCAGTAGTCCCTTCCCCTTCCTAGGCCTCAGTGCCCCAGTGAAAGGCAGGCAGGGAGGGATGGACTAGATGGTTTCTAAAGATCCTTCCAGAATGAACACTTTGTGATGCTGACATTTGCATCCTTTGTGGTTCTATGTGTCGTGAACATGTCCAACCTCCACTCAAAAACCATCACAGGCTAAACGTCTCTGGTCACAGATGTGCAAGCCCCCTTTACTGCCATTGGACACATGAAGCTCTTGCCTAAAAATCCCAGGTAAAGCTACCTACCCCGGAACATGTTCAGTTGAGGGGGGTCCTTCTCAGCGGCCACCTCAGACGCCTTGGAAGAGCACAAGGCTTCAAATGTTGGGACACAGGTATGTTTTCTCACAACACTTCCTACATGGAAATCCATATAGCAAACGGGCAAGCGAAGCCGTTGGGCCCCCATTGCCCATGCTCCTTACCCCCTGCCTTCTGGGGGTGTGCCCACTGAGGACCTCAGTTTCATCATCTAAAAAACACTAGAGGGATAGCCCTCATTGTGCCCACCTCCCCAGGCTGCTGAGAGAGCATCTAAGAGGGAAGTAGCTATGAACCCTAAGAGCTTATTATTATTAGCACGAAGAATCTGCGTTAAAAATGTAAGACCTGGGAGGGCTTTCAGAGACCATCTGTCCAAGTCCTTCCTCATGCAGCTGGAGAAACTGAGGCTCAGAGGGATGGAAAGGGACTTGGTGATGGTCACGTGGTAAATAGCAGGATAACCAGGAAGGAACAAAGGAGAGAGCTGGGGAGGTGATGGGACCCCGTCTTTGAATGCATTCAAAAGTAAGAGATACCATCTGTCAGGAAGGCTTGTCCATAACTGGGGAGGACTTCTTGATTTTTTAGGGTTCCTGCCCAGCGTGGGGATTCAGTATGAGCCCTCGGAGATACTCAGAGTCTGGGCCTTCCCTTATCCCAGCCCCCAGACCACGCAGGGCAGGGATGGGCAGAATGCCCTCTTGTGTACCTCTGACCTGTGGCTTTTCCCCAGAGACCTGCCCCTGGCAGAGAAGCCCCAGCTGCACTTCCCAGCCTCCCCGGCCAGCCTCCCCGGCCGCCTTCCACACCACCCACAAGCCTGCGTCTTGGCCTGCTCACAGGATTCCACAGAGTGCCTCTGTCCTCTGGCTGTCTGGGTGGCAGGGCGTGGGCAAACACGTGTGATAGTCTACAGGCTAGAGGAGACAGGGCCAGGCCACCATAACCATGCAGGGCACCGTCCTCTTCCCAGCAGGGACAGCCCCTACCCTGTACCCGACTTCGCCGATCACCCTGTTTCCCTGGCTTTGTCATCCCAGACCACGCACTGCCTGAGCCGGCAGGCCCCCCAAGGCCACGATCGGCACTATGCAGTTGCTGGGCCACCATTCCACCTCCCACCCATGGCCTGTCTTCTCGCTGAACCCAGCCACTGCCTCAGAATCCTTCTCATCACAGAGCCCCAGCCAGTACAGACGGGCTAGCCAGCACCCGTCCATCAAAACAGGCACAGAGGGTTTTGCCGATGAGATCCAGCCCAACCACTCACAGGACATAAAGCAGAGCTCAGGCCAGAGAGGAGAGGAGACTTCCTTGAAGCCACAGCAGATTAAGGACCAAGCAGGGAAAAGAGCCCAGATCTTTAGGGCTCTTCCTGCAACTCCTACTGGCTGAGCGTCTGCAAGAAAGAAACTCCCCTTGCTGTCCTGCTTCTCCCCTCTGAGCGTCTGCAAGAAAGAAACTCCCCTTGCTGTCCTGCTTCTCCCCTCTGAGTGTCTGCAAGAAAGAAACTCCCCTTGCTGTCCTGCTTCTCCCCTCTGAGCGTCTGCAAGAAAGAAACTCCCCTTGCTGTCCTGGTTCTCCCCGCTGAGCGTCTGCAAGAAAAACTCCCCTTGCTGTCCTGCTTCTCCCCGCTGAGTGTCTGCAAGAAAGAAACTCCCCTTGCTGTCCTTCTTCTCCCCGCGCCTCAGCTTCCAGCATTCCCCGCGGGCAACCCTCCTGCTCCCTGTCTGAATAGAGTACACAAGTCAGGGCCGCCCTAGGCAGTGTCCCAGTCCCTAAGCCAGTTTCCCTGCAAATGAGGAAGCTAGAAATCAAGTCGTAAGCGGTGCAGTTCAAAGAAAGGGGTCTAGTCAGACTCCAGTGGGCCGTGATCACAGCCCACAGATCTCTGAAGGACTGAGCTGGGGCCCAGGGCAGCACTCTGTTAGGTGAGCCCAAGTGACTCTACCGAGACGGGAGGCTGCAGGAAGGCAGAGTTCTGGTCAGTCTCAGGGAGGGTTTTCTCACAGTCAGTGCACAGAAAGACATCGATCTGGAGGTAGTGAGCACCCCATCACTGCAGAAGGGCAAGCACGTTTTAGATTCCCACATGGGGTGGGCTGGGGCTCAGGGACATGTCAGAGGAGATGTCCTCAAAAGCCCTTTTGTGTCCGGAGAGGGTGTGATTTGGGCAAACACGTGCAGTCGCTCAAGCTCACCAGCCACAGTTCCTCAGACACAAGCCCCTCTGTCCTCGGAGAGCAGGGTCAAGACTGTGTCCCAGAGGCACGTCCTCCGTCTCAAGCCCTGGGGTGGAAGGGGGAAGGGCGTTCAAACCTTGCTGGCCTTCAGGGTCCAGCCCCAAAGCCTCCCTCCCCTCCAGGGAGCCCTTCAGAATTTCCCGACCACGGAGCTGCCCCTGCCTCCCAATTCCCACACGCCTGTGTTTTCTTGGTCTAACTCCACCTTGAATCAGAACAGCCTTTCTCAACATTATTTTGGGTGGCATGGGGACACCTCATGCAAACATGCAATCTCTTAGTCCTGAGACAGTGGACAGTGGTTTTTTTTTTTTTAAAAAAAAACAACTGTCTTTCATTCATTAAGGACAGACTGGGCAGATTTAGCAAATAAAAAAACAGGACGCCCAGTTAAATTTGAATTTCAGATAAACAACAAATAACTCTTTTTTCAGTATAAGTATGGCCTATGCAATATTTAGGAGTTGCTTACACTAAACTATTATTCATTGTTTATCTGAAATGTAAACGAACCGGGCAGCTTGTATTTTATCTGGCAGCTCAAATCAAGGAGAAAGTCCTAGTGGGTGGCAGCCTGTCTCTCACACTTGATAATCTCCCCCAACACACACACCTTTAATCAAAGAGAGAGCAAGTCGCAGGCTCTATGTGGACTCTGACATTGTTTTGTTTTTGTTGTATTTTATTTACGGAGTTACTCTGTAAGGCAAGTGACGCAAGTCTTCTATTTACAGTAGCAGCCAGCAGTTCCTTTGTAAAGAAATGCATTCGCGTTTATAAAAGTGAGTAAATTAGGGGAAAAAAATGTTACACAAGTAAAATCACAGGCTAGACACAGATAAGACCAAAAGACCCGGGAAGGTGGAGCCCACAGGACAAGGCTTGAGGCTACCTGAGAAGGCGCGCCCCGCCTTCCCCACCTGGGGGCTCCTGGGGACCCTGCCGCCCCCTGTCCCCACCGGCAGGCACGGGCAGGCGCGGGGGCTGGAATTTTTCGGCCCCCGGGGCAGGCCTGCGAAAAGTGCAGAGGCTCGGCTGGCCGCCCGTGTTGCAATTTTGGGGGAAAGGTTTCAGCCCTTCCTCCATCACTGAGGTCCCTTGAGCCCCTTTACACAAAACAGCCTCCCCGGCCCGGGCTGAACTTCAGAGAGGCTGTTTCTGAGGAGGCAGCCGCCAGGGACTTCTCTGTGCCTTTCCAGTCAAATCCAAAGCTTTTCAGCTTTGCCAGGAAACCAGCCCCCTCTCCCTCTCTGGCTGCCTCCCGGAGTCAGGGCCGCAGGGCCACTGGCTCCCAGACACCCCACCCCGGCCTCCCAGCCCAGACCTCACTGGTGCCCCCACCCCATGCCTGGCACCCTCTCTCCATTCGTCCCCCACCCCCTTCCAGCTGTGGCTCAGAAGAAAACCTTGGAGGAGGCGCCAGAAGGGTCTAATTCCCTGGATGGCAGTGCCGGGCCCAGCCCTTCCTTGGAACATGACTGGACAGGGTGGGGACCTGTACTAGCAAGTCTGCACGCCAGCCCCTTCTCCTTCGACACCCCCACCCCCATTCCTTTGTGTCGTCCTTACAACAGCAGCGATAAGAGCTATTCTTTGTGAGACTCTCCATCTATGGGGCACTGTGCTAAGTACTTTCCTGAACCTTCTCACTTCACCCTCACAAAGACCTTCTGGGGTGGGATTGTCGGTCGTTATCCTGTGTTAGAGCAGAGAAAGTTGAGGCTCAGAGACGTTAAGTAACTTGACCAAGATCACACAGCCGAGAGAGATAGAGGCCAGGATTTGAACCCAAGCAGGGTGGCTGCAGACACCGGCACTGAACCGCCCACCTCGGCTGACAGAGAAGGTTCTAGGAAGTGAGGTGGGGAAACTGAGACGCCAGCAACCAAAGGCTGCCAGGCTCCTTCGGATCCAGCAGAAATCCCCTCCCCCACCTTCCCCAACGTCTGATCTCCCCTGAGGGGGAGCTCTTCACCAACCCCCCACCCCCACCCCATGGGGCATGGGGCATCCCCTTGCCTCCCTGGGCCTCTGTGTACTCTTCTGGGCTCTAGCATAGCCTTGGCCAGGCTGTGATGGTCCCTCCAGCCTCTCCAGGGGCCCGCTGCCCTGGCCAGGATGGAGGCAGGGGAGCACTGGGGATGGGGAGGGAAGAGGGGGCAGGCCTGGGAGACCATCTCAGCTTGACTCCCCTCTGATCCTCAGCAAAGAAGCTTCTCCCCAAGGCGGGGGCAGGCTCGGCCCAGACATCAAAGGGCCTCCGCTGCGTTTTCATGGGGGCCTTGTAAAGCAATAGGAAACAGGGAGATGACACTGTGCCCCAGCCCAAGCGTAAGACTTGGGAAAATGAAAAGAAGAAACTCTTGGCAGCCCTCTGCAAGGGCTTTGGCTGAACTCGAGCCCCATGCAGCTGCCGGCAGCCTGTCCTCTCCCCACCAGGCTGCTTGCAGCCACCCTGGGGGATGCGGTCAGTGCACGGCCCTGGCCGCGCAGCTGGGGCCTCTCCACTGGGGCCCCTTCCTCCTCCCTCCAGGGAGCCCCAGAGATGGGAGCTCGTGGAGACTCGGAGTGAACCCTCACTTGAAGACCCCTGAGCCCATCTCAGACCTCAAGGCTGTGGGGCTCTAGGTCAAATACCCTACTCTTTCCACCCCTGCCAAATTCATCAGGAGCAGGTGACGGGGCCTGTCACTCCTCTGCTCAAAACCTCCAGAGGGGCAGTCGATGGCGGTGAGTGATGTAGGGTGCACGTACCCTCTGACCCAGTAATGCCACTTCCAGGAATGTATCTGACACGTGTGGCAGCCCCTGTGCTCAAAAGTGGACGAACAAGGACATATTCATTGCAGGGTTGTTTGTGGAAGCAAAAGACCAGAAAAAAAGTGTCGCTGTCCATCAGGAGGGACCGGGTAATGAAGTGCAGAGCGTCCGTGCAGCTGGACGGCACGTGGCAGTAAAATCAATGCTGAGACGTGATCGGCAAAGCACACAGCGCAACAGAGTGGTGTGTGGAATACGCTCCCCCTGTGAAAAGGAGGGATGGCTACACTGGATGACTACAGCCTTGAAGACCCCCTCAAGGACGTGCGAGTCCTGGCCATGGGTGCCTCCTAGGGAGGGACGGGGGGGGGGGGGGGGCGTTTTTTTGCATTCAATTGTATTATTTGTTTTTGCTTCTTCTTCTTCCTTTTATTTTGTATTCCTCGCCCGAGGATATTTTTCTGTTTATCATCAGATAGAGTGGGAGAAAGGGAGAGAGAGACAGAGAGACAGAGAGAAACATCCATGTGATAGAGCCACATTGACTGGTTGCCTCCCACATGACCCAACCAGGGCCGGGAACAAACCACAACCAAAGGTACATGCCCTTGGCCAGAGTTGAACCAGCGACTCATGGGTCCATGGGCCGATGCTCTAACTACTGAGCCAAAACAGTCAGGGCTTCTTCTTTCTTTTATTTTTATTTTTTATTTAATTAATTAATTTATTTATTTTATCCTCACCCGAGGACATTTTCCCATTTTTTTTGTTCAGGTAGAGTGGGAGGGAGAGAGAGGAAGAGAGAGAGAGAGAGAGAGAAACATCGATGTGAAAGAGACACATCGAGTGGCTGCCACCCGCACAACCCAACCAGGGCCGGGGACAAACTGCAACCGAGGTACGTGCCCTTAGCGGGAACCGAACCCGGGTCTCTCAGGACCGCAGGCCGACGCTCTAACCGCTGAGCCAAACATGCCAGGGCTTATTTTTAATTTTTAATTTTCACAATGAGCATGTGTATGATTTCTTTCAGTGTCAAAAGAAAAATGTGAAAGTCTTTTTAAAAATGGTTCTTTTTATGACTGATTTTATGACCCTAAAAGTCCCTGTGACTGATGCCTCAGCCTCTTCTTCTTTGACCTCTTCCTGCCCCACACATGTCACAGGGCATGAGCTGTCTCCTTCCTCTCTCTCTCTCTCTCTCTCTCTCTCTCTCTCTCTCTCTCTCTCGCACATGCGCACACACACGCACAAAATAAGATCCCCTTCTCATGAGTCCCACAGTCCTGTGTCCAGGGGCTCTGAGTACACTTAATACCTACTTTTCAATGGGGCTGTCTCAGGGGTGCCTTCCTTACCAACATGTGGAGCCCCTTTCTCTTGGAGCTGTCCCCCAGCTTCTGGGGCTGGGGTTGCACAAATAGTGAGAAAGTTCCAGGCAGAAAATGTGGAGCCAGAAAATCACTGAGGGGCCCTTCCACAACCTGCGTCGCCTCACCCACCACCCCTCCACCCTCCCACCCCTGGGCACACCTGGGAGGGGAGAATCATGCACTGATAGAAAGCTGACGGCCAGGCTGGCTGGAGAGAGAGGGGACCTGGTCCTCCCACTCCAGACCTGGGGCCTCACCCTCAGCCCCCAGAGGCCTGGGGTCCACCCTCACAGCTCCACTGAGCTTGCAGAAAAGTGTGGGAAGGGTATCTGTTCCAGGCCTGGCAAATTCCAGTGAGGCTGACCCTCCCAAGAATATCAGGGAAATGCTAGGTTTTACCACCTTTTCTTTTAAAGAGAAAATGGAAGCCCAAGGACTTGTCCCAGGTCACACAGAAAGCACAAATGAGACAGGACTAGAATAAGGAAATTTGACTTCTTTTCCGGAGGCTGTTTGTAAATGGTTAGAAATGCTGTGTGACCTTGGACGAATCTACTTCACCTTTCTGAGTCTGCATCTAGAGCTTCATGATGATTAACATTCTAACAGTTTAACATTCCAAAGATGCATCCATCCATCCTTCCACTCATATGTCTGTCCATCCACCCATCCATTTATCTACTTATCTACTCATTCACTTACCTACCATCCAGCATCTATTCATCTACACATCCTTTCACTCAGTAGTCCACCCATTCTCCCATTCTTTCATCCATCCACCCATCATCTTATACAACTCTCTCTTTCCCCATCCATCTACCCATTTATTCATTCATACATACATCTATTTGTTCAACAAATATCTCTTGGGGTTTTCCTATATGCCAGGACCTGCGGATACTCTGGTGAATGTGACAGGCACCTCTCCCGCCCTCTCAGAACTCACAGGTAGAAGGTGTGCAAAATCAGCTAAATCACCCTGTAATCACCCTATATATGAGAGTGTAATGACAAACCACGCCCCAGGTCTAATAGTGCCATTCGGGAGGAGTTTGGCCACACCTCCAGTGTGTGAAGGGGGTCTGGGGTCAGTTAGCAGGGTGGGCTTCCCTGAGGAGGGGTCACTTGAGCTGCGACCTGAAGTAGGAGGAGACGGTAACCAAAAGACAGAAAGGCAGGGTGGAAAGTGGCCCACAGGCTGTGACTTAGGAGGTTCCTGCCTGAATCGCTCACCAGTTCTGCTACAGCGCCACCGAGTCTAAGCTCCGCGACTTGGAGATGTGCCTGAGCACATCAGGGTGCTGGCTCAGCCGCTCCGCCCTGGGCAGGGTCAGCTGGTGCAGCTGGGGTTCCCCTCTCCCCTCTCCTTTCCCAGCCTCTGCTGGGCACTCACCTCTGCCAGCCTGGCATACTGGCCTGCAGTTGCCCCGTATGCCAAGGAGCTTGAAGCCAGGGTGTCCTGAGGACCTTCAGAGCCGGTTACCTGCACCCATCTGGCAGCATCCCTCTCTGGGGGTGGCCCAGCCAACAGGGCCTCTTGGCTCCGCCCTCCATGGGGCCTGGTTAGTGATGCCAGGGAGACCTTTGCCCAGCTCGGGGCCTTCTGTGGCTCCTCTGGGGCCAACCTTGGCAGAGTCCCCAGGATCACCCCACACCTGTCAGGCCCTACTTCAAAAAAGGACCTGAGGGATGCCAACAGCTCGCAAGACTCCCTTAGACACCAGCCTCCCCCCGATTGGTCTGTTTCCTCCTCAGTGCTGGGGCTCACGGCTACCTTCCAGCTGCCACACCCTGGCTACAGCTGCACCCACTTCCCGGAATGCTCCTCTCTCCTCCCATCCTTTCACTCGTCTTTTCTTGTTGTAGTTAATCCTCACCTGAGGATATTTTCCCATTGATTTTTGCCTCCCACAAGACCCCAGGGTCAGGGATCAAACCTGCAACCCAGGTACATGCCCTTGACTGGAAGTCAAACCTGCGACCCTTTGGTCCATGGGCCGATTCGCTAACCACTGAGCAAACCGGCCAGGGCTCGCTCATCCTTTTATTTTTATTTTATTATTATTATTTTTTAATCCTCACCCGAGGATATATTTACATTTATCTTTAGACAGAGTGGGAGAGAGAGAGAGAGAGAAACATCGATGTGACAGAGACACATCGATTGGTTGCCACCCGTACAACCCCAACTGGGGCTGGGAACGAACCGCAACCGCAGTACATGCCCTTGGCTGGAAGTCGAACCCACAACCCTTTGGTCCATGGGCCGACGCTCTAACCACTAAGCCAAGCCAGCCAGGGCTCGCTCATCCTTTTAAAGCCTGCTCAACCCCCGCACTTGCCGAAACCTTCACCTGTCGGGTGCCCCAGTCCCTTCCTCATCCGAGACAGGGAGTGCAGCCTGCAGAGCTTGGGTTTGGAGAAACCGTACAAGCCTTAGCTCTCCTGGAGGACAAGTGCCATCTCCCCAAAGGAAAGCCCTGGCCGGTTTTGCTCAGCGGTTAGAGTGTCGGCCTGCGGACCAGGGAGTCCCGGGTTCGATTCTGGCCAAGAGCATGTACCTCAGTTGCGGTTCATCCCCGACCTGTGCAGGTGGCAACCAATCAAAGTGTCTCTCTCACATTGATGTTTCTCTCTTTCTCTCTCCCTCTCACTCTGTCTGAAGATAAATGTAAAAAAATGTCCTTGTGTGAGAATTAAAAAAAAAAAAGCCCTGGCCCGGGCTCTTGGCTCTGCTGTCACTTCTCGTGTGACCTTGAGCAATCCTGTCCTCTGGGCCTCGTGTGACTGGCTGAGCTGCCAGTCCCTGGGGGATGGGCACCCGGGCTGTCGTCCCACCGTAACCCAGCGGTGACCTCAGTGACAGGACCACAGTAAGTAGGTCCTCAGTGTTGGCTTGAGAGGGCAGAGAGAGGAAGGATGGAGCGGGCAGGGGTCCCACGGAGAAGTGAAGGACTCAGCAAAGCCGTGGAGTTGGGGGGAGGGGCTGCCTTTCAGCTCCGAGCAGGTCTGGGGGAAACTCTGGGACTATGTGGACGCCAAGAAAGTGGTTTACAGCCTGGGTTTACAGCGTCTCCAGCTGCCTGAGTCTGGACAAGTGGGCTCTATTTGATTGTGTACCAAGGGCTGGGTGAAGCAGGGAGGAGTTGACATGTTGAGGACAAAGGTGGTCTCCGCTGCTTACCACCTCTGTGACCTCAGGCAAGTGACTTCACCTCCTCTGTGCAGGGGAGCTAATGACAGTGCCTGTTGTTGGGAGGATTGACAGGCCTGGAAAGTGCTTGGCACATAGTAAATGCTCAGTAAAGGTGTTATTAAAATTATTGTGCGTCTAAGTAGGATCACATATGTGGGAGGCAGTGAAGTGTAGGCTCCAGTCTGTGTGTGTGTGCCTGTGTGCAGAGAAGACAATGCTGGCACGCTCTTGGGAGGAGCTGGTGTGCGGGGCTGGAGTGCAGAGTTGAATGAGAGTGTGTGCATGGGACAGCCATGGAAAGGGCCTGGTTCTGCAAAGCTCACAGGTTTCTTGGGGTCCAGGAACCCTTGAGAGGTCACCTGCATGTCCATTTCTCTTCTCCAATGTTTCTCAGAGAGGTCACAGCTGCTGCTGCGATGTCACACACCTTTCTCCCCAAGAACCCAAGGAGGCGGCCAAGCCCTCCGGCTGCCCACTCGAAGGTGATGCTGCTCACCCAAGCCTGGTTTTCTCGCATCCAGCCGGTGGTGAGCAGGCCTGTCACTGCACAGGCCTGTGCCTGGGGTAAACGCCCAGAAAGGATGTCCTGCCCTTGTGCCCGCCACAGTCCCCATGCAAGTCACGGAGGACGCTGCCAGCTGGGTGGAATCATAGAGGGGGTGCTGTCGTTCAGAGACAGTCTGAACTGGAAGAGAACTGTGAAACCCGCTCGCCCAATTCGCAGATGGGCAAAGTGAGGCCCAGACAGGACTTACTCGAGGTCCAGAATTTTCCCACCCACGTTGCCCTCTACAGCCCAGTGGGAAAGAATGTGTTTCTGGGCCCCACAGGGGACCCGCTGCAGCCTTCCTCCATGGGTGGGGCCAGGGCGAGGTGGACATGGCCGCACACTCCAGGGCGAGCATGTGAGCAGGTTGGGGGATTGAGAGAATGAGGGCCTGAGACTGTGAATTAAATTGGTCCAGGCTTCCAGAAAGCCGGTTTGCTCATCTACCCCCAGAGGTCCCATAGGAGAAACTCTCTGACCAACCAGTTTTGCATCTCGGAATTTATCTGAAGGAAATGATCCCCACGTGTGCAAAGGTGTCGGTGCAGGGAGCTCCAGTGCTGCATGGTCTGTATCTGGGAAATCGGGAAAATCGCCCCAACCTGGCAACGCGGGCAGCCGCACAGTGGAGGGGCAGCGGCACGCTGGACTGGGTCTGCCTTTCCCCAGAGTGGAAGAAGGCGGCCACAAAGCCAGATGTACGTGATGAGCCCGCTTTGGGGAAAATGCGCGTACATAAATGCTTACACACAGAGACCGAGAATATAAACAATGGAAGAATTTACATGAACGTGTCAGCAGTTGATCATTCTACATGGTAAATCTTGGGGTGATGTTTGGCTCTCTTTTTTTTGTTACATATATATATATACACATTTTTTTCCTGTTGTCTAAAAATCATTAGAAGGCCCAGGGGTGATGTTGTGTAACTCTTTGCACAACCATGGTGCTTGATAGAAGCATATGAAGCGATAAGCCTTGGGTCTATCTTAACACCTGCTGGTGGAACACCACCTTCTTGCCCTGAATCTACCTTCAGATTCACTCTCCAAATCACAAATCCAGAGACCTCGCCTGGAGCTCCCCACTGCATGGATGGCTCAGGCCCCAGTCACACCTCCACACCTCTTCTTGTGGCTCTGGCCAGAATAACACAAGAGCCTTGGGCAGGTGGGACATTTTCCTCTTTGGAGCTTAAAGCACTTTCCTGGGTAGCTATGTGCTTCTCCTGTCGGAACAGGGTGGGTGAGGACCACCATCCCCAATTCTGAATAGAGTCAAGGCCCAGGGAGACAGGCCACACTGGTCAAAGGTCAATAGCAGCACCAATGCCACGGGAGCCCAGCTGCTGAGAAGAAGGAGGTAGAGCCTTGAGATCTGGGCGGTTGCCCCCTGGCCCACAGCCGGCCTTCCCTGCCCCCATCCAGTTCCCCGAAGACCAGGAACATCTGGCTGCTGGCCTGGATCCAGGAGGGGTGAGTGGCGGAGGGGCCTCCTTCCGCCAGGCCCAGACGCTGCTGTGGTGCAAGGCACATCAATCAGGGCTGCAGGGCTGGCTGGTGCTGGGAGGGGTGTCAGCTCCTCCCCCCCCCCCCGACATTCCTGCGTAATGGAATCTTTTTTCCTGTCCATTTATTACTAACCCACAAAGCTCTACCAAGCCCAGCCTGCATATTCAAACCCCTAGTCCTGGGTCTTTTCCTTGGGAAAGGGGTTCCCCAGGGGGGACCTGGGAGAAGACCCAGGCCTTAACCCTCCCTAGCATGTCTCACCCTGCTTCTCTGTCCCTGGCTTTGTTCAAGAGACCAGATCTAAGCTAAGCATTTCACATAAGGGATCTCACGTGTTCATACCTGTGAGATGATCAACTCTTCTAGTCTCCATGTTAACAGATGAGAAAACTTAAGCTCAGAGAGGTTAAGTCACTTGCTCAGAGTCACAAAGCATGACGACAGCAGAGTCTGCCTGACCCCTAAACCCAATATCTTTCCTCACTCTTGTCATTGTTGAAGATAAGGGCCAAGACAAGGATGTCTGGCTTTGCCTAGTCTCTGAACATGGAATTGAAGACTCAAGTCAAGACAACTAGGCAAGGAAAAAACATAAATAAAAGGCATCCAGATTGGAAAGGAAGAAGTAAAACGAATCTCTCTTTGCAGATGACATGATCTCGTGTATAGAAAATCCCAAGGAATCCACTAAGACACTCTTAGAACTAATAAGTGAGCTCAGCAAGTTTGTAGAATACAGGATCAATAGACAAAAATCAAGTGTATTTCTATACATTTGCAAAGAACAATATGAAAATAAACTTAAGAAAACATTTTCATTCCCAATACCATCCAGAAGAATAAAATACATAAGAATAAATTTAACAAGAGAGAAATGCAAAATTTATCTCTGAAAACTATAAAACATCACTGAAATCAATTAAAGAAGATCTAAATACATGGGAAAACATTATATATTCATGGGTTGGGAGACTCCATGAACATTGTTAATACTCCCCAAACTGATATACAGATTCGATGCAATTCCTATCATAATTCCAGCTGACTACTTTGTACCAACTGACAAGTTGATTCAAGAGTTCATATTGAATTTCAAGGGATCTGGAATAGCTAAACAACCCTGAAAAAAGAAAGGTAAAATAGGAGGGCTCACCCTTGTGAATTTCAAAACTTCCTACAGAACCACGGTAATTAAGGCAGTGTGGTACCAGCACAAGGCTAGACATTCATATCAGTGAAATAGATCCGAGAGCCGAGAAATAAATCCTTACATCTATGCTCAACTGATTTTTGTTTGTTTGATATATATATATATATATATATATATATATATATATTCTTTGATCCTCACCTGAGGACTTTTTTTCCCCATTTTTGTTCAGATAGAGTGGGAGGGAGAGAGAGGATGAGAGAGAGAAACATCAACATGAAAGGGACACATCGAGTGGCTGCCTCCCGCACAACCCGAACCAGGGCCGGGGACAAATCGCAACCAAGGTGCGTGCCCTTGGCCAGAATTGAACCCGCGACTCATTGGTCCGCGAACCAACGCTCTAACCCCTGAGCCAAACCGGCCAGGGCTGTTTGCTCAATATTTAATACAAAAAGTTATATCTTTGGCTGGCAGAATATTGAGAACTGTTCCAAGAGTGGAGGATATGAAAATAGCTACAGCCAGAGAGGAAAATGACCCCAGGGAAGAAAGAAGGTGGGCTGGGGCTTGTGTACCCAGAGATAAGGGCATTGTGTGCTCAACTGGTTTTCAACAAGAGTGCCAAGATCCTTCAGGGAGCTTCCCTGTGACTTAGTTTCCCCTTCTGTAAAGTGGGGAGACTTCCCGTAGCCATGTCAGAGGGCTGTTGGGCGGACTAGGGTAGGGAATCGGTGAAGGGCTGAGCAGAGGGCCCGGCGTGCAATGGCACCCTGAAAGGGGTTCCTCTTCGGCCGGCCTGGTCACGGACAGCATGGGGCTGCGACACTGCCTGTGCGGGGCGCTTGGGAAGGACCTTGTCTTTGCGGCTTCGACCCCTGTGGAGTCGTGGAAGAAGTGTCATGGCTTCTGTTCTCTTACGGGACAGGGCTCCGTGGCTTCTGCCATGGACTTCCTACGTGCAGGCCCACTGTTGGGGACTTCTCAGAGAAGATGATAACAACAATGATTATTATTCTTATCTTAGCTTACTATACACATCAGTCAGGGTTCAGCCAGAGAAACAGAGCCAGTGGGAAATACATATTAAAAGAGATACGACAGGGAATTGGCTTATTCAACTGTAGGGGCTAGCTAGGCAAGCGTAAATAAAGTCCATAGGTTAGGGTTAATTTTATGTGTCAACTTGACGGGGCCACAAAGTACCTAGATATTTGGTCAAACATTATTCTGGGTATTTTTCTGAGGCTGTTTCTGGAGGAGATTAACAGCGGAATGAGCAGACTGGGTAATGCAGACTGTCCTTATTGCGGGTGGGCCACATCCCATCAGGTGAAGGCCTGGATAGAATCAGAAGGCTGACCCTCCCCCCAGTGAGGGAGAATTCTTTCCGCCTGACTCTCTTTGAACCGAGACATTGGCTTTTCTCTGCATTTGAACTCAAACTGAAACATTGACTCTCCTTGTACTCGGGCTTTTGGACTCAAACTGGAACGACCCCATCAGCTCTGTGTGTTCGGCAGGTTGTCTAGATATCTCCAGCTTAGCCTGCGTGTGTGTGTGAAGAAGCAATGTACAACATACAGCTACATTCCATTGATTCTGTTTCTCCATTTCTCTGGAAACTGTCTAGTCCAGTAGGGCAGTCTGTCGTGGAGGGACGGCTGGAACCCTCAAGCGCCGATGACATTCCTTCTTCTTCAGGAAACCTCAGCTCTGCCCTTGAGGCCTTCCGACCAGTCCCACCGGGGCCATCCAGGTCACCTAGGACGACCTCCCTACTGCAAGCTCACTGATGATGGACCTGAATCACACCCACAAGGTACCTAGATAAGTGCCCGACTGAATGCTGCCGCCTAACCAAGTTGGCACAGGACACTGGCCGTCACACTGGCCAGAGGGGATGCCAAGTCCATGACTACTGTCAGCTACTTTGTTTCTCCAATAATCCCATGAGGAAGTTTTTTAATATCCTTTTTTCCAGAAGAAAGTGACTTGTCCAAGGTCACAAAGCTGAGCGAGGAGGAGCTGGGTCTGAACCCAAGTGGCCTCCAGCGCACACTCCTCCCTGGTCTCGGGCTCTGCTCACACCCTGGCCCCTCTCAGACCAACACAGCCCTCTGTGGCGGATGCTCCTCTCGGAGGCTCAGAGAGGGCAAGTGGCCGCCCTTGTCACTCAGCCCGGAAGTAGAGGGCTGTCCCAGGACAGCCCAGGTTCCCTCCTCACTATGACCATCTGCTCACTCCTTGTTGCCTCGGCTGCCCACCCCAAAGGACAACTCTAAACCTCTGTCCCTGGACCCCGTGTGACACAGGCACCCCCTTCCTCCTGGCCTCCGCCTTGTGCTGTGTCAGGAGGGGGAGGACTCTGGGTGTGATATTGGAAGCCCGGGCCGGGCCTTGGAGCGCAGGGTGGAGTCTGGGGATCCCTGCCTCCAGGGAGCTCCTATCCTGAGGTTAGTCCCACCCTTGGGGATGTCCCAAGTGCATCCCATGGGAGACACCCAGTCAGGACCAAATGCCCTCAAAGTGTCTCTCTCCCCAGCCTCGGGCTGGACGAGGCTCGAGCTGCCCAGTGGAATGTGCATTCCTTGGGAAACCAGGGCGCCTTCTGAAGGGTCCCGGCTCAGCCAAGACTGCGGTCAGTGTTGGCCATGGCCTGGCCTGCCCACCCCTTCCTGTGGGGGCCTCCGTGCCAGGGAGGCGGCCCTGTGAACAAAGTCCTGCTCTGTTCTTGGCCCGGGAGGGGCGGCTAATTCAGCAGCACCTCACACCAGCCAGGATCCGACACTCCCCTGCTCACCCCCACTAACTGGCACCTTCAGGCATCAGAAGAACCCCCTCCCATGCTTAGCACCCTCCCAACTGCAGATAGGCCACAACTCGGAGGTCGGGGGCCCTGGGTAGGGGGTAGGCATGGCCCTTCAGCACGCCAGCCATGAGCACCTACAGCTGGCTCCACCTTGGCTTGGGCCCTTTGACCAGGCCTCAGTCTTCGTTGGGAGAGGAGGCGGGCAGCGTGCCTTTGGTGGCGCAGCTGGGAAGAAGCAGAGGTAGAACTGAAATGCAGGTCTGCAAGCCTCCAGAGCCCGTGGTCTTAACCACTGCACAACGGCCCTTTGGACACTGTGCAGTGATCATGAGTCCAAGGGCTCAAGGCCCTGCACAGAGTTCAGTGCGCACGCGCGCGCACACACATGCACACACCCCAGTCTAACTGTGCCGAGAACAGCCTTGGAAGGGGCCTGAGGTGTTCTCGGCCCAGTTCCCCACCCTCACCTGGAGAGGGGCTCTGCCTCCCGCTTCTCTGGCCTCAGCACCGGAGCCAGGGCCCCCGCTCAGGGTCCCCTTGGTGTGTGAATGTGGGTGGGGGGAGGTCAGTCCTGCCCCGGGAGGTCTCCCCAGCTCGGCAGGCTTGTGGGTCAGCTGGTCCTCCTCCCCCAGCCCTCCCAGCACCCACAGGCCCCCGGCCAGGCCCGGCTTCCGGAGCTGCCGCCACCTTGGCCGGCCGCACCACACATGGTTTCGATCAGCAGCCGCCTGGATGAATGGTGCCTTGTGAGAGCGGGGCGGCTCACCTCCGCAGGCCGGGCCAGGTGGGCAGCCTCCGGGGGCGGGGGAGGGAACCTCTGTGGGGGCTGGGCTGGAGGGCCTGTGGATGGAAGAGAGTGGGGTCCTAACCCTGCCATGCGTGGTCTGTCTGGGCAACCTCCCTGGGCCTTGGCTCCCCCCCCCCCCCCCCCGTGGAGAAGGGAGGGACAGAGCCCCTTGGTGGGGGAGGGCGAGGACCCAGCCGTGTGATGCTTAGCATGTAGTGAGGGCCTGGCACACAGTATGCCCTGGAGGGCCAGGGCCAGGGATGTCATGGACGTGATTTAATGGGGAAGGGGGAGGCCCCTTTGGAGCAAGGGGGCTGGCCGCCATGATGACTTCTTTTGTGAGGGGAGAGGTTGCAATCAGCTTTGTAGCTCACACCTCAAAGGGCCTCACAAAGGGAGCTCTGGAGCGACCTCGGCTCCACGAAGGGGTCGACCAGGAGGCCTGGCCTGCCACCCACCTCCACTGCAGCAGGAGAGCTTCTGGTTAGCTGGACAGTGATGGGAATACTGGCTGAGCCCTGCCTGGTGCCGTGCTCTGCATGTGCTCCGTCTCATCCAGTCTTCCTCCTCCTTCCATCAGTGTTTCCATTTCGCATGTAAGCGAACTATGACTCAGAAAGTGTAAGCAAGCCCGGCCGGTGTGGCTCAGTGGTTGAGCGTTGTCCCATGCACCAAGAGGTCGCTGGTTCGATTCCCGGTCAGGGTACATGCCCAGGTTGTGGGCCTGATCCCCAGTGGGGGGCATGCAGGAGGGGGCCAATCGATGCTCTCTCTCATCCATGTTTCTATCTCTCTCTCCCTCTCTCTCCCTCTCTCTCTAAAATCAATAAAGAAAAAAATTTTTAAAAAGAAAGGGTAAGAAAGAAGGGTGCAAGCCACACAGCTGGAGGAGGCAGAGCTGGGGTGTGAGGCCCCATGCCGCAGCTTGGGCCAGGTTCTTGCCTCCACACCAGCTGCTGCCTGAGAGCACCTTCTCTGAGGGTCTCTCAGATGGGGGACATTGCTCCCCGCATCCCTGCCAGGATGCCTTTCCCACCCCAGAGCTTCCTAAGGCCCTGTCCAGAGGGCCTGAGGACCCACCTTCTCCTCCCTGCCTCCATCCCAGCACCTGGCACAGCCTGGCTCAGAGAAGAGGCTTCTGGGCATTTGAGGACAGAGGGGAGGGAGGGCGTGTCATGTCTCCAGTGTGGCTATCCTGTCACCATCGGGATGAAGTGCACAAGGCCCCAAGGGCCCAGCAAAAGTCTCTGCCCCTCCTTCCTCACCCCCACCCACCCTTCAGTCTCCAGGTTAAAACCTCCAGGATCTCAGCAGTCCAGGGCCCTCTGTCCCTCACCTCCAGGCTTTGCTCCCACCTCCACCTGCCTGGAACCCTGTCCGTTTGTACCCTGGCTAACCAGTCCTCCGAGACTCAGCCAAGCACCTCGCACACCTGCCTGGCCTCCTGGGCTCCAGGGCACCTCCCCCCGACCCAGCGATTCTGGGAGAGAGCCCTGGGGCCTCATGGGACTGGCCCCAAATTCAGAATCTGCCTCTGTGGAGGGAGATGCTTCCTCTCCCCTCTCTTGGAGACAGGATGCCACCTTTTCAGACTGGTTTTCTCTCTTCTTTTAACTCAGCCATCTGTGGAGTCGAGGAGGCTGCACCCACATGGCTACATGGGGATCATTTGCCAAGCAGGTCACTTCTGGCTCCTCACCATCCAGCAGTTTTCTGGGCTCTGCGGAGAGACAATTTCTGGAGGACAGTTTAAAGAACGCGCCGCACAGACGAGGTGTCTCCCTCAAGCTGAACTGCTCGGCCAAGAGCTGGGTGCACACATTTCACTGGGTACCCTCACCTAGACCCCCTTGTCTTTTGGTGTGATGGGTTAGTAAGGGTGGTTAGAAGCATCCCTGTGAAAATAACTATGGACATGCTCAAAGGTTAAGCCTCAAAAATGTTCAGCGTAGCCCTGGCTGGTGTGACTTAGCTGTCAGAGCGTCAGCCTGTGCACCAAAGGGTCACAGGTTTGATTCCTGGTCAAGGGCACGTATCTGGGTTGCAGGTTCAATCCCCGGCCCCGGTCAGGGTGCATGCAGGAGGCAACCAACTGATGTGTCTCTCTCACATTGATGTTTCTCTCCCTCTCTCTCTCTGCCCCTCCCTCCCTTCCACTCTCTCTAAAATCAATGGAAAAAATATCCTCAGGTGAGGCGCTAAAAAAAAAAAATGTTCAGCATGACTTTGTTTATGATACTACAAATCTAAACCCACACGTTCAACAGTAGATGAAATGTAATAACACCAGCAGATGGTCACAATTTATCTCTTAGAGAAAATAAAAGGCAGATTAGGACACATTACGTTGAAAGAGGGAAACCTCGAGGCAAACAGGTAAAAGAAGCAGGGTGCGGTTAAGAGCGTGGACTCAGAAATGGGGGGCCCACGTCCAAACGCAGACTGTGCCACCCTGCAGCCAGGAGACAGTGGACAAGTCACCAAACCTAAAAGCCAGCGTTGCAGCATCTGTGAAGTGGGGAGGACATGCCCCTGTGACGGGCACCAGGCACTGGACAGTGCGACGGGCACAGACCAGGCATCCAGTGAGCATCAGCTTTTAGGAGCATATGCACCAAAGCGTGGGCACCGCTGATCATGGTCTTAGGAAGTGATGTTTATTTTCTTAGGCTTGCTTTTTTTTTTTTTTTTTTTCCCCCTGCAATGAATGTGTATTACTTGTATTAATTTTTAAAAATAAAAACAAACAAGACTTAGGAGGCGGCCCGATGGAACTCCTGCCAGCATGTTGTTGAGGACATGGTTTATGATGAACTTGTGAGATTTGGGGGGAGAAACCCAACCTGCTCTTGGTTCCAGGAGGTTTCCCTGATCACACTGGCTGCCCGTGGGCTTCCAGCTACAGCTGCACCCCTTACTCAATGTCCAGTTCGAGGGGATCATTTAAATAAACTATGACCCGCCACACATCGTGCGTAGAGAACGTGTGAAAGAGAAGTTTCACCCCAGGCCCCAGGGCAGCAGGGACACTGGCTTCGGAGGCTGTGCATTTCACGGACGATGGCGATGGCTTCATGATAACCGTGTGTCCCAGTACAATGGAAACGGCATCTTCCGATGTAGTAGAAAACATCGAGCAGCACTTGAAGATGTTGACAGTTTATTGCAATTCCGTTGCAAAACCGAATTTCGTTTCTACAAGTAGGACTTCATACATCAGACAGAAAGGAGACATCCTCAAACATGAGCAGTAGTTACTGCAGAGCAGAGGGACAGGCATGTTCCTTTGCTTCTCGTGTGTCTGTGTGCTCCCAATTTCCCACAGTGAGTTTCTGTAACTTTTGTGATAAAAAATATATTTTCAGCCCGGCTGGTGTGGCTCAGTGGTTGAGCGTCGACCCACGCACCACGAGGTCGCTGGTTCGATTCCCGGTCAGGGCACATGCCCAGGTTGTGGGCCGATCCCCAGCGGGGGGCATGCAGGAGGCAGCCATCGATGTTCTCTCTCATCAGTGTTTCTCTCTCTCTCTTCCTCTCCCTTCCTCTCTCTCTAAAATCAATAAAGAAAACATATATATATATATTTGCAGAGGCGGGCCTGGCCCGGCGTCCGGCCTGTGTGAAGTGCCGCAGTCCCGTGCCCGCCGGCGCTGCTGTCGCCTCCTCCCCCAGCTGGAGGGCCACCTCCTCGCGGCCTTTCCTCCGGCGCCATCTTGCTCTCCGTCCCGTGTCCTTGTAAAAGGCCCGAAATCC
Source organism: Molossus molossus (assembly GCF_014108415.1). Lineage (NCBI taxonomy): Eukaryota > Metazoa > Chordata > Mammalia > Chiroptera > Molossidae > Molossus > Molossus molossus. The sequence goes on from NW_023425377.1 coordinate 22,524,668, forward strand.
TCGCTGGAAGGAGGCAAGGCAGAAGCCAGGGCGCAGGTCCAGCCCACCGCTCCCCGTCCAGTGGTCCCCACCACCCCCCGCCACCTCCTGGAGTCTTGTTCTAATTAGTGGGGACACAAAGCAGACCCAAAGGCGGAACTATAAACACCAGAGGCAAAGACCCATAAACAGCTGGGTAACCAGCTCCAGCTGTGCAGATGGCTGGGGGCTGCCCGGGGGCTGGGCTGGCCCCTGAGGACTTCCCTCTGCCTCCCATCCTTAACAAGCTGCCATGAGCTGGGCAGTTAGAGAGCTGGGTGGGTCTGTCTCAAGTGCTTTTACCTTCAAGGGAGCAGGGGTATAGGGGCCAAGGCTCCTCAAAGTCACCTGAACCCCATAGCCTATGCCTTTGGGCCTCAATTTGCCTATCTGTAAAATGGGTTAGAGAGGAACTAAGAGACTAGATGGGTCTTCTCAGCTTTATCACATTATGCTTAACTGATAAATCTATGCAGCAGAACAGAATGCCTATAATATACCTCTCTGCAATATAATAAAATATATACCCTGTGATCATAGAAGTATACACTATAATAAATGTACCTTTAATATAATCCATACATCATATTCTATATTATTGTACCATGCTCTTTAATATGATATTTTTATATTTTTAAATGGCTATCTTGGATATATCATCTCTGATCACAGAGTATATACAGGCAAGCCAGGAAGACTTCCTGTAAGAAGAGAGATTTAAGGGCTACGAATTTGGCAGGCAGGGGAAGTGAGCCTCCAAAAATGTGGTGATGGAGGAGAAGGGAGAGACCTGAGGGAGAGAGGATGTATGGGGCTGTTTGGGGGTCATCTAGGGAAGGAATCTGTGCCCATCTTGCACCGTATAAGCACAGCCTGGCATGGCCGAGGGTGAAAACTTCATATTGTTAAAATGGCAACTACCCAATAATCTACAGATTCAACACAATCCCTATTAAAATCCCAGCTACCTTTTTCACAGAAACCGACAAGCTAATCCGAAAACTCACATGTAAATGCAAGGGATCCCAAACAGCCGAAAAAGATTTTGAAAAGGAAGAACAAAGGCAGAGGAATCATTCTCGACTTCAGTGAGTACTAAAAAGTTACAGCAGTCAGGACTGTGTGAGACTGGCTGCAGACCAGTGGAATGGGATTGAGGGTACACGTATATGCTTATATTTACGGCCAACTGACTTTTGACAAGGGGGCCATGGCAATTCAAAGGGGAAAAGAACAGTCTTCTTAAAAAAAAAAAAAGGTGCTGGGACAACTGGTTATCCATATCCCGAAGAATGAAATCAGACCCCAACCCCACAGGGTATACAAAAATTAACTCAAAATAGGTCGAAGACCTAAATAACCTATCTGATAAGGGTCTAGTATCCAGACTATATAAAGAACTCTTACAACTCAACAACAAAAAGACATGCAACCCAATTCAAAAATGGGCAAAGAACTTGAATAGACATTTCTCCAAAGAAGGGCCAGCACACACATGAAAAGATGCTCGTCATTATTATCAAGAAAATGTGAGTCACAAACCACAGTGAATGCCACTTCACACCCACTAGGATAGAAATCATGAAAAAAAAAAGAAAAGAAACATGACAAGTTTAATGTGGACATGGAGAAACTGGAACCCTCCCACACTGCTGGTGAGACTGAGAAATGGCTCGGCCACAGCAGAACACGCAGATACACGTTACGCCATGGATGAACCTTGAAAACATTACGGCCCGTGAAAGAAACCAGACACAAAAGATTAGATTGTAGGACTGCATTTATGTGACTGGTCCAGAAAAGGCGATCGATCTGTGGAAACAGAAAGTAGCGTGGTGTTTGCCAGAGGCTGGGAAGAAGGGAGAATGGGGAATGACTAATGACATGAGCTTTCTGTTTGAGGTGATAAAATGTTCCGAAATTAGTGGTGATACCTGCACATCTGTGTGAATATACTAAATAGCACTGAATCAACTGTGCTTTTTTAAGCATTATTTTACGGTATGTGAAGTACATCTCAATTTTTAAAAATAAGATCTGCCTTTAGTGCTGTATATGTATTTTAAAAAAATTTTTTTTTCTTTATTGATTTTAGAGAGAGAGGAAGGGAAAGGGAGAGATAGGAACACTGATGAGAGAGAACACCGACCGGCCGCCTCCTGCACGCCCCCCACTGGGGATCGGGCCCACAACCTGGGCATGTGCCCTGACCGGGAATCGAACCAGCAACTTCTTAGTGCACGGGTTGACGCTCAACCACTGAGCCACACCAGCTGGGCTGTATATGTATTTTTTATTGTGGTAAAATATATGTAACATAAAACTTGCCATTTTAACCATTTGCAGTGTACAGTTCGGTGGTATTAATTATAGTCACATTGTCGTGCTACCATCACTACTATCTGCCTCCAGCATTTCCAACAGAAACCCTGGACCCATTAAGCGATAACCCCATTCTCTCTCCTCAGCTCTTGGTAACCTCGAACCTCCCTTCTGTCTCTGAATCTGCCTGTTCTAGATATTTCATATAAGTGGAATCATACAATATTTGTCCTCTTGTGTCTGGCTTTTTTCACTTAGCATAATGTTTTCAAGTTTAATTCCTGTTGTACCATTTATCAGCACTGCGTTCCTTCTTTTTTCAACTGAACACTATTCCGCTGTATGTATATACCACATTTTGTTTATCCATTCACCTGTTGATGGACACTTACGTTGTTTCCAGTTTTGGTTGTTGTGAATACTGTTTAACTGATTTTTTTCTGTATTAATTTTAGAGAGAAAGGAAGGGAGAATGAGAGAGAAACAGAAAATCCATGAGAGAGAACATCAACCGGCCGCCTCCTGCATGCCCCGCACTGGGGATCAGGCCCACAACCTGGGCATGTGCCCTGACTGGGAATTGAACTGGTGACCTCTTGGTGCATGGGTCGATGCTCAGCCACCACTGAGCCACACCGGACGGGCAATATATTGTTTAACTTTTTGAGTAGCTGTTTTCCACAGGGGCTGCACCATTTTATAGTCCCACCAGCCATGTATGAGGCTTCCAATTTCTCTATAGCCTGACTCAAAATAATTTTCCTTTAAAAAATCATAGCCATCCTAATAGGTATGAAGTGGTTTTGATTTGCATTTCCCTGATGGCTAATGGTGTTGGATATATTTTCATGTTGGCCATTTGTATATCTTCTTTGGAGAAATGTCTATTCAAATTCTTCGCTCATTTTTTGCCCTGGCCGGTTTGGCTCAGCGGTTGGAGCGTTGACCTGCGGTACAGAGACCCAGGCTCGGTTCCCGCTAAGGGCATGTACCTCGTTTGCAGTTTGTCCCCGGCCCTGGTTGGTTGTGCGGGTGGCAGCCACTCGATGTGTCCCTTTCACGTCGATGTTTCTCTCTCTCTCTCTCTCTCTCTCTCTCTCTCTCTCCCCCTCTCTCTCCCTCCCACTCTATCTGAACAAAAAATGAAAAAATGTCCTCGAGTGAGGATAAAAACAAAAACAAAAAAACCCAAATTCTTTGCTCATTTTTAACTTGAGTTGTTGGAGTTCTTTATATATTCCGGATAGTGAACCCTTACCAGACATAAGATTGCAAATATTTCCTCCCATTCTGTGGACTGTATTTTCACTCTCTTGTTAGTGTCCTTTCATGCACAGAAGTTTTTCATTGTAAGGAAGACTAATTTATCTATTTTCCCTTTGTTGCTTGTACTTCTGATGTCATATTTAAGAAACCATTACCGCCCTGGCCAGTTTGGCTCAGCAGTTAGAGCATTGGCCTGTGGTCCAGAGAGACCCGGGTTCGGTTCCCGCTAAGGGCGCGTACCTCGGTTGCCGTTTGTCCCCGGCCCTGGTTGGTTGTGTGGGTGGCAGCCACTTGATGTGTCCCTTTCACGTCGATGTTTCTCTCTCTCTCTCTTCCTCTCTCCCTCCCACTCTATCTGAACAAAAAACGGGAAAATGTCCTTGGGTGAGGATAAAAAAAAGAAAAGAAAAAGAAACCATTACCAAATCCAAGGTCATGGAGATATGCACTTGTTACAGTTTTCTTCTAATAGTTTCAAAGTTCAGCTCTTAAATTAGGTCTTTGATCATTTGGAGTTAACTTTTGTATATGGTGTGAGGTAAGGGTCCAACTTCAAACCTCTGCATGTGATGTCCAGGTTTTGCCTACCATGATAATACCTACCTCAGAGGGTTGTTACAAGGAGTAACAGACATACTGACTAGCAGAGGGCCTGCCTCAGAGTGAGAAATACATTTTATTATTCATATTATTTAATTTATTGATATTCTTCTTTATAGCTTTTGTACTCCACCATCGTTAACTACCAGCTGGGTTTTTTGAGGGGAGGTTCACACTGACCCTAGCCTTGAGATGTTGGGGTGATGTTGCCCCCTGGTGGACATATTCTGAACTGCATCAAATAAAGTGGAACCGATTAGAGTCAAAATTCAGCTCCATTTCTTTCTTCTTACCTGTAAATATTTCAGCGTGTACTTTATAAGAACAGCGATCTACTCTTACGTAACAGTACAATAATCAACATCAGGAAATTTAACATCGATGCAATACTGTCATCCCACCCACACAGTGTATATTCACATTTTGCCTGTTGACCCTAAGGTGTCCTTTATAGCTAATCATTTCCCAGTCCTGGACCCCTCCAGGGTCACATGTGACATTTGATTGCCAGGTCCCTTTAACCTTGAGCCATTTCTCAGCTTTTCTTTATCTTTCACGACCCTGACATTTTTGGAGGTCAGACCAGTTATTTTGCAAAATGCCCCTCACCATGATGTCTGTTGTTTCCTCTGGTCTAGACCGACGTTACGTTTCGACAGGAACAGTACAGGCCGTGTCCTTCTCATGCAATGTTGTTTTGTCCCGATACTGATGATGTTAACTCTGAGCCCCCCGCCCCCCGCCCCCCGCCCCCCGGGAGCATGTGGAAGCTGAGCTCCGAGGGCCAGAGAGGTGCGGAGACTTGCCCGCAGTCACACAGCAAGTCAGGGTCCTTAGCTCAGGGAAACCTCAGCAAGACACAATCTGCCCTGGGCCTCCTCAGGCCCTGAACTCTGATGGGGGCCCAAGGGCTGGTGTCACTACCTTCATGACATCATCTCTCAGTAGTCTAGCTGCCTGGAGCCCCCTCCTTTCTGACTCACCCATTCCTAGTTATTTTTACTAGAACATTTTTGTTTTACAGATGAATACATTATTATTATTATTATTATTATTTTAATGTTTCAGCCAAAGCTTAAGTCCCTGGGAAAACCCTTCATCCCTGTCCTCTCCCACTCCTGTCACCAGTTTGGTGTGAGAAATATATATCTATACTCCCAGAAAAAATACATACTATGGAGCATGCTCTTTCCACAAATGGTCACACTTTAATAGGTCAGCCTGGTAGAAATGTCCCGGGCAGGACTAAGTGTTTTCAACTGCATTGTCATGTTTCATTCAGCATGTGATGAGGCTCTTTAGCTGATCCCCCACGGATGGGCATTAAGGTTGTTCCCAGTGCGTTGCTACGATGAGACACACACTGCCCAGGGCTCCTCTGGGGACAATGCCCACCTCCAGAGCCGGGACTGCTCCTTGGGTACCGGATTCCCAGAGGGGACCCTTCACTGGATGGGGTGAGGAGGGTCAGATGTGTTTGTTCACTCAACCTATTAGATTTGCAGGACTCTTGGGACCTCTGAGAGCAGTCAGACTGGCCTTTCACAATGTGTTTCAAGGAATCTTAGGGTTCCAGATAGAATGGGGGACAGGTAGGAAGGGGTGGAGCTGATGAGAATCCAGACCCTCACCCCCACTCCAACTAGAACACCTGCCTTTAGCGTATTTCCAATTACGTTTATTTTATTTTTTAAATTTATTCTTTATTGATTTTAGAGAGAGAGGGAGAGGGAGAGGGAGAGAGAGATGGAAATATCAGTGAGAGAGAACACTGACTGGCCGCCTCCTACGTGCCCCCCACTGGGGATTGGGCCCACAACCTGGCACGTGCCTTGACCAGGAGTTGAACCAGTGACCTCTTGGTGCATGGGTCGATGCTCAACCACTGAGCCACACCAGCCGGGCAAGTTTATCTTTTAAAAACAATCTTTGCTGATTTAAAAGTCAAAAATGTCTGCTGTGGCCCAACCCCTTACCTGGCACAAGTATCCCCTCTGGATCACACCTTCTGGGTCTGTTTCCATTGGAGCATCCTCCGGCCATGTTCTTGCTGGGGATGCCACGTGACCCAAGCCCAGCTCCCAGGTGACAAACCCCAAAGCAGTCTCTGCAAGTGTGGCCCCCATGCCACTGGGGCAGGCGTTTTGGTGTGTGCCCAGCTGGGTCCCAGCATGCCCTGCAGCAGCAGTCTACGTCTGTGACCTTCTCTGGCTCACACCAGCAATGCACAGTGCTGGGTCCCAGTCCATAGGTTCCGACTGGGTGGATCTAGGGGAGCCAAGAATGTTCATTTTTAAAGACTTGTAGGGGATTCTGAGGGAATAGGTCCAGACACTGGCATTGCAGACAGCTGGCCAGGGCCCCTCCCCAGCAAACCTCAATCAGGCTGGGAGGGCTAGAAAGTCATTTGCTTTATCCAAGGTTTTTTCCCTTGGACAGAGCGCCTGAGAGTTCATTAGGGCCTGCAGGGAACCACTGACCCAAGCCAGGGTTCCCAAGGCGGAGTGCCCCAGTCTGCCGGAGAGCTTGTTAAAGTGCAGGTCTGGGCCCCACCCCACATCCGCCGGAGAGGAATCTCTGGAAGTGGGTGGTGGGAATCTGGTATTACGCAAATTCTCCAGGGAGAGCCACGAAGTCCAATCCCCTCCAAACCCCTGTAAGATGAGGGAAACTGAGGATCGAAAGGTAAAAGTGACCTGTCCCCAGTCACAGCCACGTTCGTGGAACTGGTTCTAGATGCAGCCTCACCCCCAGGGCAAAGCTCAATCCCATCCCACCACTTGTCAGCCATCTCGCAGGTCTGAAGGCTCCCTGTCACCTGGTCACCTGAGACACCCCACCTGGCTGGCTGCCCTGACAGGCTTCTGTTATCTGGAAAGGCTTCAGGTTACAACCAGTGGAAATGACCTTTGCTTTGACCGAGTCACTGTGTGTGTGTGTGTGTGTGTGTGTGTGTGTGTGTGTGTGTTGGGGGAGGCAGAGTAGCTGTCCATGCAAACATCTGTGTCTCCACCGTCCTCTCTGCGGGCCTTGTAAAAAGGTCAGACAGACAGACACAACCAACAAGTGCAAACGGAACCCCACTTTATTAGCAGTTAGTTCGAGATTGTACATTAATGGAGGAAGGTTCCCGCTTTTAACACAACCCAAAACGGCTGGTTTGAGAGCTCTGATCAGGTGAGCTGGTTACGGCACCCCCTCTCCACACCTCTCCCCACCCCCACTAGGAAGGAAACCACGGCCTGCTCCCCCAGTGTGCCCCCCACCCTCTCATCAGCCCTCTCCTCTCCCCAGGAAATGACATGAATTTCATGCACAAATTACAAAAGGAGCCTTCTTGCTGATAATAAAAGCTAGCGGTCATAGAAAACCCTCTCCTCCCTCACTCCCAAGGGCCGCAGAGAGGAAGAAGAGAGGGATGAACTTACTAGGATAAAACACAGCCAGAGTCTCCCCCAAGCCCTTGACAGTGACCCCACACAAAACCCATGCCCACCCCTCGAGGGAGCTGAAAATACCTGCAGTAGCTAAGCAGTCAGCCCAGGGACGGCTAACCCAGCACCCAGGGCGGGCGTGGGGGGCGGCCCCATCCTCTCTTTAGCTAGAGCAGACCCACTTCTCGTCCTGACGTGAACCCCTGCTGTGTCTCCACCTGCTCGTTCTGTAAATGGAGACATCGAGGCCTAGGAGGGAAACTGTGGCGCACTCACTGCACGTACCCAGTTGGGACATTTCCCATCTCCAGCCTCCACCCAAGCGCTCCTCACACCGCGACACGGAGGAGGTGGTTTCCTAGCTAGACTTCCCCGGGTACATCCCAGGGCCTGGCTCTACTCCAGTGCACACAGACCATGGGCCTCCAGGGAGGGAAGGCCCAGAGACCACAACAGAGAAAGAGAGAGAGGGACAGGGAGACAGACACTGTTCGGTGCCCCATGGTCCATCACCAGGATCAAGGGGGCAGTACAGGCTCTTCTGAGCCAGACACCTCTCACTTCCAAGAGGCCCAGCGCGGCTTGGTGGGGCCCCTGTGCACGCAGCCGCCTCCCCCTAGAGGGCCCCCAGGCCTTCCTCCCAGGCCCAGCCTCGAGGCCACCTCCCCGCCTCCCTGAGCCCCTGGAGCGCCCGCAGCCCCTGCTGGTGTGGGGCGTGGTACAGCTGAGGGAACAGAGGCACCTGAGGCTGGAGGGAAGTTGTCAAGTCAGCACAAAGGCAAAACCCACATACCCTGCAGTGTTCTCGACAACACGGGCTAGAGGCGCTTGTGGGAGGAAACCTTCAGGCAGATGCTGGGAGCCGGGGCCCTCCAAGGACGGCAGGCCTGCTGGCCTCAGAAAGGGTGTCGCTTCAAAAATCAAAGTGAGCAGGAGGAGGACTGTTCAATGTTCAACGAGGTTTAAAAACACAGTTATAAAATGCAATGTGCGCCCCTTGGTTGGAGCCAAATTCCCGAACCAGGGCACGTTTCTGGGGCGGGGAAGCGGCTGGAGAGCAGAGTGAGCAACGCCGGGTGACTCTGGGCCGCTGCACAGGAGGCCGCGGCTGCTCAGGTACAGCCGGCAGCACTCTGGGGTGACGTCTCGTGATGCTGACTTTTACGTAGTTCAGAAAACGTTCCATGTAGAGAGACAAAAATGTGCCGAAACGTTCATTTCAAACCTGGACGGCGGGTTAACAAACCCGTGGGGTGAGCTCCGTGCTCTGCGCGTCAGCCCGCAGTCAGCCGCCGCCCGCCGCCCGCCGCCCCTCGCCTGGGCCCGGGCACTGGCTGCTCCCACTCGGGCTGGGAGAGGGCCCATCCTCCAACCTCAGGCTCCTCCACCCATCACAAGGCGCCTGCCCTGTGGGTGGCTCGAGGATCACGAGTGACAGGCATTAGCTGGCCACCCACCAGCGCCCACCTGGTGGGGAGGGCTCGTGGTGGGGTCGGCAGAATGGATGGTGAAGCCAACTACACGGTTTCAGCTATTTCTCTCTCTCTCTCTCTCTCTTTTTGGCCAAACGCTTACAGCGAATAAGTGAGCATTAAGTAAGTTGGTGCTGCTGTGCCCACTGACCTCCGGCTCTCTGCCCGTGATGGGGACCTGGGAGCTCACTAGCCGAGGGCCCTGGGGGACCTGTCTCTCTGGCTCTGGGGTACCTGCAGGTCCTGGCAGTGGGCCCTTGAGAAGTCACCAGTGGGAAAGGAAGTAACAGCAGTGACCAGACTCACACCAAGTGGCAGGTCGAGTCCCCGCCTCCTAGAAGGGCCGCCCCCAGGGTCTCCTCCGCTCCCACAGGGCCCCCCAAGGCCTGCTGCCTCCTCGGCCGGCCCAGCGGGCCCTCAGAGCTCGAGGGACGGGAGCCGGTGCCGGCCCAGAGGGTAGACGTCAGGAAGTGGGCACCGTGAGGTCCTCGCGGGTCGTGGAGCCCGAGCCCCTCGCTGACAGATGGAAAGTGAGGCCTGGGACTTGGCACTAGGGAAGTCGCCGCCCAGCAGGGAGCCTGGCTCCAGGGCACGGCCACGTCTCCGTGCGTACATGCGGGCATGCCGCCCTGACCCGAGACGCCCCGCTCCTCACCCTTGGGCTGGCAAGGCCGAGAAGCTAGATGGGGACGCTTCTCTGGGTAGACCAGGAAGACACGCAGCTGGTCCCGCTCAGTGCCCAGCCTTCTCCATCCCGTGGGGAACTTGGGGAAAGGGAACTGGTTCAGCGCTAAGACAGACCCGGCCCCAGTCGGCGAAGGTCTTTCGAGGTGAGGAGAGCGAGACAGGTGTGAATGGACAGAAGGCTCGAAGGCACCCTGGCTGGAGGGAGTGGTCTGTCCCCGTGTCCTGGAGTGACCACGGGCGACTGAGGGCTCAGAGGCAGTGTGGCGTGGAGGGAGAGCTCTGGACCCCGCAGGAGCTGCAGACGAGTTCTCAGCCGTTCCCAGCAGCTATGCCGTGACCAGGGGCCGCCTCCTGTTGTTCCCACACCCAGAGGGCCCTTCCAACCTCAACGCAGAGGCTTCTGAACAAGACAAGCTCCCAGAAAGGACTTCTTGGGTGTCAGTTCGAAGCTGAACTGGCAGTGGGAGGGGTGGGGAGAGCACCCCAGTTCAGTCACTTCACATTGTTAAAGGAGGGTAGGAGCCGACCTGGAGACAGCTCTGTGGGTCCCCGTGGGCCTCCCAGCTCCCAGGACAGCTCCCCACCTAGCACCATGTGAGGGAGGGGGCAGGCCAGCCTTCGGCCCAGGATGCCCACCCCAGCCCAGCTGTTTCCTTTGGCCACGATCCCCCAGGTCACTGCACTTCACGAGGCCCGATTCCTGGAGGGAGCAGGTCCTCCCCGTGTGGCTCAGCACCTCGCTCACCGGAGCAGCCCACAGCCACGGCACTGACAGGGGACAGCTCTCCAGGGCAGCCCACAGCCACGGCACTGACAGGGGACAGCTCTCCAGGGCAGCCCACAGCCACGGCACTCACAAGGGACAGCTCTCCAGGACAGCCCACAGCCACGGCACTGACAGGGGGGACAGCTCTCCAGGGCAGCCCACAGCCACGGCACTCACAGGGGACAGCTCTCCAGGGCAGCCCACAGCCACGGCACCGACAGGGGACAGCTCTCCAGGACAGCCCACAGCCACGGCACCGACAGGGGACAGCTCTCCAGGGCAGCCCACAGCCACGGCACCGACAGGGGACAGCTCTCCAGGACAGCCCACAGCCACGGCACCGACAGGGGACAGCTCTCCAGGGCAGCCCACAGCCACGGCACCGACAGGGGACAGCTCTCCAGGGCAGCCCACAGCCACGGCACCGACAGGGGACAGCTCTCCAGGGCAGCCCACAGCCACGGCACTGACAGGGGACAGCTCTCCAGGGCAGCCCACAGCCACGGCACTCACAAGGGACAGCTCTCCAGGACAGCCCACAGCCACGGCACTGACAGGGGGGACAGCTCTCCAGGGCAGCCCACAGCCACGGCACCGACAGAGGACAGCTCTCCAGGGCAGCCCACAGCCACGGCACCGACAGAGGACAGCTCTCCAGGGCAGCCCACAGCCACGGCACCGACAGGGGACAGCTCTCCAGGACAGCCCACAGCCACGGCCTTGACAGGGGGGACAGCTCTCCAGGGCAGCCCACAGCCACGGCACTGACAGGGGGGACAGCTCTCCAGGGCACCTCCACGCCATCTCCCCGAGGCCCGGCCACAGGAAGACATGCCCACCCTCCCTTCCATGTCATGTTCGTGCTCGGACATAGAACAGCCTTTGGGACTGGGGCTTGCCACCACTTTGTATGACTGAATTAAAAACAAACCCAACCAAAAAAATATAATATATATATACAAATTATATATATATATGTATATATATAACACAGTGCGACCCCAGCACCCAAAGTATAAACTCTGGCACCAAGAAAAAAACAAAATATTAAAATACTTTAGCTTCTTAGTATTGAGGAGGTTAGGGGGGCCTCTAGGAACCCTCGGCCACAGGTTGCTGGGGCGAAGCCGTGGGTGGCTGTCTCCCCAGATCGGCCAGCGCTGGCCGGGGCCACGGCGGGCGGGCGGGCGTGGGGACGACGTGTGTGCACTGGGCATGTGCACTGCAGACTCCTGACCGCCTCTCTTACCACAGGGAACACCACACGTGTCACGTCCCAGGCGGCCGGCCGGGGGGAGGCCTGGGCCTCGGGTCCAATGGCGTGGCAGTGCCCAGGGCCTGCAGGAGGCCTTGAGGACGGGCGGACACTGTGGGAATCAGCGATTCTTCCCCCGAAAAGGGAGGTGAGATGTGGAGTATGAACCAGCATGTGTGGCAGGTCACATCCGCCTCGCGACCGACTCTGGGTACCCAGCTGACCCCTTGGAAGGGCCTGGCTCGAAACGGTCAGGGAAACGTCCAGTCTCTCTCCCTGGTTTGGCAAAGGGCCCAGCTGGGCTCTTCTCCCTTACTGTCTTGGAGGACAGGGAAAGATGGCAGCGAACGCGAGGGGATCCCGCTGGGGCAGGGCGAGACGGGACGAAGGAGAGGGCGCGGCCGGTAGAACAGTGAGGGACAGAACGAGTCTCATGAACCCCCTCCTACCAGGAAGCGGCCTCCCATGAAAGGTGTGAACAGGATGCACCTCTGGTGCTAGGAGGTCCTAGAGGCCACAGCCCCCGCGCTGGATGCTCCGAGGTGCTGTGGACCTGCCCGGGCCTCAGCAGAGTATTGCTCGGAAGGGCTTGGCCAGCCCGGGCCCAGCTCCCATCCTGCAGGTCAGTCTGGCTCAGCGTGCGGCGGGCGTCCCTGCCGTCACAAACGTGCAGTCTGGCTGTGGCGGCCACAGCTACCTGGTGTTCTGGAGGTCCTCCCGCAGCCAGGTGGGCAACGTCTGGCCCATCTTGTACAGCAGCTTGGAGAGCTCGATGTTGTGGTCCCGGTAATAGTCCTTCAGGAAGGCGCGGGACTGTAACAGGAAGGGAAGCTCAGGTCTGGGGGATGTGCGGACTCACGAGCGACCCCTCCTCTTTCAAACCACCTTTCTGCTGGCACATTCCCACAGCCTATCATTCATTCATTCAGTCTTCCCCAAAGTGGTGGCCTCCAAAAGAAAACCCCTACATCGCAGGAGTACCAAAATATAGCATACAAGGTCAAAATTCTCGTGACAGAGAAAAAAGAGAGCATGCATCAAAACCGGGGCGAACAGGAAAAGGCAAACGTACCGAGTCACAGTGTGTGACCTTCCCCTGTGCCCTCTGTACCCGCCCATCTCCCACAGGAACGCCTCGGCCTCCCCGCCACAGGTCCAGGCGTGCCCCACCCTTCCGGGCCCAACTGCAGAGCCCCCCAGGAAAGCTTCGACCCCTCCTGTTCGGAATTCCCAGCACCTGTGCGGACCTCTCCTCCTGCACGGGGCACTTCCTGCCTCTGCCACCCACTGGAGTGTGACGCATTCCCCTCGACTAGGAGTTCCTTGGAGGGAAAGAACCTGTCTGATTCATCCTCAAGGCCCCGGACCATTCAGCCCTCAGTAGAAGGTAACAAATACACCTTTGACTAAAAATCAACCCTGACCCACAACCCAACCCACATTTCCTCCTCTCAAGAACACTGTCCAGAAAAAAAAGAAAAAAAGAACACTGTCCAAAAAGTGTCGAGGCACCCTGGCTGGTGTTGCTAAGTGGTTAGAGCATCAGCTCTTGCACTGAAGGGTCACAGGCTCGATTCCCGGTCAAGGGCATATACCTGGGTTGCAGGTTCAATCCCCTGCCCTGGTCAGGGCATGTGCAGGAGGTAGCCAATGATGTGTCTCTCTCACATCTATATTTCTCTCTGTCTCTCTCTCTCTCTCCCCCTCCTTCCAATCTCTCTAAAAATCAATGGGAAAAACATCCTCCGGTGAGGATTAACAAGAAAGTGCTGAGGCCATTCACGTGTTCGGCATAGGGTAGAGGAGAGAGAAGGCTCCCTCCCGCCCACTATCCAGCTGCTGCGGGCAGTGTGTCCACACTTACATCCAAGTCCATCTCTGGGTATTTCCGGCCCTTGCTTTTGCCCAAACACTTGGTTTTTCCTCCTTCGAGCAGTTGGCACCAAAATCCTTTCTTTGGATCAAACCTGTGGAGGTGGGGAAAGCCTGTGGGTGGGAGCTGGCCTGGCCCACCTCCTTCCACTGGAAGGCAAGGCCCAGGCCCCAGGAGTGGCAGAGCCCAGGAGCCGGTGGAAGCCACCCCCTGTGCGCATTCTGTTGCCAGCAGACGCCGGCTCACGTGCTCTGAGCTCCTCTCCTGGCAGCCCCGTCCCCAAAGCAATGCACAACCTAGGCTCTCCTGCCTTCACGACTCCCGGAGCCTCTCCTGGCTGGCAGCCCCGTCCCCGAAGCAATGCACAACCTAGGCTCTCCAGCCTTCACGACTCCTGGAGCCTCTCCTGGCTGGCAGCCCCGTCCCCGAAGCAATGCACAACCTAGGCTCTCCAGCCTTCACGACTCCCGGAGCCTCTCCTGAGCACTCTCCAGCCCAGGGGTGAGCAATGCTTTCCACCTGAGAATCGGGGGGGGGGTGGGGGTGGTGGTTAGGGAGAGACTTCTGTTTTTTATTTATTTATTTATTTTTTTGGTGGTACATGCCCCTAGTGAGAACCAAACCCGGGACTCTCTGGTCCACAGGCTGATGCTCAACTGCTGAACCAAACTGGCCAGGGCTGTTTCTTTTTAATAAATTGTATTTTTATGAAAAAATGCAATATCTGCAGTTGTATTTAAGCGAGTCCATAACTGGAAAGTTGTTTTTTTGGAGTACACTTCAGAAATGACAGCACAAGGCTGCCTTTGGGACCTGGTCACGCTGGGCCTTCGAGGGCATTTCTGGGAGATGCGCCCTGAAGCTGTCGTGGGGGGGCACTGGCACCAGAGTTCAGCCCCAGGTCAGGAACCGCCCGCAGACTCGTGAGCGTGAGAACGCAGGGAAACAACTCACATTTGGCAGGTGGAGGAAACAGGGATTTCTGAAAGGCCATGGGGTGGGCACAGACAGGGTGGTGACGACGAGGGCGGCGGCCACATTTATCCAGCATCACTACACGCCAGGCAGCGAGCTGAGCTCTGCGTGCGAGCTTCATCCACACAGTGGCCCTCGGAAGGCATGAGTTATCACCTTTATCCCCAACTTTCAGATGAGGGAAGTGAGGCTTGAAGGAGCTACGACATTTTTTCAAGGTCACACAGCTAAAGAAGTCATGGATCTCGGGTCCCAACCCAGGCATCGCTGGTGTCGCAGCCCACACCCTTGGCTGCTGCCGCTTTCTGCATCCAAGTGAAGGGCTGGCTTCCCTTCCCCACCTTCGACTTCCAAGACAGGGAGCAGGGGGCATTCTTGCTGCGAGACTTCCTAAGAAGATGGCTGGGTAGGGTGGATTGGTTCCTCCTTTTCTTGAGCCCCTCCCAGGCTGAGGACGTCACTTGCGTGACAGCCTGGGAGACAGCATCTGGGGGGCACCATCAGTGCACTTGCACTGGGTTCTGAATACTGAGATGATCAGCCATCGACAGTATTTGTAGTTTCCTTTTCCTGAAATTATGTTTAAGTCATAATCTAATACATTCGTCCCTCGTGTATCGCGGTTAATCCGTTCCAGACTCCAGCGGTTGCACCTGGCGTTGAAGGATCCCCAGGCTGCTCGAACACATAGGCCTACAGTCCATACGTACAGTAATTTTAATTTTAATTGTAAATCAGGGGTGTATAATTGACTCAGACAACCGAGTGCATGCTGTATCATTTTCACTGTCTCGATCAACTTTTTAATGAATATATTTGAAAAAACCGCGACAGAGTGAAGCCGCGAACGTGGAGGCACGAGGTGGCGAGGGACGACTGTACTAAGAAACCCTTGTGGGAACTGGGGCTGCTCACTGCTGGTCTAACTTATTTAGATAAAACACTCTGGAAATGTTCAGCCCAAACTAAAAAGAACACCCCAGAAGTGAGGCCAACCATAGTACAACACAGATTAGTCACCTCCCTTTTTCTTGCGTCAATATCTTTATAAATATGACTCAAGTCATATTCATATTAGCTTTGCTGCCAAACTGCCATCAAGGACACACATACTTTCTCACACTGGGTGGTGCCAACTGACCCGTGTCTCTCCCGTAATCACTCAACCCTCTGCTTTTTGGCGCGGGTGCCTGCTCAGGAAATCCCCCCACTTGAAGGCCAAGGCAACACTCACGCCAAGGTTTTGTGGTAGTCCATGGTGTTGGTCACCCCGAGGAACTTCTGCACTGTGTCCATCACTTTGGCAGGTTCTGTTCGCAGCAGTTTGCCATCCAAGACCAGAATCTGGGAAAACAGAAAAGGGAGAAGTGTGATCTGAACCTCTTTTTTTAAATCCTCACCCAAGAATATTTTTCTATTGCTTTCTAGACAGAGTGAGGGGAGAGAGGAAGAGACAGAGAAGTATCGATGTGAGAGACACACACCTATTGGTTGCCTGCCGCACAACTGCCCACCGGGGCCAGGGATCAAACCTGCAACCCAGGTACGTGCCCGAGACCCCTCAGTCCGCAGGCCGACACTCCTACCACTGAGCCAGACCGGCCAGGGCTGATCCGAACCTGTTTTCACTCCAGTGGCAGACAGGCCCCATTTTCTGGGTCAGCAGTCATGGTTACAAACTGGGGTCCCCGCACTCTGGAAAATGTTTCCTTCTCCATCTCTGAATGGCAGGTGTCCCCGAAGCTCAGTCCTCCACAGCCTAACTCCCTGGTCTCTGCAGCTTCCCTAGACTGATGCCATCATTCCCTAGACATTAACCCACCCCATCCCCCATCTCTACAACATCCCTCTCCTCCCCTCCCCAAGCCTCTGGCCCACATGTCACTCTCATGCCGAGGTCCTCCAAGTTTTCCTAAAACACACATGCAATCTGGCCCGCTACCTCTCCAACCAGGTTCTCCCTCCATCACCACACCTCCGATCCCCGAACCAGGGACCTATTCCAGGGTCCCCTCAGGGATACAGACCCTGTTGTGAAGGGACAAGGACTTGGGGAATTCTCTCACATCACCTTTGGGATAAATAGGACTGAAACCTTAGAAGACCCCAAAGGTCTAACACGCCAGGGGTGGCATATCCGGCCCGTGATGGTGAGCGGTTCTGAGCTCTGCTAATGCAGCGAGCCGGCACTGTGATTGCCCTCCCACGAGTGAGGGACAGGCGGCTACCTGGTTGGTGTGAAAGGCGCTGAGCCAGCGCTCAATGTGGGTGGCGTACCAGCCGGGGACCAGGCAGCGGTTCTGGAGGGCACGCAGCTTCAAGGACGCATCGGGCCCAGCTGTGATCACCTCGTGGAAGGTGTACTTCAGGGCCACGGGGTCGTCGTGGGCTCGCTGGTGCTGCGGGCAAGGGGGGAGGGTTGGCATGTCACTTGGAAGGCACAAAGGAAGAAGCTTTGGTGGGAGAGCAGCCACGCAGTGGCCAGAAGACCCTGGGCTGAAACCAGGAGCCCGGGTTCAAGCCCGGCCTGTTTTACATCGTCATCTGGCCTCTGGGGAGTCACCGGCTCCTCCGAGCCCTAGTTTCTTCACTTTACAAGACATGAGCTGGACTAGATCAGACTTTCCAAACGCTGACAATCCGACGCCATCTCTGTAATTTCTGCAATACCCACAAACCACCTGTGGGCGCCAGCGTCAACATACTTTTCTCTACGTTGACTCATCTTTCTCATCCACATACAGTTATTTCCAAATGCAACCACCAGCCCCCACAACAGAAAGCCAGAACAGTTGTCGCATACAGAAGGTCCATGAATACAATGAAAACATGCAGTGTTCTCAAACGCCAGCCAGACACAAACATCTGCCCAGGCCCTGGCCCGAAGCGCACGCTCTCTGTGGAGGACACAGCTGCGCAGTGTCAGAAGGACTTCAGTGCCACTTATGCCAAATTAACATCTCCTTATAGAAATCAGAAGGTGTCACAGACTGAGCGTTTGTCCCCCTCCCCGGTTTATATGTTGCAGCCCTAACCCCAGTGTGATACTATGTAAGATGGGACCTTTGGGAGGTACTGAGGTTGAGATGGGGTCAAGAGGGTGGGGCCCTGGCGATGGAGCCCTCTGCTCTCTCTGCCACGTGAGGACCAGAAAGACGCGGGTGTCTGCAGGCAGGAACAACACTCGCAGGAACTGCACTGGTGGCACCTGGATCTTGGACATCTAGCCTCCAAAACTACGAGAAACAAATGTCTGCTGTTTAAGCCACCCACACTGTCTATGATATTCTGCTACGACTGCCCGAGGAGATGAGACAGAGGATTGGGAAAGAACTGGAAAGGGAGAAATGCCAAGTCTGAACCACCTGAAATAATGCTATGGGCCGTGGGAACCTGCAGAATTCCACGGTCCAGAGATCAGGGACCTGCCGACCAGGGGGCCCCTCACTGGTCCCCTTACTCCCAGTGAGGATCGCACCCAGCTCAGAGGAAGGGGAGAGGTCTGTGGGAGCAGAGGGCAAAGGGGGTCTGTAGCTGGGCCCCTGCCAGTACTGTGGACACAGGGAGGCCACAGAGAGGAGACAGCCACCTAAAGCTCCCAGGTGGGCGGCTCAGAGGGTGACAGGGAGCTGCCTAAAGTGGCCTGGTAAGCCAGGCACCCCAAGACACTAGCACATGGCAGGCCAGGGAGGACACCCCTGAAAAGGCCCGAGCCTAAGCTCTCCTATAAGCCCGGTGGAAAGGTGCTCAGAAGAAATCAAGTCAGGTTGTTGACATAACAGAAAGTTCTAGTTCTTACACAGTCAAGGACGAAGAGTCATGCTCTCTCTGGCATGGATGCAGTCCAGGTGACTTCCTTACCTGATCAGGCGTTCGCATCCTCCACTGAGAATGGCAGGTCCTACATCTCGTCCTTCTCTGAATTCCCGCCCCTCCCCCCACCCAGCGTCCAGAGAGGGACCAGTTAGTATCAGCCCAGATCACTGTTCACCAGATCAAAGGAGAAACATCCCAGGAGCCTAGCTAGGGCATACAGTAGATGACTAGCAAATATCTGTTGAATGAATGGGTAGCGAGCAGCAGACAGAGTCCTGTGCCCCCACCCAGGGCCCCAGCCCTGCTCACCTGGTACCAGGAATAGGCCCGGTCTGCTGGGTTGATGAGGATGGTCAGGACCTTGGCTTTGGGCAACAGGGCGGCTGCCCGTCGGGGCGCCACTTCTGAATCAAAGTAGTTGGCGCTTTTCTCAAAGTAGAAGTCGGAGGTGGTGTTGGAGGGGATGGGGAAGAACTCCATGTACCTGCAGGACGCCCAGAACAGAGGCTCACAGTCAGGACTCATGAGGAAGGGCCCTGAGGAAGGCAGCACGGGGGGTGAGGGTCGCTGGGGGTGAACTTCCAAAAGCGAGCAGAGTGCATGGCTCACAGCCAAGCAGGGACTAGCTTCTGGCGGGGATTCAAGAGGAACGGCCTCCTGGCAGCCTCGCTCTTTGGAAATCCTTAGGGTGAGGCGATCTGAAGACTTAGGGTGTGATATGGGAAGAGGCTGGGTCTCCATCCTGAAAGGATGCTCCCAGAGCAAAGCTGACAGGGCCCTAACTCTCACTGCCACTAGGGGGCGAGCTGAAACTCGGAGCGCCTGAGCACCTTTGCAGACGAACCTCCCGTATCCCACCGGAGTGACTGTCCACACCAGTCCTTTAGGACCATCTCTAGGTTAACGACCCCTCCGAAAACTAAATGAACACTCCAGACTGCCCCCTTCGGCACCTACTCATGCAAAATAGAGGTGCATTTTCAGAGGTTCGTGGGAACAAAAGCCCATGAGGCCCACCCTAGTTAAGGAGTAGGATCCCTACTGTAACCTGTGAGGCAGGGGTTCTCCAGGGTGGTCCGAGGGATTCCTTCATCAGAACCACCTAGGAGCTTGTGAGGTTCCTGTACCCACCCTACAAGATCTACAAAATCAAAATCTTGGGAATGGCACTGAGGAATTGCTTTCTCCCCGTTCTGAATTTTCTTCGTAAAATGCATCTTTCTGTCCACCATCCCTTGTAATATCTAAACCGAGAAAGCTCTGAAAACAGAAGCTTCCCCTTATGTTTGTAGCAAAGCCACTTGGCAGTAAAACCTGACTTATTAATCTTACTTGGTATAAATATTCACATACATATTGATATATTTGCTAACGGGGTGCTGCTCGCCCGCTGAAGGTGCTAACTGCAGTGTCATTGCATGTGCCTCTCTGCAGTTTGACATCGCTGACTTCCCATAATACTTCGGGCCTCAGTAGGTTTTATTTGTTTTTCTTTTACTTTCATTTGTTTAAGATATGTTTTTATTGATTTTTTTTTTTTAGAGAAAGAGAGAGAGAAATAGATCAGCTGCCTCCCACACACACCCCAACTAGGGATTGAGCCTGCAACCCACATGTGCCTGACTGGGAATCAAATCAGAAATACACACAGAGCCCTGGCCAGTTTGGCTCAGTGGTTAGAGTGTCAGCCCGCGGACCAGAGAGGCCCGGGTTCAGTTCCCGCTAAGGGCACATACCTTGGTTGTAGTTTGTCCCGAGCCCTGGTTGGGGTTGTGTGGGTGGCAATCACTCGATGTGTCTCTCTCATGCCGATGTTTCTCTCTCTCTTCCTCCCTCTCTCCCTCCCGCTCTATCTGAAGATAAATGCAAAGATGTCCTTGGGTGAAGATAAAGAAAGAAAGAAATACACACAGAAAAATACTCCCCCCAAAAAATAGACCCAGAAGAATTGCCATCATTTCTCTACCCAGGTAAACCACTGACATAAACATAATAAACAAGAGTAACACATATATGAGGTAAGAAAAGACAATCAGTAGAGAAAGATGCAAATTGGAAAACCAGAACATGAAAGCACCCCACATCGCCCCTACACCCCAATATCGCCCCTGGTGACCGGTTCGGCCACCTCCCCGGGCGACTGTCTGAAGGCTAGCGAGTGGCCTCTGCAGGACCCACAAGAACACGTCAGCTCCGTGGTCAGCCAAACACAGCGGGAAAGGCCAGCTCTGGGATCAGAACACTTGGACTTTAGCCCCTGTTGTGTCTCCAGCTCTTGGGACTTTGGACAGTCCCTGTCCTCCTCTGGGACTTGGGAGTTTCTGTGCAAGCAAGGGAGGGGCTGAACTCTGACCTCCAGCAACCTCCAACCCCGAGTGATAATGCAGAGCCTCATCGAGTGTCCCATCTGTGACAAGGCTCCTGCCGACGCCAGGGTCGCCGCGCTGTCCCTGTTTACAGGACTTTAGCTGCGTGTGAGCAAGCGCCAGCTGCTTCCTGCTGTGGCCACGACAGAGCTTCCCGGGCAGGTGCAATGCTGGACAGCCCGCCGATCCCACTGGGAACAGAGGCCCACTCACCAGTCGATGCCTTTGTGATAGTTGTGGCCGTTGAAGAACTGGATCTCCTCAAAGGTGTCTGGGCTGGGGTAGTTGCTGCTGAGGTCCGAGTGCGCGCCCAGGAACTGGTAGAGGGCCGTGGTGCCTGCAGGGATGGACGGAGGCTGAGACCAGGGCCCGGGCCCCAACACAAGATGGAGTCTGAAATTCTCGGTTCTGGTTCGAGCTCTCCATTATTCACTGTGAGGTCCCGGGAACGTGCCTTCCCCTCTCTGGGGCCTAGTTTCCACATCCACACAATGAAGGAATTGCACTACCCCAGGACGGCAAACAGATGGCGTGGATGTGAGCCCACCTCCTGCACCCACTGCGGACACCACTGATCCACCACCGCGTCCTCCTCCTGAACGAGGCCTTGGCCTCGGAGCCTCTCACCACGGTACTCCTGCACCCACTGCGGACACCACTGATCCACCACCGCGTCCTCCTCCTGAACGAGGCCTTGGCCTCGGAGCCTCTCACCACGGTACTCCTGCACCCACTGCGGACACCACTGATCCACCACCGCGTCCTCCTCCTGAACGAGGCCTTGGCCTCGGAGCCTCTCACCACGGTACTCCTGCACCCACTGCGGACACCACTGATCCACCACCGCGTCCTCCTCCTGAACGAGGCCTTGGCCTCGGAGCCTCTCACCACGGTACTCCTGCACCCACATCCACCTCATTAGTCTCCTAACGGTCCCAGAACTGGATGGTTCACGCCGGGCCTGCCCGCTCCGGGCCTGCTCTCTCTGGCACTCGGGAGGTGCTCAGAGAACAGGGAGCTCCAGACCCTCCAGTCCGTTGATGTGAATGTCCTACAGGGCTAAAACCGCTGGCTCTAGTGCCTCTTCTGGGTGCCCTCACCCAGCCCCCTGCCCTACTCCACAGCACAGGACCTACCCCTCCTCCTCCAGAGAGTGCACTCCTTTCTTGCCTGTGAGCCTATGGTTAACACGCTGCTATGAGAGCCCCGGCAGAGAAGACTTTAGACTTTGGTGATGAAGAGCGTATGTTCTGGGGTCACAAAGACCAGGGTTCAAGACCTGCCGTTTCCTAACGAATTGTGTCAGAGGAACTCATTCACTGAACTGCCCTGAGCCTGTCTGTGCCGTATGGAGTGTGGATGGCAAACAGCAACCGCACCTCTGCAGACATGACCTACTGATCCCACAACTGACTGATTGCAGTCCTCTCTGCACTCAACCAGTTTTGCCTGGCGCTGCTTGAAGTTCCGGAGCAGCGGATCTGGGCTTCTCTGCCTAGACTCGGAGACTCCCAGGACACAGGGAGAGCACCCTGAGGCTGTGGTGCAGGACGAACCGAAGAATCCCATGCCCACCCTCCCCATTGTGCCCACATCCACACTGACGGGCAACTCATGTTCACCCCAACTTCACTCCTACTTCCTGGGAAAGAGGGGGCAGGCTGTTGGGGAGTGGGCCAGGGCAAGGTCCCCAGAACTCTGTGGCTGAGACAGGAGGTGGTTGGTGGCTGGGAAGAGTGAGGAGACCTGCCTGTCTTCTGAGGGCCAATGATGAGGAGTTTTGGGAAGCGGTCACACGTCTTCTCCTTGGACCAGATGTCTTTGTGGCGTTTGTCCTCACAGGGGTCCTAAAACAACAGTGGAAGGGATGTCAGGGGCCGAGAACCCGTGAATGGACTCCCACTGCCCATGGATGTGTGGCTCTCACGGCCCTGACGGGCAGCCTCACCACACGTGTCCTTGTCACATCCCACCTCGGGGCACTGGGCTGCTGGGAGGCAGGGGCCACTTCTGGTCACTCCTAGCAAAATGCTCAGCCCAGTGTCTGGCACACAACAGGAAGTCACAAGTGCTTGGTTGAGCTGAACTGCCTGAGATGTGTCTCAACCAGGGGTCAAAACTTTTACTATAAAGTTTAGTGAATCTTTTGAAATGTTTAGTAAACACTTTAGGCTTGGAGACTCTCTGGTCTCTGTCGCAACCGTTCGGCTCCACTGAGAGCAGGCACAGACCGTACACGAGAATGGGTGTGGCTGGGGCCCAGTAAAACTCTACTTACAAAAATAGACCAGGGGCCAGTTTGAGGACCCCTGGTCTGAACTCTGAGCCTGTCATTAATTCCAGCTTCTATTTCCAGTTTTTCACAGCCCCCAGGGGCAGATTTCCCCAAGAACTGTCTCCCTCCGCCTGCCCGTCAGTCCCCTTTCCCATGGCTCAGGGCCTGCTGGAGTGAGGAGGGCAGAAAGGACGGAGTCGAGCCAGGCCGCGCAGTTGCTGACTATTATACTCCATCTACATCATATTCACTTATGGTTTTGTACTGCTGTGTTTTCAGAGGCTGTGTATGAGTGTGCATGCCTGTAGGTCTGTGTGGGAGGTGTACACACGTGTGCATGAGAACAAGTGAGTATGCCATGCTGATGAGCATATGTGCACCTGAGTTTACACTCGAGAGTCTGGGGGTATGAAGGGTGAGCCCCCGAGCCCGTGCCTGGAGCCTGTGCCTGTGAGCAGTGGGCATTCTATCCCTGGGACAAGGCCTCCAGGCCCCCACCCACCCACCTGCCAGAGCGGGTCCTTCTCCTCGGAGAAGATCTGGAAGTACTTCTGGGCCAGCTGCACAGGGGGCAGCGTCTGCAGCCGGAGGTTGGTCCAGGAGTGCAGGAAGCGCACCAGGTGCTTAAAGGTGTACAGGCCCAGGCGGTCATTCCCGTAGTTGGACAGGTGCGTCATGAAGATGCTGATCTGCTCCAGGAGAGGGAGGTAGAGGCAGGGGCTGGTCAGCCTCTGAGCCACCTCCACCCCACTTCCGCTTGAGGTGGTCTTGCTTAGCTTGAGGGGCCATCGGGTTGAGGGGCCACTCGATGACCAGTCCAAGGTTCATCAGGCCATCAACAAATTCACCGTGTGACCCTGGGCTGGGCACAGCCAGGTGAGTGCAGATCTGACCACCAACTACGACAGCCCTGAAATGGGACAGCTGACCTACTGTGCAGTCATTTTCCTGGCTGGGGGTGGCGCATGCATGGAAGATAAGGGATACTTGGTTGTCCTGTAAAACTAAGTAACACTGCCACTTGGTATCCACTTAGCATCTTGACAGAGCACAACATGAATGGTTATTTCCACTTTACAGATAAGGAAGGAGAGGCCCAGAAAGCTCAGGTGAATAGTGTAGACTATACATATTATATGTAATTTATATATAGTTCAATATATTAATAGTTTATTAATATATATTTATACAGACACCAAGACTGGAAAAAGAACATGGTCTAAAATGCTAACACTATTACACTGAAGTGCGAGATTATAAAAGAAAAAAAGACAGCTCAGATTCTCTGCCCAGGGCCACGCTGCAGAGCAGGGGCAGAGCCAAGGCGGAAGAGTGGGCTCCCAGTTCCTGGCCCTCATGCCTGCCCCCCCCCCCCAGGCCCGGAGGCCTGCCCCGGGGCAGACAGGCTGTCCGGGCCCCTCCTCACCACCAGCAGGGTGTGGAGCACTCACAGGATTGAGGAGCACGGTGAGGAAGAGCTCGCCCCCGTTGATGATCTTGTCCAGCTCGCTGGAGCCACCCGGGTACTCGCTGTAGAAGATGGTGTGCGTGAAGAGGCCGCAGGTCTGCCGTGGGAGGACCTGGGGGTGGGGCAGAGAGGAGTGATGGCACCTCCAGGCGTGGATGGGGGTGGGAAGACCTTCCTCAGAACAGCCATGGGTCCCTCCTATGTGACAGCACAGCCCCCACCCTTGGGGTCTTCTCCCGCACAGACCCACAGCCTCTGACACTCTCCAGGTGAGACAGGCCGGGCTATTTCACAAGCTCACTGCTCTTCTCTGTACAAAATAAGAGACCCGAAAGTAACAGAGGGGCTGGTCTGTTTGCACAGTGCAGGTCCCCAACCCTACCTAGGGGTGCTCTCCCAGCCACACTCTGCCACTCCTGTCCCAGCACTGGGCCCTGCTGGGAGCACTCTTGGTCATGATTGGTTTAACTGTTCATTCTGTCTCTTCTCATGAAACCATGGGCTCCAAGGGAGCAGAGAACGTGCCTGTCTTGTCACCACTCATCCTGGAGTCCATCTGAGTGCCTGGCCCTGAGGAGGTTGGTGGGCTATGGGAGGGTGGACGTGTGGATGGATGGATGGATGATGGATGAACCTGGCCTTCCCACAGCTGCCCCATCTGGGGTCACACTCATCCTTCCAGTGGCTCAGGCCAAAAACCCTAGAGTTATCCTTGACTTATCTCTCCCGCACCCAACCTCAACTCATCAGCAGATCCTGCTGGCTCTAACTTCCGAGGAAGTCCAGGACCTGATCACGTCCCAACACTGCACCCCGGTCCAAGCCACCACCACCGCCTGTCTAGAAGACTGCACCTCCTAACTGATCTCCCGCCTCCCACTGTCTCCAACAGTCTCTGCTCCACACAACAGTTAAAATGACGAAAATCCTTTTAAAACATGTCAGATACTGACAGCACGCCATTCAAAACCTTCCCATCTCAGGCTAATAGCTGGAGAGCATCCAACGAGCTTACGTGGCCCTTCACACCGCATCTGGCCCATCACCCCTCTGACCTCCTCTCTGCCGCCTGCCCCTCCCTCGGCCCCTCCAGCCATGCTGGCCTCAGCTGGTCCTCACACACACCCGCCCAGGCCCGCCGCAGGGCCCGGGCACTTGCCTTCTCTGCCTGGAACGCTTTCCTCACACAGCAGCCAGCTCACTCCCAGGAAGGCCCCCCTCCCTCACATGTTTGCTTATGTATGGGCACAGCCTCCTGCCACTAGGCCGTCAGGTCTGCAATCTGCAAGGGCAGGGACTTCTGCCAGCTTTGTGCACTCCTGCCTCCCCGGTGCCTAGAAAGGGTCAGGTACACAGTCGAAGCTCATGAAAAATTTTTAGTAAGCAAACCAGTGAGACACAGAGGCCTGTCCCAAGGCCTCACTAGAGGTCCCTTGGAAGAATGCTCATCCCCTGTCACCACGGCTAAGACGGAGCCCACGAAAGGGGAGACTGGCAGCCCAGAGCCTCCGATGCCAGAGGGGCAGCAGAAACTGGCCTGAAGCCCCAGCAGCTCACCAAACACCACGTGCGTGCACACCGCCTGCCCGCCGCTGGGGCCCACTCACCATGATGCCGTTGTGAATGAAGCCACGGCGGTGGCGGGCGGGCTTCAGGTGGGGGTACTCCTCTGTGCTGGTCACCCGGATGCCCCACACCTGCTTCCAGGCCTCGTACAGCTGCACGTGCACAGGGTACACGCCAGAGTGGTGGGGCGCCACCGCGTACCCCATGTCTGTGGGAATGCCGTGCTCCTGCGGAGAGGAGGGCCGGGGCAGGTGAGCATGGGGCTCCATCCCCTCGGGCCTTACTTCCCCTTTGCAGAATGGGAGCGCGAAGTCAGAGGCTAGAGCAGCAGGGCAACGGGTCCAAGCCTCACAGGGAAACTGAGGCCCGGGAGGGATGGCGATGTGCTCAGTCTCCAAGAAAGGGGCTGGCTGAGCTGGACTCTAGCTCTTGGCCCGGTGTGGTGCCCTCCAACACCCAGCAGTGGGGGGCAAGGTGGGGCTCCTCCTGCTCCCTGGGCCTCGGACTGGCTGGCGGCCCAGGCTGGGCAGCACCAGGCCTCATTCCCTCCTGGCGGAGCAGCTCCTCTGGCTTTCCAGAGCCTCCCATTCCAGCCTGAAGACAAGAGCTTGAAGCCAGGAAACAGGCCTGGGTTTAGGTCCCTCACTACTGGTGTGGCCTCCCTGAGCTTTGCGTTCTTGTCTAAAAGGGACACCCGCCTCTTGGGGTCTCGGTGAGGCTTCCATGAGACCGTGGCTCCAAAGGCAGTAATAAAAGGCTGTCAGACCAAACTGTGAAAGCAGCCGGAGGCCCGCAGTCGGACCCCCAGCCCAGCCCCTGGCCCGCCCGGCTCTGCCCCACAGGGAATCTTACTCACGACAGCGAACTTCTTGTTCAGGGCCATCTGCTCAGCCAGCACGGACTGGTTGTGGAAGAGGTGGGGCTGCATGTGGCTCCACATGTGGGGGAACCACCAGAACTCCTTCACGTAGGACAGCAGCAGGTCGTCCCCAGCGTCCTCCGCGTCGGTCCCTGCAGCCAAGCACAGGCTGCTCAGCCCGCCCACCCGCCAGGAGGCCCTCCAACCTGGGCTGGTGCGCAGGATGGGGGGGGGGGACGACACGACCACGCCCCTCAACCCCCCAGGAGCCTAGAACAGTTGCCTGAGCTACAGCACAGGAGCAGACAGAGCCCCAGTCCAGGGCCCTAGATTCCAGTCCAGAACGTGGCTTTCACACAATCTGTGACCTTGGCCAAGACCTCCTCCTCTCTGTGCACTGCAGGGTTCAGAGGCAATGATCCCAAAGGCTTCTTCCAGCTCCAACATCCGACACACCTGCTCCAATCCTATTCCTATTTTTCTATCGGGTCACTCATCTTTTACTTACTGATTTGCAGAAGCTCTTTGCATATATACTGGATGTTTATTTACTTATTTGTTTGTATATTTTTAATCCTCAACCGAGGATATTTTTCCATTGATTTTTTGTTTTAGATCAGAGTGGGAGGGAGGAAGGAAGGGAGGGAGGAAAAGAAAAACATCGATGTGAGAGAGACACATCAATTGGTCATCTCTTGCATGACCCACCTGTTGAACCCACAACTGAGGTATGTGCCCTTAACCAGGAATTGAACTCTTTGGTCTGAGAGCTGATGCTCTAACTGCTGAGCCAAACCGGCCAGGGTGGATATTTATTTATTGATTTAGAGAGAGAGATTTGTTGTTCCACGTATTTATGCATTCATTGGTTAATTCTAATATGTGCCCTGACCAGGGATCAAAACCGCAACCTTACTGTATCGGGACAACACTCTAAGCAACTGAGCTACCCAGCCAGGGCCAGGATGTTTACTTTGTCTCTTACGTATTACTACAACTACCTCTGATATGCTAAGAATACTGCGAACAAGATACAACCCAGTGTTCCTGTTGTTTAGCTTTGGGTCTGTATTGTATACTTCTCCCCCAGAATTGCAGATAAACAGGGTTTTGCCTGGAATTCAAGAGGGGCTGTCCTCGCTGCGGCCCAAGCAGAAAGCACCAGGCAAAAGCGCTCACTGCAGGTGGCGCTCAGGGGCTCCCTCTGGCTGGGTCCCTGCAGGGCAGTGCGTGAGGAACTCGATGAGCCCAAGGGGAGGGAAGGCATGAACCAGGCAGCCCACAGCCTCAACCTCAACCCTTGGGACCTGAAAATAAACTCATGGCAGTGGTCACCTCCGGGGTGGGTGCAGTCATAGGACATTTTCGCTTTCTATGCTATATATTTCTGTAATTTCTTAAACTACAGTGACATTTTTAAGCAGAAATCGTACAAATTGAAAGGTTGGGGTAAGGCGGTTGACAAGAGGAAGACGATGCTTCCCCAGGCCCGCAGGCCCGGGAGACCCAGCGGGAGCTGCCATCCTGCTGGCTCCGGCCCCAGTGGCCTCTGCTGTGGCTGTGACTGTTCTGTAAGCTGCTGGTTGGGGGTGGGTACAGGGAGGAAATTTGGCCTTAGGGTGTCCCAGCAGACCACGGGCTGTCCCCGCAGCACAGTGCTCTGAAGGTCTGCTGATGGGGGCACCAGCAGGCCCACTTACCTGTGTGGAAGAATTTCCCTGAGTAGCCCAGGTTGAAGGTGAAGTTTGGGATGTGTGTGCGTAGTTCATTCTGTGTATCAAACAGGGCCTAAGATGGACAGAGGAGAAAGAAAGGGGTAAAGGGACAGCCAGGAGCTCCCGCTCCTCCTACCGAGGCCCTGGAAGTGTCCTGCTGCCACAGGACTAGCTAAAACGTTTGTGCAGCCCGGGGAAGCATAAAAATGTGGAACTCTTACTAAAAACTTAAGAATGTCAAAAAGGCAACAGCAGAGTGTGACAGCTTGTACGGGCCCTTCTGAGCATGGGGCCCTGAGCAGCTGCACAGACCCCCACCCCGAAGCCAGCCCCGTGTGGCCACCTCCACCAGGCTTCCGGCAAGAGAAGTCCTAGACCCCATCCTGGCTCTGCTGTGTGTCCTCGATGAAGCTGTGCAACCTCTCCAGTCCTCAGTTTCCCCAAGAGTAAAACGGGGAAAATGTCATCTCTCTCATGGGGCTCTTGGAAGAAATAAATAAGATTCTGTGTGTTAAACTGCCTGCCCTTTGGTAAATGATGAAAAATGGTGGCATCATCTATCTGTGGTCACTGCCGCTGTAGGCCCCATGTCTTCACCTGTCAAATATGGAGGATTTCTCCCCGTCAGGGAACGCAAGGCTGATGTCAAAGGACCATGACCTTTCCAAAGAGGTGCTGGGTGCCCAGCAAAGCAGTGTTCCCAGGCACACCCAGGCTTTGCAAGGCAATGCAGGGTTGTTGATACTGTTGAAGCAAATGCCCAGCTGTTCTCTGGGGTCATCAAGAACATCCTTGCGTGGCGCATGAGGCTGCTGAGAAACCTGCAAGCCTGCTACCCCAACACTCTGCAGACTCAGTCCTGGCCTCCTGGGGCCACCACTGGCATCTCGCCATGGCCACACACTGCCTGGTGGACATGCACACTCAGCTGGGTGGCCTGGGGCAAGTTACTCCAGCTCCCTGAGCCTCAGCGCCCTGCTCTGTAAAATGGGACTTACAACAATGCTCACCTCACAGGGCTGCTGTGAGGATCTGATGAGGCAACACACAGGAAGGCCTGAGCCCAGCGCCTGGCCCTCGCCAAGCCCTGGATAGCAGCTGCTGTTGCTATTATTTAAATTGCACTGTTCAGCCAGCACTGCACCAGTTAATAGGGCGACATTCACGTCTCTGAAAGAAAGGCTCAGTTGTAGCCTGTGCTTGGGACTGAAGGGAAAAAACTGTCCTTTTGGACTCACAAGGACATTTAAGGCAAATGGGACCCTGCTGGCAAAGCAGGCTGCAGTCTGCACTGAGCTGAGCCTCAGGCAGAGGGCGCTTCTGATACAGTATTCTTTCACAAAAATGGCCCCGAACTGCTTGCATTCCTCCCCCTCTAAAAACGGGAAGTAAGAACCAAGAAAGGCAGCCCCAGGGTTCACGGGGGACACAGTGAGCCTGGAGCCCAGTTTCCTCATGAGGTCAACCCTGACACGCAGCAGAGACCTCGGTTACGGTAGGAGAGAGCAGGCTGGGCCACAAGAACACGTCCTAAGTGAGGTCTCAGGAGGAAACACGATTTGTAAAGGCAGATCAAAGCGATGCCGCCCTGTCCCCGGAGGCTGGAGCCGGGAGGGCTCAGAGCCTGGCTGTCTGCACAGGCCCCCCTCATGCCTCACCCCAGCACCTCTGTGAAACCCTAGGATGTCAGAAAATAGCCTGAAAATGCCCCACCCACCCTTGTCACGTACCGCTAAGGCTCAGAGATGGGAAAGGACTTGCCCCAGTCACCCAGTTAGTCAAACGAACTAGAACCCAAATCTTGGTTCCAGAGACAGTGCCTGCTCCCCAACACCATCAGCCCCGCCCTCTCCTCGGGAGGTGTGAGGCAGAGTGGAGAATTTCCTCTTGACCAAGGCAGGAGCGGCACGCCCCTCAACCCCACCCTCCTTCCAGGCCCAGAGCCATCTCAACAGTGACATCGGTGGGATGGAGACAGTACAAACCATCTGAGTCACTCGGGGAGAAAGCGTTCCTCTTGGAAGTCCTTTCCAATCTTCCCCCTAACATCAAAAAGAAACCTTGGCCCTGACGGGTTTGGCTCAGCGGTTAGAGCGTCAACCTGCGGTCCAGAGAGACCCGGGTTCGGTTCCCGCTAAGGGCATGTACCTCGGTTGCAGTTTGTCCCCGGCCCTGGTTGGGTCGTGCGGTGGCAGCCACTCCATGTGTCCCTTTCACGTCAATGTCTCTCTCTCTCTCTCTCTCTCTCTCGGGTCGTGCGGTGGCAGCCACTCCATGTGTCCCTTTCACGTCAATGTCTCTCTCTCTCTCTCTCTCTCTCTCCCCCTCCCTCCCTCCCTCCCACTCTATATGGAAAAAAAATGGAAAAAATGTCCTTCGGGTGAGGATAAA
Organism: Molossus molossus; assembly: GCF_014108415.1. NCBI lineage: Eukaryota > Metazoa > Chordata > Mammalia > Chiroptera > Molossidae > Molossus > Molossus molossus. The sequence goes on from NW_023425377.1 coordinate 22,555,792, forward strand.
AAAAAAAAAAGAAACCTTGGTTTGGTGCTCATGTCTCCGACACTTGCTAATCCGGTAGAAAAGAGAACAGGCAGCCCTGGCCGGTTTTGCTCAGTGGTTAGAGCATCAGCCTGCGGTCCAGAGAGACCCGGGTTCAGTTCCCGCTACCTCAGTTGCAGTTTGTCCCCGGCCCTGGTTGGCTCGTGTGGGTGGCAGCCACTTGATGTGTCCCTTTCACGTCAATGTTTCTCTCTCTCTCTCTCTCTCTCTCTCTCTCCCCCCCCCCCCAACTCTATCTGAACAAAAAAAAAAAAAAGGGAAAATGTCCTCGGGTGAGGATAAAAAAAAGAAAGAGAGAGAGGACAGGCAGTCAGGGGCAGCAGTATCTCAGCAGAAGTTAATCCCCGGCTTTGTTTTCACTGGAACTATTGTTATGGTTGTCCTCCATTCGTGGCGACCATACTGATTCCCCTGTACACCAGTGAGGGCCTTTCCTTTGCAAATAACTTTGAGTAAAATAGTGAGCAGATATAAACTGCACTTTAAAGACTGCTCACTGGTCTTAATTTTCAGGCTTCTTTCGTAGTGAGCCCTGGCTTGCAAAACGCCATACACAGACCTTAGTTTGGTAAACACGTTTTGAATTAAACAAATGCGTTCCACTATCCATACAGACCTCAGTTGAAATATGCTTTGTGTATGATTCAAGCGCTAGTTCTTGTTTTAAGAGTTTTGTAGGAGCTCTGGTCCTGACATAAACATTTTTGAGAGTTAAAAATCATGTTTGGATTAAAAGGCGGGTGAACAACCCTGCACAGCTCCCATCTGTCTCAGTAACTGGGCCTCTCCCTCCACAGATACATTCTTGAGCTCCACGCTCCAGATGTAAAATTCCTCTACAGTCAATACTTCAATATAATTGTAAATGACACTTGCTTCAATAAGGCAATTAATAAAACCACCTGGCCCCGGGAGGGGGTCTCACAGCGCAGGGGAGATGCAGACAGCAAAGTCCTGCTGGGGCACAGGAAGGTCTGAAGGTCGGGCGACCCTACCCTGCCCGGCCTGGCGCCTGGACCCTACCTTCACGTCCTCCACCTTCATGCGCGTGCCCTCCTTGCCCACGAAGATGTCATCGATGTCCACCAGGATGTAGCGGTCCAGCGGCAGCGAGAGGCGCTTGCCGGTAAGGAAGGCCACGGCGTCCACGAAGACGAGCTTGTGCAGCCAGAAGTTGAGGTTGTTGCCGAACAGCACGCGCTGGATGCCGTCGTGGAGGCCCAGGTCCTGCACCACCGTGGCGTGCAGCGCGGCATGCAGGCCGGCGTCTGCGCCCAGGTGCGGGATGGACTCAGACGAGCGCGTCTTGGCCAGCAGCACCGGTTCGTAGGTGGAGTGGTTGGACTGGAACACGGTCCAGTCCTCGCCGGGCAGCACGCCCTTCTCCACCTCGCTGGGCCGCGTCACGTAGAGCAGCGGGGACCTGGGGTTGATGCTGCAGTCCTTCAGGCCCAGGTTTGAGTGCAGAAACAGGGGGAAGCCTTTGAGCTGCGCACTCAGCAGGCTGTTCTCGTTGGCCTGCAGTTGGGGTGAGGCGGGGGGGGGGGGGGACACAGAGCCATCAGATCCAGAACCCCAAGGGACCACCGAATCTCAGGTGTGTGGTAACAGTAATGTCACTCACCTTCATGGAGGGCTTGCCACATCTCTGGCCCTGTGCTAACCAGGCCATGCAAGCCCAGCTTCACCTGTCACAGTAATAAACTAGCTAATACATACGTTGTCCCTACCAAAGCCAGGCACTGGGTTCCAGCGCTTTGCACGCAGGGGTGCTGGTAGGCACTGGGTTCCAGCGCTTTGCACGCAGGGGTGCTGGTAATCCTCAGTGACCCTCGTCATGGAGGCACTGCTGTCATTCCCATTTTACAGGTGAGAACAAGGCCCAGAGAGGCTAAGTAACGTGCCCCAAATCACACAGCAGCTGAGAGCATGGACTCTACCACCAGAAGGCCTGGCCCTGGGCAAGTCACGCACCATTCTGTGCCTTGGCTCCCTCTGCCACGAACTGCGGCGGAGCATCTGGTAACTACCTCAGGGGGTGTGGAGGAGCGTGCGTGAGTGTGATGCTGGCTCTCACATCAGCCTCAGCTGGAAGGTTCTTGTGTTACGTCATTTCACAGCTGCGGACACCGAGGCTCTGAGGGGAGAGTGGCCCTCAGTCAGGATACACCTGACCACCGGGCTCTATTTCCTATGGTTTCCGAACTGCTTTTGCCACACAAACCTTTCTCAGGAGAAATCTGAGGTGATGCCAGTGTAGATGAGATCAAAGAGGAGATATCTACTGGGGTGCAGGAACAAAGATACTCCACCCTATAGCATTCCCAACCCCCATCCACCCCAAACACCCCCAACACCGCCCCCTCACAGGAATCCAGATCCCCATACCTCCCTTCTCCTCCCAGGGTCTGCTGCTACCCAGCTCCCTGGGGACCTGCAGACAGTACCCGCAGCCCCCTTCGCCTCCTCCCTAGGCTCACAACCTCTGCTCCTGCACACAATCTCTCACCCTCCCAGCCACCTGCCTCTGGACAGGGTGCAATCTGTCCTCGTCCCTGTGCCAGTTTCATTCTGTCTTCTCGGTCTGGCAAACTCCTGCTTATCCTTCAAAACCCAATGCATATACCCTCTTCTCTGCACTGGCCTCCTGGGAACCACGTTGAAGCCTCAGCTATAGCACTTTTTATCCTGGCGGCGGGCTGCATTTCAGTTCAGGGTCTCTCTCCCACCAGTCTGCATCCCCTTGAGGGCAGGGGCTATGTCACTTCCACCCTTGGATCCCCAGTGTCCAGCACAGGCTTGACACCAGAGGGAGCAAACACATAGTTGATGAGCAACTGATTTTTTAAAAGACTGAAAGAGGAACAGACAGCTGTCCAATACCTGGCACATGACAGTTGTTCAATACAGGTTTCATCTATTCCTTCCACAGCTATTCACTATGCCAGACACTGTGATTAGTGTCAGGGATGCAGTGAGAAAAAACAGACAGGGTCCTTGAACCTTAAAGTTCAGCAAGGGAGAGACCGCAATCAAAACCGCAGAAATAAACATAAAACTTCAATGAGGCACGTTACACAGAGGAGGTTCATAGCTCTAGAACAGAGATAACTGAGCATAGTCAACTGGCTCCGAAAAGGCTTCCTGGAAAAAGGGACTTGAAGAATGAGTAAGCATCAACTAGGGGAGAGGTAGAGACCAAGTTCAAAGAACAGCAAGTGCTAAGGCCCTGAGGCAGGAGAGGGCTCAGCACAGTCAAGGGAGGGCAAGAGGCCAACAGAGTGATCAAGAGAGGAGAGGTGATGAGACAGAAAGGTCAGCTGGGGCCAGACCTACAGGACCCTGAAGGCTGGAACTGGCAGTAGGAAGCCATCAAAGACTCCATCAAAGGGCTTTGAACAGAGGGATGACAGATTCAATTTGCATTTTAAAAAGACCCATCTGGCTGCTGTGCGGAGAATGAGTGGGGTGGGGCAAAGCAACCGCGGACAAAGGGCACCAAATGAGGCTGGAGAGGGAGGCAGGGCCGCCCTGGAGAGCTGGCCAGGTGAGCACCGCACAAGGGCACTCAGCTGTGCCCCCAGGTGGAGCTGCATCAGCCCTGAAGGGTGCCTTTTACTATCTCCTCCACGCAGGAGTGCTTCTTGCTAATTCCCACACAGGCTCTGCAGGGCCCTGGCCTTGTAAACCGCGATAAGGAGCCGCATTTGATGTTACCAGTTACCAGGAGTACCTGCCAACTCCCCGCTCCGTCCCAAGCCAGCCTCAGTGCAGGGCGCCCCATCCTGAGAGGCCACCTCCCCCAGCCCCAGTCTCCCCACGACCCCTCAGCCAGAGCTGGTTGAAGATGAGAACTGCAAAGACGGTGGGGGCCAGCAACACCTCAGGCTCTGCCCCTCACCTGCTGTGGCCTGGGAGGTCACGCTGGACCACAGGCACTGGGGGATCCCATTTCAAAGCCCCGACCCTGAGCTGACTGCCAGGCGCTGGCAGCTCAGCCAGCTGCCCAGCTGGGAGACACCGAAGAAGGGAAAAGCCAAGTTGCTGGCTGTCCGCTCCGGTCGGCAATGAAAGGAAACAGCTGGGGTAGGGAATGGAGAGTCAGTAAGCCTCAGCATCACACAGGGTGACCGCCGCAGGGCCTCACCCCGCAGGAGGGGAACCCCTCCTGTTCCTCGGCACTGAGGACCCACTCAGGAGACACCATGTCTTCCAGTGGGGTCATAGGCAGAGGAAGGAAGCCCTGCTCCAGGCACTGGGAAGCCCAGCAGACTCAGTGACTGGCTGATGACCTTGGGAACACCATGTATCCTCTCCAGGCCTCAGGTCACCTTGCTCTGACATGCTCACCTGTGGCATGTTAGAAACAGTGAGTATGGTTGTTTAATCTTGGCTCTAACTTACTAGCTGTGTCACCCTAGAAAGCCACTTAACTTTTTTTTTAATCCTCACCCAAGGACATCTTTCAGTATTTTGTTCATATAGAGTAGGAGGGAGAGAGAGAGAGAGAAAGGGACACATTGAGTGGCCACCACCCACACGACCCAACCAGGGCCGGGGACAAACTGCAACCAAGGTATGCACCCTTAGTGGGAACTGAACCCGGGTCTCTCCGGACCGCAGGCCAACGCTCTACCTGCTGAGCCAAACTGGCCAGGGCAAGCCACTTAACTTTTTTAAAAGTATGTTTCTATTGATTTTAGAGAGAGAGGAAGGGCGAGGGAATGAGAAACAAGTGTCAATGACAGAGAAACATCAATCAACTGCCTCCTGCACGCCCCTTACTGGGGATAGAGCCTGAAACTTGGACCTGTGCCCTGACCAGTAATCGAACTGGCGACTCCTCGGTGCATGGGACCATGCCCAACCAACTGAGCCACACTGGCCAGGGCCATTTAACTTTTCGAGCCTTACGTCCTTACCTATAAAGAAAATGCCTGCGCCCGGCTGATGTGGCTCAGTGGTTGAGCGTCGACCCATGCACCAAGAGGTCACCAGCTCAATTCCTGGTCACGGCACATACCCAGGTTGTGGGCCTGATCCCCAGTGGGGGGCATGCAGGAGGCAGCCAATCAATGTTCTCTCTCATCAATATTTCTATCTCTCTCTCCCTCTCCCTTCCTCTCTAAAAATCAATAAAGGAAAAAAAAAAGAGCCCTGGCTAGTTTGGCTCAGCGGTTAGAGCATCGGCCTGCAGTCCAGAGAGACCGGGTTCGGTTCCCACTAAGGGCACGTACTGTGGTTGCAGTTTGTCCCTGGCACTGGTTGGGTCGCACGGGTGGCAACCACTCGATGTGTCCTTTTCACGTTGACGTTTCTCTCTCTCTCTCCCTCCCACTCTATCTGAACAAAAAAATGGAAAAAAATGTCCTCGAGTGAGGATTATAAAAAGAAGAAAATGCCTGCTTCACGGGGTAGTTGTGAGAGTTACACATGGTAAGGCAAGCAAAGCAATGAGCTCAATGTCTGGCACATAGTAAGTGTGCAAAACAAGAAGTTGGGTAGCCCTTGGCAATGCCAGAGACTGGGGCTGCCGATAAAGTCCTGCTCCCACCCTTAAGGACCTGATGTGAGCGCAGGACTCAGAGACACAAGACTAAGTGCTACCACCAGCAGTTTGCTGGACAGAGAAATGACAAAGCATGACCACTGCCATTGAGGGTGGCTGCAGGTACCAGGCACTGTGCTAGTGTTTCCCACCCACAGTCTTGCTTTATCTTCACCATGGCCCTGTGAGGCAGAAGCTGTGATTGGCCCCACTTCACAGATGGCTTGAGTAGCACCCTGTTCAAGGTCACTCTGCTTTTAAGTGACAAAAGGATCTCTAAACAAGGGTCTGGACATTTTTGCTCCTGCTCTCCTACTGACCTGGGAATCTAGCACCAGAGGGAATTGGAAAACGAGTCTCCAGATCCCTGGGGTTTGGCCAACCCAATGCATAGTGCTGAAGCTGGCCTTGTAGAAAGAGCCAAAAACAACAAAAAACAAAAAACGTAGCTTGACCACCAGAGGGCGCCCGTAAGAGTAGAAAGTCACAAGCCTCTGCTCAAAACCAAGTGGGGGGTCTCCTCTTATGCAATGGGGTAGGAAGAGCGCAAAGACACAGAATTGCCACTGACCCCACAGTGAGACCGAACATGTCTCTGCCCTTCCCAGGGCCTTGTGTTCACCTGTAGAGCAAGGAACTGGGGCTGGATGGGATCCAAGTTCTCTTATACCAACTGCGCCCAATGACCCCAGCCCACGGCCTGGTTTCCGGAGACTGGGAGCTCTGTGCATTGGATGTGGCCTGGGATGCAAATTCTACCAAATAAATGGCATCTGAGGTTCCTAGACTCATTGCATGGTGGCTCAGATGACGGCCTCCACAGCCAGGCGCCTGGGTTCCAACCGTAGATCGGTGCTCACTGGGAGTGTGAGCATGGGCACCTGTCTTCACCCCCTTTGCATCTGTTTCCTCCTCTTAAATCAGGATGCGATCTACCTGGCTTGGAGGATGGTTTGTGAGTGAGTGTTCAAGGAGTTAATTCATGTAAAGCATTTAGATCAGACAGGGCATGGCTCTGGGTGAGCACTCAATAAATGTCAACCATTCTGATGTTTTTCAGGCCTGGGGCTCTGACTCGATCTTAATGAAGTTCATGGCAGGGAAGGGAGCAGAGTCCAGGAGAAACGAAAAAAACAGACAATGAAAACTGTCTGACTTTATGCCACTATAAAGCTATAAACCAGGTCAGCATTTCCCAGAGGGTGCTCTGTGAGGGACAGGGTTTTGTGATCAAGCCAGTTGGGGAACAAATCTCACCAGGTTGCTCTACTGCAGGACTTCTAAGGGCCTTCAATTCCTTGGCTCACAAAACCTCCATTAGTGGCAGAGCGTCCTGCTGCATTAACGCATGAAAGAACACGCTGTGGGAAACCCGTCATTACACCAGGCTTCTCTCAGCCCGGGGCCCGTGCACAGGCCCCCACGAACGCCTGGGGACAGATGGTCATCTGACCGTGGTCATGGGACACTTCTGACCCACCTCCTCCGACTCAGGCCAAGCAAGAACCTGCTTTAGGACCCAGGCACTTACCTTCCCCTCTCCCAGGAAGGCCCCTGGCAAAGCCACACAACCCCTTCCCTCACTTCCTTCCAGGCACTTTATCAGGGACAACTCCCCTGGCCGGCGTGGCTCAGTGGATAGAGTGTTGGCCTGTGCATTGAAGGGTCTCAGGTTCAATTCCCGGTCAAGGGCAAGTACCTAGGTTGCAGGTTCAATCCTCAGCCTTAGTCGGGACGTGTGCAGGAGGCAACCAATCAATGTGTCTCTCACATTGATGTTTCTCTCTCTCTCTCTCTCTCTCCCTCCCTCCTTCCCTCCCACTCTTTCTAAAAATCAATGGAAAAAGTATCTTTGGGTGAGGATTAACAACAACAACAACAATAAAAAAACAGTCTCAACAGCCCTACCATTGCCCTTAAGCCCTTGCCCCACTTTATTTCCCTTTGAAGTTATCACCACCTGCCACATAAGTTCATTGTCTATCACCCACCCTACCCCATGGCACTGAAATGTCAGCTCCATGACAGCAGTGACTCTGCACATTTTGATCACCATTGCGTCCCCAGTACCCAGCGTAGGACTTGGAACATACTAAGCTCAGTAAATATTTGCTGAATTAAGGATCAAATGTCCCTAAGTACCCAACTGGAGCCCCAACCTGTGCCCGCTTTCATCTGGCAGGTCAGAGTTCTCTGGCCAGAGCCTCTGGATGCCCCATCCTGCTGTCCCAACCTCCCCCTCCCCAAGGACAGCTTCTCCATGACACTTTCAGCAAGGACTTTGATCCCAGCCCGCAGTCATTCTGGGTGTCCCACAGAGCCCGCAGCAGCTCACCTACCCACCAGGATTTCTTTCTCCTCTTTCTCTCAATGCAAAATGGCTAATTCAGGAGGTGCATACATTCCACTCTCCACCACAGCCAAGAGGAAAAATCCTATGACCCAGAACCCAAAGTAAGTCTTGGTTCGAATCCCGGCTCTCCCACTTCTAGGCTGCACAAATGCATACACATAACAACCCTCCTGAGCCTTGGTTTGCCCATCTGCAAAATGGGGATGACATGCCCCGTCCCTTAGGAGGACTGTCATGGCAGGTTTGAGGGACCTAGCAGAGCACACCCTCTGCTACCTTGCACCCATCCCCAGGGCCTCCTTCAGGCAAGTACCTGCTATATGCCAAGTCCCATGCATGGCAAGCAACCCCCTGCCATGTGCACCTGATAAAAGCCAGTCCTTAAAAAGCGCTCACTAGGCATCAGGCACAGCATGCTCCAAGAGCTTTATATACGCTCGCCCACTGAACCTTCACAATAACCCTGTGACGTAGGTGCTGCCATGACGCCCATTTTACAGATAAGAAAAGTCAGGCACTCAGCTAACGAGTGTGGAGATGGGATTCAAACCTAGCTGGAGCTCTTAGCAGCTTAGAGACTCTGCCCCCTGCGCACCTTGAAGAAGCCGATGATGCCCACGCCATAGGCCACACAGTACTTGTCCAGCAGCTCCCGGTTCCAGGCATCCAGGTTCACGTACTTGAGGATGTTCTCATAGATGATGAGGGCGAAGCGGCCACGGCCCTTGTCGGTGAGCGTGGGCATATCCCCCTTGCCCGGTGCAATCTCTGTGCGGTACTTGAAGCGGCTCGACTCCAGGATGGCCACCACCTCCTGGCCCAGCTGTGAGTAGAGGCTCTCCACAAACACCAGCACCAGGGGGTCCGTGCGGGAAGGGGTGGCCGCCTGGACGGGCTTGAGCGGCAGCAGGCGGCTGGGGGCCACAGGCGGTGGGTCCCCACAGTCAGGCTCAGGGGCATCCGCTGAGGGCTCCAGGCCCCGCTTCCAGCCATATAGGTAGTAGGCGGAGACAAAAACGCTGAACAGGCAGAAGACAACCAGCAGGAAAAGGACAGCCTGTGGGGACACATGCCGACACAGCCTGCGGAGGCACGCCAGGGAGGGCATCCTGGTCCCCGAGACCTCGGCCAGCAGAGGCCCAGCCTGCCCTGGCCACCCCAAGGCCCCACGCAGGAGGAGACACCGGAGTTGTCCACTGACCAACAAATTCACAGACACTTAGCCAGCGAGGCCCTCAGGGGCCAGCGGGAGTGGAGGATGGGGGCCACCGGCCCTTCCTCCCAGCCAGGGGCACAGTCCACAGGCTGGTTGTGCTCCTTCCTTCCTCCGTGCCCCTTTATGTCACCATGGCAAACCCCCACGTGGTCCTGTGCACAGCAGAAGTACCCCAGGGCGTCAGGGCCTCCTGGGGGTGCCAGGCAGCAGGCAGGAGGACACTGGGCAGGCCCGGCGGTGCTGCATGCTGCTGGCTTGGTGGGGCCCCCGGGGCCAAGGCTGTGGAGAGAAGAGTCAGAGGTGAAGAGTCAGAATGTGGGTTTTGGGGGTTCGCACAGGACCTGACCTAGGCAGGCCCAAATTCAAGCACTGCTGCCTGACCTGGCTGAACGACCTGGGAAAGCTCCTTCATGTCTCTGATGGTCAGTTTTCCCACCTGTGGAAGGGGGCTGACATTAGCACCCACCTCACAAGATGGGCTGGGGGATTAAGTCCAATTGTGTATAAATCACTTATAGCAGCACCTAGCACCTAGTGTCTACCATGGCAGCTGGTATTTATTATAATTATCAGAGTCTGCGATTAGACCAAGAAAACTCCAGAAGCCAACAATAAACACTGTGAACAAGTGAGACAATACACATGTCCCCGGCCTGGGAGCTGCAGGCAGAATTCTAAATCAGGCTGGAGCACCACGTCCTCACTGTCTCCCCCTCGACCCCCCACAGTGCTTTCCCCCATTGCTCTCTCTGAATGGGCCCAGCAGCCCATCCGACAGATGAAAAGACTGAGGCTCAGGCAGAGCAGCCAAGCCAGAGCTGTGAGGCACCAGTGGCTTAGCTGTGCTGGAAGCATCGGGGACTCATGTGTGAAATCACCACCCTGCAGCGTAGGGCTGGGGCTGAGGGACAACCGAGTGATCAGTCCCAGGAGCTTGGCACAGGCAACACTTAAGAAATGGCGGCTGTCACTATTGGCCCCAATGCAACAGACATCTCTCATCCCAGGCACATGCAACGATACACACACTGAGATCCCGAGTTTGCCAAGGGACCAGTGGGCAGGGCCTCTGTCCACCCAGGCAGCCAGAACTCTGGGTTCCAGCCTTCTCCTGAGCCAACACCTGACAGGCATGCCGCCTGAATGGGTTTCCCTGGAGGGTTAAGAGAGACCATCTGCCCACACCCGCTACACTAAGGCTCCAGTTCCATCAGCCCAACAGCACCCCCCTCACACCACGTCCTCTAGTCTCTGGAAGCAACTGCTGAAAGCTAGCAGGAGAGCCCGCCAGGGTGACAGGGATGGGGACAGGGACAGAAGGTGTGAGGGCCTGGGCTGGTGCAGCCAGGGGGGGAATGGAACCCTGAGACACAGACTTGGGGTTGAAAATCTTCAAAGTCCCTCCCAGTTCCAAGGCTATCCAGGGTGTCCCTGTGGGTGCAGCATACCAGAGACCCTGAACTTCCGGGAACGTATCCTAGAGGTGGCAATGGCAGAAATGTATAAAGATTTCCCCGAAAATATACAAACCCCAATGCTATTTATAATAGCCAAGGATGTCGTTTGCAACAGCCAATGCCCAACCACAGGCGACTCTCTTTGGCAATTACAGCGCAAGCGTGTGATGGCGTCGCGGGCAGCCATTTACAAGACGTCAAAGAACATTTACTGACACAGAAATAGAATAACCACACAGACTGTTCAAGTAGGAAACGTATAAAACAGTATGCACTGTCACATTTTGGGTAAGAATTTGTATGCACAGGCCAGAAACTGGTATTAAATCCCTCAAAAAAAGTTAACATTTCTGGGTGGTTTATTTTCCTCTTTTTGTTTGTTTCCTAAATGTTCTACAATAATCATTTATTATTTTTTGAAAATAAGAAAAACAATTTTTTAAAACGTGCTCAGATATCTGTAATACTTTCAACAAGAAAGATTAAAAAAAAAAAAGTGTTCAGAAGCAAGGGGCGGGGGTGGGGAATGAGAATATGTCTGGGTCACCAAGTCTGCTCCCAGTTCTGCCATTAGGTAGGTACTCTGTGACCCCGAGCACACCTGCCCCTCTCTGGGCTTCCTACCTGTTGGAGAGGGGGTTGGGCCAGATGATCTCTGGGGGCTTTCACCTCTGACAGTCTACTATGTGCCAGCACCATGGGGAACCTGAGGCCACCAAGCAAACAGGCACCTACAATGCAGGGGGATGAGCACGACAGTGGGGAAGGGAGACCTGAGGGCTGCCTAATGTGCCCGGGGGGAGGAGGGCCAAGGAAGGCTTCCAGGAGGAAGTGGTACCTGAACTGACCAGAAGAACAAGTCAAGGTTGCCAGGGACAGAAAGCGGGAAGGGCACATACCCGGCTTGGAGTTGAGGGAGTATGCGAGCTTCCAGGGGCTCCAAGTTCCAGCTAACAGCAGGCAAAGGGGCAAGTTTCCTGGGCAGAGTCAGGAGGGCTGGGGTGACTGGTCCTGTTTATACCTGGGGTGCCCTCGTCCTATTTCCCACTGATAAGGGCAGCCCTCTGCCCTGCGGTCACAGTGAGCCCCACCCCGAGCCCCACCCCTCAGCCTGGAACCAGGACGAGCACAGTGGGTGGGTGGGAAGAGCTGCTCCAATGGCGCCCTGCTTGTCTGAGGCATGGGGCCACCCCACCCCACTTCCCTTGCAGGCCTGGTGCTGTGGTCACTGGAACCTCAGTCTAACTGTCTTCCAGCATGTGTGATCATGATGCAATCAGCAATGTCTTGGGCATCTGGGGGACCCAGACACTTGTGGGAATCAGATAACATTTTCCCATCAAAAACTATGCACATGTCCTGGAAAAATGTTGTAATGATTTCAAGAAGTCCAGACCCCGCGATCCCAAACCCATCCATGGACCTAAAGCCCTAGGCTAATAGAGCCTCATGAGTATAGTGCAGACTGGAGCCAGGCAGCTTCATTCAAACCCAAGCCCCCCCACCCAGCAGTGGTGGAATCCTGGGATCCTGGGCAAGTCCGTTCACTTTTCAGTGCCTCCATTTCCTAATCTGTGAAGCAGGAAACCTTGACATGCTTCCCCAAGTTGTGAAAACTGGGTGTTGATCATTACAAAGCGCTCAGAACCATGCCTGATGCCAGCGCCGAGGCCGCGGCTGTTATCACGCATGCCTGCTGTTTATTTCATGGACTCATCGTGTGGGTAAGCACTGAGCTCACAAACACTGTAGAGCTCTGTGCGTGCTCTCTCTGAATCCTCATTTGCAGGGGTTGTGGCCTCTCCCAGGAACTGGGTGGATGGCAGGGAGGGGCCAGATGGTTAGAGGCCAGGAGGCTAGGGAGAAGGCCACGGTAAAGCCCAGACCCAGGCTTGAGAGAGGGTAAAGGGGGCAGGAGAATGGGCCCACCAGCTGTCCCCAGAGAAGTCCAAATACCTGGGGTAAGAGTGGGGAGAGCCAGGAGCTTTGTAAACAAAGTGCTGGCCTCCAGCCCTGCCCCCGCTGCCACCCTCACAGGCCTGGCCCCAGCCATCCAAGGCGCCCACATAGCCTGCGTTCCAGAACCCCTGGCTCCAGAGATGGAGAACTGGAGGGTTTCTAATCCCACTGGAGCCGCCAAGGCCTCAAGGACAGCTGGGGCTGGGGCCTCAACAACCCCTACCGCCCTGGGCCTTGCCTGGGCCTTGCTGACGTCACCTGTCAAACTCCAGCCTCGCCCAACCTGTCACCAATCTCGATCATGCGTCTAGCCTTTCTAACAAAGTTCCCATTGCCTGGATTGCCTCCCCCTAACTCTCGGGACACATTCACCCTTCAAGACCCCAGTTCCAATGTCATCACCTCTCTGAAGTCATCCCCATGCACTATGCCCCTTCCTGCCCCCAGGTCATTCCAATCCTCAGACTCCCACCCCAACCCCACTCCACAGCCAGAGGCTGAAAATCAAGACTCTCAGGCCAGAACAGGATGCAGATGTGTGTCCTTTGACTGGCACAACATTTTTCTTTCATTTGAGGTTAGTTATCAACGTTTTAAAATCAGGACATGTCACACAACTTTTAAGTTGCCTTTAAAAACAGCTTGTTCTGGTGACATGGGGTCCCCATTCTTACTGGCCACCACCAGTGGAGACACAGAGCACCCACCTCAGGTAGACTGGCCATGCATTCTCCAGTTAAGACAGTCTGGCCTTCCCTCCTTTGGCTTCCTGCCCAGTCCCTGGGTGCACCTGAGCGTGTAGTCCACACAGTCAACTTTGGACATTTCTGCTCATGGCTCTGCCCTCTGGACCTGCAGGTCCCGGGCTGGACCTCTGCGCGGGCAGGCAGCTGGCACACAGAAGTCCTTCCCAAATACAAATTTCCTTTCTTCCCCTTCCCTACATGCCTCGGTGCCCTGTAGGCAGGGACAGTCTGATTTCTCCTGAAGCTCCCGTCACTGTCCCCAGGCACAGGTCTTTATTGAGTACTCAGGACATGAATAAATGAGCAGCTGTTATTATCCCCAAATCACAGATAAGGAGACCGAGGCTTCGAGGTGCGGTAATCTGCTAGTCATACAGAAAATCGCTAAATCTTGTCATTCCTCCATGAAACCCAGGGGTTTCTATAATAAAAATAATAATAATACATTATAATGATCACCATTGTTATTTTTATTGTACCATGTATTGAGCATTCACCACAAGCCTGGCCTTGTGCTAAACACTTTTACATACCTCATCTCAGTTAACCCTTACAACTAATATTGACATTATTCATATTTACAATCGAGAAAAATGAGGCTCAGAGAGATTAAGTTACTTGCCCCAAATCACACAGCTAGTTAGTGGCAGAACTGAAATATGAATCCAGACCCCATGAAACAGGGTCCAGAGCTTGCAGATGACCGTGGCTGGGATGGGGGACGGCATGCGGGGGCCTCAGCCACAGAGGCCTCTTAGCCCTCAGCCAGGCTCCCACTGTGTTCTCCCAGCCCTAGGCCTAGCTTTCCCTGCCAAGGTGCTGGGGATAATGAATGAGATGCTCTGGTTGTCATGGAGACACCATGGCAACGCCGCACTTTCGGGAAATACCACGGTAACTGTGGCCACTGCTCTGGAGTTGAAAGTCACTCCCGACCCCACCCCCCAACTCTGAAATGCTCTGGTTCCCCATAATCCTCTCTAGGGCCCAGAGAGAAAAGGGGCAAATGTGAATGGGCCTTCCCAGAGACCAAGTGATCTAGAGATCAAGACTGGGGAGGGGGTCTAGCTCTGCCCTGATGGACAGGTGGGCTCCAGAGGTGCAACCAAGACCGAGACTGAGCCTCTGTGCCTTTCATGGTGAAGTGTACCTACACGTAACTTACATACTGGGTGACTACCATGTGCAGTGGGCCTCCTGTGAAGGGCTGCACACTTCACGCGTTTCACCCCAACAATCTGAGAGGCCGAAGTGCACTGGCTGCTAGCTGGCATTATTTACCAGCCTTGTGACCTTTGAGCAAATCATTCAACCTCTCTGAGTCTTAGTTTCCCCAAGTGTAAATAGGGTTTATACTACTTATCTGAATGCTGTCAAGACTGAGAGAGATGATGTGTGTAAAACAGCTCAGTGCCTGGCACACAATAATATAGGTTAATAAACTTATTGTCCATTTAACAAATTTGGAAACTGAGGCTCAGGAAGGAACTAACCCAAGGCCACATGTCAAATTAATAGTGGATCCAGAAGGAGAGGAAGGGAGGTCAGGTCTGAGAGCACACTGGGAGTCAGGGACAAGCAGATGAACAGTCCCTGTTCCCTCTGTACTTACTGAGCATCCCTCGGGACACGCAGGGCCCTGGGCACTGAAGATGCAGGCTTCTGGGCTCTGAGGGTTTATGTCTGGGGTGATGCTGCAGCAGGGTGAATGAAGGCCCTCACAGCCCCTTGTGCTCACTCAGCAGATTCAGTTTCTTGCCTGGGTTATTCCTTACAATGTCCCCCACATCTCCCACACCCACATACACACAAAAGCACAGGAAAACTCCTATGGTGCTCACACGTTCACACGGTGCCATCACAGGTATCTGGGCCACAGGCACAAGAGGGGGTAGGGAGCTGAGAGGAGGTACAGGAAAAGCCCTGTAAGCAGGCTCACAAGCACATGAATGGGCACTGGGCTAGGGGGAGGAGGTGTGGCTGCAGGCCAGATTCTGACAGTCCCACATGCAATCCAGGGACACTCCCCACAGCTGACCTGGCCCCTCCCAGCCTGTCACACCCCCAGTACAGTCACCCACCACCCACTACCCAGACACACCCCACAGCCACCCAGCTCCACCAGCCTCCCTGCCCCACCCTGCCCCACCCACCACGCACAGCTAGCGAGAAAATCCTCCACATTTGCTTCCCAGCTGTGCAGGAGTTTCTGCAGCTCAATCACACCCCTGGGAGGCCCAGACCAGAAGCAAATCTCTCCTTTGCTGGAATTCGCTGCACACCCCATCCCCCACAGCCTTGCAGTGCTGCCTGGCCCAGGGCCAAGCTGCTGCCCACCAGTCACCCTGGAGTCCAGGGCCACCACCAAGGGACTGTTGGCAGTCTGGCTCAGTCTCAGGGCCAAAGAGTGTGCAGTGCACCCCGCGGTGAGCACACAGGGACACTGAGGCCCAGAGAGAGAAAAGGACGCCCTGGGGTTGCGCTGGCCAGGCCTGCCCCACCCCCACCTACCTTGGCTCATTCTCTTGTCCAAGAGAACCCTGCCCATCCCTGTCTAAGGCCACCCTTAGCCAGAGGTTGGACTCCACCAGCTGTGGATCTCAAGTCCTCGATGAGCTCTCCTGCTCTGCACCCCACCATGCCATGCCGGGTTTACACTGCCAGAGGGCAGCTGCTCTCACAGCTACACCACTGGTCCCCCAACTTCACAGGAAGCTTTCCAAGGCAGATGTGGTCTCCTCCCCACGGTCCGTGCCCAGGAACCAGGTGCCCTTGCTAGTTACCTTTCTGAATCTGCTATGAGGCATCTCCAAGCTGAATGAATTAATAACATGAACTTCCAGTTATCAGACAGGGATATGCCTGTATACTGCATGCTGTTATTTAACCCTCATGACAGCACATCTCCTACTGTCCACTCATCTCACAGACGAGGAAACTAGAAGGGGTCCATGAGTAGCCCCAGTGCACAGAGCTAATGAGTGGGTGATGGGAATCTTAGCACAGAGCCAACTGCGTTCATAATCCTTCAAAACCACAGATCCTCCGTGTTCACCCAGGACATCCTACCCTCCACTCCCTTTGAATGGTGCTTTTCCTGCTTTTGTTTTCATCCACTTTACGTGTATTTTAACTTAAAAGCAGCCTCTAATGAGCCTTCTTGGAAGCAGACCCACAGATCGCCCATCAGTCTACAAGCAGACAAAGCATAAACTGTGGTTCACTCGCAGGTTCTCACCTGGTTGCTGTGGGTTCCCCAGCAGGGAATGCCCAGCAAACCTCTGGAACTTAGGCCTGCTCGCTGAGAATCTCTCTCTTCCAACAGGGCCTGAGTTGACAGTGTACCTTTGCACCAGCTCTGAAGATAGGGCTCGCAGAGCAAACAAACAAGACAGCTGTGGGAGGGGTGGAATGCAGATCAGGCAGGTCAGGACCCGCTGCCCTCTTGTCCCAAGGACAGGCTCCCGACCAGTCCCTCTGAAGGTCCTAATGCCCATCACAGGGTATGCTCCTCATTAGCCCCTTCGGCTTCCCAGAAGAGAACTCCCTCCTCCCAACTCCCAAATCCACTTACAACATAGTCAAATCCATCCCTAACTATTTTCTTAGGCTCAGATCATAGGCACTCAAAAGGACCAGAATGATACTTCTTTGAAAATATCATAACCTCCCAGCCAGCAGTGACTGAGCTCCTGGTAACTCGCCAGCCCCACACCTGGGCTGTGCTGAGAGCGTTCCCTGAATTATCACACCCAATCCTCACATCCTGAGAGGTGGTGTCACTGAGATGTGCACTTTACAGATGAGGAAACCTAGGATCAGAGAAGGTAAGCAACTGACTCAAGTTCACACAGCCAGGCAGAGGTGGAACTAGGACAGCCCAAGCCAGCCCACTCAGAGCCCTGCTTGTACCCCATGTAGTCCTTCTGCCCACCCTTCCACACCATTCTTAAGGCAGCTCCTCAGCCTAAAGCATACCCAGAGAGCGGCTTTCTGCAGGTGCCCAGCCCCAGCTGCCTAAAGGTAGGCTAACCCAGGAGAATCTGCACTGAGAACGCCTCCACTGGCAGAAGGGGCACCACAGGTCCCCAGAGAGGCAGGACCTCCGCCAGAGGGTCCTTACTTCTCCTGCACCAGGGGCCTCTGCCATCCCAGGCAGGCAGGGACCCCACCGGAGAAAGGGGGCTGCCTCCATGCCCCAGGAGAAGGCCTCTCCTGCTCAGGAAGAGGAGAGAGAGTCAGGAGTGAAGTCAGAAGCAGGAGACCTCAGCTGACCACCACCGAGAAGGACCATGGTGACCGACAAGCCCGCAGGTCTGCTGCATGCCAGGTACTCAGGCAAACGCGTCCCAGTCGTGACTTCATTTATCCGTCACGTGTTCCCAATCAAGTAGAAACCAGTTTATCATGCCCTGTCTGCCACCCCTGCAGAGAAGCCTCGAAACGCCAATCAAGCCCAGCCCCTGCCCTCCCACATGCCCTCCCAGGTCGCCAGATGCCCCACTAGAGAGTCCAAGAAACAGGCAGTATTTGGGGGCCTCCATCTCATGGATGCGGAAGCCACGCTCCATGTGGGCCTGAAGTCCACAGCGGCATCCCAGCGCCTTCAGCTCACTCCCTGTGTGCCTCCGGACTTGACCCTTCCTCTCTGAGTCCGTGTCTTCAACCAGACAACGAGGGGAGTGAACTGGATCAGAGTCACCGACCCTTTGGGAATATAATGAAGGCCGTTACTACGGCACTTCCAGACAGCACCACAGTCCATATACATCCAGGGTGGTGACTGGCCCCCAAGTGAAGAACATGGAAGCCCTCTAGAGGCCCTGCTGCCTTTGACGAGCCAAAGGACTGGAGCCGCAAAGGCGACATCTGAGCCCTGGAACCTCACCATCCCAGCTCCCCCGCGGCCCTGCAGTAAACCTTTAACTCTCAGACCCGCTGCCTTCAGGTGGACTGGTGGACTTTCGGGCTGTCAGAAGTCACAGGAGAAACTGATCCCATCTCTCCTTCC
Organism: Molossus molossus; assembly: GCF_014108415.1. Taxonomy (NCBI): domain Eukaryota; kingdom Metazoa; phylum Chordata; class Mammalia; order Chiroptera; family Molossidae; genus Molossus; species Molossus molossus. The sequence goes on from NW_023425377.1 coordinate 22,574,121, forward strand.
CATCCCTCAGCCGCCACCTCCTTCTCCTCCATCAGGAAGCTGCTTGGTCAGCCCTGGAGCGGCCCCCAGGGCTGGGACACCGAGGAACCTGCTTCTGGTCCTGCAGGCAGACAGGACCCAGCGCCAGGCTCCAGGGCCCATCTGCCCCAACCTCCGCACCCCGGGCCCCTCCTGTGTGGGCCTGAGCATGCACACACCTCGAGCACACATCCGTCCAGACAGACCGGGGAGGGCTGGGCTGGAGGGAGGGCACAGGTGCCACGGTCAGAGGTGCAGGGAGGACAGGGAGAGAATGACAAGACCCACCGGAGCTCCAGGCAGCGGCCGTGCAGCCCCGCTTCCCTTCACCGTGTCCTCTCGATAGCTCCACACTCCCCACTTAACAAGCCGCACCTAATCCCAGGGCCAGGACAAATGGCATTACAGTCAGCCCAGTCCCCTCCCCGGGAGGGAGGAGGGAGGGGAGGTGGCCCCAGGGCACCCTGAGCCACCAACCATGTTCCCAGAAGCCATCAGCACCCACCCCACCCCCACCACAGCCCTAGTCAGAGGTCACCAGCCCTCACCTCCTGGACTCCAGTTCACCCCCCAGCCCAGGGATCCCCCAGCAGGCAGGGACACCTGCCTGGAGGTGCCTTCCACGGGAGAAGAGAAAGTATGTATGTCCCTGACCCTTATGCCGACGGGTCCTCTGGTCCCGCTCAAGAACGGTGGCAGCCAGGAGTGAGGAGCCCTCCCTGGCACCGAGCGGACTGGCGGCAGTTCTGCCTGACCGCCTCTGAGAGCGGAATTAAGCAAGGCCCTCCCGGCTGCAGGCCTGTCTCCCCACCTGTCCTGAGAAGAGGAGGAAGGAAGACTGAGGGTCCCTGTTGGGGCCAGCTGGTGGCCAGAGGGGCTGTGACATTGGCTTCTGCCCCTGCCACACCACAGCTGACCTGCCGGCCCTTCCCACGGCCCCACCCTGCAGAGAAAAAGGGTCACTGCCAGTTCAGAGGGGGACTCAGCCCAGAGTGTCAGGTGCCAGAGCCGGAGGGGGCGCCTCCGAAGCCCCGGGAGGACAAGCAGCCCGGCCCGGTCACACAGGCAGCTGGGGGGCCAGGCTGCCCGAGTCACTTCTCCGCAGCCAACATGGGAGAGCGTCCGCCTGCTAGAGCCTGTGCCTCTCCAGAGGACGCCAAGGAGAGCACCCGGCAACGAGCAGCCACAGAGTAGAGAAAAAGATGGTGTGCCCGGCCGGTGTGGCTCAGTGCACTGAGCGACGTCCCAGGGACTGAGAGGTCCCCGGTCGGGGCACCCGGGCTGCGGACTCTATCCCCAGTGGGGGGCGTGCAGGAGGCAGCTAATCGATGTCTCTCTCTCGCATGGATGTTTCTATTTCTCTTTCCCTTCTTCTCTCTCTAAAAAAATCAATAAAAACATTTTTTTTAAAGTATTTTTTTTAAAAAGGTGGTGTGCTTGTACGCGTGGGGCTGGGGGATGCAGACAGAGCAGACTGCCCAGGGCCCCTCCTGTCACACCACGGGGGTGGCCTGCAATGCTGCCAGCCCCTGCGATGCTGCCAGCTGACCTACCCGGCCCTCCCCATGGCCCCGCCCTGCAGAGGAGGAAGAAGGGTGACTGCATCCCTTCCCTAGGCACCCCTGCAGGGATGAGCAGTCTTGGCCACCTCTTAACCAGTCACTGAGGCTCAGGCCTGGCGGTGGTGATGGGGAGACTGGTCCGGGTGGGTGCACCAAGACCAGCCTGCAAGACATGCTGAAAGGGTCTAGGGCCCGTGCCAGAGCGGAGAGAAGGGAGCAATGAAGAGGGAGGGACAGCCCTGAGGCACGTGCAGCTGCAGCAGCCCCTAATCTCCTGGAGCCTGGTGGGCATAACACGGGGGCCTGCTGAGACCCAGGGCCCACATGAAAGTGGCCTCATCCCTCCAGACTTGCTGGGGTTTGTCACCATGACAAGAGCCCCCGCCAACACAGCTCGATGGCGAGGGGCTCAGCAGGCTCACACAAAGGCACAGCTAGCAGAGACGGGAGCAGGAGGTGGGCAGGAGGGCCTCGCTTTCTGTGGAACACAGACAGCCAGAGCAGAGACGCGGCAAAGAGCGCCAGGTGACCTACATATCACGGCCTTCTTTTAATGGGACCCAGGGGGCCTCAGTGAGACTCTAGACGGTGCCTCACAGGTGTCCCCACACTCTCAAGACTCAGGGTCAGGAGACCAGAGTTCTAGTCCTAGACCTCTAGGGTGGGGACACCCTCGGGTGGGGCACGTGAGGCAGCAGGCACAACATTACAGAGGCACCCCCTCTCAGGTGCTGGGAGGGGACACCTCATTGCGGCACCTAAGAGTCAACACTCCTTCAGGTTGGCTCTAGGGGCCTCACCTGCCTCACCCCGTCCCCGCCTTGCCTGTGACCTCAGTGACCTCAGGCAAACCCCAGCTCCTTCCTGGGCTTTCTTTGCTCACCTGTAAAATAACGATGCCTGGTGACGCCGAGGGCCCTCCTAACTCTAAGCTGGGTGATTTATAGAAGGCATAACTGACCGCCACAGCTCATCGCCAGCAATGGGCACAGTGACCCCCTCTCGCCACTCTCCTTAAATCTGTAAGTCACCGCGCTCCAGGTGGACATTTTTTTTTTTTAATTCTCACTCGAGGACATTTTTTCCATTTTTTTGTTCAGGTAGAGTGGGAGGGAGAGAGAGGAAGAGAGAGAGAGAAGGAGAAACATCGACGTGAAAGGGACACATCGAGTGGCTGCCACCCGCACGACCAACCAGGGCCGGGGACCAACTGCAACCGAGGTACGTGCCCTTAGCGGGAACCGAACCCGGGTCTCTCGGGACCGCAGGCTGATGCTCTAACCGCTGAGCCAAACCGGCCAGGGCCAGGTGGACATATTTTACAACCACAGCTGTGTAACTGGGCGCTGGGCCCTTTGCTAATTGCTTGGCTCTACTTCAGCAGGGCATGGTCTTACAAATGTGGAAACTGAGGCTCATGGCAGAGAAGCCACTTGCTCAAACTCCTAGCTGTGAAGTGCTCAGCTGAGATTCAAACTGGTGTCTGGCTTTAATCCCTGCATTCCACAGCATCAACCACAGATCACCCAAAACCCACTAGGGCCTGGAGGATGCCATCGGGTCTTTGCACCTCCCACATCGAGTGAGCAACGCTGAGGCTAATGTGAAAAGCAGGCCGGTGGAGGCCGGGAGCAGGCGGGGACAGGAAGCCCGAGTGGGCGCTGGGCATTTGCAGCCTGACCAGCCTCCAGCCCAGCCAGTTGTCCACCGCTGTGGCTACAATGTCCTCATCACCACCAGCACACCACAGCCACCGCTGTGCCATTTTTAAGTCATTACACAAATGCAAAGCTTTTTCACAGACGTTGCTTTGGCGTCACATGACAACTTTATAGGAACAGAGCAGGGATTTCTTCTCCCTTTCTCAAATGAGGAAATTGGCGTTCCCAGCAGAAAAGTGACTTCCCAAAGGGCACCCGGGGAGCAGTGCTTGAGAGTGAATTTGGAGCCTGCATCTCCCGCCTCCCGGTCCAGGACCTCGTCTCCCCTCTGTGCCCTTGACTTTTCAGTGTAACCAGCACTGACGACCTTTATAACAACAATGGCCACGTTGAGCTCACTCTGTGCAGGTAGACCCAGCACTTCATATATTCTCTCATTTAGCCATCCTCGTAAATTAAGTACTGCTACTGTTTTCATTTCACAGATGGAGACACCGAGGCTCAGAAATGTGGAGCATCTGGCCCCAGGTCACCAAGCTAGGAAGGGACAGAACTGGGATTTGAACCGAGGTCAGTCTGGCTCTGGGGCCTGAGATCAGAATCTTGGTGCTACACTGCTCTGTCTGGGACAAGAGGGGCCAGGAGACCAGACGCACTCAAACAGCATGTGTGCCTGGCAGGTTGTGGCAGGATTGTGATAATAGAAGGACAAAGCTCTTGGAGAGCCCACAAGACGGAGGTTCTTACAAACATCCGGGCAGGAGGCCAGGAGTCTGAGCAAGGGACATGGGAACAGAAGGAGGTGATAGATAGGAGGGAGGTGGCCTTGTGAGACCTTGGTCAAGTGCCTTGCTCTCTCTCAAATTTCCCCAGCTGTTGAGAAAAATCTCTGGAATATCTCCAGAGCCTCCTTCATCCCTAAAAACCCTTGGACCCTGGGAAAACAAGAAATGCGTGGTGACCGTCTGGCTACAAGCCCTGGGGGACTCTGAAATGTCCTTGGCTGTCCTGGCACGGCTCAACTGCTGGGAAGCAGGCTTGCAAAACACAGGGCTGGGCCAGCATGCCTGGGCATCATTCAAGTGTGGGTCCTGAGGGGGCCACATTCCACCGTCGTCACCCTCCCCACAGCTCCACAGCAGCAGCGCCACCCAGGCTGGACCCACACAAGTGCCTGGTGGAATGCCACTCACTCCAGGCTTGCCTGCCCTGCTGGCCCTATCCAGAGCCCTACATGCAACTCAAGTCCCCTCACTGTCACCTGTCCATCAAGACCCTCACGCACATTCCCAAGGTCAACCCCTGGGATGCAGAGTCAGGGGTCCTATAGGAGACATTGGGGAAAATGACCACCCCATCCCATGGGACCTGTGCAAGGCAGAAGCTGCCCATGCCAAGTCAATGGAGACCCTTAGGTAGGGAAGGACAGGCGAGTCCGCCAGGGCCAGCCCTCAGTTCTCACTCTGGTGGGTGGAAGGGGCTCAGCCCACATCTCCACACTTACAGTTGCACCCTTAGAACACATGTGTAACATGCTCCTACTCAATCACCTTCCATGGCTCCCACCACCCACCAGGCAAACCCCTCAATCTGACCAATTACACAGGTCACTATTACTAACAGCCTGTTAACTGGGTGTTGTAGGTGGCAGGGCCTTTACTAGGTGCTTTTGCGCATTTTCTCACTTAACTCTCACAGTAACCCTGTGATGCAGGTACTATGGTTGGCCCATTTCTACAGATGGGACACTGAGGCTCAGAGAGGTTGTGTCCCTGGCAGAAAAAGGAGTCACACCCATGCCTGGACTCCAAGCCCAGGGTCTCGACCACTGTGCTCTGTGGCCTCCACAAGTGCTCCTGTCGCCCTCCAAACCCTGGGGCCAGCTCAATACGTCTAAGTACAGGGGGGGAACCAAGGCACAGAGAAAAAGCTGTGTTGGAAGCAGAGTCAGGGCCAGGCCTATGGCTTCCAGCCTCTCCTTCCAGAGCTCCCTGCCCCCACCCCAAGAGGAACTCCCATCAAGAGGCATGCCCAGCAGAAAGGCCTAGACCAACTCCACAGTGAGTCCTCAGGATCGGCCTTTCCCTCTCACCAGAAGGAAGGGAAAAGCAGATTTGCAGAGAGAAAAAAAACATGAAGGGCCTAGAAAATCTGTTCTCAGGGCTCAGGATGGTCCTACAGGACACCCTCATAGCCCCTGAGGAAATCACCCCTTCAATAACAAGACCATGCAGGCACAGGACCAATCTCCTCCACCCCAAGGTAAGTGCCAACCTAAGACCTCTGACCAGAAATCTCCATTTTTCTCCCCAAACCTGCCTGTCCTGCAGCCTTCCTTGTCTCAGTAAGTGACAACAAAGTCCTCAGGGTAGAAACCTTGCCATGGACACCCCCTTCCTCTCACACCCCACATCTAATGCACTGGCTCATCCTGCAAAATCAATCCAGAATCAGACCCCTGGCTGCCCACCCCAACTGTCTCCATCCTGAGGTCCCCCCTCATCCCGTGACTGCAGCAGGCTCCCGGCTGGAGTGCATCTGTGCCTCCAGTCTCTTCCACGCGGTAGCTGACACGATCCCTCTTAAATGTATGTTAAAACCAGTCAGACCTCAGCCCAGCCCCCAGCAGCTTCCGCTTCACTCAGACTCAACAGCAAAGTCCTCTCGATGGGCCGGGAGGCCCTGCACACTCCCTCGGGTCCCATCTCCCACCAGGATGGCTCTTATTCTTCCTGCCCCAGCCACACCAGCCTCCTTGGGCTCAAGCACACTCCGCACCCTCCTGCCTCAAAGTCTTTGTGATGCTGTCCCCTCGGCCTGGAATGCTCCTCCCCAGATGCCCCGTGCCCCCCCTCCTGGAGTCTGCTGCCCCCTTACCAGAGACTTTCCCAACCACCTGACACAGCACAGCCACTCCCTGAAGGCACGCTTTCTACCTCCAGTCCAGTTATCTTTCTTGCAGGCACTTCTCACCACCTGACAACAGCCAGTGCTGGGCTAGTACTGGTCGGTTTGTTGGTTCTCTACCCCCGCTACACTGTTAGCCCCAAGCCTGTTCACTGCTGGGTCCCAGTGCCTGGAAAAGTGCCCGAACAAAGTAGACGGTCACCGAGGGACTACTGCCTTCCTCACCTGCACACTCCTTTCGGTTTCTGCACGCCCCTAGAAGGCCGGGGTCACTTGGAGGCCAATAGGATACTCACCTGTGCCAGCGGAAACCCAGAGGGCCGTCACATGAACAGTGCCCGCTCAAATCCCCACGCTGTCTTGGGACAACTAACTGCTTGGACCAGAACAGGACAGTTACATTGGTCCCTGTCAGATGCCTCTGCACACCCTTTTGGCCACTGAAGGGGAACTTCTGAGTCTGACAGCTGGGCACAGGGAGCGGCTCCAGCCAGCAGCAGGAGCATGGACCAGGCTGCTGCCCTCCCTCCAGCCCCCCGGAGCTGCTGGGCCCGGCTCTACAAAGCCTGCCCCTTGCTCCCAGCAAGAGGAGGGGAGGGGGGAGCAGTGCCACGCCTGCCCTTTTCCTGCTGTCAGCAGGAGGACCATCAGAAGGAAGCTTTGTTCTCAGAATACAGAGCGTGAAGCCCAGTGCCAGGCGGAAATGGGCACAGGCCCACAGGCGACGGTTTAAGGAAAAACAAAAAATGGGATAGAGGATGTTTAAGGGGTAATTTGCACACCCAACCGGTTTCATGCCTCTAGGGTGTCTGTGACATGGTGGCTTCTTTTCCAGCTCTAGCCTCAAGGTCATCATAGATAATCAGAAAACAGTCCCAGCCGAGTGATCAGGCGAGATCCTGCAGAGGGAGGTGGGGACAGAGGAGTCAGAAGATCTGGAGTCCAGGCCTGATTTTCCACACTCATCTGTGACATTGGAGGGTCCCTCCTTCTATGTACCTCAGTTTACCCATCTGTAAATTGCTTGCCCAGGTCTGCACATGAAGCCTCAACCTACCAGCCATAGAGCCCACACAGCGGGGTGCCCCTCAGCCTATGGCCAGGTTGTGGGGTTGTCCAGGCCATTCCTCCAGGGACACAGACCCTGCCCACGCTGACCCACGGTCCCAGCCTGTCTACTTCCTGACTTCAGGGCACTCCGCGCCTGAGCTGTTGCCTGAAGAACATGAAACTCCTCTGGGCTTGGCCAAGGTGGGGCCAGGACTGGGGGTCCTCACCCCACCAGACACTGATACCTGCCCCAACCCCCTCTTTCATGGCTCACAGGGCCCTTTCAGCCACAGCCACTGGGAGGAGCCCAGTGAGTTACTGCACTGAGGGCAAAAGAGAAGCCCGGGGAGGGAAAGGGACATGCAGATGCCACTCAGGAATCCTTCCTTCCAGCCCTGGACTCTGCATTCAAACAGGGTCCTCGAAGTGTGTCTACTGGCCCTTGAGTCTGAATCTTCCAGGACAGGGGAAGCTGTTCTCCAGACTGAAAGGAGTCAGAAACGGGCCAGAAATCTGCATGCGTTTTTTTACAAGCTTCCCAGGTTTTCTTGTACTCAGAGCAATTGTGACCTCTCAGCTAAGACATCTTCCAGGAGCGGACATCTTAGCTGGCCTCGGGGGATGTTTCGGATTTCAATTAAGAGTGAAGTAAACCTCCGACGGACAGACACCTGTATAAAGCGGCTCATGGATAAAGCATGAACTCTAGAAGAGAATGAAACAGAGAAAGGCCCAAAGGAGCGGAGGCCCAGCCCAGCAAACACCTGAAATGACCCACCTTCGCCGGCCCCTGTCCCCTCAGGACACGGAGCTCTGGAACTGATACCCTCCGAAGGCTGCTGATCCCAGCCTCCCTTCCCCCCGCAAACCCGAGTCCCCTGGGAGAGTGAACCGTGGGGGACAGTTGCAGGTTCAATGCTCCTCTCCTTGGTGACACTGCAGCATGAGGACACTTTCAGTGACTATTTATCCGCAGCTTAAGAAGCTGTCTGGGTCAGTGGCTAAGCAGCCACAGCTTACGTGGGAGAGGATTCGAGGGCCACAGGGCAGGCGGATCCAGAGCCTCTATTAAATGGAACCTTCACAGCTGGCAGGAGCACACTGCCTCGCCTTTGTTCATGAAGGAAGCACTTGTTATGCTCCTGCTGCGTACACCTCCCTGAGCCTGAGCACAGTGCTTTGAGGAACACAGAACCCTCCACCACCCTCCACGAGCCCACAGAGCAGACCGAAGAGGGACCACACTATGAGGCAGGAGAGAAAGCAGCCCATGCCATCAGGACAGGGCTGCAAACCCAGATGCCTAGAGGGCCAGAAAGATCATGTGCGTGTGTGAAGTGGCTGGCTGGGCTCGGGCAGAGCGAGTGTGTGTGCCTTGTCTCCAGTAGTGGCCACTGGAGAATGGAGGCTCAAAGTTTTCTGATCTTTCTGGTTTTTAAAGTCAAGCCAGAAGTTGGGATTTTGATGTAAAATCTCCTGTTGGCTACTGGCTCAATTTTTGGCATGGGCCAAGCAAAATCTGCCTGTGGGGCGGATGTGGCCTGCCAGTCTGTGGCCTCTGTTTACTTAAAAGGGACAGAGGGCACACTGTGGAGCTCAGCAGAGATACCAGGAAAGGCTTCCTGCAGCTGAAATACCAGGGAAGGCTTCCTGGAAGAAGAGGCATTGGTGCTGGGCTGCAAGGAGGGGAAGGCACTCCTGGGGAGGAAACCACGAGGAGGGGATGGGTATACCTGCTGGAAGCACAGGGACCTGCCTTTCCCCTTATGAGTCCCTGAATCCATTTCCAAAGCAGGCACAAAAGCATCAGCTCTGTCTGTCCCCAGGTGGCAGGAGGAGGGGCCACCTGCCCAGCAAACCTCCAGACTAAATCAATTGGTGGCAAAATAGCACAGGTTCGATTTCATCCCTGGAGCCTGAAGAGCAGGTCAGCTAATGCAACAGCTCCATTGGGGGAAGGGAGAGGAAGAGACAATGGGGACAAAACGAGGTTGAGAATGGAGTCCTGCCTGGCCAGGCCCGGCTGGTTACATAACCCTGTTTCAGGACAAAGCCACGTTCAAGGCACCAGAGGGGGCATGGACTAGGGAGTCCCAGAATGCAGAGGGAGTTCCCCCTCCTTCCCTGTCCACCCCACCCTCCAACCCTGCCCTGCAGCTCCTGGAAAGCCCAACACAGAGTGCAGAACTGGAGATGGAGACTAAGACCCCAGGATAAGGTGCTTAACAAGATCACACAGCAAATAAGCAAAGATGGAACTAAAATGAATAGCAAACTTCTACCAAGCGAGGATGTTGCACCAGATACGAGGATAAGTCATTTAGGTACATTATTTTATTTAAGTCTATCACATCCTAACTATTCTTATTATTCCCATGTTACAGGTAGGGAAACTGACGCACACACACTGTAACTCACCGCAGCTCCCAGGTGAAGGAGCCAGCAGGACTGGTCTCCACGACCACACTCTGAACCACGGTACAGCACTGCCACCAGTCTGCTTTCTACTAGAACCACACAGCCTCTCCAGCAACCTTCTCTCAAGCCTGTGGTGCAGGCATGTGGCCCCTGCCCTCCTCGTCAGCACTTTGAGGGAGGCCGAGTTCTCTAACAAGCTGATGAAACCTATAGACTCTCCCCCCAGAAGAAGAATACACAGAAATGCCTCCAAACATTGCACATGATTTCGGGGGCTCTCAGATCCCTACGTTGGTGAGAATGTGAGGGTCAAGATCCTAGGATACACAGGATCAAGAGATAGGAGGCAGCAGAGGAAAGGAACTCCCCCAAGCCCTCCGGACCCCCTCATGTCTGTAATCTTGGAGCCCAAACGCAGAGCCGCTTAAGTCCACAGGCAGGGGCACAAGTCAGGGCTCGGAGCCTACTCATCCCTTAAGGACTGGGAGAACTCAATGAATCACAGCACACAATAGCCCTTGCTTCTGCACCCACTGGGTGTGACTCCCAGCTCCCAGCTACTGGGCAGGCAGCACACAGCTGGGCCCCAGCATCTGGAGGGGGTGGCATCACCATGGAAACCATCCCAGCTTCCTCCCCACCATACAAGTCACCATGTAGTGGGCCCACGTCACTGCAGGCCAAACCTGGCCTTGCCCCGAACCCAGGAGCTCCGAGTGTTTCCAAGGGAGACCCCTCCAGAGCCCTGCCCAGCCTCCATGCCAGGGTCCTGGAAGAAGTAAGCCAAGACAACAGCCTCTTGCAAGACATCAGAAGACCCAGGCTCTCCTGCCAAGCCTTCCAAGGCCTCACTGTTTGACCTCAAGCAGGCCCCGTCCTCTTCTGAGGGCCTCAGTTCCACCAACTGTACAATGGGGAGACGGCCCTACCAAGTCCTTCCCAGCTCCAAAACCCTGAGACAACAGGCCTGACAAACTTCACGGGGCCCTCAGATCATGCTTCGGGAAGTTACATAAACATCCTCCAGAAAAACAAAAGTCAAATTTAAACACTCTTTTTTTTTTTTTTTTAAGGATATCAAGAAGCCCTTTTTATAGTCCAGCTTCCCCCTTCCTACTTCCATTGTTCCAAATATCCTCTGAGGACCAAGAAAATACATTTGGTTTCCGTCTGGGGTTTGGGCTTCTTGGCGCTTTTCCTCTTGAAAGCTGCCCCACCCCTCCTTGGCAGCTTTCTCCCCAGCACACACCCATCTCTGCCCCCCAAGTATTGCTCTGGGCCACCCTGAGGGCTCTAGCTACCCAGCCTGCCAAAGATGGGGGGGCGGGGGAGGCAGAGACAGTTTTCAGGAAACAAACCCCTCCCTGGTCAGAACATAGATAGCTCTGGGTTCTGATCCGAATCATGACACCGTATGTGGGCCTGTGTGGGCATGTCCTCACTCCTCCCTGGGCCTCGGTTTCCCACCAGGAAATGAAGGGGACACTGCATCAGGAAAGCCCTTGGGTCCTGGGCAGTACCTTGGGGACAATGAGGCAGGAAAGAACCACAGGGTAAACAGTGGGCTCTGACCTTGACCCCACACCCCTCCTGCCAGAACCAGAGGAGACCCACTTTTCTGTTTCTGAGTTTACCTCTTGCCCCCGCTATGGGGCCTGGAACTCAGCACTGAGTCTCTCTGTGCCTCAAATGGCCCATCCATAAGACAGGATGAGGACAATGTCTGCAGAGGAGGCCCCAACTTGGAGGCTTGAGCTCTAACCATCCTAACTCAATCCCATCACCCCGGCCAAGCCTGATTCACTCATTTGGTACAATGTATATATATATATATTTTTTAATCCTCACCCAAGGACACTCTTACATTTATCTTCAGATAGAGCAGGAGGGAGAGAAGGAGGAAGAGAGAGAGAAACATCAACGTGAGAGAAACACATCGACTGGCTGCCACCTACACGACCCCAACCGGGGCCAGGGACAAACTGCAACCAAGGTACGTGCCCTTTGCGGGAACCGAACCCGGGTCTCTCTGGTCCACAGGCCAAAGCTCCAACCGCTGAGCCAAACTGGCCAAGGCTAAAATGTATATTCTTGTATCTCTAGAAAACCAATCTAACTTGTGCCTGCTACACAAACACTCTGGGACAATCCGCCACTGCCCTTTCCCCAGTGAGATCATGCTTCTAAGCACCCCTATAGAATTCCTAAATCTACCACCTTCTGGCTATATGGCCTCGGTATTTTCATCTACAAGTGGGTACAATAATAGTGCCTGCTTTATAGGATTATTCTGGGGACTACTCCAGATATGGTTACATGGAAAGACCTAACAAGCATTGATACACTCCCAGTAAATGTGAATGGCAATTATATGATCATCATCGTTAAAATTACTCAGATGCTGCCCCGGCTAGTGTAGCTCAGTGGTTGAGTGTTGTCCCATGCACCAAGAGGTCACTGGTTGGATTCCTGGTCAGGACACATGCCCAGATTGCAGGGCCTACTGGGTGTGCAGAAGGCAGCCGATCGATGTTTCTATCTCTCTTTCCTTCTCCCTTCCTCTCTCTAAAAATCAAGAAAAATACATAAAAAATTACTGAGATGCTTAGAACTACTGGACTGGTAATAGCTAAGGCCCGTCAGCCTTTCAGACCACATCTGGCTGCTGTAATCACACCACTTGCCTGTACCCCTGCTCCTAGCACACACCCATCTCTTAATCAGAACCCATACTCTCTGCTCAACCCCAGCTCTGGTACCCATCCTTGCCACCCACAAACTGCCCCCCAACTTCAAGTCCCCCAATCCTGCATTCCTCAAGTGGGCTCAGCACTGTCTCCTGTAATTCTGTTAGGGTCCTGTTGAACCCCATCACTGAATCACAAGATTGTTTGCTGGGGTTAGAAAGCTCTTACAAGACAGTGCCTCCTTGAAGACAGGGTAGCAAGAAACTGGGCTTTCCTCTGGGTTCCCCACATGTGTTGTGTGTCTGAATATTCTGACAGCCCAAGGAGAGAAGCATCCATTTTTTTTTTTAATTACCTAACCAGTGTTTCTCAAACTTCAGTACGCATCAGAGTTGCCTGGAGGGCTTCTTAAAACAGACTGTTGGTCCCCATCTCCCCACATCTCACCTCCCACACCCATTTCTGATTCAGCAGATCTGGGGTGGGGCTAGATCATTTGCCTTTCTAACAAGTTTCCAGGTAATGCTGATGCTACTGGTCCAGAGACCAACTTTGAGAAGCACTAACTCACCTGCAGGTGAATCGGGGAAAGTGTCCGTGAAGAGGCGATGCTGACGCTTCTGTAAGAGCAGGAGCTGCCCAGATGTAAGGAGAGGAGGGGAATCTGGGCAGAGGTCAGCACGAATGAGGCCCGGCAATGACGACATTCATTTCTTCTCACCTGGCCTCTGCCCAGGCAGGTAGGGTAAACCAGAGGTGGCTGCAGCTGCGCAATGACTACAGCAAACCTTCAAGGACTGCCACCCTGGACCTGCCGGGACAGGCTGATCCTTGGCCGGCCTGGGAGTGATGAGAATCCACACCCTGCCTCGTGGAGCCAGACCTCAGGTCTGAACCAGGGCAGAGTCCCCACCACATTTCAACCACGTGAGCACTGAGGTTCTGCTGCACACCTCCAGACCCAACCCTCTGTCCTGGCTAGCTCTGATCGTTTCCCCATTCCCAGTGCTTCATCGGGCCAGAGCAGCCCCTCAGAAACCAGCAGACCCTGACGGGAATCCCCTGCGACTGAACCTCAGCTCGCTAAGCCTTCGTTACCACACCTGCTAAAGGGGATGGCATGGTGCTGATCTGCTGCTGCTGGGAGGGAGGGTGAAGCGAGCTCCTTGGCCAATAGCATCGTCAACTATGACAATCGCCATAACATGGGCTGACTCTGTAGTTAGGCACCTTTCTGCATTCTCTCTCCAAATGCTGGGAGAGAGAGACAATTATGGTTCCCTTTGTACAGATAAGGAAACTAAAGAGTTTGCCCCAGGTTCCCCAAGTAGGAAGTGGCCCAGCAGGGCCTAGTTCCAGAGCCTAGTTCCCAGCCTCTGCTGTCTGTGTCCTAGCCACCTGCTCCAAGACCTTGCCCAGGTCACCTCTTCCTGCCACCACCCTTCCCCCTCCCAGAGCACAGGGAGGCTGGGCAGGAGGCCTCTGGAGGCTTCAGCCCTTAGTGCACACAGTCCGGGCCTTGGGTCCCTGGTCTTAGGAGCAGCCCCAGGACCTGCCAGCCAGGTCAGCTTATTTGGCACCCGTTTGAGATGCCGTTCAACATGGTCTCCAGTCTGGGCATACAGAACTTGAGTACCTTAACCTGAATTGAATGAAAGGAAAGAAGAGGAAAAACAGGTATGACAAAGAGAGGAAATCCTCCCAGGCTTCCTGGATAAGACCAGCAGCTCCCACACCTATCATGCAAATCGCCTCTCTCTCCGGGCCTCAGTTTCGTCACCAGAACAAGCCTTCTGGGGCCATGAGGCAGAAAGTTCAAGAACTCCAACTCCCAGGAGTCTTCCCTCCATCTCGAAAGGACAGATCACTTCCTAGATGTAAACAAACAATAATAACAACAACCATTGTTATCTTTGAAGAGTTCCTACTTACTGGGCTCCTACTGTGATCTTGCTAGACCTCCCTAGTAAAACAGGACTCTTACTCTCCTTCTCTTGCAGGAGACTGGTGCCCAGAGAATTGAGGTAACGCTCTGGACCCCACAGCCCATGGTGGCAGTGCTGGGATCCAGACCCAGGACTTTCAGTTCCCCTCTGCAACGCTGCTCACCTCCACGGGTGCAGAAATGGGCCACACGCAGCTCCTACTTCCGGAGCACGGAGTCTAGGGCAGATAAGACATGTTCTTAAGGAACCAAAATGCAAAGCCAGGTGTGTGAAGGGCCCATGAGAGGGCCCAGTTACAGGCTCTGCACACACAGAGCAGGGAGTGGGCAATGCCAGCTCTGTGGAATTAGGAATGACTGACTTAGAGGCGACACCAGAGCTGGGCACTGGCGGAGAGAATTTGGGGGTGGGTGAGGGGAAGTGACGGGGTGCAGCATCCTCAACATTAGCAGATATGTGGAAGCAGGAAGGGATAGGGTGCACCCAGGGAGGCAGAAGAGGCAGACTCTGCTTGAGGGCTGAAGAGGAATGGGAGATGGGGCACTGTGGTCACATAGCCCGCCACCTCCCATACCTTGCCTTCCAGTGAGTAACTGCAATATGTATCACGAAATAAAACAGTTAGCAATAAAAAAGGACCAGGAGTCAACTTAACACAAACTCTCCTCCATCCAGAAAAGAGCTTCATCCCCACTGTGACTCCTTTGGTGAGACTGGCTCTAGCCTTGAGGCCATGTGTTCTAAGACACCCATGTCCACCTTCCCACCAAGCTCCAAACCTCCCAAGACCAGGAGATCCTGCTTTAACCTCCACTTCAGGGAAGGAAAGGGACAGCCCTGCTCCCCACCCCTCCCACTCCTCACTTTCAAACCCACCAACCCCTATTGATTCAGCCTCATCTCCTCATATTTGAGGAGAGAGAAACTGAACCCATTTCATAGATTGGGAGAAGGAAGGAAAAGGTTTCCATCCTCTGTGAAACCGCGGGCTCTGGTGCCTGATCCACACATCCTGAGAGGCCCCTGGTCAGCTGGGCTAAGTGTATTCTACGAGGCAAAGACTCCCACGCAGAGCACTGCAGGCCCCACATTTATGGGGAACATCCCAAGAGGTACGAGAGGGGGCAGTTCTGAAAAGCTATGAGAAAAACAGGGTGGAAGTGTGCTAAGCCCCACCCCCAATGCTGAGATTCCAGGGTAAATGGGAACTGAGAGGTCACCGAGGTCTGACCTTCCTGGCACATGCTTCCTGCACCCTCTCCAACTCTACAGCCTATTTGTATACCTTGAGCAATGGAAACCTCACCTCCTCGCCAAGGGGCTTATTCCCATTAGCTTCCCTGTCACCCTTAGGGCTGTCTGTGCCCCCACAAGCCACACAGGACAAGACTATGCCCTCTGCTTGTAGAGAGCCTGCAGGGACTTGAAAGCAGAGACACTGCCACTTAATGGTCCTTAGACCGCCTGTGATGACCCCAGTCCCCAAGACAGCTACAAAGTCCTGCAGCCTCCCCTTCCTTCCCTCTCAGTCCCATAGCCTGAGTCAGACTCTGGCCAGCTCTCTCCTGGACCATCCTCTCCGAGCTGGTTTCAACCCCGCCAGTCTTGCCATCATCTTTGGCCAAATGACCCGAGAAGAGCTGCAAATAGAGCAGAAACAGTTCAGGCCTGTGTCAAATATAGCTCTGTAAGTGACCCAATCCCTCTGAGCCTCCATTTTCCCATCTGAAAACGGGGCAGGGGTGGGGGTTACCCGCAGCAGCAGCTACTTTGCCGGGGTATTGTGAGATTTCAATGGAGCGTCTGTAAGAAGCCTGGCACAAGACACAGTAACAGGCATCGACTCAACGAGCTGCTTACAACCCTCTGTCCTCTCCACCAGCTCCAGGATAAAATCCAAACTCCCGGGCAGATACTGCAAGCTGCCCACACCGATCTTATCTGCCACTGCCCCCATTCCCAGTCTGCAGCCTCACCAACACTCCCTCCCCCAGGAAGCCCTGCGGACACTAACAGCCCAGATTTCCCCTCCACTGACCTTCCAAAGCCCATCCATCAGTGATCACATTCACCATCACTTGATCCTTGTCTCCCCTCCCCCATCAGATCAGCGGCCTCTCCAGTCAGAAACCAGCAACACCTTTTGCCCATTTCATGTCTCCATCACCCCTGTCCACAGACATTTTCCATACATTTTTAACAAATTACCCTAACGTTCCATTTCAAGTAAAGAATGTCCAAATCTTCCAAACAGTCCAGATATTTCAAGCCATACCTCAAAGCAAATTCCAACCCAGCAAAAATCTGCCCAGTCTCTAGGGACTTTGAGGTCTGGTTTTGGTCCCAAAGTATGGAAGATGAGCCATAGCCCAGGGCAGAGAGAGACCAGAACCCATTTCTAAGTTTCTCAGATGCAGAATTTCTCAGTCGGCCCCGAGGCCAACCCCAGCCTATGATCACATCCTCAACTTGTAACTGCAAAACTGTTCCTTACATACCCCCTTGTTCACAGGAGGCTCTTCCCATCTTTTCTTGCTTGCTGGCTCCCTCTCTTCACCTGCTGATTCTCCAAGAGGCCTCTTCCTGTCTTCTAATCATGATGACAAGGAGAGTCTGACCACATGCCAACAATCGCCCCCATTGTTCAGGATTCCTTTCACCTTCCAGCCCCTCTACTCATTTCCCCAAACTTCTGAATCCCCCCAAAGTCCAGCTAGTAGTGGAACTTCCACTGGTATTCCTACAAGCTGAAAGTGACCCACCCCTCTGAGCCTCCATTTTCCCAGGGCCCAGGGAAAGCCTGCGGGCTCTGCAAGTCCAAGATGCAGGGCTGGAGCAGACCTCGGGGCAGTTAGAACCGCAACGCACAAACTTTTATCTTCCAAGAACTTCTTTCATTAGCTACTCTATTCCATCGTTTTAAGATATCATTTATGAACTAACAATTTGCTTTCCATTTTTTAAGAAATTACTCAAAGCCCCCAGTAAAAACCCAATCAGTAGTCACAAGATGGTAACCCCGGCACAGGGGACTAAAGCCAGTGGAAGTCTGGGCCATCCCACTAATTTACTCAGAGGGTGTTTAATGAGGACCCACAATGTGCCCTAAGCGCAGAAACCCATACACACATGCATTTTCCATTAGGATTCTGCAGTCCTGACACTGGCTCAAAGTCCACCCCCATTACTATCCTCAAGGGTCTTTGGGGCTGGAGCACCTAGAGCAGCTCATAAGCTTAGCACTGAGCACTCTGCTGATGAGTCACACGAGAGGACACTGAGATATCAATCCCAGTGGCCTTAGATCTCTCATCATCCCAAAGGCTTGGATGCTGGGCCCTGCCTCTGCCCCCTGCTGATCTGAAAGTGACCTGGTATAACCGAGATGAAAGGCACTGCCCTCCCCTGGGTGCTGGGGAGAGGTCTGTTGACAAAGCCACCAGCTGTCCCCAGCCAAAGCCAGGGAGATGGACTCCTCCCTGCACCACCCGAACTGGGAGAGCGTTCCTGCCAGGGATCCAACCAGCAACAGAAATTGGACCATCACGGAGCTCCAGGCCCGGCTCCAACTGACTTCCCCTCTTGCTCCAGCTGCCCACAACAACAAGAGCAAGGGCAAAAGACCTCACCAGTACCAGCCAGAAGGAGGATCACTTGGGGGTAAGGAAAGTGGGGAGAGGGGGCAGGTAGCCTCATAATTTCAACTGAAAATAAAACTGTGAGCTCAGTCATAGCAGGACCTTATAGAGCCCGGTTAGTTGAAACTCAGGCTGGGGGAGGGGAGTCGAATCCAAGTTCCACCACTTCCCACCTTTGTCATTCTGTGCCTCAGTCTCTCCCTCTGTAAAATGTGGTTAATAGTAATGTCGAAGAATTAAATGAGATCATGTATGTAAAGCAATTAGCCCAGTGCCTGGCCCACAGTAAACATGCAATACTTGTTGAATAGAAACATGCCACGGTTTACTGAGGTCCCACAGATTCTCGTTTCATCCTTATTCTGGCAGACAGTGTATCTGACCCATATCACAGGTGAGGAAACTGAGGCTAGGAGAAGGTAAGGAACCAGCAGCCCAAGATCCCACAGCTGGAAAGTGACAGGCACCCGGGTCAGTCTGAACCTCAGACCAGGAGCCAATGCTGCTGCAAGCCATTCCAAATCCTTTGGGGGTGGGGGGTAACAGCACTGGGGTGTGACTGGGGTGGGGTTCTGTATCCCCTGGCCCTGCTATGGCTGCTGCTGACCCGGGCGCTCGAACCTGGGAAAAAGCCGGGAGGCCAGTCCCCAGATTCCCCGCCTGTCCCAGAGCCCACGCGTCCACGGGCGCCCCCTCCTCACCCGGTCCCAGGGTGTTAAAGGGCAGGTTCGAGGCGGGGGCTCCTTGCTCCGGAGAACCTGAAGGAAGACGGGAGCTCCGGACCAGGCCCTCCCAGCCGGGAGAAAACCGGTCCGGCTGCCTTCCCTTCCCGAAGCGGGGACCCGGCCCCTAACCCCCTCCCTCGCCAGACAAAAGTTTCCCCTGTTTGGGAGTGGGAAGGGGGATGGGGCATTCCTCGTGAGTGACATTATCCGTGACCTACAGCTGCCGCGCTGCCCTCGCGCGCACCCCGGCCTGCCCCGGCCCCGCGCGGCCCCCACCCCTTTGTCCTCCCACCCGAACGCGGGGCCCGGCAGACGCCACAGCCCGCCCGGCGCCCGCCCGCACCAAACTTGCTCCCGGCGGCCGCCCGGGCGCCGCGCGGCCTGCACGCCCGGATCCGGCCCGCCGGCTCGGCGACAGGGGGCCGGCCGGCTCCGGCCCGCTCGGCCTCTTACCTGCCACAGCTGGGACGCTACCCGGGGAAGGGGGCGCTCCGGGCGAGCCGCCGGACGCCAGGGTGCCCCAGCATTGCGAGTGCCGCTCGGCTCCGGCCCGGGCCGGGTTAACCCCTTCGCGGCCGCCGCCGCCGCTCCCAGCCCCGCGCCGCGCCGCCGCCGTCCGCCCCGCCTCCGGCCCGCTCTCCTCCCCCACCCCTCCCTCCGTGCCCAGCCCCCAGTCCGGCCCCCCGCACCGCGCCGCGCAGCTGGCAGCCTCCCCCCGCCCGCGGCGGCGGGGTGGGGGTCTCCCTGAAGACTGAAAGTTGGGGCGCGCTCCTTCGCCCCCACGGGCCCGCGGAGCACCGACGGGCGAACCCGCGCGCCGAGGGGCCCCCGGCCCGTATCCCCTTACCCGTCCGGCTCCTACCTTCCCCAATCGCGGCCGTGGGAGCGGGGCTCGATCCCGTGATGGAGCGTGGGTGCCGGCTGGAGACCGCCGCCGGCGGGCGTGCGGCGAGCGCCCCGGGGCGGGGGCTGGGGCGGGACCCCGCTCCGCTATCGGGCTAGATTTCTCGGGTTCCACCCCGATTCTCTCTCGGCTCTCCCGGCCGATTCGGTGCTGCTCGGCGACCACGTGACGCGGGCTGCCTTTGACCCCTGTCTCGGAGCGGGTAGGGGGCGGGGGCCGCAGGGGGTGTCAGAGGCTGCACCCACGAGGGCCGGGGGCGGCTGCCGGGCGTCCCGGGGGTGGTGACCCCGAGGAAACAAAGCCCGGGGGAAACCAACAAGTCATTCGGGGTCAAAGAGGGAACAGCGCTTGGGGGTCGGAGATGCTTCCGAGAGAACCAGGGAGACAAAGACCCGGGCCCGCCGCGCCTCCAAGGGCCCAGGGAGAGCCTGAGGGGGCCTCCAGGCTCTACAACCACTGGGCTATGACAACCCTCTTGGACCTCGTTGGAAGGCTCCCGACCTCCAGGTCTCTGCTGGAGTGACTCTTCCTGGGCTGGCCTTGGGGGGGGGCTCCCCACCTTTGCCCTGACTCCTGAAAACCCCTTTATTTCCTTTATCGTGATTATCTGGTTCATTTACTGGTTTCACTGTTTACTGAAATGTCATCTACCCCAACAAGTTGTTCTAGATGAATCCCCAGAGCCTGGCACATAACAGGCAGATGAAGAGGTGGATGACCTTGTGCAAATCTCTCCCCCGCTGAGCCTCAGTTTCCCACCCCGTTATTTCAGCCATCTTAACAACCCTGTGAGGGCAAAGTAACAGAGTCTGTCCTCATTAAACAGGTGGGGGATCACCAGGCCCAAAGAGATGAGATTATTTCTGGGAATCTCTTATGTAGCTGTGAGCCTCAGCCTACACTCAGATCTGGCTGCTCCAAACTGGAGCGTTTTGCTGTCCATGAGCCAGCCTGTAAATGGGGGTGGGGGGTGGGGATTTGATTAGTGAGCCTTAAGGAGCTTGCTAATATGCACATCATCAGGCCCCTCCCCTGGAAATACTGATTCTAGAACGGTGAGTCTGGGAGGAGGCTGGGCAAATTTGGAAAACAGTGCATTGGTGATTTCCTAAGACCTTCAGAGGTTCAAGATTATCTAACTATAGGAGCAAAGTTCAAAAACATACGAGTAACCAGAACAGAGCAAAGGAAGGTAGAGAAGCCAAGTTTGACTAGGAGAGCAGGATAGACTCACCCTGTTCCCCCCAAAGGGTAACCTCCTTGTGGTGAGGGGAAAGGGTGTTCAGCCAGCCCCCTTATGTCTCAGGAGGACAGATACCGGGAGATGATGGGACCAGGTCTGACTCCCAGACGTGTCCATATGACAACTTTGGATGGAGTGTAATCAGACAGGACCAATCCTAATGGTGGTAGCCACAAGCCTAAATTGCAAGCCATGTTTAAAGGTAGTAACTTCTACCCAGTGGGTGAGCATCAACACATGCACAAAGAGGTTGCCAGTTCAATTCGCAGTCAGAGCACATGCCCAGGTTGTGGTCCCGATTCCCAGTGGGGGCATGCAGGAGGCAGCCAGTCAATGTTCTCTATCATCAATGTTTCTATCTCTCTCTCAATAAAGAAAAATAAAGAAAGAAGAAAGAAAGAAAGAAAGAAAGAAAGAAAGAAAGAAAGAAAGAGGATAGTAACTTCCTCATATATACTCCCACCACCCCACCAGGATGACCAGGGAAATCAGTATCCACCAGCGAATTCTTTATAATCCATGTCCGTGTAGTTCATAACAGCAGGTCCTTGAAGATGATCTGGATCTTAGGCAGGCTAAGTAAGCTCCTAGAATCTTACTCATGCATATCTCTGCTTTGGATGACCGTTTCCATCGACGTGAGGCCCTGTGTGCACAGGCACTGTGCTGGTAAGGAGATGCAGTGTGTACAGAGACAGGGGTTTAGAGATACTCTGCATGTCCTTCCCTGTGTCCAAAAGCCATTGGAGCTGAAGGCATGCTGGGGACACCCAGGGCAAGTGTTGTGGCCCACAGTAAGAGGGAATCAGAATGAGGGAGCTTTTGCAGGGAGATAAACTCTGACCAGGATCAAGAGGAATGGGAGGGATCGGGGTAGGGAGGTGGACATTCTAAGCACAAGGGACAACCTGTGCAAAGGCCACATGGGAAGCACTCAGGAAAAATTGAGTGTTGCATGGGCAGGAGGCAGGGGGCAGAGGGAGAAGAGCAGAGGAAGCAGGAAGGAAAGAATGAGCAACAGAACTGGAGAGGATGGTTAGGAGGAGATTATGAGTGACCTTGCGAGAGGGACTCCACAGATTAGACATTATCTGAGGGCCTGTTGGAGAGAGAAGATTGGTAGCAGGTGAAAGAGGTGATAAGAGCCACACTGTGGAAGGGTGGGAGGAAGGGAGGTCACCTAAGCTGAGTGACATGCTGTGTCTTGCCAGTGGAGCTGCAGATCCACTGCTTTTGAATCTGTGAGTCGGGGTGACTCTTCCTATTCTTTGCAGGTCTTCAGAGTTGCTGTTCACTAAGCTGGACCCAAGGCCCTCGAGCTCACTGTCATCCAGAGAGCCTGTGAGGAGGTGAGGCCTGGGCCCCAACAGGAAAATGACCTCCATTGGTCTAGGTGAAGCTGAGGACTTGCATTTCTAACCACACCCTGGGAGGTTCTGCAGAAGACTGTCTTGCTCCTCCTTCCCCTCAGGACTCACCCACACCTCCCAGAGCTTTGGGGATCTTCTTTGTGCTGACAGCTCCCCCTGCCCAGACCCTCTCCTCAGCCCTAACTGGCCTCCTCACTGTCCACTTGACACTCCTCGGCTGTCCCAAGAGCCCTTTATCCAACTACGTAAGTCAAAGGCTAAACTCATTATCTTCCACCCAAACCTGCTTCTTCCCTGCCTCCTGTGTGCCCAGTACATACATCCCGTCCAGAAATCTGACACCAGTCCCTGTCCCCACATCCTATCCACGAGCCAGTCCCATTGGTTCTGAGGCCTCCAGTTTTTTTCTCTAACCCACCCCTGATTCTTCATCATGGCCAGCCTAGTCCGAGCCACCATCTTGTCTCTGCCTTTGTATTAATGTCTTGTCTTAATGACCTCTTACTCTCTCTAACTCCTGCTTTGCTTCTTTTTTTACGAAAGATGTTTTTATTGATTTTTTTTTTTTTTAAGGGAGAGGGAGAGAGAGAAAAACATAGATTGATCCATTGCCTCCTGTACACGCCTGGACCAGGAATTGAACTGGTGACCTTTCGGTGCACCAGATGATGCTCAACCAACTGAGCCACATCGGCCAGGACCTGCTTTGCCCATTCTAATGCAATCTCCTGTTCCCATTTCATTCTTAAAATCACCAACAGCTTCCCATTGATCTAAGGTAAATTCTCTGCCTGTTGTCCAGTCTCATCTCTTGTCCTCTACCTGCCTTTCACCTTTACCTAATTCCTTGTGAAGAGTGTGGACTCAGCCCTGGCCGGTTTGGCTCAGCGGTTAGAGCGTCAGCCTGCGTTCCAGGTTCGGTTCCTGCTAAGGGCATGTACCTCGGTTGCAGTTTGTCCCCGGCTCTGGTTGGGTCGTGCAGGTGGCAGCCACTCGATGTGTCCCTTTCACATCGATGTTTCTCTCTCTCTCTCTTCCTGTCTCTCCCTCCCACTCTATCTGAACAAAAATTGGAAAAGGCATCCTCGGGTGAGGATAACAAGTAAGTAAATAAATAAATAAATAAATAACTTTTTCAAATTATAAACCCTCAGTGTGGTGCCTGTCACATGATAAGCACTGCCTGGGTTTGAATGCTGGTTTTGCCACTTACAAGCTAAATGATTAATTGTGATTCTTTGGGTATCAAGTTAACTTTCATTTCCTCCTGGTGCTTTTCGTACACCCCTAATCCCGAACACGCTTCCTGGTCTACACGTCACACCTACCTTTTCATCACCCTTGTAGCTACTTGTCGGCTGCCTCTCTCTCTCTAGAGGGTAAGCTCTGTATGGGGAGGACCATGTTTATCATAGCGCCAGCCACAGGGCAGGCAACCTGCTCCTATTGATTGACTAAACAGTTGAAATGAAAGTCAGTAGATTCATCATGAAACAGAGGACACTGTCTCCCTACAAAATACCCAGCAATGGTACTTCATTCATTTATTCATTCGAGATTGATTAGTACCTCTCCAATAGTCTTCTTCACACCATTTTGGGGTGGGGAAAGTAGAGGGACACAGAGATGAACAAAACAATTGTGGCCCCTGTCCTCAGGAATGTATATAGTCTACCGCAGAGAGAGCCATGTAAATGAATCAGAAGATACAATGCAACATAACCATGTTGTTATAATGGCCTCTAACAGTTTTGTTTCCCAGGAGGTCATTGGAACAATGAAAGGGAAAAGTAACTAAAAACAAACAGAGCTGCCAATTTAGACAGCATCTCCAGTTCCCAGCAGGGATGTCTTCAGAGCAAGGAGGGTAGGTCTCATTCCACTGCCATTCAGACCACCCACTCTTTCTGTGCCTAGAGACCTCCTATTCAGCCGGCAGGATCCCACTTAAGCATCACTTCTCCCAGGATGTCTTCCTGCTCCTGCCAGGGCTCTGTATAGGCCCCAATCATGGCTCTAATGATTTTGGAGAACTATAGTGGGATTTGTCAAGGACAATCCACATTTCATGTCATTTGCTTCTTTAAAAAAGTAAAAGGTGCCCTGGCCAGTTTGGCTCAGTGGTAGAACGTCGGCCTGCAGACCAAAGAGTCACGGGTTCGATTCTGGTCAAGGGCATGTACCCCGGCTGCGGTTCATCCCTGGCCCTGGTCGGGGTCATGTGGGAAGCAGCCAGTTGATGTGTCTCTCTGGCGTCGATGTTTTTCTCTCTCTCTCCCTCTCTCTTCCTCCCACTCTATCTAAAGATAAATAGAAAAATATCCTCAGGTGAGGATTTTAAAAAAAAGTAAAAGGTGATTGAATGAATGTACAACTACATGTTATTTTATGTTGGACCTCAGTGGAGGTGGAAAATAGCCTCTGTCAGACCACGTGACCTGATTTGTGGTTTGGAGAACATGGTCACCGTAATTACAGCAGTGACCACATGGTGTAACAGTTTCCTCTCTCTCTCTCACACACACACACAGAGCAAATCCTTCAAGGACTAGGGCTATTTGCTTCCTGGCAGACCTTGACAGCTGTCAAACAAAGGAGAAAATCTGTGAAACGGGAAGGTTGTTCATGTTTCCAATAAACAATGGACATAAAACGTCCTGGAAACCAGCCCAAGACTGTCCAAAGTGGGGAACAGGAGCAATTAACAACAATTGATCACTGACCTGGCTGGCTGGTTCAGTTGGTTGGAGCATCATCCCATACTCCAAAAGGTTGTGGGTTCGACTCCTGGTCAGGCTACATACCTAGGTTGTGGGTTCCACCTTCAGTTTCAGTTGGGGTGTACATGGGAGGCAACCAATCAATATTTCTCTCTCTGTCTCTCTCTCTCTCTGTCTCTCTCTCTCTCTCTCCCCCTCTCCCTTCCTTTCTCTCTAAAAAGCAATAAAAACATATCCTCAGGTGAAGATTAAAAGAACAAGCAAACAACAAACAATCGGTTACTTACTCTGGCACATGCCACACGCTTTCCATGTGTTACTCAGCAGCCCAGAGAGCATGAAGCTCAGAGAGGTGAAGCAACTTCCCCCAGGTCACCCAGACAGGAGTGGTAGATATGGTCTCAAGTCCAGATCCATCCAACTAAAAGACCAAGTTCTTGTCACTATTTATTTTACTTTATCTCCCAGTGCCCAGGTGTTATGAGTCCCCAAACTGTGCATGACCACCTGGGTCTCCTCCCTTTGTTTCCGCGGGGTTCCCTTCCCACCCTCCCCCCTTGTACACCCACTGTCAACAATGCTACTGCTATTCAAAGAGCACTTGCAGCTGGTTTCCAAAGCAGTCCCTCTCTGGGGCCAGGTTTCCTGTTTCAGGCAGAATCTAAGGATGTGTCACACCTTCCCCGGACCATCCCTCACTCCCAGGAGCGGCCACGGGGCCAAAGAATCCACTAGCACAGTCCCTCTCATGTGTAGCATTTTTCCTGTCTCATTTTTTTTTTTAATAAAGCATTTCCCCATTCTATAAACCAATTTCTGGGGATCCCACAGCAGTCCTGAGAGGTAGATGTAATGGAGAATTTCACCCGTTTTTCAAAAATACATTTTTATTGATTTCAGAGAGAGGAAGGGAGAGGGAAAGAGAGATAGAAACATCGATGAGAGAGAACATCGACTGGTCGCCTCCTGCATGACCCCCTACTGGGGATCAAACCCACAACCAGGGCTTGTGTCCTGAAGGGGAACCAACCAGGGACCTCCTAGTGTATAGGCTGATGCTCAAACCCTGAGCCACACCAGCTGGGCTCACGCCGTGTAAAAGATGAGAAAATGGAGGCTCGACCAACCTGTGGAGGATCCCTTCAACTTGCAAAAGAGTCGAGCTGTGCGAAACATGCTTTTGAACCATCTGCTTTGGAACCTTCTTCCAAGTCTCTGGAGGGTTCAACTTGACCAACAGAACAGGAATGGGGGAGAGGGGGTGGAGATCTTTAGAATCCTCACACGGAGGAGATAATGCTCTTGCAAACAAGTGTAAATCGCTTCATTTCCCTTTTTACGGTGTTCATTGTGATGCACCAATTACAACCTGGGAAAGAAAAACCGCTTAGAAGCACGTGTGGTCTCTGAACAAAGTGACAGCAATCAGCTCAAAGTCCTTGGAGGGCAGGGTAGGGCCGGTCCAAGTTCATCCCTAGCAATCAAGGTGGCAGCGGGTGCCTAGGGCCAGCACAGGACGACTTTCCCAAACCTATGAGCTGCCAGAGAGGAGGGGTTCTGCCCTGACCTTGCCCTCACCCCAGGCCATGTCTCATCCACTCCTCTACCATCTGACCTCCTCATTCTTCATTCTCTTTCACTTGATCACCTGGAGCAAAATACTTTTAACAGCACTCAAATCAAAAGGTTATATTAATTTTTTAAAAGGAGTGGGACTTCTCCACAAGATTCCCATTGATTCTTTTAGTTCATTCTCCGCTCCCATGGGGTTGGGGGTAAGCATTACAATTCCTGAGTGGAGGAGGCACTCAGGGTCCTGGTGCCTCCACAGCAGAGGTCCAGAAAGACCCCACCCGGTGAAGCAAAGAAGGGTGGTCGAGGTCACCTGGTCTAGGGGTTGCTGCCCAGTTCTCCACACACACCTCCGGCCCCGCTTTGTTTATTGGCATTATTGTCCTGGGCCATCTTTCATCTTAGTTTAGGATTCCAGAAAGAATTCAATGGAGACACCAAGGCCGAGGGAGGAGCAGGGGGAGAGCAGGGGCCCGCCTCCATCACGGTGAGAAGCTGAGCTAGGACACCTGAGGGCCCTGCCTGCCACCCTTGCCCACTGCCTGCTGTGTGCGCATCTGAAGCCGAGAGGAGGCGGCACCAGCAGGCAAGGACTACCAGGGCCAAGTCTAGATGCCATTCCTGAGCCCTTGGAGATGAGCCAGCATGAGGGGCGGGGAAGGGGCAAGTGTTGACTCCAGTAGGAAATTGGCTCTGGGATTGGCCTAGTGGCCAGACTCTTGTCTGGGGCTATCTGCTCCAACAGGCATGGGAATTCTTATCATTCCAAGGTCCTCTATTCATACCCACCTGTCTGGGCTGGGTCTGTCCTGAGAGGGAGCTGGGTTGGAGGAGAGAAGAGTAAGGGAGGTGGCAGGGATACACTCCCACTCCCACCACTCCCACCACACACACACACACACACACACACAACACACACACACGCAAGGGCACGGCACAGTTGCACTCATTCACGTGCACACTGCTCACTACCACCCACCTCCCTCCTCCCACTGAGTGATTAAGAGCTTTGGAGCCAGACTGGCCCGTGTTGGAATCTCAGGTCAACTCTCACTTATTGCCACTTACCTTGGCTTCAGTTGTTTACTTGTAGAATGGGGATAACAGTACTTGCCTCGAAGGGCTGCTGAGATTAACTGAGAAGCCACTTAGCACCATGCCTGGCATAACTGTAGTTGTTTCTGTCACTTTAACCAACACTCCTCTATAGCTCATTGGGGTTCATCTCTATTATACACACACACACACACACACACCCCAGAGGCCAACTCCCAGGCAGTCCTCAGCTAGATGACCTACCCTCACAGACCTGTCACCCTCTGACCCCTCCACTCTGGGCAGCCTGGTGCCCTCAAGGCCTGGGTATGTGCCGGGTGTGCCCAGCATCCCCTCTGCCCAGAGTGCCCTCACCTCCACCTCTTCACAAGTCTGACTTCCCCCTTTCCTTCAAGTCCCAGCTCCAGTTCCCTCTCCTCCAGGAAGTCTTCTCTGACTGACCTCTGGGCTTCCTCCTCTGAACTGCTGAGGCCCTGAGTGAGTCATTGCCAAGTGGCAATGAGGCTTTCTCAGCCTGTCAGGGAAAAAAACCTCTTCCCTCTTCCTCTTCGAAGTCTCTCAAAACTGAAAAAAAGCATTCCCCAGGCAGATTTGGGACACCTTACCTCGACCTGCTGCCTCCTGTGTCACCCCAAGTCCTAGCACTGTAGTCACCCCTCACACATCTTCCAGGAGCTGGAAACAGGGCAGGCCAGTTACTCAGATGGACAGACAGGATAAATGACAAATTGGGAAAAGCTGGAAGGACCCTCAATCCATTATTGGGGTCCCAGGAAGGGTTCTGCTGAGGGATGGCGTAGCAGAGAGGGTTATCTGGAACTGAGGGTCCCTGCTGGGGGAGGTGTCCCTGAAGCCCCCCGTTAGAAAGGTGTCCAGGTAGGCTCTGCAGCCTGCAGCACCAGGCTCCCCACCTTTCATGGGGAGGAGGATGCTGATTTGTTCTTGGAGGCCCTGGAAGACACTCTGCGAGCCAACTGTGAGGTTAGAAGAAGCTGCGGGAAGCAGATCCCACCCAACTCTGGAAACTCTAACCGGTCAGAAGCCCAGCAGCTTCAGGGGCAGTGAGCTGTCCACTGGGTGACAACCGGGTGAAGGGAAGGAGTCGGCACATCTGGCCAGAGCTGCTCAGAACAGGCTGGAGGACCCTTGCATTGGGTGGGAACAGGACCGGGACTCTTCTCAGATTTTTCCAGGCTCCCAGAGTAACTGTCTAATATTCAGTGATGTAAAGGTCTGGACGTCTGGGTCTAAAATTCTGTTACTTTAAAGTTCTGAAATGCAACCCTGGCCGAGTAGCTTAGCTGGTTGGAGCACTGTCACTATACACCAAGGTTTCGGGTTTGACCCCTGGTCAGGACACATACACACTTAACCAATATACACATAAAAGAGTGGAGTAACAAATCTCTCTCTCCCTCCCTCCCTCCTCTCTCTCAAATCAATTTTTTAAATGTTCTTTATTGATTTTATTTTATTTTATTTAGAGAGAGATAGAAACATGGATCAGCTGCCTCCTGCATGCCCCCCACTGGGGATCGAGCCCAAAACCTCGGCAAGTGCCCTGACTGGGAATCAAACTGCGACCGCTCAGTCTATTGGACGACGCTCAATCTACTGAGCCACACCAGCCAGGCTCTAAAATCAATTAAAAAAAAATTTTTTTTTTATCCTCACCCAAGGACATTTTTGCATTTATCTTCAGATAGAGTGGGAGGGAGAGAGGGGGGAAGAGAGAGAGAGAAACATTGATGTGATAGAAACACATCAACCGGCTGCCACTCACACGACCCCAACCAGGGCCGGGGACAAACTGCAACCGATGTACGCGTCCTTAGTGGGAACTGAACCCGGGACTCTCTGGTCTGCGGGCTGACACGCTAACTGCTGAGTCAAACCAGCCAGGGCTCTAAAATCAATTTTTTTTTCTTTTGGTACGTGCCCCTAGTGGGAACCAAACCCGGGACTCTCTGGTCCACAGGCCAATGATCTAACTGCTGAGCCAAACGGGCCAGGCTAAAATCAATTTTTAAAAAATGAAGTTCTCAAATGCCACACATGAAATTTTCAATTTTTTAGTAGACATGTTTTAAAAAGTTAAAAAAAAAAAACAAGTGAAATTAATTTTAGTAATATATTTAACCCAATATACCCCAAATATCATCATTTTGACATGTAATTAATATAAAGAAATTATTAATGAGATTTTTATTTTTTTAATTTTTTAAATCCTTACCTAAGGATACCCTTTCCATTTATCTTTAGATAGAGTGGAGGGGAGAGAGGGGGGAAGAGAGAGAGGGAGAGAAACATCGATGTGAGAGACACATTGATGTGAGAGAGACACATCGACAGGTTGCCCCCCGCATGACCCTGACCAGGGCCTGGACAAACCGTAGCAGAGGTATGTGCCCTTGGCCAGAATCGAACCCATGACTTTTTGGTCCGTGGGCCGACGCTCTAACCACTGAGCAAAACCGGCCAGGGCAATGAGATGTTTAAAATTCTTTCTTTTGTACCAAGTCCTCAAAATCCACTGTGTATCTTATCCTCACAGCACTGCTTGATCTAGACTAGACACATGTCAAGTGCTCAATAGCCACACATGGCTAGTGGCTACAGTGTTGGACCACACAGTCTAGAAACCGAACATCCATGACTCACTTTCCTCAAAAGCTAGGCAGCTGTGCCTCTGAGATTCTAGAAGTCTGCAGCACATTAAGTTTCCATAATGCTGCAACTGTGATTCCACCAGATTAAAATGTTTCCCAGAGTTGGCCTGTAGATACATCTTCTCCCCACGTGTCTTTTGTGTGGAAAGAAATCCAGGCCCCTTCAGAGTCCCTGGGGGGGTGAGGGAGCAAGGAGCCCTCCTCTCAGCTGCCCCCACCATCTGGCCCAGCCAGTGGAAGCCAGGGTGGGCATGCCATGTGCCCAGGGTGCTGGCCTCTCCATGTGCAGCTGCCTCGCCCGCCATCCCTCCAGCTCGTCATCTCTCCATCCAAGCGCACAAGCCTGGAAATGAGACTCCTGCCTTTGAGTCCTCCTGGGGAGGGGGCATGGCCCTGCCTGCAGCAGATGGAGCTGGGGAGTGTGGTTAAAACCCCACGTGGAATCCCCTGAGGGTGGAAATGGTCGCCATTTGCTCGAAGCTACAGCCTGGAGGGTAGAAGTCAAGCCTGAGAGGGCAGAAATCAGAGACCCACTGTCTGCGGCCAGGAGAGCCAGAGGGCTCTCCGAAGTCATGTGATCCATGCCCTGAATGGTGCAGCTGGGGAAACTGAGGCCCGAGGGCAGTATGGGTTTCCTGACAGGCACAAGGTGAGTGTCAGCCATGGGCTCTCCTCTTCCTGCTCCTGAACTCCCTCTCCTGTCTCCACTTTCTGGGACCGTGATGATGCACACCCCGTATGGCAGAATGTCAGGGAGACTGCGGGAAGGCCCCCAGTTTTATATTGAGGTGGGTGACTTCTTGCCTTTGGGGTGCTCATTCCAGGCCCAGAGACCTCCTGGTTTCGACCTTGCCCCAGGCTCCCCCTTGCCCCAAGCCTACAGGTCCTACAGAAGGTCTGGGGAATGGGGGCTGAGGCACAGGCCGGGGTCTGGGTGAGGCAGAAGCTGGAGCTGGTGAGGAGGGTCAGTCAGCAATGACCGCCTTGTCCAGCCAGTGTGGCTCAGTGGTTGAGCATCTACCCATGCACCAAGAGGTCGCTGGTTCCATGCCCTGTCAGGACACATGTCTGGGTTGTGGGCCCAACCCCAGTGGGGGCATGCAGGAAGCAGCTAATTAATGTTCTCTCTCATTGATGTTTATCTCTCTCTCCCTCTCCTTTTCTCTCTCTCTAAAAAATCCGTAAAAGGAAAAATATATATATGTATGTTAAAAAACAATGAGCAGCCTTTGTGTCTGCTCCGTTATCCAGCTCTGGCAGCCACAGTCCCATCCTACCTCCCAAGAGCCTGGGGGAAGGGTGGGCAGGAGGGCTCACCACCAACACATCAAGTCCCAGCCCAGATGCCAGGCAGAGAGCTGGTGCTGCAGCTTTGTTCCTGCTCCATTTTTTGCAGGTGGAGAAACTGAGGCCCAAAGTGGAGCTATGACCTGTGTCAGGCTACAAAGCCAGAGGGAGGCCCCTGAGGTATCACTGGCTCAGCACCCATCCAGGGAGCCACCACCTTGCTCTGCTCCCAGGCACCCAGACATTCTGCAGCTGAGGAGACAAACATCAGAAGTCACCTGCACTCACATTTTCCAAGCTGGGCTGTTTCCAGACTGGGCTTCCCCTCCGGGAAAAGCCCCAAGTCCATCCGAATGGTCAGGAGAATCAGGGAGGAAATGACAGAGATCCTGCTATAGAAGGGCAACAGC
The DNA here is from genome assembly GCF_014108415.1 of Molossus molossus. Taxonomy (NCBI): domain Eukaryota; kingdom Metazoa; phylum Chordata; class Mammalia; order Chiroptera; family Molossidae; genus Molossus; species Molossus molossus. The sequence continues at coordinate 22,605,964 of NW_023425377.1, forward strand.
AAACAGCTCGACCTTTGGCTTCTAGGATCTGGCTCTGCCGAAGCGGAGGGGAGTGCGTGCTGGGGGTGGGGGACAGCACGAAGGATGACCTGCCATCCAGATTTGGAAAAGCACAAACTTAGGAGTGAGGCGGGCCTGGGTTCGAGCCCCAAGGCTACTACTTAGCAGCTATGTGAGCTTGTGTCCATGACTTCACCTCCAGGTACTGGGAGACTGAGTGTCCACAAGCTAAGCCTGTAGCTAGCGCTTAATAAATGTTAGTTCTCGCTCAAATGCCCCTCCAGGAACCAATCAGGTTCTGCCCCCGCCCCCGCAGCTGCTACCCTTTGCTGCCATAAATTGGTCCATAAATATTTATTGAATAAACAAATGAATGAATGATTGTTGCCAGCACAAAACACAGCAAAATATAGGGGAAGTCTTTGAACTAGTCTATCGGGAGATCTGACAGACTGTCACAACTCACTGGGTGGCCTCATTTTCTAAACACGTAACAATAACAAACCTTTCTAAAGCACTCACTGTGTGCCAGGCTTTGCTAAGAACTTTGGAGCACCGAGTTCTCCCAGCAGCACCCGGGAAGGAATGATTCTTGCTCAGTTGTCCCGAAGTCACACTGCTGGTTGGCCGCCATGCCCAGATGTGGCCTAGCCATCCTGCCCCCAGAGCTCATGGTCTTCACTAGGGACGGCCAGGACTCCTGTGGGCGAGGGTGCCCCTCTCCAGGCTGCTACTGGTGCTGGTGCTGCTCAGGGTTTCCCATGAGTTGGAGGTTCCTGCAAATCAGATGAAGTGGGGGCTCTGCCCACTCAAGACTGTTGCCTGGATCCTTTGTCAGAGACTAATTCTCACCATTTTCTGGGCTTTTCCTGCCCAGAAGCAGGAAGGAAGCAAGGGCTCCAGAACCTTTGTCCTCCCTCAGCTCATCCTCCCCCGCCCGGGCCCCGACTTCTGGACCTTCCTCTTCCTTGTCCAACCACCGACCTTGAACCTGAAGCTCATTCCCAGGCAGACTTTCCAGTGAGACAGCAACAACTCAGGGTTGACAGTCCAGGGACATGGTTTATGCTCTGCCAAGAGCCAAAGGGTGCTTCCCTCTCCCAGTGGGCAGCTTTGGAGAAATCCTGCCCCTAGATGGGGGAGATGGGAGTCGGGAATGCGCCAACATCTGACATCAGTTTACAAAGAAGGTCCGCAGGGATGGTGTGGGATGGTCCCAGCCACCCTGCTCAGAGACGGCTCGATTGCTCTCATCCAGTTTAACAGACGAGGAAACTGAGGCCCAGGAGGATTATGTGACTTGTTCATGATTCTGCAGACATCTGGAGGCAGTAGCAAATGTTTACCCCAGTCTCCAGAGATTTATTGTTATCATAACAACTATGGATATTATTGAAAAGATTTACCAAGATCTGACTCTGCCAAGAGCTCTTTCCTTACCTCACTGAATCCTCTCAGCGACTCTCAGTAGTGAACCCCTTTTTACAGATAAGGAAACTGAGGTACAGAGAAGCAAATCACCTGCCCAGGTCCAGTATTCGCATCCACAGAGTATCAAAGCCAAATCTGAACTCAGTCTGTCTGGCTCTAAAGTCTCAGGTCTTACAGGCAAGACAGGGCCACCTCCACCTGGAGTGGGGGAGTCACCGTGTTCCCCAAGCACGGCCTGGGACGAGCCTGCTCACGGAGCCGCTTCCCCCAGTGCCCACAGCTCCTGGAGCGCCGGGCAGCGAGCCCTGGGAAGTGCAGCAGGCTCTGCAGGACTTCGGGCACCAGGTGCCACGTCTGCAGGTGAGCCCTCTGCACGCAGCAGCCCTTGGTCTAGGTCAGTGTGGCCCTGGGACACTTCATAGATAAGTTCACACATGTGTGCACAGATCCCCCTCCCTCCCTTGCTCCCTTCCTTCCTTCTTTCCCCAAACACCAGCTACATGGCCCTAATGTTTCCACAGATAAACATTTACTTCTTTTGCTGACTTCCCCAACCAGGCACAGCTACCTAATTTATGGGGCTCAGTGCAAAACAAAAATGCAGAACCTCTTGTTCGAAAATGGAGAACTCCACCAAGCATGGGACCCGGCTCGAGCACAGAGGTGGCATGCCCATGTGCCCGTGTGCCACCCTGTGCCACTCATCTTGTTCCTGTCCCTCTGACTACCCTCTCCTGCCACCTTACCCTCCATGTATATACTCACACAGTCCAAGTTCTTTCCCACCTCAGGCTTTTGCAAAGGCTGTTCTCCGGGCCGCAGATCCTTTTCCCATAACTGGGTCTCTCTCATCATTCGGGTCTCAGCCCAAACCCACCTCCTCAGGGAGGCCTCCTTGGTTCCAGTCTAAAGTGGCCACCCACATAGCCCTCCGTCATATCTGCTGTTTGTCCCTTCCTAGCGTGCGGCACAGTCTGTGACCTCACACGTACTTGGAGTTGACTGCTTACTGTCCTGTTCAGGACTGAATCCCCGGGGCCCAACCTGGTGCCACGCACATAGTAGGTGTTCAATAACTATTTGTAAAACAGTAAATGAATAAAGGAAGGAATAGACATAGATATTCTCCCCTCCCCCTCCCCTACCCCCACATCACCTCCCACCCTCCCTCTGCAACTCAGACAAGCATAGGGGTGCTCCCCAAATATCCTGGTGCCCCAGACATCCCAACACAGAGAGCTGATGAGATCCAGAGGGACAGGCAGGTCCTGAGGCCTCGAAGCAAGGACAGACAGAAGTGACAAAGCCTGGAGAGAAAGAGAAAGAGAAAGAGAAAGAGGGAGGAGAGAGGGAGAAGGAGGACAAGAGGAAAGAATGAGGAGGCAGAGCTGGAGGAAGGAGAGGAGGCAGACGAGAATGAGCTGGGCCGGTGATAATCTCGTGCCTTCTCTTTATTAGCGAAACCCATAATTACTATTAATACCTGGCCCCTCCCTGGCCCTTTCATCCAGGCTGGTGGGGAAGTTTTGAAGATGAAAGTCTGGGAGGCCTCTCAGGTGCAGGTAACAGGGCTTCACAACCAATAATTAAACTTGGCAGCCCCCTCCAATTACCCCCACCCCCACCCCCCGGATGCTGTGCCACCTGACTCAACGCCTTTCCGGGTGGGCACTCAGCTAGCTGCTCTCTGGGCCTGGCCCTCCTCTGAGAGATGCTCAGTAGTTGCCCTTGAAGGGGTGGGGCTGTCAGCAGAGCAGTCCAGGGGGACGGCCAGAAAGAGGAACCTCATCCCAGCTGGTACTGAAACTAAGGAGCCCTGGTCACAGCTGAAATTACAACCCCATCCCTGCCCCCAGCCTCACCCTGGGGGCCTGTGTCTCTGGGCCCTGCCAAATGGCAGTGGGGGACGTACCCGTGGGAAGGAGGATCTAAACAGACAAAGAGACAGAGTCAGCATGTCCAGCTCCTCCATGACCACCTGGGGTCCATGCGCAAGACCACCTGGGGTCCAGGTCTCTGGCATCCTCAGAGGTCATTTTGTTCCATCTCCTTCAAAGGGGCCTCCTCTCTCTAGCAGCAGTGATTGCCATCAGCTAGGCTCCCCTGCATACCTGCAGTGATGGGGCCCTCACTACCTCCTGTTCTTTGTTGAGCTGCCTGAACAGTAGGCTATGTGATCTCATTCAATCCCTTGACATTAAGTACAATCTAGAGGCTCCTGAAGTTCCATCAGTAGCCCCTACCTTACCCATGAGCCCCACCTGCCTGCCCCATTTTTCTACTAGGATGTCACGTGGTGGCTCCCATAGGGCCTGAGCTTGATTCCCACCCTCTGTCCAAGTCATGACCTCTCCACTTGGGTTCTAGGCTCCCCACCTTGGTAAATGGCCCCACAGCCCACCCATTGCTCAGCCCCAGGACCTGGAATCATCCTCACCCCTGCATCCAATCCATCCATAAACCACGTAGATTCTATTTCGAAAGTGTCTCTCAAATCTGAATGTCCTCCATCCTCAAAGCTGCCATTATGCTCTGAGCCACCATCATCTCTCACCTGCATGACCATCGTCACCTGACTCTCCAAACAAAGGCACAGTGGACTTTAAAATACATAAATCAGAACACACCATGCCCTGCCTACAGCCCTTTACCGCCTTCTATGGTATGTAGAATATAACACACGCTCCTCACCAGGGGGCACCGGAACCCTGGCGCCCTGGATGACCTCATCTCTGTCCTTCTCTTTGTGCCACCCCCACCTCCATGCAGTCCCTCAGGCTCTTCTCAGCCTCAGCAACTCTGGCTCCAGCTGTTCCCTCTGCCCAATGCCCCCTCCAGCCCTCCTCACCACTGTACCTTCTCACCCTTCTGGTCTCTTCTCCCCAAGAGAGTGAGCCCACGCCTGTAATCTTCTTGGGTCTGCCTGTTTCCTTAATAGCACTTACCACAATCTGTAATGATGACATTGTTGGCCCATTCACTTGTATAACAGCTGGCTGTCTCCCCTGCTAGGCTGCTCCATGATATCTATGCTACCCATTGCTCTATCGCTCTCCAGAGCCCAACACAGTGCCTGGCACATAGTAGGTGCTCAATAAATGTGCTAAATAAATAGGTGACCCAGAGTCTGTATCCTGGTGCTAGCAACCCACTGGGTCCTGTTCTTCCCTTTGAGGCGACCCAGAGCAGGTCATTCACAACCTGGTTCTACAGTATGGCAAAGTGCATAGGGGCCTGTATCAGGATCTAGGAGATTTCGTGGCAACTTGTGTCCGTTTACTTCACTGTGAACCAGCCAAGTGACCTTAGGCACACCACTGACTTTCTCCTGCCTCAGTTTCCTACTCTGGAAAATGTGGATAAAACTCTGAGCTCCTGGGGCTATAACGAGGCACAAAAGGTGTACACCGTGGCGACCTTGTCCAAGATGGATGTCCTGACTGAAGTGCAGATTTACACACTCTCACTTCCAAACCAAAACCCTTCCCTAACACCCCCCACTACACACACACACAGCTTCTGCCAAGGCTTCTTCCCAGCTCTTCTTCTGCAGTGTGGGGATCAGGCGCCACCTAGTGGGCCTGTAGGGGAGAGCAGGCATTCTCAGCCCTCTGTTCCACTTAGCGTGGGACCTACCCTGATGGATCTCACTGGGTGTAGCTGGGCCTAGGAACAAACAGAGGGGCTAACAGAGGGGCTGCCTATCAGGGTGTGTTTAGCTTCTTGCCCACCAGCATAAAACTCTGACCCTAAACCCCTGTGGGCCCACCCCCCAATCTTCAAGCTCACTTCCCACCATTCCCTCCCCTCCCCTCCACTACACAGAACTTCTCCACAAATGTTTCTGAATAATCCAAGTTTTCCTTTGACTCAAGCCCTGTCCACAGGCTGTTTTCTCACAGGCTGAGAATTCTTCCCCGCCATCTTCTCCATGCTCTGGCTAACCCCTACTCCCACACTGGGCCTCTACTAAAATGGCCCCTGCCCAGAGGCCCCTGACCAGGCTAGAGCTGAGCTGCCTTCTGTGGCTCCACAGCACCCCCCTCCACTGCTAAGCCTATGCCACAGCCTCCATCTTGCTTGCTCGAATTCCTGTTAGACAAAGACCTTGGCCGAGGCCCTGAAATGCTCCCCTCCACATGCTAAGTGCTGAGAGAGTCTGAGGCCCATACACACAGGCTGCGGGCTGGTCACAGCCTATAGAGGACCGAAACTGGGTTTTTTCAGAAAGAATGCAGGGTGATGCTTCAGGCTGGGCCCCACCTCCAAGTCCCAAGGCCTGGTGGGCTACAACTGGTCTGTTACCCCTGGCTGTGTGAATTAACTTACCCTCTCTGGATCACAGCTTCTCCCCACCCTCTCCTCAATCCCTTTTGCAAACTTCCTTCCAAAGGGAGGAGAAGATGGATCCCACGTGTAAATTAAAGTAAAAACTGTTGGTAGAATGGGAAGTATGAGGCCTTCCAGGCTGGGCTCGAGGGGCCAGGAAAGAGCTTGGGTTTGGCTTTCTCAAGGTCAATTCCTTCTCTTCATTCATGCACTCAATAGGTATTTGAAGAATGCCTGGATCTGAGATGAAAAATACTGGGGTTCTGGAGTCGGATTGCCTGGGCTCAGGCCCCTGCATCACCACTTAAGGCTGTTGACCTCTAACTTGTTTCCTCAGTTATAAAATGAGGGCAACAGCCTGGCCCGTGTGGCTCAGTGGTTGAGCATCGCCCATGCACCAGGAGGTCACTGGTTCAATTCCCAGTTGCAGCACATGCCTGGGTTGTGGGCTGGATCCCCAGTAGGGGGCGCGCAGGAGGCAGCTGATCACTGTTTCTCTCTCACATTGATGTTCTCTCTTTCCCTCTTTCTGAAGTCAATAAAAATATAATAAAATAAAATAACATGAGGGCAATAAAATTTTTCTAACTCACAGGGTCAGGGAAGGCATTCAATAAGATGATACATGCAACTCAGTACAAGGTCTAGCACTTTGCAAATGTTCAATTAATGTGAGGGCTGTCGTTGCTAATATTATTCATCAAGCAACTACAGTGTCAGTCACTAATCTCATGCTGCCTTGATTGGCCTGACCTGCACCCAGGGCCTCCCTTGTCTCCAGCACTCTGGTTCCTATGGGGCCCAGGGAAGCCCCTCCTCAGTCCCTCCTCAAGGCCTCAAAGCCTCCTGCCACCCTCCCTCAGGAATTCCAGGACATCTGGAGTGGAATCTCCTCCATCCCCGTGTTGTCTCTGATTACTTCCGTCTTGTCCTAGGAAACCTGGCTGTCCTCTGAGGATGCTACATTCTCCCTCAGGCCTCCCAGCGGCTTCTCCTTTTTCTTCCACTGCCTGTGGAAGTGAGAAGAGGTGGGCAGAGGGGACGGAGAAGTCACAGGATACGAGCATGTTGTTCTCCCTACTCCTCTCTGTCACTTTCAGGCCATTCTCCTCCCCCCTCCCTAAAGGACACTAGTTTTGAATCCTGTTGCTATGCCATAGCACCCATTACTCCACCTCAGTGCAGACCTCTACCAATCCCTGGGTCACACCCTCCCATCCTCGAGGGCTTTACCTGTCTCAAAGGCACTCTCGATCAATTTGTCCCTGTTTGGTTCTTAGTCATTTCAATATTCACATAGCTGAGGCTGTCATCACCTGGCCTCTGGTCACTTGACCTGCTCTTCTCTAATGATCTTGTCCCCAAGCCCATCTCGGCCACTCACTGCTATGGTCAATAAGAATATACCAAATGAATGAACAAACTATGAGAGGGGATGGTAAACACATTCTCTGTACTCACAGTGTTGATGGTGTGTGGGATGGGGTGGAATGGGGAAAACAGACAAGGCAAAGGGAAGACCCTGCAGAAAGTGGCTCCTACCATTCCTCCAGCCTTGAGGAATTCCTTGAACCCTTCAAGTGCCTTCCCACCTCAGGACCTTTGCATATACTGTTCTTCCTGTCTAGACCATTCTTTCCCCCTTCGTTTAACTAATTCCTATTCTGTTTTCTTTTTTTTTTTTTTATCCTCACCCAAGGACATTTTTTCATTTTTTGTTCAGATAGAGTGGGAGGGAGAGAGAGGAAGAGAGAGAGAGAGAGAGAGAAACATCGATGTGAAAGGTACACTTCGAGTGGCTGCCACCTGCACGACCCAACCAGGGCCGGGGACAAACCGCAACTGATATACGTGCCCCTAGCAGGAACCAAACCCGGGTCTCTCTGGACCGCAGGTCAAAGCTCTAACCGCTGAACCAAATCGGCCAGGGCTCTATTCTGTTTTCAAGTCTTATTTTAAATGTTATTCTTATTGTATCTCAGAGCTTAACACTGAGTAGGTGCCCAATAAAGGTATATGTTTCAGTTACATATTTAAAAATACTATTATCCCATTTTACACATGAGAACACTAAGGCCCAGAGAGGTGACAATTTTTCCCCAAGGACCCACAACTAGTAACTATTTGTAGAAATAATAAACATGTTGATTATATAATCAAATGGAGTTTGAAAGCAATGACTTTGATGGTTTCTGGGATGATAAAATTTTCCTGCAGAGAAATTTGTCCTGAGGTGGTTGTGTAGATTGCCTTCTGCCATAAGATCAAGCTGTGCTCATTTCACCACGCCTTCCTTTGCTGAGGTTTAGAGGTCTGGAGCCCACCCCATAAGACTCCAGTCTCTGCTAACATACCTCCTCAATTGGGGAACTCACTACATGAGCACAAAAAGCCTCTTTTTCAAACAGTATAAAGAAACAATTCATGGAAGAGATGCAAATGCTCAAAACAATCCATAAAGAGACATCTGGGCTTACTAATCATGGAAGAAATACAACAAGGAGACATACTCAGTTTCTCAGTTTAGCAGAAGTAAAAATTGATATGAACTTACTGGAGGGCAGTTTAGCAACATGTATCAGTATGTAAAATACCTATTCCTTTCAACTTCTGGCAATTTACCCTGAGAAAAAAATAACACAGGTGCATTCTTGACAGTTTTATTTATATTTGCAAGTTTTGGACAAAAACAAAATGTCCAACAATAGAGAACTGGTTTAAAAAGTTACTGGTAGAGCTATATAAAGGAATATTATGTAGTAATGAAAAATGCTGCAATCCAGTTATCTTGGTTGCTGGCAGAAGAGGATTGGGTTGCTGGGGACAGAGGTGAGAGAAGGAGGGTGTTTTGTTTTTTGTTTGTATACTTTTGGGTAACTTTGCAATTTTTTATTTTTGTGAATGCATTTAATATTTAAACTAATGAATAAAATTTAAAATATTTGTACAAAATGTTGCAGATCTCTGCTAGTTGTTATGGGAAGATGTCCATAATGTTGAGTGGAAAAAAAGAATAGGTTATCAAGTGGCACATAGAATACAATTTCGTTTATGTAAGATTGTATATTAAATACTAAGATATAGGTATAGATATAAGTATAGAAAGTTATTGCTGGAATGATGTTCTAATTTGATAATGATGATATTTCTAGAAGAAAAAATTTAGATGTGATTTTTACATACTTTTCTGTATAGTGTAGATTGTTTATAATGAGTATGGATTTTTTTTTTAACTATAAAGAAAAAATATTGTTAAGATTATTTTCTTTGCCCTGGCCAGTTTGGCTCAGCAGTTAGAGTGTCAGCCTGTGGTTCAGAGAGACCCGGGTTCGGTTCCCACTAATGGCATGTACCTCGGTTTCAGTTTGTCCCCGGCCCTGGTTGGGGTTGTGTGGGAGGCAGCCACTTGAAGTGTCCCTTTCATGTCGATGTTTCTCTCTCTCTCTCTCTCTCCCTGCCACTCTATCTCAACAAAAGTGGAAAAATGTCCTTGGGTGAGGATAAAAAAAAAGATTATTTTCATTAAAAAAGGAAGTGCCTCTTCTGTATGTGTATGCAGAAAGGGCTATGTGCTATTCTGCATAACCACTCATTTTGTTCAATAAAGTCCATTACATGGGCTTTCTATATATATATATATATATATAGATGTAGATATATATAGATATATATATATCTCTCTCTCTGTGTGTAAATCCACATCTATACACATACACATCTATACATATATACATACATACACATACACACACACACATATATAACCTACTTCTTGGCCCTTCCCATATCTCTAGCTATATGTTCTTCCAGTTTTTTAAGGTCCTTCAATATTGTTATTAGAGGGATGTAGAGAAGTAGCTATTAAACATATGGGCTTTGAAGTCAGAATTCCAAATTGGTCACAAATGTGTAACCTCAATTAAAATTCTTATCTATAAATGGGAAATTAAAACAGTATCTATTTGATCATGCTGTATTAAATGAAGCAATGCATATAAACCACTTATCCCAGATTGGTATATAATAACAAGCAGTGAATAATTTATTTTTTCTTTTAGGTATTTGAATTACAACTTTATTCTGATTCTAAACAAAAAGGAATGACAGTAACAAACAAGGTTTCACAAATGAATATTGTGATATGACTGTAACAGTCTTGTTTTATTTTTTTTCTTTCTTTATTGATTTTAGAGAGAGAAGGGAGAATGAGAGAGAGAGAGAAACATCAATGAGAAAGAAACATCGATTGGCCACCTTCTGCATGCCTCCCACTGGGGATTGGGCCCACAATCTGGGCCCAATCCTGTCTGGGAAGCGAACCGGTGACCTCTTGGTGCATGGGTCGACACTCAACCACTGAGACACACCAGCAGGACAATGTAACAGTCTTATTTTAGAAATTTGATAAGGAAGCCCTGGCTGGGTAGCTCAGTTGGTTAGAGCATCCTCCTAATACACCAAGGTTGTGGGTTTGATCCCCAGTCAAGGTACATACAAGAGTCAACCAATGAATGCATAAATAAGCGGAACAGCCCGTCAATGTCTCTCTCTCTCTCTCTTTTATTTTTATTTTTTTTATCCTCACCTGAGGACATTTTTGCATTTATCTTCAGATAGAGGCGGGGGGGGGGGGAGAGGTGGGAAGAGAGAGAGAGAGAAACATTGACGTGAGAGAAACACATCAAGTGGTTGCCAGCCACACAACCCCAACCGGGGCCAGGGACAAACTGCAGCAGAGGTACGTGCCCTTAGTGGGAACCAAACCCGGGAGTCTCTGGTCCACAGGCCAATGCTCTAACCGCAGAGTCAGACCAGCCAGGGCTCTCTCTCTTTTACTTAAAAATAAAAGAAGATGCCCAGCCGGTATAGCTCACTGGTTGAGTATCGACCCGTGCACCAAGAGGTCGCCGGTTCGATTCCTGGGCAGGGCATATGCCCAGATTGTGGGCCCAATCCCCAGTGGGGAGCATGCAGGAGGCAGCCAATCGATGTTCTCTCTCATTGATGTTTCTATCGCTCTCTCCCCCTCCCTTCCTCTCTCTCTAAAATCAATAAAGAAAAAAATATTTGAAAAATAAAAATAAAAGAAGAAACTCAATAAGGAAACACCTGTGTTCCAAAACAGCTAAATACGTTGGTCCAACAAATGAAGTTATTTTTTTTAACTGCCACATTTACTCTGAAGCCCACTCATCTCCTTCAGCATCCCAAAGATCAAGCATATGTCCTGCCTAGCTATGTAATGAAGTGGCAAACATGCTGCACCACTGACATCACAGGACAGTTTCCCACAAAGCTAGATCTCTGATGCTGGGTCCCAGCTTCACTTTCTTACAGGTTGTCATCCTCATCCGGGACAGCGGTGGTCTGAGTAACCTCTGGACCACACTCATATTGTGCTGCCAAAGCTGGGCTCATGACAACCTCTGGTGGGGCAAGGGCATGGCAACAAACTCCAAGTTAAGGTCTCCAATAAGTTTTCTAGCAAGCCAGGTGAAGCGCTTTTCAAAGTTGTAGATACTTTTGGCGGAAGTGTTGTAGTCCTTAAGATTCTTCTTTTGGTAGAAGACAATTGATATTGCCTCAACTTTTCCATCCTTAATATCCATTGTGTTGTTACACAAGATGATGGGGATCTTTTTATTTTCTCTTTTTTAAAATTGTTTTTCTTTATTGATATGAGAGAGAGAGGGAGAGGGAGAGAGAGGTAGAAACATCGATGAGAGAGAACATCGACTGGCTGCCTCCTGCATGTCCCCCCCTGGGGATTTGGTCCACAACCTGGGCACGTGCCCTGACTTAGAATCAAACCAGTGACCTCTTGGTGCATGGGTTGATGCTCAACCACTGAGCCACACTGGCCGGGCATGATGGGGATCTTATTGCACATTCCTACCAGATCTCCATGCCAGTTAGGCACATTTTTGTAAGTACGTAATTCTCTAAGTTACATCAAACATTATAATGGCACATTGGGCTTGGACGTAATAGCCATCTCTCAGTCCACTAAATTTCTACTGACCAGCTGTATTCCATACATTGAACTTGATAGGTCCTTTGTTGGTGTGGAACACAGGGGACGGATCTCAGAACCCAAGGTAGCTATATACTTCTCAGATTCACCAGTCAGATGAGGTTCCACAAATGGATTTTCCAGTCCCACCATCACCAACCAACACAAGTATGAACTGAACATGAGGTTCTCCTTGGGCAGCCATCTGATGTTCCTCTCAGCCCTCTGACTCTGGATAATTTATTCTTATTTTTTCCCAGTACATAGTAGGACAACCTCTGATTGCCTGTTTTTCTTTTAATTGAATTTATTGGGGTGACATTGGTTAATAAAACCACACACGTTTCGAGTGTACAAAGCTATATACTAAAATATCTGCATACTGCATCATGCACTCACCACCCAAAGTCAAGTCTCTTTCCGCCATCATTTATTCCCCTTTGCCCTCTTCTACCTCCCCTCACCCCCTTTTCCTCTGGCAATCACCATACTTTTGTCTATGAGTTTGTTTTTTGTGTAATCCCTTCATTGCCCGTTTTGTTTTTGTTGTTCCCCTCCGAGCCACGAGGGGCGCTGCCGCCTCCAGGCTGACCAGGTCCGGAGTCAGGCGGCGGAAGTCTTCTAGCCGCGGCGGCCGCCATCCTAAAACACAGCCTGCCTCAGCCAGCAGATGTACCGCACGGCGCAGTCTAGGAGACGGACCGCTCCCGGGTACACCCAGCCCCTGCCACCCTTGGCATTCCCTTAAGCAAACCGTCTTTTCGAGGGTGAGTCTTAATTTCCTCGGGGACGCTAAAGGCTGTGTGTTCCGGAAGCCTCGCCCCGTGACCTCAGACGTATACTTCCGGAGTCACTGACGTGACCTGTCGCCCCTCCCTCGCCCGGTCTCTCTTTCCGGTGGTGGAATCTGGACAAGGCGCGCAGGTAGGAGGCCTGGGCGAGGATAATCCGGTGGCATCCTGTGGCAAGGGCGTCCAGCGGGGCGGAGGGCGCGGGGCTGGGGTCTTTCCGCGGAAGCCGAACCAGGTCCCGGGCGAGGAGAGCGCGGCCGGCCGACCCCAGACGCAGGTTCTCGCCTCGTCTCGGGAGGCGGCGGACTTGAGAGAGGAGTGGGGTGTCTCTAGCCTTGAAGGCCTTGGTCCCGCCTTACGACCGGGCTGCATGTAAGCGGCCACACGGCGTGGTTGGGAAGGAGCGGGGATCCTCGTCTGACGCGGGCTCCCGTCTCCTCCGCCAGCTTCTTCCCGAGCGGTCGCAGGCCAGGCGTCTGGTCTCTCGTTTGTTTCCTCGTCTAGAAAACGGGAGTAATGTCGCTCCGATCCAAGGGGGTTGTAGTGAGCATTCAAGGAGGGAGCGCAGGAAAAACGGCCCCGTTGGCTGTTTCCTAAGTCTGGGTGATTTCCAGTTCTGGGCGCCCAAGGCAAGGCCTCTCGGAGCCAGAAGTCGGGGTTAGGGACTGCACGTCGGTGTTTGCTGAGCACTTGCCGTGCGCCTGCTAACCCCTGAAAGCACAGATGGGTTTTGTCGGCGGTAAGGAGGCGCCGCAGCGGGCATTTTCCAGTAAGACACACCTGGGAATCCTGGTTGCCAGAGTGTTTGCAGCGGCAGGAGGCCCGTGCGTGCCCTGTGCACTTCGTGGGCATCCCTTGCGGGACATTGGGTCCTGTCGAAAACCGCCATTGACTGAGATACTTGGTTCACACCAGAAGGTGCTGGATCGTGTGCCGTTCGTTAGTACCTAGTCCACCTAGGTAAGGAGATTATTGTTGGCAGTACATCCACCGCACAGCTATTGGACCAATAAAACATGATGGTGTTTTAAAACGTGTTAATCTTGTAAATCAAAAATGTAAATTAAAGTTAGGAGGTCTTTGAACCCAGGGATGTTTTCTAAGGGTGGGTTATTATTATTATTTTTTGTACAGGACCACATGGTTGCTAGCTCACCCTCAGGAGCAAGTGCTCCCAGAGGAGCAGAACTCGGGGTTTTCTTTGAATAGTCGGGGAAAATGGGTTCTGTTAACTTGGGGGTTCTTTGCTTTTTCTTTCAGAAATGGCACCTCGCAAGGGGAAGGAAAAGAAGGAAGAGCAGGTCATCAGCCTTGGACCTCAGGTGGCTGAAGGAGAAAATGTTTTTGGTGTCTGCCACATCTTTGCATCCTTCAATGACACTTTTGTCCATGTCACTGATCTTTCTGGCAAGTGAGTATCTGGGTGGAAAGGTACAGGACCCAACTAAGCAAGGGGCTGGGGGAAGGCATGACCCTGGAACTGGGTGGCAGTTTAAGGAGTTTTCTTGAAAGACTTACAAAGAATGTTCAGATAAGGAAAGGTGCTTGGTTGTTTAGTATCTCCCAGGCACTGGCGTTATAAGAGAAGAGACATTGTGTTTATGGCGTTACAGTGTGGTGATCATAGACTCCTCAGTCTCTTGATACTTTGTAGAGAAGGTAGTGGTGGACTGAAAGGTAGCCCTGGGTAAGGGTTTTGACTGCCATTGACAAGTTTTTGTGATTTGTGTGGAGTCCCTCGAATTCTAAGTTTGGCTTCTGTGTATGTAAAATGAAGGTTAATAGTGCCTACCTCGTGGAGTAATTGGGAGAATGGAATGCAAAAGTCAGTAAATGTGAAGTGTTAATACAGAGTTAAGCTATCGTGGGACTTTGAACCCACTAGACAGCCCATGAAAAGCCCATGTTGGTCTTCCCAAGGACCAGGATGCATATTCAAGGTGGCCTTCATCCTCTGCCATACCCCAGCTGTGGCCCTCTTGACTCAGGACATATTCACAATCTTGAGTCCTTGTTGGATGAGAAAAAAGTGACCCTGTGCTTTTTTTGTCCCCAGGGAAACCATCTGCCGTGTGACTGGTGGGATGAAGGTAAAAGCTGACCGAGACGAGTCCTCTCCATATGCTGCCATGTTGGCTGCCCAGGATGTGGCCCAGAGGTGCAAGGAGCTGGGCATCACTGCCCTTCACATCAAACTCCGGGCCACAGGAGGAAATAGGTAAGGCTGAGGCTAAGTGTTAAGATCACTGGGCTTGGGTGCCAGAATACCTGAATTGAGGCTTGGTTTTTCTTTTGTGACTTTGCACAAGACGTCTTAATGTACATAGTTAATGTTGTGTTCCTGCATGCTGTGTACCCCCCTCCCCCCAGCAACTTAATGTGTTTTTTAAGCACTCCACTGCATACTAGGTTAGGTACTAGGAGAGGGTGATGGGAAAAAGTAAAGATAGACTCTACTGCCTTGTGTGGCACTTAGGCTGTTGCAGTCAGACTCTAAACAGTGTAGAGCAGGGGAGTGTGTGTTTTCTGTTTGCAGCAAGTGCTGGGAAGCAAAAATCAGGTGTCGGGAATGGATTGGTGATGATGTGTAATTTAAACTAAGACCTAAATGTGCCAGAAGTCAGTCCATTGACAGAGGATGGCATTGGGGGCGGAGTATTCCAGCTGCTAGAAAAAGGTCCTAAGGTGGGAATGAATTTGCCACATCTGAGGGAAAGAGTGGCATGAGGTGTGATCAGAGAGGTCCTGCTGGGTGGTGAAGAACCTGGTAAGAATTAGACTGGAGGTGGGGGCGGGCACTATTAATAGTAATGACCGATGGGGTTGAGTTTTTTAAAAGAGGGCTTCTGTGTGGGGAACAAATAGGAAGTTGTTAAACTGGTCCAGTAGATGGGGTTGAGTTTTTTAAAAGAGGGCTTCTGTGTGGGGAACAAATAAGAAGTTGTTAAACTGGTCCAGTAGACAGATGGTAGTGTCTTGGTTTTGGGTGGGTGGAGTATTGGGAAAAGGACAGATCACCAAAGAAGACAAACTTAGAACATGTGGCTTAGGGGCAGTGCATTAAAACAGGCTGCAGGCAGATGGTGTAAACTGTGACCCAGTCGCCAAATCTGGCCTGTCATTTGTTTTTGTGTGGTCAGTGGACTGAGAATTCTTTTTATGTTTTTAAAATATTTTTTTTAAAGGATGTCACAAAACTAAGTGGATCATAAGTGGCCCACTAAGCCTAAGTTATTTACTGTGTGACCCTTTAAAGACAGTTTGCAGGTCGCTGAACCAGAGGGTTGTGAGATCTTAGAACCCTGAATGACTAGACCTTCATTTCCTAGGACTAAGACCCCTGGACCAGGGGCCCAGTCAGCTCTAAGAGCTCTCGCACGCTCGGGAATGAAGATCGGACGGATTGGTGAGTGCCCCTCTAGAGCTAATATTTGGATTTGCTTTGAAGCATTGACCCCAGAAAACATACGGTGTGCCCAGTGGGTATGGGGCTTGGTCTGGTGGCGGTTGGCATATAGCTTTGTTAATATAGACTTTGAGTGATGCCATGTGACATAAAATCTCTGAACCTCTGCCTGACATGGCTGGTGGAACTAAGGGGAGACTTGTCCTTGTTTTGACAGTGTTCCCAAGGGGGTTACTACTGGCTTTTATGTGGGCTGCCTCCTGCATGGTCCTTGCCTACTACAAGCAAAACTTTTAATTGTGCTTCACTGATGTGTTTTGTACAAATTGAAAGTCTATGGTAACCCTGTGTCAAGCGAGTATATTGGTGCTATTTTTCCAACAGTCTCATCTGATGGGTAGCATTTTTTAGGAGTAACATGTTTTCTAATGGAAGTAAATACATTTATTTTATTTTATTTAGATATAATATTGTTGCACACTTACAATAAAGTGTAAACATACATGCACTGGGAAACCAAAATAATTCATGTGACTTGCTTTATTGCAGTATTGCAGTGGTCTGGAACTGCACCTGCTATATATGTCCAGGGTATGCCTGCAACCATCAGTAGGACATGACAGTCATGTGACAGAAAGCAAGGCAGAGGGCAGCATTTCCGAGGTTGAGAATCACAGCAAGTCCCCTGCATTTGTGTAGCCACAGGTGTTAGCCCTTCTCTATTGTTTCTGTGTACTTGGTGGCAATGTGTACTGATCCCTCGGTCCAGCCTTCCCTTAAAATTTTCTCCAGAATATTTTCAACATTTTACCTGTTGAAAAGGAGATAGTCTTCAGTTACACCGTTTAGGAGGATTTTTCTACTAGAAAGTCTGGGCTAGATGCCAGGAACCTGGATTTGTCGCCTGTTTCTGACATCCTGTGCAAGTTGTGTACCCTCTCTGTGCCTCAGCTTCCTTTTCTGGAAAGGATGCTCAAACCACTTCAGAAACTTTGAGGAAGCCACAGATGGGGCAGCTCCACGTCCATCTGTTACATACTGAGGACTCATTGGGAGCAGCAGGATCCACTTCTGATCCAGTGCACCACTGGCCTAGGGAGGCCTGGGCTTCTTCCCATCCAGCTCTAGGCATTGATGTTTTCTTTTCCTCCCCACAGAGGATGTCACCCCCATCCCCTCCGACAGCACCCGCAGGAAGGGGGGTCGCCGTGGTCGCCGTCTGTGAACAGAACTCCTCAAATTATTGTTTTCTGTTAATAAATGGCCTTTGTGTGAGCTATTTCGACTCCAGTCATCTCTCCTTCATGTAGGGGCCTCCTCTTGGGGAAGTTTAATTCCTTTTCTGTCTGCATTTAACCAGGGTGTGGAACTGACTTGAGATCATAGTGCTAAATCAGCAGGCATTAAGTAGATAGATTGCTTCAGAGGACGAACATAACCTACCAGACAGGAACACAGGAGGGGTTGATTTAGCCCCTGACATGGGACGGTGAGTGAGCCTGTGTTCAGCAAACTGGCTTCCTGGGAGGAGGCCTAAGAAGAGGTGAGGAGATAGCAGTGCTGCAGTTGAGTCTTGTACACTGCTTATGGCATTAAGTTACCTCAATCATATAAAGCGGACGGAGGCCTTGGGGACCTTGGTTTGAAGGTGGAGATCTTGGTTCCAGAAATGGCTCAATTCTTAAAGAGCCGGAGCAGAGTGGAAACTATGGAGTCAAGTGTAGCCTGAGCAGAAGAGGAGCCTTCCAGACGGGAGCCATATATAAACACGTGTGGGTGTAGACTCCCCCCTCACCCCCCATACCTTCTGTGCAAAATTGGTAGTGCACTCTATTGCATCTTGCTTTTTCTCACTTGGCAGATCTTTGAGATTGTTCCACATCAGTACATGAAGTACATAAAGATTCAATCACCCCGCAAATACACACCAAGCCCTATTTTCATCGGCAATGAAAAATAAAAGTTTTGCTTTCCGGAAGCTTGTATCCACCTCCGAGGACCCAATAGCACCAGATGGTATTGAATGTTCTGCAAGGGTTTGGCACAGGGCCCTGTGATGGCAATTATTATATCAATGGGTTGTTGGAAGAGGTAGGGCAGCGACAATGTTTTCAAGGGTCATCACCTAGCTTGAATCTACTTCGTTTCTTTTTATTGCTGAGAAACATTCCATTGGCTGGATCCCATTCTTCATAACTTCCCACTTGGAAGAACACGAGACCCAGGTCTAGCTCCTACCAACTTACCTTATTGAACAAGTCAACCTTTTGGAATTTTCTAAATCTTAACAACAAATGTGATTACTACCCAAAGTATAAAATGAACCCACGCTGATATAAGTGATTTTAGTAAATGAAGAAATAAATCTAAAAGAATTCCAAATAATATAGAGACTCCCCCTTCCAGTAAGTGGAACTTAATTTTTCCTTTCCTTGAGTGTATGCTGTATTTAGTGACTCCCTTCCCAAAGAACAGACCTGGTGGAAGGAAAAAAGGGCTAACTGCTCTGGAGAGACCTTAAACTGTTAAGATTGTCAATGTTTGTGATAAATCATGTTGATGCCATGTGCTCTGATTTGACGAGATGAGAACACTTTACCTCTGCAATATTTCTGAAAACCCATAATCCCATTAGAG
Organism: Molossus molossus; assembly: GCF_014108415.1. NCBI lineage: Eukaryota > Metazoa > Chordata > Mammalia > Chiroptera > Molossidae > Molossus > Molossus molossus. The sequence continues at coordinate 22,624,571 of NW_023425377.1, forward strand.
GACAGTCTATAAAATTACTACTTAAATTGTCAGAAGTCATGAAAAACAAGTACAGAGAAGACCAGAGGAGCTTAAGGAGACCTAACAATACAATGGATCCTGGACCAGAAAGGGCATTCATGTGTAAAAAAACAAAAACGAGTCCAGTTAGTAGTTTCTTGGTTTTGACAGGTGTACATTGCAACATAACATGTTAACAGGAAACTGGATGAGTGGTATGCAGAAACTCCATTTTGCCAACTTTTTGGTAAATCTAAAGTTATTCCAAATAAACTCAGGAAAAAATGAAGGTGCTTTCCTACTGTCAGCCTGGTTTCCAAGGCAGGATGTGGTGCATAGACCCTTGAGATAGGTGTGCCTATCCTAGTTCCTCAGCTTTGGACTCTTAACTTTGAGGCAAGATAACTTAACCTCTCAGCCATTTAGTGGAAATTCCCATGATAACGGCTTCCTCATAGGGTATTGCAAGAATTAAATAAGATTAAAGTGTTTAGCACAGTGCCTGGCAGTGAAGAAGCTGCTATTAATGCTTATTCAGTTCTTACGCCAAGCAGCATGAATGACAGCTGGCTGGATTCTAATGGAAAAATGCTAGCGGTTGCTGGAGCATTCTTTTTTTATTTCCTGTGATGGGAATTTGCAACTTGGCATGCTGTTCCTTGGTAACCACGGGTGCAATCAGCCAGGTTTTGAAAGCAGTTCCTTTCAGGGTTTTGTTTTCAACAAGAGCTAATTTCTGCAGCTCAAGTTGGAATGTAGCAGCCTTTTGGCCACTGAGGCAGGCAAGGCAGGACTGAGCTGTTAGCCACCTGAGATTTCAGACCTGGAAGCCCAATCTTGGCAGGTGAGCCTGATGCTGCTGGCTGTAACTGCAACCCAGCCAGGTCCCCAGACATGGTCCCAGCTTCTGGCTCTTATACCTGAGCTCCTATAACACTCTCCTAACAAGTCTCCCTGTCTCCCCTGGCCCTTGCCTGTCTCCAGACCCTCCTGCACCTGGGCGACCAAAACTAATTGGATTATCTCACTCTCCAGCTATTTTATCACTGCCCCACGCTATTTCTTCAGTCTAGAACCCAATCTCCTGCATTAATTGCCAGTGTTTTATCTGGCTCCTTCTCACCGTCTTACTGTGCCCAAGCCAAACCTAGTTCTTTCACTTTTCCATATCTCCATGTCTTCAATCTTTTGTCCATGCTTTCTTCCTCCCAGCTTGGCTTTTAGTGTCTGCTCTCTCCCTACCAGGCTCCACTGCCTTCTGCTCATCTGTTCAAATCAGTTTTTCATCACTTCCAAAGTTATCTTCCTGGCTGCCACTCATGGTGCTTCTCCACAGAATTCCCACAGCATCTATACTGCCTGCATGGTGCTACCGGTCACCCTTCTTATAGCCTGTTTTCCTAACATGGGAACTTTCAGAGGACAAGTGAGTATGTCTCGTTCATTGCCACCCCAGCACCCAGCCCTGTCTGCAAAAATTGGGGTTTGATGAATCATTGAAAAAATGGATGGGTCATTTGTAGTTAAATCAACTAGATTGAACTACAAGTTCAATCTTGTAGTGAATATATTAAAACAGACGTGTTCTTAGGCTCCAAAGAAGTAAAGGAAGTCTCCCAAGGACATAAAAGAAATGATAAAAGGACAGCAAGATGAACTGGACTAGGGAGCAGAGAGCTGCAGGTAAAGAAAACTGGGAAAGCCATTAGGGCAAATACCAGAACCTTCCAGGAGGTTACACTTAAGCTCTGTCCCCAGCCCCAAGATGAGGGAGCTGAACTTGACCTTCACAGTAAACAAAATCCTCAGATTTCTGGGCTAATGTCCCAGGTAGGAGTGTCCCTGGGCTCTTGGCAGAAACAAAAGCAAATCCTATCTGGAGAAAACCATCTACAATTGAGGCCTTGCCAGCTGTTTCTGCTTGTTTGCCTTCATTGACCTGGGTGCTGATGTGGCTTTCTGTCGTCCAGGAGGGTCCTGTCAAGGCCATTCTGAATCTCTTAATGCAGGATCAAGAAAACCTTTGATGCTTCTGGGGAGCATTACTGACCTTCGGTGGTCCAAAGAGAAGATATATAAGGGACTTCATAGGTAAAATTCTGTCTTGGGGAAAAAGAGCAAGCAGTCTTGTTGCACATAGTGCTAAGATGATATTCCCAGTGGGTAGGAGTTGTAGAAAGGTAGACTTCAGCATCAAATACATTTTCTAAGAGCTGCTCAAAGGGAATAAAACTTCATGAGATAGTGATCTCCCCATCGTAAGAGGCATGCAAGTATGAACCAGACCCACAAAGGCTAGTTACACCAGAATCTCTTATTGTGGCAGAGACAGTTGTTCCCCAACATGCAATTTCTTCATCTTCTATTGTAAATAGGAATCTCAATTTTTAGCTGGATGTATGGTTAGTCAGAATAAAACTCCACTTCCCAGCCTCCCTGGGAAGCTGGGTGTGGCCCGTATGATTAAGTTGTGGCCAGTGAGTTAAGTTGTATGCAATTACAGAAAATGTCTCTTTTTAAATTATTATTATTTTTAATCCTCATCCGAGGACATTTTTCCATTTTTTGTACAGACAGAGTGGGAGGGAGAGAGAGGAAGAGAGAGAGAGGGAAACATCGATGTGAAAGGGACACATCAAGTGGCTGCCACCCACACGACTATCAGGGCCGGGGACAAATTGCAACCGAGGTACATGCCCTTAGCGGGAACCGAACCCGGGCCTCTCCGGACCGCAGGCGGACGCTCTAACCGCTGAGCCAAACCGGCCAGGGCTTAAATTATTTTTTAATTAACTGTAGTCATCATGCTGTATGTAACATTCCCAGGACTTATTTATCTTATAAATACAGGAATTGTCTTGAAGGTATGTACTTTTTCCCTTTCTTCTAGGTAATTGCTTTTATTTATTTATTTACTTAATATATATATATATATATATATTTTAATCCTCACCCGAGGACATTTTTTGATATTTTGTTCAGATAGAGTGGGAGGGAGAGAGAGAAAAGAGAAACATTGACATGAAAGGGACACATCGAGTGGTTGCCACCCACACGAGCCAACAAGGGCCAGGAACAAACTGCAACTGAGGTACATGTCCTTAGTGGGAACCGAACCCGGGTCTCTCCAGACCACAGGCCAACGCTCTCACCTCTGAGCCAAACCGGCCAGGGCTATATATATATTTTTATCGTCACCCGAGGATATTTTTGCATTTATCTTCAGACAGAACAAGAGGGAGAGAGGGGGGAAGAGAGAGAGAAACCTCAATGTGAGAGAGAGACATCGACTGGTTGCCACCCACACGACCCCAACTGGGGCCAGGGACAAACTGCAACCTAGACACATGCCCTTAGCGGAAACTGAACTGGGACTCTGGACCGTGGGCCAACACTCCAACTGCTGAGCCAAACCGGCCAGGGCTAGGTAATTGCTTTTATATCTTTGCTGAACCTTATCAGACAGTCCTTCCCTGATCATCACAGATCAATTAGTGTTCCCCACCTCTACTCCCAGCCATCATTCTCAAACCATTTATCCTGTGGTATTCATAGCACTTTACCCCACCTGATACACATGTCTGTCTCCAGTCCAGTGGTTCTCAGCCTTGAGGGGCATCAGTAGATATGGCATGGAGGCCTGAGGATTTGCATTTCTAATAAATTCCTAGGCAGTGCTGATGTCTGGTCTGGAGACCACACCTTGAGAACCACTAGACTTGTCTGTTTAGGTCACTGCTCTGTCTTGGCACTGGTAATAGTGCATAAGTGGTAGTCTCTGTAAATATTTGTTGACTCAGATTTCAGGCATTATCTCTGTTAATTGCTTTGAGGTAAATACTGTTACCCATATTTCACATATGGGGAAACTCAACATCAGAGAAGTTTAAGTGACTTTTCCAGAGACACAGCTAGAAAAAAGCAGAGCTGAGATTCACACCTGCATTTGTAATCACAGATTATGCCCTTAATCACTGTGTCATACCCCTGACAGGCTGGCAAGGAGGTGAAGAGGAATACCCTCCCTGTCCTTAGGTTTCTGCAGAGGGTTGGACAGTAAATGGCAGAGGGTGCTTCTAAAGGGACCATCTGCTGCAGGAGCTTGCAGCAGTTAGACCACCAGGTGGCGGCATGGTTCTGACAAAGCTCCTGCTGGGATGGCAGAGGCATCTGTTGCCACCATTACTTCTGTGACTATAGGCATATCTCATTTCCTGTGGCCCTTAGTTTCCCCTTCTTTACCGAGAGGAAATTGGACCTCTATGATTTTCATTCATTTATTTTATTTTTTATCCTCATCTGAGGACATTTTTTCATTTTTTATTCAGATAGAGTGGGAGGGAGAGAGGGGGGGGAGAGAGAGAGAGAGTGAGAGAGAGAGAGAAACATCGACGTGAAAGGGACACATCCAATGGCTGCCACCTGCACGACCCAACCAGGGCCGGGGACAAACTGCAACCGAGGTACATGCCCTTAGCAGGAACCGAACCTTGGTCTCTCCAGACCGCAGGCCGACGCTCCAACTGCTGAGCCAAACCAGCCAGGGCGGACCTCTATGATTTTCAAAGAGCCCTTGCAGATCAAATACCAACTAAAAGAGACAGCCACTAAAATCCAAATTTCCCGAAATCAAATATAGCATTTCTCTTCTCTCCCACTGGAAAAACAAAAAATCCCACTACCACCAAAAAAACAAAACAAAAAAATCCCCACACCACAAAACCCCACTATAATAGTACTATCTAAAGTAAATATCATAGATATCACAAAACTGAGCCACGTGTAATTTCACATTTTCTAGCAGCCACATTAATAAAGTATAAAAATGAAATTAATTTTAATATATTTAACCTAATATACCCAAAATATATATATATATTTTTTTATCCTCACCCGAGGACATTTTTCCATTTTTTGTTCAGGTAGAGTGGGAGGGAGAGAGAGGAAGGGAGAGAGAGAGAGAAACATCGACGTGAAAGGGACACATCGAGTGGCTGCCACCCGCACAACCGACCAGGGCCGGGGACAAACTGCAACCGAGGTACGCGCCCTTAGCGGGAAACGAACCCGGGTCTCTCAGGACCGCAGGCCGATGCTCTAACCGCTGAGCCAAACCGGCCAGGGCCCCAAAATATTTTTATTTAAACATTAATCAGTATAAAATTATTATAAAGATATTTTACATTAAGTCTTTGAAATCCAGTGTGTATTTTATATTTACAACACATCTCAATTCTGACTAGCCACATTTTAAGGATTCAACTGCCATATGTGGCTAGTGGCTGCCATATTAGCATAGCCCTAGAATTGTAATAATTAATACCAACCATTTATTGAGATAGGCACTGTGCTGAGTGTTTTATATTTATTCATTTTGGGGGTGGGGGGGGTACGTGCCCCTAGCAGGAACTGAACCCGGGACTCTGGTCTGCAGGCTGACGCTCCAACCACTGAGCCAAACCGGCCAGGGCTCATTCTTAATCCTCACAACACCCAGTGAAGTAGGCAAGGTTATTAGTCTAATTTTGCAGATGAGGACACAGGTTCAGGGAGAGTGTGTCTCAGCCAAGATCATAAGTGGAAGAGTCTTGAATTTGAACTTGGCTCCATCTGGCTTGAGTCTGGGCTCCCAGTCTTGATATAACCCTGCCCCAATGGTAGTTAGTAAGGATGTGCAATCAATGGGCCCAATTGACAGAGATTTCAGATCCAGGGAATGTAAAAGCTGGGAGTCAACAAGCAGGCCTGTGAGGGCAGGAGGTGAGGCCTTGCAGCTTCCATTCTTCCACCCCCAGTTACGTGCCTGGCAAACACTCAGTGACTCTATTAAGCAGAAATCATGATCTTAGGAAAATCATGTTTGTATGATGAATAACAGCTTGCAAAAAAAAAAAGTCTGGCGCCCTGGCTGGTTTGGCTCAGCGGTTAGAGCGTTGGCCTGTGGACCCGGGTTTGGTTCCCGCTAAGGACACATACCTTGGTTGTGGTTTGTCCCCTGCCCTGGTTGGTGTCATGTGGGTGGCAACCAGTTGATGTGTCTCTCACGTCGATGTTTCTCTCTCTCTTCCTCTCTCTTTCCCACTCTATCTGAAGATGAATACAAAAATCCTCAGGTGAGGATAAAAAAAAAAAAGTCTGGCATCAGAAGAAAATGAAAATTGAGAAATGCAGAACACAAAGAATAATCTGCAGGTGAATGCAAAAGAGAATAGAATGCTAGGGACCTGTGGATGTTATAAGGAGGCAAATTGTAGCTCTACCTCAGGAAAAATACCAATAATGGTAATGTCAGTAACTAAAATGCATTAAGCATTTACCAAGCAACTAAAAGGTAGCATCTTATTTAATCTTCATAATCATACTAGGAAGTAGGTACTGCTATTATTACCATTTTACAGGTGAGCAATCTGAGGCTCAGGATGCTAGTAGGGAGCAGAGTTGATGTTCAATCAGAGCAAGTTGGGCTGGAGTCCACACTCTGGGTTGCCATGCTATCCTAGAACGGGCTGTTTATGTAGATAGTGAGCTCTCTGTCTTTGGAGGCATGCAAGCATGCCACTAGGAAATGCTCAAGGAGAAGGATCATTTTTTAGTAGGGCAGAAGCCTAGTGAACTGATATTAATCTTGTCTGGAGAGTGATGGAGGTAGAAATTGTCCCCGTGAAACAAAGGGAAGGCATCCCATCTTCTTTTCTAACCCATCCCCTTGGGGATAGAGGCAACAGGAGGCATGACCTTCACTAAGTCTGGTACAAGTAAGTAAGGGGTCTGTGGGAGGCAGTGTGGCATGGTAGTTAAGAGAATGGGCTCTGCAGACAGCTCAGACTTTGGTTCAAATCCCAGGTTTATCACTTACTAGCACTTAGTATTTGTACATCTCATTTAGACTCACAGGGCTGTTGTGACATTCAAGTGAGAAAACACACAGAATAGTTTATACTCAGTCAAAGAGCTGACACAGAGTTCCACAAAGAGGGAATGAAAATCAGGAACCAAGGCCTTGGTGTAATTCGGGAGGTTTTACTTCTCAAACCCATTGGCTAGGGCTGTTGGGGGCAGCATTTGGGAAATGAGCTGCCAGGCTGAGGAAGGAAAGAGAAGCGGCAGGAAGCTGGTTTTGCTGCTTTGGAGAAGAGGCAGGCACTCCAGGGCCATTCCTGCCTAGGGAGGAGGCTGGACGACAGAGCGACCTTGCTGTGGAGGGGCAACTTTGTGGAAGTATCTGGCAGGAGCTGGGAAGACCCCCTTCTTCTATCATGCTGGCTTAATTTCTTCCCCTCCCAGTCACCTTTCAACCCAGTTTGCAGACCTGTTCTTGTCAAAGCCTCTCATAATTCAATGTGGCCAAGTGCATGGATATTTCTCCATCCTCATCTGCCTTGTCCTCTTAGCAGTATTTGACAGAGTTGACCCTCCCTCCTTCACTCCTTTATTGGTATCTGTGATTGCACAGGCCTGACCCCTCCTCCCACTGATCAGCGTTTTGGTACCATCTACAGGTTGATAATTCACTAATGTGTATGTTTATTCTTTAAGTTTCAGTCCAACACCTTCAACCATCTACTAGATGTCTACACATGGGTGTCACACAGAATACAGCTAGAACTAAGCTCTACAGTCCTCCTGTTCTGGAACGTGTTCTCCCAATCTTCCCCATCTCAGTTAATGCCACCATCCATTGTACATAGTGCCCAAAACCCAGGCACCATCTTTGACCTCACTCCCATGGCAAGTCCTGACATTTCTATCTTCAAAACAGCTATTGAATCTGTCCATTTCTCCCCATCTCCACCACCACCCGAAGTCACCACCATCTCTTATCTACTACTTCTACTTCTAACTGGTTCCCTGGCTCCCACTCCTTCCCCCTTTAAATCATAAAACATAAACCAGACCCAGCACCTCCTTGCCTGACACCCTCCATTGGCTTCCATTGTTCTTGGAATAACACCCAAGCAGCTATGAGGCCCGCACAGCCTGGCCCCAGCCTATCCCTTCAGCAACATCCGAAACCGCTTTGCTTTGCTTACCACGTTAAGATACACAACACTTCTTTCTGTTCCTCAAATGTGCTAAGGACTTCCTGTTTCTATGAGTGACATCATCATCTCTGTCATCCAAGTTGGAAAGCTCGGCATCTCCCCGCTGCCCCACACCTAGTCTGACCTGAGTCGTGTGGACCCTCCGGACAGTTTTACTCTTCATCCCGTCTTCCATGCTCCCAGACAACCTCCATCAGGCCTGCCTATCCAGGATGACTTTCATCATCGTCTCCTGGCTGGTCTTCCTGCCTCCAGCCTCAGCTGTGACCTGACCCCAGCCACAGATTGACCCCTGACTCTTACCCAAAGCCAAACTCCAGTCATTGGTAGTCTCGTCTCCGACTGAGATCTGACTCCTGCACCACCGGAGATTGGGCTCAGCCCTCGCCAGGTGTCCCCAAATGCCCCTGTATCCTAGGGCCTGGCCTAGAACCGGTGCTTAATACATATGTGTCAGATGAATGAGTCCTCGGGGAGGCCTCAGTCAGTCTTGCTCAGCTGCGCTATTAGAGAACACATGTCCAAAAGCCATGCTGTTTACCAGATGGCACTGTGCCCTGGAGAAGAGTCGGGGAGTCCCAGATCCTGAATTCGTTGTAGAACATCTGACTTTGGGCAAATCAAATTCTCTCCTTGCTCAATTGCCCCACTTCAGTAAGATGGGAAGGAGCAGAGCAGAAACAGGTGTTCTATTCAGGGCCTTCTGTTACAAAGTGTTTTCTTATCCAGGCTCTCCCTGGGCCTTTGCAGCAGTCCCATAGGCAGTGGGGCTTATCTGCCCCCATTGTGTAGATTCTCAACATAGCAGCCTGGGCTTCCCTTTTATTTTTTAATTATTATTATTATTATTATTATTATTATTAATTTTAGAGAGAGAGGAAGGGAGAGGGAGAGAAAGATGGAAACATCAATGAGAGAGAACATCAATGGGCTGCCTCCTGCATGTCCTCCCATCCCGCCGTATGCTTCTACTGTACGTTTGGTTAGGTCAGCATTCAGTGTTTAACTGTATCACAATGTCAGTGCTCTCCATAGCTGAGCTACATAGTATACTAGGATAACTATTAAGCTCCTATAACTTCTGTTTTCCTAAGAGTTAAGGGTTGACTTGGCCTTTCATTTGCTTAATGTTTTATGAAATTATCATAATCCAACCTCATACTCTCCATCAATGATCCACCTCTCAGTGCATTCAGGCAGATCAGATATCTATCAGTCTAACCTGCTGAGGAAGGGTCTTTTAGAACCTGCAGGTTGATCCATGTGGATCTGTTGCTTTACTCCTGGGATTTTTCTGTCCTGTCATCCTGGGGGTCCCCATTCCCTCTCATGAGTTGAATTTTAGTTTTTTGTTTTCTTTTTATCCTCACCCGAGGACATTTTTTGGTATTTTGTTCAGATAGAGCGGGAGGGAGAGAGAGAGAGAGAAACATCGACGTGAAAGGGACACACCAAGTGGCTGCCACCTGCACGACCCAACCAGGGCCGGGGACAAACTGCAACCGAGGTACGTGCCCTTATCGGGAACCGAACCCGGGTCTCTCTGGACCGCAGGCCGACACTCTTAACTACTCAGCCAAACCGGCCAGGGCGAATTTCAGTTTCTCATGTCCCAGGTCTTCCTTTATTTTTAGTGAACACCTTCATTTTGGTTGAGTATACCTTCCTGAAGCTGAGAAAGCAAATTTTTTGAGATACTGAATGTCAGAAAATATCTTAACAATATCCTTACCTATTTGATATTTTGTCTTAGCAAGTAAAGATTCTAGGGTAGAAATAAAAATTCCCATAGAATTTTGAAGGTAATACTTCCTTATTTTCTGGTTTCCAGGGTTGCTGTTAAACAGTCCAAAGTCGTTCTGATTTCTGATACCTTGTATCTGTCTTGTTTTTTCCTTTGTAGAAATGTGTGGAATCTCCTCGTTTTTATTTTTTTCTGAAACTTCATGACAATTTGTCTTTGTGAGAAATTTTCATACCTTGTCCTTGGAACTCACTGGGCCCTTTCAGTTTGGAAATTTATGTCAGTTCTGGGAATTGTGCAGCATTATGTCATTGATGATCTCCTCCCCCCATCCCTTGACTTTCTCTGTTCTCTCTTCGGAAACGCTGATATTTGGCTCTTGGGCCTCCTGGACTGCTCTTCAGTTCTTTTCTCTCTGATTTCTTTCATTTTATCTTTATGGTCTACTTTCCTGGAAATTAAAAAAAAAAACAACTTTATCTTCCATTTACTGACAAAATATCTGCCCTTGTGTTTTTTATTTTAATCAGCTGTGGTTTTGCTCTTCTGATACTACTTGTATATTTCTCCATGGTGCTTCTTTAGGGTTTGGTTATTTGTGTTCATTCTCTTTTATGTTGAAGGTTTCTTCTAACATAATTATTATCCTTGATCATCTTAACAGCCAAGTGGAAGCTGTGACCCACGAGCAGCACATATCACTGAGGGCTTCCTTGTAGGATTATCTGGCTGGGCTGTTTCACTGGGAAACCCCCAGTGTCAGTTCTTTAGGTCCTTCCTCTTGAGATGCTCATGCTCCCCTGAGAAGGATCCTCCCAGCACTGCCTGATGGAGAAGGCCTGGCTTCTGGCATTCTGGGAACTGGGCCGGGGAGAAGGCTGGGACTCAGCTTCAGCACCAGGCCCATGCCGTGCACTGTGTCTGGGGATAACTTCCAGTCTTCTCTCAGGGGAAGGGAGGGGGTTTTGGGGAGGGAAAAGACACAGGTATCCAACGGTTTCATAAACAGGCTTCCAACCAATTCTCCTCTTTTTGGTCCCACCTTTACTCCCACCCAGGTGCCCAGTACCCCAGTCCCTAAGCCTGTTCTGCCACAGAAGTAGTGGCTTGTCAAGCTTTTCTAGCTGCAGGTTTAGGGTTCGGCTCTGGGGCCTGTAAGGGAGTTACCTCTAGACCACCTGCTTTCCAGCTTCCGAAATCTGCTGCTGTTTTCTCATCTCCTGTCCTCTTTGTCCTTATAGATTTACACATAAAAACAAACAAACAAAACACCCATAAGTCTTTGTCATTTCGTGACAGAAGCAAAGCAGGAGAGGAAGCAAAGACATATGTGTGTTCTAGCCATTATTAAAATAAAACTTTTTTTTATTTTATTTTTTATTTGTTTTTATCCTCACCCAAGGACATTTTTTGATATTTTGTTCAGATAGAGTGGGAGGGAGAGAAAGAGAAAGAGACATCGACGTGAAAGGGACACATCGAGTGGTCGCTACCCACACGACCCAATCAGGGCCGGGGACAAACTGCAACTGAGGTACGTGCCCTTATCGGGAACCGAACCCGGGTCTCTCCAGACCGCAGGCCGACGCTCTAACCGCTGAGCCAGACCAGCCAGGGCAAAAGGAATCTTTTAAAAATTGAGATATAATTCACATATCTTAATATTAAAACTTAAAATTATTGTCTGGCCGGTGTGGCTCAGTGGTCGAGCGTTGACCCATACACCAAGAAGTCGCCAGTTCGATTCCCAGTCAGGGCACGTGCCCAGGTTGTGGGCCAAATCCCCAGTGAGGGGTGTGCAGGAGGCAGCTAATCGATATTCTCTCTCATTGATATTTCTACCTCTCCCTCTCACTTCCTCTCTCTCTAAAATCAATAAAGGAAAAAAAATTATATGTCAGTGGTTTTCTGTATATTCACAAAGTTGTGCAGCCATCACCACTAATTCCAGAATATTTTAATCACCCCTAAAGGAACCCCACTACACATCGCAATCATTCTCCATCCCTGTCTCTCCCCAGTCTCTGGCAACCACTAATCCACTTTCTATACCTATGGATTTGCCTATTCTAGACATTTCACCAAAACGGAATCACAGTATGTATAACCTTTTATGTCTGGCATATTTAACTTAACATAATGTTTTCAAAATTCATTTTGTGGCATGAATCAGTATTTCATTCCTTAAAAAAACAAAAACAACAGTTGCCCTGGCTGGGTGGCGCAGCTGGTTAGAGCGTCGTCCCAATGCTCCAGGGTTGTGGGATCAATCCTCGGTCAGAGCGCATACAGGTATCAAGCAATGAATGCATGACGGTGGAGCAGTAAATCAATGCTTCTCTCACTCTCTCTCAAATCAATTAATAAAACAATTTTAATAAAAATAATAATTTTATTGAGATATTAATTCCTCTTTATGGCTAAATAATAGTCCAATGTACAAATATACCTCATTCTGTTTACCCACTCATCGGTTGATGGATATTTGAGTTGTTTTATTTTGGGGCTATTATGAGTATTGGTGCTGTGACTATTTGTGTACAAGTTTTTGTGTGGATATATGTTTTCATTTCTCTTGTGTAAATATCTAGGAGTGAAATTACTGGGTCATATGGTGTCTCTGTGTTTAACTTAATGAGGAATTGTCAAGTTGTAATCCAAAGTAGCTGTACCATTTTATACTCCCATCAGTGATATATGAGGGTTTCAGTTTCTCCACATCCTTGTCAACACTTGCTTTAATCTGTGTTTTTTATTATAGCCATTACAGTGGGTGTGAAGTGGTGCCCCATTGTGGCTCTGATTTGCATTTGCCTGATGTGATGATAGTGATGTTGAGCATTTTTTCATATGTCTGTTGGCCATCTGTATGTTTTCTTTGGAAAAATATCTCTTCATGTCCTCTGCCCATTTTTTATTGGATTTTATTGAGTTGTATGAGTACTTTATATATTGGATATTAACCCCTTATCAGTTATATCATTTGTGAACACATTCTCCCATTCAGTAGGTTGTTGTTGGTTTCCTTCACGGTACAGAAGCTGTTTTTAAATTATTTTTTTTATTTTTTATTATTATTTTTTAAAATCTTTATTGTTGGATGTAAATTGTATTACAGATGTTCCACATTTTTCCCCCATTGACCCCCTCCTCCCCCCTCCCGCCCCCTCCCACCTTTTCCCACACTATTGTCTGTGTCCATTGGTTATGCATATAAGTTCCTTGGTTCATTTCTTCCCACCCCCCCAACCCCTTTCCCTTTGAGGTTTGTCAGTCTAGCAATGAATTTGTGCTTCTTAATCCCTTCACCTTTTTCACCCATTCCCCCAACCCCCTTCCCAACTAGCAACCAACAAAATGTTCTCTGTATCTATGAGAATGTTTCTTGTTCTACCTGTTCATTTTGTTTGTAGATTCCATTGTTGATAGATATGTATTCATTGCCATTTTGTTTGTTCATATATTTTATCTTTTTCTTCAAAAAGACCCTTCATCATTTCATATAATAACGGTTTGATAGTGATGAACTCCTTTAACTTTTTCTTGTCTGGGAAAGTTTTTATATGTCCATCAATTCTATTTCTTTTCTTTTTTTTAAATTTATCTTCAGATAGAGCAGGAGGGAGAGATGGAGGAAGAGAGAGAGATAAACATTGACGTGAAAGAGACACATCGACTGGCTGCCACCCACACAACCCCAACCGGAGCCGGGGACAAACTGCAACCAAGGTACATGCCCTTAGTGGGAACCGAACCCAGGACTCTATAGTCCACGGGCCGATGCTCTAACCATTGAGCAAAACCGGCCAGGGCTATGTCCATCAATTCTAAATGACAGCTTTGCAGGATAGAGTAATTTTGGTTGTAGGTTCTTGCTTTTCATCACTCTGAATATTTCTTGCTACTCCCTTCTGGCCTGCAAAGTTTCTTTTGAGAAATCAGCTGACAGCCTAATGGGAACTCCCTTGTAGGTAACTAGCTGCCTTTCTCTTGCTGCTTTTAAGATTCTCTCTTTGTCTTGAACATTTTGCATTTTGATGATGATGTGTCTTGGTGTGGGCCTCTTGGGGTTCATCTTGTTTGGGACTCTCTGTGCTTCCTGGACTTGTAAGTCTGTTTCCTTCACCAAGTTAGGAAAGTTTTCTGCCATTATTGTTTCAAACAGGTTTTCGATTTCTTGTTCTCGCTCTTCTCCTTCTGGCACCCCCAAGATGCGAATGTTGGCACGCTTGAGGTTGTCCCAGAGGCTCCTTACACTATCCTCATTTTTTTGGATTCTTTTTTCTTTTTGCTGTTCTGATTGGGCATTTTTTGCTTCCTTATATTCCAAATCGATGGTTTGCTCCTTGGATTTACGTACTCTATTATTGAAGCTGTGTAAATTATTCTTTATTTCAATTAATGCCGCCTCCAATTCTAACTGTGTCTCCATGATTTCTAACTGGTCCTTTTTTATGCTCTTGAGGCCCTCCCTAAGTTCACTGAGGTTCTCACTAAGTTCATTGAGCATCCTTATAAGCAGTATTTTGAACTCAGTATCTGTTAGGTTGCTTATCTCCATTTCGCTTAGTTCTTTTATTGGGGTTTTGTTCTGTTCTTTCATTTGGGACCTGTTTCTTTGTCTCCTCATTTTGGCTGCCTCCCTGTGTTTGTTTCAGTGTATTCAGTGTAAGAAACTTAATGAGAGGTATGGGGCTTGCTGAGACCAGATGCTGCTCGTTTGAAAGAATTTAGGAAAAACCTGAAGCAGGACAAGACAGGCCAATCCTATGGTTAAGCAAGTGGCAACAGCTTGGGTGAGCTTGAAAGTTGGGTGGGGTGGGGTGGGGCGGGGCCTCAGGGAGTCAACAGGGCGGGGCTACCAGTGTGAGCCAGGTTGCTGGAGTCCCAGATATGGCGACTGTCTGCCGCCCCCGAGAAGGGCTCACCAAAGGAACAAAGGCCTCTTACAGCACGTTTGTCCCCAAGAAAGCCCCCTCTCCCGCCCTCGCTCCAGTACCAAACAGCTCAGTTCTTCCCTGTATGTCTCTGGTGCCCCTCGATCTGCCTCCCTTCCAAGCTTAGAGGGAGAGAGTCTGATAAGTCTGTGCACGGGCCCTTTAGGGAGCTGCCTGGGGCTCCAGCTGCTTCAGCCTCCCTGAGCCTCAGTTCCCGCTGGTTTTTCCAGCCAGAAGTTATGGGGATTCTCTTCCTGGCACTGGAACCCTGAGCGGGGCACCAGTCTGGATGTGGCTGCTGCTTTAATTTCGTAGTTGTAGGACTTCCATTCAGCTCGATTTCAGGCGGTTTTGAATGATGGTTGTTCTGTAGTTTAGTTGTAACTTTGATGTGGTTGTGGGAGGACGCGATACCGCGTTTACCTACCCGCCATCTTGACCGGAAGTCCTCCCACCATCTTGACCGGAAGTCCTCCAGAAGCTTTTTAATTTGATGAATTACTATTTCCTTATTTTTGCTTGTTTTCCTTGCTTGAGGGGACATAGCCAAAAGGATATTACAAAACTAATGTCAAATAGTTTACTACTTATGTTTTCTTCTAGGAGTTTTATGGTTTCAAGTCTTACATTTAAGTCTTTAATCCATTTGAGTTTATTTTTGTATATGGTGTAAGAGACTGGTCCAGTTTCGTTTTTTGCATGTATCTGTCTATTTTTACCAAAATCACTGTTGAAGAAAGACCGTCATTTCTCCATTGTATATTTTTGCCTCCTTTGTTGCAGATTAATTGACCATATAAGCAAGGGCTTATTTCTGGGCTCTCAATTCTGTTCTGTTCCATTGATTTTTTTTTTTTTTGGTACGTGCCACTAGCGGGAACCGAACCCAGGACTCTCTGGTTTGCAGGCTGATGCTCCGACTGCTGAGCCAAACCGGCCAGGGCTGTTCCATTGACTTTTGTGTCTGTTTCTGCGCCAGTACCCTCTTGTTTTGATTATTACAGATTCATAGTATAGTTTGAAATCAGAGCAGAAAATATCTTAATAGTAAATATTTGAATAATAACAGTTTCATTTCTTAAGCATCTCTTATTGTACCAGGCTCTGGTATGGTTATTTAATCTGACAACTCTGCAAATTTAGTAGTATTGTTGTTACTTTACCAGAAGAAAAACCGTACACAACAGTTGAGGAACTGGCTCAAGTTTCACAGCTAGGATGTTTCTGACTTGGGATTTGTACCCAGGTCTGGCTGCATCAAAGGCTATATCTGCTTTTCTCCCCTACCCACCCCCATATATATATATATATATGAAATCTCCCTTAACTCTTTTTTTTTTTTTTTAATTTTTTTTTTTTTTTTTTATCCTCACCCGAGGACATTTTTCCATTTTTTGTTCAGGTAGAGTGGGAGGGAGAGAGAGAAACATCGATGTGAAGGGACACATCGAGTGGCTGCCACCCGCACAGGGCCGGGGACAAACTGCAACCGAGGTACGCGCCCTTAGCGGGAACCGAACCCGGGTCTCTCAGGACCGCAGGCCGATGCTCTAACCGCTGAGCCAAACCGGCCAGGGCTCCCTTAACTCTTAAAATATAAGATTCACTGAATCTTAGAACCACAAAGTTTTAAAAAAATTATTAATGCTAAATTAAAAACACACAAAAAGTATAAGATTAATAAAACAAACACTGTATACAAGCCACATATAATAAGAAATAAAACCTTGCCAACACAGTTAAATCTCCCTTGGTTACCCTTTCCCAGCCCCTCCTCTTTTCCTCCCTTCTCCTTTCCCCCTCTCCTGAATTTGGACCACACATTTGAGCATTAGTAGGCAGAAGGGAAGAGTGGTTCGAAACATGGGCTTCGCCAGTTCCTAGATGCATGATCTTGGGCAAGCACGTAGCCTTTCAAAGCCTCCATGTTTCTATCTGCAAATGGACATTATAAAAATAAAACAGTCCTCAAAGGGTCACTATAAGGATTAAATGGAACAAAGCATGCAAATCAATTAGCACAGGGCTTGGCACAAAGGTGAGCTTAGTACGTGGTGGCAAATATTGGTACCAGATTCTTAGAGCCATGGACCCAGGTTCATAAAATGCTTGATTTAGAAGGGAACAGAGTGTATATGGTGTAAAAGACTGGTCCAGTTGGACTGAATCCAACTTTCCTCCTGTTTTTGAGATGACATAACTGAGGGCAGAGAAATGGACAGGGACTCGTCTAAGCTCACAGAGGGTGAGCAGCTCCTTTCGGCATCCACAGATCTATGGATGAGAAGGGGAGACAAAGTTATTTTCTGCTTCAAAATGATTTTCTGCTAGGGAGTGATGTTTCTGAAAATATTCAAAGAGCCTTATGAATTCAAAGGTCTGCCTAGAAACAAGTGATGAGGGCACTGGACAGCCAATGGAAGCATGCTGGCCTTTCTACCTGCCTGGGCAGCTCCTCCTCCCTATCCTGTTCCATCTAAGGCAGATTTACCCAAGTCAGGGTATTTCCAGCTTTGCGGCTTTCACTTCCACTTCTACAAAGTAGGTGGAGTGGCCTCCTGTGGACGAATCAGATTTCTCCTCAGCCCCAACTTCAAGAGGTGAGCCAGGAGTCCAGGGTCTCAGACACGCAGGCGGCGGCAGCAGCAGCAACAGAGGCAGCAAGAGGTCCGGGTTAGACCAGAGGCCAGAACCATGGAAGACCAGCGGGACCTCATCTCCAACCATGAACAGATGCCCATGCTGGGCCAGCGCCCCAGTGCCCCGGAGAGGTATGTGTGAGCAGCAGGAGAGAGCACACAAATCCTGGGCCCCACAGACATGCAGAGGTGCTGGGGAAGAAGCAGCAGCCAGAGTCTCAGGAGGCACGGAGTTAGGCTCTGCCTCGAACAACATTTGGGTGATTTTGAGCAAGTCTCTGGCCTGCCCTGGCTTTGGTCCTCCCTCCTATAAAAGGGAGCTCCTCTAGCACAGGGCTTTTAACTTTACATCATGCACGTCCCTTCTGAAAATCAGAAGAGAGTTCTGGACTCTCCCTAGAGTTTCACACAGATCAGCGGCTTCCTGGAACCCCCCTGAAGGTGGGCCATGAACCCTACTAGGGTTAGAAATCTTGGACCAGATTTTGAAAATGTGATAAATCCTAGGTGGAGAAACAAAGTTTCTAAAAGAATGGTAGAGTAGCTCGTTATAGAGGAAATTGTAGTTGCAGGTGTCTGTAGGGTAGATGGAGACACTGGCCCTCACAGGAAGGATTGAGAGGTTGGAAGGGGGTCAAAAAAGGGCAAGGGGGGCTCTGGCTAAATTTCTAGAAGGGGCTGAGGGTTGATGTGGGCTGTGTTCTGCCTGTGCCCCTCTCCCTAGCAGCAGGGGGCCATCCAGAGGACCTATGCTCCCCTCACACAGCCTCAAGATGGCCTCACCCATGTGTTTCCCTGAAAGAAGGGGTGGGGCTAGAGTGCAATTAAACACATGTACCCTGCTCTACCCACTTTCCAAAAAATACTTTGTGAATTATTGGGACTTGTGGCTGGATGTGATGTCAGCTGTTGCCAGGCAGAAAGGAGTTTGAGAGAGACACTCAAGAGGTGTCATGAGGATCTGTGTTCTGGGGAATCGGTAACCAGATACAGCCCATTAGGGCAATGATCTGTGAAAACCCTGGGGAATCCTATGGCTAGCAGGGCCAGCCAGCTCTCCTGTGACGCTGGATTCTGGTCCAGCTTCTCTGCTGTTCCAAGTGACTTGGATAAATCACTGCTTCTTTCTGGGTCTCAGTAATAGTAATGACAATAGTCAGGATAATAGTTCCCATTCACTGTGCACTTGTTATAAGTTCCCAGCCACTGTTAGTAATTATGGACACATAACTAAACCCTAAACTCAATCCCAATTCTCACAGTAACCCTATGAGTCAGGTACTTTCATTATCCTCATTTTTTACATGAAAAAAATTGAAGCTTATTTTGGAAAGTGACTTACTTATCATAACTAGTGAATATTGGAGCCAGAATCTGAGCCTAGGAATAGTCTGGTTTCAAAGTTTCAGCTGACTACCATCTGGCCCCCTTCTAGAGGAACAATTTGCAGAGAGGGGAGGTGGGGTCCTTCTGAGCTCAGGTCACCCCGTGAGTTGTAGACCCAGTGTGGGCTCAGTGTACAGAGAGGGTGCCCCCTTCCCCCCCCACATCAAATCCTTGTCTGGTTTTTCTTTTAGTTCAGTCACTGCTTCTAAAACTGGCTTGGTCCTGTGTGCTCAGGCCATTCCAGTCAGACTTGAGCCTGTTCAGACCCTTTTGTGAACACTTCTGCCTGGCAACATTTGAATCATCATTCCTGCTAGTTCTGGTTGGCTCCTGACTTTGGCTGGTTACTTTGTTATTGTTGAAGTAGACAGTGGAAAGGAGGAAATAGAACCCAAGGGACAGGCATTCAAGATGTATAAAGAGGAAGGATGCCAGATGCTAAAGTTAACTATTAACTCCCTTGAGAATGGCTAAGGAGTGCTATGTGCTAGTAATGGAGGGGAGAGCTTTACCCCGTGATCTTATTTAATATAACAACCCTTTGAGTAGACGTTTTACCTCAACTTACTCAAGAGGTTGACTTGCTGGGGTCCCTGAGCTACAGGAGTGGCAGAGCAGCTCTAGTCCAGATTATGTGCTATCATCTTTTTATTTTTTTATCCTCACCCGAGGACATTTTTCCATTTTTGTTCAGATAGAGTTGGAGGGAGAGAGAGAGAGAGAGAGAAACATCAATGTGAAAGGGACACATCGAGTGGCTGCCTCCGACATGACCCCAATCAGGGCCGGGGATGAATTGCAACTGAGGTGCGTACCCCGGACTGGAATCGAAGCCAGGACTCATTGGTCCGTGGGCCGATGCTCTAACCGCTGAGCCAAACGGGCCAGGGCTATGTGTTGTCATCTTTAATGTGGTTCTCTTAGGCCTTATGAGGAACTGAGGTTCAGAGAGGGGAAGGGGCTTTCCCTGAGATCACATGGGGAGAGGCAGAGCTGGAACTAGATTGTGTGGGGCTGCAGAAGTGAGCAGGTAGGCAGTGAGCTGCAGACCTTGAACTCAGGCAAGACCCAGGCGGGGGTGGGATTTTCACCTTTAGAGGTTAGGCAACCCTGTTCCTCCGAAAGTCCGAGAAGTGGGATTTGTTCTCCCTTCCTGTTTGGTCTCCACCTTTCCCCCACACAGGGTATTTGCTTTCTCCTAGAGAGACAGTCCTTTGAGCTGGGCCTTGGCCCAGAAAATGCAGAGGGCTGGCAAGCAGGAAGCCAGTGAGAAGGAGCTGTGTCTGTGATGTCATGAGTTACTAGGCAAAAGGGTGTCTGGGACTCTCCTAACCCTCCTGCTGGTTGCTGGAGTAAACAGGGTGCAGTCTCATCCCGACAGTTTCCAGTGGGGTCCTACTAGTGCCACCCCTGGGGTGAGGTGGAAGGAACAGGTCAGAAACTCTCGTGGTCCTGGGGCAGGATCCTTACAACTCCCATACTGTAACTTGTGCATGTGCTCCTCAAACTCCATCCAAGGCCAACAGCTGCGGGGGTTTTCTGAGGTCTGAGCTCTGGCCACACTTCCGTGTGCAGCTAGCCAGTCCAGAGAACATGAGAAATTCTCCCAGCTCACGCAGGCTCAGGCGCCATGCTCCTACAGAAATCCCTCCTGAGTGGATATTATCATGTGAAATACTTCTGTGCCCACACTCAGCTCTCTAAAAACCACCCAATCCTAGGACTGCTGAGGTGAGAGGTACCCACGTGACAGGCCCAGAGAATGTCAGAGACTTGCTCAGACACACGAAGTCTGGGCCACGGGGGTGGTGACGAGCCCTGCTCCAGCTTGACACTGTCCAGTGCTTCCAGCTGCTCCTAAAATGTCAGACTCACTTGTTTTTCAGGTGGGCCTGCAAGCTCTGCTGTCCAAGTCCCACTTCCTTCCTTACCTGATTTCACTGCAGGGGTTGGGTGGGTAGGAGGATTAAACCCCATCCCCCTCGAGGGCAGCCCTGATCCTTAGGAGACCCCCTGGCAGAGGGAACCTGGGGAGACCCTCCACCTTAACCCACTGCACAGGTGGGGCTGAGGCCGAGGGAGGACAAGGCACCGGTCCCTGGCTCTTCCCCATTCAGCCTAAGCCCAGGGGCAGCTTCAGGATTTCAACTTGGGAGGGCTGTAGGGCCAGCCATGGTTGGAAGTGGGGGGGGGGGGATGTCTTTAAGCTGCATTCTCTAGTCACTTGTTTGTGCTTAAAGTATGTGTTAGGGGTAGCAGAGGAGGTGGGTGGGACACATTCCCCCACTTCCAGCCAGTCCTTGGGGCAGCCACCTCCATGGACTCTCCTCTGACTTCTCCTCCCTCCCCCCAACAGCAAGTGCAGCCGCGGAGCTCTGTACACAGGCTTTTCTGTCCTGGTGGCGCTGCTCCTGGCTGGTCAGGCCACCACTGCCTACTTCCTGTACCAGCAGCAGGGCCGGCTGGACAAGCTGACGGTCACCTCGCAGAATCTGCAGCTGGAGAGCCTGCGCATGAAGCTTCCCAAGTGTGCGTGTCCCACCTCCATCCTGACACCCACCATCCCTGACCTCAGAGACCCCATTCCGGCACCTAGTGGGGCCCACTGTCCTCTCCTGGTCTGGAAACCCAGCCCTTCTTCATCTGGGTCTGAGATCTTGGTGCTCGGGTCTGAGTACCCCCTTCCCTGGGCACTGGGGCCACACTCATGCTGTACCTTCTGACTCCACAGCTGCCAAGCCTGTGAACAAGATGCGGGTGGCCACCCCCATGCTGATGCAGGCGCTGCCCGTGGAAGGCATGCTCCAGGGGGTAAGGGCGACCCCTGGGGGGTGCAAGGGACAGGGGAGAACAGCTGGCCCAGGAAAAGCCCAGCTGGGGAGGGGGTCCTGACTGCCAGGGGAGGACAGGCCCCATCTCAGGAAGAGGAGGAATCCCAGGGCTGGGGGACAGCCTCTTGGGGCCGTGCCTGACAGGAGGGCTCTGCCCTGTACTGCTTACAAGGTGCTTCTCATGTCCCATAGTGTCTCACGTCCCCTCCTGTTCTCAGAGCCCTAATGTATGGATAAGGCTGCTATTCACAAAACCACCTGCTGTCCAAAAAGCCCTGGTTGGGAAAGTATATGCAAATCTGACCACAAGGACATTGAGGCAGAAGGATAAAGTGACTTGCTGGAGCTCTCACATTTGGAGGTGGCAGACAGATGGTCCTGTGGAGAGTCTGGGACTCTAGACTATTAACCCAGGCCCCAGCGGCTGCCTCGCACCAGGGCCGCTCCTCTGGGGGCCCGTGCTGATAACCCCACTCCTTCTCCCACAGCCCATGCAGAACGCCACCAAGTACGGCAACACCACACAGGACCACGTGATGCACCTGCTCCTGGTGAGTGGGGCCCAGCAGACCCCCGGCAAGGCCGCGCTCTGAGACCCGCACCTTGCCCGGCTCACGGTAGACATTCAGTATGGCAGGGGTGGGGAACCTTTTTTCTGCCAAGGGCCATTTGGATATTTATATCACTCACAGGCCATACAAAAAACATAAAAATCAGTCTGCTGTATTTGGTCAGGTTAATTTGGTGAGGTGCGTGACGTTAGCTGGCATTAATGTTGTGGGCCTCATACGCCCGGCCCGCAGGCTGGACGTTCCCCACCTGTGGTTGGCTCCCCAGACTAGAGAAGGAACGCAAGAGTGGCCCCGAACCGTTGTCTGTACTCCATCTCGCCACCCTCCCTTTCCTTGAGTGTTTGAGATGGAGAAACTAGGTGCCCACCTGTTCCTTTCCAAGCTTTTACTGCATGTCTACTTGTGCCAAAGCCTGCAAAGCTCTGGGCCCACAAGGGGAGCAATCAGACTCAGGTCCCAATCCCACGAGGATCCCAGGTTAACATGGGAAACAGGCAAGTGACCAGGTGATGAGGGACATGTGGGAGACCTTATGAGGAGAGACGCCGAGGACCCAACCTAGCTAGGGGTGGGGTCCAGTCTTCTGGAGCAGGTGTGACCTGAAAGGTGAATAGGTACCTGTGAGGAGTGGGAGACTGGGGTTCCTGGGGTAACGGGTCCTGGAACTGGATCTCCCACCTTCCGCCTCGGGGTCTTGTGGCTGTGCAGCCAGACTGCCTTTGCTGTCTCCCCTCCCCAGCTCCGTCAGGGCTGAAGTGCAGGGTCCCAGCTTGTTGCATTGGGGTCCACCTCTCAGAACGGAAGACCGGGGGACCATGGCTGTACTCTTCACCTTACCTGCCGGGAAGCTCTTTTAACCTTCCTTCCTGCCCTGCTACCTTGCAGAGGGCTGACCCTATGAAGGTGTACCCGCAGCTGAAGGGGAACTTCCCAGAGAACCTGAAGCACCTTAAGAAGACCATGGAGGGCCTGGACTGGAAGGTCAGCTGGCTTCCCTGCACTGGTGCCCTCTCTCCTGATGTCTAGGGCAGGGCCGGGAGGCGGTGAGGTGAAGGGAGGGCCGGGAGGCCATTGTCAGGAAGCTGGAGGAGACTTACCAAACTTAAAAAGCCACCAACACAGAAAAGTGCTTGGAGTTGGGGAACCAACTTGACCAAGACCTGGGGTCTTTAAGTGGGAACCAGGATGCAGCTGGACCCTGGGGTGCAGGGGCCCGGCCTGGCCCTCCATATCTCTGCCCCTGGGGGCAAAGCCGGGCAGGGTTGGAGAGGGCTATTGAGCCTGACCCCCTCTCTCTATCCCCATTAGATCTTTGAGAACTGGATGCATCAGTGGCTCTTGTTTGAAATGAGCAAGAACTCGCTGGAGGAGAAGTTCACTGAAGGTTCACCAAAAGGTACAGGGAGTTGGGAGCCTCGGGTGCTAGGGCTCCTGGAATCTCCCTCAGGGCTCTCCCAGAGCTACAGAAGTTAGAGCCTAGAGCTCTCCCTGATCTGACCAGCCTCTCCCAGCCTCTCAACTCTCACTCTGTCTCTCCTGCCTGTTCTGTCTGGGCTTGGCTGCCCCCCACCCCCATCACGAGGGCCCACAGGTTTCAGAGGTCTGGAGGTGACCTTGCTCGTTCAGGATGGCACTGGGCAAGTGGGCCTGGAGCAGAAACCACCCAAAACATCCCAGGAGTCATGCAATGACTTTCCCTACCCCTCAGGGGTACCTCCCCGAGGTCACACAGATAGCAGATGCCAGACGAGAGTGCCATGGGGTTTTTCCATCTTATGGACAATGTATACCAGGACTGTCAGCTCTAGAGCCTTTACGAATTAATCCTGGTGATATTCTGCTGTGCAGTTTTGGGCATCTCTTCCCTCCGGGCTTGTTTCGGAAGTAGAAAATCCACGGTCCTCCCCAGGTGGACCTCATATTTTTCCACCACAGAAGGCACCTTAGATGCTATCTTGACCAACTCCCAGCTTAAGTTTGAATCCCTTCCACAAACAAACCCCCATCTCTACTTGGAACCCCAGTAACAGAAGCTCAGACTTACCGAGGTGTCCATTGCTTTCCCTACAAACCAGAATATTGGTGCAATTCCAAACTTTAATAGGTGTGGAGTGTTGGAACAAACCATCAAATTTTAGGATGAATTAGCCACACGGCATTCACTTCCTCTTTGATCTTGGATCTTATTGGTCCAGTCCTCAGTATTCCCATCTGGGCAATGGATAGAGCAAGTACAGCCACTTGGGAAGAAGGCATTAGGCCCACAGCAGTGGTGTGTGGATCTCTGTTCTGCTGAGACTGTGGTTCAGAGTCCACTCACTCACTGTCTTCACCATGCCTGTCGCTTCAGTACTGACCAAGTGCCTGGAAGAGGCCAGCCGCATCCCCGCCATCCACCCGGGCAGGTTCAAGCCCCAGTGTGACGAGAACGGCAACTATTTGCCGCTCCAGTGCTATGGGAGCATTGGCTACTGCTGGTGCGTTTTCCCCAACGGCACCGAGGTCCCCCACACCAGAAGCCGTGGGCGCCATAACTGCAGTGGTAAGCAGTGGCCACTGTGCCAGGGAGTGGCAAAGGAGCAGGAAGGACCAGGAGACTGAGGGACAAAGGTCCCTCCTGGCGCACACACGGCCAGGGCACTCAAGGTGTAAACTCCCAAGGCAGCCACTCAGCCACACATCCACCACTTGGTCCATCTGCCTACCTGTGCATCCTTCATTTATTTGTCCATCATTTCTCTCCTTACATCCACGCTCATCTTATTCATTTATCCTTTAATCTTTTCATTGTGATTTTTACCCACCTTGCACTATCCACTTATGCACCCAGAAGTCCTACAGATCCACCCATCTCATCACCCCCTCCCTGGCCTTTCAATTCCGCAACTACACGTCATTGCCGCCATCTGGCAAGCATCCTTCCATGCAGCGCCTGCTCTCCCAGGATAGGCCTGTGGCCAGACTAGGAAGAAATAACCCCTGGCCCCTCAGCAGTGGGTACAGTGGCTGGACTGCAAGTAACAAATGGCCTTGCTGTTCCTTTGCAGAGCCACTGGACATGGAGGATCTGTCGTCCGGGCTGGGCATGACCACGTCCGGGCTGGGCACAACCAAGCAGGATCTTATCCAAAGTAAGTGCCCCCCTAGAGGGGATCCAGTCCCCAGCTGGGCCAATTCCCTCGTGGGTGGGTGCCCAGCACGGCATTACCCTGGTCCATTCTCCAGGAACCTTCCTGAGACATCTGTTTCAGAGGAGGAACAGGGTACCTGAGCACGGGGCACTGGAGAGTGGCGAGTCGACTGTTCTGAGGCCCCAGGATGCTGGGAAGGGGCAGGGACAAGAGGTGACTTCAACCCTAACCTGTTGTTTCTCTCTCCATAGAAATGTGAGAACAGCAACTGAAGACAGCAGCATCCATTCAGCCCTGCAAGGCCACAGCTTCCTTTCTCGTGTGTCCCCCAAGCCTAGCCCCATACTCCTTCCCTTACATGCCCTGCCCCCACCATCTCACACTCTGTACCTCATTCTATGAGACTCTGGCTCCTGGCTGTCCGTCATCCTTGGACACAACAAGTCACATCAGAACAGCACAGACTAACAATACAGCAGGGCCCTGCTGCCCAAGCCCCCATCCACCAACAGGGACACAAGGCCCAAGGAGGTGGACCATGAGCCAGGCTGACCCCCATTTCTGACACCACAGCAATCCCCTCGTGGAGCTCCATGGACACACTGCTGTCCCACCCCTTCGGGCTTTAGCCTAGGCTTTCCAGCCAATGTAACTGGGGGCACAAGCAACCCTCTCCCCTCTCCCAGCAGACCCAGCCTCTCCACAATCCCTCTTTACCTGACAGCCCCGTTCCCTCCACGCAGCAAGCTTGTCATGAGCCCTTAGGAATGTGGTTCCCGTGAAAATAAAGTGTAGTAAGTAGAACACTTTTGGTTCCCGGCTGTTGTATTGGGATCTGGTTTACTGACCTCAAAGAGGTGACTGAAGATCTTGAATCCAGTGGTCTGGGTGGGAGGATGCAGCATGGGAGCCCAAACACAGAGGCCTGTGGGGCCAGGCAGGGCCAAGGTATTGTAGTCTTTGGACACAGACACACTTGGTTTCCATGTTTAACCAGAATACTCTGCTTCCAAAAAGTAGGCTATTGCCCAGAGTTCTCTACGCACAAGCTCCTCTTGGTCCAGCTTGTTTCTCCACACCCCCATTTTCATCACCATCCTGTCAAACGTGATGACAAATGGCAACCAGACAGGGACCCCAGGGTTGTTCCCAGGAGGAAAAAGTCCCCTATCGCTACACTTCTCAATTTTTCAAGAGGCCAAAATCAAAATGTTCAGTGGAGTCTCCATTTCAACGAAGCCCAGCAGGACAGCCCTGTGGCCTCTCTTCTAGACCGACACACTCAAGGGGAGCGCGAAACTATGAAGGCCTTGCCCAAGTGCTCTGGGTTAAGGGAACAGCCAGATGCCAACCTCAGTCTCCAAGACCCTCCAGCTCAGTGCTCAGGCCTCTCGCTGTCTCTAGCAGAAGGCCAAAAACCTTGGAGAAAAACCTCCCCAACTTCAGGTGCCCTGGGCCCCGGGAAGTGGGCCTTTGCATTGCAGGCCATCACCAAGTCCTGCAGGCGTCACCCTGATAAATCTTTTGAGTTCATCATTTCAGAACCTCTGTTACCTGGTCACAAGGGCAATGCAGTCCTAACTGGTTTTCCTGCTCCTCCTGTGCCTGCCACGGCCACCCCCACCAGGCATCTCAAAGACGGCTCAGAAGGCCCCTCTCTTCCACTCCTTGCCTTCAGTGTTTGCCTGGCCGACCCCAGCATCTGGCAACCAACCATGACCACGCGTGAGCTCTCTCTTAGCTTTGATGCCATCTCCTCCAGGAAGCCTTCCCTTCCAGTTCAGTACAAGACACTTAACGGAGGCAAACTGTCCCACTTAGCGCTGCCTCCCAGAGCCTCAGAATATATGCAGCCAAGAACAAATCCTGGGCGATGGTTTGTTCACCTCCACGTGTCAGCCAGAGTCCCTTCCAAGACTGAGGCAAATGCAAAACTCTTGCCCCGGGTACAGTGGACTTTGCACCTTTCCTTCAAGTCTTTTATTTTCTGAGTTCTTACAAAAACAGAAAACAGAAGAAACTGAAAGAAAGACAAACCCTCGGCATTAGCGAGGGACCAGGGACATGGAAGGAGCAGCAGGCTGGGCCTCAGTGAGTCTGCAGGGGCAAGAGGTGGAAGGTCCCGAGGCCTCTGGGCATGATGAGTCTGAAGAGGGAGGGGCAGGTCACTTAGAAAAATATATATGTACTGTACACATCTATAAGAAGTGTCCTGTGTCAGGACGGAAGTCAGGTGCGGGTCAGTGAGTGGAGGTCACGGACTGGCTCACTCCCTCCTCCTCGGACCAATCTCTGCAGGGCTCACGGGCTGGGCCAGCACTAACTCTGGGGCTGGCCGTCGTCTTCTAGGGAGGAAGAGGAAATGAAATATTTAATGCTAACCTACAGGGGCAGAAGCATGGGCTGGGCACCACTTGGCTAAGAAATCCCTGGGGGAAGGAAACACATCTAGATGGAAGATGTCCTGACTTTTCTGCATCATGAAGAATCAAATCAAATCAAATCAAAATCTGGCGTCTGGACGCCGGAGCTGGGCATTAACTAACCAGTCGAACACCTGATGCTGGCCATGTGCCAGGAAGTGGGCTGAGTGCATTTGTTCCAAACTTCATTTACTCCTTGCCACCAGCCAGGCTGGCCCTGCTCAGCGTGGAGCCCTTCACCCTTCACCAGCACCCGGGAGGCACAGGCCCACTGATGGCTTGTCTTGGGCAATCATCTTCTTTCCCACGAGCGAATGCTCTCAAGTTAGTGGTCATAAGGAAAAGGAACTGGACAGCAGCCTTATCCTCATCCACAAAGAGGTGCCATCCCAGTGCCCACCTAAGGCATGCCCAGTGCCCGCCCGCAGGGAGCACCTGGTGCCGCCACTGCCGTAGCTGTTCTTCGCTCCAGCTCCCAGCATCACCCACCGACGCTGGGGGGTGGCATCTTTCTCACCACTCCTTCGCTGGGGCACACCCACCAGGTCCTGCTGGGCTCCCGGGACCACAGCAATGCTGGGGCTGCCCGCCTGCCCCCCCACCAGGGACTGGATGGTCAGCAAGGGTCCCTGGGCCAGGAAGCGTACCTGCCGCCTTGTGTCCCTCAGACAGTCTGCTGGGCTGTCTTCTTCTGTGAGGAGAGAAGTGTGGGGGGCGCTTGTACAGGAAGCGTGTCCCGCCCATGCCACCCCCACCAGGAGGGCACAGGAGCACTCCCTCCTGAGCACCCGGGCCCCTCCCAGAACAGATGCTGGGTGCACACGAATCCCTGGGACGGGGGTGGTGCCCTGCACGCTCTCAGGGAAGGAGCCCAGGACTGTGCAGACAGACGTTCAGCTTTTCTGCACAGCTGAGGCCCAGCGGGTGAGTGAGAGCTTTATCTGTCTGTATGGGTGCCGAGTGCCCCACCCCGCCTTCAGGGGAGCAGACAGCCGAGTGTTTCTGTGGAGGGACCCCAGCCAGCCGGGGGCACCATTTCCTCTCGCTAAACCTGTGACAGACTGTCTCCTGAGGGCCTCCTTCCTTCTCCCACCCCAAGAACATCCTCTGCCTCAGACATGACAGAGAGTAGCTTCCGTAACTTCTGCACACAGACCTGTCCCTCCTCAGGGTGGCTCTTACTAGTGTCACAACTCACACCCCTGCCCCATGGAAAGGACAGGAGCCTGGTCTGGCTCCCAGTCGCCTGCCATGTACAGGATGGGGCTGCTCACACTCCCCGGGGAATTGGGGTGGGTCCCTTTCTGGCCCCAAACCCCTCGTGAACTCACTCTACCTTATTCTTCTTTTTCTTCTGTGGTTCTGGGTCCAGGTCTTTGGTGGAGGCCTTTTTGGCTTTCTTCTTCTTTTCTTTGTCTTTTTTTTCTGAAGGAAGAAAGCAAACTTCCTAAACAGATGTGAAGCTAAGTGTTGGGGTCAAGTCTGGAGACATGCAGGGCAGGTCTCCAGGGATCCTGAAAGACACCCCACTTGAAGTTGTGTTGCCAGCTCTGCCCACATCCTGGGGAGCTGTGAAAAGAGGCCCCAGGCCTGTGACCACTCTCCCTGGGCTTGTCATTTCTTCTCCACCCACGGACCACCAGGAGTATTACTATTCTTCTTAAAAAAAAAAGTTTTTTTTCCTTTATTGATGTTAGAGAGAGGAAGGAAGAGGGAGAGATAGAAACATCGATGAGAGAGAACAGACTGGCCACTTCCTGCATGCCCCCGACTGGGGATCTGGCCCACAACCTGGGTATGTGTCCTGACCGGGAATCAAACTGGCGATCTCTTGGTGCCTGGGTCGACACTCAACCACTGAGCCACGCAGGCCGGGCTACTATTTTTCTTTAACTCACTTCTTTTTTTTTTTTTATCCTCACCCGAGGACATTTTTCCATTTTTTGTACAGATAGAGTGGGAGGGAGAGAGAAGAAGGGAGAGAGAGAAACATCGACGTGAAAGGGACACATCGAGTGGCTGCCACCCGCAAGACCCAACCAGGGCCGGGGACAAACTGCAACCGAAGTACGTGCCCTTAGCGGAAACCGAACCCGGGTCTCTCCGGACCGCAGGCCGACGCTCTAACCGCTGAGCCAAACTGACCAGGGCTTTAACTCACTTCTTGTACACATTTATTCAAGACGCTTTCTCAGCTAAAGTGGGAATGAAGTGCCACCCGCACGGGGCTTGGTGAGGGCAGCTTCTCGTCTGAGGGGAGCTGCTGCTAGCAGCACAGACCCCCGAGGAGCCTGAAGCACTGTGAGGAGCAGGCCGTGCCCTGAAGCTCAGCTGTCCTGGGGTTGCTCTGGCTTTGTCAATAGCTGCCTCCATGACCCCAACCGCCTCTCAGCCTCTCCCTTCTGTGCGGTGGCTGCCAGCCCTCAGCACTGGGCTGGGGAAGCCCACTCCGGGCTGTGGACCATCACTTACTTTTGTCAGATTTTTTTTTCTCCTTCTTCTTTGGGTTGGCTTGGCCTCCACCCTCAACCTGCACCCTCTCTGGCTCCCCTTCTGGCCTGTCCTCGGCCCCTCGGGAGCCAGGAGCCTCCTTCTTGCTGTCACCATTTGCCGTGTCCCTCTTAGATTTCCCCTTGGTAGTCCTGGGGGCCTTTCCTGAGGAAACGGCACCCTCCCCGCCTTCCCCGGCCGCCAGCTGCTGCTGCTTCTTCTTCTTCTTCTTGCCCTTGGGGGCCCTGGCAGCCGCCTGGTCTCCGGACAGCTTCCGCTTGCGGCTCTTCTTGCGGCTCTCCTTGGCGGCGTCCGCGGCCTTCCTCCTCTCCTGCTCCAGCAGCTCCGTCAGGACCTTCACCACCGAGGCCTGGACCTGGGCCTCGCTCAGGGGCCAGGGCTCGCTCAGGAGGCGCCGGGTGATGTCGCTCTGCAGTGCCAGTGTTGAGGCCTGGGGGCTCTCGGTCCCCTTCCCGAGCTTCTGCGGTGTGGGGCTGGCCTCTCTTCTGCCTGCAGAGAGAGGACTGTGACGTGGGTCTGCGAGACTGGGAAACAGACCTCTCATGGTACAAGAGCTGTGGGGCCCAAGGACAGGACTGACCTCCGAGAGCAGTCACTCTGCCCCCACCAGTCACCTAGCTCACACCGTCCACCAGCTGGAGCCCTCTTCTGTCTCCTCACACTAAAATCTCAAGTTCGGGCTGGGGATGGGACAGGATCCAGAAAGCGAAGGGAGGGCCTGCCTATCCACACGGAGAGGTCGGACAGGAGGGAGACGGTATGTCCCAGTCAGGAGTCCAGGGCCGGGGCAGGAGGCCTGGCTTCCGGTCTGCCTACCACTAACTTGCGACGTGACCTGCTCCTCCCTTGGCCCGTTTCCCTGTTTGCAAGATGAGGGGTTAGATGAACAGCGAGGTCCCGTTCTACACTGTAGATTCACAGAAACGCGACGGCTGTGCACCTGCTCAACTCATCCCCTCTACACCCAGGCTGCGGGCAGCTCGGGGGGACGGTGCGGCGCACACGCGGCAGCTGACGGAGCAGGCTCACCGCCTGCCAGGGGACTTCTGGAGCAGCCTTTGTTTAGAATTTTCCACGCCTCTGCTCTCCTTTGATAACTGTGCTGACTACACGTGTGAAAGTAAAAACCTCCACAGCCCCCCCTGAAATGTCGGCCTGTCGCCCCCGCCTGAGAGAATGCTGGGGAAGCAAGTGAGCAAAGGCTGCTTGCTGACCCGGCACCGGGCAGGCTGCAGCTAAAAGCCAGGACGGACTGGCAGGCTCCGGCCTCACAGCATAGCAGCCCCGCGCAGGCCCTGAAAGGCGCTCGGAGGCGGGTGCTCCCTGCGGCGTGCAGTGGGCCCTGGTGGGGTGAAGCTCTGGCTGCAGAGCGTGTGCACAGCAACGGTGCGCAGGGAGGCCGGGCAGAGTGGCCCAGGACAGAAAGGTCCAATCTAGTCCTCTGGTGCTTAGTGAGGGCAGTCGGCCCTGGCAACCTCTTTCCCCGAAGCCCATTTCTTGGCTTCCTGTTTACAAACACCCATAACACCAAGGCTGGGGAACCCCTAGGGCTGTCCCAGGTGTGCCCATCTGAGGTAACTGTCCCTCGGCTCTGGTGGTCAGTGGTGGCATGTGACTATTTTCTATGGGAGCCACACCTTGACGCTGACTGGAGCCATCAGTCCCAGCCCTGTGTGGCCCAGAGTGGCAGGGGCTCGTCTGAGGCTTTAACGAGTCAGTCCATCGCCTGGGGTCTGCACCACGTGCAGAGACATCTCCAAACGTGGCTCCTGCCTTTCATCTGTGCTCACAGACCCCCTAGACCCCACACCATGAGCCCACTGTCAGAGAGAAGTCAACAGGGTCTGCTAGAGGCAGCCAAGTGCTAGACTCCACAAGTCAAGGGGCACCAGCTGCCCCAGACCCCAGGAGCCAGGCACCTGGGAGTGGGCACCCTGCACTTTGATGAGCATCTGCAGGCCTGACGCAGGGGTACCAGGCCTCACTTAGAGGCCCTGGTGACAGGATCACGAGATGGCACTGCTTCTGAGGGAGGGAGAGGAGGAGGCCATGCCGTGTCCCTGTGTCCGGCTGCATCCTTCCCATGGTCTGAACTCACCTGTTTTAGGGGTGGTGGTGCCTGCTGCTTGTTGGGGCTCCACTGCCCGCTTGCCGTCCAGGGCATCTTTGGTGGCCGGAGCAGAGGAAACCGAGCGGTTGGCGTCTGGCTTGGGAGTGGCCTTTGCAGCCTGGGAATTGGCTGCAGTCAGCCCAGGGGGCACATAACCTGAGAGGAGAGACTGAAGAAGCCCAGTGTGAAAGAGGCCGGCCCCCCGCCCTGGCCCAGAGTGCATGGCCTGCTGGGAAGGAACCAGCCCAGGTACCCCTAGGACAGGGTCAGCCTGTGGGGACATCAGCCCTCTGTGTACCTCCTGTACTATTCTAATGAATGCGTATTTTATTTTCATTCTTTTTGTTAATCCTCACCCGAGGATATTTTTCCATTGATTTCTAGAGAGTGGAAGGGAGGGAAGAACACAGATTGGTTGCCTCCCACAAGACCCCAACTAGGGTAGGGGGATTGAACCCACAACCCAGGTATGTGCCCGTGACTGGTAATCAAACCTGTGACCCATCGGTCCATAGGCCGATGCTCCAGGGCTAATTAGTATATTTCAGACAGGCACATTTAGAAAGGAAAATTATTATTCCTAATGCAAATGGAAAATCACTAGCGCTTGCCACGTGCGAATGATAACCTTAAAAAAAAAAACCCCATCTGTTAAAGAATGTTTTTATCTGGGAAGCACCTGACGTCAAGGTGCACCCTTTCCACAGGCCCCAAGAGTAAGCCCTCCTGGCTTCCTGCTGAAATGGGGCCTCAGGGGAGACAGCCTGGCTCCAGACAGGACCTTGCTCAAGGTCCCTGGGGAGAGGGGCCCAGGCCTCTGACCTGGGGCTCCTGGCCTGGGACTCTGAGGTTGCCAGTCCTCCCTTGCTGTTACCTGGGAAGGCGCTACCACCTCATCCTCGCTGGACTCCGCTGTGGTCTCCTCCACCAAGGTCTCACTCCTGGAGGGTGCTGGACCTACTGGACGAGCGCAGGTTTCCTGTTGGTCCCTGGTACCCCTTGCCAGTGGGGCAGGGCAGAGCCCTTTAGGAGGGCCCCCGGGATGGCCGGGTCCCTTGGTATGCACCTCACCCTCCCACCATGGTCAGAGTATTCCAGGCGAGACACCTGGATGCCTACACCTTCCGTCCTAACCGCTAAGACCACTCACACGGCTCTGCTTTGCTGGGGTGGGGCTGGGGTGGCCTGGGACTAGGGTGGGGTCAGTTATGGGAACCTGATTCTAAAAAGTCGGGAGTGGTCAAGCAGCAGCATCAAAGGGTCTTTGGAGAGTTTAGACCAACTTCCTCAAGGGGTTGTACAGATGGGGAAACTGAGGCCCAGTGTGAGATGACTGGGCTGAGGTGGCAGAACAAGTAGAGATACAGAGCAGAGGCCAGATCCCAGGGCTCCCCCAGGCTACCTCTCCCCTCCTCCAGGCCCACCCAGCCTTTCCCTCCCGAGACGCTCACCCAGCCTGTGGGCCAAGGGGGCCACCTGGGGCCTCTCAGCATCCTCCCGGCTCCCCGAAGAGCTGCCGCTGCTGTCGCTGTCCTCTGAGGTCCCTGAGGCCTTGGCTCTGGGGCGTCCCAAGGGAGGGGCTGTGGCCTGCTGGACTGCAGGAACCTTGGGCTTTCTGAGCTTGCTGCTCACTCTGGCTTGCACAGGGGTGCTCTGGGGACTCACCACAGGGAGTGTCCCCTGAGCACTGTCGATCTAATGTGGTGGAGGAGAAAGTGGAAGGAAACGTTAGGGGAAATTAGGTCTGATGCTTCATGAACAGCTCAGTCTAGGGCCAGGCGCTGCTGGCTGCTCTGCACAGGCCTCATCCAACCCTCCCACAGCTCCCTGAGGCAGGCGGGGCCGGCGAAGTGAGCGCACACGTGTGCTCAGGTGCAGGGCAGTGCTGGGCCTCCCTTCTACCCGCTGTGGTCTTTGATCACTGTTCCCTCCAGGGTGCCTAGACCCCTGGGGCTCCCCAGCTCACCCCACTTGAAGATGGGATTCTGGCAGCAGGAGGCTGGGCCTCACTGGCTTTCTGGGCAAGGACCTTCAGGGCAGCCTGGGTCAGCGGGAGGTTAGCCAGGTTCCTCTTTGTCACCTGTGGACAGCCAAAGGCAGCCCTGAGCCTCCTGGGTTCTCAGGTGTCATCTCTGCCACACCCTGGCCAGATCCCATCTTGCTGGGGTGGGAGGGGACCTGTATCTGCAAGGGGCCATATCACCCTCTGGGCAGGAAATGCTTTAGTTTATAAGCTAATTACATCATTCTCAGAGGGCCCACAAACACTCCCAGCCCCCACATTCAATCAGAGCCTCCACCAGGGACGAGTCTCTAGCTTGGTGGCTGCAACAGCCTCCCCAACAGTCTCCCTCATGCCATTCCTGCTTCCCACACCCACCAGCAATTAGGGAGAGGAGCCGAGACAAGGACTGGGTGTGACTCCACGCAAACCTCCTGGCTCCCAAATGCCCTCGGGTGGCCACGCGGCCCTCACCCACCCTACTTTCTCCAGCTCTGCCCCCCATGCACTGTCCCAGGGGGTCCCTACCCCTGGGTTTGTCTGCCTGGAGTGCACCCCAGCCTGCTGGCCTGGCTGCTGCTCCTGCTCCACATCACCTCCTCGGGGAGGCCACCCCTGCCGTCCTCTCGAAAGCAGCTCACCCCATTATCCTCCAGTTAATGTTGTTTCCTTCAAAGCACCCATCAGTCTGTGAGCACTTTACCTCCTGGTTCCCTTCTTTAGTGGCTGCCACCCCCCAGAGGCAGGGATCTGTCTTGTTCCTGCTGTATCCCCAGTGCCTGACACGGACAGGTGCTCAGTGCCATCTGCTGCCCCAAAGGCTGAACAGATGCAGTGAGCAGAGCCCAGATACCCGCCCAGCTGTGATGAGCCCTTCTGAGCTGGGGTGCCCAATGCCTGCTCCAGCCTCCCCAGCTCTCATGTCCTCTCGGGAAGGAGGGGAGGAAACGGGCAAACAAATGGGTATGGCTGGTCCTGCCTAACCATCAGAACATGAGCCATTAACTCCACCTGCCCAGGTTTTAGATTCAGGCAAGGACCCAACAAAACGCACTGAAAATGGTGAGGCGACTAGTATGAACACTAAAAAAAGGGCAACTTTTAGTCACGGCATCTCAAAACCTGGAGAAAAAACCTCAAACAAAGCAAAGGCCTAACCGTGCTGGAAAAGCTGACTAGGCTCATGGGGTGGCTGTGCTCTGCCTGGAGCCACGGTCTGGTCACCCTTCCTGAGCACTCGGGGAACCACGAGCTCGGATCGAATGCAGCCAGAGGACTGGAACGCGCTGGCTTTGAGGATGGCCTCTTCTGGGGTGGGGGTGGGGTGAGAGCGACCGCAGCTCTACCAGTGGCACATGTGGGTCCGTTGGGGAGGGCAGGGAGCCCCCTTACTCCTTGGCCCGCACAGCCCTCCTGCCCACCACATACCTGAGTGGTGGGTGCCTCCTGTTTCTTGCCTTTCGTCACCCGACTGGACACCTCACTGCTGTTGGCCCCAATGCCAGCTCCAAGGGCTGTCCTAGGATGGGCCGCGGGCACAGTCACCACGTTGGTTCTAATGGCTGAAACGGAGCAGGATGGGGTGCACGTCATGACACAGAAGCCCCATCAGCCCTTCCTGAGGACCTGGTGCAGTGCTCAGGGCTTAGGCGACAGAAGCCTGTGTAATGCCCTCCCCAGGACTTCCAAGCAGGAGTGCCACGATCTCCACATTACAAGGCTCTGGGAGGTCACATGGCCAGTGGGGCAGTGACCCTGGCTTTCTCCTCAGTCCCTCCCCACACTCCATTTCTCCATGTTCCCCCTCAGTTGGCTGAATGAGGCTCTCTGTGTAGTGAACACAGTCTCATGAGAATCACCGCAGTTGTCTGCAAGAGCTCAGGTACATGATACTCACTGTAGCATTACGTACAAGAGCCCAACGGCCCAACCAAAACACTCAGCCTCCCCCAATGTGGCAGTGGCTAAATAAATGACGGTATGCCCACACAAACGACTGCTTAGTAGCCAGCAGAAACCATGCTGTAAATGTGTAATGTCACAATATTACTGAGTAAAGATTACCGGGCATATACAGCATGGTCTCACTACAAACACACAGGTACGGTTTAGAATTTTATAACATGAACAGCTGTAAAATGTTAACAGTAACGATTCCAGGCAGTAGGATTATAGATAATGTTTTTTCTTTTGTGCTACTCTGCATTTCTTAATTAGCCTACCAAAATTGGGTATTAATATCCTCATTAAAAAGTGTCATAAAGCCTGGCTGGTGTGGCTCAGTGGTTGAGCGTCGACCCATGCATCAAGAGGTCGCCAGTTCAATTCCCGGTCAGGGTATATGCCCAAGTAGTGGGCCCGATCCCAGTGAGGGGTATGCAGGAGGCAGCCAATCAATATTCTCTCTCATTGATGTTTCTATTTTTCTCTCCCTCTCCATTCCTCTCTCTAAATTCAATAAAGAAAAAAAAAATCCCAGATGCAGTCCTGTCTCCCACTGATAGATGGAATCCTTCCCTGCAATGTCTGTTCAGGGATTAACTAGTCCCCTTTTCATGCCACCAGGAGTGGGAGGCTCACTACCCCTCGGAGCCCTCTCTGTGTTCAGGCAGTCAGTTTCTACAAAGCTCTTCCTTAGACTATGTAGCAACCTGGTCCCTGTGGGGTGTAGCCTCTGGTCTGGGTTCTAGCCTTTGCAGCTCACAGAGAAGCCCTGGCAAACATTTCTTCTGAGCCAGCCCCTCAAAGAGGTGAAGCAGGGCAGTTCCCAGAGGCCTTGCCCTAAGCACCTCCTGACCAACAACTTGCATTGTGACCCTGCCGGCATCCTCTCCCCTCTGGGCGTGTGTGGGCAACCCCTCCCAGCTGAGCCTAACAGTTGCAGCAGGAGATCCAGCCCCTTGTGCTGGGCCCATGCTCACCAGGAGTCAAGCACTGCGTAGCAGGGATCACATCCTCATCCTCGCTCTCTGAGGAGGAGCTCCTGGCTGTGATCTCCGAGGCCCGGGCCTTCCTCGGGGCGCTTGCAGCCTGGGCTGGCACAGGGGTAGCAGCCTGACCAGCTGGACTACGATTAGGGTCGACAAAAATCAGAGGGGTTTTAATCACCTTGAAAAACAAAAACAAAACACCCCCCCAGTGATTAAAGGGTGGGCCAGGGGGAGGGAAAGACGGGGCAGGGAAGGGTTTTTTAAGGCGGAGGGGTCCCTGAGAGCTCAGGACAGCTGAACAGAAACCATTCCAGCGGCCCAGGGTACTCTCAGCTCACTCTCAGCCCACGCACCTGCTAAGACCCAGCACAGCACCTCACAGCTCACAGGAGCCCACCTAACCCTCACACAAACCGAGGATGGCAGTATTAGCTCCATCACACAGATGGAGAAACCACAAGTCCAGAGAGAGGAAGAGAGTTGCCCAAGGTCACAGCTGACTTCAGAGAGAGATGCCTGCTGGTCATATTATACATCCATCCGGGGAGTTGTTCAGTCTCCTGTCCCCACCCCAGACTCTGATGCAGCCCACTGAGATGTGGGCCAGGAAGCAGTAACCCAGCTCCATCAACCCAGTGGCTTCAACAAATAAACTGCATGGGGAGAAACCAACAGGGTAACGCTGAGGACCCACAGCAGTGTGTGCCCCTTATTGGGACACATGGGAAGAAAACATCAGTCACAAGACAATGTGGGAAATGGGGACACCAACTGGGCGGGTCAATTTTTTTAGGTGTGATATTATACTGTGGTTGTGCTAGAAAAAAAAAAAAGTAACCAACTGAGTGGAAGGTTTGGATAAAATGGGCCTGGGCCTGGGTTCAGAACTGCGGAGGCTGGGAGGGCACACGGGGTTCTGCATGTTGGTCTGTCTGTGGGTGTGCTTGAAATGCTCCAGTAAGACATTCAGAGGAAACAAAAAGCGGCAGCTGCACCCTGGCGAATGTGACCACTGCACTCGCTACACACGCAGCCACGAGCGAGTGGATGGGGAGTCTGCTTCCCATCCCCAAGGTCAGGTCTGGCCTGAGTTCTGCTCACTCTCTGGCCAGTGGTGAAGACGAAGGGTAGCAGGAGAGGCCTGCCGAGGTCACAGTCCGGGACCCCGGTCTCCTCCACACCCCCACCCTGCCCACCTTCCCCAGCTGACTCCACACCTCACCCCCAGGGTGCTGTGGGAGAGGAAAGTGAAAAGTAAAGCAGGAAGATGCCGCCTGAGGGTGGAAGCTCTGCTGGGCTCGGGCCCTTCCTACCCCTGCCAACAGCCTCCCCCACGGCTGCTCTGATCTGCCACTTCCAGAGCCTTCCTGCCCATGTGATGAAAGAGAGAAGGATGGAAAGTGGGAGAAGGCTTACAGCTGAGGGAGGGGAATCTATATATACACGAGAAGACAGAAGAACAGATTGTTGGGGATGAAGAGAGGCAACGAACCCTCCAAGGCAAACAATAGCGTCTGGGATGTTAAAAGCTGCCGCCTCCACATCCACCTGCCCACACCACCTGCCCACGCCACCTGCCCCAGCCTCTGGGCTTCAGGGGGTGCAGGGGCACAAGGGGACCACACTGAGACCTGCTTCTGATCCCACCTCTGCCATGGTCAAGTCCATGAGCTTTGTGCCTCAATTTCCCATCTGTTGAAAGGGCTGTTAATAACTTCTGACTGTGCCTCCATGTAGACACTAGGCAGTAGGACCCAGAGGGAACACTGCAGCATTTAATGTCTGCAGGACCAAACCTGGGGCAGTGCTCACCAACTCGTGTTGAGGCTGAGCTCATCACAACCATGCCCTCATTCCAGTCTTGGGCACAGTGAGGAGAGCTGAGCAGCCCTGGGCAAGGGACACAGCCGTGAAGTCACCCAAGGTGGCAGAGCTACACAGGGCAGCTCTTCTCAAAACTGTCGGGGGCTGGCTAACAGATCCGGGGCCAGGTCTATCCCAGGGGACTGAGAAATCCTCGCTGGATGGAGCCTCCACGGCTCACAAGCCCCAGGGGGTCTCACTCAGGGGCCAAGACTGCGGCTGAAAGAGAGAGCGAGTGGCCTCACACAGGGTGACCTGGAAAATGGTGCAAGAGCCAGGACTGGCAGTTCTTCGGGGACCAGACAGGAGCTCCTTCCAAGACCAACCATCTAAGCCTCTAATTTAACACCCTAATTTGGTTTCTTTCAGGTAGTCTTTTTCTCTCTGGTCAATCTGAAACGTTGAGGGCAGGGCTTATGTCTTCTAAATTTGATAGCCAGGCAAAGCCCTGACAGACCCTGGCCTGGGGTTAATATCAGCACAATGGGCTGAGCCACAGACCACTCCCTGAAGTCTCTCTCAAAGCAAGAGGATGGGCCCCATCCCCTACCGATGGGGATACTGAGGCATGGTGAGGAGGCCTAGAAAAGGAGCCACAATCTCTTCTCTACCTCCCAGCCTGGGGCTCTGCCCACCACCCTGGCATCAATCCCTTCCCCCCACCGATGGGCTGATATAAAACAAAAACAGCAAAACTTGTCCATAGAGAAATGCTTGATAAAAGCATAACAGCGGTAATAATCATAATTAGCGAGCTGGGGATTAAGGAGCTAAAAATCCCCCAGTTCGGAGGAGGCAGCAGCTTCCCAGGCTGTGCCTTTCCCCTCAAACTCTCCTGGGGAGGAATACACAAACGGCTGACTTTTTCCCTTCTTTCTAAGCAGGGACTCCAGAATCTTCAGGACTAACATACCAATTAAATGTTGCAGTTCAAGCGTGATGTTCATTTTAATTGTGTTAGTCCGCCCCTGCAGAGAGGGCAAAGTGGCCCCCTCCCTCCCAGCTGTTTACAGCCTCAAGGAGGCAGCCTCCTAAAGACTCCGGAGCAGGGGGCAGTGCCCAGCCCGCTCTCCTCCTTTCCTGAAGATGGGGTGTCGCGGCAGGGCCAGGGAGGGGCCAGAGCGGGGATGGCCTGGGTTCCAGCACGGGCTCTGTCCATGTGTTGTCAGCCACGCCACACTGGGGCAGTTCCCTTGCCTTCTCTGAGCCTCATTCCTCCCTCCTTACAATGGGAATAATGGAAGGACCTATCCTGTCCACAGGCTTGTTGTGGGGCCTAAACAGAACAGTGCAAGTCTGTGGCTTAGAAAGAGCCCGGCACACAGGAAGCGACTGGCAATATTAGCTGCAGTTGTTTGCTGTTATTTTTGTGATCTGGCCTACTAAGAGAAAGGCAGTGAGCAGCCCACCACTGGGCGTGCCAGCAGCACCTGACTTTCCTGATGGGTTGGTTAGCATGTGGTATGACATGTAAGGGCAGATGGACAGAGACCCTATTGGACTGGGCATTGCAGAACCCCAGCACCTCTCAGGGGCCTGGCAGAAACGTCCGGAGCTGGGGGCTAGAGGAGGACAAAGCGCAGTGCTACATGCCAGAGGCCTGGGCTTCGCGCAGAAACCTGGAAACCAGCCCAGAGGGTTTGGGCCTCTGAGTTGGGGAGACGGGGGCTTCGGCCTGCCCTCGGGGCATAACCTGAGAAGGATGACCAGAGCAGCAGAGCATGCGAAGATGGGCCACCGGTGCCCGAGCAGCTCTCGGGCCAGCCCAGGGGATTCTAACGAGCCCTGTAGAGGAATCCCAGTCCCAGTAGGAAGCAGGGCTACGCAGGGAGCCCGAGGCCCAGCGTTTGCCCTTCCTCAGCTTCTCATGGGTCACGGGAATTTAAGGAAACCACTGTAACTCACAGGGCCTTGACTCCTGATATCAAACAGGCGACACCGCCCGCCCTCCTGCAGGAACAGGTACTTGCTCTCGGGCAGTGTGCCGTGGACCTGTGCCAGTGCGCAGACGCTGGAGGAGGGCGCTGTCCTCCCCTTCACAGCCCAGCCGCCAGCCCCAGAACGGCGAGGTGCGCCCAGCACCACGGACTGGTGGTGGGAGACCGTCTCTAACCCTGCCCTGTCTGGCTCTGAAGCCTGGATGTCGGGGACACTCT
This sequence comes from Molossus molossus, assembly GCF_014108415.1. Taxonomy (NCBI): domain Eukaryota; kingdom Metazoa; phylum Chordata; class Mammalia; order Chiroptera; family Molossidae; genus Molossus; species Molossus molossus. Next base: position 22,665,848 of record NW_023425377.1, read on the forward strand.
GCGGCCTACCTCACAGGGCTATTGTGAAGATGAATGTGTCAAAATAGAGAGAAAAGCTCTGGAGACTGTGAGCTGCTGTTTAAATGGGGAAGCTCTGCCCTCGACCCACAGACCTGCCAGCCCAGCTCTGAGCCTGCAGTGTCCTCAGAAAGGCTGGGCCTACCTGGCTCGCCGGCAGCTCCTCGTCACTGCTCTCCGAGGACCCCTTGGCATTCTTCTCCGGGGTGGCTGGGGCCAGTGCCTTGCTTTTGACAGTTTTGGAGTTACTCTCCTTCTGACGGGACAAGCACATAGTTGGGGAGGGAAGGCATTAGCTGAGGGGGAGCACAACCGACGGACCAAGAAACCACGGCTAGTAGCACTGACCCAGGAAAGGCAGCGTGGCCCCTCCCTACATGCACACGGCTGGGAGTGCGGGGTCGAGGGGGAGGATGGGACAGATGAATGGACACAGGGGCTGCTGGCCCAGAATGGCCCACAGCCACCGGAAACACAGGCTTCACTCTTATCCTCCTGCCAGAGCTGACTGAACTTACAAAGGATGTATAACTAAGACACTGCTAAAACCTTAGGACTAAGTGCCGTTGGCCGGGCATCTGAACAAGAGATGACAGCAGCCTGGGACAAGGTTGCAGGAGTGAGCCAGTGGCCCCAGCACAGTTCACACGAGGCTGTAACACTCCCAGCTAAAAGCAGGAGCTGGAGCTGGCTGAGTGTTCCAATAGCTGCCACCCCCTTCTGCCAGGCCAGGCATAAATGAGTGGGGCAGGCTGGGCAGAATCTGCAGTCAGGGGGCCTGAGGAGAGGAGAGGAGAGCAGTGAGGAGCAGGGCCTGGTGATCGGTCAGGGGAGCCCAGGGCGGAGGCAGAGGACAGCTCCATGCTTTCTAGCTGCCGTGAAGGCCTCGGCGTTCGTACTCCGCCTAGCCAGCAAAGGGAGGCCTAGGTTTCCAATTTCTCAAGAGAAGCCAGAAAATCCTGATTTGTACGTGTCATTTCCCCAGTCTTTATTTATTTATTTTGTGGTATGTGCCCCTAGCGGGAACCAAACCTGGGACTTTCTGGTCCGAAGCTCAACCACTGAGCCAAACTGGCCAGGGCTGTTTTATTCCGTCTTTAAAACGCATACTGCAACTGCCATGCTGGTGTCTTCCTTGCTACCAGAACCTCAGCTGTTCCAGTGGCCCCCGCCCTAGGCTTGGCCCCTTCTCCCAGCCAAACATGGGAACTGCAGGCCCTTCATCAGTGAGTGGCTTCGGGAGGGAGGAGGGTGAAGGGAGCCTTAGATCTGGCTAAGATGAGATGAAGTCGGCTGGGGGGTTTCCTAGCTCTTTAGGAGAAGCTGCAGCCCTGCTGTGACAATGAGGCAGGTAAAGCAGAGCTGGAAGAAGCCTGGGTCTCCAGTAATGCTGAGGTGAAGGAACCACCTGCACAGCAGCCTTACCCTGGGGACTTGGTATACCACGAGCTAACCAATCCTCTTACTACCTAAGCTCTTGTGAATTAGGTTTTCCTTTACAGATTAGGACATCCTTACAGATATAGCAACTCATTTAAAACTTACAAAGAAAAAAAAAAAAAAAAAAAGCTGCACAAGCCAAAATGCCCTTGTCTTAGGCTGGCAACTAGTTCTCCATAAATGTTACTGGTAACAACTAGAAGTGACTGTTGCCTGGCGGATGGCCTTTGCTGACCTCGACTGATGTCATGTCCCCTCCCCTTGGCACACACACTGCACACTTCCCCCAAGTGCCTGTCTCCACCTTGTCTGATGGGCTCCAGGTCTCCCTTCCAAGCTCAGCTCAGTCGCCTCCTCTTCTGGCCTCTCAGAGACCAATTCTCCCAGCTCCATCAGACAGAGCACTACCAGAATCCTCTCCCAAACTCTACTCACCTCATCTTGATCTACAGCAGCAGTTCTCAACCTGTGGGTTGCGACCCCTTAGGGGGTCTAACAACCCATTCACAGGGGTCACCTAGGACCATCGGAAAACACATATTTCCAGTAGCAAAATTAGTTATGAAGTAGCAACAAAAATAATTTTATGGTTGGGAGTCACCACAACATGAGGAACTGTATTAAAGGGTCGCGGCATCAGGAAGGTTGAGAACCACTGCTCTACAGACTATGAGCTCCTTGAGGGCAGGGCCAGCATTTCTGGTCCCTTTATCTCTATCAGCAGGGCAGAAGGCTCAGCAGTTGGCCTGATGCACCGACACGGAGGTTAGCGCCAGGATCATTTCACAGCTTCCTGGGGCTTGTTTTACTCACAAAGAAAACAAGTCTAAGACAGATGGAGCTCAGCCTAGCACAGGGATTTTCCAGTTTTCCTTAAGAAGTGGAAGATCGAGCTACACAGAGGGTACATTTCTACAAGGTCACAACTGGCTGGAGCTAACAGGGATGGTCTCTCAGATGGGGCAAGGGCTCTGTAGTTTGTCGCAGTTGTCACCACTCCCTCCTGTCTCTCCTGACACCAAGGCTCAATGCCAGTTGCCACCTATCACCTCTACCAGGCCTGTGTCATTCATTTCCATTACACAGCTGAGCCCTGTAAGTCCTGGAGTTTGTCACCATGAACTTCGGCAGGACACAGCCACCCCTGCTGCCTTCTGCAGGCAGCCAGGGCAAATCACCCAAATAAAAGCTGTTTTTTCACTCCTTCTCCCCCCCTCCCCCACACACACCCCAGGCTTCACACTAAGCTACACGAGCTCTCCCTGGGGTTGACACGAGGCCTTAGGCACAGGAAAGGGACGTGACTTCCTCTAGCTCCCCAGGGCCTTGTGGTACCTGTACCATCACCCAAACCTCCCATAACTCTCTGACTGTGACATCGTTGGATTCTTGGCCTCATGTGCCTTGGTGGGAGTTTCTGGCCTAGCCTTCCATGGGGCCGGTGTCCACTCAAACTACAGAGGCCTTGGTAGATATGGGAGCTTAGGCCTCCTTTCATCAGGAGGCCTTGGTTTGGCCTCCTGCTGAAGTTTTATAGCAGGTTTCACCGAAAGAGATGTGGAAGACATCCTGGTGGAGAACCTTAATCTGGTCTTCCCTCCCCACCTGGCCCTCGGTGGCCTGGCACCGTAGCTGCTTCCTCATGAGGTCTCACCTGAGCTGGGGTCACAGCTCCTGGTGCCTCCCCATCACCGTCCGACTCCTCCTCGCTGCTGCTCTCCGAGTCCTCCTCCCTCTTCTTAGCCTGGGTGGCTGTGGGTCCTGTCTTCCCAGGGGGTGGCGGGGCAGTCCCCTTCCTGGGGGACCCCTTGGTGGGGGCCAAGGCAGTTCGAGCCTGGGTGGTCTTCCTGGGCTTTGCCTGGAGTGGCAGAAACAGAATCAGGGGAGGGAACGCAGAGGGACAGAGATGAACGGGCATATGCGGTTGTGCGGTAGGGACTCCTGATGGGGAGGCACAGGGCTGCTTCTGCCCTCCGGGCCTCACCGGAGGGGGAGCCTTCTCCTCGCTGTCCGTCTCTTCCTCACTGCTCTCCGAGCTGTCCTCGACTGGCCCGGAGGCCACTGCCTTCCCCACAGCTGGCACAGACACCTGGCCCTGCACCGAGACAGCGGGACTCTGCGGGGTTCTCGCCAACAGCTTTACCTGAATTGCACGGAGGTAACAGTGTTGAGGGAAGAAGTGAGCAGCACAGCTCTTTCCAGGTTAAACCCACCCACGGTGTGACGGTGGGAGGCTGCTCCTGCTTGGGCAAGGCCCTGGTCCAGGCTGGGGCCACTGCTTAGTTCTTTTCTCTGCTCTACCCCCAGCTTTTCCTGGGGCTTCTGGTCCCACTTGCCTTGGCCGGGGACCCCTGTTTAACTTGAACAGCTGCAGTGACCACTTTCCTGGGAGCGGATGTTACCCCTTTGGCTGAAGCCACTCTGGTGGAAGCGGGGTTGGTACTGGTCCGAGGGGTTTTCACTGAGGCCTTCACCTGGGAAAACAAAGAGGGAGCTATGGAGATGCAGCAGAGCAGTCAGCCAAGAACACGGACTCTGGAGTCAGATGTCTGAGTTTGACTCTGGTACCTCCCTTTCGTAGCTGTGTGAACCTGGGCAAGCCATTTGACCTCACTGGGCCTCAGCTTCCACCTCTGTAAAATAGGGTTATCATGAGGACTAAGGGAGAGTCACAGTATGGAACAGTTCCTGGTATGTAATAAGCACTGAAACTCATTACTGTGAGCACTTTTCTTAGCCAATCACAAGCTCACCCAGAGCAAAGGAGTTTTCTAGGCTCTTTCAGTGAGCTGGCCATGTGATTAAGTTCTAGCTAATGGAATAGAAGTTGAGCACACATTCCATTTTCTTACACATGCAGGGAACATGTGTCTTCTCCCTTCTGGCTGGCTGGGATGCTGAAGTAGTAGCTAGAGCTCAAGCAGCCAACTTGGTCTATGAGGTGGGAGCCAGGCATGAGGATGGCAGAACGAGACAGAAAAACCATTGTTGTTTGAAGTCTTCTTTAGCTTAACCTAATGTTAATTGACTCTAGGGAATCCCCAAAATGCCTGCCAGGGTCCCCGGCAAATACTGACTTAGAGAGATGAGAGAAATACAGTGAAATCCTTGACAGAGCATGAAAGCAAGCCCTGCTCATATGAAACAGAGTGAGCGATTTGGCAGTATCTCAAGGCCCCTGCCTCTGTCAGAGATGTCATCTGATCAGTGCCAGAAGAAATCCTCCACACCCCAGATTCCCTCATCCACATGAGAACAAATAAAATTAAGTCAGAACTTAAAGAAAAACAATCCCCTAAAGTACAGACTCTGTATGTCTTAAGGCCAAGGTGCTCGGCACAGCACTCGAATCATCCACAGAGGGGTAATGTCTCTTACGTAGACAAAACAAAAGGCACAAAGACTAACCTGACCTAACAGGTCTTATATGCATGTATGCATGAACAATGGACATGGACAACAAAGTTGGGGACAGGGTGGGGAGGGAGAGGGAGGAGGGAATCAGTGGGATAAAAAGGAGAAATATCTGTAACAAAAATAATTAATTAAAAATAAATAAATAAATAAAAGGACTGAAATCATACAAAATATGTTCTCTGGTTACAACAGGATTAAACTGGAAATCAACAACAGAAAGAAATCTGCATAATCCTAGATTATTTGGAAATTAATCCACCTCTAAACCCACAGTTCAAAGAATAAAAATAAAAACTACATCATTTCAAATCCACAGGAGGAAGCTAATGTAGTCCTTAGAGGAAAATTTAAAGCTTTATATACTTATATCAGAAAGAGCTAAAATCAAAATTTTAAATTCTACCTTAAGAAGCTAAAACAAGAACAAATCAAAACTAAAGAAAATAATAAAAATCAAATTGGAAATTAATTAAATAGAAAAGAAGAAAACAGTAACAGAGAAAACTCAATGAAACCAAAGGTGATTCCTTGAAAAGAACAACAAAATTGATGTCTTTAGCTAGACTGACCAAGAAATAGGACGAAACATAAATTAGCAAAATTAGGAGAGAAAGCAGGACACCACTCTAGACGCTACAAAAATTAAAAGGATTATGAGGTAATATTATAAACAAATATATGCCAAGAAAGTCGACAAGTGAGATGAAAACAGATCAATTTCTAGAAAGGTATAAATTATTAAGTGGGCACAGAATATTTAAAAGGCAGAAAACAGAAACTAACTCAAGAAGAAAAAACTCTGAATAGAACAATATCAATTAAAAAAATTAATTTAGGCCTGGGCCTGTTTGGCACAGTAGTTGGAGCATCGGCCTGCAGACCAAAGAGTTTTGGGTTTGATTCTGGTCAGGGGCATATACTGTGGTTCGGTCCCAGCTCCTGGTCCAGGTTGTGCGGGAGGCAACCAATCTATGGATATGTCTGTCTGTCTCTCTCTCTCCCCCCTCCCTTCCTCCCTCCCACTCTGTCTGCAGATAAATGGAAAAATATCCTTGGGTGAGGATTTAAAAATGAATAAATAAAATTGTTTAAAAAAAAAAAAACTAATTTGGTAATTAACCCCATCCCCAAAAGAAAAAGCCCAGGCCCGGATGGATTCACTAGTGAATTCTATTAAGAAAGAAACAGTACCAATATAAAATAAACACAGAAAACAGAGGAGAAAATACTACACAACTCATTTTACGAGGCCAGTATCATACTGACACTAAAACCAGGCAAACACATCAAAGAAAATTCAGACCAATGTTCCAAATGAACACAAATACAAACACCTTTAACACATGATTTAGCAAGCCAAATCCAGCAACAAATAACGAGTATACACCATGACCAAGTGGGATCTAAGAATGAAAGGTTGGTTTAATATCTGAAAATTAACTAATGTAATATATGAATCAAACAAAGAAAAAAACCCAAAAATTTGACAAAAATCCAACTCCAACTCATGATAAGAAGTCTAAACAAATTAGAACTAGAAGGATACTTTTTCAACCTGATAAGCGTCGGCTGGCGGACCAGTCTCTTGGGTTTGGTTTCTGCTAAGGGCACGTACCTCAGATGCAGTTTGTCCGGGTTGGGGTTGTGTGGGTGGCAATCAGTTATGTGTCTCTCTTGCATCAATGTTTCTCTCTCTCTCTCTCTTCCTCCCTCTCTCCCTCCTACTCTAATCTGAAGATAAACGCAAAACAGTGTTCTCGGGTGAGGATAAAAAACCAAAAACATACAGCTATCATCATACCTAACAGTGACAGACGAAATGCTTTACCTCTAAGAGTAGAAACAAGAAGGATGTCTGCTCTCATCACTACACAACAAGGTACTGGAGGTTCCAGTCAGTGCAATAAGGTAAGGGGGAAAAAACCCAAACATCTAAATCAGAAAGGAAAACGTAAAACTGTCCTTCTTTGCAGATGTAATCTGTGTATAGAATCTACAAAAGCCATTGAACTGGTAAGTGTGAAAATGTCAACATACAATAAACGATCAGGCCCAGAAGACACCCCACTACTTACTCAGCCATTCTCACACAAGGGCATTTAAATTCTGAATCATCTCCTTCCTGTCTCTGGCAAATTTAGTTTTCTAGAACCAATCCTGTCTTTGCTACTTTGGTTTGGACCTTGATTCCCAAATGGGTGGTTTAATTGGAGCTGGGTGGGTGTCTCTGAGCAGACTGGAGACTATCTGACTCATTTCTGACCCTTGCAAAGCTGAGCAGTGTGAAACCCAGTTAGCATGTACAGCATTTTGAGGGTGAGGCACTGTAAGTACTACCCCATTTAATCATAACTGCACAACAGAGGCACAGTTACTATCCTCCTCCTTCAGATGAAGGCAAGGAAACAGAGGTGGTCAACAAGGCTCCTCTTGTCAGCCCCACCAGTTTTAGCAGAGGCTCCTCATTCCTCATACCTCTTGAAGCAAGGAAAGGCACTATCTCCTGACAGGGCATCAGCTGCACGGCTAAGCTCCTAGAGAGGGATTAGCTTCTCTATTTTTCATCCGGAGAGACAGTAAGACCCCAAAACCATAACCATTTCTGTGGCTGGAAAAATTTGTCCAAGATGTGGCAGAAGAAAGTGAGAAAGGCAAAGGGTTTTGAGGCAGATACTATAGGGCAGAGGCCCAGCTCTGACCTTCCCTGGATGGCTGAGCTGGAGCATGGTACCAAACAACTCCTTTAAACTCTAATTTCCTTCTCCAGAAACAATGCAAATGAGCACTATGATACAGGTGGGAAGCTCAGATGGGAAGACAAGTATTTAAGTGATCAGCACACTGAAACTTGTTCTAGAATGTGTCCACAGCCTGGAAAAAGGGGATAGGAGCCTGTTGGGGCAAGACTCTGGGAGGGCCCATGCCTAGTTTAAAAACTCAATAGAGGAATCACAGGACTTTGAGTCCTATAAGGTACTGGTGAGAGGGGAACCAAAAAAATCTATAGAATTGTGTGGTCTGGTCCAAGGAAAAAAGAAATTAACTTCTGAGTGGTTATCGAAAAGCAACAATTAAAAATAATAAATAGGCCCGGTCAGTGTTGCTCAGTGGTTGAGTGTCAACCCATGCACCAAGAGGTTGGTGGTTCGACTCCCGGTCAGGGCACATGCCCAGATTGTGGGCCCGATCCCCAGTAGGGGGCATGTAGGAGGCCGCCAATCAATGTTCTCTCATCGATGTTTCTCCCCACCCCAAACCAATAAAGAAAATACTACTACTACTACTACTAATAATAATAAACAGTGGGCAGGTGGATGAGTGCAGGTAGTGAGCTACCTTCTCCCAGTTCTTCCAGGCTGAGAGGACTTGACTTTGATGCACAGCAGCCTGGCCCTTCTCAGGAAGATGAGAGCTGGCCGTGCGCAGGCCCCTTGCTGGGTGTGGCAGGTGAGATCTTACTAAATTCTCAACCTATAAGGGTTAATTTTCAATTTATAGAAGAGTAAACAGAGTCCCTGATGGATTACATCCCTTTTTAGGGACTTGAATCCTGGCACCCACTGTTCGCCCCTACCACACGGTCTCCCCAGTGATTGCGTCAGAATGCTCTGCTCGAGGCTACTCACCCAAGCCAGGCGCTCTCCCACCCCTGGCCTTTGCATAGGGTGGGGTTTCTCTGAACACTCCAGGTCACCTGGCCAACTCAGCCCACAGTTTAGATGCCACTTCCTCCAACTGAAAAACCCCTAGATGCTGTCACTTGCCATGTTCTGTTAGCCCAGGTACACATCCTCTATGTCAGCCCTATCACTATGCTGCAATAACCTGTGTCCATGTCCATGCCCCCCTTCTAGGTTGGGAACTCAGGGCTAGGACCACAGGAGCCCCAGGACAGAGAGCACCTGGCAGACAGGGTATTCAACAGAGCCTATGAAAAGCATAAAGAACCTCAGTGGGAGCTCAGAAGGCAACGCAGGAGCCCTGGAGCCCTGATGGGCAAGAGACAAAATGGTAACAACTGGGGAACGAGGCTGAGCTGCGGCTGCCCCTGAGACTTCAGCAGAGCCCAGACAAGCCCATCCTAGGCTGTCCCAGGCGCTGATGTGGGAGGGATGGCTGGCTTCTCCTAGGCCTCACCTGGGCTGGAGCCAAGGCAGCCTCTTCACTTTCTGAGTCTTCCTCACTGCTCTCTGAGTCTTCGTGCGTCTCAGCTTTGACCTGGGCCACCATAGGCCCTGCCTTCCCAGGGAGTCCCAGGGTGGTCCCTTGTCCTGAGGGTCCTTTGGTGGGCGCTGAGGCAGCTTTCACTGGCAGGCTTTTCCCCACAGACTTAGCCTAGAATGACATGGAAGAGAGCTATGTCACAGGACTCCAAAGGACCACAGTGGGCTGGCTCGAGTCGGCCAAACACACGGCCTCACCTGTCCCCCTGCTGTGGCAGGAGCCGTCTCCTCCTCACTCTCTGATTCCTCGCTGCTTGAAGAGTCCTCCTCTGGCCTCTGGGCACCCCTGGCCAAGGCTGGGGATGATGCGCAGGCTGGCGAAGTCACTGTTCTTGTTTTCCAGGGAACTGGTGTGTCAACTTGCACTGGGGGGACCTTGGCAGATGCAGGGGTAATGGGAGTGCCCTTCCTTGGGGAGGCCTTGGTCTGAGGAGTTTTTATAGCCAGTTTTGCCTGAGGAACACAGAAAATAGAGGCTGGAGGATACTGGATTCTGAGCCTCCATCTGTCCTGGGGTGAAGCTCACTATTGTCCCACCCCCATAGCTTCCTATGACGCTGACCAGTGGGGACCACTCAGGGTCAGGCTATGTGGCAGCCTCACCTGAGTGGGAGTCATCGCTGCAGACGCCTCCTCCACACTGTCTGACTCCTCCTTGATGCTCTCCAATTCTTCCTTGGACCTTCTGACCTTGACCTGAGTGGCTGCAGGCCCTGCCTTCTGAGGGGACCCCTTGATGGGATTTGAGGCAGATCGGACCTGGAGGACTTTCCCGGAGGACTTTGCCTGGAATGAGACACACGAGGTTAGGGGAGGGAGACACAAGAGGCTGACAGGCAAGCAATCACAGAGCAGAGAGGGAGGGGACTCAGGCACTGTGCGGGCAGGGAGAGAAGAGCCTTACAGGCAGGGGCCTTACCTGGGCCGAGGTCACGACTGCTGGCATCTCCCCGTCACTGCTTGACTCCTCGCTGCTGCTCTCAGAGTCCTCCTCCTGCTTCCGGGCCTGAGCCAAGGTGGCTGCAGAGCCGGCCTTCCCAGCTGGTACGGGGACAGTGCCTTTCCCAGAGGGTCCCATGGCTGAGGCAGCTCTGCTTTGAGAGTTTTTTCCCAAGGGCTTTGCCTGGGAGTGATAAGGGACAGGATTAGGGCAGGGGGCTCACAGAGGAAATGTGTAAGACAGGAGAGGAGGAGGGCAAATGGGGGACTAGGGCTCGAGCGGCAGGGGGAAGACAAGCCCACGGTGTTCTGCAGGCAGGGCAAGGCCATGGCGAGTGTCCCCCAGCCTCACCTGAGCCAGGTTTGAGGTTACAGGCGCTGCTGCTGGCGCCTCCTCCTCACTGTCCGATTCCTCGCTGCTGCTCTCCGAGGCCTCCTCGGGCCTCCCTGCCTTGGCCTGGGCTGCTGCAGGCCCTGCCTTCCCAGGGGGTGCCGGGACAGCCCCCTTCCTGGGGGACTCCTTGGTGGGGGCTGAAGCAGTTTTGACCTGGGGTGTTTGCCCCGAGGGCTTCACCTGGAGGGAGAGAAACAGAATTGGTGGGTGTGAGGAAACAGGAGACCACACAGGACCATGACACTACACTACACACAGCACACTGTGAGAAGGGGTGGGGCAGGGCTGGGAGCACGCCTGGGCGCTGGTGCAGGGAGAGGCCAAGCCTTCTGGGGAGGGGCACGGGCACGAGCTCTGCTCCCCAGGCCTCACCTGAACTGGAGTCTTGGCAGCTGGTGCCTCCTCCTCACTGTCCGATTCCTCGCTGCTGCTCTCCGAGGCCTCCTCGGGCCTCCCTGCCTTCCCAGGGGGTACTGGGACAGCTCCCTTCCTGGGGGACTCCTTGGTGGGGGCGGAGGCAGCTTTAACCTGGGGGGTTTTCCCCGAGGGCTTTGCCTAGAGAGAGAGAAGCAGAATTAGGGGAGGCAGCCCAGAGGGTGGATGTGAAGAGACATAGATCACACAGGGTCAACAACACCTCACACCCCCAAATCCCACACTCTGCACGGGGAGGGGTGGGGCAGGGCTGGGAGCACGCCTGGGCTCTGGTGCAGGGGGAGGCCAAGCCTTGTGGGGAGGGGCACGGGCACGAGCTCCCCTCCCCAGGCCTCACCTGAAGTGGAGCCTTGGCGGCTGGCGCCTCCTCCTCACTGTCCGATTCCTCGCTGCTGCTCTCCGAGGCCTCCTCGGGCCTCCCTGCCTTCCCAGGGGGTGCTGCAGGCCCTGCCTTCCCAGCGGGTGCTGGGACAGCTCCCTTCCTGGGGGACTCCTTGGCGGGGGCAGAGGCAGCTTTAACCTGGGGGGTTTTCCCCGAGGCCTTCACCTAGTAAGAGAAAAAGAGCAATCTGTTCCCTTCCTCCTGAAAACCCCCTTGTGACACCTTCAGAATAAAGCCGAGGCCTCAGTGGGGCTCTTGGGACCCCCTGCTTCTCTCCTCACTCCCCACCTTGACTGATGCTCTGACCTGGCCCATCAGCTCCACACTCTTTAATTCCTGAGGCCTTCACACCCCCTGCCCACTTCACCTGGCCACCACTGCTTCCTCCTCCGGGTCACAGACAAACCCCAGTTCCCAGGCACTGCCCACGGTTGCCCTGCAGGTCGCCCAGCTGGGCTGCCCCACCAACGAGAAAGCTCTGAGCACAGCACCGTGTCTGGCCAAAGGCTGCTGTGCCCTCAGTGCTGCTGGCCCCAGTGCTCACCTGACTGGGCTCAGGGGAGGGAGTATGCAAAGGCCCAGAGGGAGGCCCTCCCTGAGCTTTCTACACATGGACAGCAGGAGGACCCCTGGGAAGCCTGTCCTAGCCTCATGGGGCGAGGTCCCCAGATCCCGGTCTTCCTCACTGACTCCTGCTGCGCTCCAGCTCTGACTTGGCCTCAGGGTTCTGGCAGGGCGGCTTTGAGCTCTGTCTTAGAAAGGTCAGAGCTGCTTGGTCTGAGCCCATCCCCCCAGAAAATCAGCGGCTCTGATCACTTTCCTTCTAAACACCTTCCCGAGCAGAGGGTGTGGGCTGCTCCAGACAGGTTTTGTTTGGCTTGGATCTTTTTAAATTTTTCAACCGATATGGAGAAAGTAGATTTTAGGGAAAAGTTCACATTTGGGCTCCTTCCAAAAAACGAGTGGCAGGCAACACGGGGTAGACCCGGGCACAGCAAGACTGCCCCGAGCTGAGGAGCAGCAGCCTGTGTAGACAGTCTGCACTCTCATGTCACAGCCTCGCTCCCACTCCCAGGAGGGGCCTTGGCACTTGCTCCCTGCCTGGAATGACCCTCCAACTGGCACGTGGTCTCCTCTCTTTTCCTTCAGGTTTTCAAAGCTTTACACGTCTCCTCTGCGAGGCCTGCCCCGAGCGCTCCAGATTAAATGGCCATCCACATCCCTCCCCGCCTCACTTCCCTCTTTAACAGTCACCAACATCTAGCAATGCTTACTGAACGTCTTCCGTGTACCATGCTGCCTCAGGCCTGGGTGTGAAGTGGGACCTCCGCTCCTGGGACTCACCTGGGCGGGCTCAGGGTTGCCTGGGCCTTTTACCATGACTGTCTGACTCTTTCTCTCTCTTCCCCCGATTCCAACAACTCCCCAGACCCTCTGCATTTCCCTTGGGACATACCCAGAGCCTCAGGGGCTGCATCCCTGCCCCCCCCCGGGGGGGGGGCAGCAGATAGAAGGTAAGCAAATTCCTGGTAGCTATCAAGCCATGATTTGGCCTGAGAAGCCAAGGGCCGAGCAATAAAAAGTTCTCAAGCCCGTCACAGCAGGGCTAGCGGAGATGAGGGTAGCAGCCCATTTACTAGACAGGGACACTGAGGTAAAGGGGAGTGACTGACAGAGCGGGGAACAGGACCACCCTCTGGGATGCAGCCACCCTAGGCTGCTGTTTGGCAAGAAGGGCATCCCCACAGGTACCCGGAGCAAGCCCCGCTGCCCTTGACTTTGAGTGTCATACCCCTGCCTCCCTCTCCCCAAGGCAAGTCTTCCCTGGCAGAGGAGGTGCTCGTTACATAGCTGGGGCCATGGGAGAGCCCCAGGCTGCGGGGACCAGGAGGCCCCAAAGGGCAGCCCTCCCCCGGGCCTCACCTGGTTGGGTTTCCCCGTAGGGGCCTCCTCCTCACTCTCCGAGTCCTCCTCGCTACTCTCCGAGGCCTCCTCGGGCTTCTTGGCCCCACTGGCTGGGGTTGGGGCACCTCCTCTGACTTGGGATGTCACATGCCCTGTCTTCCCGGAGGTGGGGGCTGCCCTTTTCCCTGGAGACTCCTTGGCAGGGTCTGGCGAGGCTTTGACCTGTGGTGGTTTTACTGAGGGTTTCATCTGGAACAAGAAGATGGAATTAGGGAAGGAACAGGCCTTGCCTCAGGAGGGTCTTCGATGCTCCACTGTTTACAAAGCCCTCTCAAACAACTCACTGAGACAGACACTACTGTTACACCCACTTTCCAGGAAAGGACAAGCAGCTCTGAGAGGTTAACTCACTCAAGACCAATACTGAGGGGCAGAGCTGTGACGGAACCCATGTCTGTGCAGCTTTGGGGGCAGAATTTTCAAACCCTGTGCTCCTCTGCCACCTGGCATACAGGGTCCAGCGCAGAGGGGTAGCTTCTCCCCAACAGGAATGCCCATCCTCGTCTGCCTCAATTGCAGTATCTAATCATGGTGGCCACCCCGAGGGCCAGGGGGCCAGTATCTGAAAACCAACCTTGCCACTGGCTTGCTGGGGTACCTTAGGCATATTCTTTCCCTCTCTGAGCTTTCTTAGACCTCTAAAAGCCTGACATTTCCAAGGCAGGCAGTACCCTACCTCCATCTCTGCTGTCAGTGAGACCTCACCTGACCCTGGGTTTCTGGGGCAGCCATCTCCTCAATCCCAAACTCTTCCTTGCTGCTGCTGGAGCTGTGCCCGGCCTCTGGCCCACAAGGCCACGTGTTTAACTGCTGGTTTCCCAGGGCATCCTATGGCTAGCTGCATCTAGGGCCCAAAGGTGGGAATGGAAAGTGGGCAGCACATGAAGCCAGGCCTGTGGTAGATGGGGGTGAGGACTCCACCTTTACAGGTTACTAGGTGAGGCAGGAGAGACGGGAAGTACTCCGGGCACCAGATCCATCCATCCTTGAATCCTGCTGGTTCCCCCTCCAACATCTTTCCACTGGGCCCCCTGGTGTCAGCTCCAGTATTTCTCCAACAGCCCCTCAGTGGTCTCACTACCTTCATTCTGTCCTCATTCCAGGCCACAACCAGTAACCTTTTTGAAACATAAATCAGGTCATCTTAGCCCTGTGCCTGAAACTCAGCAATGGCCTCTCACAGCCCTGAGAATAAAATCCCAACTCTCTCCGGTGGTCCACATGGTCAGAGGATGTGGCCCGACTATCTAACCGATCTTACGTCACTTTCCCCCTCATTCTCAAAATTGTAGATCAGCAACCCTTACAAGCACCGAACTCTGTCTCCGTCTCTGCTCGTGCTGTCCCCATTGTCTACATCATGTTCCCACCACAGCCCCTTGTGGCTCTCTACATCTTCCCTACAGAGTCACATCAGCATTGGAGTGAAGTTTCTGAGGGACCCTTGCTTCGCCACAGCAGCAGGACCCCTCCTAGCTACCTTATCACAATTGCACCCTAGCAGACGCACCATGAGAAATGACTCCCCAGTCACAGCTCAAAGATGCAAGGCCACAGACCAAAACCTGCCCATCTCTGGTCAGGTGCCTGGGCCTGGCATTTGCCAGCGGGCTCAGACCCCCGCAGCAGCCTCACTGCACTCGCCTAGATCGCACCACAGGACAGCACCCTCCTGTGCCTGGGCCCTTGCTTGTGCAGCTCTTCCTGCCTGAACACCCGTTCCTACATCCTGCCCCCTTGGTGAAGGCCCGTGTGTCACAGCCCTGCTCCAGGGCCACCTCTCCCAGGAAGCCTGCCTTTGTCTTAGACAAATGGCGTCTCTCTCACAACCGTGGACCCTTCTCAGACCCAGAGTGCAATGAGCAGCACCCGATCCCAACCCCCAGACCTCAGCCATTCCAGCTACCGGTCCCACTGGTCTGTGAAGCCAGGCTCCTGGGAGGGAGGGTCAAAGGTTTGCAGAGGGCAGCTCCTAGGGACGAGCTGCAATTACCTCCACATCCGTCTCATCGCTGGAGGTGTCCTCGCTGGAACTATCGACCTGGCCTGCTGGTGCCATTCCTGAGGGAGGAACAGGGAGGGCACTGAGGCCACCCTTCCCGGACCCGCCCGCACTCCACCACGCCACACCAGCTAATCAACGCCAGGCGCTGAGTGCTTGAGCCCCGCTTCACAGCTCCACCATCTCTTGAAGCCCCAGAGCTGAGGTGCATTCCACCTGCGTCCCTGTTTCTGCACACCTCCGAGGTCCTGGTGAGGGTATAATAGGTCCTAACACGTGTGCCAGCTTAGAAAAATCTCCTTCCACCATCATACTGAGGCAGGCAAGACAAACACCCATTTTACAAGAGAAATGGAGGCAAACCCAGGCCTCTCAGTTTAGTCTCTAAGCCTCTAAGATGGGCCTTATACCCACCTGAGAGCAATAAATCAGAAAATGCTCCACTATCCCCCAGGCTGCTCAATTCCCTCAGCAAAGCCTGATGCATCCCTGTGGCTGACTCGCCCTCATCAAGGGGAAGGGAAAATAGTCTGAGGCGGGGCGGGGGCTCGCTGTCATGGAGACAAGCCCCTGAATTCTAAAGTGCCCCAGAGCTTGGCAAAACAGTACCCAGGCCTGCCTCTCCAGCCCACACTCAGGGTTCTTCTCACCAGGCTTGGCAGTGGTTCCGAGGGCTGGGACGCTGCCCAATGACTCAGTTTCTGAGACCAGGATGGTGTTTGCTGAGAGCCCTGTCAACTTTTTAGGTGACTTCCCGGAGAGGAGGGGGGCCACTGCCTTCCCGGAGGCAGGGTGTGGTGTGGAGTTCACTGTCTTGTTGACTTTCTTGGTCTTTGCCTACAGAGAACACACTTGAGTAAGTGACAGACACACTTGAGTAAGGACCAGTGAACTAGGAACACAGACCACATCTGAACCCAGCCCTGCCACTTCCTAGCTGTGTGAGTGTGGACAAATCACCTCCCTTCCTCTCTCTTTCTTCACCTTTAAAGTGGGGCTAAAAATGGTGCCTCCCCTCACCGCGATGTGGGGAGCACTAGGTTACTGTTCTGGGAACACACTTGTTACTTGCTAAGTGGTCAATGGCAGTTTGTTGTGGTTATCATCATTATTTCATAATTATTTTTTCAGGAAAGGAAACTGAGGCCCAGAGTGGTGAAAGGACTTACCAAGATCACACAGCTGGTAACTTTGGCTGAGATTCGAATCCAGGTGAGCAATTACCCACAACCCTACCTTCTCTGACACAGGAGACTGCCCCCCACAGGGCATTTCTACTCTTTCAGGTAACAGCTTGCAAAAACGTGGTCCTACTCACCTGGGCTTTTTCTTTCAGGCTTGATGGCAAAACCGCCTTCACGACCGAGGAGTTGGTGGAAGCTAATCTCGGGGCTGCAAAACACAAACACCCGCCGATGAGCCAGGTGAGCCTGTTCTCACTTAAAAACAGCAAACAGGTTTCCCCTCACTTGAGAACTGGTGTGGCTGCCTGGCGCAGGATAAAGATCTGAGGTCCAGCCCAGATTTGTGGGAAAGAACTCTGTGGAACATGAACCACATCCACCGGGAGCGAGAGAGGCAAATGAAAGCTACACGCCTGCATCTTCGATGGAGTCCCATCTCCCTGGTGAAGAGACAGAGGCCCCCAGAGGAAAAGGACTGGCTCAGTCCTGACGCGTGCTACCAAGAAGGCACTGGGGACACCAAGTTTGACACAGGGGAAGGGCTCAAATAAATACTGAGACAGATAGCTGGGCCCTTTCGACCTTCCCCTTAAAAGGTCCTGGTCTTCCCAGGGCTCACTGAAGGAGAAACTGGAGCTGGCACGCCAAACAATCCAATACCCAGTAGCCTGTTCCCCAAAGGTGCTGGGCCCTGGGCTAAGCCCCCACAAGCACCAATGATGGGAGCCCCCCCAGCAGTGCCCAGCATGCAGGGCTCTTACTGGCTTTGGTGGTTTCAGCTTCTGCCTCCTCCTCCTCCTCTTCCGAGCTCTCCGAAGTGCTAATGGGGTCTGACACTCGGGCCTTCTTGGCCTGCAGTGCTGCATCTTCCTCGGCCTTCCGCTTCCGGCCAATCTCCGAGGTCCTGCAGGACAAGAGTGACTGGTTATACCAACTGGTGACAAGGACATCTCCAGATTTGAAAAGAAAGACCTTCCCACATCCTCTCACCACTCCAAAGGAAATACGCATAAAGAGTTTCATCAGCAACGAAGACAGAGTAGATAAAATTCTGCACTTTCCCTCGTTTCATAAAGCATTTTAATAATTGTGTAGTAGTCTTCAAGATAGTCAGGAATGGTCAATGACATACTAACAGTAGCTAACAGGTGCTAGCACCACAGGCACTTCAGAGCCATCCGGGCTCCTCCCTGCAGTGCCCTCTTCTTAGAAGTCTCTGCCCAGGCCCGCCTGTCCTTCAGACCTCATCTGTAACACAGCCTCCTCAGAAAGGCCCTCCCCGATCACACTCCTGCCCCAAGATCCTCTCTGCCGTCACCCTGTTTCATTTTCTTCAGAGCACTTCTCTCTCCCGTAATTTTACTTACTTCCTGCCTGACGCCCCATCTATACAGTAAGGTCCGGGGATGGGGAGGGCTGGCAGGAACCTTTTCCAGCTCACTAAGGTACCCTTAGTGCACAGCACATGTCTCAAAAAATGAACGACTAAATGACCTGCCCAGGATCAAAGAGTACATCTAGGGCATTGGCAGGATGAGCACTCAGATGGCTGATCCCTGGAACATCCAAGTATCTCTTCTTCCCCATCCTCCCACCCGGAGGGAGCCACTCTCTGTGCCCATGTTGTCCAGCTGTGACAGACATTGCTCTGCCACAGTCTGGGGTGTGCTGCTCAGCTCCCTGGTTCCCAGGAAGGTCACTTATTGAGAATCTCCTGTTAAAAAATATTTATTACATGTATCAATTGTTCTGCCTCTCTCTTCCCAGCAGTTTTATAAGGGAAGGAGCTGTTCTCTGGTTTGTTCCCAGTTATATCAAGAATAGTCCTGGCTCAGAGTAGGAGCTATGTAAATTTGGGGGGAGGGGAGGGGACCGGAAATACCCCCAGCAGCCAGGTTTAGCACTTTATCTACTATTATTATCAGGGAAACCATTTGTCCATGGTCATACAGCTAGTTGCTGGGTGTGAATTTGCCAAGACGCACTAAGCTAGGCTTCCTCTGGTGGATATGAGGTTCCCATTTCACCCAGTACTCCTTACCCACAGGGGCCAGGGGCAGAGAAGGGCTTGTGGTGCAGCTCACTGAAGCAGTTCTCTGGGAAAGGAAGTGCTGTGACTAACAGCCAAGACACTGGCCAAGTTGAAGAGGGTGAGGGAGAGGAAGTGTGGGGTATGCCCTGTGCTTGCTTTAGCAACAGAGAAGAGTCAAGAACTGAGTGCTGGCTGGGCTTTTAAAGACCTTGGAAGCTGGGATCCCTTCCATACCATCTGCCTTTGCTTACATACCTCTGATAACAGGGAGCTCACCACTCCCACGGTACAGCCTCCCTAATGTTTGGATAGCTCTGAGACACCAAGCACTTGTGTTCAGAAGCTGAAACCTCTTCTTAAAGCAGGTACATACAGATCCCACTTCTGTCTCCCAGGGCCCCAGAGAACATGCCTCTCCCTTTGTGTCCTTACAGATGTGCAGACAGTGGTCCCCTCACCTGCCCTTTTGCCATCTCTTTTCCATCCTGAACAATTTAGTATTCTCTATGAGACATGACTCGAGGTTCTTCACCCATCTAGTTGGCTATGGTCAGACCAGTGCATGGAGAGAATACAATTAATTGTCCCCTCCTTCATTCTCAAACCATTCTTCGTGGAGACACCCTTGGATTATTTCCCAGTCCTTGAAAAGTACTTAAGTTTTACATGTTTCACACTCAACATGTCCTTGAAATTTTCCCCTCCAAATCAAGATCCCTCCCAGCTCCATGCACAAGCCAGATTCCTGAGATTTGATTAGATGGCCTCTCGCATCCATCCACAGATCCTGGTTTCATCCCTGAATATTCTTGGAATCCACTTCCTACCTCCTATTATTCCTGTCTCAAGCTCCCATCAGCTCTTGCCTGGATGATGAGGTCCACAGCCCCAACCATTCTCTCCAGGCTGTAGAGCGATCTCACCACTCTGCTTCACCCTTCCATGGCTCCTACACTCTTGGGATAAAGACATAACTTCTCACCATGGATAATCAGGCCTTGCAGGGGTGAGCCCTGCTGATTGCCCAGCCTCATCTGCACTGTACCCACCGCTATAGGCCTCAGCATTAGCAGTTCCCTCTCCGAGGTACACTCCACCTGCTTCTCCACACCCAATGCCTATTTCAGTCCCCCACTCCCTGCAGCTTCAAGTCAAAGGTCAGCGTAGGGAACCTTTCCTAGAACCCCAAATGAGGTTTAAGTGGTTTTGGCACTGGGTACCTCTTTTTTGTAATCCTTTCTACCACTGTAACTTAACATTCGTCTGTTTCATTCTTAGATGTATGCCTACTTCCCTGTGTCTAACGTCATCTCCAGGAAATGAAGAGGCATGTCTGTCTCCTGACATCTCCATACTTAGAACAGGGCTTGGTATTTAATTAAGTGCTCGGTAAATGTTTGTTGACTAAACGGAATAACAAATTGCTGAGAAGCTTCTGTCTTTATTGTTCAATAATGAATACAGCTTTCAATGTCCTCTCCTACTACCAGACACCCCTACATGTGACCTAGCTTTCTAGGAGCGATAATGGTGTCAACAGTGGACTTTGGGGACAGATCTTAGACCAAATTAGTACCTTAGCTTATTTCAAGCTGATAGTTAGGTGTGTCCCTACTCCACACCTTCAACACCATCAGACTTACTGTTGCCAGTGTGTATAGATGTCCAGAAGGGTTACGGGCTGAGCCGGTAAACTTTTCTGCAAAGAAGTAAAGAGAGAGCGGCAATTAAACCCCCAGCACAGTAAGGGTCCTCCTTGGGTCCAACTCTCCACACCTCATGACTTATAGTCAGGTGGTTGAGAAGGGGGCCATTTTGCCCTGGAAAATATGTTTGTTTGGCCCCACCAGTACCACCCAAACCTTGCAGAGACAAGCAGGGCAAGTATTTCCAGTTAAAACCTTTTTTTTTTTAATCCTCACCCGAGGACATTTTTCCTTTTTTTTTTGTTCAGATAGAGTGGGAAAGAGAGAGAGGAAGAGAGAGAGAGAGAAACATCAATGTGAAAGGGACATATCGAGTGGCTGCCACCCGCACGACCAACTAGGGCTGGGGACAAAGTGCAACCGAGGTACGTGCCCTTAGTGGGAACCGAACCCGGGTCTCTCTGAACCGCAGGCCAATGCTCTAACTGCTGAGCCAAACCGGCCAGGGCTCCAGTTAAAACCTTTTAAGACAACATGTTTGAGAGGGGTGCCTTCAAGAGACTGGAGTTGGAATGTTCTAGGATAGCACTTACTCAGCCCCCGGCCTCCCTGGCACTTTCCATGCTTAGAGGCCACAAGACAGGGCTCTTTCCACCCGACCTTTTAAAAGGCTTTTAAAGGTCAGGCTGATCAATCTCCCCACGGCACTATGAACCACAGCCCAACACCCAAGCATCCAGGGGGCATGCAGTCCACTTATCCACTGGGAAAGTACTAGAACCAAATGGTGCCAGTCCCTTGATAGAAGCAGAGGAAACCAGGTGAAATCCAGGCCTTTGGAGCCAAGGCCAGAGGGCCCACTGTCTCTGGAAATAAGAACCTGGGATGTCAAGTGCCTCAAGGAGGCTGAGTGAGCAATGTGTGGCAAAGGTAGAGGGCGTCAGGGATCTGGGCAGAGTGACCAAGAGGGTGCACCCGCAGTCACGCAGAACTCCTCTGTTAAATAGCTGGGCTAACCGCTTCACACTTCAGGTTCCTTCTTTATGACATGGGGGCAACAGCAGTACCCACCCAACAGGTTGCTATCAGGCCTAAACAAGATAATCTAGTCAGTGCTCAACACAGTGAGCTGGTACCACTGAGTCGTCTAGTGTCAGTTTCACTCTACTCCACCCTAGGAAACCGTCTTCTTCTTCTTCTTCGCATTTCTCAAATCATCAGGCCACCCCGCCCCCATCAGGACTTGCAATTCTGTTCTCTGAAATGCTCTCCACTGCTAACTACACAGCTCCCTCCCTCCCTCCCTTCCTTTAGGTCTCTGCCCAAATGTCGCCTTCGCAGAGGGGCTTCCTGACCACCCTATTTGTAACTGGACATCCCTATCCCCCTTGCCTGCCTTATTTTATAGCTAGCACCTACTCTCAACCGACACACTACATCACTAACTTTTTTATATTTGTCACCTGTCTGTCCCTGCTAGAATGTGTGCTCCATGAGCAGGACATTACTTTTACTTAGGCAAACGCCCCAATGAAGACAGGTGCTGTCTTTTGCCCTCCTTAGCTGTTAGGCGATATAAACGGAGTAAGAAGGGCGAGTGAGGTGTAGAGAGGACTAGAAAAAGCATAGATAAAAATCTTAGATCCCATCACCCTCTCGTCTCTTCAGGAGGTCCGGAGAGCAAGCACCAGGACCAGAGCTCCCAGTGGGGCCGGAGGAATACTGACTACTCATTTTACCAGCTTACAACCCTCCTCCGGCTTTCCGCTGCTCTTCAGATTAGGACCACACTGCCTACAACGGGCTGCTCTTCAGATTAAGACCACGCTGCCCACAACGGAGCTCCAGGCAGCACCCCTCCCCTCAAGGGGCCTCTAACACCCTCAGCCACAACAGGCTTTCCTAAGGCCAATCATCCGCAACAAGTTTCCTCCCACCACAGGGCATTTGCACCCCTGTCTGAACACCGCCCGCCTTCTCTCAGACCTCACATCAACACCGCTTCCTCAGGAAAACGGCCCTGGATTCCCCGACAGGGCCGCTGCCATTCCGGTCTTAGCACTATGCCCCCCACCCTTGGCACCCAACGTAGCGAGTGCACAGTTACTTTTATGACCCGTTGAGTTACGTCTCCCTCCCCTACTAGATTTAGGCTGTAAGCTCGGGCCGGGGGACGGTGCTCACCATTTTATCCCCGGCGCCCGAGCGCCAGGTTAGCAGTTGAAAGAATGAATGAAGAAGTTCGAATCCCAAAGCTGTCTGACTCAGTACAGAGGGCCTGAGCTCCAGCTCAGTTAGGGGGTCACAGGTCCCTTCTCTTGGCGCGCTCCTTGGCGTCCCGCTCCCGCGCCCCCTCCCCCCCCCCGGCGGGCTGCAAGGCACCCCTCGAACTTGTCGCTGCCGTCTCACCCTAGGGAGCCGCGCCGAACCACGTGGCTCGGCACACAGGAAACTTGAAGTCGCCGCTCCCAGAAAGAGGGTGGAGGTGCGGGACGCGGGAATTACAGAGCCCTGCGCGTGGACCACACGTCCCGGCCCGCCCACTGAACACGATAGCGAAACGGAGGCCCAGAGGGGCTGGGAGCCGCAGCGGAGGGCAGAGGCTGCGGACCCTTCGGCACCCCTCGTCGCGTCCCCGAGCTCCGAGGGACAGGCTCCGGGCGCCCGCCAGGGGAAGGGGCGCGGGCTGCCGCTCTCCAGCTCCCGCACGCGGCCCTCACACACGGCCCGCGCACGCTTACCTGGCCGCTCTGCTCCTTCACTTCCCGCGCCGCGCGCACGAAGCCGGCCTGCAACAGATGCTGGTAGATCAGGGGAAGCAGCTCCCGCCGCTTCCTGGCCTCAGCCATGCCGGCGACCTGCGGCTGCTCCGCTCACCTGCTAACCCAACCTCTGTCCCCGCCTGCCACTTCCCTCGTGCCCTTAGACCTCGCGCGCCCCACTTCCGGGTCCTCATTGGGCCGGCCGCGCAGCACGCCGGGAAATGTAGTCTAATCCCCTGGAGCGGCGGGTGAAAGGGGCGGGGCCTCCGAAGGACACGAGACCTCCCATTGGCGGGGAGGGGGCTTGGTTCGACCTGAGCCCGCCCCCTGGGCCGGCCATGATGAGTATGACTCCCTCTTAAACCTTCAGCCTTGGCCCCTGAAGGAGCTTGTCTTCCACGTTAGCTGTCTGAGGGATGCCATGGGGTTTTAGTCATCTCTGAACGTCGTAATCTGCATGCCTGTCTAGAGCAGAACTTCCAGTTACAAAGTCAGTTGATCATATCACACTTTTTAGGACCCATGAACTAGAAGTCTGTGGATGAAAAAGGGCCAGTACTAAACCGGGAGACCTGCGTGGCGGGCCTTACAAAGCAGAGCCGGAAAGCAACCCAACAGGATGGTCTGAAATGGAAACTTCCCAACTAAAGGCAGTTCACGGCGGTTGTCACGTCCTAGGCCCGTGTCTTCCTTGACAAAGGTCAATCTTTACCTTAACTAAGCCTGTCTTTGGTCTCTTTCTGCATCTATAATAATACAACTGATAACATACCTTTGGAATATCAAAGTAATTTTCTTTTGTCCCTGGACCCCTCAAAGTACAACCACTGCACCAGAGCAGAGATCACAAATCCCCTCATTGTTATCATATTTGTATCACATCCCCCCCCACCCCCACTTTGCTTTCTCCTGCCTCCCTGATCTATCACCAATGGATTTCATGTAACCCTTTTACACCTTCTCCTTTGATTGTAATGTGTAAAACAAGGTGCAAAACTGCCATTCTCTGGAGCATTTTCTCAGTCCATTGAGATTTTGCTCCCCGGCCATTGTTGTCAGTTTGGCTCAAATGAACTCATAAAGTTTCTTATTTATTTATCTATTTTAATTAGTTTATTTATTTTTGTTACAGATGTTTCTCCCCCCCCCACACTGATTTCCCCCCTCTCCCTCCCTCCCCGCCCTGTCCCTAGCTTTGTTGTCCATGTCCACTCTTCATGCCTACATGCATATAAGTTCTGTGGTTTATCTCTCCCCCAACCACCCCCTCTTCTGGGGATTGTCAGTCTGTACCCCACTTCCACGTCTCTGGGAGTACCCCGTTCCTCAGACTGTTATGTTCATTATATTCCACAAATAAGTGAGATCATGTGATATTTGTCTTTCTCTGTTTGGCTTGTTGCGCTTAGGATGATACTTCCAGGTCCTTCCATGTCGTCTCAAAGGACAAGAGATCTTTCTTTCTTACAGCTGCATAGTACTCCATTGTGTATATGTACCACAGCTTTTTGATCCATTCGTCTACTGATGGACACTTGGGCTGTTTCCAGATCTTAGCTATTGTAAATAGTGCTGCTACGAACATGGGCGTACATATATTCTTTCTGATTGGTGTTTCGGGCTTCTTAGGGTGTATTCCTAGAAGTGGGATCACTGGGTCAAATGGAAGTTCAATTTGTAACTTTTTGAGGTAACACCATATTGTTTTCCATAGTGGCTGCTCCAGTCTGCATTCCCACCAGCAGTGTACTAGAGTCCCCTTTTCTCCACACCCTCGCCAACACTTGTTGTTTGATGATTCGTTGATGGTGGCCATTCTGACAGGTGTGAGGTGATACCTCATTGTTGTTTAAACTCATAAAGTTTCTTACAGGTTTGGACATTTTTTACATTGACAAACTATTTGTCATCATCATTCATTCACTGAACAAATCACTACTGAGCACGGTCCCTTGAGCTATCGTGGGCTAGTGGGCTGTCTGGAGGGGAGCAATAAAAAGACCAACGAGACATGGCGACCCTCAAAACTCACAGGGAGGAGAGCCTTGGTAATCAAGCGATTATGATTCCA
Organism: Molossus molossus; assembly: GCF_014108415.1. Taxonomy (NCBI): domain Eukaryota; kingdom Metazoa; phylum Chordata; class Mammalia; order Chiroptera; family Molossidae; genus Molossus; species Molossus molossus. The sequence continues at coordinate 22,690,758 of NW_023425377.1, forward strand.
TGCCTTATGTGCATTGTTGGGGACAGGCAGAACCTGTGAAAGCAGAGATGAGGGGCACCCAAAGAGACATCTAAGCTGAAGCTTAAAGATGGAGTAGGGATTTCTAAGTGCAGAGGAAAGGACTGGCATCCCAGGCAGAGGGCTCTGCCTGAGTAAAGACAGGAGAAGCCATAGGCTGGTATAGGTTGGTAAACACAAACATAGATCCCAGCTGGTGATGCCGGGCTGTAGAGTTGAGGGAACACATGAGGATACATCAGGATGAAGAAGTAGACAGTGCCTACAGCACCCCTTCACCCACCAGCAGAGTTTGCACTTCAAAAGCAATAGATTATTTCTCACCGCTGTTATATAGGAAGGTGGCCTGCGTTTGTGTTTTTAAAAGATTGCTATGACCCAAGTGTAGAGGATGGATTTGCAGAGAAAAAAACGAGAGGCTATTATAGTTGTTGAGAGGAGGTTGGCAGGGACAGGATGAGCTAGGCTGGGGACTATTTGAATGAGCTGTTTTATAACTTCATGGACCTGTTGAGAATCTGAAGACAGCATGAACTACCTAGCCTTTGCTCTAGAAAATTTGGAATGTGTATAGACACTTCACATTTTCCCTTAAATATCAGGACATAGATAAGTACATGCCTGAGCCTCCTAGGCTTAGCAATGCACCAGGAAGCAACACGGACAGGACCATTCATTGAGTACAGTGAATGAAGAAGAGGAAGGAGATTAATCTGCTTACAGCAATGTAACAAATATTTGCTGAGCACCCACTATTGGGGATGAAACAGTCTTTACCCTAATGGGAGACACATGCTAAACAGTCATGCGTTGTTATAGTGAGTAAGTGCAGAAAGGAAAAGCATAGTGTTTTCTATCCTGGAGTCACACTGCTCCGGTTCAAATTCTGGCTGTGCCTCTTATTAATGATGTGACCTTGGTTACATAACTTCCCCGTGCCTCCGTTTCTTCATCTGCCAAGTAATTATAATTTCTATCTCATAAAGTTGTCATGAGGAGTAAATAAGTTCTAAGTGGAAATGCTCAGAAGAGCTGATAACCGTAGTGCTGTGTGTATGTATGTTAGCCATTATTGTAAAACCATTTAACAGGAGGAAGGGATCTATCTTTTCTTGGGTGTTAGGGGAGGATTCTCTGAGGGAGTGGTGTTAGTGAGGAAATCTTAACTCTGTGAAGGGGAGGATGGAGGGAAGGATCCTGGGTAGGGGGAGGAAGCTTACAAAGGGTGTGAGGCCGAGGCAGGAAAGGTCCTTTGTAGCAGGGCCCAGAGGGAGAGCAGAGGGTCTGGGGAGTATAGAAGGTGGGTGAAGGATAGATTCTACATTAAGGATCTTTCTCTTCATCTTACGAGTGAAAGAAGCCACTGACAGAATAGCCCAAGAGGGACAGGATGACATTTGAATTTTAATATGACTCGTGTGAATGCCCAGTGGAGAGTGGAGTAGTGTGTGTATGAATAAATGCAGGAAGACAAGTTAGGGTTAGGAGTGCAGACAGGCATCCAGGGAGAATATAGTGGGGTGGTACTGGTGACCGTGGAGTTGAAGAGCGATGGAAGCTTCCAGAGTTATCAGGAAGTAAAATCATCATAGAAATGTGTCGACATGGAGGGTAAGGGACAGGGAGTATTAGAATGGACTCCGAGGTCTCTGTGCAAACAGGCAGGCAGTGACTTTCACAGAGACAGAAAGAACTGGAGAGGACCGGGATGGGGGAAAGAGGGAACAAAGGAGGTTGGGGAGGAGGACAGGAAAAGTACAAGTTCCACTTTGGACATGTCGAGATTGAACTGCCTTTGAGAAATTGAGTGCAGATGTTGAGTAGGCGCTTGGAAGGTTGGGTTTGGACTCGCATGGAGATGGGAGGTAGTCCATAAAGAGATGATAATTGAGGCTGTGGATGAGGGCAGGACTGCCCAGGGAGAGAACACAGAGAGAGAAGACCAGGATGGAGCTGCAAGGCACACCCACAGCTTGGGGCTGCACAGAGAGGGTAGGTGCCTGCAGAGGCCGAGAAGGAGTGGGCAGGAGGGAGGAGAAAACCCAGGGGAGTGACCGTAGGGAAGGAAGCAGGGAAGAGTTTCAGGAAGGTGGGGAGAGTCCAGGGGGAATGCTCTGAGAGGTGGGACAGGGTGAGACGGGAACCACGGGCTTTGGTTTAATGACAAGCATGGAGATTGTTGGTGGCTTTTGGGGAGACTGCTACTCCTGAGGAATGATGGAGAAGGTCAGATGGCAGTGGTCAGTGAGTGAAGAAGGGCTGAGGGAGGCAGTGGGTCTTTTAAGAGGTTTGTGTAAAGGGAAGGAGAGAGGCTCTGTGACAGGGTCCATGTGTGTTGGGGGAGGTGTGTTGTGAGGGGAAAGAGACCTGAGTTTGTTTAAAGGCTGATGGGAGATCAAAGGGAGAGAGATTAGTGAGGGGTGTAGGAAACGGAGATAATCAGCGGAGCGATGTTTGCAAGCACATGCCCTCATTCGGGCGTGTAGGTGGAGGGGTTGGTCTGGAGAGGAGGAGGGATGACTTCTCCAGAACCAAAAGAAGGAACAAAGAGAGGACCGGTGCAGATGTAGATGTAGGTTTGTAGTGGGATGTTAAGGGAGATTTTATCTTGAGCTTCTATTTTTTCTGCCAAGTGGGAGGCAAGGTCTTCTGCTGAGAGCAAGGAAGTGGTGGGGAGGAATCCGAAGGAAGGAGGACAGTGAGCATTCAGAGAGGCGAAGAGCAAACTTGCCTACAGAATTCCCAACTGCCTGATGGTATCGTCAACCTAGTTGAGGATGATGGTCATTCATTGATGTGTGTCCTGTCCTGTTCTGCTGAGTGATATTCCTTCACAGCTCACCTACCTGGGTACAGGCAGGGGAAAGTACTTAGTGGGATTTTTCCAGGCCTAGGGCTTTGCCATACAGGTGGGAGAAAAAGACACAGAAGTCTAAGTGTTGGCCATAGAGATGCCCAATCTCTGGGCCCTGGGACCTGGGCAGGGAGGGAAGTGAAGATAGACAGGGACAATTTTCAGGGAGACAGAGGAAGCCTCTGTGGACTGGGCTGCCACGGGGCTGGTAAGCAGGAGCCCGAGCTCAGAAAGGGTTGGCAACTTGAATTAATGGCGATACCCAGGTTACTGACTGGGTGGCTACATGGGCTACTCATTGAGACAGTGAACAGGGTGATGAGCATATAAAACATTGGAAGATCAAATATTTTTTTCATCCTTTCAAGAACCAATGTTTTCCCCCTTGGGAGCATTATTGCCCTAGAAGAATATATATCTTAGTAGAATATAAATTCTCTAGAGACAGACTTGGGGTTGTCTTGTTGGCTGCACCCCAATCAATAAATATTGGCAAATGCAAGGGTGGCTATAGCCCGTGTCCTGAAGAAGAGAGGAGGGCAGAGAGTCTCGTGCGCACTGTGGGTATAGGCCTGGAAGCAGAAATGTGGAAGGGTTCTAGAGGGCAATGGAGAAGGAACCAGGGGCCGAGTCCTTGGCTGACCTTGGAAGAAATGGAGAACTGGTCTTAAATTAAAAACAACAATACCAAAACCAAACCAGGATGGTCCGATGCCTTCTGTCTGGCAACAGGTTGTTTGTTTTTGTTTTGTTCCTAATAAAATTCATTTGAGGCACTCAGGCCTTGTCCTCAGCTCCTGGGAGGCTGCCTCTTTTGTGGACAATTTCTTTATTTCCTTGATTTTCCAAATCATACCCTTCACTGAATTGCCTCGGGGCCCAAGCACAAAATTAAAACATTAAACTGATAAAATATAGCATGGCAACAATTAAGACAGCAGCAAACAAAACAGTGCCTTAAAAAAAATTAGCCTCAGAGCATTTTTCTACCCGTTAGAAAAAGATGTCTTTGTTAGCAGTGGAAGCCAGAAGCTTCTAAACCACTCGACTGTGAGTGCCTCTCGGGTAAGCAACATGCCTTAGTCATCTTGAATTCTGGAGCAGGGCACCATGAGGGCACTCAGATAATGAGTGAAGGAAGGACTGTCAGCAGAAAAGAAAGCTAGGCAGGTGGGGCATTATACCCTTTTTTTCCCAGCCACAATGGCTCCCACACAGAGGCAGGAGGTAGCATGATACAGGGGGAGGCTACTGGGCCAGGAGTGAGGAAATTACCCTTTTGGCCTGGCTCTGCTGTGTGACCTTGGCCACTCTCTTGCCCTCTCTGATTCTCAACATTTCTTTTGGTTGGAGAGGTTGGAAAAAGGCCCTCCCAATATTGGAACTCTCAAGAGAGGCTCATCTGGGAAGGCTGCCCTTGACCTTGGGACCTAGAGATAGTCCCTTCATCCATTGTAACAATGGGTTCTCCTTGGACCAAGTCACTTGGGCCAGTAGGTTTCCCACGGCCTCCTTTCCTCTCATGAGATGACAATTTTTCTCTCTCTCTTTTTTCTTTTATTGATTTTAGAGAGAGAAGAAGGGAGAGGGAGAGAGAGATAGAAACATCGATGAGAGAGAAACACATTGATTGGTTGCCTCTCGTACTATCTGGACCAGGGCTGGGGATTGAACTGGCAACCCAGGTACATGCTCTTGACCAGAATTGAACGCTCCACCCTTTGGTCTGAGGGCTGATGCTCTAACCTCTGAGCCAAACCAGCCAAGGCTTTCTCTTTTTTTTTAAAACTCATTGGAGATTTTGAAGGTTTACAAAAAGCTGAAAAGTTATTACTAAAGTAACAAGTCAAACAATTCATAGACGTACAAAGACGCAGTACTTTTCCTCCCTCTCATCCATTCCCAGCCCACTACCCACATTCCAGGCCCTCCCCTCTGCAACCAGGCTTTGGTGAGGGGGCGCTGGTGTTGGATTCCTTCACATCCTTCCTCTGAAGGGACAAACACAAGGTTTCATAAGGTTTTAATCCTCCTTTCTTTTGCATTTCTCTTTTTTACAAAAGGGGGTCATAGTAAACGCACAACTCTGCAACTCGATTTTTTCACTTACTAACGTAACAGAGCTGTTTCTCCAGACATCTGGATCTGCCGTAGCATTTTGAGTAACAGTGACAGCTCACATCTGTAGAGTGGGTACCCTGAACTGGTACCGGGCTGGGAGGCGTACAAGCACTAACTGCTTTAACCCTCGGAGTACCCTATGGAGCATGTGCCTGGGTTCCAGCCCTGTTTTTATAGACGAGGAAACTGAGGCTCAGAAAGGTCAAGGCTTGGGTCGTGCATCCAGTGAGTGGCAGGATTTGGGCACACTGCAGGTGCTTCAGTGCTCAGTCCCTGGGCAAGATGAATGACAGACAGAGGTGGGAGACAGCATGACATGGATTATTCACTGCTAGTTTTCTGGCTAATACAATGGTGCTGCTCTAAACACCCTAGTAAATACATCCTCACAGTCTGAGCTTTAGTTATGGCAGGATGGAATCAAAAGTGGGCCAGAGGGGATGTCTGGATTTATTTTATTTTAATTTTTTTGTTAATCTTCACCAAGGATATTTTTCCATTGATTTTTAGATAGAGTGGAAGGAAGGGAGGGAGAAAGAAAGAGAAACATTGATGTGAGAGAGACACCTTGGGTTGCCCCCCACACGATGCCAACCAGGGCCAGGGATCGAATCTGCAACCCATGTACATGCTCTTGACTGGGAATCGAATCTGAGACCCTTCGGTCCACCGACGTTCTAACCACTGAGCCAGACCCCCCAAGGCTGCCCAGGTTTATTTTAATAGCTAAAAGGCAGATTAATTGCCAAAAGGGTTGTAGCAGTCCCTTCAGCATAATTTCTTATCTATGGTTTTATTTCTGAGCTGGAAGGGCCCTTGGAAAACATTGAGCCCAGCTCTCTTCTCTTACTGATAAGGAAGTGGGCCCAGAGGTAGGAATCGACTTGGCGAGGTCCCTAGTAGGGCGGAGGCAGAGGCAGACACTGTCCCTCTTCACCTGGACCATTGCCACATCATTTCTCCCTCCATGCTGCCTCTGCCTCCACTGTCTTCTCCCCTGTCTGTTCTCCACACTGTACTCAGCATCATATCACTCCTCTGCTTATCAAACCTCTCCCGGTGAACCACTGACCATGGGATCAAGTCACAGCATCTCCTCCTTCTCCTCTTCCTCCTCCTCCTCCCCCTTCTTCTTCTTAAAATATTTTTATTGATTTTTTAGAGGGAGAGGGAGAGGGAGAGAGAGAGAAACATCAATAGGCTGCCTCCTGCATGCCCCCTACTAGGGATTGATCCTGAAACCTGGCCATGTGCCCTGACGGGGAATCGAACTAGCAACCTCTGGGTACACAGGACAATGTCTAACCAGCCAAATCATACCAGCCAGGTCACAACTTTAAAAAAAAAAATGTTTTTATTAATTTTTTTTTAAGAGAGAAACATCAATTGGCTGGATCAGCTGCCTCTTGCATACCCCCTACTGGGGATTGAGCCCACAACCCAGGCATGTGCCCTGACCGGGAATCAAACTGGGACCTCTCAGCCCATGGGACGATGCTCAGTCCACTGAGCCACACCAGCTGGGCTCAAGTCACAGCTTCTTAACAGGCATTCAAAGCCATCCTTCAGAGCCAAGTGCAAATGCCACCTCTTCAGGAATGCCTTCCCTGACTGCCCCAACTCTCACCTCGGGCAGGATCATCTCTGTTCCACAAAGAGGCCCCTCCTTTGGCTGCTCTTTCTAGGAAGAGCCATACTGCAGAAGGACCTGCCAGGAGGGGGCAGTGCACAACCAAAGAAAGGTCTCTCAAAGGTCAAGGTCACCAGGGTACCAGGGGCTCATCATAGGCCCTTAGGTGTGCACCCCTTAGTCTTCAGAGTGGACACCTGTGGGAACATGGGGTTCCACTGGAGCTGGTGACTTTTGGCAAACCCCACCTCCCCGTGCCTCCTTTGCATCTCTGTAAAACCAGAGGGTTGGACCCGTTCAGTGTTTCTGGGAGTGTGGTGACGCACAGAGTAACATCAGGAGATAAATAGATGGGCCCATAAAAATGGAAAGCTGTATGTGTTTATTTTAATGTGTATTAACAAAAAATAACTAGCACATGAAACCTGTTATTTCACAAATATTATTGCTTAGAATGGGGCTAAAGTAGGCATTCAAGTAAAAAGACGGTGAGTCAATATAAAAGAAAGTGCCAATTAAATAATAGTACAAGTGGAAAGACGGTGGCGAATGGCTGCAATCCAGAAAACACTGGTCTGCCTTCGATGATCTAGAATTCTGCCATGTGCGGTGACTCGTCCTTGCCAGGAGCAGAGGCAGGAGGAAGGGGCGGGGCCTGGAGGTAGAGGGAAGGAATTCAGCAGAGGGGCCTGTCCCTACCACCTGACCCTCCTCCACCTGTGGAGGGTGTGTGCTTGCCCCCTCCTCGGTCTCAGCTTCCCTGCAGTTACTAAGGAGTGGGAGGCTGAGAGGGGCTGCATTCTGGAAGCTCATCTGCTCCCTTATTCTCACCAGGCACCCCGCTTGGCATAAACTATTTAGGGTGATGATTAACAAGAATGCAGGCAGGCACTGGGAGTGGGAAGAGAAAATAAGGCCGTGTGGACCGAGCGTTCTCACATACACGAATGTTCAACCTGGAATGACCGTCTCATGGTTCCCAAACTTGCCATGCATTGGATTCACCTAGCGATTCAATAGGAGTGCAATTCCAGGGCCCACCCCAGGCAATTCTGATTAAGGGGCCCCTGCATGTATATTTTATAAAGCTTCCCCCCTTGATTCTGATGCGTCTGGGTTTGGAACCACCACGTTAGACCACATATCCCCTTAGTGTACCAACGGAGACACCGAGGCTCAGAGAAGTTACCCAAAGTCAGCCAACAAATCGACAGATGTCTTGACTCCCAGCTCATTTCTACCCACTGAGCATCCCTTGTTGAGCCTAGTTTGTGGTTAGCAGAGGACCGACAAATGGGTGGGGTTTCTTTAAGCCTCTTTTGTCTCTGGGCTTGTCAAGGACTTCCTACAGAAGAGAACCTGCTGTGTGAGCAGCCAGCCATCTGCTGAGAAGGCTGGAAGGGATGGGGCGGGGTGGAGGGGGTGGCTGGGAGCTGTAGCCTTCTCTCTGCAGTTGCCAGCCCACATATTAGCCCACTGAGGGCAGGAGCCAATTCAGATGTAGTGCATCAGTCGTTGGGATTTCAAGCGGGATCCTTAAGAAAGAGAATTTAGGAGGAAGGACTAGGAGGAAGCTTCCAGATGGCATTTTCTAACAGTGATCAGTGACCTGGGAGACCATTGACTTTGTAGCAGTTGTCCAGCTCCCTGCTGTCTTTAAATTATTAATTTTTTTTTTTATCCTCACCCGAGGACATTTTTCCATTTTTTGTTCAGATAGAGTGGGAGGGAGAGAGAGGAAGAGAGAGAGAGAGAGAGAAACATCAACGTGAAAGGGACACACTGAGTGGTTGCCACCCACACAACCAACCAGGGCCGTGGACTAACTGCAACCGAGGTACGTGCCCTTAGTGGGAACCGAACCCAGGTCTCTCTGGACCACAGGTCGACGCTCTAACCGCTGAGCAAAATCGGCCAGGGCTAAATTATAAAATATTTAACACATGAAAAATCTGGGGACAAATACACACAGCTCCCATGTTCCCAGAACCCGCACTGTGAACAAGTCATCACAAATAAGTAGATGCTTCTCAGCCCATTCCCCTCTCCTCCCGCCCAGAGAGTTACCACCCCACTTCCTGAGGTTGATGTGATTCATTCCTGTACATGTTTTCATATTTATGCTCCATATGTATACATTCATAAAACATATAAAGCATTGCCTTGCAGATTTTGTTTGTTTGTTTGTTTGTCTGTTTGTTTTTTATCCTCACCTGAGGACATTTTTCCATTTTTTGTACAGATAGAGTGGGAGGGAGAGAGAGGAAGAGACAGAGAGAGAGAAACATCGATGTGAAAGGGACACATCGAGTGGCTGCCACCGCACGACCAACCAGGGCCGGGGACAAACTGCAACCGAAGTACGTGCCCTTAGCGGGAACCGAACCCGGGTCTCTCCAGACCGCAGGCCAACGCTGTAACCGCTGAGCCAAACCGGCCAGGGCTGCCTTGCAGATTTTTAAAGTTTTGGTAAATGATAGAACACGGTACATAGCCTTCTATACAATCAGCTTGCTTGTTTTTGTTCAACATTAAAAAAAAAAATTTATCCATGCTGATGGGCAGAGCTCTGCATATAAGTTGCCATTATCCTAATCTATTTCATTGAGTATTAACCTATTTTCCTGTGGTTGGGCGTATGAGTTACATCCAGTTTTCCACCATATGGAGTGACTCTGCGGGGAACATCCTTGCACGTGTCACTGTGTGCGCCCAGGGAGGGGTCTCTGGGGTGGGAACTTCTTCAGGTTCACCCACCAGCTGCATCTGAAGGGCTGTCCAGTTTCCACAGTGGTGCCTCTAGACTCTCGCTGGCCACTTGTCAGACTTTGGAATTCATGCCACTCTGATGGGGACTGCCCAGTGTCTCTCATTCGTGCTTTTAATTGCTGTGTCTCTGATCAGTGGGGCTGAAACGTTTTCATTATCTGATGGTTGTTCAGATTTCCTCTCCTTTGTATCACCGGCTGAATTTCCTCGTGTTTTGTTTGTTTGTTTGTTTTTTGCATGGTTTTATTGATTCGTGGGAGCTCTGATCCTGGGTCTGTCACTACTATCTTCTGCCAGTTGGTGGCCTGTCTTTTCACTTTATTCATGAAGTCTTTTGAGGCACAAGGATTTCACATTTTAGTATAACCAACAGTGTCCATCTCTCCTCTGTGGTCAGGTGTGCAGTAAGCCAAGGCCATTCTGCTGGCGTAGGACCCTTCCCGGGAGGCCCGTGGCAGAGTGAGGGGAGAGCCCAACTTGAGCTGAATTCCGGCTCAGGGACTGACGGGCTAGGTGAACTTGAGAGTAAGTGATTTCACTCTGGGCTCCAGCTTCCTCACTTATTACACAGAGGTAAGGACAGCCTCTGGCTCTCAGGGATGCTTGAAGGAGGGAGGCAATGGCAGAAGTGCCGAGACCCCAGCGGGGAGGGAAGACTCACAGAGAAAAGTCTCTGGAGAACCCGTCACCTGAGATGTCCGAATCTTGCCTGGCCCAAAGGGATTAACTCAGCCTCTGCAGATCTAACTGCGTCTCAGAGTGGGGCTGGTCTCCGGAGGAACTGGAACCCGAGGCTGTGACCCCCTCCCTTGCACCATGGCTCTGGGTCCTGAGCCCGTGCCTGGGGACTGCAGAGACAAGGACACGTGCGGAATGGCACTCTCGATCTTGCAGGGCAGGAGGAAGACGCACCGCACAGCTGCTGAGAGCTGCCCATTCCCCCCTGTCAGCAGGCTTGGGAGAGCATCTTATGGCTCCAAAGCAAATATTTGGGGTAAGAAAAGGGCACAGGTGCTCAGTCACTTTCACTCATATGTGACTACATGCCAGTTCACACAAACAGGTCTCTTGAGGCCACAGGAGGGGGTTACCCCCATTACCCTCAAGTAATTTGTCCTGGGCACAACACCCTGTTGGGGCAGGATCAAGCTGGGGTCAGGTGGGAAGAACCCTCTGGGGTCAGCAGGCTTTTAGACAAGACCACAGAGCCCATGGTCAGCAGGGCCCAAAGCAGGGCCTTATTCACCCCATTCACTGACCCCCAAATCACTCCACCACCACTACCACAGAGGGGTCAGGCTGCTCGAGTGGCCAGAGACTGGATGGCAGTCAGGAGCATTGTTTACAATGGAAACTTATTTCTGGAGTAGGCGATATCTGTTCATGATGCAGATCATTAAGGTACAAAGAGGATGCAAGGAGAGGTGAGTCCTCCACCTTCCCAGGAGGAAGCAATGTTATGGGAGAGTATATACATACGTGTATTTATGTAACAGTGACAGCACATTGAGCTAACTCTGGTAACCTTGCTTATTGTTTTATTTTTTGTCCTCACCTGAAGACAGTTTTGCATTTATCTTCAGATGGAGCAGGAGGGAGAGAGGGAGGAAGAGAGAAAGAGAAACATTGATGTAAGAGAGACACATCGACTGGTTGTCACCCACATGACCCCAACCAGGGCTGAGGACAAACTGCAACCGAGGTACATGCCCCTAGCGGGAACCGAACCCGGGACTCTCTGGTCCATGGGCCGACGCTCTAACCGCTGAGCCAAACCAGCCAGGGCGCTTATTGTCTTTTTAAGCCCACCTTCTCTCTCCCAAGTGTAGGACCTGGACTATAACGGCAGAAGCAAATGTTGACGGATGGATAGATTAGTGGATGGGGTGGTGGGTGAATGAACGACGTTCATCCACGGTTAGGCTTTTTCCACTCTATTTCGAGACTCATCCCTGACCTCGGGAGGGTTCTTCCTCCTCTGGCATGTCACTGCAGGTGGGTAAATTCAGGCCTTCTTGACCCCAGCCCAGAGCCATATGGGGAACTGCCTGAACCAGGCAACTGAACAGCTTAATTGTCATTTCCACCAGCAGATGGTTACCAGGGAAACTCAAAGAATGTTAGAGCTGGGAGGGGTTTTCAGGCAATGTGGAGGCAGCCTGACAGAATCTCAGGTTGGGGGGTGGTTCCACAAGTTCTTTAAGACTTCAATTTTTTGTGTCTGTTCATTTCCGTGATAATCTAAAACAATGTAAAATTATGTTTTTGGATCATCTGGATGTCTGCCTGATAACACGGAGGGGCCACGTGACCATGCCGTGTTGGTGTGTGCATTTGTGATCACATTGGCACTGGGATAATCAATGACTCCATGGCCCCCTGAATGCATCAAGATTTTCATGCAGATCAAACTGAGAAGCTTCTTATATTTTGTGTCTGCAGGCCCCTGAGACCTCTGGAAGTATTCTTAGGAACGAGGAGTATTTAAAAAAAATTTTTTTTCCTTTATTAATATTTAGAGACAGAGGAAGGGAGAGGGAGAGAGAGGGATAGAAACATCAATGAGAGAAAACATCGATTGGCCGCCTCCTGCATGCCCCCAACTGGGGATCGAGCCCACAACCTGGGCATGTGCCCCAACTGGGAATTGAACTGGTGACCTCTTGGTGCATGGGTTGATGCTCAACCACTGAGCTATACCAGCCAGGCATGGGTAGCATTATTTAAAGGCATCTATACATTACTCAAGTACAAGAAACCCTGGTGAGGACCAAAGGGCACCAGGTCAGGGTCGGGAACCTGGGCTTAGGTCTCGTCTCTGCCTCTTACAGGCTCGGTCACCTGGACTCTTCTGTCTCTTCAGCTTCAATTTCCCCATCAATGAACTAGGGATGGAAGTGCCTTCCTCGCAGGATATTATGAAGGCAACATGAGGTAGTGAATGTGTCAGTTCTGTCTTTGTAAGAGCTTTCCACCCTCTCATTGCGTAAGGTAGGGAAACGAGGCCTTACAGAGATGGTAGGACTTTTCCACCTTAGTTATGGGCAGAGCTGGGCTGCAACTCAGGCTCCTAACCACCTGGCACTTCCTCCACTGTTGGGGTCACCTAGGCCATTAGCAGGAATGGTGTGATTCTAATTCGGGAAAGCGTAATAATAACATCTCAGGTGGGGCCTGTCACTGTTTGGGCAAACATACTACCTTTATTTGTATTTGTTAAAGAGAATAAATTAAGGAAACCAAACAAATAAATGAACACAGTGAACTCCCCACAGCTATACCTCGCTTCCTGGAGCAAAAATAAATTCTTCCTCAGGCAAAAGTTTAGACAGGAGGCACATGGGGACAGGGCACCCAACCAAGGGCTGCAGTGCTAGACACTTTGATTGACTACTGTGCCAGGTTGAAGGACCACTGAGCCTAGCACATGGGCTTCATTTTAGCACCTGCTGCTCTGGGGGACATGGTTTCAGGGTTGGGGTCACCGGGGCAGCTGTGAACTCCAGAGAGCAGGGACCATATCCAGTCACTGCCGTTTGTCCCAAGCTCAGCTCAGGGTCTTGCACATAGTAGGTGCTCAATCAACATTTAGCGAATGAAGAAATGAGTGACTAGAGTCATGTTCTTTGTGTTTAAAGATCTGGAGGGGTCTCTCAGAGGAGCTGTCTCACAAATCCGGGCTCAATATCAGGGACTCAGGGCAGGAAGGACCTACTGGCCTGGATTCAGGAACCAGCAGGAGACAAGCAGAGAGTGAGGCCTGGTCCAGAGGCAGAGGTCAGATATAACATCTTGGTCGATTCCTTGATCAGGTCTCTAGGCCAAGTATCTTTCATATGTCAGGCTCTGGGTTAGATGTTAGGGATCCTGAGTGGAGAAAGTCCTATACCCCAGGAACCTCCAGTCTGTGGTAACGAGCTCACCATGGTGAGGAAGAGTTTGGGCTTTGAAATCAGACAGATGTGAGCTCAAACCCCAGCTCTGTAATATGTGACCTTGGGTTAGCCACTTGACTTCTCTACCTTTGTTTCCTTTCCTGGAAGATGAGATGAAGACTAATGACTGCTTCCTTGGCTGGCAAATCAGATACGACTCTAAGGTATCCAGCACCTGGCCCAGAGTGAATGCTTAGTACCTGCTATCCAGCATGACCACCTGACTGGGCCTGGGCCCTGCTAGAAAATAGGCCCATCTCCTCCATCTGTCCTGAGCCCTGAGTACCTCCTCTGACCCAACAGGATGGGCATCTTCCGTCCACACACATCCAGTTATTTATAGTTTATTTGTTATTGTGGTTGTTGGTGTGGTTGTTGTTTCTACTAAGAACACTGATGCTATGAATAAACGTGTGCATGTGAGCAAGAGTTTCTCTAGGATGTGCATGCCACTAATAAAACACAGCTTGAAAGGTAAGGACACTAAGCAATGAGAATGAATGCCATGGAGCTGCAGCCTGGTACTAGAGGTATTCTGAGAGGCCATGGATCATAGGGAATTTTGGGAGGGTCCCCAGAATGGGGTTTGGGGCAGTCAGGGCACAGGAGGTCACATGGCAAAGGGGTAGTGAGGAGATACCCTGAGTAGTATCTATTTACCAACTTTTGCAGAATTATTTCAAAATTTTAACCACCAGTGTGGTCAAAATGGTAAGCACTGGTGTACATGTGCCTGGGAGTATATGTGCCCAGGAGTGGAACTGCTAGGTTGTAGGGAAAGTGAACGATCAACTTTATAAAATAACACCAGTGTGTTTCCAACTCACCCCATAGACATTCCCTCTAGCACCAAGCATCCAGTCGATTCATATCCTTGTCAACACTTGATATTTCCAGGTTCCTTATTTGTTTTTGCTAATCTAGTAGGTGTAAAATGATATTTCATAATGGTCTTAACTTGTATTTCTCTGAATCCTAATGAGGCTGAACACCTTTGCACGTTTATGGGCCGGGAGCTGTTTGCTTAAGGGATGTGGTCTGACACTACAGGGGACATTCTGCTACCTGCCTCGAACGGCAGCCAGGTGGAGTGGTGAGGGAGCTGGGGACCTGGGTTCCAGCATCAGCGTGGTCACACCCTGACTATTTGCCTTTTCTGAACCTCATTTTGACCAGCAGTCAAGTTGGGGAGAGCCTTACTCTGCTTATAGGAGGGAAGTTATGAGATCATGAAAGTACATGTGCTTTGGGGACTGAAAGTCCTGTACCAGGCAGGAATTAGTCGTCCCTCCTTGAAGACAATGTGAGAAGGGTTTGGAGCCAGGGGAACAGGAACAGCCGGCCAGCCCCCTGGACGCAGTGAGCACCCGCTCTAAGGCTTGAATCTAAGTCTCCTTCCTTCCCCCCCTACCCTTACCTCCCTACCCCCACCTCTCTACCCCCATCAGGCAGAGAAGGAACAAATCCCATTACCTCCTGGCCTTAGGTACTCTGAGGGACCTCGGGAACCAGAACGCATGCCTAGGCTGCTCCAATGTGAAGCTGGCTGCCCCCTCAGGCATGGTCCTTTTCTGGGAAACCTGCCCTTTGGGCTGCTGGGCCAGCAGGGGGCCCATGGATTTAGCTGCCGAGGCCAAGACATAGAGATGTGGCCACATGACAGTGCCTAACCCTTAGGCTCATGGCTCTTTCCTCTCCTGTTCAATAGGAGGGCTAGCCGAGATGAGCCTTTCTCCAAGCACCAGCTGTGGAGCACTAACCATCATTGATGGTGGTCACTGAGGGGAAGAAAGTTGCTGGGGTGAATGAAACACTGAGCTAAATTATTCTTGCAGCTAACATTTGCTCAATGTGCCAGGCACTGGGCGAGGCATTTTACAAGCATCATCATTTCACTGCCTTCTTACAACAACCTTATGAGGCAGGTACTATGCCTGGCTCCCATTTTACAGGCCAGGAAACTAAGGCTTTATAAGGTTAAGTGTAAAAAAAATAAAAAAATAAATAAAATAAAAAAGCCCTGGCCGGTTTGGCTCAGCGGTTAGAGCGTCAGCCTGCGGTCCGGAGAGACCCGGGTTCAGTTGCCGCTAAGGGCACGTACTTCGGTTGCAGTTTGTCCCCGGCCCTGGTTGGTCGTGCGGTGGCAGCCACTCGATGTGTCCCTTTCACATCGATGTTTCTCTCTCTCTGTCTCTTCCTCTCTCTCCCTCCCACTCTATTTGTACAAAAAATGGAAAAATGTCCTCGGGTGAGGATAAAAAAAATAAAAAATATATAAGGTTAAGTGACTTACCCAAGGTCTCTCAACTGGTAAGTGGTAGAGCCATGATTCAAACCCAGGCAGCCTTCTCTAGATCTCCTGTTCTTAACCAGGTTGAACCAACAGAACTTGGTAACTGATCAGATTTTGAGGGGTTGGGGAAGGGTAAGAAGAATTCATATGCTCTTTCTTTGATTCAGCTCAGTGTCAGACAGTGTCCTGGTGGCTGCTGGAGAAATATGAAAAAACAAAACAGGAAACAAACCACCTAGTTATATTCCACCCCAGAACTTCAGGTAGGAGGTACATTCAGCAAGGTGTGACAGTACACTGAGGTGGGTGCGGGCATACAAGGCTCTCTTTTAAGTCAAGACTTAGGGGACCGTTAAGCATGGGAAGAGGGTAGGAAAAGGGAGCCCCAGGCAGAGGGAATAGCATGTGCAAGGCCAGGAGCTAAGGGACTGAAGGGGTCGGGGCGTGGGGGATGAGGCCAGGACATCAACAGAGGGCAGTCACCCAAGGTCTTGACTTTGAGGCTTCTAGATTGGGGTTGGGACACAGGAGGGGATGAGGATGTTGAGGAAGCACAGGGGGAAGAGTGGGCTGTTGGCTGAAGCTGGGGAAGCGGGAGGAGTGAGGGAGAGGGCAGAGGGCAGTGAGGATGGTGATACTGCACTTGGCTTTGGCCTCTCAGTGTGGAGGGGGATCACTGCTAAGGGCTCGTCCAGCACTGACCTTCTCAACTTCCCTGGAAGGAAGGAACATCTCCCTGCGGCCCCTCCACCCCCAAATATTCCGGGCAGGAAGGAGCGGGATCTGTTTTGTCAATGCAGCTTGCCATAAAGAGTCTCATTCAGGGAGGCAAACAGCTGCTCGACTATTAATAGGCAGGGGCCTCAGCCGCAGCCTGCTGGGGGGGCCTCGGCGTGCAGTTCTGGAAAGGTGAATCGGTTCCTCTGCCTGTCTGGAGTTTGTACCCTGTGGCGGGACAACTGGCTGGGTGCTATTTCTCAGAAGGTCGGTCACCCCGAGGCTTCGTTGGGGCAGTTTGGAAGGTGTGATGCTGGCCCTCCCACTCCATGGGGACCTGGCCCGAGAGAGAGGGAGCCCAGAGGACCCTGGGCTGGCCAGAGAAGCAGACGTCCATGAGGGTGGGACACGTCTGCTTGAAGTCTCCACAGGTCTTCTCGTGGAAGACAGGCACCGGCTCTTCAAGGGGTCACAGAGAGCAGAGCTGGCGACTGGAAGGGAATGGGGTTAGTCTGGAAACAGGGCTAATGAACAGAACTGGGGCACAGAGAGGGTGGAGGTGGACCCTAGGGTCCGGTCATGAGCCAGACCAGGGCTGAGGGGAGCCTGGAAGTCCAACGCGAGAGGGTGAGGCCTAGGGAAGGCCACAGACTCCTCCTGGCCGCCACCATCACGACGTCTGACCTCATTTGTGGCCAGCCAGCGCGCCCATCTGAACAAGCTGTGGAGGGGACGCTGGGCGCGAGCTAATGGAAACCCGACGGGCGCCCTGGGCCACACCGAGGCCAAGTCCTGCCGCGCTGCAAGGCCCGTGGCGCCTGCCAAGCGGGCGCGGGGCTCACAGGCCGGCTTTGTTCTCTGCCCGCTCAGGTGGCTGCTTCAGGTGGTGGCCACTTCAAAGAAGTCCCATTTAAAGCAGGGCCTTGCCTCAAGTTTCCTAAGGGCCCTGTCGGGCTAATGAGATCATTAAGAGGCTCCTTGTTAAACGGGTTTAAATAGAGTTTGCCATACACCCTCTGGCTGAGCCCTGCGCCCTGGTGCAGTGTTTTTTTTTTGTTTTTTTGTTTTTTTTTAAAAATTTCAACGTAAGTGTATTTGTATCTGTGCATGTGCATGCTTGAGAGTGTAGGCTCCAGCCTCAGACTGCGGGATTGGATCCTGCCCTCCCCACGTTCCGGGCTGCCCTCAGGACAGTCACCGACCGCTCCTCGGTGATCTGGTGTCGCTGTCAGCACCCTCCGGAGAGTGTCCGAGTTCCTCAGAATGGTCAGCCTCCTGTGGCCTGCCCTTGGCCTCGCTCCTCACCAGGCCCATTTCCCACACTTGTCACTTTGACAATACAAACCAGCCCTGTCCACTCAGCCTTCACGTGTGCTGATGACTTACCTCAGAACGCTTTTCCCTGCCCGACCTTCCTTTCTGGAGGTCTCCACTGACATCCCGCTTCTTGGGAAGGCTCTGCCTGTCGCTCACATGGCTTCTGTGTGTCCCCCACGACGGTGCCCACCACCATGTACCCAGATCCCCTCTGACTTGGCTCTCTGTGCGTGAGAGCAGGGACTCACCCCGCCCCTCCCTGTGTCCCCAGGGCCCAGGGCTGCAGAGGGAGGCTTGTTAATGAGCCGCTGTCATTTACCTGCATTTGAAGGTTAAGGCTGCCTCCGGTCTCTCCTCAGTGGCTGTTCCTTGAGGTCACCCCTGCTGCTTCTCCCCGCTGCAGGGAAGTCTGGACCGGGAAAGAAGCACAGGGAGGCCCGGAGCCGGGTGCCAAAGTGTAGGCCACAGAGAAGCAAGCTGCCATCACACCTGGGGACGGCAACCTCTCGGTTAGGCTTACCCTGGCTCAGCTGGCCTTCGCCTGAGTTCCAAGTCTTTGTGATCCCCACCCCCGGTACCCGACAATATCGGCGATTCGGTGTCTAGACTGATGGATCGGTAGGGTCCTGGTGGGCAGGAAGGTAGAGAGGCCCAAGTGGTGGGGCCCAGGTCCGAGTGAGAGGTCTGTAGGCTGGATGACGGGCAGGAGTGAGGTGGGAATCATCGCAGAGAGGGAACAGCGTCTTCCTAGTCAGGGTGGTGAGGACAGGGCAGATAAATGGGGGGCAGAGTAAGGGGGCTCACGTTGGGGTGAGACAATCAAGAGAGAACCCAGGTCACCTTCGAGGAGTGAGTGGAGACCGGTGGTCAGGACCAAGCGCGTGAACAGAGTGAACCCACGTCTAACTTGTGCTGTCAGGAGAGCTGGTGGCTCCCAGGGGCCACTCAGGCTGAATGCGTATCTCCCCACTGCACCAGGAGCTCCCCAAGGAGAGAGACTGTGTACTGTTCACATCTGTGTGCCCTGGCTAACAGAACGAATCCCAATCCTTCCGTGCAGTCAGCATTTAACAGAAGAGTTCTCTCCCCTGGGCACTTGACATTGGTAATACTCCTCCTTCTAATAAAATAGGTATCATTTGTTGAGCTTTTACCATGTACCAGGCACTGTGCTGAATAGTTCCCATGCATCACCCCAAAGATGTGAGATCCACAAGAGCAGGAACAGGGCCTGTTTGGACTCACCAGTGCATCATCCCCAGGGCCTAGCAACAGCCTGACACAGAGATGATGCTAAATACATATTTGTTGAATGAACAAATAACCCTGCCGAGATAAGAAGCTGAGTCTCAAACAGGTTACGTTACTAAGGTTATTTAACTCGTAGGATGGGGAAGACAAGATTCGAACCCAGGTCTGTCTGACTCCCAAGTTCACAGGCTTAGCCACGCTCTGCTGTCATGGCCATCATCTCCGAGCTCACTGTCAAAGTGCGGCCTGAGAACCAGTGTTATCAGCATCACCTGGGACCTTGTTGGAAATGCAGAATCTCAGCTGTACCCCAAAACTATGGAATCCAAACTATTGCATTGTAACAAGATGCCCAGGTAATTCGGATGTAGTGCATTAAAATTCGAGAAGCTGGTTTTCAGTGGCACGCATTTCCTCCTCCATAGTACACCCCCACAGTCTCTCAGGGGGTCTGTGGCCTTGGCTGACAAGCAGCCTCAATCAAAATGCACTTGGTCTTCAGGTCCTTCATCCTTTGCCGTGAGACTGCTGGATGTAATTGTAGTGCTGGCAGCTTTGGCTGTGACTTAAAATTATTACCACCCTAGGATCAAAAGCATATTTTCACCTTTTAAATCTTGCATGTCCACCGGGTTTCTAGCACCTCAAGGAACATGTTCCTGAAAAGGAAGATCGTTTTCTAGCTGGTGGTCTTGCCTTTGAACAGCAGCATCTTGGATGGGGCCTCGTCCCAGCAGGGCCCCTTCTGGGTCTCTGCTCTTCTCCATCCAATCATGGAGGTTGTGGACTCTCAGCTCAGTCTGTTTATTATGTACAGACAATTTAATCCAATAATTATATTCATAAACAATTCCCTGATGATATAAGAGGCTCTGCTTGTTTATGTATTGAAGCTTATGAGTTTGGCCTTTCGAAACGGCTCAAAGAATTGCTTTGTCTAGCAGAAGGAGCACAGAAGGACGGTTCAAGATTTATCTTCCCTCAAGTTTCCCCATCCCCCTTCTCTCTCTGGTAGAGGCCCCCAGGTCCCTAGGCCACTGACCCTGTGTGTCCCTAGCCTCTCCTAATAATGCGTGCGGTGCTCTGGTTCAAGAATTCAAGTAAGGGATTTGCTCCGGACTCACTTGACTTCTGTTTATGGGTTTATCTAAGTCAACAGTTCTTCACCCAAGGTCTGTGAGAGGAACTAGGAAGCCTGTGCTCACCAAGAACTTGTACGTGAAGTTTGGCACACGTGCGCCTTATCGTGGGGTGAGTCAGTACTTCTGTCAGATTCTCACTGGGGTCTGTGACCCTTAAAAGATCACTGGTTTCTCCTGCCTCTGAGCTTTCAAGACCCTGTTTCTTTTCTTATAGTCAAGGTACTGGGATTCCATCTTCTTTGCAAAACTGTAGGCTCTGTGCCACTGTCATTCCCATCAGAGGTTCTGCCTTATAAAGTATAAGAGCCTTTGCAAAGTGCAATAGTGCATTCACTCCAACACAAACGAGAGGAGTTGTAATTTCATGTATGTAGTTGACAGTCAATGCTTGATGTGCCAGCAGCTTCCCAGACCTCCTAAAAAACCCCGCCCCCTCCAGGAATCTCTAGCTCACTCACAGCTGGAGACCGATCATAGATAAGAAGACATGAAAAGTCCTTAGTTATTATCAAGTCCAACTCCCCCATTTTACAGATGAAGACACTAAAGCCACCAAGAAGAAGAGGAGTGGCTTGCCTGCGGTCATACAAAGAGAACTGTCAGCTGGGGCTGCGAACCAAGCCTTCCGACTGCCCCACTTCCATTGCTGACACCCACACTCTCTCTGTAGTTTTAGCCACACAGATGTTTTCAAGAAATATTGCGAAATCAATGAATATTGGGCAGGGTAAGGATGCCTGTAGATCTGAAGTTTTCTCTAGTTAGCTAAAATAAGTGAATTGAGTCTTGTTTCTCTGTCTCTCTCTCTCTCTCTCTCTCTGTCTCTCTCTCTGTCTCTCTCTCTCTCTCTCTCACACACACACACACACACACACACACACACACACACACACACACATATCCTAGACTGGACCGCTGCAGCAGTTTGAACCTGGAGAAAAAGGTAGAGGGGGATGAGGGGGTTTCTTTCTCTGGAACTTAAGGTTAAGAAGCCCTAACTTGCCTTTGTTTAACTCCAACCTCAGTTTCTAATAATAATACTCATCCCACCACTGTTCCAGCTTGAATGCAATAATTTAATAATTATTTATTGAGCAACTTTTCTGTGTTGAGCACTGCCCTGGGCTGAGGATGTGAGGGTCAGTAAATACGAGCATGGCCCTGTCTACTGGTTGCTCAGTCTACGAGGTGATGGCTACAACCCTTCGCGGGCCATGGTGCCGATCACCCTACCCTCCTGACTGCAGCTCTGACAGGTCTTCATTGAGCCAAGGGAGCCCAAGTGGCCAGGGTCACTTCCTTCTTGTGGCTACTGCATCTGCCATTCCCAGTGCTGGGACTACAAGGAACTTGGAGGTCATGCAGTTCAAGGTGTTTCATATGGGGAAACTAAGGTCCAGAGCAGCCACGTTGGGACTTACCCAAATCAACTGGAGAATCAGCGGCCCAGCCAGGACCATCACTTGGGCCTCAGAGGTTGGTCCTAAGGGCTGGATCAAACAAGGGAGGAGGGACAGGAGGGCACATGGGGAGGAGGGAACAGGGAGACAGGCTGCCCCGGCTTTCCATGGGTTGTCTGCAAAGAAGAGCTGCCCTGGATGTGAGGCCAAGGACACTCTCATGGAGAAGCTGTCACATGGCCAGCTCTAGAAACAGCCCAGGCCAGGGATTGATGCTGCCCATCAGGCAAAAGGGGCCTGGCAGGAGGAGAAAAAAAAGAATTGTTATCAAATTTATGAAGTCTTTCTATGTACCAAAACATTCATACATATTGACCCTGTCAATGAGAAAATTCCTGCTGATGCCGGCCTTTCTCAAAGAATCATGAGGATCAAATAAAAATAATTATTGTTATAACAATAATAGCAGCAGCCATTTATTTGTGTGAGAACGTGTCCTGAAGACAGAGTGGTGAGCCAGCAAGCAATCAGACGTGACAGCAGAGCCAGTACATCTATCACGATTTTACAGTGAGGAAGTGGTCCGGCAGAGAAGGGACTTGCTCAAGGTCCCACAGTGGGCTGGCAGTGGGTGGGATTAAGACTTGGGTCCTCCTGCTGACAGTTCAGGGCCTTTTCTGATGCCACCTTAGCTCTGTAGCCAACCCCAAAGAGGGTGGGCACAGCCTTGAACCTCCAGGGGTGTGCTGAGCCATGCAAGCCTCTTCCCACAGCCCCCACCCTCTCTGACTCTCGGGGTGCAGCACCCCCAGGGCTGTGCATGCTCTCTCTGCCCCGCAGGCAACAGCAGCACCCTCAGGCCCAGCTGTCACCAGACCTGCACTGAAGCAAGTGCACCTCCGCCAGGCTGAAACCTGCTGGCAGATCCGGGACCACTGAAGTCTCCAAGGCTCCTGTGATGAACGTAGGTGATACCCAGGGATGGCACTGAATACGGAGTCACTTAATGAGAAAGATGAAAAGTTCAGTTATATTTTCAGTTCTTCTCATTATATCATTTTAATTCGATGCTAGCATGTCTTTAATACCTTAAACCTTGTGCGAGTGTGTGTGTGTGTGTGTGTGTGTGTGTACTCGCATATTAAAAAAAGATGTGTTTTATTTTTGTTGTTTTTTTTAAAGCAGGCCTTGGGCTTGGAGCCTTTGGCAGGCAACCCTATCTAGTTAGAATTTAATAACTTTGTTTTTATTGTATTTATTTTTACTTTTAGCTCCTATTTATGGCAGGTGAGACCGGTTTTCCATTTGCAGTAGTGATATAAAGTTTCCATTTTAAAGACATTTATTTAAGTTAAAAAGAGTCTATTTAAAGAAAAATACTAAATGAATAATAATACAGGTGGCGTGCAGACACAGCCTAGGTGGTGAAGGTGGCTCAGCTACCACTGAAATTTGGGAAACGTTGATATATGCAGTCGTGGAACAAAAAAGTCATATTCTCAGAATCAAACACCATTGAATTTTAGAAGCCCAGGATTCTAAACTCCCACAACAGAATCTTAGCAGCATAAATCCGAAAATGAACAATTTAATATACAAGATACTAGGAAACATTGTCTCTCAGAAAATAGGAGCTTGTGGGGACGAAAGCCTTGAAGCTGTATGTTCAATCCCCTCATTTCGATGTGGGGAAACTGAGGCCCCAAGAGATTAGGAATAGAATGAAATAATACATGTGAAAGAGCCCTGTAAAATGTAATGTGTTCTTCAGATATTAGGGGCATTTGTTAAAGGGACCCCCAAAGTCACTGGATTTTCTAGCAGAGAGCTGGACCCAAGTCAGCTTTCTTGACTCCTGTCCCTGCGGCTGTTGCTCTCTCGCCAGCGCCCCACCCAGCTATGATGAGGTCCTTGAGGCTCTTCTGGCCCAGGCCCAGCCTCTGCTGGTTGCTGTGGGAACATCTGCATAAGGATGGCCTGCTGGCCCCTCCAGAGACGGGAGCAGAGGAAGGGGAGGAGGCTGGAGGGTTCCCACCTGCAAAACCAGCATGTTGCCAGAAGGCCTCCCAGGGAAAATCCATTTTATGACTCCAACTCTGGTTTTCTCTGGGGCCTCAGTTTCTTGTTCTGTCCAATAGTCAGGAGGAACCTAACCAATGCTTTTCCTGACCCCCATGGCTGTAAGCATAATTTCTGGCTCTTCCTTATCCGTAAAGAGAGTAGGGCTCCATCCCTTGGGCATCTTAGAGAGTCTCAGTGGGGACAAGACACTGGGCAAGGCAAGGTCTTGAGAGCTGTCGATGTGATGAAGGGAAAGGAGATCCATCACCCTGTTGGGAAGATCCCAGCTCCCCAGCTTCATTTTTCCATGTACCTGAAATTGATGGGATCTCCTCGGCCTGGGGCCAACTACCCTGAAAATTGGGGCCACAAAGTTATGGTGACAGGCGGGACCATTTGGAAAGGTCAGTTCTGCTGCTCTGAATTGGTACGGCTAGGTACCCAGCTTTTAGAATTGTCCACCTAGCTACAGGTGCACTGTGTGGGCCCATCCAGGTCCCAGCCCTTCTCCACACAGTAGGGAGAAGGGGCCTCTGGCAGGGCTGGGCTGGGCAGCAATGTCTTCCAACCACACAGCCAATGGACCCCTTCTCCTGATGACCAGACTGAAGGGAACTCCTTGGATGACCGGAGGATCCAAGGCCACAGAGCTGCCCCCTTCTCATGGAAGGCACCTCATTCATCTGCCAGGCCCAAATTTTCACACCCACTTCTGAAGTGTGCTCTCTCTCCCTTTCCCCCAAGAACCGTTTCATGTGGCTCATGGGAGGGGAAATACTGTGGGCAGTTGCTCCTCTGTAGCCGCCTAGCCGGGGCCGAGCACCCCCTCTTGCTGAGGTGGCCCGCAGTCCACCTCCCGGGTGCCAGGGGCCCTGGGTGTTCAGTGATGTGGATTCCTGTGTAAGTTCCAGGCAGCCCAGCAGCAGCCCCACCAACACGACTGACCCTTCCCGGCCCACCGTGCTCCAGACAGGCGCCTGGGGAGGAGGAAAAAGGACCACTTCTCCTCGCAGCCGGCCCTCAAAAGCGCCTGAGCCATCCTCTCCACATTAATCATGGAAAAGACAGCATGCTCCGGCCTGGGGGGTGGGGTGGGGGGTGGAGAAAGTGCCTTTTTCATCTGTCTGGCTACGCGGGTCTCAACACAAAAGTTCAGTCCTGGCTAAGCTCTCGCTCTTGACAGCTGTCCCGCCGCCTCCCACCCACCTCAGCCTCTTCACCCCACACCAGCAGAGCATCACAGGATTAAGTAGATTTCACTTTTCTGAGAAAACGCTTGATGGCCTGCCTTGTCCGCCGTGCCGGGGAGGCCAGCTCACGGCTCCTTGGCACCCATCCTCGGGCTCCCGTCCTCCCTGGCCATTACCCTGGGCTGGGACTGTTAAGTATTTCCTCATTAAAGCCCTGGCCGCTCGGTTCAGGTCTGCGAGCCAACACCAATAGTTACAACTGCCCTGGAATGTTTGGACAGATTTCTGCAGTTACGAGTTTATGATGTTGAAAGGTTTTATAGACAGGGAACCGTGTTGGTGTTAAGGGAGTCCATGTCTCTGGGGGCCTCCAGTCTTATGTCTTAAGATCCTAGTGGCAGGAAGGGGAGGGGAGGGGGCCAGAGGAACCAGGGAGGCCAACCCAGGAGCAAGAAGAAAGAGCCTGGCCGCCCAAGGATCTGCCGAAGCAGAGACAGAAGTGAGCGGGGCACCCAGGGTCACTTCTGCCTTAGAATGAGGAAAGGCAAACGCAGCACAAGGAGAGCATCAAATCCTGAGAATCTCTGGCAGCCAAAGGAACCACCATCACAGTTTTCTGTTCCCAAGTCTGAAAACCTCAGAGAGGAGTCTAGAGGGGGTTTCAAAGGGTGGGGACCTCCTCTCCAAACTGCATGCAAAATGCTGTGTGTCTGTGCTTTCTTGGGGAGGGGATCCCTAAATTGCATTGTATTGGAAAAGGCATCTGTGACCAGAACTACTGAGTTATACCAACCCTCTCCTTGTGTTGAGAGGCAAATTGAGGCCCATTCTAGTCATTCGTTCACTCATTCATCAGATACTTTTGAATGTCTAAGCACGGAGGCCACCATGGAGAACCGGCCGGAAGGAACCTGCTGGCATGATGCTGATTGTCACAGGGAGGGAAAGGGGGTACATGCCCAGGCCGTAAAAATGTGAACAAATATACAGAATGTGTTCAGATGATGATGAAGACCGTGAAGACTGCCGGGGGGATGAGGGCTGGGTGGTTGGGAAAATGTCAGGGGAGTGACATTTCAGCTGGGGCTCCAAATTCGAGAAGGAGGCAGCCTTGTGAAGGCCTAGGGAAGAGAGTTCCAGGCAGAGAGAATGTTCCAGGCAGAGAGAATGGCCAGTGCAAAGGCCGTGAGGGCGGACGAGCTTTGGAGGGAAGGCAGGGGCTAGTGTGGCGGGAGGGGTGTGAGCACGAGGCAGAGATGGGAGCAGACCAGGCCAGTGAGATGGATCATGCAAGGCCATGGTGAGAAGTCTGGGTTTATTTCCGGTGCAGTTGGAAGCCATGGAGAGCTTGGAGGAGAGAGCACAGAGGTCCCAAGAGGGGCAGAGACTGTCTACCTAGAGAATTTCCAACTTTGAATTCCTAATGGCAGGCCCAGCATTCTTCTCACTATACCACACTGCCTCTCCCAGACTGTCCTGCTTTACTCTTTCTTTGCGTGTGTGTGTGTGTGTGTGTGTGTGTGTGTGTGTGTGGAAAAGGAGGAAATGCAACAAAGATCTGGGTGGAGTTGTCTCCTTGGTCACTGCAGCAATTGAGCCATGTATGTATGAAAGGACCCTACTAGAACATCAGGCACAGAGAGGGAAAGGAGTTTGCCCAAGGCCACACAGCATATTCATGGCAGGGAAGAAGTGAATCTAATTTTCCTCCCAGGCCTGTGGTCTCTCCACTGGTCCACATGCTATGCTTCATCACACACACTCTGGCCCTGACAGTTAGCCATAGGCCAGGGCCAGGCCGGTGCCCCAAAGTGGTGTGGGTAGGGGTCCAGAGTCAGAGGGAGTGACAGACAAAGAGGAATCAAGAGACCCTGGAAGAGAAGCTCAGAGAATGGCCAGGAAACTCCATAATTCTTCCCTGTCACACAGGCACCACCATTAAAACATATCACAGCAAAGCATCTACTTCTCTTCTATTTAAAATTTTTTTTTCTTTATTGATTTTAGAGAGAGAGGAAAGGAGAGGGAGAGAGAGACAGAGAAACATCGATGACGGAGAACATCGATTGGCCACCTCCTGCCTGCCCTCCACTGGGATCAGGTCCACAACCTGGGCATGTGCCCTGACTGGGAATCGAACTGGCAACCTCTTGGTGCATTTATACTTGTATTAAAATTAGTTATACATAAAAGTAGAAAACAGTTCACCTAGGATCTCACCCCCAAACTTAGCCATTGATGAATAATCTGGTATATTGCAGATGTTGGTTGTGCTTCCTCCGTTTAACGGGACTGCATCATCTAATGGAAAGCAGCAGCATAAAAAGGCCAGGTGACAGGGCTGGTGTCATGGGTGTGTGACCTGGGCAGTCACACAGGGCCCTGAACTCAGGAGGGCTCATGCTTGGTTGAATGCTTGGTGGTCACTGTTTTGAAATTCTTAATGTTTGAACCAGAAGCCCCAACATTGTCACTGTGCCCTGGGCCTGCAAATCATGTAGCCGGTCATGCCAAGTGGTCTGGGTGAGAACTCAGCCCTGTCTTGACACCTTGGTTGACCTTGTGCATGACTTTAACCTTGCTGTGCCTCTGTTTCCAGGGTGTCAGATGGGGACAATGAGAGTACCTTCCTTGTAGGGTTGTCATTAGAAGTAACTGAGATCGGCCCTGGCCAGTTTGAGCAGTGGTTAGAGCATCGGCCCACAGACCAGAGAGTCCCGGGTTCAGTTCCCACTAAGGGCATGTACCTCGGTTGTAGTTTGTCCCCGCCCCGGGTGGGGTCGTGTGGGTGACAACCACTCGATGTGTCTCTCTCACATCGATGTTTCTCTCTCTCTCTTCTCCCTTCTTTCCTGCTCTATCTGAAAAAAAAAAAAAGAGAGAGAGAGAGAAGTAACTGAGATCGGCTTCTGAGGGAGCCTGTGGGTAAGCGGGTGTCCCTTCAGGGCTCTGTGGCTTTGCTCATTTCCTGTCCCCTCCTTGGAGCAGTGCCTTGACCCTGGGTGTGCAGTGGTCCCTGCCCTCCCCAGCCTCGGCCGGTGTCCCTTCCTCTGAGAAGCCTTCCCCAGGATCTGCATCTGGAGAGACCTTCCCTGAACCCCCACGGCTCTTGGATGGTGTTTTACCAGGCCCCTGTGTCTACTTCAGGCTGTGATAACTGTGCCCAGCTCTTTCTTCCTCCTCAACAGTACTCTCAGACCCGGGATTTCATAGACCAGACATCCCTCAAAATTTTCAAAATTCAAAACTGGAAGACTGACCTAGGATTGCTGACGATTTTCTTTTGCTAAAGACATGTTCCAAAGATTATTGTTTAATGTCGTCATGAGCTCCTTAAAGAAAGGACAAATTGCATTGTTCTTCCTCTCACTTTGCTGTGGATCTATGCCACCGTCTCCTCGGACCAGCAGCTGGGCCTGTTCCTCATCAGACTCTGCCTAGTTCTGCCAAAGAGACCCCTGGCACTGCTCCCTGCCCCAGCCGTCATATTCAAGGGGTTATTTTTTTCACCTGGAAAGAGCAGCCGGGTCCATGGATTCCAAAAACGGTTATTAATCCTTTTAAAAAAATTCCGTGTTCCAACCAAAATGTGGACACGCTTTTAAATGTTTGTAGTGCCTCCCTTTCCCTCTCGACTTTCAAGAAGTGAGGACTTCAAAGGCCCTTTCCTTGCCGAAATAAACACTGGGGCTGGAGGTAGGAGAGAGAAACATGGGCTCGTTGAGTGGAAAAGAAAATTGTATTTTTCTTCTAAAAGGCATCCGGACCCATCCCCGTGAAAATAGCCTCAGGTCTGGAGGACACACGTTCAGGAGGTTGAGGACAAGGGCTGGGGGTGTATGTGGGCTGTGAGACCCGTCCCTTTGCTCTCCTGTGTTCCAAGTTGGGGTGACAGTTCTCTGCACAAGGGCTGTTATCAGTTAAGCTCAGGAGCTTGACTCTGGAGCCCACTGGCTTCGATCCCAGCACTGTCATTTAGTAGCCATGGGGATGGAACTGTTCCTTGCCTCAGTTTTCCCAGCTGTAAAGTGAGGACCAATGAATGCTTATGCAGTTGTTTAGAATAGTGCCTGGCACGCGTCAGCACTGGATACGCAGTAGCGACTGTAATCGTTACTGTTTGTGAAAATGTCCAGAGGGCAGGATGGCTGTCTAATTCTCTTCTCCAAGGCCTTGCCCAAACTTGAAAAGGCCTATGATTCGGATCGCCTCCTAACGCTGTCCCACTCCCTCAAGGCAGGGAGTAGCTGGACTCCTGGAAAAGGAGCAGCCCCTTGGCTCACTTGGTGGCCCCGGCAAGCCCTGCCACAGGAGTGTGGAGCAGATGGCCCTGCTCTTTGAAAGGCGTGAGAGAGGGGCCACAGAGGGCTTCGGCGTTGGTCCCTGGACTGGGCTCCCTGCTCAGCTGCCTGCTAAGACAAGTGCTGCAGACCTTCCCCTGTAAAATGGGACGAGCCAGAGGGTCCTTGTGGAGGATGTAGAAAGATGATACTTGTAAGGGGTATGGCGCAGGGAAGTACTTTTCCTCCTCCTCTTCCACCTCATTATTATGATTAAGTGGGGCCTGCCTACAAATGGCCTCCTTGGATGTCCTCTAATATCACCTGGGGTCAGCAAGGTGCTGACTCTGGGAAGAGACGGGGTTGTGGCCAAGCCACAGGGAAAGGCAAAAGATGAGCCAGGAGAGAAAAGCATGGAGGCAGTCAGGCATGATGCTCCAGAGGAAGATCTAGAGATAAAGGAGCCTGGTCCGGATGCTGCAGCAGGGCAGAGGTCAGGGAGGGTGTCCAGAACCTGACCCCAGTGGGTGTCAAGAGGGGAGGAGGGGGAGGGCTCTGTTGGGGGCGAGTGTCAAGCAGCTGGAAGTTCACAGGAAGACAGGGACAGCTCCGAGAGAAAGGAGCTGCAACCTCCATGTGCAGAGAGCAAGGAGCAGACCTGCCTTGGCTGGAAGGCCGCTCGGGAGAAAGTGTTCTCAGGGAGACAGAGGAGACCCAGGCTGGGGCAGCTGAGCCCTGTCCCTGAACTGCCATGGTCCATACCAGGGAGCCAGTCCAGTCCCACCGGCTTCCCCCCCCCCCGACTGACCACTCAGGTCCCATCACTTCCTCTGAGGACCTTCCTCTAACTCCTCCCCGTTCTCAGCCTGTCCGCAGTCCCATTGTCACATGGTGCCCGGTTCCCCTTCAGTTGCATTGACAACAAGCCTGGTTTATTGTTTGAATTAAATGTTAACTCATCTCTTCTTCCGAAGATCTAAGATCCAGGAGGAGACGGCTGGGGCATCATTTACCTCCATCCCCCCTGGGCTCAGCTCTGTGCCTGGGCAGAGCCAACTGCAATAAATATTGGTTAAACAGACAAATACAAGCTAAAAAGACACAGCTTCTTCAATAGCAGTGGTGAGAGAGAAAAGGATTTTAGGCTAAATTCATGGATGTAGGTAACTTATCCTTCCTTCCTTCCTTCCTTCCTTCCTTCCTTCCTTCCTTCCTTCCTTCCTTCCTTCCATTCTTCCTCCCCTCTTCTCTCCTTCCCTTGCTTCCTTCCATAATATGTCAAGCACCTACTATGTGCTCGATCCTATATTAGGCACTGGGGTACCATGTTGAACGAGATAAGAGAAGGTCCCTGACATTATAGGGCTATGCTCTAGTCGGGGAGCCCGGGAGAAAGTGAGCTACAAATAAATGTGTAGTCTGATATCAGGTAAAGATAAAGGTTTTAGGGAAAGACAGTGTCAGGGCTGTAGGTACCTGTGGTTTCAGGTAGGGTGGAGAGGGAAGGCTGGCGGGATGCTGAAGACCTGGGCGAAGTGAGGAAGTGCACCACGTGGACACGGGGGAACGGTGTTCCTGGCGGAGGGCACAGCAGATGTTAAGACCAGGTGGTGAGGGGGCATGTTCCAGACGGGGGTTGTTTGTTGAACTATAGAAACGCAGACTCAAAGGGCTTTGATTCCTGCCAACTTCTTCTGTGATGAAGGAGGAGAGAGACCCAAAGAGGAGAAGGAAGGAATTGCCCGCGCATGTTGGTGTCAGAGCAGGACGCAGAACCAGGAGTCCCGGCCTTTGTCTGAGCTCCTGCCCACTGTGCCCATCCTCTGCCCTTCCCGGCCTGGAGCCGGAGTGTCCTACAGGACCACTGCAGGCTGGAATCACACAACAGGAAGGCTGGTGGGCTCCTCAGAGGTGGCCCAGCCTAACGCCCCCTTGTGCAGATGAGAAGTCTAAGAACCAGAGACAGAGGGGCCGTTTCCCTAGCCACACAGCAATCCTAACCAGCAGGATTTTAAAGGAAACCAGCCCTTTCTCTTTGAAGCCTGGCAAGGCATGCAGTAGGGGACCGAATCAAAGGCTGCTGGTTGAATGCGTGACTGAATGACCACCAGCAAAGGGGAGATACAATGGCCGGGAGGCGCTGCCTGTCCATATGTTGTATGTGCTATTTCGCTATGGTGATGATCAAATCAATATGAACAAATATTTGTTCACGTTTACCATGTGCCAGGTACTATACTCACCTAACTGCTTTGCCATAACCATACAGTATGGCCACCACTCTTCTAATACGTGGAGAGCTAAGTAACTGAACTGAGGACACCAGGAGAAAGGATGAATTCACAGAGAGAGCCCTGGGGAGGGACAGGGTAGCGTACCGAGGGCCCAGCCTCGGGCATGTCTAATTAGCGGGTTGGTAGAAAACCTCTCATTGTAGTAACTGCCCAGCTCATGTGAGAGGCGGGAGAGAGAAGCCAGGGCCTTCTCGTCTGTGCACGGGTGTTTGGGCTGCAAAGCTCCTTCACATCTCCTGCCTCACGTGGGTCTCACGAGAACCCGGTTGAGAGTGGGGGTGATTTACCTCATCTTACTATGAAGAAGAATAAGTTCTAGAAAAAGGGGAGTGCCCAAGGTCATGCTGGGAGCTGAAGGCAGAGTCCAGGTGTCCTGGTGCCCAGGCCAGACCTTCCTGGTCCCCTTCTCCCTCCCAGTGTCCACGGCCCCGTGGAGAAAGGCAAAGGTCAAGGGTCATGTCTCTGACTGCTAGCTCCGTTTACAGATGGGAAAACTGGTTCGCAGAGGAGGGAAGTGACAATCTGGGATCACAGCTCACAAAGAGCAGAGCCCCCATCCGAACACAGGCAGCTGCCTCTCCACCACGGTGCTGGTCAGGGCAGAGAGTGGCATTCCTGCCAGAGAGAAAGGCATAAGCCAAGCCCCAGGAGGGGCACCTTGGGGAAATATGCTTTCCAAGGTAGTGAACTCAGGGAAGGCGACACCGTCAAGGTAAGAGCGTTCTACAGGAACAGGAAGGCTTGAGCTTGGCCACCGCCAGCCCAGCCTGGGGACTAAGGCTGTGGGCTCTGCAAAGGGGGCTGCATCTCCAGCATGATTCTGGATGACGTGCCGTGTTAGTCAGAGTAGTCAAGTTACGCCGCAGCCAATAAAAACCCTGAACGCCTTAATGGCTTTCACATCGGGCTTATTCGTTGCCCCTGTTGCATAGTCACTATGGCTCCGCTGGGGCCTCTCTCTCTTCTGCACCGTCCTCACTCTGGAATCCAGGCTATGAGAAAGCCAGTCTCTGGAACAGGGAGTGTTGGAGGGCCTCGCACCGGCCATGAAATGCTCCAGGCCTTGATAATGTACAATTCAGAACCAGAACTGGTCGCACCCAACCACAAAGGGACCGGGCGGTGTCATCCTCCCTCATGCCCCGGAGGCAGACAACCACAGATGCTCGGAGGATGGCACTAATGAGGATCACATAGCTAAGCTGCATGAAAGGCCAGGGAAGCCCACGGTGAAAACTGAGCTCCCGTTCAGCCTCGTTTTAGCTTCCATATTCTTTCAAGGAGAAAAGTCCAGTTCAGGAGCATGGACGCCTTTCCCACGCGTGTTCTTTTCTCTTGTTGATCAGTTAAGAGCATCTCGAAGGCTCAGATCTTCGAATAGCAACCATATTTAGTTAGATTCTGGTTCAACTTTACTAACATAAGTTGGGCTTTGTTGCATTTATTTTTACCTTTGCTCAATACAGGCTTTTTATTAATAGTAATACGAAGTTACCTTTCGGAAGAGAATTAATTTAAGTAAATAAAACACAAGAAAAAGAAACAAAACCAAAAACACAGAGTGAGCTTTAGTGTCCAAAGACTTGGATTCAAATGCAAGTTCCTTCATTTAGCAGTGAGTTCCTTGACCTTGGGCATGTGATTGAACCTCTGTGAGCCTCAGTTTCCCCATCTGTAAAATGGGGGTAATATGGGTAACCACATCACAGGGTTGTTGGGAAATGTTGCTCAAGCTCTTATCACAACGCCGTTAACATATTCTCAGTGTTAGCAATTATCATTATTTAGCTGCATGACCCCTTCCTCTCAATAACCTCAGTTTCCCTGTCTCCGAAATGGGGTTAGGAGATGACCTATGGCAGGCTGTCATCCCTCCTTAGGACTGTCAAGGTGCAGGCCCTTGAATGCCAGTGTGGCTAAATTTGGTAGCCAGGGAGAGGACCCCAGTGAGCCTGGCAGCCCCCTCCCCTCCCCTGTTTGATCCCTCCCTGCAGGTGTACTGGGCCTCTGGCTGGCAGCTGTGTTTTCTCTGCTCAGCAAAGGCCTTCACCATACACAGCAGACATCGGGTGACCTCCAGCCCCCCAAAAGCCTCACGCTTGGGGCCTGGGCGAGAAAAGACTCCTTGTGTCTGGGATAGGGGTGTGCTCCGCATTCCTCAGGTCCAAGCATTTGGGCAGGTTTGCTCCTGGAATGCAGCTGGAGGGCCCGGGCCCCTGCCAGAAATAGCGGTGGGGTGGCTTTGCTGTGGTCTCCCTGCTCCAGGGAGGGGCTCACCTCCAGGGGCCCTGCTGCTGTTGGGAGGGCTGAGGGTCACAGCAGCCTGGACAGGACACAGGCTGCCCCCTTGGGAAAATGGTCTAGCTCTTCCCATCTCAGTTCTGATTCAGGTATTCAGTGTGTGTGGTGGAGGGGGGTGTTGCCCTGAAACTCCAGCCTACGGAGGCATGGAATTGCATTTAGAGAGACATGAACGTGTTTTAACAGGGCATGCCCTGGCCTCTTCTGCTGTTGCTCCCTTTCTCCCTGGAGTCACTGTGTTCATGGCAGCCCCACCTACCTCCTTGCTATTCCTTCTACAGCAGACCTTGTACAGGCTCTGTGCCTGACCTTGCTCTGGCCCAGGTGGAAATACTCCTCCTGCCTCTTCAGAAGGCTGGCTTCTTCTCACATGCCAGCCCTCACGTCTCAATATGAAACATCACCCCCTTAGAGAGGCCACACCTGGCCACTCCATCTAAGTGGCCTTTCCTGATCACCCTGAACATATCTATAATTTTCTTGCTTATTATCCATTTGCCTTTTTCCGGTCTCACTTTTACCCACTAGAATCTAAGTCCCATAATGCAGAAAACATGACTGTCAATATCTGTGTTTTCTCTGCTCAGCTGAGGTCTTAACCATGAACATCAGCAATTGGGTGACCTCCAGTCCCTGGAGAGCCCTGTTCCCAGCTCTGACCCCACCTAGCAGGCACTCAATAAATACTGGCTAAATGAATGAATGAGTGAAGGGGTGAATGAATAAAAGGAGAACGCCCGAAGAGACCCTGGATAATATTTACTGTTGTCTTAGTAATAGCTACCAATTCCTCTGAGTTTTCTCTGTTCCCTGGGCAAAGTGCATTACACAGATTATCTCATTTACTCAGATGTGGATTTTCCCATTTTCAGAGGCCCAGAGAGGTTAAGTAACTTGCCAAGGTCACATGCGAGTAATAGGCAGAGCCGGGACTCCAACCCTATGCCAGGTTTGTGTTGTGGAAAAGCCTGAGCTCTTAACATCCTCCCTGCACCCAGATGTGGGGAGGGACTTGCCCAAAGCAGGGTGGAGGGGTGTCAGAGAACCCTCTCACTGCTCCCCCGTTCTCTCCCAGGGCAGACAGTTGCTGGAGCTTCCTGTCTCGGGCTCCTTCCCAGAATGCACGCAAGGTCAATATCCAGCTTCCATGCAGCACAGATGCAGCCGGGGCTTCTCTGAGTCATCCAAATCCTGAGGTCCCCACAGTTCAGCTCCCAGGCTGTCAGGCCATGACCCGAGCCCACTCTTCTGGCTCACTCAGGGATACACCAGGCTCACTGAGGTGCAGGGGAGGGCCTGTGGCCACGCTGTGGTGCTCTCAACCCCAAGGAATGCTGCTGACTCACAGCAGGCAGGCAGGCGAACTGTGACTCAGGGGTGGTGCAGGCACAGCCCGTGGGAGAGGAAGAGAGGGTCCCAAGGTGGAATGCAGGCCAGCCCTAGCTCGTGGCCTGACACATGTGAGGATTCTCGCCATGCATGCTATTGTTAACCTCTAGCTCAGTGAACTCAGCCTTTCTGTCAATGGGCCCTATTCCCTCTCTGGGCAAGAAGCAGAGGCAGAGCATAAAAGTGGATGAGAATCAGCTGATGCAGGACCTCGAGTGCTAATGAGAAGACTTTGGACTGGACTTCGTGGAGGCCCAAACCCTGGACAGGGAGTTGTGTATCCTGGGTTCAAGCCTCATCTTTAACACCAACTCACTGTATGACCTTGTAAAATAAACTCCCCTCTCTGGGCCCCAGTTCCCTTATCTATCAAAGGCCACCTTCTGGTCGGCAGAGTGGACTATCACTGACTTGACCTGTCTATACTGTTCCTTCTGCTGAGAATGCCCTGGCCACCACCTCTGAATGCCACTTCATCAAAGGAGCCTCTCAACCTTCCATTCAAAATTGATCTCGCAGATATTAAAATGACAGCATGAATCTACATTCAGTGACATGAAAAATGTCCAAAATATATTAAGTGAAAAAAAGCAAGATGGGATAAAATGCATTTTTATCCATAGATATGTGTCTATAATTGGAAATGCATGGGAAAATGTCCTAGTAGGATATATATATAAATGTTAACTACGACAGTCTCTGAGTCATGAAAAATGATGGTTATATTGATTTTTTTCTTAATATTTTTGAGGTTTTCTAAACTGCATGCAATAAGCATGTTGCTTTTATAAATACAAATCAGATTTTCTTTCTAATTAAAAACTCCATCTCTACTTCTTCGATATTTGTATGGCTTAATACCAGTCACCCTTTCTGTGGCGTATACTGATCTTCCCAGTAAGGTTGGGTGCTTCGCCCACCACAGGCTCTCAATAATATTGGTGAGTGGACCTGAATGGGCTGCCTTGTCATGCTTGTGGGCATGTCTGCTCTCCAGGGAAACTGAGAGCTCCCTGCAGAGAGACAGCGCCCTACAGACTATGCTAACATAGGGGGAAAGGACCAAAGGAGTAAGAGTCAAGGAGCTCAAGTGTTGGTTCTGGCTGTGGCCCTAATTCTTGTGTGTGTTTCTGTATGTCCCTTCCTCTCTCTAGGCCTTATTTTTCTCACCTCTACAATGAAGGGGTTGGACTCTACAATCTCTAAATTAATGCTCTCCAATAGAACTTTCTGTAATGATGGAAGAGTTCTATATCTATGGTGTCCAATATGATAGCCACTGGCTCTTGAAAGGTGCACATGCTATTTAGAAAATGAATTCATTGAAATCAAAATAGCCATACTTAACTAGTGGCCACCAAATGGATGGTATAGTTCTAAATTCTCTTTTAGCTCTAATGCTTCATGGTTCTTTTGTTTATTGAACTAGAATTTCATTTTCTCCAAAGAGCACCCTGTCTCCTACCTCTTCAGGAAATGTAACTCCCCCTGGCGGCAACCATGTGACTCCAATGGGAGATGCCATCTCTTTGCAGATCCTTCCCTAGTCCCTGTTGATTGGCCAGGGTGGGCACCTGACCCAAGCAAGGCCAATCAGAGCTCTTCTCTGGGACTTCTAAATTTATTGTGGTGAAATTCACATGACCTAAAATTAACCTTTTAAAAGCAAACCAGTAATTCAATTCAGTGTTATACAACTATCACCTTTATGTAGTTCCAAAACCTTTTCATTGTCTCCAAAGGAAACCTCATACCAATTAATCAGTTGCTCCCTGTATCTAACTTTCCAGTCCCCTTGGCAACCATCAATCTGTATTCTGTCTCTATGGATTTACCTATTCTAGATGTTTCATACTGATGGAATCATACAATATATGAGCTTTTGTGTCTGGCATCTTTCACTTAGCATAATAGTTTTGAGGTTCATCCACATTGTAGCATGTATCAGTACTTCATTCTTTTGTATGGAGGACAAATATTCCATTGTATGTATTTCCTACAATTTGTCTGTTTATCTGTTGAACTTTAGAGCTGTTTCTACCTTTCGGCTATTGTGACTAGTGCTGCTATGAACATTCATGTACAGGTATATGTTTGAGTCCCTGTTTTCAATTCTTTTGGATATATACCAAGGAGTGAATTGCTGGGTCATATGGCAATTCTATGTTTAACTTCCTGTTTTCCATTTTATATTCCTATCAGCAATGTATGAGCTCTCTGGGACTTGTGGCTCTGAGTCTCTTCCTGGTGACCTCGGGTGACACTTGTCTGGGGGAATGCAAATGACACCCAAAGAGGGGAATAGGTGAAAAATGGGAAGAGTTCAAGCCATCCTAAAGCTCTGCTCTGTCCCATCTCCTTCCTCGTGGTTGCACAAGTCAGAAGACGCCCCCTCCCTTCTTGCCTAAGCTGGCCAGTTGGGTTTGTGTCACCCCAAGAGTGCTGAGTTCAGAATCTTGATGTCTCCAGTTGCATTTGAGGGTGCTCTAGATAGAAACTTCTACATTGTGAGCCACTGAATCCCCACCTGGACCCTGCACTTAAACCACTTTTTAGTTCCCAGGTTCTTAGCTAAGACCCCCATACAGACCTCTAAGAAAAACTTTGACCCTGGCTTGTCATCTGATGAGACAGTCAAAGAGGCTGGTGGGAATGACAGGTGGGAGGTGGGTCACAGGAGAGAAGAGGGCAGAGGTTCCCCTGAGGACACTGGAGCAGGGAAAATGGAAGGGAGGCTGGAGGCCAGGCGGGGAGGAGGAGGAGGAAAAGGTGGAAAGAAAAACCCAGCGAAATCGCCAATGTTTAGATGGGCTTGCCAGGGTAATTGAGAAAGCTCGTTTGGGGCCAAACATGAAGGCAATGTTCCTTCAGGTCCCGAGAGGAAAAAACTCCGATTCTGTTTTCTGGGAGGGAGAAAGGAATGGAAAGTGATGGGGGCCTGGATGGTTTGGCTCAGCGGTTAGAGTGTCGGCACTCGGACCGAAGGGTTGAGGGTTCGATTCCTGGCCAAGGAAGGAATGTACCTGGGTTGCAGATTTGATCACTGGCCCTGGTCAGGGTCATGCAGGAGGCAACCAATTCACATGTCTGTCTCACATTGTTTCTCTTTCTCTCTCTCTCCCTTCTTCTCTCCCTCCCTCCCACTCTATAAAAATCAATGGAAACATATCTTTGGGTGAGGATTTAAAAAAAAAAAAAAAAAAGAAAGTGATTGATGGGGAAGGGCAGTTTGGGAAATAAGTAATCTGACCCCTTAATTCTCTAGGATTTCAAATCTGGGATCTAGGTCCTTGGAAGCAGAGCCCAGCCTGTTGCTTTTCTCAACAGGATCTGGGGAGCACATCAGGCACCAGGATGAGGGCCCCAAGGGTGGAGGTAGAGAAGTCCCAGTTGTGGACAATGAAAGAAAGTTCCGGATGGCAGGAGCAGTGTAGTATTTGGAGGATGAGGGCAGGCACCAGGGGCCACCTGAGGTCTGTTCTCGGTAGGAACATATTTTGTAATCATTTTCTTTTTTGTGTGTGGTATGTGC
This sequence comes from Molossus molossus, assembly GCF_014108415.1. NCBI lineage: Eukaryota > Metazoa > Chordata > Mammalia > Chiroptera > Molossidae > Molossus > Molossus molossus. The sequence goes on from NW_023425377.1 coordinate 22,729,252, forward strand.
CCCTAGCGGGAACTGAACCCAGGACTCTCTGGTCCACAGGTCAATGCTCAACCGCTGAGCCAAACTGGCCAGGGCTGTAATCATTTTCTATAGGGAAAGCGGAGAGACAAGTCCCTCTTCCCTCTGATGTGGCTAATTGCATTTTTCTGAACTTCTGATAGTCAGAGTGCATGAACATTCACACAGGGATGCACTCTGCTGGTTTGTGGCCTAGACACACAGGTCTCCTGACACATTCTATTTCACATGTGTATTCGTTTACTAGGGCTTAAACAACAGAAACCATTGCCTCCCCTTTCCGGAGGCCAGGAGTCTGAGATCAGTAGTGGCAGGGTGTGTTCCTCCTGGGGCTGGGAGGGAGCATCTGTCCCAGGCCTCTCTCCTAGTCTCTGGTGCTTTGCAGACTATCTTGAGCGTTCCCTGGCTTATAGATGCGTCACCCTGATCTCTGCCTTCATCTTTCATGGGGTTTTCCCTGTGTATGTGTGGATCTGTGTCCAAACTTCCCCTTTTTATAAGGACATCGGTCCTGTTGTATTAGAGCCCTCCCAAATGACCTCATTTTAACCTGATTACCTCTGTAAAGACCTAATTTCCAAATAAGGTCACCTTTTGAGGTATTGGTGGGTGAGGGCTCCACATATCTCTTTGGAGGGACACGATTCAACCCATTAACAACATGCTACCCATCAACAAGGAAAAGAAAGTTTACAGTGCATTTATCATTGTATCCACTGTATTACAGAGACTATTTCTGGCAGTAAATAACTTCCATTTTGTCTAAGCATCTCTGAGCAGCAAGTCCTCTGCTTACAATTGCGCAGGGCTCATAATTGGAAGAATTTTCCACAGCCTAGCTTCTGGCTCCCTGGATTTCCAACTGTCTCTCCTCTCCAACATACGTAGTTCTGTTGCCAGGTACCAGAGGGCACGTTCACATCACCATGAAGCTCTGAGGCTGCCCCTTTGTGTCATTATGCCAGGTGAGTCAGCTCCCCGGACAGCAAGACATTTCTACACTAAGACAGACAACCTAACTATACACGGAAGCTAGACAGCCGCCAAATGCCAACTCAATGTATCCTGAATTCAACTTCCCCTAAGCCAGACCCCAAAAATGCCACGGCCATTCCAAAGCCAGCTGACGTGAGGAAAATATGACAGTGAGAAAGAAGGTCAGAGTGGGAAGAGTCAGTGATCTCAACTGCTTCTAATTAAAACGACTTGTGCAAATTTCACAGAAGCACATGACCATGTGAACACATTGCTGGGGCCTGTCCTGGGATTTGAGAGGGGCCCGTGCCAGGGAGAGGTCCTGAGGCTTACGCTGCACAAGTTTCACGGTCAAACTGTTTCGGGATGGCGTCTGTCTCTGTCTTAAAAACCCCCACAAACATTCACTCGAGAGAAACCAATCCATCTCCTACATACCAGACCCTGTGCTAGATGTGGGCGAGGCAGAGACAAACAAGCAAGCTGAGTGCAAATCCAGCTTCTAGACATCACAGCCTCCCCAAGGCGCCCGGCCCCGGGGAGACTGGGCTTTCCCAGGGGCGAGTCGCTGGATAAAGGAGAAAAACTAGCCTCAGATTAGGCTGGAAAGTGGGGCTTTTTCTATTCTCGAGGCTGGATAGCCTTTAATAATCAGAGTTCCAGCCCAGAGGGAGGGGTTATCCATTAAGCTAGAAGCATGGGAGTCAAATCCCTGAAACCAGACCTTGGAGCCATGCTGCTCCCAGAAACCTTCGCCTGCCCGGGGACTAGAGCCTCAGGCTTCACGTCCAACCTCTGACCTTCACCCAGAACCTTCCTACTTTGACCTAGGATGAGCAGATACTCATGGATGCCTAAACTGTTCCTTCCTGCCAGTGACCAACCAGTCCCCGCTGCTCGCCTCAGCTCCTGCCCAGCCTCATTTAGGCCATGGCACCCTAAACCACAGAAGGACACGGGCTTTGGGGCATTTCCCTCTCTGAGCCTCTGTCTCTTCATATGTTGAGTGGAGCCCTGGCCGGTTTGGCTCAGCAGTTGGAGCATTGGTCTGCGGACCAGAGAGTCCCGGGTTCGGTTTCCACTAGGGGCGTGTACCCCACCCCCCAAAAAATTATATGTTGAGTGGAATGACAATGGATTTTCAACTCCAGAAGGGCCAGGCCTGTTTGCCTTTCCCACCCCTCCAGTCTCAGCCCAGGTGAGTGGAGGGCACGTAGTAGGTGCTCAATAAGCATTTGTTGAGTGAATGACTGGAACAAAGGCAGCCTTGACTTCTGTGTGGAGGAGACAGTATGCTTGTAATAGTTGGGACTTGGTCAGTGGCAAGTGACAGACACCAACGTGAACTGGCATGAGAACGAGACTTACCAGTTCACATCACTAAAGTCCAGGGGGCAGTTCTGGCTCTAGGATCCACGTGCTCAACGGATAATAAATCTGTCTCCACCTATGTACTTTGCTTTCCTCTTTGTTAGAGGGAGCTCCAGGCAGGTCCAGGTTTATAATCCAGCAGAAAAGAGACAATCTTGTCCTTGAACATTCAAACAAAATTCTCAGAATTGAGTCTCCTTGGACAGATTTGGGTCACTTGCCTGAACTAATCACGGTGGCCAGGGACATGTGATGGTCTGATTGTCCAAGACTGCTCCTGGAGTTGACCCACGAGTGGGGAGGAGCAGTTCTGCAAAGGAAAATCTGTGCTCTGTTTCCAGGAAGGAGGCGGCTCCAAGGCAGACCCACCACACCATTCAGCTGAAGTCTTAACATTTAGGCAAATCTTTCCCTCTCTAGCTTCATCTCCTCATATGTCACTGAGGATGATGACAACACGAGCAAAAGCCCTGCCCTTCTTCACATCCTAGAGATTTTGTGAGGTCCAAATGAGACCATGACTCATAATAATAGCTAACATTTGTCGAGGCATCACTAGGCATCTGGCCCTGAGCTAAGTAAACCCTTTACACATTTATTTTTATATTTACAACAATCCGTTACTGATGAGAAGCAAGTTATGAGCGGTTACAAGGCTAGTACACTGTCACGCAGCTAGCAAGGGTGGAGCTGGGGTTTAAAGCAGTGCCCTCAAGCATGAAGCTATATATAAACTGTAAATAATTTTACGAGCATAAGGGATTATTAGTAATGGTCTGTACTGTTAATAATAGTAATTTTTAAAAACTCTGAACGGGAAATTCAAATAAATTCAAACAAATGTTTGTTTAGCACCTACTATGGGCTGATCACTCACCAGGGGCTCAGAAGGAGACACATAAATAACTGTGAAACAGGCAGGCTGTGATCTAATAGAGCCATAAACACGCCCCAAGGGAGTGTGGGGAGCAAGAGATTGACTCCACGTGGGGAGGGGAGGGGAGAGGGGATCTGGAAAGGTCTCTTAGAAGAGGTGGGATTTGAGCTGAGCTTTAAAGATGAAAGGACTTCCACAAAGGGAGGAAAGAGAAAATCAACATTACAAGGAACCTGGAAGGATCTAAAGACCCAGAGTAGAGTTCCTGGATAAGAGCACTTCTATGCAAAATAACTTTCACACCAACAGGAGCTTCAAAAAGTGATTGACTAAGTAGAGCACCGCGGTTACCATGGGAACAGAAGCAAGCCTCAGTCCCTGTCATTAGTGACTCTCCCTGGCTTCAAGCTGTCTAGCCAAGGCCAGGAGGCAGTGGGGAAGGGGGGGTGGGGGGACTGTGCTATTCCTTAGAAGAAAAGCCCAGCAAGATCGCTGCCCTGGGATGTTGACTCTTGTTTCTCAGGGAGGTAGAGTTGACAAGTGACATCTGGGTCTGAGAAGACAGACAGTGAGGGGAAGCCTCTTCCTTGAAGGGCTTTGGGACATACAGAAGCTACTGAAAGCAGGTACTGAGGCCTCAGGAAAGAAACGTGAAGGGCGGGGAACAGGCATGCGGGCAGGTTTGCAAGGTGGCTCCATTGCCACTTGGTCCCAAGGGATGGAGCAGAGCAAAAGTCACATGATGTCAGAGAGGAAGGGAGCCTCCCAAACCGTGTTATCTGTGTCATTTCTAGGCCCACTCAGACCCCCCGGGGCCCCTGGGGACTTCCAGGCTATTCCAGTGCACTGGGACCAGAGTTGGCATCTAACCACTCAAGTGCAGAGGGGAAACTGTAAGCGAAGACCCTTTGACAGGCTGGTTGTCTCTAAGAGCAGAGTGAAAGGTTGGGTAGCTACTATAGCAGGCATTAGATTCTAGACCTGGGTTCAAATCCTGTCTCTGACAATTTGTAGCTGTGTGACTTTGAACAAATTACTTACTCTTTCTTTGCTTCTTGGTGTTTCTGTCTGTCAGATGCAGGTGGTGACAATTTTACCTACATCATTAGATTGTGTGAGAATTAAGTAAAGAGTCCTGCATGGTACCTGAAACAGTAGATGATCAATCAATACAAGCTATTATATTATTATCATTACTTTCAATTAAAAAATATTTTGTTATTGTTAATCTTCACCCCAAGATATTTTTCCAATGAATTTTAGGTAGAGTGGGAGGGAGGGAGAGAGAGGGAGAGAGAGAAAGAGAGAGAGAGACATATTGATTGGTTACCTCCCACATGGGCGGGGGATCGAACCTGCAACCCAGGTATGTGCCCTTGAACAGAAATCGAACCTGAAATGCTTCGGTACTCTGGCTGATGCTCTAGCTGTTGAGCCAGATTGGCCAGGGCTATTTTCAATTCGGTATTGATTCGGGGTTTTGTTCCTAGGCAGGGTCTCCTTGTGCTAAAAGCCAGTTTCTCCAAATACAGTTATGACAGTGACAACAGTAATAGTAGGGATGGGACCATTTACCTTCCATACAGCCAGTGACTGTTTGAAGAAGGGAGTCAACATTCTATCCCTGAATGTGAAGCCAAGATGCTTGAGCTTTCTACTGCAGGCAGTTGGTAGCCACTGAAAATTCGAGAGGAGAAGGCTGACTTGATTAGGAGAATACAGACTTTTGTTCCTGAGACAGCTATATACTCGTATGAATCGACTCTGAGGATAATGACAATAGTGTCTAAGTATAGTAACAACAATAACAATAGCTGTCATTTCTTGAGAGCTTATTATACATCAGGCACTGAGCTAAGAGCCTCACATGCCTTGTCTGTTGTAATCATCACGACAACCTCATGAGGTGGGTACTATGATTATTCCCATTTTACACACAGGGCTCTGAGAGGTTAACTCAGGTAGCTGAGTCACACAGCTAGCAAACGCTGGAGCTGGACCGGAGCACAGGCAATCTGGTTCCGGGGGGGTCTCACATTCAACCAGGACACTTCTGCTTTCCCTGAATCTGGAAGGAATTTGGAGCCCTGGGAGGGGGTGCTGGTGGGCAGCCTGTCATTCTCACCCTTAGGAGCCCCTCATTTACCTTGATCTCAGCACCCCCAAACTGTGTGTGTGTGTTCGCACGTGCATATGTGTGTATGAGAGAGAGAGAAATGTCAGTTGACCATGAGGATGGAAGCCTCTGGACATCAAAGTGGGCAGAGCCCCGGATGGATGGGCTGCAGGCAGGCCTGGGTCCCTTTAGGCTAATTCCTCCCGAGGCTGGCAGAGCCACAGCGGGAACTTCTGAGCTGGCGGAGAACAAGTCCTTTCATACGGCCTCCCTTTGAGCTGGCCTCCAGGTGGGGCCGGGGTCGGGTGGGTGGAGGGTGGGGAGTGTGCGGAGAGGCGAGGCCGCAGTCGGGCTGGGCAAACAGATTGGGCAGTGGCTGTGAGCACAGAGCACCCATTGTGTACCCAGAGCTCTGCTTTCAATAATCTACTTGGAAGAATGTTTCATTGAGCGCCAGAGAAAGGAGCCATTGAAATGCCCGGGCCAGGGCCCCATGAAGGGTTAAAGGCAAGGGTCTGTGGGTGCCCAGGCTCTTGCCACTCCTGGCTCCGATGTCTGATAGGGGGATCCTGACACCAAGGGCACTCAGTGAGACCACGGAGAGGACCAGAAGCAAGGGTCGGGGGAATGTGTGTCTCTCCCGGAAATGCTAACGAGGTGCCCCAGCATCAAAGAAGAAAACACTTTTCCTCTTAGAGCCGTTTTGCCCAAGTAATATCCAGAGAGAACTGGGCCTCAGATGCCCTGCAGCCTGCCCACTGGGGAGAACAGCTCATCTGGGCAGGCGTGTCTCTACGTGGCCTTCTTACGTGGACATTTAACTGGGCCTTTTGCAATACATTCTTCATAACGTACGTAGCCAGCATGGCTTTCTTAAACACCTCCAATCTTTCCATTAATCATTCAGTAACAGTTGAGAGCGTGGGAGTTAAAGTGAAAACCAGCGGTCACTAGATTAGGTGTCCAGGGGAACCTGTGGAATTTTCTTTAGTGGAGGTCTTTTTCAAAGAGAGAAGCTACTCATTAGGAGGATACGGTCTAACCGTTGGAAAGGGCACCAGAGATGGAATTCTGTGCTCTACTCAGTATGCTTCTTACCCAAGGGCCACTCGCCCTTTCAAGATACAGAGGCTTTGGAGCTTGAAGTACAGGGAACATCATGCTGGCATCTGAGGGCTGCTAAGAGGAGGCAGGAGGCGGATGAGCCAGGCCTGCCTTTGGGGAGGAGCATGCTGCTGGATTTCCGAGCCTGACCTCTAGCATCCTCATTACTACGGAACCCACTGCAGACATTGCTACCTCCTAAGCCTGCATCTCCAGGGAGGATGTTCTAGAACTGAAGCTGAGCTTATACCATAAACTTGCCATAGTAACCACTTTGGGATGGAAAACTTAAAAAACAAAAACAAAACAACAGCCCATGTCTGTCCCAGCTTTCTTGGAAAGAGGATCCTGAACTGAATTTAAACTCTGGAGGGCAACCCATCCTTCACTTCTCGGCTGGGCTGTGATTTGGTGATGCCCTTGGGTCTGTTCAGGTAGATATGGTTCTTTGCTCCTGTACCAAATGGCCCTAAACTCCTAGCCTTTTGGAATTCATCAGTCTGATTTTTATGTTTATTCTTTTGTGTCTCCCTGATGTTTCACTTTGAAACTGTGCCTCAAGCCACTTTCTTATATATGCTTTCTGAGCTGCTCCTACTCTTCTCGGGTTGGGAAATGCAATCATAAGCCTCGTAAGAATTGCCCATGAAGTAAGAGTCTATAGGCTTGGAGTGAGGAAAGTCTGAGGAGCCCTCCTCCGAGTTAAAGGATTGAACTCTGACATTTTTGACTGCTCAGAGGCCTTCTATATTTTCTCTTAGGTCCCTGATTTGGTTCAGCCTAGACAAATTGACCTCCAGAGGATGACAGCATGCATAATCTGGGCATAAGATCTTTGCCAAGGTCAATGAAGTCAGAAGGAAATAATATCTGTATTAAAATAATTTTAGTTCAAAGGTGACCGGACATACACACACACCTACACACACACACACACACACACACACACACACGCATAGCAATGAAAGACGAAGCCACAAAACAGACTCGCCCAGTTTTTCACTTTTATATCTCTGTGTTATAAAAAGTTTTCTGAGGGTAAATAATTAGAATCATAACATTTTCAAGTTAGAAAGAACTTTAAAAGTCCTTGAGTTTTGCTCCCCATTTTAGTTCAGGAATCTTTTCTGTTACTTCCTGGACAGATGGACACTTTATCCCCTCCTTGTATAAGACCAGTGAGGAGCTCAGTGCTTTTTGAAGTCTGATTTCATCAATGGAAATTTCTGACAGGAAGTAACCACACTGTAACCCTCCCACATCTGATCTGCATTTCGTGTTCAGATGTTAGGTTTCTCCCAGTGTTTTAATGCAGTTGTCCTTTGGGGGTTATGGAGTGAGTGCTCACCTATGTAAACGGGTGGATAGATCTTACCTGCATAGGGTGGATATTCCTGCTGTCAATCATCTTGGAAGCAGGTAGGTCCTGAGATAGAAACTGCAAAAGCTAGCTGTTTCTCTGAGACTTACTTCTTGGGCCTGACATTGATACATCGTGGAGTTGTGAGTATTTCTAGGTGGCTGTAGGGCTGATGGACATTGTCCCAAGAGAGAAGGCGGGTAGGCATCGTGTAGAGGACACTAAGGGAAGATGAGTGAGCCACATCTTAAAATCGATGTGACCTGAATTCACATTACTCTTTGTAGCTATTTCCCCTTTGTCAACCCTGAGCCTTTGGAAATACCTGGTTGAAATGTTCCAGCCTGGCCCCATTGTGTAATGGCATTAAAAGAAGAGTTGAGGTTCAGTATTTATTTCCCTAGAACATTAGAGGGGGGAATGGTGCCCTCTGAAGCCACTATAGGTTTGGGTGATTATTGAGGGACTCTTAAAAAAATAGGACTATTGGGGAACAAGAGTTAGGCCCAAGAGCTCTACCCCACTCTTCTCCACATGGTGATTCACCCAACACTGTCATCCTTTTATTAAGCAAGCTGCTGGATTACGTACAAAAGTAATCCCTTAAATTGGCCTGAAATCTGTCTCCCAGTCACTGTCACTCACAGAACTTTGTCTTTTTTCTCAGAACCACGGAGGACAATCATGAAAACTGCTCACATTCACCGAGTGCTTACTATGTGCCGGGCACTTTACTGAGCACTATATCGTATCTCATTTATATTATTATCCCATTTTACAGATGGAGAAATTGAGGGTGACAGAGGTAAAATAAGTCGCCCAAAGCCTGACCTCAATTAAATGGCAATATTGGAACTTAAGCAGTCTGATGTCAGAACCCACACTTGTGAACTCACAGAAATTCTGCTTGTCTCGTCTTGTCCCTGTGACAACCTCATAGAGGTCTGCAGCCTGTGTGTCTCCTAGACCCTTTTCCTTTGAGGCTGAATCCCCACACCATTCCCCTTGCCATTTATCCCTGTGACATTTCTCCAGTTCCTCCTGACCAAGATCTGGGACAATGCAAAGAATGAAAAACCCAAGTCCATGTGACTTGTCCCCCTTTGACCTCCAGGATAGCCTGTGCCAATGCACCGTTTTTAGCAGCCTTCCCCTCAGGGGGCTGTATGTTTCCTGTGTCCTCAACATTTCTTGTGCCAGAACAAGCTCAGTTTTCCCTTTTGATAAATCTGGTCACCCTAAATATGGGCCTTTCAGCAAACAGGAGCAACGGCCCCACGCAGCCCTCATTTCCAAATGCAGATCGACTCGGGCAGCTATTTTAGAGGTCTGGTGTCTTTCCCCACACACAGTGGTTTTAAGGAAGTGGGAAGAGATTGCGCGACAGAACACTGGCTGGGGAAAGGCGCTAGGAGAGAAGACACCTGGCCAGTCTTTGTTTCCCAAAGTTTGCAAAACACTGGCTCTTCGAGAGGCCTTGTGAAAAACAGGGTCCTTGGTCACATGTAATTGGGAAATACAGCTTCACCAACCTCCCTCCTGGGGATTAACATATTAAACATTTTGAGTCCTGGTAGTACAGAAACCTAACTGGTTTTGTTTAACTCAGTTCTCCCATTTAGAAATGTAGCCTAGTAAAAATTTGGAAAACAATGCAGAAGTTGCAAACGGGCACCCAATGGCCTAAAATAGTCCTCAAATAGGTTTGATTTGGCCTGCATAGTGTTTAAAATTTGCTTTAAATTAGTTACTAGCACTTAATCACTGGGATATTTCTCATAATAGACTACATTTGGGTTTTCTTAAAAAAATCAGAAGATATACTGGTCCACATTCTTCCACTGCCTTCTTCTGGCCATACAGTGGGCTCTTGCTTTACTCACTCATGACACTTGCCTGGCCCAGGAGTCCCTCACTCTTGCTTTCCCTGCAGTGATTTTCTTGGGTGGGAGTTGGTCTGGATGGCCCCTGAGGCCCTTTCATCCATTTATTCATGCATGTTACATATACTGATTGAGCTTCTAGATCCTGTGGCTACAAGATGTATACCAGGGCCCCTGCCCTCTGGATTCTCGCCCTGGCATTCTAAGATTCCAGTTGTGAATTGCAGAATGAGGGGCTTGGGGGAGGGCTTGGGAGAGGGAAGCTGGCAAGGCCAGATCCTAGTTTCCTGATTTCCAGCTCCCATTCTCCATTGCTCTCTCTACTGTCACTCAAACAGCCACTGTGAGCCACAAGGAAGAAGCCACTAACTTGTTCCATGACTTAAACGAGTTTCCATCCATCTCAGAGCCTCAGTTTCTCTCACCGTAGATGATCCGGTTGGTATAGAAAATTATGTGCATCCCTTCCAGGGCTGGCATTCAGAGATGCTAAGACTCTATAATCGAGGAATGTCTGACCGGGCCATTCCGGAGCGATTCCATCGAATTCCAAGCAGCCCCCTCCCTCCTTTCCCCAGTCCCGGCCAGGGCGGGGGCTGGAGCCAGGGGGCCGAGCGGGCCTGGGCTTCCCGCCCGGGGGCGGAGCCGCCTCCCGGCGTCCGCCCCTCCACCTGGGGCTCGGCCCGGCAGATGTTACAACTTTTTCGCATTCTCTCCCGCGGTGTCAACCCCAGGCCCGCCCAACCCGTGCCTCCCTCCCCTTCCCTGCTGGGGTCCTGCCCACCTTCCTGCAGGGAGGCTGACTGTTCTCAAGACTCCGGGCGGGGCGAGAGGCCGGGCCTGGGGCTGCAGGGTCGGGGTGGGAGGAGAAAGGAAAAGCAGAGGCGAGAGAAATTAGGAGGCGGGAGAAATCGAGGGCTAGAAGGAAGAGGAGAGTCCGAGGATGGTGGAGAGCACTTTTTGGAAGTCACCACGCCGCGTCTCAGGCTGGCCCGGCTGAGCTGGGGGAGAGGGAGCGAGGGCGGCACAGGGCGGGCGAGAGGTTGGCAGGAGGCAGTAGGGCGCGGACCTGACCTCCCCAGAGCGCCCCGCTGCGGCCGCGCAGGTCCGGCCCCGCCGTCTGGCCTCCAGTCCCGGACCATTCGCTGGGCCGCCCCCGGGGGCGCTGAGCGCTCCGGCAGCGTCCAGGCCGGCCGGCCAGCGGGCGTGCGGGCCGTGCGCCCTGGGCGCGCGCGGCGGTGAGGCCTGGGGAGCCCTTGGCGCTGGGACGCGCGGGACGGCATGGCGATGCACGCCCTCACCGGCTTCTCGCTGGTCAGCCTGCTCAGCTTTGGCTACCTGTCCTGGGATTGGGCCAAGCCGAGCCTGGTGGCCGACGGGCCCGGCGAGGCCAGTGAGCAGCCCTCTGCCGCTCCACCTCAGCCTCCCCACATTATCTTCATCCTTACCGACGACCAGGGCTACCACGACGTGGGCTACCATGGCTCAGATATCGAGACCCCTACGCTGGACCGGCTGGCCGCCGAGGGTGTCAAGTTGGAGAATTATTATATCCAGCCCATCTGCACGCCTTCACGGAGCCAGCTTCTCACCGGCAGGTAGGCATGGCCCATGCTGCTGGGGCTGGCCCTCCAAGCCCTAAATAAACCCAGCCGTAGATTTCCTTTGCATTTACAGTCACCCCTCTGGGACCTGGAAAACCAGGACTCCCGAATTGGCTGTGTGATCATTAGTAAAGGCTTTGCTCTCTCTGGGCCTCAGGTTCCCTGCCTGCACACTGAAAGGTTGGGATCATCTTTTAGGTCTTCTCCCTCTGGTGTTCTGGGACACTCACACTCCACGCTATGTGACGGAGACTTCTGGTCATCTCTTTGTTAAAGGAACATGGCAGTTTCTGACACTTAGGTTTGAATGGTGCTTCTAGTTACACACCCTGGGGCCCTGAACAAATTACCGAATATCTCTAAACTTCAATTTTCTTGTCCATAAAATGGGGCGAAGAACACTTTTTACCTCGAGAAACAGTGGTAAGGATGGAGTGAATTTCATGTAACCTGTTTGGCTGTCAATAAATGGCAGCCTTGCCCTGGCCGGTTTGGCCTGCGGTCCAGAGACACCTGGGTTCGGTTCCCGCTAAGGGCACGTACCTCGGTTGCAGTTTGTTCCCGGCCCTGGTTGGTCGTGCGGGTGGCAGCCACTCGATGTGTTCCTTTCACATCGATGTTTCTCTCTCTCCTCCTCTCTCTCCCTCTCACTCTATCTGAGCAAAAAACGAAAAAGTGTACTCGGGTGAGGATAAAAAAAAATAATAATAATAAAAAAAAATAAATGGCAGCCTTTGTGTCACTAGAGAGATTAGGGTCCCTAAACTGTTTGACGACCACATTGGGAAGAAACCAAAGAATTGATAGGTGGAGGTGAAAGACACACAGGAAGCTGGAACCTAAGTAGCCTTAGGCTAGTTACTTCATTTCTCCAAGCATCTGTTTTCTCATCTGCGAAAGCCTCCCAAATTGGCTGGGAGTCCCAAGGAGACGTTCCGCTTTCCCGTAAGGAGTTGTCCAGAGGCATGGTGGCAGGGCTACAGGATTAAAAGAGCAGGAAACAGGAGGTGGGGGTGTGGAAAGCAAACTCTGGCCACTTAAGAGAAAATCCTTTGGCAAGGCTGAAGCTAATCCTCCTTGGATGGGGTCCAAAGCCTGCTTTCTCCCCAGTTCCACCGAAATCCACTAGTGTGATCTCGGGAACCAGAGTCGTAATCTCCCTGATTCCTGGATGGGAGAAACTGAGGCAAGGAGTCAGGCAGGGCCCAACTCCTTCATGCCGATACCCAACTTCCGGGTCTGTATGAAAGGGGGCTGAGAGACCAGGTACTTGGCAGGGGTCCTGGAGCTCAGAGTCAAATAGCTGCTTTTTCTTCTTTCAATCTGGCACTCAGCATTTAGATCTAGGAACAGAGAGAGAGACCTGGAGAAAGAGGAAGAGGGGCTACGGTTGCGGGTGGCAGCAGTGGTGAAGACCATACGGTGACTAATCTCAAAAAGAGGGAGGAGGAATCTGCATTCTCAGGAGTTGTGCACAAGTCAGCATTTCTGTCTCAAGAGGTGACTTTTGGTTTCAGCAGGGGAATGAGCAGCCAGCAGGGCAGCGTTCTAGCCCCCTGATCTGTGCAGTTAGCGCCTGCCCTCCGTCCGCCCACTGCAGTTGGCTCCATCTGACTGATGGTGACGACTCTCATTAGTGTTTGTTAATAAATCCAGTTGTGTTTGGTGAAGCTGGAGAGAGCCAGAGTTTCTCATGTTACTCACTTGCACACAGGCTTCAGGGACTCCGAGCCAGCCACCCACTTTACACAACAGTGCTCCACAGTGCCCAGCCCCTAGAAAGAGAGGCTTGGCCCTGACTCAAGGCTCTAGAGTACTGCTTGTATCCAATCTAATCATTCATTAGCTTGACTGAGGTCTGCTGGGTCCGCATCACCGAGAAGTTTTGAGCATGAGTTGTGCAGAGCTGGGTTCAAAGATCAGCTCCACTGCTTGCCAGCTGTCTGTCTGCACTTGGTCCGGGGCCGCATTTTTGGGAGCTTCAGTTTCATCATCTGTAGGATGAAGGTAATAATAGTCTTCCCTGTAGGTTTTTTTTGTTGTTTTTTTTTTAATGAGGATTAAGTGAAATAATGTATGTAGCATATAGTATTAAAAAATGGCAGTAGCCCTGGCAGGTGTGGCCCCATGAACTGAAAGGTTAAGGGTTTGATCCCCCATTGGGGTGTATACTGGAGGCAGCTGATTGATGCTTCTCCCTTTCTCTTTTCTAAATAAATAAGTACACAAATAAAAATAGCCCTGGCTGGTTTGGCTCAGCGGTTAGAGCATCCACCTGCGGTCTGGAGAGACCCGGGTTCGGTTCCCGCTAAGGGCATGTACCTCGGTTGCAGTTTGTCCCCGGCCCTGGTTGGTCGTGCGGGTGGCAGCCACTCGATGTGTCCCTTTCACGTCGATGTTTCCCTCTCTCTCTCTTCCTCTCTCTCCCTCCCACTCTATCTGTACAAAAAATGGAAAAGTGTCCTCGGATGAGGATTAAAAAATAAATAAATAAAAATAAATGGCAGTAGTAGCTAATGATAGTTACAGAAAAACCCACCCCAGTGCCTGGGTTAAAGGTCTCAGTTATTCAGGTCTTGACTTAAATTGGATACCCCGGAGTGGGGGAGGTGTGGGCTTCTAATACACTTGTGAAGTTCCAGGCTTCTTAGGTACTCTGGATTTTTAAAACTTGAGTAAAGAAAGGCAGGACCCCATAAGCAGATCACATAGGGGCCTTTACCACATCAGAGGGAATGGGATTTGAATGAATGAATGCAAAACGAGGAATGCAGGATTCTGCTAACCATTTGATTTTGCTTAAGGGTGTTAGCCTGTGTAACTGACCCAGATCCAGGGATCACATGAACACAGGGGCCACATGAACTTACAGACAGGTATAGAAGAACTAGTCTCATATAATTTGGGAACTGAAAGATTTTTATTTATTGATTTTTTTTATTGTTCAGAGAGAGAGAGAGAGAGAGAGAGAGAGAGAGAGAAACATTGATTTGTTGTTCCACCTATTTATGCATTCATTGGTTGATTCTTGTATGTGCCCTGACTGGAAATCAAACCCAAAATCTTGTCATATAGGGACGATGCTCTAACCAACTGAGCTACCCAGCCAGGGCTAGAAAGATTCTGAAAGACCTCCTATTTCAACCAACTCACTCCTACGCATGAGCAACCTGAGCTCAGGTGTCCCCCCAGATACACACACGGGGGAAGAGAAGTGGCAGCCTAGTTTGCCAGAAAAGAGTCTGTACTTGGCCTCTGTTCCAGTCCTGGCACTGCTCCTGACCACTGAATGATCCTGAGCAAGCCCCTTCCCTTCTCCTCCTCTAGCTCTTAGCTCCTTTTTAAGTAAGGTGGACAAGCTCGAAGATGGCTTGGGTCCCTTCTGGCTCTAAAATCCTCCGAGTATCATTCATTCATTCCGTAAGTAATTGAGTGTTCTTTAAACACCAGCTGAGTGCTAGGGTTACGACACTGAGTAAAGGAAAGCCCCGTTACGTATCACTGGGACCAAGAGCATGTACACTGAGTAGAACTTCATGGCCAAGTATGACGGTGATCATGGGTACTAAATGCTGGGGGAACTCAGAAGCAAAAGTAACTCATTTTTTTGGAAAGACTCGTGAAAGACTTTACCTTGGGGGTAACATCTGGGCTGGGCTTTGAAGAGTATGAGGAGTTTGCCTCAGAGAGCAGGACTTCTCTAGGCCCCACAACAAGATAGTGGCTTAGAACTCAGGGACTCTGAAGTCTCTAAAGACTGCCAGGGATACATATCCCATCTCTAGTTACTAATTGTATGAATCACTGGGCAAGTGATTTATTTTACTGAGCCTCAGTTTTCTTATTTGGGAAATGGGAATAATAATGATATGCACCCCCTAGGTTGTGGTTAGGATTTAGTGAGATCATTCATTTGGGGGCTTAGTGTAATACTGAGCACATAGTGAATACTTGTGTTAAGTATTTTGTTGTCATGATGAACCTGGGTTTGACTCTTAACTTTCCAGCTTCCTAGCTGTGTTATCTTGGGTGAATGGCTTCGTCATTCTGAGCTTCAGTCTCCTCATCTGTAAAATAATATCTGCTTCAATTGATTTTGACAATTCAAAGAGATAATGCATATGATGTGCTTAGCACATTTGATAATACCTATTTGTTACTATTACTATGTATGCTGGTGACGCTGGGACCAGAGCCCGCTTCAGGGTGAGTATCGGGGGTTGGGTGGCCAGGGCAGTGGTTTGTAGCTCACTTGTGCCTTCTGTGCCCTCCACTCTTCTCACCAGGTACCAGATCCACACAGGACTTCAGCACTCCATCATCCGCCCTCGGCAGCCCAACTGCCTACCTCTGGACCAGGTGACCCTGCCCCAGAAGCTGCAGGAGGCAGGTTACTCTACCCACATGGTGGGCAAGTGGCACCTGGGCTTCTACCGGAAGGAGTGCCTGCCCACCCGCCGGGGCTTTGACACCTTCCTGGGCTCGCTCACGGGCAATGTGGACTACTACACCTATGACAACTGTGATGGCCCTGGGGTGTGTGGCTTCGACCTGCACGAGGGTGAGAGTGTGGCCTGGGGGCTCAGTGGCCAGTACTCCACCATGCTCTATGCCCAGCGTGTCAGCCACATCCTAGCCAACCACAGCCCCCGGCAGCCCCTCTTCCTCTATGTGGCCTTCCAGGCAGTACACACGCCCCTGCAGTCCCCTCGTGAGTACTTGTACCGCTACCGCACCATGGGCAATGTGGCCCGGCGGAAGTATGCGGCCATGGTGACCTGCATGGACGAAGCTGTGCGTAATATCACCTGGGCCCTTAAGCGCTATGGTTTCTACAACAATAGTGTCATCATCTTCTCCAGTGACAATGGTGGCCAGACCTTCTCGGGGGGCAGCAACTGGCCGCTGCGAGGACGCAAGGGCACTTATTGGGAAGGTGGTGTGCGGGGGTTGGGCTTTGTCCATAGCCCCCTGCTCAAGCGAAAGCGACGGACCAGCCGGGCACTGGTGCACATCACAGACTGGTACCCGACCCTGGTGGGTCTGGCGGGTGGCACTGCCTCTGCGGCCGATGGGCTAGATGGCTATGACGTGTGGCCAGCCATCAGTGAGGGCCGGGCCTCGCCACGCACAGAGATCCTGCACAACATTGACCCGCTCTACAACCACGCGCGGCATGGCTCCCTCGAGGGTGGCTTCGGCATCTGGAACACTGCTGTGCAGGCTGCCATCCGTGTGGGCGAGTGGAAGCTTCTGACGGGGGACCCCGGCTATGGCGACTGGATCCCACCGCAGACGCTGGCTGCCTTCCCTGGCAGCTGGTGGAACCTGGAGCGGATGGCCAGTGCCCGCCAGGCTGTGTGGCTCTTCAACATCAGTGCTGACCCCTATGAACGTGAGGACCTCGCTGGCCAGCGGCCTGATGTGGTCCGCGCCCTGCTGGCCCGCCTGGTGGACTATAACCGCACAGCCATCCCGGTGCGCTACCCAGCAGAGAATCCTCGGGCCCATCCTGACTTTAATGGGGGTGCTTGGGGGCCCTGGGCCAGTGATGAGGAAGAAGAGGAGGAGGAGGAAGAAGCCAGGTCTCGAAGCTTCTCCCGGGGTCGCCGCAAGAAAAAATGCAAGATTTGCAAGCTGCGATCCTTTTTCCGTAAACTCAACACCAGACTGATGTCCCACCGGATCTGATGGTGTGTGTGTGTGTGTGTGTCCTTCTAAATGTATTCCCCCACTCAAGCCTGGTCCTGCTCGTCCCCAGGGAGGGTCCTGGGGTCACATCCCCATCTGCAGGGAAATGGAGGGTGTACAGCCCCTCAGTTGAAAGGTGGGGAGCTTGGCTTGGGGGTGGGAGTAGGATAAACTAGACTGGGGTGCCTGGGTCCCAGTCCTGCCTCCCCATTGCTCTGTGACCTCAGGTGACCTGCACAAGCTCTCTGGGCCTCGCTGTCCTCATCTGTGGAATGAGCTGTAATGATGTGGCTCTGTGGTGTGGACCTGGCTCCCGGTGCTATGGTGGAGTTCCTGGGACCTCACCACCGCCCAGCTCATTTAAGTTCTCATCCTTGAGCCCTGACCTCTGCGGGGCCACATGGAGGCAAGTCCAGGTCTGGAACCCAGCTGAGACATGGCAATCTGGCCACTCCAGAGAGATCCCCAAGTGCGCTGGGTAGAGGTGCAGGGGCCCAGAGAGGTGACCTTCCTGCTTTTTTACATGGCCTGGGGCCAAAGCTTTCCTCCTTTCCTCAGCACCCAGGGAATCGGCCCAGCTGTTAGCTGCTACAGGGCCGAGGGGGTGGACACAGCTATGAAAAGAGCCCCTAAACCAACAACCAGGACATCTGGGTTCTGTTTTGACCTCGGGCCAGTCCTTCACCTTTGGGCCTCAATTTCCCCACCTGAAATGGGGATCCTAGCCCTGGCTCCGCCTTCCTCCCAGGGCTGAAGAGGACTGGCCAGGCTAGTGGTGGTGGAGGAGCCCGTGAACTTGATTAAAATACAGTAACAGAAGCAAGGGCTGTGGTGCTGTCTGTGAGCACGTGTGGGTGTGTGCACGTGCGTCCTGGGGGCAGGTGTGAGCTCACCTCTGGCCAAATGAATGGGAGAGGAAGTGAGCTGCCTGGCCTGGAGGCAGAACATGCGGGTTCCGGTACTGTCCTGGCCCAGATCCACTGTGTAACCTTTGGCAAATCCCAGACCCTCTCTGGGCCTCAGTGCCCCCGTGTGTAGTGGGTGATCTAAGAGCCTTCCCACTGGGCCGTCCCAGGCTCCCCTGTGTGTGAGGGGGTTGGGGCTGGAGGACACGCTGGTGGTGGGAGGGGTGTGCGGGTTTCAGAGCCTTGCTGCATAGCGTGCCTCCATCCGCACACTGCGTTCTGCATGTCTCCCTTCAGGTTCCAGTCGGCACAGCGTGTGTAGGCGAAAGCCCTGCTGTGAATTTTGAAAATAGTTATTTTTGTCTCTGGCAAAGGAGGCCTGTTAGGACTCGTCAGCTTGTGGATGAGCAGGACGGGGGGTGGGGGGGTGCGGTCCCGGGGAGGGGGTTTGGGTATTAGTTAAGAGCTGTATCGACACTGCCCAGGAGTGAGGGTCTGTCCTGGGGCTGCAGGGAGCAGGTGACCATTCATGTCCTGGGCTCCTTCCTGCCAACCCTGCCCCTCCCACAACTGAACCCTTCCTCCAGGACGTTGATGCCAGGGCCATGGTGGGCAGGGACAGGCCTGGCTGAGGCCTCTGATGCCAGCCAGCCCCAGTGCTTCTGCCTGCTCAGGAGGGGGGCTTGGAAGAAGCACCCATGGGGATGGTGTCCCAGACCCAATGTTTCCCAGGGCGGGGTTTTCCACAGTTTGCCTATTACCCAGGATACTCCAGCTCTGCTGGGGGCTTGTCTCAGCTGTGTGGGCATGGCCCTTCCAGAGTGACACGGAGCCGGGGCTCCCCTGTGGCCCTAGGCCTGTACCAGTTGAGTAACAGGCTTGCCCATGCCTGCTGAGTTGGCCCTGCCTGAGGTGCCCCAGCCTTCAGCTCCAGCCCCGATTCTCTTCCTGGGCCCCTACCCTTTGGGGCCACAAGTGCAGAACTGTAAAATGTCCTTTCTGCTCTTTCCTACACACAAGGCCACCCCTTTGGCCAACTGGCCCCAAACAGGGAACCCGGTTGGGGTTGGGAGTTGGCTTCCGCTCCTGGTTTCCTGAGAAATCAGGACCCAGACTAGAGCTCACCTGACTGAGTCCTACCTAACTCAGAGCCCAGCAGCAGCCCCGAAGCCCCACTTAAGCTTTAGCCCGTGATCTGGTCCA
Organism: Molossus molossus; assembly: GCF_014108415.1. Classification (NCBI taxonomy): domain Eukaryota; kingdom Metazoa; phylum Chordata; class Mammalia; order Chiroptera; family Molossidae; genus Molossus; species Molossus molossus. The sequence goes on from NW_023425377.1 coordinate 22,748,359, forward strand.
CAGCCCAGCAGTCCCCAAGTCTGTCTAACCAGGGCGCTGGCGCTGGCCCTGACCTGAGATTGGTGGACGGCTTCAAATGAGGAGCGGTCAGGACTTGGGACATTGTGACAAGAGGCTCAGCCTGCTTGCAATGACTTCTGCTCTGACCCGCAGTCAGCATGGCTCCTGCTGGCCTCACCCTGCCTCTCGTGGCCCCTGCATTCCCCTGAGCCAGGGCACCTGGTCTGGACTCTGTGTCAGGCCTCTGACTCATATCACCACCTGTGGTGGGGAGAGTTGGGTGGCAGATAGACCAGAGGCAGCTCTGGTCTCTTGGGTCACCGATCGGGGTGGGTGGAGACCAGGACTGCCGGACAAGCCTTTTCCCCCTTGGCTGGACCCGAAGGCAGCAGGTCTGCCAGCCTGATGGGTTTGAGCCAGGGGTGGCCCTAACTGAGCTGGGCCCTGAACAGCGATGACCAGCCTCCTAGAAGCCAGGAGAGAGCCCCAGACCTGGCTGGAGGGACTGTGAGCCCTACCCTGGGCCTTGGCACCATTTCCTCCTCTCTCGGTGCCTACTGGCTACTTTGGGGCCTAGGCAAGCAGCCCTCAGTGTCAGAAAGGGGGAAGGCAGAGCAGGGGAAGGGGAGGAGCACTGTTCCTCGAGTCGGGGGTTTCCGATTACGGTCCTGACTCTGCTTCTGACACGTGTGACTGCGCGGGAAGGCAGCTTCCTCTCTCTGCCTCGGTCTCCCAGCTCCAGTGGGCATGGCTCCCTCAGGGCCCTCCCAGCCCTCCTGGAGGCCAAGGCACACAGGACAGGGTGCCGAAGTCACATAAACCCCAGACGGGTCAGCCACGTCACATCTCTGCAAAACGGGCAATGACTGTACCTGTCTCATGGACATTCATTGTGAGGTATAAATAGTGTAAAATGTCAAGTGCTTCGCACAGGGCCTGACTCTGAAGTGGAAATAACTATTTTTCATGTTCTTGGAGTTGCGAAGGAACATCCTGTCCCCATATTTCTCAGGAGGAAACGCAGGCTGCCGTGAGGAAAAGATGGGCCACGAGCACACACCGCCAATGGGAGGACTTGAACTTGTGTCCTCTAACCGCGGGCTGGCTGTGCACACACCAGCCCAGCAGCTTTTGTCCTCTGTCCCTTGGCTCCCTGCTTCCCTCTCCCTTGCAGGAAATGCCTCCTATGTGGGACATCTCAGAGGACAGTGCCGCTCCCTGACCCCTGACTTCTCTCCCTGCTGAGTGCAAGCCTGGCATTACTCATTGCAACCAATTAACCAAATCACCCTCTGCCTAGACCCTCTGCCGGATCATTTCTCTCTTGGCCCACTTTCCACCGATTCTGCCCCTTATGCTCACTGCCCTTAGTGGGACAGGCCTCGTGGGTACCTTTGGATGGAACATTTTCTGTGGTACCTGCCTGAGCCCTGCAGGACCCCAGGGCACTTGGGCATGTGCATGTGAGTATGTGTGAGGGCTGTGGAAGGTGGGATTTGAATCAGTCATCACGATGCTACAGGGGCTCCGATCAGCCTCCACCCCACCTCTACCGCGGCCCAGATGCTTGGCCCGCGTCCCTAGTTGTCCGTCCCCATACACAAGGGGTGCAGCCTGTATTCATTTCCACATTTCCTAGCCTAGCATGTCAGAGCTATGCTCAGTGACCTGGAGGGCTCCCACCCTTGGCCACCAGCCCGTGGCATGCAGTCCTGCTCTTGGGGACCACACACATGCTGCAGATGAGGGCACACGTGCTAGCTCGCATGCCCACCATGGCCCTGGGGAGTGGAGAATCTGGCAGGAACAGTCTCCCCTGATGCAATCACCAGCTTATTCTATCAGCGCCACGGAGGCAGGGCCAGCTCCTCGCTGCCCGCCACCACTGGGCACAGCTGCTAGCCTCGTGGGCACAGTGAATTAATGGTGCCTCCTCAGCAGGGTGGCAGTTAAATGCTGGATGGGGGTGCCCATCCAAGCCAGTGCCCACCCCTGTGCTCAGTTCCCAAAGGTGTGTGTGTGTGTGTGTGTATGTGTATGTGTATGTGTGTAAGAGAGTTGCCGGGAGACCTTTGACTCTCCTCCCTCCCCCTCCTCTCCAGCCATCTCTCTGTCAGGACCCTGCAGCTTGGGTCCTGCCCATCCGCCAGAATCCCGTGCACAGGGTCTGGCCAGCACTGGGACAGAGAGGAGCGATGGAGACGGAAAGGAAGGGAGTCAGGTGGACACGAGAAAGGAGGTAGAAAGGAATGGGAAGGAATGGGGAGCACTGAGCAAGAAGGGCTCAAAGGGAGGAAGGAAGAAAACGGGGAAAGGTGAGGAAGGAAAAAGGAGAGCTGATGGGGATGGCAGTGGGGAAGAACGGACCGATATGGTGACAGTGGTGATGGGGTGGAGTGGGGCTGGGCTGGCCGCCTCCGTGGTCCCTGTCAGAGTCGGGGGGAAAGCTGGTCTTCTATGCGTCCATCCCTCGTGTCCTTTGAGTCACTGCTGGCTTTTCCTGTGATGATGCCGGGACCTCCCCCCATGTGCTCTGCTCTCTGCTGAGCGGCTCCGTTTCAATGGGGGAGGTGAGGAGGAGAAACCAGGGTGGTCAGGCCAGCGCCAAGCCAAGCCATCACCTCCTTTGTTCAGAACATTAGATTCTCATTAATATAGCCTCAGGCCTTGTGACCCCTTTCCCTCTAGCCTCGGTCCTTTGTTCTACAGGAATTGCTGCAAACCAGGCCTGGGCAAGATAATGTTCAAATCATGAACTCAGCTCCAGTGGGGACTCAGAGAAATGACACCCCCAAAGTGCTGGGACTTGAAGATGGTGGTGTGAGCTTCTGTGGTGCAGAGACAACAAGGTGAAGAAGGGTCTTAAGGTCCCTCAATAATAATAATAACGCCTATTTATTGAGTATTTCCAGAGTTGGCCTCTGTGTTCATCTGATTTAGTCTGTAGAACAGCTCTGGGGTAAGGAATATTTTTAACTCTACTTTGCAGATGAAGAAACTGAAGCACAGAGAAGTTAGAATACTCATCCAAAATCACACAGCCTGTAGGTCGTGAAGTTGCTGTGACCACTGCGCCCTCTCTTCTCTCCTGGAGTGCCCTCAATGGTCACTAAGGGCTGTCCCAGCATTTTCATGTGTGGCAGCCATGCCCTTCTGGGAATTGGCTAGAAGTTCTGGGGCAGGGGGAGCTGGTGCGGCCCTTCCCCCACCCCCACTTCCTTATCTAGCCTCTAGTGATACTCTGTGTCCTGCCTGCTGCCCACCGGCTGTGAGCCCAGAGCACAGGCTTCTCTTCTTTGCCTCTGAATTGCAACGTTGGCGGCAGAAGCAGGAAGCATATTATGCAGAGAAACAAAACTGAGTGGTTTTTCCTTTTTCTGAAGGTGGTAATGGTGCAATTAGTGGCTAAGCCATTACCCCTCCTCCCTTGCTTGCTTCCCTCCTTCCTCTCTTTTTTCCCTCCCATTTCTCTCCAGGGAAGAAGTGGCTGCATCAGAGAGCCAACCCCATCATTCCCACCCTTGACTTCCAGGAAAAGGAGTAGAATTGGGGGGAGGAGCTGTCCAATGTCTGCAGGGGCTCCTGGACTTAAGGACATGAGTCCAGGACCTGCTGGGTTTGGGGATTGCCAACAAGCAGACACTGTGTCCAGCAAACGAGGTGACCAGTAAGGCAATTTGGAGGTTCCAAGGGGGTGAGTTAGAAACCTAGAGGGTTAGGGTCCTGTTATCCGACCTGTGCTCATTGTGGAAAAATGCTGTCAGGAGACCTCCGCCTGGTGGGCTGAGAAATGTGCTTGAGTGGAGGGGGAGGGTGTCAAGGGTCTGAGATTCCAAGTTCAAGCTGGAATGATGCAGGTGGGCATGGTCCTGCTTTAGACCTTCCTTCTTCTTCTAGAAACTCAAAAGAGGCCCCCGCAGCCGCGAGCCCACCCATCTCCACAGCCCTCCTCTGCAGTGGCAGCTTTGTTCTGTTTTGTAGAAAAGGAGCTGAAGGCTCAGAGCGGGGCAATGACTTTCCCAGGGTCACACAGCCCACAAATGTCAGAGCTGACATTAAATTCAGATCCTTAAACTCCAGTCTTCTCCCTTCTCAACCCCCCAGGCCTTGGGGTGAGATTCTGGGGCCACAGAATATGGCTACTGCCCCGAAGAGTTGAAGTTGGCAGGGAGAGTGCTCACGAAATTTGGGAATGAGGGTTCCAGGGCAGTTCCAGAGCCGCGTCCCTCCAAGCCAGGCCGTGCTCCCGTCCCCATCGCCTCCTCCACCCTTTCACCTTGACTTGAAGCACAAAGCAGAAACTGGGACAAGGGCCCCAGGAGGCCAGACCTCACGGTCCCTCGGGGGCATGGGCTGGGGGAGAGGTTATGGAAGAAGCCTCAGGAGGGGACCACTGTTGTGGCTGTGCAAGGTGGAAATGAGCGGGTAGCCAGGGATGTTCCCCCCCCGAATTCTGGCGTCTCCTCTGCACTTCTTCCCCAAACTAGAGTGCCAGTGTGCTGGACAGAGTGACAAAGAGCAGAGAGAGCAACAGTAAAATAAGAAGGAGGCAGAAGCAAAAAAAAAAAAAAAAATACAGAAGGGAGCTGACAGTTACAGAGACTACAGTGAGAGAGAGAGATCCCAATGAATTAGCCATCATTTCCCTATAAACATTTAGAACCCGGCTGTTGCCAGGGCAACGGGGCAATACCTGTCTCTCCAGAGGAGCTGAAGTTGCCAGGGTAACTGCATCCTGTCTCTCCTAGGGACCATCCCAGAATGTGGCCCCCACAGTTAACATGGCAACTGCCTTTTTGCCCCACTTAATGCCATCTGAGGGCCCCACAGTTGGAGGTGGGGGAGGTGGGAAGAGAGCAGATCACTTGTGGACTAAGTTTGTTCTCCTCCCCCTCCTGCAGCCCCTCCCCCAGTCCACCACCTCTGGGGAGGGGGTGCTTTGTCTACCTGCCCCGGGCCCACACATGCCTGCAGTAGGTCGTGTTCCGCCAGGCCAGGGCGTCCTGGAGCAGGTTTTGCAGTGGAAGGCAGGCAGGTGTTGGGGAGGCAGTTACCGGGGCAACGGGAACAGGGCGTTTCCGAGGTGGTTGCCATGGGGAACTGGATGCTGACGAAGGCTCGCGAGGCTGTGAGCAGCCACAGTGCCCAGCTCAGAAGCCCGGGGCTCGTCAGTCAAGCTGGTTCTAGGTTCTCACTCGGCAGCACAGGCAGGCGAGTGGCCCCTGGTTCCCAGAGCAGAACAGCAGTGCCCCAGCCCTGGTCCTCCAACCCCGAGCCTCGCCTGCCTGCACGGCATCAGGATGGCCACCATCACCTGCACCCGCTTCACGGAAGAGTATCAGCTCTTCGAGGAACTGGGAAAGTGAGTTACACCTTAGAGAGTCTGGAGGGCACAGGGGGTCGGTGTCACGGGTGGGGGTGTGCACCTGTGCTGTTTCCTGTGCTCACACAGGGAGGAAGGCTGTCTGTGTTTGGGGGCATTTGCATGTGCAGTTTCCAGACTGGCATGGGTATATTTGTGGGTACAGAGATGTGCCAAGGCCATCTGGACAAGTGTGTGTATAGAGGTGAAGGGTTGATGGTGCATGCCAGTGCACACACATGCACGCGCGCACACACATGCACATGACCTGGGCACACACAGATTCTTAGAAACTCAGGGTTAAAAAGGGATTTTCCCGTCAGCTGAATCCAAAGCTGGAATTCCCTGTGAGTTTCTCTTGAGGTGGCCATCTGGCATCAATTTGGATACCTCTTATGACAGGGAGTTCATCACCTCCCAGGTAGTCCTTCCTGATTTTAGACACCTTCAGCGAATATGTGGAACGGCTAACTTCTCCCTGTAAGCACATCTCTTCCCCACTCCCCCTCCCAGCTCCTATGGGAGTGAGGGCATCTGTACGGCAGGGGTTAACAACTGAGTGACTGGCGAGGCTTTCTGGATGTTGGGAAGAGGGGAAGGGCAATCAGGCAAGTTGGGAGGGGGCCTTGCTGTTGCAGGGGCTGCTGTGTGATGGTGCACTAGCTCCGGTCCCTTGGCAAAGTTATCCAGCCCCAGAGCTCATTTACTGCCTCTGATGACTCGTGTGGAGAGAAGGGTGGGAGGATGGGGGAGAGGAGAGCCCCTAGGGGTAGCCCAGTCGGCTGTGGAGTGTCAGGGAAGCATTCCTGGATGCCCCCAGCAGGGTTTGTGGAAGATGCAGGGATGGATGCAGGGTAAGGGTGCAGTTTGGAGGTAGAGTTTGCCCTGTGGGCAAAGCAGCTCCAATGCCCCCCATGGGTCCTGCTGTAGCAGCAGGAGTGCAGGGGAGAGGGCCCCTGTAAGCCAGTATGTGCTGGTGTGAGGTCTGGAAGTGCACACACAAGTGTGCATTTTGATGTGTGTTGTATAAGGCTGACTCTGGGCTGCACTCTGTACACTGAAAGCATGTGCAAGTATTCATGGGTGTGTGCCAGGAGGAGGTGCTGGTGTGTGCTTCTTGTGTGAAGTCTGAGAATGCAAGTGTGTCCTACAAGTGTGGATGTGTGCAAGTGGCACAGGGGTGCTGTTGACTGGTTTGCACGAAAGTGAAGGTGTGAACGTGCATCACATGTATGGCCAGTCACAACTGTGTGCACATCAGCAGGCAAATGCATGTGAGGTCTGGGCATGTGCAAACACATGTCTGTGGAAGGATGCACATCTGGGACTTAGGCAGAGGGTGTCCCTAGGTGGTCTGGACATGCGTATCTGTGTGAAGACATGGGGCATGCACACAGGAAGGTTCATATGTGTGTGTTTGAGGCTGGACCCACAGGCTTGGGTGGAAGTGTGGGTGTTGTGAGCTCATGCTGGTGTCTGCATATGTGTGGGAGGTGGGCCTGTGGTGTGTACCAGTAGGCTGCCTGCACACACACACACTTGCACACCGGGCAATCCTGACACCTACAGGCACACACCAGCTCCTTCCTACAGACACACACCCCTGTGCAGACATGTGCTCACTCTTGTCTGCAGAGTTGCTGTCTTTCTGAGTGTGTTTTTGGGTTGGGGGGAGGCAGCAGGAACAAAATGTTTAGGGCTGTTCTGTAGGATGGAGGCTGTTTGCCAGACTTGCGCAGGGACCCCCCTCTCAGCTGGCTTCCAGTGCCCGCTGGAAACCAAGGATTCCCTGATTAGCTGGAGCTGCCTTTCAGGTGCAACCAAGGCTCGGCTCTGGGAGGGCTGCGTCACAGAGAGCAGTGCAATGGAGTTCAAATGTGACTCAGGTGCTCAGAATGACAATAAAAGTGATGTTTTGCCCCACGAAGAGATTGAGATCATGAAGATGGGTGCTGTGGGGGCGACTTGGCAGAGAGCCTTCTCAGCCCTGCTGCCTGCCAGGGTGCTTGGAGGGACCAGGGCCGTGGCAGCACCTCAGGGGCCAGGGAGCCCTGGTTTGTCCAAGGCAGAAAAACCGAGGGTGTCAGGCATGGCCAGGCCTTGTCTAATCAATTTCAGACCTCTTCCTTCCAGAATCATCAGTGCTCTTAACCTTTTTTAGGTCACATATTCCTCCAGGAATCTGATGAAAGGCTAAGTCTACTTTCCTCAGGAAAATGCGCAAACTGAAAATATGTTGCATGCAATGTCAGGAGCTTGCAGGACCCCAGGAAGGCTGCAGACGGGCCTCAGGCTAAGGCTGCTTGTACTGGAAAAAAGGGGATAGGGACCCTCGCCTCCGATGCCTGGGTTAGAAAGCCAGGGTGCCTCTGGGAGGGGGTCTTCTGCTCTGTGTGACACCTTCAATCCAGCAGCCAGGTGGGCAGGTAGGGGCAGTGCCCAGCACAGGGCAGAGGCTCTGGACCTCATCGCCTATAGCTCAGTGACGATGGGCAGGCTGTGGCCCTTCTCCCCATCTATAATCTGGAGAGAGAAGCTGGCCGTGAGGACGCGATGAGATGGTGCTCGTGAAGACGTAGCGACAAGCCTGGCACGCTGGACCTTTCAGAAAGGAGTGCTTCTGGGGACTGGAGCACCGGAGATGCCCGCAGGGCCCACCTTCCATTGGTGACTCAAGGTCCCTGCCAGGCAGGACACGGCAGTCACCACCCAGAAGCTGAGCCCCCGTTCCAGGAGCCCACTTCAGATCACTGGCAGGGTGACTGGCAGAGGCAACTGGATGGGCCCTACAAAGGGACATGGGAGCCTTTGGACCTCCTTCTGCAAGGCCCCGGGCTGCCCAGCTGGAGAGGAGGGCACGTGCCTCTCGAGGGCTTCCTGGTGTCCTGCCTGATGAGCCTGGCTGGTGACTGCAGGCATCCCTTCGAGGAGCCAGGGGTACACAGGGGCTGTGGACGAAACAGAAGCTGCCCCCTCCCTCCAGGTGGGCAGCCAGCGGGGCGTATGCGGGCTGGAGTCAGTGCCCTGGGCAGGGGCTTCTAAGGGCTTCTCGATGCTCCTGGAGGAAGGTCCCCCTGCAGCATAGGACTCAGATAAATTGGGAGTTAATTTCAGGCCCCTAGAGGGGTGAGGTGGGGCTTTCTTTTGGGACCCAGAGTCTAGCTCACTCCCCCCTCCCTTGACCCATCCTCCTTCCTCCCAGGGGATGAGAGAAATGAAAGCCCGGACCTTGGGAGCACAGAAGCTCATTGGGAGGCAGGCTGCAGGGAGCAGCTCAGGGTGGGTCAGCATGGGCCTGGGCAGTCGGGCCATAGCTCCCAGCAGACCCGACAGGCGTTCTCCGCTCTCCGAAGACGAGGATCAGGGAAGGGGTTAGTTTCCAGGAGGTGGAGGAGGAGGATGCCTCCTCCAGCCTCTGACCTGCTCTGGGCTTTGGATCCCACTGCCAGGAGAGGTGACGGAGGCCGAGAATGGCCTTGCAGCCTGTGCAGTCACCAGGCAGCGCAGAGAGAGCCTCTCAAGGAGATATTACTTGAGCGGAGAGGGAGGGAGGGAGATGGAGAGGGTGCAGCCCATTCTTTTCTCTCTAGAAACAGAGATCTGAAATTGACTCGAGGGTGTTGGGGCTGGGGGAGGGGTTCCAGGGGCCAGCAACATTGGCAGAGGGAGGGCAGAGGCTGGCTCTGGAGCTGCTGCCCCTCTTTAGCCCAGGCCTTTGTGTCGTGAACCGGACAGGGGCTGGGCTGATTAGGGGGCAACAACGGGGCCCAGAGGCAGCTCCCCGCACTTGGGTGTCCAGGTTCCTAGATGCTTAGGTTCCCCTCTGGGGACCTAAACTCTGATGTCTGCAAAATGCGTTTAGCCATCTGGCCCTTCCCTGGCAGAGCTGTTAGGAGGATTGGTGATGTAACACTGGAGAGAGGGGATCCTGGGCATGGGCACACCATCCAAAGACGGGCGTTGTACTTTTATTTTGCATCTAATAACCTATCATGTTCACAGCTCTTTGGGACCTGTGAGCCCCTGCTCCGTGCATGAGCTCGTCTGTGTGGGAGGCAGAGGGCTTACTTACCCATCTCACAGATGATCAGCCTGAGGCTTGAGTAGGTGGAATGACGGGCTCAGGGGGCTGGTGGCAGCGCTTAGACTTGCATGGAGATCTCTAGCACCTGCACATGCGGCAGGTGATGAGGCAGCCCCCTCCTGCTGTGTCTGGGGAACACTACTAGGAAGAGGGTTGGTGGCCTGGGGGATGAGGGAAATCTGGGCTGTTGTTTATTTTCCAAGCACGATTCTGCCTCTCATTTACTGCCCACCCTGGATGGATTCCTTGTCCTCGCTGTACCTCAACTTTACCACCTGTGAAACGGGATTGGAATAACTGTGTAAATGCTAAAACGCCCCATGAGAGTTGCTGCCCTCTTTAGGCTCCCTCTGTGGGAGGCACACATGGGATATTTCATACTCCCAGAACCTCAGAACTGGAGGACCGTGGACACGGTCTTATTCATAGCACAGATGGTAAAGTCAATACCCAGAGAGAAGTGGTTTGCCCACGGCCACAGCGAGGGGCAGTGGCAAAGCCAGGGCAGGGGGCCAGATGATGTGCAGGGGCCAGAGGCCAAGGATGGAAAGCTGGGGAGCAGGTCCTCAAGGACGGGGTGGCAGGGACAAGGGAGGGGACAGCCTTTCCTTCCTCCTGCTGCAAGCCATCAGGGCGGCAGGCACGCACATGTTCCGGTGCATGCAGCAGCCCTCCGCCCCCACGCAGCCACCCCCGCACAGGCTGAGACACACTGACACTCTGCCGAGCCGCCCGCCCCCTGCACAAGCACACAGTGACGCTGCTGCCAGCACCCCTGCCGTCTGGGGCCCCGGCTCTCTCAGTGGGGTGAAGGCAGAGCCTTGCATCCTCTTGCTAGTGCACACACACACACACACACACACACCTGTGCATATGGATGTGTGCAGGCACACACACACACACACACCTATGCATATGGATGTGTGCAGGCACACACACACACACACACCTGTGCATATGGATGTGTGCAGGCACACACACACACACACACACCTGTGCATATGGATGTGCACAGGCACACACACACTGGCTCCAACTGGGCATTAGCATAAGTCTACTTCCCCATGCAGAGAGAGCAAGATGATACTGGCCGGACTTCTGGGCTCTCTCTCTCTCTCTCTCTCTCTCTCTCTCTCCTCCTCTCCCCTGCCCTCTCTTTTTGTGGGTCCCTTTTCCACAGTTCACCCTCTCCTGCACGCATGTTGCCCGTATCACATTCCCTTCGGAGCTTCTCTGTGGCATGGCAGGATGTCACCTATCCAGGCCAGCCTGGTGCAGCCCCAGAGCACGTTGAGACCTGCTGAGGCACAGCCCAGGCACTCTGGGAGCTCGTGGGGCATGGCTACCCACTAAGACGGCAGGTGGGGCTACAAAACCAGTGGGACCTTCTGTGCTGGAGAAGGTTGAAGGCCTTGGTGTCATGGGGATCATGCAAAAGAAAGAACATCTATGACTCTTGCATCCATTCAACAAGTATTTCCTGAGCACGTACTCTGTTCCCAGCCCTCGGCTGAGCCCAGCAGGTGCCACATGCAAGACATATAGTCTCTGCCCCTGGGCTCACAGTCTAGTGGGAAGCTGACATTAATTAAATCACTCCAGAAATTATTTAAATGCCACCAGACAAGGACTATGAGCACAAACATGGAGCTGTGAGCTACAAAGAGAGAGGTATCAGTGGCGGCTCCCCTGAAGAGGCGATGTTGGGAAGCTGGAGGCTGAATAAGTGTTCATCAGAGGGAAGAAGGAAGAAGAGTGTTCCTCAGGGTGGGAACAGCGCAGGCAAAGGCTCTGGGGTGTGTATTTTGATGGAACATGTCAGTCCTGGGGAAATGGAGTCTCACTCTTCTTAGGCCTGCTCAGCCTGCTCCCAACCTGTGGATGCCCGGAGGCTAGAAGGACTATAAAAAACCTGACGATTGTCTAGAAGATCGGGGGCGGGGGGGACGGCCGTATGGCGAAGGTCTGGAAACCAAATCAAGTGCGAGAGCGCTGAGGAGCTGGGGGACTTTAGCAGGAAGTGGAGACCCTTGAGGTGGGGGGTGTCCTCTCCCCTCATCTCTGCAGGGATGTCCTGGGGTCTCAGGGCAGAAAGCAGACTGCTCTGTGTGGCCTCGGAGGGTAGAGCAGGGCCAAATGTGTAGAGTAACAGGGAGGTGGATTTCAGCTCAGTGTAAGGAAGGACCTTCTCATGGTCAGAACTGCTCCTGTCCCCCCAGGTGGACATGCCCTCGGGAGTAGTGAGCACACTGGTAGCACAGATGTGTACATTCGCAGCCCTGTCTCACCCCTGCGCCTCTGTGTCCCTCCTGCCCCGCATCCCTGCCCTTGCCCAGTGAGATGCTTTGCTGCACGTGTGAAGTGGGAGATGATTTAGGGGACGGAATATCCTCAGTCCCACTCAGAATATCAGAAGGGAAACTAAGGCCCAGAGGGGCCAGAGCCTTGCCTGAGGTCACACAAGCCAGTGACACATGAAAACTGGGCACACTGACCTCTTTCCAGTCCGGTGCCTGGCCCTTGGAGCTTCTCTCTCTGAACCTCTGAGAGCCTTTGGGGTGTGCAGGTGGACCGAGCCAGCCAGGAGGCCATCTGAGGTTGGGGAGAAAGAAGCCCCTCAGCACCCCCTGTCCCCCTGCTTTGCCTGCTCTGGTCCTGTCTCCAAGTTCTGTGGATATTTTTTCCTTCTCCTTTTCATAACTCATTCAAGAAAACCCATGCACAGCCCAAACAAGGAACTTCTGTTGGTTCAATGTTCCCTGCAGCAAACAGAATCTTCCGGTCCCCAGGCCTTCTGTGTCCCCCACAAGACTTCTGCTGGGTTGGCGTGGGGCAGGCCGGGGGTGCGGGACAGCTCCAACACACGATGTCCCTACAGCATCTTCTGGAGTCTGGGAGTGGGTGGCCGCAGCCGGGCTACGAGGGGGGATGTGCGGTTTCGGTAATAGGGCCTAGGATGTTCTGGCTGTAAAATGCTGTCACTTGTGGAATTCTGGGCAGAGCTGCATGGTGAGCTGGGAAGTAGAGAGAGAAAAACAAGCAAAGGCAGGCCTGAGCCCCCGGCCCCTATCTCCTCTGCTCTATTTGCCATTTGGGGGCTTGCAGAGCTGTGTTTTGTTTGTTACTAAGAAAGGGCTCTACTGCTTACAAAGAAATAAATGATAGGAGAGAGAAGGTTTAAAAATGACTGATCAACAGGCGATTTCACAGATGGGTAAACTGAGGCCCACAAAGGTGAAGGGATTTGCTTAAGTTACGTAGAGGTGGGCGTTGTGGAAACAGTATAGTCCTTTTGTTTCTGAGCAAATCTGACGGCAGCTTGTTAACTGTTTGGGGAATCTAGGAGCCCTCAGAGTCTCATACGAGCCACAGCCACTCTCCCCGGGAAAATGCACCTCACTGCAACTCATAGAATGTTGTATATTACTTCCCACAGGACCCCCTACTCTAAAGCCTGCCTGTGGACCCCAGGTTAGGGCCCCTTCTGATCTGAGCTTATGGGGTATTGGAAAGAACAATGGAAGATGAAGCAGGAGTTCTGAGTTCAAGGTCTTGGCCTCAGTTTCTCTATCTGTGGAATGGGGAGCTGGTGGACCTCTATGGTAAGATATTACTGGGTATACCCGCTTCTGATGCAGCCCATGTGACCCACACTCTGACCCCTTGGGTGGAGCTGCTCCCGTGGCCTAACCCAGTTCTGTCCCTTTCCCCAGACACCCTAACCCTTGTCTGCTCTGGGTTCCACACCCCCAGCCTTGCTCTGTGCTGAGTGATCAGATCAGCTAACGGGCTATGAGTTACTGATCACCAAAAGGTTTTGGATTCAAATCCTCCCACAGACAGCAGGTCTGTCTGCATTTGTCCGGTTCATCTTAGAGAGATAGAATGCTTGGTGTCTTAACTGACAGTGGGGAGGCCTTGGGGAGAAGGCTGGACTCGGATAATGGGGTGCCTGTAATATAGCACCAGGCAAGATGGCGAATAGCGGGGTGTCTGGGACTAGAATTCTGGAGAGAGGAGGGCTATCTAGAAGCAGATTTCCATTTGGATGATGGCCAAAGGCTTTCACCATTTCGGGGTGGGTGTCACAGAATCCTTTGTGAAGCAGATGGAAAATACGCATCCTCCTCCCAGAACAATGCACAGACACAGAATAATTTAATTAAAAGTTTAGGTGTGTTCATGAATGCCCAGAGCCTCCCCAGAGATCCCAGCTAATGGCCTGGGTGGATGGGGTGCGGGGGAAATGCAAGAGAATGGTGGAGAGAACAGGGAGCAGTAATGCTAGGAGGAAGAGGAGGGAATGAAAACAATGTCAGTAAGGGGGTGCCAGGGAGAGCCGTGACCCAGAAACCAAAAGGAGGAGGGGCCTTAAAGCCGGGTGGTTAGTGGGGCCAGATGCCACCTGATATGGGGAGGCAGGGTGGTGCCGAGGCTGTGGGGGGCATTGGGTGGGCTGGCCTGGCACAGCTTTCCTTCCAGGGATCCTGGGGGCGGGAGCCAGATTGTGGGGGGCGCACGGAGTGTGGGAGGCGGGAAGAGGAAGGCGGCGGATGTCGGACACTCGTTCTGGAAGTTTGGCAGCAAAGAAGGGAGGAAGGAAGTGGCCCAGGCTACTGAGTCAACAGAAAGATTCTTAATTAATTAAAAAAAAATCGGGGGTGGATGGTTATTTATCTTTCCAAAATGAGGGAGATCTGGGTGTACTGGAGGAAGTAGCCAATGAAGGGAAGACCCTAACGACTGCCAGCACCCCGGAAACCAGACCCCCAGGAAGTACGGAGTGGAGGGCGGGGTTGGTGCCTGTGCTGCTCCACAGGGCCCGTAGACCGTATCCCCATCTGCTGAGACCCACAGGCTCTGAGCACTCGCGGTGAAGTTTGGGGGGTTCCTTTAGACTCGCAGCGGTTCTCAGCCTGTGGGTGTCGACCCCCTTTGGGGGTCAAACGACCCTTTCACAGGGGTTGCCTAAGACATAACAGTAGCAAAATTACGGTTATGAAGTAGCAACGAAAATAATTGTAAGGTTGGGGGTCACCACAACATGAGGAACTGTATTAAAGGGTCGCGGTGTTAGGAAGGTTGAGAACCACTGCTCTAGAGGATGTTGGCAGTGACCGGTCTTGGGCAACAGGAATCTCTTCCCATCCCTACGGAGCAGAGACTCTCATAAATGGCTCAGAAGGAAGTGGGCTGAAGCTCCTCACCTCCAGCTTTCTTTAAAAAAAAAATTTTTTTTTTCTTTATTGGTTTTAGAGAGAGAGGAAGGGAGAGGGAGAGAAAGAAACATCGATGAGAGAGAACACTGACTGGCCACCTCCTGCATGCCCCCCACTGGGGATCCGGCCCACAACCTGGGCATGTGCCCTGACTGGGAATCGAACCAGCAACCTCTTGGTGCACGGGTCGACGCTCAACCACTGAGCCACAACGGCCGGGCTCCCCTCCATCTTTCACATAGGGAAACCGAGGCCCAGAAGGTTAAGTGAACTAGCTGGGTGAGGACCCAGGTCTTTCCACTCCCCATCAAATGTTCCTCGTACTGCACCCCCCTGCCATGTCAGCATTTTGGGGTGTTTCAGGCCAGAGAGGGGGGTGAGGTCCTGTGGGCGGGCAGCCAGCAATCCCCAGGACACCATGCTTGCCAGGCAGCCAGAAAGCAATTTCCCAGTGTGATTCTTGCTTTTCACAGCCCATTAGCACGTTCCCACGTTCTCAGCCATGCTGGACCCACTCTCACCGTGCCCTCTCCGTCTGCCAGCTGGAGAACCAGGCACAGCCTCCTTCCCGCTCACGCTCATGCCCACACATGCCCAGGGCAGGCTGCTGTGTCTGCAGGAGCAGCCCCTGTGCCCTCCTGGCCACGGCCCCACCTCCTCTCCTAGCTTGCTTCTTCCCTGAGCTTGGCAAACAAGGTTCATTTTGTTTCTGATGATGCCAGCTGCTCTCATCACTTCATAGGTAATGATGCCTATAAAAGGCATTTCCTGAGCATTGCTGTACTCCAGGGACGGTGCTAACCCATTGCATACCTTATTATCTCATTGAATCATTGAGAAAAGCCGCACAGGGTGGGCACTGCTCCTATCTAATTTTACAGGGGGAGAAAGGGGCTTACCAAGGTTAAAGAACTTGCTAGTAAGCGGTTGAACTGTGATTTGAACCCTGGTTGGTCTGGTTCTGAATAGCCTGTTCTTATCAGCATAGAACTTCACCATCCAATATTGGTTATTAGCCACATATAGTTATTCAAATGAGAGAGAATTAGAAAGTCAGTTCTTCAGTCCTATGAGCCACACTTTAAGTGCTTTGTCATATGAGGCTAGTGACTGCCACACTGGACAACACAAACTAATTCCTTTTTTTTAATCCTCACCCGAGGACATTTTTCCATTTTCTGTTCAGACAGAGTGGAAGGGAGAGAGAGGAAGAGAGAGAGAGAGAGAGAGAGAGAGAGAGAGAGAGAGAGAGAGAGAGACATCGAGTGGCTGCCACTCACGCGACCCAACCAGGACCAGGGTCAAACTGCAACCGAGATACGTGCCCTTAGTGGGAACTGAACCCGGGTCTCTCTGGACCACAGGTCGACGCTCTAACCGCTGAGCAAAACCGGCCAGGGCAACACAGACTAATTCTATTGTCACAGAATGTTCTCCTGGGCCGTGCTGGTATAGAACATTAAAGATGGAAAGGCCACTACTATTTAACCTCTTCCCCACCCCAATCCCGTGTTGCAGATGAAGAAACTGAGGCCACACTGATGCAGACCCCTGCCCAAGACCCCCCAGCACGACTGGGACCTGAGATTCCATCCCTCCAGTGTCTGTCTGTCTCCCACTCACCTCTCCCTGCCCACATTCTGTGACCCTCTTGATAACATGGATACACACTTCATAAGCAGGGTGACGAATCTGCACTTTGTCACACCCAGAGCCACATGACATCACATATACCAGGGCACTGACACACGCCTGTGGGCAGACACGTCTTCTTGACCCCTTTGCATCAGGAACACTTTCACAGGCGCTCCTGGGACCCGCCCATGGCACCCTGCACTCACACAGAGCCCTCACATGCTGGCCTCATCCCTTCCTCTGGGGAGCCCTGGTCACTTCCTCCACCCTGCCCTCCCCACCTGGGCTCCTCCCCTCTCCCACTCGGAGCTGTTTCCAAGCTCCTGCCCACCCACTTGCTGGCCACCTGCTCAGCTCAGGGCGGGGGAGGAGGGGGCCGGCTCTTCTGTTTGCCAAGGCAGCTGCTCTGTGGCCACTCGCTCACGCAGGACAAGAATACAGAAAAATGCCCATTTGAAACAGAAGATAAAAGAGGAGGAAGTTAGGGCAGCAGGTTCTCTGCCCCCGCTCTCAGTTTTGTTACAGATTTTCCTCTTCCCTTCGTCCCCCTGATCTCATCCTTGGCAGTCAGGAGGCCTTCCCAGCACAGCTGCAGATCTGAGGCTGCACAGGTAGAGAGAGGGGCTCCTTGGCTCAGGCCCTTCCTGGCCCCATTTGAGGGTATATGTGCCTGGCACTGTGCCCAGACTTCTGTAGGAGTTGTTTCAACCTCCCCAACATAGCCAGGAGGTAGAGGCTGTTATTGTCCCCATTTTATAGGAGGAGACAGAGAGGTGCAGTGCCAAGTTCAACTTCACACAGTCAGTTGGGGGTGAGTCATGATCGGAACACTGGGCTTTGTGAGCCCAGAGCCCCTGCTCTTGAGGGTCACACTCTTCTGCCTTTGGTGGAGTCAGAAGAGCACATGCAGGTGACCTGGGTTCTCTTCACACCCTCACTAGAGATAGGCCTGCTCACGGAGGCCTCAGTTTCCTGATCTGTTAAATGGGAGCTCAGAACTCCAACTGATTCCAGATCTTAGCAATTGTAAATAGCACTGCTATGAACATAAGGCTGCATGTATTCTTTCTGATTGGTGTTTTAGGATTCTTATAATATATTTCTAGAAGTGGGATCACTGGGTCAAATGGCAGTTCCATTTTGAATTTTTTAGGAAACTCCATACTGTTCTCCATAGCAGCTGCACCAATCTGCATTCCCACCAGCAGTGTACTAGAGTCCCCTTTTCTCCACATCCTTCCCGGCACTTGTCCTTTGTTGATTTGAGGCAGCCATTCTGGCAGGCGTGAGGTGACACCTCATTGCCATTTTGATTTGCATCTCTCTGCTGATTAGTGACTAAGATCTGGAAACAGCCCAAGTGCCCATCAATAGTTGAATGGATAAAAAAGTTGTGGTATATTTACACAATGGAATACTACACAGCTGTATAAAAGAAAGATCTCTTACCCTTTGAGAGAACATGGACTGACCTGGAGAGTACTACGCTAAATGAAATAAGCCAATTGGAAAAAATAAGTATCACTTATATGTGGAATCTCATGTACAAAATAAACTGATGAACAAAATAAATCCAGAGACATGGAAGCATGGAATAGACTGACAAATCTCAGAAGGGAGGGGGGTGGGGTGGGTGGGAAGAAATTAGCCAAAGAACTTATATGTATATATGCATAACCCATGGACAAAGACAATGGTGCATTGAAGGCGTGGAGGTGGGTGGGAGCAGGGAGGAGGGGTCAATAGGGGAAAAGGAGGAGGACTGCTGTAATCCTTTCAACAATAAAGATACGTTAAAAATATATATATAGAAGTCTAAAAAAAAGAATTCCAACTGAGAACCCAGAAGGTGAATGTTCACTGAAGGACGGATGCCTCCTGGGTGTGTGAGGCCTGTGTCCTCTGGATCAGTAGCTGTGAACTGGTTTTGATAAACTCCTCCCTCTGAGCATCTGCTGAAAGTCATGCATCCTTGCCCCAGAAAAACAAAAATGCATCTACCTCCGTGGGGGCGGGGTGTTTCAGGACCCCTGCGGCTGCCCCACCTGCGCCTGAACCTTTAGGTAGAGCCTGGGACTTACTCAGAAGCTCAGGCTGTGTTCTGAGGATGAAGTTCAGCACTTCTCCTGCTTCACGGGTGGGGTTCTTAGGACCTCAGCTCCTGGAACAGAGCCAGGTTCAGGGGCCTGTGGAGTCTCGGTGCTCAGGGCCCCACCTAACGCCCCATCACTCTGATTGGCAGGGCAGCGCAGGCAGCAGGCAGGACTTCCCCAGAAGGTGGACAAGGCAGTGCCAAGCTGGCTGGGACAGCATGTAAAATTAAAATACAGATTCCTTGGCCCGCACTCAGAGAAAGGTACTGATTTCGTAGGTCTGAACAGGGCCTCAGAGTACACATTTGTCAAAGACCCCCAGGGGATTCCGGAGCAGCCAGTTTGATAACCACTGATTTAAGGACTTTACCTAGAACGAAGTTTTATTTCTCTAGTGGAGAAACGATCTTCCTCCATCTGTGTTAATTGAACTCCAGCTCGGACCAAGCGTGGACTAGACCCTGGTGAGCAGGTCTAAACCCAGCCCTGTACTCGGAAGCTTATAGCCTCCCTCTTTCCCTGCCCTTTCTCTCCCCGGAGTTCTTGGAATCTTTCCCCGGAGTGGTCGCTTACACCATTCTCTCTTGGGGCCTTTGAAAATTGTGGCTGAGCAGGGGACCTGAGCAGCGACCCGAAGGTCTTCGAGTCCATTCCCCTGCCTGGGCAGCGGGGGCACCTCTGAGAGACGAGCTGGGCCCCACCTTCCTCAGATGCCCGTTCCTATCCCTACACCCCTGGCCAAAAACCCTCTCCCCTGTCTCATTTCAGTCCCTCTCACTGTCACTCAAATCTACCTCCTGTTCCTGCAAGTGACATCTATGGAGTCTCCGTTGGTAGCAGATGTTGGGTACCCAGGCTTGGGGGTGTGGGAAAGACAGTTCAAGTCCTGGCCCTCACCGTCAGGTGGGAGAGACGAACCTGAGGAGACTCACAAACCTGGGCTAGATGGGGAGACACACGGTGTCTGGGAGCTCAGACGAGATGCCCTATGAAGGAGGCTCCCCAGGGAGGGTGACCGGGTCTGCTGCTTTCCTCCAGGTGAGGGACTGGCAGGGGCTGCCCACCCAGGGAGAGGCTGGTGCTGTGTGAGGCTACTTGCCCATGGATTCTGGCTTTCTCCAGCTTTCCTACCAAGTCATATTTCCAGTCTCCACCTGTCTTCTCAGCTCTTTCTTCCTCATTTTTCTCCACAGTGTCCCAACACTCTCTTCATCTGCCCAGACACAAAGCCGATAACATGATGCTCAGGACGTGTGCAGAGAGGGCGTCTGTGCCAGGCTGCTGGCTTCCTGTGTGCCTGCCAGTGTCCTCCCCTGTTCCCATCAGCCTCACCCTGGTGGCTGGGACCTGCTTGTATGCTTAGGATGGGGTGTGCCCATGGCAGGAAGCGCAGGCTCAGTGGTGGGGGGAGAAGCCAACAACTTGGGAATGCAAATGTCTGAGTTCTAGATGCAGCCCTGCGTGGAACTGGCTGTGTGACCTTGAGCGATCTATACTGAACTACTCCGAAGTCCAGAGTCTTGAGTTCCACTCCAGGCTTAAGAAATCAGAACCTGCATTTCAGCAAGACGCCTGGGTAATTTGCATAGACCAGAAAAATGGGGAAGTCCGCCCCTGCAGACTTGCTTCTCGCCATTAACCTGTGGTTGGGGTGGCAATGCTGGTGACCATGGTCAGTGTCCAGCCCCTCAGGGGCCTCCTCTGGGATGTGAAGGGGCTGGTCCAGATGACCTTTGTGGCAGAGGGTGCAACATGGCACCTTGATGCCAGATCTATCTCTCAAACTAGTTTTGTTTGGCCAGATGCTGTTCACATTATATGTATATATATGGTACACACACACACACACACACACACACACACGTATTTAAAAATGGAGACGTTTCACATGAACACTTGCTTTAGGTTCTCTTCCAACCACCGATACTTTGAAGATAAAATCCCAGGAACCTCTTAAAACACATGAAAGACATGTGCCCAGCCTCACTCTTGGTAGAAGAATTACAGTTCAGATCTCCACTGAGTTGCATTTGCCACCTGTCTCACTAGCAAAGGTAAGAAAGTTTGACAGCGCACCACATGGGCAGGAGTGGAGGAAAATGGTCCCCTCACCGTAAGTTGGTACAATCTCTAAGATGGAAACATCTCTCATTATCTATCAAAATTACCAAACAACACCCATCCTTTGACCAAATAACACCGACTCTGGAAACCTATCCACAAACACCTGTACACATGGGAAATGTAGTTCTAACACACACAGAGGGTTAGTCATTGCAGCACGGTTTGTAACAGCTATAGGTTGGAACTCAGCAAAATGCCCTTTGAGAGGAGACTGGTGAAGTAAACTATGGGACAGCCGTATGATTGAATACAATATCATGAGGAGCTCTTTGTGTAATGAAAGGGGGTTCATCAAAATATTTACTGAAAAATGGAGCATACAGAACAGCTTGCAGACTCCCGGAGTGGAAAGATGCTCTGGCCGTCTCTAGGGAGGGGACCTTGGAGACTGGGGTCCAGGGGCGAGAGGAGTCTTTTCACTATCCACACTTTGGTATCTTTTGAACTTTGAACCATGACAATGTGTTACCTACTCAAAGAAGAAATAACTAAAAACTCTCAGGGACCTAGATTCTGTGATTCTAACACTTTGATTCTGATGTTTTAGTTTGGTGAACCTAACTTACTAGGACTCTGGAAAGCTCACCTCTTGTGAGGCCAAGTTTCTAATAATCCATCCGCAGTGGTCCTCCTGGGTCTCCAGCCCTGCCCTGTCCCTGAGCCGGCCACGGCAGTCCCTCTGAGCTCCAGCAGCCCTGAAGGACAGCGCCCTACCTACTACAGTGTGGCTGCATGAACTCCAGCGTCTCTCCCGCTCTCACCCTCTTTGACGTCTCTCTCCTCCTAGGGGAGCCTTCTCGGTGGTACGCAGGTGTGTGAAGGTGCTGGCTGGCCAGGAGTATGCTGCCAAGATCATCAACACCAAGAAGCTCTCAGCCAGAGGTAGGTGGGACATCCGTGCCTTCCCTCCTTTGGGGCTCTCCTCCCCTTCACCCCTTCCTCTACCTCTTGGTTAGAACCAGGACCTGAGTCTATCCCCATGGGCGATGCTGCCGGCATGGGTAAGAGCTCTTCTGGTGGGTATCATGAGGACAGGCCCCTCCCTTTTCATTCCTTAAGGGATCTAGGCTGGGGGTCACTGCCTTTCTGATAGGCCAAGCTCTCCGCCTTGACACCTAGGTGAAGGCTAAGATGCCAGGTGGGACTTCCTTCCCTGCTCTTCTGCCTCCCGCCTCCGTTCTCACCTCCAGACCTCTGTACCTGCTGTTTCCTCTGCCTGGATGCCCTTGCTGGGCACCTTACAAGGCTGACTCTTTCTCAGCCTTCAGGTCTCAGCTTAATGTCTCACACTTTGAGAGACTCCCTAACCCCTAAATCTGAAGGTGTGTCACCCATTTTATATCTCTCATTACTGTTTACTTTCCTGTGGCTTCCCCCCAACCTGGACTTGACCCATTTACTGGCTTGGTTCCTTGTTTAACATCCATCTTTCCTCTTGACTTTAATTCCAAGAGGGTAAGGATGGTTCTCATTCCCTGTGATATGCTCAGTACCTAGGACAGCGCCCTGTATATCCAAGGTGCTCAACCAGTGTCCAGTGAACTCCAGCAGCTCTGCTTCAACCACACTAGTCTGATCTCTGCTCCCTAATACTCTCTAGGTCAGTGGCTTCCAAACCTGCCCTCACATTGGAATCTTCTGGAGCCTTTCAAATACTCCTGACACCTGGGTCCCACCCCCAGAGGTTGTGAGTTAACTAGCCTCGGGTGTGACCTGGGTTTGGGGAAAGATCCCCAGGCAACTCTAATTTGAAAGTGATCCTAGACCAGCAACAGCAGCATCATCAGAAGATTGTTAAAAATGCAAATTCTTGATTCCAGACTTAAGAAATCAGAGTCTGCATTTTAACAACACACCCGGGTGATTTGTGTGGACATTAAAACTTGGAGAGTCTGCCTAGAAGTCTTGCTTCTTGACTTTAGCATGTGATTCGGGCAGTAATGGCCGTGACCATGGTCAGTGTGTTGGGGAAGGTTACTTTCAATGATTCAATCCGTGGTCTGAACAGCATCTAAGCTGCCTTGGGGGACTGCTGGGTGGTGGGGATTCTGGCGGTGGGTTGGTGCAGGTGTGGGCTGAGCAGCCCATGGCTTGCGCAGCATGGGACACATTGTGTGCAGGGCTGGCACAGTGTCCAGGTGTTTGGCTGGCACAGGCGCCACCTGTGTCTGGGCCAGGGCCCAGCAGGTGTGGGGTTCGTGGAGACTGGCACAGGATGTTCACGCTGTCTCCCACAGGCCTTCCAGCAGGCTCCATGTTAGACTTGTGTTGTGGCTTTTCATCTCTTCGACTCAATGTCACTGGGAGCCCAGCACTTTCTCCTCATTACCAAGCTCCCCTGGAGGCAGACCACTGTCCCGCAGGGAGAAGAGCTGGGAGGGTGGGGGTGCAGTACTGAAAGCCCAGGGCCCTGGTGGCACGGTCAGCATAGAAGCCGGCGGGGAAGGAAGGGAGAGGCCTGTCTTGTGAAAGGCTCGGACCCAGAGCCAGGGGCAGGGGCCAGGGTGGGCGGGATGGCAGCCATAGCACTGCCTCACATCCAGATGATGGGACTGGTCTTGCTGTTGCTGTGTGACTAGTGGCAGCCTGGTGTCCCCTCCGTACTTTGTGTCTCTAATGATCAAGGGAAATGTCCCCATCCTGAATGCTAGTGGGGGCAGGACTAGAGCCATGACTTGGGGTGACAGGTTGAGGTTGCCTCCAAAGGAGGGAGGATCAGGAACCAAGGTCCTTCCTGGATGCTGGGGGTTTTGGGGCCAGTTCAACACGCGCGCGCACACACACACACACACACACACACACACACACACATGTGGGGGAGAAAGGAGAGAAATGGACGTTTTTAGAAGGTGACTAAGCATTCCTGGGCAGTGCATGCAACGGGCCGTGCCAGGCAATAACTGCCACGCCCCCTCTGTTTGGCGATTTGTTGAACCACTGACCTCCTGGAGGCAGGTGGCCCAGGCCGAGGTGAGCATGGAGGGCGGGAGTGTGGATGTTCTTGGGGGAACCTTTCCAAAACAGCCTGCCAACTCCAGTGCTTTCTCCCCAGCGGAGAGGAGAGCAGAGCTCCTTCTGAGCTGGTTCTTTGTTTGCCACTCACGGTGCCTGGGGCAGGGAACGGTTTGAGACGGAATATTTGGCAACAGACTAAGCTTCTCCCACGGGCACTCCTGAGTGCCTTTGGCAGCTCCTGGCAGGGGGCCGTGCCCACCCGGTGTCTGTCCAGCCCCCAGGGAGCTGTGGCTTCCCCTTCCCCACCCGGCAGTCTCTTCGACCCAGGGGTTCCCAGACCCAGGAGATATTTTTTACATGTATTTTTAAACTAGTCTTTTAAGTAAAATGCTCATAGGATAAACAATTCCAAGAAACCATATAGATATGGAGTGAAAATGAAAAATGTGCCTGTCCTTCTCCCTGCCAGCTCCCCCTGGGCAGTTCCACGCCCCGAGGGTTGGATTCAGTAGGTGAGGCCCGAGCTCCCGATGACAAAATCCTGTCAGCGAGGATCTGCTCATGTAACTCCCTGCCAGGGGCTCATGCAGAAAGAGTTCATTAACACTGCTGGGCACGAGGACGCGGCTGGTGCAGCCAGAGGTGACTGGCCCGTGACCTCCACAGTCCCCACTGCCCACCCGGGCACTGAGGGGTCGCTTCCGGGCTCCCTGGTGACCAGCCTCAGGACACCAAGTGGGAAGCACGGCATGAGCTCATTCAGGCTGCCCCTGAACTTCAGGCCCACGCGAGGGAGACTGTGAGGTGGAGCAAGATGTCTTTCCATCCTCCTCATCTTCCTCCCCCGCCCCTCTGCCTGACACTCAGTCCTCGTGATTATTTATCCAACCTCTCAGGATCCGGAGCCCTGTTGAGGCCCTGTGGAGGGTGGGCATTTCCTGTTCCAGACTCGGAGGCCTATTTTCGGTCCTAGTTCCCGTGCCTCTGGTCCGAATCCCTCTGCCTACCTGCCTGCTGGAGCCCAGCCCCTTGGCAGGCAGAGAGCCCTCCAAGCTGCTTGATTGCACCCCCACGCCTCCCCACACCTCTTCTCTGTCCCACCCTGCCCTTCGGGCCCCAGAAACCTACCCCCAGAGATTCCACCCACCTGCCTCCTGTGTTCTGAGCAGGGCTAGTCCCCATAACCCCAATATCCTGGAGGCATCCCCCAGGGAGGGAGGGGAAGTTCACAAGCTATGTTGTGGGCATTCGGGCCTCCTTCCAGGCACCTGGGCAAGAGGCTGCAGACTTCGTCCCTTAGACCTCTCACTGTCGTGGGATTCTACTGAGCTGGATGGATTGATTTAGCAATTAATTAATTATTAGAATGGGAGGCAATATAGTGTAGTAATTATGAACATGGATTGAGATCCCAGCTCTGCCACTTCTTAGCTATGGGATCTTTGACAAGCTGGGCTCTAGGCCCTGGGAACGTGGCAGTGACTGGCAGACAAGCTCCTGCTCTCATTGCACCTGTTTTCCAGGGAGACTGAAACGAGCATTAAACAGGTGGATAAGCTGGGTAATCTCAGGAAGCGATGAATGTCATGAAGAAAATAAGACAGGTTAATGGGGAAGTGAGGGGGCAGGAGGGACACGTGGAAAAAAAGAAGGAGGCAGCCATGAGAAAACCCAGGTAAGAGCATTCCAGGCAGAGGGCAAGGCAAGTGCAAAGGCCCTGAGGTGGGAAGGGCTCAGTGTGCTTGAGGCCCGAA
This sequence comes from Molossus molossus, assembly GCF_014108415.1. Lineage (NCBI taxonomy): Eukaryota > Metazoa > Chordata > Mammalia > Chiroptera > Molossidae > Molossus > Molossus molossus. Next base: position 22,773,585 of record NW_023425377.1, read on the forward strand.
AGGAGACCAATGTGGCTGGAGCTTCAAGGCCAAGATAAGGCAGGACCCAGCAGGGTTTTGTTGGTTGTAGTGAGGAGTTTGGATTGTATTATAAGTACATTGGGAAGCTGTGGGTGAGTTTGCAGCACAGGATTGATTCTGTAGTTTAATAAGAGCTCCTCCGCTGTTGAGGACTTTTGACGGGTGGAGGTTAGAGGGTGTGTCCAGGAGTGGATTCTCAGAGCTCTGAGTTCTTACAAGGCTGGACCATCTTGTTAAAGGGACCGTGCTTTTATTGCTCTGCCTCAGTCTCCCCATCTACATAACAGAGCAAGGCCTCAGAGGTCAAGAGAAATACGATCCCTACATTTCTTGAGGTGAAATGAAAACATTTCAAACAGAGTTCCAAAAATGATTGTATCGTGAGCATGTTTCCATTCAGCAAACGAATGCTTTTAGCACCGAAAGTTGCGATGCTATGAATTGTACTATGCACAAGATGATGACAAGATTCATAAAAACTAGTTCCTAGCATTTCCAGGAGGAGGGTCTGGTAACCAGGCACACGTGTGATGCTGCATGACCAGCGGTTTCTTCTTTCAATCCTGGGTATCACTCTGCTCCTGAGCAACCTCACATGGAGAAAACACCTGAATTCTGTGTGTGGGCTGAGCCAGAAAGCCCCCCAGACCCCACTGACAGGCCCAACTTTGACCTGCCTGATTTCTGGTTCTGCTGGAGATGGAGGGAGGAGGGGCAGGGTATGGAGCAGGGGTGGGTCCAGCCTTCCTCAGCCCACTGATGGGGATTCTCCTCCTTTGCCGTAGGCCTGGCCTTCCTCCACCCTGAAGGATCTGGAAGGAGGCAGGGAGGGAAGGGGAGTTAGGGGGATGCCCCTGGGTCCACCTCCCCTCCTTAGCCTGCAGCTGGTCTTTAGCTGGGGAGTTGAGCTTACACTCTATGAAAACTTGATTGGATTTAATCGCTTTCCTGATGGAAAAGCCACATTTCAGTATTGACCTTGGCTTCTGCAGCCCTTGGAGGACGGCCAGCGATTGCTGTAATTCAGGAAGTGGGGAAAGGGGAGCTGGCTGCCAAGGGATAAGAGCTGGGACTTCTCCATCCTCATCACCTTCCCCGGTGCCTACCTGCTCTGAAGAGGCCATTGGGACACCAGGGTTCTGGTCCCAGCTCTGCCTCTGAGTGTCTGTGTGAGAACCTTCTGTGGGCCTTGATATTGCCCTTTGAGGGTTGGGGGCAGGTAGAGGTGGTGGTGATTTGTCAGGGCACGGAGAACAGTACAGAGAGGGCTTTATTATTTTTTTAAATTTATTTTTTCTTTTATCCTCACTGGAGGACATTTTTTCATTCTTTGTTCAGATAGAGTGGGAGGGAGAGAGAGGAAGAGAGAGAGAGAGAGAAACATCGACATGAAAGGGACACATCGAGTGGCTGCCACCCGCATGACCCAACCAGGGCCGGGGACAAATTGCAACCAAGGTACATGCTCTTAGCGGGAATCGAACCCTGGTCTCTCTGGACCACAGGCCAACACTCTAACCACTGAGCCAAACTGGCCAAGGCTAGAGAGGGTTTTAAAGCTCACCCCTGGAGTCTGGCTGCCCAGGCACAATGCACGGCTCCCCTGTTCACTGCGGGTGTGACTTTGGGCCAGGTGCTTAACCTCTCTGAACCTGTTTCTTCCTCTGAAAAGGCAGGATAGTAGTTACACCTCCCTCAAAGGGTTGTAGCGAGGGCTTCAAATGCACAAAAAAGCTCTCTGCTCGGTGCCTAACACATGGTAAATAATCAACATTTGTAAATGGCTCCTGTTTTATAGTGTGTGTGTGTGCTTTTAAATTAAGGCATTAATGACCGAATTGTGAGTAAAGCACCAGAAAGGGAATTGGGAAATACATTTCCAGTCCCCGTTCTGCCACCGACGAGGCCTCGGCTTCCCAGGCTGCTGTTTTCTCATCTATGAAGTGGGGACAGTGACACCCACAGCCACGGCTGTTGGGAGGACTGTTTCCAGCAGCCTCAGAGTCAGACCACAGGTGGCAGGTCCTGAACCAGGCCTCTGTCCCCTGTGGGTGGGGAGGCCCAGGGGATTCGGACAGACGTCCTGGCAGACAGGCGTGAGAGCGCCACCCGAGCCACGTACAAGCCCTACGCTGCTGATTCTTCGGGGCCTCTGTGTCCTCTGCCAGCGAGGTGGCTTCTGCAAATTAATACAGCTCTTCTCAGAGAACACCCTTAGGAAGGTGCACTCATTCAACCATTTGTTCTTGTGTTTATTTATTTATTTATTTATTTATTTATTTATTTATTTATTTTTCATCCTCACCTAAGGACATTTTTTTTTTTTAATCCTCATCCGAGGACATTTTTCCATTTTTTGTACAGACAGAGTGGGAGGGAGAGAGAGGAAGAGAGAGAGAGGGAAACATCGATGTGAAAGGGACACATTGAGTGGCTGCCACCCGCACGACCAACCAGGGCCGGGGACAAACTGCAACCGAGGTACGTGCCCTTAGTGGGAACCGAACCCGGGTCTCTCCGGACCGCAGGCGGACGCTCTAACCACTGAGCCAAACCGGCCAGGGCTGTTCAGTTATTTTTTGAGCACCTACTATGTGCCAGGCATTCGGGTAGATGCCAGGGGTGCAACAGAGACCAAGTCCCCGCCCTCAAGGGTAGAGATATCAATGAGACAGAGTGAGACGCACTGTCCAGGGGCCCCGAGAGCACAGAGGAGGGGCCCCTGCCAACCTGGCAATCAGGGCAGGCTTCCAGGAGAGGGTGACATCTGGGGATGGGTAGGAGTGAGTGATGGCTAGGGAAGGGCCAGTGCGAGGTTGAGGGGGAGTGTTCCACGCGGAGAGAGCCGTGTGTGAGGACCCCGCAGTGAGAGGACTGAGCAGGAGGTGCCCGGAGACGTGAAATCCAGCGGCTCAGCCTGGCTGGAGGCTAGTGTGAGGGGCAGGGCTGGAGGAGGGGCAGCAGGAGCCTGGCCTGTGTGGGGGGCCCAGGCTTCATGGAGTTTGCATCTTATACAAGCAGGGGCTCCGGGATACCGCTCACTGGAGAGCCCTGGAGACAGGCCCAGAGTGGGGAAGGGACGGACCCTGCAGCGCTGTCACCCGGCTTCTCCCTCTTCTGCCGCATCTCTCTGCCTCCCCGGCAAGCTTTCCAGGGCCCAGGGGCTGCCCTGGGAGGTGGAGACCATGAGGCTGTGGAGGGAGAGATGGGGTGGGTGGAGGTTCCTTTCTCACCTGGGACTCACCTGGGCATCTATCTGTTTCAGACCATCAGAAGCTGGAGCGTGAAGCCCGCATCTGCCGCTTGCTGAAGCACCCCAACATCGGTAAGTTCTTGGGGGACAAGTGAGGGTGCGGGGTAGGGCCGGGCTCCGCTCCCCTGCCCGACCTGGTGGGTTTTGCTGATGAGGTGGGGAGGTAGCTGCTCTATTCTCTGGGGATGGCGGCAAGAGAGATGGGAACAGGGGGTGTCTTTGATGGTTTTCACATTCCTCAGAGACCAGCTTGGGTTGGGGGACGGTGAAGAAGGGGCCCTTCCTCGCAGCCCACACTGCCAGCAGCCTCCTTCAGAAAAGCTGTTCCAGGAAAACTCCTGAAGCCTTTCATCTCTTGAGAGACGAAAATAGGCCAGGCTGGCCTTGACCAGTGCAGCCCACGTCCCTAACGCACCCCCGTGCTGAGTCAGCCTGGAACCGTGGTCCTGCCCAGCTCCCCAGACCTGTGGCTGGCCTGCCCCTTAGAGGCGAGCTGCAAGGTGGTCCCTGCCCCAGGGATAGACTGAGTGCAGGCTGTGTGGAGAGGCCGGGCCCTGCACAGTTGGAGAGGCTGAGTCCCTGCCCATCAGGGTTCTGAGTCATGAGGGGAAGAAGTACAGATTCTAGATACAGTTCTGTCAGAAAATGGCTGTGTGACCTTGGGTAGGAGCACTACCCTCTCTGGGCCACTCTCCCCCATCTTCACAAGGAAAGGGCTGTCGGAACCCCCTGGGCATCTTGCTAACCGGTGGATTCTGGTTCAGCAGGTCTGGGTCTGGGTGGGGCCTAAGACTGAGCATTTCTAACAGGCTCTGAGGCAATGCCGAGGCTGCTGGTTCACAGACCACACTCAGGAATATTCCAGCTCTGACGGCCACCACATCTCCTCCCTCCCAGGGAAGCATCTCTGGGCCCAGGGCCCCAAGGGTTAACTCTGCTGCTGGAGAGAAGCATCTCCATCTGCTATTTATACCCAGAAGGCCCTCCCTGTGCCCGTGCCTGGGAAGGGGAGCAGGGCTGTGCAAACAGCAGCAGCAGCTGCCGGCAGCTGGCGGGAGGAGCTCTGCTTGGACTCTGGCCCCCGATCTGCTTCGGGCCTCACTGTGTGGCCCCCTCCCAGCCTCCAACTTCTCAGTTGTATCATGGAGGAGGTTGTGAGTGATCTCTGACTACAAAAAACCATGGTTCTTATAAAGGAGGTATGAGTGCGTGTGTGTGTGTGTGTGTGTGTGTGTGTTGCTACTCCATTGCAGCTGTCTCGGGTCAATGCTGCCTCCTCCACTTTGCGCCCCTTCTCCCTCTCATTCCCAGCTCTAATGGGGAGCAGTAAGTTATGGGCTCTGGGGCTCACAGACCACAGCTTTCTGCATCATTACCACTTGCTGATGGGGCAGACCCCAGAAGGCCACCCCAGGGAGCAGGAGACAACCTGAAGGTTTAGCAGGTGATTTGCAGTCGGGGAGGGAAGTGAGGTTGGTTGATGACAAAGGTGACGATGTCTCCGTTTATTAAGTTCTTCCAGGTGCCAGGCACTGTGTTGAGTGCTTTTTGAGCATGGTGGCAGTAACCCCCCACTGCTGTTAGGAGAGGAGGCTCAGAGAGGTTACAGAATTTGCCCAAAGTTACACAGCTTGTAAGAGATGTTGCTGGAGGTGAACCCAGCAAGTCTGACTCCACAGCCCATTCTCCGTCATTCTGTGTAGCTTCCCAAGTGGACCTCCGGCTTGTGCTGTCAGAGGGACATGTGTCTAGGGGAACAAGTACTACCCTTCAACGTCTAAGAAAAAAACACGGTAACTTAGAAATATGACAGGAATGCCAGAAATTCGTGAGTTCAGCGACATAAATGAAAACTAGGTTACAGAATTTTCGTTCTCTGACAATATTTTTCAAAGTCAAAAAAGTGACAGCATAATTCAATGGGCACAGACATGCCAGTCTCTGCACCGGCGGTGGGGCTGTGACGCAGCCCGTGGCCCTTGAATGCTGCCTGTCCTCTCGGGCTCTGGGCTGCGTGTGTCAGGGAGCCTCTGCTGATGGGAGGGGAGGTTTGTATGGGAAAACAGCAGCGAAAGAAGCAGCCCTGTCTCCTGGGCTCCGAGTGGTGATCCAGCCCCCTCTCGGACTGAAACGGATTCCACTCTTCTGCTGTGGGTGGGGCCTGGAATCCAGCCCACGTCCCCTCACCTGGCTGCTCAGAGAGGCAGCCTTTTAAAATCAGCACAACGGCCTCCATCTAAGCTAAAGTCAGCTCTGGAGAAACACCCTGTCCTGGTTCTATCCATTTCCCTGAACCCCGAGGACCTTCTCTAAAGGGGCTGAGGCTCCTGGTCAGAGGGTGGACCTGGGACCCCAGTCTCTTTGGATCTCCCCGCAAACGGCTGTTGGCCAGCCCTAAAAGCCTTTTCTCAGGAGGTTCTGGCCGCAGCGTGGCTTCTTAGAGCTTCTCCGGCTCAGGAAAGGGAAGCCAACGCCTCTCACGCCCGCTGGAGCGGAGTAGACAGGGCGTCTGCCGCCAAGAGTCCACCTGGAGGAAGGTGGGGAGACAAAAGGCTGTTTTTCAAAACATGACCTTGATACACTAACGATGCAAGTTCATTGTACATAAATGAGAAGACAAATAATTTTATTATTATTATTATTTTTTTTATCCTCACCCAAGGACATTTTTCCATATTTTGTTCAGATATAGTGGGAGGAAGAGAGAGAGAGAGAGAAACATCGACGTGAAAGGGACACATCGAGTGGCTGCCATCCGCATGACCCAACCAGAGCTGGGGACGAACTGCAACCAAGGTACGTGCCCTTAGCGGGAACCGAACCTGGGTCTCTCTGGACCGCAGGCTGATGCTCTAACCGCTGAGCCAAACCGGCCAGGGCCAGACAAATAATTTTAAAACGCAAAAATACAGGATACCGAGTTCAATACACATACACCTGTTAAAAATGAAACCTGTATTTGCTTTGAAATGCATTCAAAAATTAAAATCGGCCCTGGCCTGTTTAGCTCAGCGGTTAGAGCTTTGGCCCAAGGACCAATGAGTCGTGGGTTCGATTCTGGTCAAGGGCAAGTATCTCGGTTGGAATTCGTCCCCGGTCCTGGTTGGGGTCATGTGGAAGGCAGCCACTCAATGTGTCCCTCTCACATCCATGTTTCTCTCTCTCTCCCTCCCACTCTATCTGAACAAAGGTGGAAAATGTCCTCAGGTGAGGATAAAAAAAAAAATTAAAATCAATAAATGGATGGAGTGGATAGAAATGTAGTAAGACAAGTACAAGAAAACATCAATGACAGAGCCCAGGTGGTGGGCACATGGTTGTTCATTTGACTGTATGTTTGAACTTTTTTATAATAAAATATTGATTCAAAAAATCAAAGCAGGATTATAGTACATGTACTCTCAGGCAGCCTGTGTTTTTTTAGTTTTGCTTTATAATAGATTTAAAACATCTTTCAGTCATTATTTATAAATATATATCATCGTTTAAGAATTAAAAATGTTTTACTTTAAATTTGTGTTCCTGCCCTGGCCAGTTTGGCTCAGCAGTTAGAGCGTCGGCCTGCGGTCCGGAGAGACCCGGGTTTGGTTCCCGCTAAGGGCACGTACCTCGGTTGCAGTTTGTCCCCGGCCTTGGTTGGTCATGCGGGTGGCAGCCACTCGATGTGTCCCTTCACGTCGATGTTTCTCTCTCTCTCTCTTCCTCTCTCTCCCTCCCACTCTGTCTGTGCAAAAAATGGAAAAATGTCCTCGGATGAGGATTAAAAAAAAAAAAAAAATTTGTGTTCCTTTCCTCCTCCTCCATCTCTGGTCCCCATCTTCCCTTCCCCCATAGTGGGCACCCAGTCCGGGGTATTTGCTGCCTGTTTCTCCAAACTTCATGTACAAATATGAGAGCCATAAGGAATTTAGGGGACTCCCTATTGAGCCAGCAATATATGCACATGGCAAGAAGTCTGATGACATTAGAGTTTACAGTGAAAAGTCAGTCTCACCTACCCATGACCCCTGCTCCCCAACTCCCCTCCCCAGGGCACCCCAATGCCCACATCCCTGTATCCTCCAGTGAGACTTATGACATATACAAGTTCAAATGCATCCTTGAAAAAAGGACTGTGCACACTGTTTTGCATTTTGCTTTTCGCCAAACAACATAATTGAGAGCTGATTCCGAACCAGTGAATAGCTAACTGCCGCATGATCTTCACAGCTGTGTAATTTCCCACCGTGCAATGCATCCTGATCCTCCAGGCCCGCTCCCCTTCTGCAGACAGTTTTTGGTGCAGAGGAGGATGTGAACCCGTCCAGGGAGGACCTGCCCTTGGCTGGCGGGGTGCAGGCCCTGGAGTCAGCCCTGGGTGTCAGGCCCTTTCTTTCAGAAGCTCAGGAGATCATTTTGGGAGCTCTGGGCTCCTGGGAGCCTTGCTCTGTTCTTGGTAAATGAGGTGTGAAGGGATGACAGTTTCTCTGCATGCCAGAACTCGGGGACCACTGTCATTGCCGCCTCCACTGACTCTATTATCTGCCCAGACCTGGAAGCAGATCAGGAATATTTACTCAGGGCCAGCACTGAATGGACACCAGTGGTGTGCCTCCAAGTCCAAGAGTCTCATGCTCATTGTCCAGACAAGGAAAGAAAGGCTCAGAAAGGTGTAGCAACTTGCCCAAAGTCACACAGCTAGCAGGTGGTAGAGATTTGAGCCACAGGCTCATTCCATGATGCTTGTTTGCCCGGAAAGGAAACAGAGTTGGGGGTGAGGGTGGGAACAAACTTTGACAAAAAAAGAGGGGTCTGTTGTCCTTCAGCCCAGACCCCTTTTGGCAGCGCCCGAAGTCAGCGAGCCCTTGTTCACCTGCATTTGTCGAAGCACCTGGTACCTAGCTTGTGCTCAGTGACCTGAGAAATTGCACTGCTGGCTATCGAGGGATGAGAGGGAGGGCAGGGGTGGGGCACAGTGTGTTCTCCTGTAACCCGCTGCCTTGGCTCCTCCCACAGTCCGGCTCCACGACAGCATCTCCGAGGAGGGACACCATTACCTGATCTTCGACCTGTGAGTTTGGACTCACCCTGGGATGTACAGTGCATATCAGGGCAGCCCGAGCAGGGATGACCTCTCTGGGTCCCTTGGCCCGGGGGTCCCAAATGACCCCAGACTGGGCTGAACTCTCTCTTCTGATAGAGTTTCCCAGACGTGATAAGTCTGCTACCCAAGCACTGCAGGTTGGTGTTCCTGAAACACCAGCACATTCACTTCGTTTCTATTTGTGGCCACTGGTGATACACAGTTTTCTTTTGGAATAATGTTAAAGTTTTGAAAGCCAATCGACTGAATGAAAAACAATAATTAAATGAGAGGCCTGGGTGGTTCCTGGATTAGTAGAGAAGCTGTGACGACACTGGTCTCATATGTAAAAAAACAAACAAACAAAAATAGCCCTTGAGAGGTTGGTAGTGGGGGAGGCTATGCATATGGCAGGGACAGAGGTGTATGGGAAATCTCTGTGCCTTCTGCTCAGTTTTGCTGTGAACCTAAGTACTCTAAAGATAAAGCCCAAGTGCCCATCAGTAGACAAATGGATGCAAGAACTGTGGTACATGTACCCAATAGAGTACTATGCAGCCGTGAAAAAGAAGGATCTCTTACCCTTTGAAACAGCATTAGCGGGGGGACACCTGAAGAGTATTGTGCTAAGCGAAATAAGCCAGAGAAAAACAAGTATCACATGATCTCACTTATCTGTGGAATCTAATGTACAACATGAACTGACAAACAAAATAGGTCCAGAGACATGGAAGTATGGAACAGACTGACAAACCTCAGAGGGAAGGGAGGAGGGGGGACAGGAGGAGATTAACCAAATAACTTATATGGATACGTGCATAGCCCATGGACACAGACAATAGTGAGGTGAAGGCCTGCAGTGGGATGGGAGCTGGGGGGAATTAAAGGGGAGAAAATGGGGGACATTTTCTCAACAATAAAAATAAATTTAAATAAATACATAAATAAAGTCTATTAAAAAACAAAAGAAGACCCAGCCCTTGGGCTTCTGGGAACCTAATGAATCCTAGTGATATATTGAGAGTCCCACGCTAACTCCAGCCAGGGCCTGGTGGGGGAGAAGAGCCAAGGATGGAGGGAGGGAAGTTAGTGGAAGCGTGTGTTGGAAGCCAGAAAGAGGGTTGTAGCAGGGGAAACCCCTATGACCCCTGGGGCCTTTCCCTTTGGGACTGAGGTTCTGAGGTCCCCAGGCCCCACCTTTGTTCCCTGGAGACTCTTCCAGAAGAGGCAGCACCTGGGGCCTCCGTGGGTGGGTGACTTTGTGCCTGTCTCCCTAGGGTTACTGGTGGGGAGCTGTTTGAGGACATCGTGGCCCGGGAGTATTACAGTGAGGCTGATGCCAGGTGAGTTCCAGGTGTGGCCTGGCAACTGCAGCTGGGGCAGGGCATCTTGCCTGCCACCTTCCCAGGGGAGGCTCGTTTTCACACGGTGACCCCTGCCTTTCTCTCCCCAGTCACTGTATCCAGCAGATCCTGGAGGCCGTGCTGCACTGCCACCAGATGGGGGTGGTGCACCGGGACCTGAAGGTGAGCGACCGCCCGGCCCAAGGGTGCAGCTCACCAGGGAGCCTGCTCCTCCGCCCCCTGCCCTCCCTCCACCTGCAGAGCCACCGGTGTTATCAGGGTCCCTTTAATTTCCCAGAGTTGGGCTGGATGGAGAATATTCCCCTCGCTGTTCAGATAAGAAACTGGGTTTAAGGAGGTCGAGCATCTGGGCTCGAGACCCAGGCCTCCTGACTCCCAGCCCGCTGTGCTTTGTGCCAAGCCCGGTGAAACGGTTTGAATGCCAACACTGGCTATGGTCTGGTCCAAATCCCAGTGGGGCCACTTTCTAGCTTCACAGTGTCAGCTTCTTTACGGTGGGGGTTGCCATAGCAACCTCTGCATGGATGTCAAAGGAGATAGCACAGTGCCTGGTACATGGACGTGTTGTTACTCTTATTTCTGGGTCTCTGGCAGGTGGGGGACAGGGGGAGAATAAAAACAGGCCTTGAGGCCCTCCGAGTCCTCTCTCTCCTCATCTGAATAAGGACGTGGGCAGGACAAGCAGATGTGGAGGCTCGGGTTGGCATCGGCGGCACGGCCTTGCCTGGTCAGCACAGACCTCACAGCTCTCCTCTGCTGGGCTTCATCGCCTCTGCAGCTGGTAGCTCATAACATCACTCCCTTCTGCAGAGCAGGACACTAGGCCTAACGAGTCGCAGGGATTTGCCTGAGACCGTGTAGTTCGGTTGTGCTTGAGCTAAGGCTGGAGCCCTGGCCTCTGACCTCAGATCCCAGACCCTGGGTGGTCTGGGGCCATAAAACCACTCAATCCAGCTCCTGCTTCTGCAGTAGCCCCTTCTAGGTGACCCTGCTGGGTATCCATCAAACCTCTGCTTTTTGGTCTTCAGTGACTATGAGCTTACTTCTTACAGGGTAACCCCTGCATCACTTGGAAATGCTCCATTCTTCCCTGCTAGGGGGGTTTCCCATAAGCCCCAGTTCTACCCTTTGGGGCCACATAGAGCAAGCATCCAGCTCAGGAGCCTGGCGGCACTTGGGTGGCTTTGTCATCTGCAGGCTGTAGTTCCTGAGTCATGTGTAGGCTGCTCTCCTTTCCCAGCCAGGACAGGACTTCTAGGCCCTTCTCCTCCTGGGCACCCTCCTTGGGCACTCTCCGGTCAGTCCAGGTCCCTCTTTGGGGTGAAACACTGAGCAGAACCTCTGCTCACCTCTACTGTCATGAGTAGTCCGTGGCTCCTCACCCGAATGCAGGTGAGCTCCCTGCGGCTCAATCCAGACTCACAGGCAAGAAGGTCTCTGGCCAGACTGCAGGGTGGCTCTCCCCAAAGGCCTGCTCCCATTATAGCTGCACCCCTGCCCGGGAGGAGGGAGGAGGGAGGAGGGAGGAGGAGAGAAAGCAGAAATTTAGGCCACGCTGGATGGAATAATTAGTGGCACATCCATCAAATCAGGACAGGACAGCTACTGAGACCCAGGGCACGTTGGGAACACAGTCCCCAGAGGACAAAGGGGCTTTAAAGAGCTATATTTGTGTGCGGCCTGTCCGGCTTTGGGCAATAAAAGGTCAGACGTGGGACTCCCGTGGCAGTCCCAGTGGGGAAGGGGGTCAGAGGAATCCAGTTGTCTCCAGAGACTCGGAGCCCACCCCCTACCCAGGCAGACAGTGTGAGTACTGATGCTTACCAGGCACTTGCTGTGGCCTCTGGGAAGTATTTCATCTAGATGACTGAGGTTAATGTCTGCCACCCCATGATATACACATCATCCTCCTTTTCTGGGAGGAAACTAAAGCTCACAGAAGTGAAATAATGTATCCAAATTCCATAGCTGGAATCAGAAGCTGGGGCTCTCTAACCCGGAAGTCTGCACTCCTCACTCCTCTCTGTCTGGATAGGGTGATTTCCTGTTCTCCAGACTCAGCAGGAGACAGCAGTCTCAACACCCCAGACGCCAGGTGGCATGTCTGAGGCCCCCATAACCCCCTTCCCCATCCCTGTCTCTCAGCTTAGAGTAGTTAAGAGCACGGCTTAGGAGCCAGACTGTGCCTCGATTCTGGATCTATCTCTTACCAGCTCTGTGATCTTTGTCAAGTCACTTAACCTCTCTGAGCCTTAGTTGTCTCCTTTTTCTATATATGACAAATACTAAGTACCCGATATGTGTGGGCCCCTGTCTTCGGTGCTGGTGATCCAGTGATGGACAGGACAGGTAATTCGCATACTATAGGGTGACAGATAATGAACAAGCACATAGACAGATGGGGGGAAAACATTACAAATCGTAATGAGATCTATGAAGGTAACAACAAGGAGCTAAGCTAGAAGATACCCAGAGATAGAGTAGTCATGGAGGGCTTCTTGGAAGGGGTGACATGAAGGTGAGAGTCAGATGAAAAGAAGGGGCCAGCCCTGTGAAGCTCAGAGGGAGAACAAATTAGGCAGGGGGGAACAGGGTGTGCAAAGGCCCTGAGGTGGGAACAAGCATGATTGGTTCAGGGGATATAAGAAGGCCACTGCAGAGAATGGGGATAATTATGCCTACCCCAAAGAGTTGTTGAGATGATAAATGAGGTGATGTATGCAAAACCCTTAGCCTAGTGGCTGGCACATAGTAGAGGCCCAGTAGAGTTGCTTCTTTTTTCTTATTGTGGTGGTGGCTGTCCCCCAACCCCCACCTCCAGCATTCACCTCAGCCCCAGCTCCAGATGCTGAGGGGAGGGGAGGGGAAGGAGGGGGTGGCTGGTGGAGGAGGGGTCTTTGTGTTGCAGAAGACAGAAGACTTGTAGTGGGGTAGTCCTCTCTCTGGGGACTAAGCTCAGGGTCCTGGGGTTGGAGCTAGAGGTAGGGGCAGGATGCCTCTGGACTATCCAGCTGTTCCACCTATAAACCCAGGTCCCTGGAGATGAGGTTCTGAATCCGCTCACTGTCCTCTGGCCCTTTCCTTCCCCCTGTTCCCTCTTCTCTCTGGTCCTGAAAAGCCGGAGAATCTACTGCTGGCCTCCAAGCTCAAGGGCGCCGCAGTGAAGCTGGCGGACTTTGGCCTGGCCATAGAGGTGGAGGGCGAGCAGCAGGCATGGTTTGGTGAGTGGGGGCAGGGGCTGGCAGGGGTGTAGGGGCCAGCCTTGTGTTGACATGTTTGCCTCTAGGAACCCTCTGCCCGCACAGGGGCAGGTTGGAGATGGTATTGTACCAGCCAGGGCTCAGGTAGCAGAGTCAGAGTCCCCTCTCCACCCAGCCTCTGGGTGTTGTCCCTCTCCCTGGGAGCCAGGTGCAGGGACATAGTCATCATTCAAACAGTACATGGCTTCTTCACATGCATACACTCCTTCACTGTTGGCTAGAGGCTTCTGCCGGTTTCCCTAACATCCTGAGTGCTAGAGATTATTATCCTGACGTTACAGTTGAGGAACAGAAGCTAAGAAACCTGGAAAAGGCCAAAGGAGATTAAAAGGGGTAGAGCCCGTTTTTAAGCTCGGACGATCCAGCATGCTCTGAGATTTGGGCATAACTGAGTCTTTTCAGCTATCTGGGGACACTTTGTAGTGGGCAATATTGATCAGTGGTTAAGAGCCAGAGCTCTGGGTTCAAATCCCACATCTGCTACCTATGAGATGTGGGACTAGGTCTCATTTCACCTCTCCTAGCCTGTTTTCTCATCTGTAAAGTGGGGATAATAACAGGATGTTCCTCCGCGCTGTGTGAGGGTTAAACAAGATCAGCATGGAAGTGCTCAGCCCTGCTTAGCACACACTGTCAATAAACAGGATCTATTCTTATGATTACTTGTCAAAACAACCAGGGTGTCCATTATTTCAATCGATCCTCCCAACAACGCTGGGAGGTATTTAAGATAGGAATCCCTAATCCCTCATTGGACAGATGAGGAAACTGAGGCCTAGAAAAGAGACCTGCTCGAGGGACTTAGGGTAGAGCCAGAGTTAGCGGCCGGCTCCTAGGAGGGGTGGCTCAGCTGGGGGCTGACAGCGCAGGGCATGTTATCTTGGGTGCCAGCAGCCGCTGATCGGGGAGTGTGCTAGAAGTTTGTGGCGCTGAGTCAGGACCCCGTGGGAAGGACTCGGATTGATCACTGACTTCTGCCATAGGTTCTGGAGTGGAGGTGGTGACGAGTGTACTATGTGCTTGTCCACCCTGGTCTAGAGGCATTGCAGGCCCCATCTGAGGGCAGGGGGTATTTTTACCATTTCCAGGGCACCCCTCATCCTTCTTCCAGTAGGATGGATTACTCTGGGTTACTCACGTGCCATCCTGTGTGTGTGTCTGCCTGTCTGTGTCTGGGGAGCAGGGTTCGCAGGGACACCGGGGTACCTCTCTCCAGAAGTGCTTCGGAAGGACCCCTATGGAAAGCCTGTGGACCTGTGGGCCTGCGGTGAGTCCTTCCAAAGGCCCCTCCATCCCCCTCTCTCTTCTTTGCCATTACACTCCGCCCCGCCCCGTTGCTCCTCCTCCAAGGGGTTGACGTCCCTCCTGGGGCTCTCCGCAGGGGTCATCCTGTACATCCTGCTGGTTGGCTATCCCCCGTTCTGGGACGAGGACCAGCACCGCCTGTACCAGCAGATCAAAGCTGGCGCCTATGATGTGAGTGTCGCTCCTCTCTCCGGCCTCCTTGCCACCCCCTGGCCCTTCCAGTGAAAGCCAATGCCCAGTGAGGTCAGGACCTGAGGATGCCCACTCCTCCGCCCTCCCAGCCCATCGAGGTCTCCTTGCCACCCTCTAATGGTGGGGCAGGTGGAGCTCGAGGGCTGACTGAGGCCAGGCGATGAGCTGGCTGTGCCTAATGACCGGGGCCTCTAAGTGATGGGTTTAGCTCATGGGGCCCCAGAAGGCAGAAGCAGCAGCAAAATATGTTTAGAGGTGGGAGGGCAGGTCGCAGGAGCCAGGTTGCCAGGCTTCCTCTCTCTCTCTCTCTTTCATATATATGTATGTGTGTGTGTGTGTGTGTGTATATGTATATATCTCCACATATATACACACAAACAATAATAGCTAACACTCATATAGCACGCTTCCCAACGCTTTCTAGACATTATTACAGTTAATCCTCACATCAATCTATGGCATAGGTACTGTTACTGTCCCCATCTACAGGTGAGGCACAGAGAGGTTCAATAACTGCCCAGACCACATAGCCAAGACATGGAAGAGCTGGGATTTGAACTCAGGCAGTCTGGCTCTAGTGTCTATGCTTCTAACTACCAAACTAGACTGCTTTTCTACATGGCTGATTTCCGTCAAGCTATGTGCCATGTGTTTGATACCATAGTTAATCCTCACAACACCTCTAGGGACAGCTCCGGAGTCATGTGACTTGCCCAAGGTCACTCAGCCCAGGAAACAGACTTGAACCCAACCTTGTGATCCCAAAGTCTGGGCTGTAACCACAGGCCTGCTGGCCGCCAGATAAGGCCCAGCCTCAGTATAGCACGGGAAGGCCTCCTCTCCCTCCGGCCACTGTTCTGACATGTCCTGGGTCAGGGGGCCCTGCCCCAACTC
The DNA here is from genome assembly GCF_014108415.1 of Molossus molossus. NCBI lineage: Eukaryota > Metazoa > Chordata > Mammalia > Chiroptera > Molossidae > Molossus > Molossus molossus. Next base: position 22,788,936 of record NW_023425377.1, read on the forward strand.
CTCCTGGTTGTGGATGCCCAAGTGGATGGGCAGTAGGACCCCTGCCTGCTCCCCTGCCAGTCAGGGGCTGGGGGATCGCAGGGGTGGCCTGGGGTAGGCTGGGCAAACCTGGCCCCTCTGCCCCTTTCAGTTCCCGTCACCAGAGTGGGACACGGTCACCCCAGAAGCCAAGGATCTGATCAACAAGATGCTGACCATCAACCCATCCAAACGCATCACGGCCGCCGAGGCCCTCAAGCACCCCTGGATCTCGGTGAGCCTTCCTCAGCAAGACCCTTCCCAGGAGCCCCTCCAGACCTCAGGGTTAAGGCCTTCACAGAGCCCTGTCCCTGTCCCTGTCCCTGGCTTCTTGGGCCCAGCCTGGGTCCAAGGGGCCTTAATCCAAGAGACATTGACCCTCTGTGGTTCTCAGGAGAAGTTAGAAATATGAGGTTGGCATCAGGACCGGGGTGCTACTGGCACTGAATGTCTGGTCCCTGAATGCTAAGCACCAGCAATGTTTACAACATCCCCTAGAACAAGGAATTATTTCTCCCAGATGCCAACCACACCCATAAGACACCCTGCTGAGGGGCCCTTGGGTAGGCCTGCCTTCCACTTATGGAATTCTTCCCCACTCCCCCCAGCACCGGTCCACCGTGGCCTCCTGCATGCACAGACAGGAGACCGTGGACTGCCTGAAGAAGTTCAACGCCAGGAGAAAACTGAAGGTAACAGGCCTCACCCTCCGTGCCCCAGACACGAGAGTAGCTTGGCCAGGAGACCCACACACTGTTCTTTCCTTCATTGAGTCCACAAACATTTACTGAACACCCGCTGCCTGGGCGGGGCAGCGAAGACAGACATGGGACATTATGGGGCCGTGGTGAGTGCCGAGATTGCACGCCCCGAGGGCCACGAAGCAGGACTAGAAGGACCAGGGAAGGATCCTGGAAGCCTCCCAGGGAAAGTCAGATTTAAGCTGAGACCCCGAGGATAAGCAGGCATTCCCAGTGGAGAGTCAGCGTGGGCAGATGTTCCGGACAGAGAGAAAAGCCTGGGTAAGAAGTCTGGAGGCGTGAGCTTGATCCTGGCTTAGGGGGACTGCCGTGTTTCAGCAGAGGTTTCGGAGGTGACACGTGATAGGGCAGGAGGCCGTGTTGGGGCCCCAACTGCCAAGCACTGGAGAGGAATGGCTCAGAGACTTGGGTAGGGGTGGTGACCCCAAGGAAGCTTCAGGCGGATCCAGTTGGGCCCTGAACTGCCGGCCTCTCAGCAGGTCCTGTATGTTCTCAGGGCCATGACAACTCCTAGCCTAGACCTTGCCAGGGACCCCATGAGCAGGTGGGAAGAGCGACCAAGGGGTCACCGGCTGGCAGGAACAGAGAGCCTTCAGCATGCTGAGGGACAGATGCTGAGGCCCTGGCTCACTGAGAACTTCCTCACAAACTCCCGGGCCTGGCGTGGGGGCTCAGGATGGGGACATGGGCCAAGGGGGTGGAGGCCAGCATGGTGCCAGAAAACTACCACCCCCAGCCCCTAGTGGGAGCTGTCATGGAAGAAGTCTCGGAATGTCAGAATCAGGGATTCTTTTTTTTTTTTAATCCTCACCCGAGGACATTTTTCCATTTTTTGTTCAGGTAGAATGGGAGGGAGAGAGAGGAACAGAGAGAGAGAAACATCGATGTGAAAGGAACACATCGAGTGGCTGCCACCCGCATGGCTGACCAGGGCCGGGGACAAACTGCAACCGAGGTACCTGCCCTTAGCGGGAACCGAACCCAGATCTCTCTGGACCGCAGGCCGACGCTCTAACCGCTGAGCCAAACAGGCCAGGGCAGAATCAGAGATTCTTAAAATCATAGACTATTGGACTCAGAGAGTGTCAGTGTCCAAATCAGACTGTTAGAACCAAAAGGGCCGTTGTGCCCCAGCCCCTTGTTGACATGAACCTTCCAGGGTTCCCAGGTCAGGGACCACAGTAGTAATAGAGTGAGGTTCTGAGTGCCCGGGCGGAGGGTGGACGGGGGAGGGGCCAGGGGCACAGGGTCTACTGTCCTTGCCCAGGCAGGAAACTTCCTTGGCCTTTAACAGCTCCCACTGACAGGTGTCCCCGAGCCCATCCACCAGCTCTGGCCAGGCTGGCGGAACCTATTAATATCTGCTCCTGGGATGGCCCTGTCCCTAGAGCGGCACCAGCTAAGGTTGCATTCACCCTGATTTTTCCAGGGGGTGGGGGTTGGTCCCTGGGCTGTGGAACGGGGGACAAATGGAGGGGCAGAAGGCCGTGGCTTTGTGTCTGAATGGAGCACCTCGTCTCCTTTCCCACTCATCACCCGTTTCTCTGTCTCTCCTCTCCCTTCTTCCCCCTGGCTGCTTCTCTCCCCCAACCCCACACCCTCTCCTCACCCGTTGCAGGGAGCCATCCTCACCACGATGCTGGCCACCAGGAACTTCTCTGGTAGGTGGCAGGACCTCAAAGTCCCAAATTCATCCTGCAGGAGGTGGGGACATTGTCATGTCGGGTTCCTGAGTACCCTCAGGCCAGGGGGCCTGAGGAGAGCAGGGGCTGCAGAGGACCCGGTGACTGGCCCACCTGATGCAAACCTGCACCCAGAAGCGGGGAAAGGTCAAAGGTCAGCAAGCTAAGGGCTCAGCAGGGAGGGTCAGAGGTTTAGTCTGCCTCCCTCACCTCACAGCAGTGCATGGGGTCTCAGGCTGGGCCAGCCAGAGGGGAAGGCCTCACAAATGTTGGGGTCCAGGTCCAGTGGGACTGAGCCAGACTCAGCGAGAGGCAGTGTTCCTGTTCACCATCATCACTGGGGCCCAGGTGTCCACTCTGGTGGCCTTTATGACAAGGCAGTGGGCCGTTGCCATTCCTGAAGGTGGGCCAGGCGGCATCGCTAGGGGGAGGCAGAGACTGTTATCAGCGAGGGTTTGACACCCCCCCCCCTTGCAAGTGCCCTTAGCCAGGGTGAGTCACCGGAGAGTCCAGGGTAGGAGCCTTTGGCCTTGGCCAAAGCCAGGCTGGGTAGGGCGGGGAGTGCCCAGTGACCTGTGGCATGTGGCCCCCAAAGAGAGAAGGGGAAGGGATTAGTGTCAGGGTTTAGCAAGAAGCTCCCCCTGGCACACTGGAGAGTCCTGGGACCAGCGATGCCAGCGGCTTCTCTCTGGGGAGCCCGGAGGCTGACCGGGCAGCTGAGCCGTTGTACCAGAGCTCACCCGAGGGGCCCTCTGACTGGGGCTGGCGCCAGCCTGCCAGGGCTGCTGTGGGCACAGGGCCGGCCCCACAGCTAGGGGTCGGCTCCGGGGAGCCACAGCCCAGGCTTCGCTGAGAGGGTCCACCTGCCCACGTAACCAGCTGGAGGAATGAGACCCAGGTAGGAAAACGCTGCAACTTCAGATCTGGGCCTCTGCCTCTGCCTGAACCGCCTTCCCAGTCTCTCCCCAGACAAGGATCCTGCAGCTCCTTCAGCTGAAACATGAGCCACCCAGGCAGTCAGAGTCTTTTTTTAACAGCTGAAGTGCCCCTAGGGAACTCCAATCCAGCACGGACAAGATGGTGCCTGTGGGTTGGCTCCAATCTGTAGATGTGCTTAGGTGGGGTCAGTGGGGTTTAAAAAGCTTTTTGGAAACAGTTTCCAGCACTTAAACATCAGGAATTTCCTGGGAAAGTCCAGATCTCTGTCTTCCTTGGAAGTCAGAGTGTGTGGCCTCACAGGACGCGGAGTCTTGTGATAGTGGCTGGAGTTGAGAGGGACAAGGAACCCCCCACACTACAGCCTAGTTCAGCCCACAAAGCCTGTGTGTGTGTGTGTGTGGGGGGGGGGGGGTGACAGCCACTCCCTTTGGCTTTGGGCCAAGAGGTACCCACTTGCTTTACAAGAGGGACACTTTGGATGAGAGCCTGGTAGGGGTCATCGGAAATGTGAGGGTGACCGGGAAGCTGGACAGACCATGAGCCCCATCCTTCAAAGCCTCTGGGGCTCCAGCACCCCGTATGACCCCTGGTCTCCAGCCTACTCTCTCCAGGCCACCAGGAGAAGGACAAGTGGCTGCCATTTACTGAGCATCTACTTCCCAGAGGTCAAGCGCTGGGCTCAGTAAGCACTTTCTAGATACCTTATTTCATTTAACTTGAGGCATTTGCTTGAGGTCTGAGCCGCCGGATGCCAGGTTGGGCAGGGCTGGGCGCTCATATGCCACTTCCTGGCCAAGGGCTCGGGCCAGGAGGCGAGGGGGGAGGGAGAGGGGAACGACAGAGGTGGAGCCTCCTGAGATTTGTTGCTCTGCTTTCCTGGCTGCCAGGGACAGAGCCCAGCCCAGCCTGGAGCTCTGGAGTTCGAGGGTGGGGAGGCCTCCGCCAGGATGGGTGCCCTGGCAGGGGTGGGCCCCAGAAGGGGGCATCTGCTTCTTGTCACTGGCAAAGCACAGCTCGCAGCTGTCCAGAGTGAGTAGGCAGGGCTGACACATGACCTCCGCAGCAGCATGGGGCTAAAATTAGAGCGGGCTGGGCTGGGGAGGGAGCGTTCTGCCCCGGCCGGGCAGCCGGGCCTCCGGGTTGGCCACCTCCAGCACGGGTGGTGACCAGGATCCAGAGGGAATCCCCGGGCTCAAACAGTAGCTCACGGTCCTGGGACGTCCTGGATACCTTCCTTCACCTCGACCCATGGGGCTAGGGGGTCACACTTGAGATCGCTGAGAACTGTGGGAGCCCAGGCCCACCCCGTGGGCAGTCTCGGGCTCCGGGGAAGGGAGAAGCAGGAGGAGGAGTTCTCCCCGGATCGCTGAGCCGGCTCCCTGCCCTCTGGCTGCCCGTGGATGCTGCTGTTCCTTGCCCTATGGGCCCTGGTGCCCTGCCTGGTGTTGGTAACCCTCTACTTTCTCTCCTCCATAGGAGGGAAGAGTGGAGGAAACAAGAAGAATGATGGCGTGAAGGTAAGCCCCTGGAAGCCCACAGGGCCTCCTCTGGCAGCGTTTCTGCCCAGAGGGCCCAGCTTTCAGGGCCGGGGCAGGACCCGGGCCCCGCTGATGGTGTTCTGGGCAGATGCAGTCACTTCTGCAGCTGGGCCACCCCAGACCCAGAGACCTGGGCTTTGGTTCCTGCCCTCTCGTCGGGGGAGGGCGAGGAGAGGGGGTTGAAAGCCTGGGGGAGATGCAGGTGGCCTTGGGTTGGAGCAGGTATAAGGGAAGGGGCAGGTCCGAAGGAGGTTTCTGGGGCTGGAGGACTGGTGAACAGAGGGTACAAGGAAGGTTTAGAGATGATCATGAGGGGTGACCTCCTCTTTCCCGAGCGTGTGCTGGCTGGAATGGCCCCTGACCCGAAGTACACCCCGGCCCAACCCACAAGCCTGTGGAGGATGGATAGCCATTCCTCTCCGCTTTGGGGTCCAGAGGTACCTCTCCCCATCAAGGCCTGCCGGTTCACTGATTTAGTGCCAAGCATCCCCTCCTCCCCTGACCCAGCCTGCCCTCTGTCCCCCCTCCCAAGCCCGATGCCCGAGCTACTCCATACACAAACCCCTGACCCTCCTGCCCTCCTCTCTCTTCTCCCTCTGCTCTCTGGGGCCTGGTCCCCACTCTCTGCAGCTCCCTTCTCCCTGCCACTGGCTCGCCTTGTGGGTTCTCTTCTTTTGAGACCCTGCCTTTCTCTGGGCTCAGAGCCCTGCCTGGCCAGGGCCCCAGGGCTGGGCTGTGTACAGGACACTGGAAGGTGTGGGACACTGTCCAAACACAGTCACCCAGATGGGCTGGTGGCTTCGTGGCTTCATTTGTAGTGGCATTTACAGTCTCAGGCCGCTGGTTTTGGTCTGGCACGGTTACACGGGAGGGGGTCTAGGCTGGCTGTCGGAGGCCAGGGTTTGGGCCTTCCCTCTGCAGACTTCAGTTTTCCCGTAGCTACGATGAGGGGGCGGGAGGAGTGTGGTCTGCATGGTGTCCAGGATTTCAGCTTTAAAACACACACACGAGCCCTGGCCGGTTTGGCTCAGCGGTTGGAGCGTCGGCCTGTAGACCAGAGAGTCCTGGGTTCGGTTCCCGCTAGGGGCATGTATAAAACACACACACACACACACACACACACACACACGCAGGAAAAAGGGGGGGGCAACAAAACCTTATCTAGTCACTCTCCCTTCTCATCTTGGGTGCCAAGGAATACCTAATTATTGGTTGTCAGCCAAAGTCAGTGGTTTTCAAATGGAAGTCCTTGGAGCCCAAAGATTCTGGGGAAGCACCCCCAGCAGCAGATGGGGTGGAGTGGGATCAGAAGCGGGGGGCAAGCAGAGAAGATTCTGGGCTTTCCATGCCCACTTCAACCAGAATGGCTCCATGGACCAGCCAGCACCGCGGTTAAGAGAGCTTGGGCGGGCTTGGCAGCCGCAGACCTTGGCTTATTTGAATCCCCTGAGCCTGTGTTTCCTCATTCAGGCAGCCGGGGAAAAGGGGTTTCCACCTGCAGGGCTGCTTGTGAGGAGCCGAGATCACGTGTGTTGAGGGCTTAGCACGGGGCAGGGCGTACGACACATGGTCATGGGGTGCCGGCCAGTATTGTTATCTTTTGTTTTATATATTGGACATCCACGTTCAGATCTGTCTTGAAAACAAAGTTTGCTCAGGAAAGTATTTGGTAATCCACAGATGCAGAGCTGACCCAATTTCTAAAGTTAACACCCCGAGTCCTGTGATGGAATTCAGAACCGAGCTTTGTTGTTTTGGGTGCCCCATCAGTCAATCCCACCCACCACCCCTTTGAAAGGGTGATGGGGTGCCATGTGGTGGACTGGTTTGGAGCAGCTGGCGCTCTCTCCGGCCCTAGTTGGTAGACACTGGGATTCTGGGTTCCCTCGGTTTCAGAGGCCACAGGAGCTGGTGTGCCGTGGCCCTGGTCAGTGGAGGAAGAGGAGGCAGGGGGAGGGCTGTCCCGGTCTGCTTGGCTCGTGGGTGCAGCCCTGGCAAAGGCTAACTCAGAGCCACTGGTGTGAGGTCAGGGCCTCCCGCAGGCAGGGCCTTGGGACAAGTTCTGGTCTGGCAAGGCCCGGAGGCAGAGACTGTCCGAAGGCAAGGACGTGGCGTGGTGGGGCTCTGGCTAGTCACCGCAGGGCTTTCCAGTGGGCACAGCTGAAATAAGTGTCCCTCCTTCAGCAGCTAAGACTGAGTGACTTCTCAGGGCGGCCTGGGTATGGATGAACAGAAGCTCAAAGGCTGTTCCTGGCCCGACCGTCTCTCTGTAGCTCAGCCTCCTTCCCCTCCTTGGGGTGGAGGAGGGAGAAGTCCAGCTGGAAGACAAGCCACCCAGGACCTTGCCCAGGATTCGGGGCACACCACCTGCAATATGTCACTCTAGGGGTCCGGTCATGTTTTCACTGTGAGTGAAACTGGACCTAGTCAAGAAGCCAAGGGTTTGAGTCTGAGCCCCACTGTCTTCCCCCTCGGGGACCTGAGTCATCGCTTCTGTCATCTGAGCGAGGGGAGAGTGGCAGTTGCTGGTGGGACCTGGTGGAGTCATCGTGTGCTTCTTTAGCTGACACACGTTCAGCCAAAGTGGGGACATACAGATTCTTCCTACAGCATCATTCTAGAGACAGACGACCGACGGCATCCGGGGCTTCGCAGAAGAAGCAGGGACTGGCCCCGACGCTGGAGGACAGCTGGCCAGTCGGAGATAGAGCTATGACACAGTGCTGTACTTTCTGAGCCTTTAATGGCTCTTCAAGGCTAATGGTGACTCTACTGCGCTTCTACCCTCCTTGCTAACCTTAGAACCATGCTTTTCTCCAGGTGGTTCTAAAAGATGCGACTCCACTTTTGGTGAAAGCCCCTTGTAAATTAAACTCGAACTTGCCGGTCAGCGTGGGGTTATTAGTATCCTCATCATTCGTGACTCGGGGAAATTGAGTCTTTCCATTACCAAGAAACGATGCCCCCTCCCAACCACCCCGAGGCCTCTACTGCTACGAGGAAGGGCCGACTGCTCCCACCCCTTAACCCCACTCACTGCCCGTTGGTGTCCCATGCGTGCCGTTGTGACTTCTCTCCCCCATGTCCCATCCTGTCACTGTACGTCCTAATCTGATGCAGTCTCTGCTCTGTGTTCCCTCCTTGTGTCCTGCCTGGAACCTCCTGGCCCCCTCGGGCCACTCTTCAGGTATCTGCTGAGAGCCGAGCTGGGAGGACCTGTCTTGGCTCCACCCAGGATTGGGGCTGACTCCAGGAGGGGAGGGGAAGAGAGAAGAGGAGAGGAGAGGAGAGGAGAGGAGAGGAGAGGAGAGGAGAGGAGAGGGGAACAGAGGAGAGGAGAGGAGGGGAACAGAGGAGAGGAGAGGAGAGGAGAGGAGAGGAGAGGAGAGGAGAGGAGAGGAGGGGAGAGGAGGGGAACAGAGGAGAGGAGAGGGGGGAGAGGAGAGGAGAGGAGAGGAGAGGAGAGGAGAGGAGGGGAGGGGAGAGGAGGGGAGGGGAGGGGAGGGGAGGGGAGAGGAGAGGAGAGGAGAGGAGAGGAGAGGAGAGGAGAGGAGAGGAGAGGAGAGGAGAGGAGAGGAACAGAGGAGAGGAGAGGAGAGGAGGGGAGGGGAGGGGAGGGGAGGGGAGGGGAGAGGAGAGGAGAGCGGAACAGAGGAGAGGAGAGGAGAGGAGAGGAGAGGAGAGGAGAGGAGGAGAGGAGAGGAGAGGAGAGGAGGGGAACAGAGGAGAGGAGAGGAGAGGAGAGGAGAGGAGAGGAGGGAGGGGAGAGGAGGGGAGGGGAGGGGAGGGGAGGGGAGGGGAGGGGAGGGGAGAGGAGAGGAGAGGAGAGGAGAGGAGAGGAGAGGAGAGGAGGGGAACAGAGGAGAGGAGAGGAGAGGAGAGGAGAGGAGGGGAACAGAGGAGAGGGGAACAGAGGAGAGGAGAGCAGTGAAGGGCAGAGGACGTGCTGTCTGCAGGCTGCTGGCTTTGGAAGTCACACTGTCCAGCCCAGCCGGAGCAGATGCAGGAGCTGTGAGCATTTACGCTGGAGATGCCCAGTGAGCCGCCCCTGCCATGTCTCTGGGGGCCCTGGGTGGAGAGCACAGGATCTCAGGCTCCTGGCACTCAGAGGCTCTTGGAGTCAGAAAGCCCTGAATTAGACCCGAGGACCGCCAGAGAGGACTGTGCCTTGGAGAAGGATAGGCCTTTGAGGAGCGGTCAGGCTGTGGGTGCCTGAGACCTGGACAGAGGAGTGAGTGGCACTCAGGGGTCTGGCCTCTGCTCTGCTAGCAGCCAGCTGAGAGACCTTGGGCAGATCACTGCCCATCTCTGGGCCCCAGTTTCTCATCTGTGCAATTCAAGGGTCAGTCTTGACCTGGAACCCTCTATGAATATGGTCTTTAAGACTCTTGGCTTAGAGCTGAGGGAAGAAGAAAATTTACCTTTGTCTTCTCTCTCTTCTTCCCTTGGTTCCACAGCCAGTAAAACAGGGACAGCTACACCCCCACCCCCCCAAAGCTAGAACAGGCTGAAGGGCAGGGCCCAAAGGCACAGATCTGGCTCCGCTGTGTGTCTGGCTGGGCCTCGCTGTCTAGGCCAGTCGCTGGGAAGCTTTGAACGCAAGCAGAATTTCAGGGACTGGTTCCCACTCCTGGCCCTGCTCTAGAATCTGCTGGAGATACTGTTTTCCATGGAAATCCTCAGGCCCCAACCCAGGCTGAGTTACCGAACTCCTCGAAGGGGCCTGGTTAGATGTGTTTTTGACAAGTTTCCTAAGTGACCGTGACACCTGGGGTCCTTTCAGCAGAGATGCATGAGGAGTCTAGGAGAGATTGGGCCTCATCGCCAGACCTGAGCACCCTTCTGTTCTTCAAGAGCTTTGCGTTCTGGAGGTCTTAGGCAGCTGGTGTCTGAAACCCAGGATTGACTTCCCCATCAGAGCTCGGTGTAGAGGGAGCCCTGGTCCGAGGGAGGCTTGACCTGGAGCTTGGTGGTTGGTCGGTGAGACCCAGACAGCTGTGCATGAGACCCCAGAACTTCAGGCTGAGAGAGGACTGGTCCCACCAGGTCAGCTGCTACCGGTGGCCCTGACTCCTTGCCCCCATGCCCTGCTGGCAAGGGACCACAGAGGATGACCCCGAGGCCCATCCTCCTTCCAAATCTCCCCTGTCATTTGTTCCTCTGCTCCCTGCCGTTTTCACGCTGTGTCTTTTCCTGTCCCATCTCTTCTCCTTGTTTTTCCAGAAAAGAAAGTCCAGTTCCAGCGTTCAGTTAATGGTGAGTGTCTGCCGTCTCCCAAACGCCGGTAAATGCTGGGCCTCGACCCCTTGCTCCTGCCTCCCTCCTGCAGGCTGCACTGGGAACCCGGGGCGGGGAGAGGGTGCTCAGGGCGTGCTTGGTACGTGTGCCTCGTGTGACAATATGTGTGTTGTGTGTGCGTGTTGTTGGTGTTTCTGTTGACACCTCCGACCCCATGGCCCAGACCAGCAGCCTGACAGTAGACCTGAGAACTCCGTCGGGTGTGAAGGTTGATTTGAGCCCCATCCCACATCCAGCCCTCGGCTTCTCGCTTCTCCCCGGCCTCCGCTCTGGAACTCATCTCGGGGCTTGGTTGGTGCCGGTGCGGTGAGGGTGGAGGGGCTCGGTTTGGCCACAGCAGTGGGCGCCGCAGAGGCCCTTCTTGAGCAAGGCTACACAGGGCCTGCCGGTGGCAGAGGAGCCACCCGCCCCTGCCTCTGACTAAACATTCCAGTGGCGGCATGGTGGCCCGTGGCCCTCTTCTTCTGGTTCCATTGCTGTCTCCCTCGGTTGTGTGGTTTTTCTCCCCCTGAAAAGCTCAGCTCTCTCACCCTGGGCCTCCCTCTCTCTCTTTCTTCCTCTCCTGCCAACGTGTGTATTCCTTCCCCATTCTGTGGCCACCATGTGCCTCTCGGCCCCTCCACACCCAGGGACCCCTCCCAGCTCCTCCAGAAAGGCCAGGGTTTTCCCTGCATCCGTCCCTCCATCCACGCTCCGGCCACCGGCCACCTGCTTGGCTGGGCCCTTCCCCTCCTTAGGCCTGGAAGTCTGACAGGGTTTGCAGGGGAGCACCCGGATGGCAGAGCCAGTGAGGCTTACAGAAACTGGGCCGCAGCGTCAGGCAGCCGGGGCAGCCCCCACTGGCCGCGCCCCTTCCTGCCGGCCAGCCGGCCTCACCGCCTCCCTGTTCTCTCTGGCAGGAATCTTCAGAGAGCACCAACACCACCATTGAGGACGAAGACACCAAAGGTAGGGGGGGGCCTTGCCTTTGGCGTCTGGGCCCCCAGGCCTCCTCTGACCCCCTTCACTGACAGCCCCTGGCTTGAAAAGGCCCCAGTGCCAACCTTGTGTCCCCTGCTCTGCGCAGAGCCTCAGTCGGGTTCCTTCCAGACTGAGTGCAGTTTGCGGGCGTGGGACACTCAGCCCACTAGCAGAGCATAGCTGGACTCTTCTTATTGCAGGGGCTATGCATTTGCTTTATTGTGTGTTAGAAAAAACGAATTTAACATATTCCTGTCGTACATGTATCGCAGTGGTACGCATTTTCCTTTTGAAGTCAGATTTTGCCTTTTTTTTTTTTTTAAAGTGTGCTGATTTTTAAAACATGAAGCAATAATCCTAAGGGAAGGGAAAGCAAAAAATGCAGAAAGTTCAGCTGTATTTCATGGGAAACCCTGCCTGGAGCAACCCAGAAGGCAGGAGTGGTTGTGGCCAGTGACCAACAGTCCTCAAAGCCCTCGGTGGACGGGGGAGCAAACCGCCAGGTCATTGTGATCGGCCAGTAAGAGAGGCAGTAACAAGGACCGTGATAGAAATAATGGCTGCCTTTTATGGGATGCTTGCTGTGGGCTAGACTGGAAGTGCTTTATACTGACCTGAGCTTCATAACAACCCTGTGGGGTAGCTGCTGTAATTAACCCCATTCTACAGCCCTGGGAACAGAAGTGTTGAGTCCGTTGTCCCCAGGTCCCATAGCTCGTAAGCATGGAGTGTGGCTCCAGGGCCTCACTCGTAGCTACTGCTCTGGAGGCCTTGGTGTGTGGAAAACCATCGTGAGCTTAGAGGAGGGAGGCGTGCTGTCTTCTGGTCAGGGGACACCAAATCCTTGGATGAGTTGGTGACGTTCTGTGTGCTGTCCGCACTCAGCCCTCCTCATGCCCCCAGGACGGGGAGACCAGAGAGTGTCCGGGTTCCCTCGCTTGGGCATGTGTCAGAGATGCCCAGGGGGTCTCTGAAATCCAGAAAAACACCGTTGACCTGGAGAGATCACAGCTGTACCAGCTCAGACATTTTTCAGTAGTTTAAATAATTCGCCTCTAAAAGAATACAGGGATGGGGAAAAGAGCATTTTATTATGTAACAAATATTTTTGCGCAATTGCAATTCAGGCTTTAAGGCAGTTTGATACAATAAACACCAGGACTACCCTTGACTCTGCCAGGATACACTGGAAGATCAGCCCCACTCTGGTATGGCCCTTTCTGCCAGCCCCGGCTGGGGGTGGGTCACTAAAGCAAATCAATTTCTCTGATGGCACTAGTGCCAAGCTTTAAAAATACATCGTCTTGAAGAAGAATTCCCTGTTAGGGTCAAGTCGGCATTCTAAGTCCCTCAAGTATGAGTCTCTATTCACATCCTGGCCCTGGCCCTGTGGATTCGGATTCTATAGTTTTGTGTTGGGCTGAGACATGGCATTTCTGTGACGGTCCCATATTTAAGGCTAGCTGTCCCAATAGTAAGATTGGGATTTTGGGGAGACCCGCTGTGGCCTCATAATCCTAATCTCAGAGCAGACAGGGACGATGGGGGCAAGCTAGCTCTGTGCTTCTTCACTGGGGTCCGATTGCTGGTTGACCTTGGACAACTTACTCAACCTCTCTGAGCCCCAGTTTCCTGAACAATAAAGAGGTGATGATAATAGTTCCAACCAAAGATGTAAAGGTGAAATGAGAGGCTGCATATAAAGTGCTTACACAGTGTTTGGCACATGGTAATTGTTGAATAAATCTTAATTTTTTTTAAACTACTGCTTGTGGTTGACAGGAAGCCACAGGCCATTTTTGGAACATCAATTTTACTGAAAGATTATTTTAAGGCAAATATTTATATATTAAACAGACAGAGAAATAGTTGGAAGAGAATGCAAAATTTGTATGCGCTATTGCTGTAAAATATGAGCTGCCAAAGACATTTTCCACCTGGGGTAGTGGCTCTGGGTTACATCCCTGAGGTCCCACATTTACAAGCATAATTCTCTGCTTTAGAGAGAAACTGATGGGAAATTTATGAGTCTTGAATTTTATTTAGTTTATATAGGCTCCCCCCTTTTTTCCTTCTTAAATTTTTTTTATTGATTTTAGAGAGGGAGGAGGAGGGGGGAAGGAGAGACAGAGAGAGAGAGACATCAATGTGAGAAATATACATCAATTAGTTGCCTCCCGCATGCGCCCTGACTGAGGATTAAACCTGCAACCTAGGTATGTGCCCTCACTAGGAATTGAACCCGGGACCTTCCAGTGCACAGGAAAATGCTCCAACCAACTGAGCCACACTGTCCAGGGCTAAGCCTCTTTTACGAGAGGAGATCTGAGGCTCAGGGAGGAGGAAGGGCATATCAGGTTATTAGCGGCAGAACTGGGACCCATTCTTTGCCTCAGTTTCCCCGCATGTACACGGCCATGTCTGACCGGAGAGAGGCTGGCTCAGCCAGGAGCTTTTCCTGAGTTTGGTAGGGAATAGGAGACCAGTGCCTCCCTCAGCTTCTCCAGGCCTCAGAGGAACTTTCCAGAGAACCATTTTCTGGTGTTGATTTGTTAAGTCTTTGTCCTAAGTGAGAACAGCAGCTGGCGAGGTGGATTCTGACCCAACGTCAAAGTTAATTAGAAATGTCACCCTTCTGGGAGCTTCTCCCCCTGAGCAAAGAAAGGGACATCTTCACGCACAGGCCTCTTCCTCTGACCCTCCGAGTTTCACGGGGCTCTGCCAGGCTTTCTCCCCACTTCCCTACCTTCTCCTGGTCAGCTCCATGAAAACTAATTTCCTCTGCAACCCAAAAAGCTGCCTCAGAATCTCAGCAGAGACATTCTGGGAACTAGCAGCCGGGAACGCCCATCCCATCTTAGCTTCGGCACGCTGCGTAACCTTGGGGTCCCCTCTCAGCCTCGGCACGCTGCGTAACCTTGGGGTCCCCTCTCAGCCTCGGCACGCTGCGTAACCTTGGGGTCCCCTCTCAGCCTCGGCACGCTGCGTAACCCTGGGGTCCCCTCTCAGCCTCGGCACGCTGCGTAACCCTGGGGTCCCATCAGCCTCGGCACGCTGCGTAACCCTGGGGTCCCATCAGCCTCGGCACGCTGCGTAACCCTGGGGTCCCCTCTCAGCCTCGGCACGCTGCGTAACCCTGGGGTCCCATCAGCCTCGGCACGCTGCGTAACCCTGGGGTCCCCTCTCAGCCTCGGCACGCTGCGTAACCCTGGGGTCCCATCAGCCTCGGCACGCTGCGTAACCTTGGGGTCCCCTCTCAGCCTCGGCACGCTGCGTAACCCTGGGGTCCCATCAGCCTCGGCACGCTGCGTAACCCTGGGGTCCCCTCTCAGCCTCGGCACGCTGCGTAACCCTGGGGTCCCCTCTCAGCCTCGGCACGCTGCGTAACCCTGGGGTCCCCTCTCAGCCTCGGCACGCTGCGTAACCCTGGGGTCCCCTCTCAGCCTCGGCACGCTGCGTAACCCTGGGGTTCCCTCTCAGCCTCCGCACGCCGCGTAACCTTGGGGTCCCCTCTCAGCCTCGGCACGCCGCGTAACCCTGGGGTTCCCTCTCAGCCTCGGCACGCTGCGTAACCCTGGGGTCCCATCAGCCTCTGCACGCTGCGTAACCCTGGGGTCCCCTCAGCCTCTGCACGCTGCGTAACCCTGGGGTTCCCTCTCAGCCTCGGCACGCTGCGTAACCTTGGGGTCCCCTCTCAGCCTCGGCACGCTACGTAACCTTGGGGTCCCATCAGCCTCGGCACGCTGCTTAACCTTGAGCGAGTGCCTTACCTCTCTGGGGCTCAGCTTTTTTATCTGTAGGGAGCACTCCTGGACTGTCCGGGTGAATACCTGCCACATGAGAAATGTACAGGTTGCTCCTGAGCAGCTGCTGAATGTACCCCTCACATAGCAATGGGGTTTCTGAGGGCATGAAAGGGGCCCAGAGCCAGAGTGAGTTCCTCCAGATTTAAGGAGCACTAGACTCCCAGATCTTTTGTCCCAGAGAATGAAGCTAGGGAGATTCCTGCCCATCAGGCTTTGACTGTTGGCATAATTGGTGCCCTGAGTTGCTGGAGGTAAAGCCAAGATAGGCACTGTCTCAGGCTGCATTAATAGTGGTATAGTGTCCCAAGTGGGGAGGGGAGAGAGAGTACTACCCCGGACCTGATATTGTGTAACATCGAAGCCACACCTGGGATTGTGTGCTTACACTGAGTGAGACCTTTGAAGAGTAGATGGCTGTCCGGCCGGTGTGGCTCAGTGGTTGAGTGTCGACCCACGCACCAAGAGGTCGCCAGTTCAATTCTCAGTCAGGGCACACGCCCAGGTTGTGGGCCTGATCCCCAGTTGGGGGGGCATGCAGGAGGCGACCAATTGATGTTCTCGGTCATCGATGTTTCTATCTCTCTCTCCCTCTCCCTTCCTCTCTCTCAAATCAATAAAGAAAAAAAAATTAAAAAGAAAAGAAAGAGTAGATGGCCTGCTTGAGTCAGATCCTGCAAACTACATCCTGGAGGCCTTCAGCCCCGAGGGAAGAAGACTGGTGGGGGAGGGATTAGCCCAGGGGAGCAGGCACTCAGTGCAGGGCCCCAGGAGGCAGAAAGGATGCTGTCAAGGGGACAGAGTTCAGCTCGAAAGAAGGAGGCAGGTGCCAGTGGTGAGAGCTGTCCAACAGTGCGGCGGGCTGCCCCGTAGGCTGCAAGCCCCAACACCAACGCAGACAGAACTGGCACACGTGAAGCTGCCGGGAAGCATCCCTAGCTGAGGTTAGAGGCTCTCCCCACGAGGAAGCTCCAAGTCACAGACTGGCCCGTGGTAATAAGCACAGCTCTGTTATGGGGGGCCAGGTAAGTGCTCTCTATAGTGCATCGTTAATTACACAAAGAAGTTGATACAAAGGGCTTGGAACAGTAGCTGTTCTTAGTGAGGACCACATGGGTATCAGCTATTTCTTCTGATATCGTCTTAACTCACAATCCTCAGAACCACCCTATGAGGTAAGTACTATTAGTAGCTTCGTTATACATATGGGGAACTGAGGCATGGGGAAGCCCCTTGCCCAAGGCCCCACAGTTATTAAGAAGCAGAGCCACACCCTGGCTGGTTTTGCTCAGCGGTTAGAGCGTCGGCCTGTGGTCCAGAGAGACCCGGGTTTGGTTCCCACTAAGGGCACGTACCTCGGTTGCAGTTTGTCCCCAGGCCTGGTTGGGTCGTGTGGGTGGCAGCCACTTGGTGTGTCCCTTTCACGTCGATGTTTCGCGCGCTCTCTCTCTCCCTCTCTCTCTCTCTCCCCTTCCCACTCTATCTGAACAAAAAATGGGAAAGTGTCCTCGGGTGAGGATAAAAAATAAAGAAGCAGCCCTGGCCGGTTTGGCTCAGCGGTTGGAGCGTCGGCCTGCGGTACAGAGAGACCCGGGTTCGGTTCCCGCTAAAGGCACGTACCTTGGTTGCAGTTTGTCCCCGGCCCTGGTTGGTCGTGCAGGTGGCAGCCACTCAATGTGTCCCTTCACATCGATGTTTCTCTCTCTCTTCCTCTCTCTCCCTCCTGCTTTATCTGATCAAAAAATGGAAAAATGTCCTCGGGTAAGGATAAAAAATAAATAAATAAATAAAGAAGCAGAGCCACGATCCAAGCCCAGAGAGTCTGGCTGTAGAACCCATGTCTTTGACCACTTTGTAGCCTCTCTGAGATGGCATGAGAAGCAGCCCACAGGAGACAGGGCATTAGGCACAGGCTCATGAAATGTCACACTGGAAGTGTTCCTAAAGTCCAAACGGAGGAGGCAAGGGAGGTGGCCCAAGTCCCATGGCCTGCGTGAGCATGTGGACTCGCTCTGGGTCATCACCTTGATTCTGCGTGGGAGCGGCTGAAATGGGGTGTCTCCCAGCAAGGGTGGGTTGCTTCCCATCCTCAATCTCCAACCTCCATGAAGGAAGGCCGAGTTGACCAGGAGGCCGGGCTCTCGGGCTCCCAGGGACAGAGGCCACCAGGTGACTTGGGCAATTCCAGGAAACAGGACCAAGAACAGCCCTAGACCCTGGTTTGGTGCCATCCACTTGTTCATTCATTCCTGCCGCCTCTGCCCCAGCCCCAAGCAAGGCCCCAGAATGACCTGGCAGAGCTCACAGTCTAAAACGGACTCATTCCCAGCCCTGGTGATTCTTAGTGGAGCCAAGCGAGAAATAAAACAATTCGTCGTTCATGGTGGTAACTGACGTTGAAGACGATAATTACTATGTCTGCCGAGCACCCACCATGTGCCAAGAGCTGTTGTGGGCAGGGCCCCTGCCCTTAGGGGCGTGTGCTGTCGGGGAGAATGTGATGGGCTTTGGAACTGCGAACCCTGGGCAGCTGGTCCCCAACACAGACTAACTTCTCTCCTCCAGTTTGCTTGCCTCTGGTGTGGAAGTGATAGCCAAAGAAGTTGTGCCGTGAGCCTTCAAAATTCCACAGGTTGAGCGCGCAGTGCCTGGTGCAGTCCTTTAGTTAACGAGTTCCCCTGGGGGCAGGCCTGTTCCAGGCTCCTGGGATCCAGCAGCCAAGGGCAGCCACGGCCCAGCCTCCGTGCAACTCGTATTTGAATTGGGGAGTAGCCAGGCAACATGTTGGGGTGCCGGGGTCCTCTGGAAAAGGTCCTGGGCTGGGAGCCACGCTCTGCACCCTGCATGGTCTGTGTCCTTGGACAAATCACAACCCCTTACTGAGTTCCCCAATAGTTTGATAAGGAGGCTGAGTCCCTGGTTTCCAGGGGTTCTTCCAGCCTGGCAGTTCTGTGACTCCGTGACCTCTGGGTCCGAGGTGAGCTCCCAGTGTGAGATGGGGAGGGTGTCATGGGCAGTGATGAGGAAAAGGGCAGGGCCAGGGCCTCAGCCACGCATGGGCTCTCTCCCGCACTGGAGAAATGGGCTACGTGTCCATCTACCTCGCCTGAGGCTGCTCCGTAGGCCAGTGAGCTGCCCGGAGTTGGAGCTGAGCTCGAGCCTGGGGGAGGAGGGGTGGAGGGCCTGCCCTTGGGAAATGGCGTGAAGCTTCCGGTAGGACTGTCCTTCCGGGAGCCAGGACGTCTGACTTCAAATTTCTTCATGACTGAGACTTAGTCTCCTCACATTAGCTGAGGAAATGGGGGCTGCCCAGCTCCCGGGGTGTCTGAGGAGCAGATGTGGCCTCCGGGT
The DNA here is from genome assembly GCF_014108415.1 of Molossus molossus. Taxonomy (NCBI): domain Eukaryota; kingdom Metazoa; phylum Chordata; class Mammalia; order Chiroptera; family Molossidae; genus Molossus; species Molossus molossus. The sequence continues at coordinate 22,807,286 of NW_023425377.1, forward strand.
GGGAGGATGCCAGGCTTCGGTCTGCATGCCCCGTGCTCACACCGCCTCCCACCTCCATGCCCAGCCCAGGAGGGGGCACTAGCGTCTCATCGACAGACCAGGAACGGCCTCGTGGCCCACAGCTGCACACCTCGTAAGGGCCTGGGTTGAAATTCCTTTATTTTCTTTTTTTTTAGAGTACAGCCTAGAATGCAAAGTCCTTCTATATATAATGGCCCCAGAGATTTTTTTTCTTTATTGATTTTTAGAGAGAGAGGAAGGGAGAGGGAGAGAGAGAAACATACATGTGAGAGTGAAACAGTGATGTGAGAGAGAAACATTGATCGGCTGCCTCCCTCATGTGCCCCACTGAGGATTGAGCCTGCAACCCTGGCATGTGCCCTGACCCGGAATCGAACTGGCAACCTTGCCGTACATGGGACAACGCCCAACCAACTGAGCCACACGGGCCAGGGCCTGGGTTGGAATTTAGATGAAGCCTATCTGGTACTGAAGCCTGGATTCTTTCCATGATACATTTGGCACTGAATGAATGAGAGGTGACGTTGTCCCCATTTTACAGGTGGGAAAACTGGGGCTCTCACACATATAATAAGAACAGTGACGTCTAACCCTCTACCAGAAAGACAGCAGCTGTTCATTTTGTTGCAATGGTGCCAGAGGAGGCCAGGTCTCAGCAACTGGGATTCATTATGCCTAGAAAGTTCTGGAAAGCTCAGAGCCTGATTCCTACAGACATCCAAATGGAGCATAAAGCTCCCCAAACCTAAGGGACGAGTAGGCCCCAAGACCTTCCTTAGCGGCCCCAGTTTGGGCACGAGGGAGCCCCTGGTTCATGGCTGCTAGTGACAACCACCACAGTTGACCTTTTTTGATTCAGGAGGTAAAGCAAGGTGATAGGGAAGCATATTTTGGAGTCAAAACAGGCCTCGGGTCAGAATGCCCACCATCGCTTTTTGGAGACAAAGGCTGCCAGCTAAGACACTGTTCTTTGTAGCTGAGGGAACTCTCCTACCTTTGTCACCTTTCTGGGCCTCAGTGTCTTGTTTGCGCAGTGGGAGTAATGATACCTCCTGTCATGGCTTCCACGAGGATCAACGAGACGAGCGTATGAGGCCCGCAGGTCCCAGTACAGGGTCGGGCACCTGTTGAGGACTCAGGAAGTGGTAGTTGGTGCTTCACTGCTGTCACGATTGCTGCTATTTCTGTGTCCCCTCCTGCCTTACAGTGCGGAAACAGGAAATTATAAAAGTGACAGAGCAGCTGATTGAAGCCATAAGCAATGGAGATTTTGAGTCCTACACGTGAGTCGTCTGGGCCCATCCTGCATGTCCTGCCTGGATTGTTGTTCGGGGGGCTGACGGCTAACTGTGGGGACCTGTCTCTGACCCTCAGTCACTCACCCTGCATGTGCTATGAATCCGACTGAGCTCATGCTTCTGTTTTACATTCAGACTTCATGCTTTTACTACGCTTTCTGTTCAAAGCACTCCTCTGTACCTTAGCCCTGCTCCTCATACCTCATTCCCAGGAGGAGCTCCAACAAGACTCTTGCTTCCCCAAGGAAAGAGGGTGTGGTCTCCACCCCAGCCCGGGCCTCCTCAGGAGAGGAGCTGGGAAGGAGGGGAGGGAGGCAGGTCCCTCCTTAGTCTTGCCTTGTGGGCCTGGGTCTTCACCCTGGACCTTCTCAGACCTCTGACCTCAGCTGGGCAGGATTGGGCAGGAATCCATAGGTTGTGTACCTCCAGTGAACAAGAACCTCAAAATGAAAGCTTAGAGCCTCTGGGGAGTAAGGCAATGTGCACAGAAATGACAAAAGAAAACAGATGGTATAAGATGTTCTCTGCACACCTGGGCCAACCCTCAGGGGCAGTTGTGTGCAAAGGCTGAGCTGGAGCGCCCCCTGGTGGTCACCCATGCAGCCTTCCTGGTCTGGCCCAGAAGCAGGTCCTGAGCCTGCCCTCCGCTGGCTCTGGAAGAGAAAGGATTCCCAGCTGAGGCCTCAATCTCTTGGCCTCTTGGCCAGGGCTTATAAGGTCTGGGCCTGAAGACCCCACATACAGTTTTCAGTGGACAAAAGCTGCCAACTAAGGCAGAATGACCCTTGCCTGATGGGTTCAGGTGAGGTGGGAACAACCTGGCGGGGTTTGCTGCTTGGGTAGCCTGTTCCTGGTTTCCACTATGCACAGGACTGAAATGCGTCTCCCAAAGGCCTGGCAGGCCTCTGCGGGAGGGTTTCTGCAGCAATGGGTGGCAAAGCCCCAGCAACCTACTGGTTATCTCCGGAGGAACAGGACCTTGGGGGGTGCAGGCGTGAGACTGAGGCCCATGTACATGTGTGTGCATGCACTTGTCCATGCATGCATGTTTGTGTTGTGTGCACGGGTGTGTGTGCACTGGGTGTGCACCAGATGTTGCATAAAAGCATGGAAGTGTGCTATTGAACAGGTTTTGCAGCCGGCCCTAGAAAGAGTTGTCAGCCATGGGGGACCCAAGGAGTGGCTCTGGTAGGACACTGCCAGGGAAGGAGGGAAAGAGAGGTGGCTCCTGTGGGCCCCAAGCCTCCCAGTGCCATTTCTGGGGACCCCTCCCACCTCTTGATGTCACTTCCTCTGGCATCTGTTGTTTACTCTAGGTTTTGACCCCTTGCCATAACCTCTGGGGCCCGTGGTGTCCTGAGTCTGGCCCTGTGTAACCCTGGATAACCCTTCGTATCAGGAGCCTTGGTTTCCCTACATGTACAGTGAAGTTGGAGCAGATGGTCTCTTCAGAGGCAGGGATGCCCAGAAACCTCCTAGAGAGGAGCTTCCCGGTGGTGCTCAGACTCCCGGATGCTCAGAGCGCAGACCTCCAGCCCTGTGGGATTCTGCTGCTGGAAGGTCCTGAGCATCCCATATGGTCTGAGCACAGCCCCAGCCGCTGGTTGATCCACCTAGAAAATCTGAGGTCCTGAGTGGAAAAGTGAGTTGAGGGGACAGGCAGGGCGGCACAGGGGCAGAGTGCCCTGCTTTTGCCATGGGGTCCAGCTCAGAAAGTGCTGGGCCTCACCCCCTCCTCCAGTTGTCTCCAGTTCCTCCCCAGATTGGGGTCTTTGCTTTCCCTGAGTACTTCCTGTCCCTGGCTTCACTGTCATTGTCACAGGAGTCCATGTAGTGCCGCAGAGACCTGGGGTGGGGGAGAGTTTTTCCCTGTCCCCAGCCAGCTGTCAGTGTCTCGGGGAAGTCAGAGACCTGGAGGGGAGCACTGTCCTGAAAGTGCACAGCCGGAGGCCCCGCCCCGCCCCGCCCTCCCAGGCATCGCTTTGTGGACCCTATTCCTCATCTCACGAAGAGGAACCGAGCCCACAGTGAGGGCTGCTAACAACAGGGCGTCTTTGCTTAAAGCAGCAAAGCGCACCCTTTCTGGGATTAGACCTTCTTGGTGAGGTCACTTTAATATGAAGGAAAAAGTCCCCTTCCCAGGAAGACAAATGAGGAGCCCCCGTCCCCCGTGGACCTGCTGCCCTGGGTCAGAGTGGGAGGGTGGGGTGCGCTTTGGAGAGTAGCATCCGGCTGACTTGTGCAGGGCATGACTCTGCATGCCATCCACGGTGCTCTTGCCTGGAGAGGTTAGGCCACCTGCTGGGGAAATGGCAGAGCCAGGACCTGAACCCAGGCTTCCCGGTTCTAAATGACACCCACCAGTCAGCAGTGCCCCACACTGCACAGTTCGCAAGCCCCTTCCCTGTCCATCCGCTTTACTGATCTTGTGAGGTGGGTGCAGTTACCCCCATTTTACAGGCTCACCCTCCTTGGGCCCAGGCCCTTGGATGAGGGAGTAGCTCTGAGAGGCCACCCCAGCCCCTCTTTCCTCTGACTTCCTCCCCCCAGGAAGATGTGTGACCCCGGGATGACAGCCTTCGAACCCGAGGCCCTGGGGAACCTGGTCGAGGGCCTGGACTTCCATCGATTCTATTTTGAAAACCGTGAGCAATTCCTTCTGTCTGGGGTGCCTGTTGTCTGCTCTCGGTCCGTGTCCTGCCGGACGGCACAGCAGGGTGACGGGCAGGGCCCCCGGGGCAGCTCAGGAGCCAGCGAAGAGGAAGACCCCATGTGGACAGGGGTTGGTACCATCTTGGTTCCCTCTCCTAACCCTGGCCCATCCAGCTGCCAGCTGCCCCTCCCGTGGCTGAGGATGGGGACCTGGGATAAGCGTGGCAAACCTTTCCAGCCCTCTCCTGCCCGGGACGCTGCCCAGGGAGGGCCTGGCGAGGGCCTTACTCCCATTTCATAGCTAAGGAGGCCTTCCCACGAGGACACACACCCAAGTTACAGTCATCCTGACACCTGGGACCACCCAGCTGCCCAACTGGTCACAAGCAGGCTCGTGGGTTGTTATGTAAGCGCCCCCTCTGGTGGGCAGTCTGGGGAAGAGGAGAGGCCCCAAGCTCACACTGCTGTGCCCTGCCTGTTCGTCTAGGTCTCTGTCCGCATGTCCGTCCTTTCGGGCCTCTCCTTTGCAGGAGAGACCTGGCAGCTTTGCACCAGGGGCTGTCGGGGGCTGAGGCTGGGCCTGACCCAGGGTGCTTTCTGCCTGTGTCCGTGTCTCACCTTGGCCAGGGGTCAGACGGGATGAACCAAAGCACATGCAGGTTAGGCTCGTGCCGCTGAGGACGCGGAGGAAGGCCTTGAGAGGTGGCACATCCAGGGTCTCCCACAGGGAAGGCACTACCGCTGAGGCCTCCCTGGATGATTTCTAGTACACGTGGGCGCTGCTCAGAGCCACACTGGTCCTCACGGCGAGAACGCTGTCCCTTTCTAAATTCTCTCTCCATGTGCCTGGCTCCATCAAGGGGCAAGGCCCCATTGGGTGCTAGTCTGTCTCGAACGCCTCTGAACACTTTCTAACTTCCCTCTTCGTTAGAGAGAGCCGTCTCGGCTCAGATCTGTGCAGGCAGGGGTGTGGCACTAGGGTTGCGTAACTTTGTTTCATTTTCGCTGGACTTGTTACCATTGTGTTCTGTGATTCTGGTGTTGCACTAATGATTGTGCTAGAAAGCTTTCTTTTCCAATCAATTGGTATCAACGAATAAAGTGAGTCCATTTAAGGAAATATTTTCATGAAGTACAGGTGGCACGTGGTTAAAATCAAGGTGGTCGTTAAGTGACTGGAGTAGGATCTAGTCCAGCTCTTCATCACACAGAAGGGGAGACTGAGGTCCAGACAGGGGAAGTGTCTTGTCCAAAGGAACCCAGAAAGTCGGTGGCAGACCCCAGTCCCGACTCACTCCACGTGCTGCCCCTCATCTGTGTGTCAGTGGTCATCAGCTGGACACGTCTGCCTGTACCCAACCTGACTGAATCACATAGAGTACAGGGGCTCAAGAGCACCCCAAAAAGCTGCAAAGAAGGAAGTTGTGTTTTCCCCTGATCAATCTTCGGATTCTCCAAGGCCAGCAATGGGAATTCTCATGTGAAGAGAGGTGGCTGGAACCCCAAAGGTCCCCTCATCCTGGAGCTCCCTGGCTGCTCACCACAGCCATCTCTCTCCTGGTCTGTCCTCTGGAGGTGCTGGTACCCCAGTGTGCACCCACAGTCTTCACAGAGCAGAGTCTGGGCTGAGCTGACTCTAAGGGATCAGGGATGGCGAAAGGGAAAAGAACAGAAGCCCATGCTAGCCCTTGGCCTGCATCCAGGTGGTCCGCCCCATCTTAGCACTGGCTCCCTAAATTCTAGGCTTGACCACCTGGTCATGTCAAAGGACCCACACGTGTCTGCAAGAACCAGAGAGTATCTGCTCACTCCTGGCCGAGCCCCACCCTGCTGCCTGCCTTCTCCGGCTGGAGGACCTGGTGTCTTTCTCCATGCTATCCATGGGATGTTGAAAACCCATCGTTATTCAAGAGACATCATATCAGAGTGGCTGTTTCTTCACAAATGCCCCTCAGGACCCCTGCCCTCATCAACAGCAGCAAGGCCCAGTGGCCTCAACAATGCTAAGTTCTGTCTGTCCCTTCTGGGATTGTGCTAGATGGCTGATTCAGTCCCACACAGAGACTGACTTCTTTTAGGTTCTACTGAATTTCTTTCAGAAACTGCCCCAGCTTAGGACAAGTCGGGTTGCTTCTCTGGACCCCAGTTTCCAGATCTGCTAAATGGATGCATTGAACTAGACCATCTTGAGTGCCTTCGGCTCTGGATGCTCTCGAGGTGCTTACAGAAGCCTCCTTGCATTCTGTAGGAGGGCCACTGGGTCACCGCTGACCTCTCGGGTCACCACTGACCTCTCAGGTCACTCCCAAGCCTATAACACAAAAGCTGTGTGTTTGCAAGCCCAGAATTGTAAAAGTCTGTTAGGATCTAAGACTCAGTGATGTTGAGTCCTTATTCCAAAGCCTGGGTAGAGTGTGATTATAATATTAGGGGTGGGTATTATCGCAGGCTTTCTGTAGTACTTAAAAAAAAAAAAAAGATATTTTAGATTTTTCAGGAAATCAATGACTCACAAACCTGGCTGGGCATCAGAATCAGAGGGTGGGGAAGGGGACAGGAGCTTCTTAATACTAGAGATTCTTGAACTGGCATCTCCAAGGGTGGACATGTACCCTCTGTAGGGTTGGGACCTACATTCGGGCTACACTAAGGAAAAGCATAAGGGTCACTCTGGAGCCCAAGGTGCCCATGTCCCCCGCCCAACCCCTCCCTGGGTCATTGTCTTTCTGTGCCTTTGTTTTCTCTCTTGCTGAAAAAAATTAAGAGTTCCTAGAATCAAAATAGGTAATAATAAAAATAATTAATAGTAATGGTGGCTAATGTTTCCCATGGAGAAAGAAGTTTCAGATACTTCTGTTGGTTCTACCTTGATTTTAAGAGGTATGCATTTCTCCCTAACTCTGGAAAGCTCCATGACCTCACCCCATGACTACAAATGCCATCCTTACAATTCCAAGGTTCTAAGATTCTACAATCTTAAGATACCCCAAATTTCTATGATTCTACATGTTGAGAATAGAAGTGGCAAATGAGGGGCCCATGTGTTTTATGTGGCCTGCATGATGTTTTAAATTTGGATTAGATGCCAATAATTAAAAATGAGACATTTCCACATAAAAATCCAGATTTCTAGATTCTCTTGAAAAGTCAGGAAGTGTGGCAACATGGATCTGTTACTCACATAGCAACCAGCCGGGAACCCGTGTACAGGGCACCCTCTGTAGATGGGACATGGTGAGCTATTCACCATAGTCTCCACCACTCCCTATTGTCTCCCTGACCCAGAGGCAAATGGTCAGTTGCCATTTAGCATCTTATATCCAGCTTAGCTCCTCATTTATATATTTGTTTGGTCTCTGTAGGGTTCTGGGTTTGAGACTCTGATCTAAACTGATTTGATTCTATAATCTCTGAGTCCTATTTGTCTGTGTTTGAGACACTCTGATTCTAAAATTTCATTTCCCTGTGTTGAAGACTTCAGAGTGTCTGAAATCCATCGTCTCTAAGCTGGGATGTGCCCTAGTCATCTAGGAGTCCTGCCTTGACTCCCAGGTAGCTGAACTCTGTCACAGAGACGGCTCCTCTGGAAATGAGGAAGGCAGGGGGGCTCAGAGGGTCGCTGGGAGTCGGGGAAGTGAAGGAAGTGAGGCAGGAGGCCCCCCAGTTGCATCTGCTCTGCTCGCTCCCACCCCCGCCTGCAGTGTGGTCCCGGAACAGCAAGCCTGTGCATACCACCATTCTGAACCCCCACATCCACCTGATGGGCGACGAGTCGGCCTGCATCGCCTACATCCGCATCACGCAGTACCTGGACGCCGGTGGCATCCCCCGCACGGCCCAGTCGGAGGAGACCCGCGTCTGGCACCGCCGGGATGGCAAATGGCAGATCGTCCACTTCCACAGATCTGGGGCGCCGTCCGTCCTGCCCCAGTAAGAGCTTCTGCTTCTGCTTCTGCCTCTGTCGTTAGGACCATCTAAAGGAGGTCTTGGGGTGGGGGCGGGAGGACCACAGGAGGAGATCAGGCCTGCAGGTCCCGGGGCAAGAGCTGGGCGGGTCCCTTAGGCAGCAGCTCCCTCCATCTAAGGAGGTTGGCTGGGGTGGCTGGCAGAGGAAAATGGGGCAGCCTCAGCTGCACCTGCATTACCCACCGCACGTATCATGTCTTACAGTTGAAGGACCAGGCTGGGGCACTTTACTGCAGAGATCTACTCTTCGTCCATGGAATGTCGCTGCTGGTTCTCCCACCTTGGATTTTGCTGGAATTCCCCCAGTCACGTCACCCCACTACCACCGCCATCACCGTCACGTTCATGCCTGCATCAAGAAAACCTACCCGCCAAACCCATCGCGTCTTCAGAACAAATGGCCACATCTCCCCGCCTCTCACCTGTCCCTCTCAGTCTCTGTCCCCAGCCAGGGCCGAGCTTCCTCAGGCCTAGACGCCCTGGATGCTGGCCCTGAGTACCCTCCCACCCGGCTGTCATTGGCCTGACTTGTCTTGGCTGCAGCCCAGAATGCCCAGCTATCTGTTCACCCAGGGTCTGGGGAAAAGGAGAGGCGGAGTCAGGAGATCCTTGACCTCTCCTCTTCCAGGGTCCCCCTGGGAAAGGCAGATGAACCCCTAACACCTTGAGCCAACCTCCCCTGCGGGAGAGAGTGAGAGAAGAGCAGATGCCAGGAGACTCATGCCTCAGACTGCGTCCCTACCTCCTCTCCCACCTGCCCGCCCTCCAGCCTCCGCCTGACACTCTCCCTCAGTGTGGGGAGCGCGATCCTCTCAGGGTGCCCCCACTCTCCCTCTTGCTTCTCTGCCGTTTACCTCCAACACTAACCGCCCATTCCACCCCTCCACCCGGCCCGGGAATTCCAGCTTCATCATATTTGAGGGAGAAAACCTGATTGCTTTTTTGGGGGCAAAAGAAAGCAACCTCTAGGTTATCACTTCTACTTGGACCGCATGCCTTTTTATAGCCAAACTCCTGTGTTTCGTAAATGGATTTCGCGTTCATGGATATCTATGTCATAACTAGACCTCTCAATTATTGTGAGGAGGGCTGGGTTGGGTTGGGAAGGGAGGTGGGAAGAGGGCAGAGGGGTAGTTCTTTTTTTTGTTTTTTTTTTCCCCTGTTCTAGGTCTTTATTTATTTTTTAATGTCATCTCTGAGATGGACTTTGTCACCAGTGGTTGCCCAGGGCCGAGGTAGACTCAACCCCGGTAGAAAGGTCTTCACTGAAATTTTGGTCCCAAGGTTATTTTCAGGACTGAATCAGATGTTAGTGCTGATAAGAAACAGTTCATCGGGGCAGAGAGTTGGGGGGCGGGGTTCGGAATGGAAATATCTGGACTTTTCTTTGCTTGCCTCCCAAACCGGGGTCCTTACTACCACACTTCCCAAGATTTCATCCCACCTCATCTGTGTGCCACCCCCAGCGTCCCCCCCTCTCTCTGGGGGTGTTCATGAGCATGCGTCTTCATCGCCCACCCCCTCGGTGTCTGCTGGTCCAAGCAGAGCACTGGAATGTCTACTCTTCACGCCTCGTCCTGCAGCTGTGGGTTCGCATCACTCCGCCCTTTTTTCTTTTCCTTCTGCTGCTCTCTTCCCGGGGACTGATGTGGAGTGCCTTGGCATGTCCACTAGGATCTACTGTCTGCACTGTTTTCTTTGCATGACTTTATATGCAGTAAGTATGTTAAAAAAAAAAACAGAAAAGAAGAAAAATCACTCAGCAAAACCAATCTACATGTCTTGGACAAAAATAATAGAGTGTATTCTCAGTGTCCGACTCGGAAATACGTCGCTGCCTCTCTGTGCTTTTGGCCTCTGTGTGGCCGTGTTTTGCCAGCATGAGATATTGTCCCCTCTGGAGGATTTTAGGGGAGGAAGAGCCATATCCCCAAGGCTGTGGAGGAGGCACTGATTCCCCCAAACCTTCGGGGAGTCCTGGGTGGTGGGTGGAGCGGGACTGATGGGGATGTTTGATCCAGACCTTCCTGAGTTTCCCCGATCCTGGGCTGTCCGCTGGGCTGTTCTCTCAATTGCTGCTGCCCCGGGGACAGGTGAGGCGGGCGGGCTGGGGGCTTCAGGCCAGGAAAGAGGCTTCCCAGGCCTCCTGGTCTCCGAGCTGGTCGATCACTGGCCTCTGTCCGTGGCAGAGACCCTGCTGCCAAGTCTGGCCCAATAAGGCCCAGTGATCCCAGCATCTCAGCAGCAAAGCTGCCTGCCTCCCTGTGAGCTGCCATCCCAGCTCACCGCCACCCCCAAGCCAAAGGTGTGTCCTTCACCAGGGGGTGCCGCAACTGCCAAGGCCAAGTCTGGTCCTTTCTTCAGCCTTGGTTTCCCCACCCGCTAAAGGGGCTACATATTCCTGCCCAGCCTATGTTGTAGGGCTGATGGGAGAATCAAATGAGGTGGTAGAAGGGACAGGGTTAGGTCACTGGCTGGACTCCTGTTCCATTCTGAGCCTGGCCAAGTCCCCTTCCCACCTGCCCCCTCATTCTCCTCTTGGGTGCCTGTCAACTGCTCATCAGCAGTGGACTGTGGGGACAAGAGCCGTGGTTTGGGGGTTATTAAGATTCCATTCCCAGCTCTGACCAGACTTGCTGTGTGACACTGGGCAAGTCCTTCCCCTGCTCTGGTCCTCGGTTTCCCACCCAAGGAAACTGAGCTGGGAGACACCAATGTCCTGCCTTTCATTCGCTGACACACTTCCTGCCCACCGTGTCCCTCTCTAAGCACCAGGGAAGTGGATGCAGGTCCCTACCCCAGGCTGGGATGGCCCCACTGTGAAGGCCACGCCTGCGGGTGGACAGCCAGTCAGTGTGGATCGCGGGGCACGGTGTGATCCTGAGGCAGGAGGCGGGAAAGGGGCAGACAGAGCAGCCCAGAGCCCCGCCCCCACCCAGACAGTCAACCCTGTGCTCCTTCCAAACATCCTGTAGATGCAAAAAATCCAGACCTAACACAAGACCTAGGTTCCAGCATGCAAACACGTTTATAGGAAAGTATTCTCCCGGGTTCATGCCCACCGTGGCGCTAACCCTGACCATGGCCTCCTGTCTCCCTTCAAGGGAAGACCCTCTCGGGGGATGTGTTTGCCAGACTCCCCGTGCTGGTTTCTTTGTAACTATTTGTTTGGGGTTTTGTTTTAGTTCTTCCTTTTTTCTTTTCTGTTTTTAAAAATATGTGGCTGTGAACTTGAATGACCACTGCTCAAAATTTCTGCTATTGGGGAGGGAGGGGGGAGAGGAGGGGCGTCTGTTTTATTCTTGGTGTTTTCAGTGCAATAAATAGCTACAAACTTCTGTGCTGTCTCCCTGTCTGGGTCAAGCTCACACTGGGAGATTGTTTCCTGTTCTAGGTCTCCCTAGTTGCAATCATTCTGATTGGACCTAGTTGATCACAGGCTCAAGGCTGAGCCAATCACTGTGGGGTTGGGCCTGGACCACATGCTCCATTATGCCCGGGTTCTCAGGCACTTGGGGGGCCCTTAACAAATGCGAAGGGGTTTCCACAAAGTCTCCCTCAGGGGGCTGGGGCAGGACTCCTTTTCTCCGGGCTTCAGTTCCTTGTATAACGAAGAGGTTGCTCCAGAATCCGTCCCCACCCATTCTTTTCCCTCAGCGCAACCTCACAGACAAGCCCCCGACCTCAGAGCCCCTGGAGATTGGTTTGGAGAAGGAAGGGTCTTTTTACCCACAAACTATCTGTGGACTGGGTGTGCAGGGCGGGGGCCTTGGGGCTGGAGATGGGGATGACTTGAGAGGTTCCACTGGCCCATTAGAGGCCCATCAGAGGCCAGTTTGGTTCTCTGAGCCCAAGCTCCGAGGCTTTGGCCGCCCTCGGACCACAACAGGGTGACCCGCCATCCCGGTTTGCTGGCACAGGACTTCCAGTGCCAAGTGTAGGGCAAACCAGATGCGTTGGTCGCTCTAAACCGTGTTCCCGAAGAGGCCTGGATTCCATGGGGCCGGGGGAATGTGCCTTCTGGAGCCCGCAGTGCCCTCTGGACCATGCTCCCGTTGTCCTGGGGCTCCAGGATTTTTGTACTGTTTATCCTCAATGCTGCTGGGGGTGGGGTGGGGGGGTGTCATGGGGCTTGTGCCTCTAGCACACACGTGAGGAACTTCCCAGTGAGAGCAGAGGCCAAGGCCGATTTCATAGGGACCTGGGGGCTTCCATCTGAACTCTTGCCCTGGAGCCTGCAAATCTTAGTGCCAGACCCGCCCAGCTCCGCCTTCCGGAGCCCTGGATCTCCCGCCTGGGGAGGAGGAAGGGCTTGAGGCTTGGGGGTGCCATTGCAGACACTTGCCAGCAGGTGGAAGCACAGGAGTAGGTTACAGAATGTCCTGAGCCTGAGGGGCTACTATGCTGTGGGCACTTCCAGTTGAAGTATCCTTTTAAAAAATATGGGTTTGGCCCTGGCTGGTTTGGCTCAGCAGTTAGAGTATCGGCCTGTGGTCCGGAGAGACCCGGGTTCGGTTCCCGCTAAGGGCATGTACCTTGGTTGCAGTTTGTCCCCAGCCCTGGTTGGTCGTGCGGGTGGCAGCCACTCGATGTGTCCCTTTCACATCCATGTTTCCCTCTCTCTCCCTCCCACTCTGTCTGTACAAAAAATGGAAAAATGTCCTCGGGTGAGGAAAAAAAAAAAAAAAAATATGGGTTTGTTTTTTTTTGTTTTTTATTGATTTTAGAGAGAGAGAGGAGGGGAGAGCAGAAACATCGATGAGAGAAACATCAAATCATCGACTGGCTGTCTCTTGCACCTAGCAGCACCGGAGAATCAAACCGGGGACTTCTCGGTGTATCAGCCACTGAGCCACACTGGCCGGGCAAGAGGTAGCCTTTAACTCTCGAACAGTACCAACTGCACTTAATTAGGACACTATTATTAGCTGATGGAGCATGACCTTTGCTAGCTCACAGACCTTTCACACACCTCTTGTCCCCGCCACAACAGCCCTATTCTGAAGATGAAGACAATGAGACTCAGGCAAAGAGGCTTCCTGCAAGACAGAGCCAGGGCTCCAGGGCAGACCTATTTCCTGCAGGATCGCCAGTGCCCTGGTCTGTGTTTCCTGTCTCTGGACAGTCAGCAAATAGTGACTGGGATCCTTAGGAGCCCTCTGTCTTTGACACTCTGTCTCTTCCAGCTATTGCCTCATGTCTCAGCTGTCTAGACCCACAGTCTCCACCTCCTCACCGCCCATTTGCTCTAAAAACCACTGTAGGGGGCTGGCTACCCCTCATTCTCCTGCTCAGCTCAGGGCACAGCTCTGGTGTCTTCTCCAAGAAGTCTGCTCCTTTCTCCCAACTCTCACTGGGCTAGGTCCTTCCATGCTTCCGCGACCCCTCTCCCCACCTCACATTACCCTCTGCTTTGAAGTCACCCTAGCAAGCATCTGCAAACCTAGGCGCTTCTTGAAGTTGCGACAGCCTCTTGTCCACACTCTGGCCACACGCAGCAGGTGTCGTCACTCTTGCATGGCGTGGATCCCTGGCAGGTATCTGCTGCTGGAACGAAGGAGGACTGGATGCCGTGGGGGCTTGAGCATTGCACTCACCTCTGCAATCGGCACACCCTACCTCCTTCATGTGTGCTGTCACCCCTCTCCTGGGCACGACTTTTCACTCCATGAACGAGGAGCCTGTGGTGCAGATGGTGAAGGAACCAGCCCAAGATGACCCAGGATGGGAGGGAGGGAAGTGAGATTCTGAATCTTAGCCACTCTGAGCTCCAAGCTGCAGCTGGCTGGGCTCCTGTCCTAGGAATCCCCGACGCCACCCTAGTGAGCAAGAGCCATGCGGAGAACCAGAACCTGACCAGGGCAGGCAGGGATGGGGGCTGGACCTGGAGGTGCAAAGTGTGCAGGAACCAGAAGGAGCAGGAAGAGAGTGGCAGCAGCCAGGGGGTCTGGGAGGCTTGGGCAGCTGCCGGACAGGTTGACGTGTAGGGGAAAAGTGGAGGCAAAGACTGAGGGGTCAGGGAGCAGGGGCCGGGAGGAGCCTGAGGAGGGCCAGAGATGTCCAAGGGACGAGTGTACCCAGTCCATGTGCCGAGGGCATGCCATTCCAGAGCACGGTGGGTTCGCAGCACTGGAGACAGCCTTCCCTAGTCTGGAACATAGTAAATCTTCTAGGACACATCCTCCAGCAGGTGCTGGCAGTGTTTGCACAGGGCAAGGCTGGGCAGGTCCGGTCCTGTGGGAATGGCCCCCTCTCCTCGTCCTTCCTCCTGGATGCGCCCCACCCTCCCTTCTCCACCTGGCCTGCCAAGGTCTCCGAGGCTGCTTCCCTCCGGGCAGCTGGCCCCGCCATCCCTTCCTGGGCCCGGGCCACAGCTGAGGTGGATGGAGCTATCCGGACTATTCCTTCCCCTCAAGAGAAAGGGGGGAATTATCATCAACCTTCCTACTCCCCCTGTGACCTTGGGTGAGTTACTTTTTTTCTCTGGGTCTCAGTTTCCTCATTATTACTACAATGGGGTTGAACCTGTGGCCCCCAAATATGGGAACTGGGCTGGCTGCCAGAGTCACCCAGGGGGTTTGCTAAAAATACAGATGCTTTGGGCCTTACCCTCAGAGAGTAGGATACACTGTGCCTGGGCAGGGCTCCAGGCAGCTGTAGTTCCAGTAAGCACCCAGTTTGGGAATTGTGCACTGAGCACCCCTTCCTCAGTTCCCACCATCACCCTGCCGCTGACGGACCAGTTATCAGCAAGCCTCGCCCAGCCTCCCGCTTCCCCATCCCGCTCTCCTGACTCAGCTAGGTCAATATTGACCATCGGCCCCTCCCCTGCCTCTGGCTCCCCGGCCACCCCAAAGCCCCATAGCTGAGACCCTGACCTTGGGTCAGCACAGTCAAGGTCAAAGTGGGGCCCAGGGTTTTATTGCTGTCCCCCTCCCACCAGCATCTCCCACCTCCTACCAGTTTGACAGGGCAGCGAGGCTCCCTGCAGAAACCACAGGCGCCTAATCATTAACTCCATCCGGCAAGAGGAGCCAACCCCCGATCCACGGTGTGGTCTCCAGTGGAAGACTGAATTGGGCAGGTGGCTCCCATCAGCCCCCGGCTCTTCCGCCAGGCACCTTTGTGGGCACGTTTCTGTCCAGCCCATTCATTTCACAGATGGACATACTGAGGCTCGGCTTCCAAGGCACCTTGCCACGGAACCCGAAGGTGCCGGCAAGCCCCGGGCCTCCTTGGCCACCTCTGGCTCCAAGCACACCCCCACCCTCCTTCTCCCTGGTTTGCTGGGGGCAGGAGCTGGGCCTCAGTTTCTTTACCTGTACAAGGGACAGCAGGCTCATGAGGGTTTTCTACATGCCACGCTTTGCTCTAAGCACTCTGATGGCTTTTTTAAAATATACATCGACCATCTATATAATCTCATCTGACCCCCTGCTGGGGGAAAGCTATCTCCTCCATTTTGCACCTGAGACACTGAGTCCAGAGAAGTGAAGTAGCAGATTCGCTCGGATGGCACAGCCTCGAGCTGTGGAGGTGAGAGGGGGTCTGACCAGCGATGTCCGAGTCGGCCTTGCCGCCTACTCGCCACAATTCTCAAAGGGACGCAGCTCGCAGACACTGTGGACTTGAGTGGGAAAAGGCTTCCTCTCCCCCAAACGAAAAGTGATCCTGGATGGGGTTGCTGGGAGGAGGCCTCCGTGTGGCCAGCGGGGCAGGCTGCTGCTCTGTCCTGGGGGAGAAGGTCAGGCGGGGAAGAGCAGAGGCGCCGGCCAAGGATGCTAGGGAGGGCAGGCGGCCCTGGACGCCCTTCCAGGGCAGGACCAGCGTCAGCCAGGCCTCAGCCCCAGAGGGAGTGGCCTGGAGCTCGAGGAGCCAAACTTTCCATGAGCCACCAGCAAAAAATGAGTCTGGAGAAGAGCGTCCACCGCAGCCCTGAAGGCTCAGCAACCTGGGGTCACGTGGAATTCGGAGGGGCTGGGACCGGCTTAACTCTTTGCTGGCTGTCCCCAGAGCCTCCAACAAACTGCTTTCAGTGCGACATGGCTCTGTGCAGGGCCCTGAACTGGTGCTGTGGGTCCCCAAGGACACAGGCAGGGAGGGCTCAGCTCAGAGTGAACTCGGGTCTGTGTGGCACAGCAGTCTGCGTTCCCCGCCCCCCACGCCTCCTGGGGTCCCCAAGTGTGATGAGTCTTAACTGCCAGGAAATAACATGGGTTAGGTCAGTTCAAGTGCCCTGCAGGGGAGCTGTCGGGCTCACCAGACGAGGCTGAGCCGCGCCCCCTCCAGACTCTGGGAGTCCACACCTGGTGGGGATGGAGGGCATATGGAATCAAGACCGAAGAGAATGGGCGGGATTCCCAGGCGTGGGTGGGGAAGACCCTGGGTCAGGAGCCTGGGCCTGCTCAGGAACCATGTAAGGGTGAACTTGGCTGGGGCGGTGGAGGGGGACACAGAGGGCAAAGACTGCGAGGATCAAACACTAACCCTTGTGACCCCTGGTTTTGTCTGTTGACCCTCACTTGACCTTGGGAATATGGCTGGCCCTAATGATAAGGTGCCCCTCCCCCCTGACTCCCCTGCCCCTCCATGTTGGCTCTCAGATCATAGGTTGGAAGTGACTGCAGATGGTCCAGCGCCCCATCTCAGTGCTGCCTAAGAGGACACCTCTGATGAGTCCCTGAACAGGAATGAAGGGCCCCAGGGCACCCTCCACCACACCTAGCCGGGCACAGATGCTGCCTCCCCTGGCACCCCACCAGCCTCTCAAGGTCAAGGGACTGGGGACAGAGGTTAGCTGAGAAGGGCGGAGCACTGAGTTCGGTGGGCAGACCTGGGGCAAGGCCCCCTCTGGTTGCTAATCTCCCGAGGCTGCAGAGAGGCCGACAGGAGGCCCGACCTGAGCTATGCCAGTTTACGTCTTTCGAATCAATTGCTTATGTTTAAAACTGGAAAATGTCACCCTGGCCAGTTGGCTCAGCAGTTAGAGTCAGCCCTCGGACCAAAGAGTCGCGGGTTCGATTTCAGTCAAGGGCATGCGCCCCAGTTGCAGTTCATCCTGGGCCCTGGTCAGGGTTGTGCGGGAGGCAGCCAATCGATGTGTCCCTCTCATGTCATGTTTCTCTCTCTCTCCCCCTCCCACTCTATCTGAAGATAAATGGAAAAGTATCCTCGGCTGAGGAGTTTTTAAAAAGTCTAGATATCTTGTAACCTGGGCCCACACTTCTGAGGGTAACCTCCCTCTTAACAGAGGCATGTGTCCTTCACTAGTTTACCACAGTCCCCACCACTCCTTCTTGTCTCTCGGACACTCACTAACAGGTGCCACTCATTCTCCTGCTCACACCTACAGCCTTGCTCCCCCGGGCTCCCCGCCTGGTCCTGCAGACCTGGGTTTTGTCACCTGCTGGGACGGTCTAGGATTCTTGGCTGGGCTTCCACTCCAGAAGGGCTGTGCTTCCTTTCGGTGCCTCCGTGCTGTCAGGGAGCCCTCGAGCTAGGGCCCCTGGTCCCTCGTCAGCTCCCACTGCAGGTGGGACCTGGCTGGGCTCTGTTTGAGCCAGGGGCCCACGAAATGTTAGCAGCTGGGAGCTGGTGCAGGGCGGCAGAGGGAGGGGAGGGTGGTGAGGCAGGACAGGCCGGCTGGGAGCAGCGGAGATGGGAAACGCAGGACAGCCTGAAAGGCTGGGCCAAGGAGGGCCGGCCAGGAACCGCAGGCCCAGCCTCAGGGCGGTGGATAGGAGCAAGCAAGGCAGGGAGGTGAGGCGGGGAGGTGAAGCTAGGGGTCCAGACTCCTTGGCCCCTCCAATCGCAGACTCCGAATCCAGGGAGAAGCCTGGACTTCAGGACCCTCCATTCCTGACTGCCCGAA
Organism: Molossus molossus; assembly: GCF_014108415.1. Taxonomy (NCBI): domain Eukaryota; kingdom Metazoa; phylum Chordata; class Mammalia; order Chiroptera; family Molossidae; genus Molossus; species Molossus molossus. The sequence continues at coordinate 22,825,094 of NW_023425377.1, forward strand.
TGCATCTGTGTGAGGCGTACATGCAGGGCCGTGGCGGCCTCAGTGGCCTGGAGTGTGGCCTAGAGCTAGCAGGGAGAGCCAGGGCCAGAGGCACGAGGACCGGGTCACTCTCGGGGCTGGCGCCGGACTCTGTTAGCCGGGCTGGATGGAGTCCACCCCGGGTGTGGGAAGAAGCACCCTGAATTGCAAGGTCCATTCTTACATCCTCTGCAAATTAGCAAACCCATCTCTCTCCCCCGACTTAAAACCCCAAACAAAGAGGGATGGGATGGGGGCCTGGCCCTTTGTTAGGGGAAATTTATTAATATCCAAAATATGCGGCCCTTCCTTTCCACCCCCAATCAAAGCCTTTGCAAACACATGGGCCTCGCATTTGAAAGGCTCTGGGGCTCTTTTATATGGCAAGGTCCTGCCAGGAGGGGGAGGGGAGAACCAGGAAATTCTTCCAGCCTGGGAAACTCTGGGCTCCTCCCAACCCTGGTCTTCCAGCTCCCGCTTCACCTGCAGAGAAGGCGGGGACAGCTGGGGACGGAGGGGAAGGCTGGCATGCCCAGTTTGCCCCCAGCTCTGCGGGCCTGCCTCCTCCTAGTAACCCCGACCAAGTCTCTTCCCCTCGGGGGGCCTCGACGTGTCTGTATGTATAAAGGGGGTCTTAGTGGTCGTTAGGGGCCTGTCTCGTCTTCACCCTTCCTCAGCCCCACCACCCACCACTGCCATAGAGAAGTGAAGTGTCAGAAGCCAGGGGAGCCATGGCAGGAGGCGCTGAGCCTGTTTCTGTCTCCGTCCAATGGGAGCTGGAAAGCCCTGTGCTGCCCACCTCCTGGCTCTCAGCAGGAAAGAGACGGTGAGGAGGATGACCTCGTTGGGTTTTATTAACAATTAACCAACAGAACACGGATGGGATGGGAGACACCAAGAGAGACGGGCGCAGAGGCTGGCACCGCTGCACGTGGGCGCCGTGCCCCCGGTGGGGAGACCACCACGCGCAGGAGACCTGCTCAGGCATGTGCACACACCCTCATCTCTCAGGGACAGGACCCCAGGGCAGCCCCTCCCGCGCCTGGGGACTGAAGATACCAAGGCTTCTGGCCCCAGGCCTGGGGTGTCAGCTGCCTTCTGCTCTCTGTCTCCGCCCTCATGCCCCGGGCCCAGGGTCCCTTGAACAGAGTGGGCAGCATCAAGACCCGTCAGCCATGAGTGGACCATCTCCGAGTTCCTAGCTGCCCTGGTCATCCACAGTCAAGGCCAGTTTCCCAGCAGTGCCTGGAGCTGGAGGACATAGTGGGGACCACCAGGACAAGGAGGGAGGGAAGAGAAGGGCCCATCGTCTCGACGATGACCCTTGTTCTCATCTCCAAAGCTTGTGCATATCAGTCATCTCTCCCCTCTGTCCTAGTCATGCCTGGGGCTCCCTACACGAGGGAGGTGCAGGGTCCCCCTTCTTTCCCTCCTCCCACACCCACCACCCTTGCTCAGGCCACCAGCCCCTCTTGCCTGTCCTCCACAGGCCTCTCATCTCCACCCTGTCCCCTCTAGCCCGCCCTGCACACTGACCCACCCACATCCCTGGCTCCCCCTCCCCAGTAGTTTTCATTCCCCTTGAACCCTGTTGTAACCTGCCCCCACTCTTTCTGCTCCTAGTCCTTGGTGTCTGCCCCAGGCAGTCAGCCCCCTCCTGGCCCCAGGGGAGGAGGTAGAAGCTGCATTCTGATCTCCACACCCGGCTGGGTCAGCCTCTTGCCCAGAGGCCTTCCCCACCCTGCCCTCCTCTTCCTCTTTCCAAACTCACCCATCCCCCAGAGCCCTCCGGCCCCACCTCCTTCAGGAAACCTGGCCTGTGCACAGGAACCCAGAGGGACCTTTCCCCACTTGACTTGCTAACCCTCAATGCCCAGGGCCTGCTGGGCCTGAGACACCCTGAGTGCCCCTGCCCTGCTCCAGATTCTGACTGTTGAAAGGTGGGGTCAGGCTTCCTGAGAAAAGGGAGGGGCTTGGGGCCTGAACACTGATGGGGGGGGGGTGTCAGCTGCCACATGAGAAAGGGAGCTTGCTGGTCAGGAGGCCTGGGGTTCGGTCCCCTCTGCCATGAGACCTCAGGCAAGTCCTCCTCCATCTGTGAAATGAGGGCTGGACTGGATCATTTTCAGTTTTGAATGTGTGCGTGTGTTTGTGCGTGTGTGTGTGTAGGGGGTACACAGAGGTTTCAGGAGAGGCAGAGACCACAAAGAAGGACTTGCATTGAGGATTGGCATCACCATGGCAACCTCCCACAGCCTCAGGCCTCCCAGAACCCCAGAGGGCACGGCTGCCTTTGCACTGGGGCAGGACCTCCGGTCCACCTGCTTCCTGCCTCACATCATAGACTCCTCCTCCTCCTCGGCAATCTCTCGGTCCACCTCGATGGCAGTGTTCTCGAAGCTGGTGATACCCCCGTACTTGCGCATGTGCACCATCAGCGGCTTGGGCGACTGGCTACCGGCCAGCGTGGCCACGTACATGCCTGTCCGGTTCTCCTCCAGTGATGGGCCCCAGTCCATGGCCGGCCGGCTGGCCTGCTGGAGCCTCTGCAGCAGAGCAAAGACAGCGGTGGAAACAGCCAGCGCTCAAGCAGTGCTTCCTGGGGCCCGGCACCTGCAGACCTGCCCACATCACCTGGCTTGGTCCTCGCAACAACCCCGGGGACTGTCACATGCCTGGACGAGACCCCTGCTCTGCCACTCATAGGCTGGGTGGGCTTTGGGCACAGAATTTAACCTCGGTTTCCTCATGATGCCCAGTTAGGTTGTCGTGCAGGGTGCTGGGAAGAGGGGAAGGCCCGGGGAATGGTGGCCGTGCTGATGACTGCGTGGCAGCCAGTACAGAGCCCATGCTGGGTCCCTTCCCTAAACGCTGAGTGCTAAGCAACTGGCAGCTCTGGGAAAAGAGGGAACTGGGAAAACAGGCGGGAATTACCGCTGAACTTCCGAGTATCTGACATTGGGCCGCATTCTGACTTCTGACGTCTGACCTTTCCCTCTCCCAGCCCCAGTTTCCATGGAAGGAGGAAGCTGACTAAGATGATGACTAAACCTGGACATTCTAGGGTTCCTTCTCCCTCAAACCACATTTCCTAAGCCCTCTGCCCTGACAGAAGGGCCCAGACCCTCCGAGGAGGAAAGACAGCCAACATTAAGTGGAGCCCATGGGGTGCAGATTCACGGGAGAGAAGTGCAATGCCCTTAGCCCAGGCCTAGCATGGCTCCATGCTCAAAGCATGGTGATACTTATTAAAATCTAGGAAGAGAGTGCCCTGGCTGTTTTGCTCAGTGGTTAGAGCATTGGCCTGCGGACCAATGAGTCATGGGTTCAATTCTGGTCAAGGGCATGTACCCTGGTTGCAATTCATCCCCAGCCCTGGTTGGGTCGTGTGGAAGGCAGCCACTTGATGTGTCCCTTTCTTTTTTTTTTTTTTTTTTTTTTTTTAATCCTCTCCTGAGGACATTTTTCCATTTTTTGTTCAGATAGAGTGGGAGGGAGAGAGAGGAAGAGAGAGAGAGAGAGAAACATCGATGTGAAAGGGACACATCAAGTGGCTGCCACCCGCACAACCAACCAGGGCCGGGGACAAACTGCAACCGAGGTACATGCCCTTAGCGGGAACCGAACCCGGGTCTCTTGGGACCGCAGGCCGACGCTCTAACCGCTGAGCCAAACCGGCCAGGGCTGATGTGTCCCTTTCATGTCGATGTTTCTCTCTCTCTATCTCTTTTCCTCTCTCTCCCTCCCACTCTATCTGAACAAAAATGGAAAAATGTCCTTGATTGAGGATAAAAAAAAAAAAATCTATGAAGAGCATGTTGCCCTTCTGCTCAGAAACCTGCCAATGGCTTGTCATCTCACTTGAAATGAAATCCTAAGTGCCTCCCATGGCCTCCTTGTCCTGACCCCTGTTTACCTCCTTGACCTCAGCTCCTGCCACTCTCCCTCCACCCTCTCTGATCCACTAACCTCCTTGCTGTCCTCCAACGTGCCAGACCCTCCTGCCTCAGGGCCTTTGCACTAATGGCCTTTCTGCCTGGACTGCTCTCTCCTTAGGTTTCTGTACCGATCACCTTGTCAATTTAGTCAGGTCTCGGTTGGTGCTGGAAGCCTGGTCTCTGAGGGTGTCACTCTGGAGCTGGACAAGGACTCCTCTGCAGTGCTTACCACCCCCAACGACATGCCCCTCCAACCAGCTGTGAGCAGCTGGGGTAGTGGGGCAGTCGGGAGGCAGAGCAAGGCTTGGGACCCCTAAGCCCCAGGGGGACTGGAGCCCTCCCTCTGAGCACCCTCTCTTCCTCCTTCCCTTTTCAGACACCCTGGCTCTCAGGCAAGGAGACACGTTTCCTGTAGTAGCACAGGTGGGGCTCCTGAGGTTCAGAGAAGGCAAGGGGTTTGCCCCCAGCCACACAGCAGTCGGAGGCAGAGCCGTGGCTGGACTCCAGGACGCCCTGTGGTATGGGCGGTGTGGCCACAACCCATTTCTTCCAGGGAAGGGCTCTGAGCCTCTCTCCAGGTAGAGACATGAAGGTGGGGCGAGGGACAGCTGAGGGGCAGTGGGCTCTACGGGGAGTGGGGGCAGTAGTGTGGTAAGCAGGCTGGGGAGGAGGGCGGAGGGAGAAGGAGGCCTGATTTGTAGCCAGTTTCAGTGATGCAAATATTCCCATCATGTCCTTCTCAAGGTATCAGTGGTTTGACAAGTGGCTAACATTCCTGAATATGTAACAACGAGCTCTCACTTACTAGTGGGACCCAGCATACCTCTGATGGGATGTGGGGTAGAAGGTGGGTCCCCAGGCTCTCTGTGGGGCTGGCAGGCTCATTCGGCTCTGCTCACTGTGACAGCCTCTTGCCACGAGAGGACTCCACACCCATGGCTCAGAGGTGAAGGGTGCAGTATAAAGAAGGCACCCTGAGGCTCAGAGAGGGGCGGGATCTCTCCATGATCACACAGCATCACAGCAAGCTCATGGGCCTACAAAGGGTCACCACTTCCCTCCTCTGAGGCTTGCAGATCCCTGCGGGTCTCTCCACAAAGCCCTGGCCACAAGGAGGGCTCACACCATCAGCCCATTCCCCGGTCACCTGTGGGCCACAGCAGGGCTCCTGGACACAGGAGGACGACAGCCTGCCCTCTGGGGCCCCTTCTGACCCTGAGTTCCATAGAAGCTCTGGGCTGGTGACCAGGCTTCAAGTCCTGACCCCTGCCTGACTCACTGTGGGACCTTGAGCAAGTCCCTTGTCCTCTGTCCAGGACAAGCAGGCATTGGCCGTTGGAGATCTTTGGATTGAGCCCTCCCATAGGCCCCGTGTGACATGAGGGGCCACAGGGCAGGCCCACCAAGCCTGTCTCAGCCCAAATAGGTTTGAACTGATTCATAGCTCAGGCTACTGGCTAGAAACACTGCTCTTAAGAAGCCTGGTTAAAAGAAGCCTGCGAGGCCCTGGATAAGGTGTTGGTGCAAAGGTTTTGTGTTTTAGCAGGTGGGCCCAGGGCCAGGCCACAGGTCGGGAAGGCTAGGGGTAGGCAGGGGTAGGGCTGACTCACCTCCCAGAGCGAGCCCTCCTCTCGAAGTACAGCCACCAGCATGCCGGCTGGGATCAGCAGGCAGGACAGCAGGCCCATCAGGATGCCCAGCAGCTCCGCCCAGGCTGGGAAGCGGTAGCTACCGTACTCTGAGGGCTGGTACTTGATGATGCTATACACCAGCAGGGCCTGCAGGTAGGGGGCTCCCAGCATCACAGTGGGCCTTGGGCTGGCCCCAGGGCTTAGGATAGCCCAGGTTTGAGCTACCTTAAGGCCTGAGAAAGTCCAGCCCAGGGCCATCCCAAGGCCTGAGATAGCCCAGCCCAGAGACACCCAGTGTCTGAGATAGCCCAGTCCTAAGTAGCAGTAGAACCTGAGACAGTCCATCTCTGTTTTGGAGCCTTGGCAAGGCCTGAGTTAGCTCCGCTCTAAGCTCACCCAACACCCAGGTCTGAGCCAGCCCAGCCCTGAAGTACCTTAATTTCTGAGATGCTCTATCCCTGACCACCTCCAACCCAACCCCAAAGCTGAGAAAGTAAAGCCTCAATGCCCCACACCTAAGGCCCAGAGGCCTGAGAAGGCCGTATTCATTTTGCCAACCAAGCTGAGGACAAGGCCCAGCACAGATACAGAAGCTGAGGCACCATGGGGAGGGGAGTAGATCTGATCCTGGTGCCCAGCCCACCTCTCAGGCCTGATAGGTCTACTCTGGGCCAGGGCTGAATGCCCAGCGAGGCCCTGCCCTCAGCTCTGGGCCCCAGCCAGCAGCCCTCCCTCCCACCCCAGTTACCAGGAGTGTGGCTGGGGTGAGGAACAGCCAGCAGGCCCTGAAGTAGATGCCCGGCTTGAAGCCCAGCATCATGTGGATGTCCCGGCAGAACCTCTGGATGCCTGCACAGGGGAGGAGAGGAGGATGGCCCAGCCCACAGGCCCCACCCACAGGCCCACAGGCACCCACAGCCCCTCCTCCACCCCAACGGCCCCCACCAGAAATCCTGGGTCTTGGGACCAGGATTGCTGGGCAACTCCAGGGTAGACCCCCATCTCCCACTGTGGGGAGCCTCAAGTCCGCCCCTCCCCGGCCCCTCTCACCATACACCCGGGTGACAGCGAGGCACGTGGTGATCACCACCACCATTAGTCCGAAGCTGGCGCTGTAATCGTCTAGAAGGACCAGCCAGTACATGCCCCCCTGGAATACAAGTCACAGCTCTGGGGCCCCTCCCTGCGGCCTGGTTCCCTGCTGCAGCCCCTTCTCCAGGCAGGAAGCAGCCTGGCTGGTGGGAGAGCAAGCTGATGACCCTGTGGCACGTCCACCGGCCAAGCCCTTTACACACATCAGTTTATCTGAGTCTCTGCACCCTAGAGGCAGACCCCATTTAATCGATGGGAAAATGAGCCACTTGTCCTGAGCTCACTCAGCCAGTGCAGGAGCGAAGCTCGAACCCAGGTCTTTCAGATTCCAAAGCCAGGACTCTGGGTCACAGGCCAACCTGTCTCTTGGGAGAGAGGGTCTGGGGTGGTCTAGGTTCCTCCCAAAGGGGTCAAAGAAATGGGTGGTTCGGGGAGTGCACAGCCTGGCCACAGACATTACTTCACGTGTCCCCCCAGCCTCGTCCACCAGCCACCTCCCTGCAAAGCCACTCACGTCAGTGGTGAGGACCAGCCCCAGCAGGTACATGGCCACGCAGATGAGCCCTGAGAACACGACCTTCTTGGGTCGCAGGTAGTACGGGAACTCATCCGTCACAGCTGTCACAATGGTTTCTAGAAAGGCAAACTGTGGAGGAGGGGAGGAGGGTCGGAGTTCTGCCTCCACCACACACACATAGTCACACAGATACAGATACACACCACACAGACACACGCCTATATCACACTCCAGACACCTTACACATAGACACACACATACAGGCATACATCTCATGCACATGCACACACAGATACACACAGCACACACGCCAAGAGGCACCCTTTGGACAAGGCTCACCTGACTGTCCAAACCAAGAGTCAGCAGCATGAAGAAGAAGAGGAAGGACCAGAAGGGTGACAGAGGCAGCATGGTCATGGCCTGTGGATAGACGATAAAGGCCAGGCCAGGGCCTGGGCCAAGGGCACACGGGGTCAGCCACCTGGGGCACACAGCAGGCCCCCACATACATACTCAAACACACATGGCCGCTTACACCCTCTTGGGCAAACCCAAAGATATCCACTCACTGCACACTCCTGGGACTTTCTTACCCCTAGGACCCATGCCAGCACTCTGTCAGTGCTCAATGAACACAAATTGATCGAAGCAATGAATGAATGAGCTCATGAATAAACACGAGGCCCAAATACAACACCTCATTTGAATACACTTATGCACACAACCATTTGCACAAACAGTCCCACTAGCACTCATGCTTGAACACGTCCATTGGCACGAGGCACTGATCCACAGGATCACTCACACCACAGACTCTCTTGCACACGGACATCTCAATACAGGATATGACTCATCTGGACAAGCAACTCGAGTCTCTAAGAGGTGACAAGACATAAGACAATCTCATACAGAAGTTCATTATCTCCAGACACGGGTTAATGCACACTCACTCGCGCATAGCCACCCAGAGACCAGCTAAGACGTGTTCATTTGTGTGCACATGCATGCACGTGTACACACACACTCAACATACCCACCCACAGCCTTGCTGGTCCACACATAGGCTCAGTCTCCCGGCCCCAGCTGAATCCGATACAGACCCTCGCCCACCTGCTTTGGCAACTTGGTCCACAGGCACACCCAGCTCCTGAGACATGTAGCCCAGCACGGAGAAGATAGCGAAGCCAGCCAGGATGCTGGTGATGGCATTGCCCAGAGTGACAATGAAGGTGTCTCTGCAGGGAGAAGTCCAGGCACAGACCAGGTGAGCCTCACCCACGAGGCCCTCCCCAGCTAGCCCCTCTCCTCCCAGCTCTCACCCTGGGGTCCAGGAGGCTGCACTGACCGATAGATGTTCTGGTGAAATGTGTTGTAGGAGGCGAAGGTGAGCAGACCCCCGAAGCCCACACCCAGGGAGTAGAAGATCTGGAGGGCAGCTTCGATCCACACCTGTGGCAGGAAGGATGAGGATGAAGGACAAAGAGAAGCAGCTGGCATACCATGGTGTCAGAGGGCCAAGGACACAGGTAGAAGGAGGTGGAGAGAGAGCCAGACAAGAGGTCCAGGGACGGCGTGGGGAAGGGCCTGTCTCACAAGTGACATGGGCTGGGAGCAAACCCAGTTGCATCATTTACACTGTGCCTCTCTGGGCCTCAGTTTCCCCAACCAAGATCTAGAAGGTAGTCTCCAAGCTTGGTCTCGTTCTGAAGGAAGTAGTTCCTCATGTAATGTTTCAGTAAATTCATATGGACAACAAGCCCATGTAACCCCTACCCTCCCTTGCTGGAGTCAGAAGGAGCTGGATTTGGACCCCAGCTCTACCCCTCTAGCTGTATAGCCTGGACAAACCACATCACCTCTCTGGGCCTCAGGATCCTCTGCAATGAGGGGATGGGAATAGGGTGGTGGTGAGGATTAAATGATTGTATATATGCAAAATGCTAAGAGTGGGATTAGGCACAGTCATTTGGCAATAAATATGAAATGATAGTCATCAGTACCATTGTTGTGACTATTATTATTACTAATGCTCTCCTTGGGGTTTGGAGTCAGACAGATCTGGGTTAGAATCCCAGCTCTGCCCCTCCCTAGCTGTGTGACCGTAAACTGATCATTAACTCTGTTGGGCCTCAGTTTTATCATCTGTGAAATGGGAGAATAATGTCTACTTCACAGGATTGCCATGAACAATAAATGAAAAAGACAGTGCCCGGAACAGTGCCTGGTGCCTGAGGCTCACCATGGTGGGAATTCCTATTCCCTGCCCACCAGGAATCTCTCTTTCCACTTCCCAGCCCAGGCCTGACCCTCCCTCTGCACCCCAGCCCTGAGGGCCTCACCTTGGAAGACAACAGGTAGTGGAACTGGGGGGTGAGATAGAACTGGATGCCCCTCCAGGCCCCGGGCAGGGTGATTCCTCGGATCAGCAGCATGATCAGGATGAGGTAGGGGAACGTGGCTGTGAAATACACCACCTGAGAGCGATACGTGGGGACAGAAAACAGGGTGACATCCTCTACCCTGCTCCTCTTCTAGAATCCCCCTCTTACCCCCAGCATCAAGCTATGATGCTTTTTCCCCTCTCCCACTCCCTCCACACACTGATCCCATCAGCAGAGTCCTGTCACTGCTTCCCAAGGCTGTCCCAAATGCATCCACCCTCTCCAGCTCCCGGTGGCCCAGTCCAGGCCACCGTCACCCCTGCCCTGGAGGTCAGAAGAGCCTCCTGCCCTACATGTCCACTCCCCCTGGCAAACCCACCCCACAGGGTCATCAGCCAGTATGATCATCAGACACTGGACATTCCCAGACTCCCCTCTGCCCTGTCCCTGCCCGTTTCCAATCTCCAGCCACCCCTCAGCAGACACCGAGCCCCAGGCTCCTCACTGTCTTGGCTTGCCCCACGATGACCTCTCCTCTCTTTCTAAGTGCTCTCTTCTCTGGCTTCCTAGTCGTTCTCTTAATGGTTCTCTTCAAGGTGGACATCACTTCTGAGCACTTTGAAGAGGGACCAGTTCTGATTTATAAATGATTAAGTAAACCGTGCAGGTTTCCAAGTCCTTCGGAAACAGCTTTATGGCCTTCCCGCCCTTCATAACCTAAAGTGGACGTCTGTGGCTTCGTCTGCCAGCATCTCATTGACCTTCTTCATAACAGTCCCCTGGCTTTTCCTAGCCGGGACTGACTCCATTCCCAGCTCCGGGGGTGGGCACATGACCCAGCCCAGCACCCCACCCTCCTGGCCACGGTGACTGGTTCAGGGATGGGTACTGCCAGAGCTGCTGGGGCAACCGCACAAAGAAGGAAGCCAATCCACAGGAAGGCACTGCTGAGGGACTGTGAAAACCACAGCCCTAATAACATCCACTGAACCCCTAGACCCAGCCATGCCTGAAGCACACACTCTAGACTTTCCAATTGAGTGTGACAACTGGGTTCTGGTCTCCTGCATCTCAAAGAGCTCTGATTCATGTAGTCACGCTCCAGGCATTCCGAAACACCCGCTAAGCCTCTTCAAAGTGCCAGTCACTAGGTAAGGGTGCAAACTTGAATAACAGTTCCTGACTTGGCAAGTTTCTAGTCTAGGGAACCAGCCTAGCCACGGCCCATCCTTACCTTTCTCAGGCAGAGTCCCCCCTGCCCCCAACTCCATGTCCTTTCCCTTCCCCTCACCCAGTTAGATTCGGTCCACGGCCTGCCTCCTCCAGGAAGCCCTCACCCCTCCCAGCCCCTCAGGCCTCACCTTGCCTGAGGACTTCACGCCCTTGAGGATACAGAGGAACACGATGACCCAGGCGAGCAGCAGGCAGAGGCAGAGGTTCCAGCGGATCCCCCCTGGACTGCCGATGCCCCGGCTGCCTTGGATGTGGAGCACGTAGCGGCTGTGGGATACGAAGGTCTGAGTGTCCTCTGGTCACGCCGCCACACCCCACTGACATGGAGGAAAGCCGTGGCCAGCCTGCAAGGCGATCCTGGCTAGTCTCCATTTGACTCCGATCTGTCCTCTGACCAGCTCTGCACCCAGGAGGCTGGCCTCAACAGAGCCCATCGCCCAGCTGCCTGCTCTTTGATTTCCATTTCGGTTTGGCTAGTGCAGGAGACTGGAGGGTGGGAGGAGTGAGTGGCTGGGGTATTTGCACACACATGTGTGCACACACATGTGTACACATACATATGCACGCACGCCATCATGCCTGGCCATGGCTGCCTTCTTCCGCAGCAAGCTCTTGTAGGGCAGCCTTTGCTCCAGGCTCCAAATCTCCCTGGTTCCCTCCCACCGGTCCCTCCGCTGGCCTCCTTGGCTCAGATGGTTCCGGCGGCCCCCTTGCTGATCCCTGGCGCCTCACCCCTCTGGATTCCCATCCCTCTGTAGAGTCCCTCCACTGAACTCCCATTGCTGAAGCCTGCGAGAGTCCTGTCTGCTTTCTGCCCGCACCCCCACTGATGCAGTGGGTCGTGGTGTTTCCATGGAGACCCCTGGCAGCTGCTGGACCCCGACATCACATTTGTTGGCTTTAAGCTGCAGACCCAAGCTCGTCCTCTCCCACTGGTCAGACATACTCCCCAACAGATGCACTCACTTTGGATGGACTTTAAATAGACAAACGGATAAACTGTACGAAAAATGTAGGTTGGAGCTGTGGCGGGTTTGGCTCAGCGGTTGGAGCGTCGTCCCGTGGACTAGAGTTGCGGGTTCGATTCTGGCCAAGAGCACATACCTCGGTTGCGGTTTGGTCCCCGGCCCTGGTCGGGGTAGTGCGGGAGGCAACCAATCTATGTGTCTCTTTCTCATGGATGTTTCTCTCCCTCTCTCTCTCTCTCCCCACTCCCACCTTGTCTAGAGGTAAATGGAAGAATATCTTTGGGTGAGGATTAAAAGAAAAAAAGAAATGTAGGGTTGGAGACCAAAATATTTCAAGACATGGGGTCCATTTGAAGGAAGAGTCCTAAGAGCAGCCCTTGGCAGGTGAAGGGTTGGGGGTATCTGTTTTGTGTCCTCCGGTCAGCCTACCCAGGGGCCAGGCTACCCTGGAATGTTCCAAACAGGATCAATAATCAGGGTGACTCCCCTGGCCGGTGTGGCTCAGTGGCTGAGCATTGACCCATGAATCAAGAGGTCACCGGTTTGATTCCCGGTAAGAACACATGCCCAGGTTGTGGGCCCAGTCCCCAGTGGGGGGCATGCAGGAGGTGGCCAATCAATGTTCTCTCTCATCAACGTTTCTCTCTCTCTCTCCCTCTCCCTTCCTCTCTCTCCAAAATCAATAATAAAAAAAAAAAATTAAAAAAAAAAAAAAAGGCTTGATTCCCAGTCAGGGCACATGCCCGGGTTGTGGGCTTGATCCTCCATAGGGGGCATGCAGGAGGCAGCCAATAGCTATTTGGCTCTCACATCAATGTCTCTCTCTCTCTCTCCTCCTGTTCTCTCTCTCTCTAAAATTCAATAAAATAATAATATATGATCTCTAAAAAGAAAAAAAGAATCAGAGTTACTTGGTTCCGGTACTGCCTTTTCCACCAAGCACTGAGCAAGCCTCTGGGTTTTCTCAGCTATAAGGTGGGGTTTTAGGACAGGCTGATGAGTAGTGACCTCCTGACACCCACCGTTCATGGGGGCTCACAGTCTGTCTGGGTCTGTAATAAGGGTTTTACCTGCATTACCTTACTCTGCTATGTTCTCACAACAATCCTTTACTCTACTATGGTCTTATCTCTCCTATGAAACTAAACAGAGATGGTCCTTACTATGTTCTTCACCTAATAGAGTCAGTGCTCACTAAATATTGATTGAAATAATGAATGAATGAGTGACTGACTGGATGACATCTTATGAAGTAGGGACTATTATCATCCTCCTTTTCAGAGGCGGAAACTGAAGCTCCAAAAGGTCACTATTACTGTTTTCATTGTCATCACATCATTGTTGTCACCATCATCATGATCATCATTGTCATCATCATCATCAACTTGCATTCATTGAGCCCTTGTTATCCAGCAGGCTGGATGGCAAAATTTATATGCCTTCTTTCATTCAGTCCTCATGGCAACCATCTGAAATACTATTACCATACCCACTTTAAAGATAAAGCATCAGAAGCCACATTAGTTATTCAAGATCATATAGCTGGTCAGGTGAAGAGCTGGGATTAGAACCCAGAGTCCACCTAATACGAGCACCTTGGAGGTGAACACTGGGCTCCTTGGGGACTTGGGCTCATCCCTGCCCTCCCCCTGACCCTCCCCCCGGGGCATGGGCCCTCCCAGACCTCCAGTACTCCTCGCTGGGGCTGACAGTGCCGGTGAGGTTGAGGGGCAGGGCCCCGTTGCCATCCTTGGAGCCTCTGTGCTCAAGGCAGAGGTCTGTGTTCCACCAGTTGCCACAGTGCTCCCAGGGCAGGTCGCTGGTGAGGGAGGCGAAGAGGTAGAAGAGGACGTAGGCGATGATCATGTTGTAGTAGATGGCCACCAGGCCCACGATGAGCAGCATGGCCGCGCCGGCACCTGGCGTGGCGACAGGGGCTGCCCTTAGGCCAAGCCCACCCATGGGCCAGGCTGTGTCTCCTCCAGGCAGCCATCCCTCTTTGGAGGTTAAAGGGTAGGGGACAACCACCTGGCTTCCCCCAGGCCCAGACCACCCCAGGGACCAGGAGGCCTCACCTTTGAAAAGGGGGCTGATTTTCCAGACAGCCAGGGGCCCCAGGCTGGAGAACTGGCCCAGAGAGAGCTCGAGAAAGAAGAGGGGGATGCCACAGATGGCCAGCATGAGGAAGTAGGGCACGAGGAAGGCACCTGCAAGGAGGAGGGAGCGTGGGCAGGGTCTCAGTGGGCCAGCTCCCCTTAAAGCCCAGCTCTAGCCCCTCCCCTTCTCTGACTGCTGGACACCACCTGTGGCCTGAGGGAACACTTCTCCTGCAGCTTGGGTCTGTCTTCTTTTTTTACCATCAATCACTGAGGGCCAAGGGGTGGGCGGGGATTTGCTCACCTCTGTAGCCCCAGTGCCCAGACCAGGGCTGGGCTCAGAGCAGACACTGAGTGAGTGAATGAACAAATAAATGAATACATGAGTGAATTCGCTGCCGAAGGAAGTGCAAATTCCTCAGTGCAGAAATCAACCCTCCAATCTACCCGCCCTTCCCCTTCCCACTTTGCCACCTCTGATGCTCGTGGCTGCCACCTGTGGTCCCATGTGCCCAACATCCCTTCCCCCTTTTTTCTCATATTGGCAGCCACCTCCTTCAGACAACTTCCCACCACCATATGGCTCTGGAGGGATTGCCAGTCACACCAGCCAACCCCTGCCCACCTCCTCATGGGCGCGTATTCCAAGCCAGGCCCATCAGAGACCCTCCCTGCAATTCTCTATAGATCCCCTCAGAGACGGCAGTTCTGAGCATGAAGTCCTCCCAGAACGGTCCCTGCCCGCCCCAACTGCAAGGAGAAAGCCTGTCCCAGGAAAAACAAGAGGTCAGCATTCAGAGGGAAAGAGTCAGGACCTGGGGAGTGCAGGTTGGGGCAGAGAGAACTGTGGATGTTATGAAGTCCTTGGAATTTTGGAGGCCGGCTCCAGTCCTCCACTCCCAGTCGTATCAGTTCATCTGTCCAGGCTTCATCTAGTTTTATTTGGATTTCTGTCACCCTGCCAACATGCCCTTCTTTAATGAGTTTGGTAGAGATGGGCGGAGAAATGGAGTCCTGGTGGGCGTGCACCGGCTCTGCAGAGAGAGTCCGGGGTGGGATGTTGGGCCAGCCGCTGTGCAACCTTGGGCAAGGAACCTGGCCTCTCCAAGCCCAGGCTTCCTCATCAGAACAGAGGTGTCCACCCAGGAGGCCATCAGAGGCATGGAGAGCACTAAGACCAGGCTGACAGATGGTGAGTATTCAACCCTAGTTATTGTTAACAAGACTTAGAACAGTCACTTGATGGAGAAGCAGGGGTAGCAGAGAATTTGTTTAAGATGGGAGAGACTCTGTTGGCAGCCAGGGTGAAAGGAACCAGGAGAGGAAGACAGATTGAAGATTCACGAGCAGAAATGATTGCGAGAGCAAGGTTCTGGAGGAGGTGGGGGTGGGGAGAACACTGAAAGTACAGTGATCACCGACAGGCCGATACAGCTTTTCACCAGGAAGCAGAGGCAGCTCTCTGCCCATCACTCAGAGCCCAGGAAGTGCCCAGGCTTAGGGCCCACTGTGTGGGTATCTCTGCTGGGGACGAGAGAAAGGGAGGAGTAGCCCGGGTGATGAAAAGGGATAAGGCAGGGGAGCTCCCTCTTTCTAGCCTCAGGTTGCTATGAAACCACTTTCAACTAATTCTGCTCAAGGTCAAATAGAAAATGGTAGCGAAGACCGTTTCTAACCTCAGTCCTCCCGGAGCCTTGGCCCATCACCTGGCCGCCCCTCAGGCTCATACCTCCTCCGTTGGTGTAGGCTCTGTAGGGGAAACGCCAGATATTCCCCAGGCCCACACAGTAGCCAATGCAGGACAGCAGGAAGTCCAGTTTGCCTGTCCAGTTCCCCCGGTCTTCGGCAAAGTCAACATCCAGGTCTACATCACCCTGGTCACTGGGGGTCATCAGCAGGTCTGGGGAGACAGGCTGCCAATAGGAGAGAGCACAAGGGTGAAAGAGAAAGTTGAGGCCGGGTTGGAACTGTGACCACTGATACAAGAATATGGACTTGAATGGGCTACGTGAAAGACATTCTATTGATTCAGATGATCAATTTCTCATCTGGGCTAACATGGCCCATATACAGGAGCTCCTCGAGGTTTTAGGTGACTGCAAACTTATGAGACCCACAGGGTTGCTCAGGCACTAAGAAAGCCACCTTGATCTTCGTATGGATGACACAGAGGTCAAATCGAAGGATGGTCTTATTTTGACGATGATGATGACCTTCACGACAGTCACCATGTATTAAGCACTTACTATGCTTAAACATTTTACTCACATTACCTGATTTCATTCTCAAAACAATCCTGTGAGCTAAGTATTCGCCTAAGCTCCATTTTAATTGTGGGGAAAACAGGGTCAAAGAGGAATCCTGGCATTCCTGAGGTTTTTACAAGGCTAGCCAGTGGCGGTCTCCCAGTGTTAAAGCCCATGTCTTCAAACACCAGCGCTGAAGTTTTGCTTCTCCACTCTGGGCACCATATTTTCACAAAGACACAGACAGACTGGAGCATGTCCAAAGGGCAGGTGGCCAGACTGGAGGTTGTTCAGGAAAAGCGGTTACATGAGGACAAGAGGAAGGAGCTGGGAACCCTGAGAATAGAAAGGAGAGGACCTGGAGGGACCCTGAGCTCCCCTGAGGGAGGGATTAGATTTATGTCCAAGGAGGCCTCCAGAGGACAGTGAATTTTAGTTCACAAGCAGGAAGTCGCTACTTAAGCACCAATCTGTCTCACAGAGTCATAATCTTTTTGTCACTGGAGGACAGATGCATGTACAGAGGGTACTGGAGGCCAGTTGTCCCTAAGGGCTCCTCTTGTGATTTAAGGAGGGTAGGGAAGTCCACTGGGCATTCTGCTTTGAGGCTGGGGCTCGGAGATGGATCAGCTGCTTGGAATCCTGGCCCCGAGGGATGTGAGTTAGCATGTCCACGGGCTGCTTGGGCTTTGGGCCTGGAAGGAGGTCCGAAGATACCAGGACGACCCCCTACAATTCAGAGCGCAGTTTCCAGAAGTGACTCCAGGAATGGGTCAAGAGAAAGGGGCAGTCATATCTTTCCTACTTGCCTCTGAAAGGCTCACCTTATGGCAGAAAAAGATGGACCTGCAAAGGCTAATGATCAAATATGTCCATGGTTTTCAGAGAGAAAGTCTCCCTGCTGCCCGCTGAGGAATGGTTGTGGGAAAACAGTGATTCCACTGGACTGAGCATCAGGAGACCACAGTTCTAGTCCCAGGTCTGAGCCAATTCACTGTACGACTTTAGGAAAGAGTCTTCTGAGCCTCAGTTTCCCCATCTGGACAATGGGGAGATTGGATATGTCAGGGTTTCAAAACATACATCCCTTGGGACGTTCATAGGTGTTCAGTGGAACAAGTGATTCTTGATTCAAAGAAGTTTGGGAAGAGCTGGGTTAACACAAGGTAAAACAGGTTTCTTTTCTACAGGACTTGTCAGATCCTTTAATGGAACAAATAGGGACTGGAATAGATCGTATTTTCCAATCCTATTTAAGAAAAGGGTTTCAAGGAGCTGGCCTGCTAGGATATACTTGGGGAAATGCAGGTCTAGACAACTCTACCTAATAGTCTTCTAGCTCTGATTTGTGAGGCAAGATTCACCAAAGAGACTTCACCGGAGACACTTGCTGTGGTCGAGGACCAGATGAGAGTCACACTCAGGGGCTCGGGAAATAGCTACTAATCAGGTTTCTGTTTTCCCCTAAAATCGCCCTTCCCGCCACCCGACCAAGTAGGTGTCTATACACAAAGCAGGTGGCGACAGAGAAGGCTTTGCTGGGGATTCGTCACATGAGCATTACTGAGATGAAGAGTGCGAGCGTCACAGGACTGGACTTGGTGACAGGGTTGGTGCAACAGGCTCAGGGGGCAGAAATGGGGTAAGAGTGTTGGGTTGACTCTCAGTGATAGTGACGACCATGGGGATGATCCTGCCTGAGGCTGGCTATTGGACCAAGGGGTAGTGGTGACTGGGACAGCCGGGCACAATCATGGGTGATGGTGACAATAATGAAAAACAGGCAAAGCTGCTTCTTAAGTAGCTGGGCTCCAGGACTGAAACAAATATGCACCGGCAGTCCCTTAGCTGCGATCTCAGGCATGCTCTCAGGCCCATCCGAACCCTGCCCCTTCCCCCTGATGCTCTGTCCCCCAAGACTCCCTCCCTACCTGGGTGAGCACCAGCCCTCTGGAACCCCTCCTTCCAAGGTAAGCTCCAAGAAGGATGGGGTAGTGTCAGCTGACACTGGTATCGGGTGGCAAGGCAGCCTGTCTCCCTGTGAGCTCCCCAGCCCCATCCAGGCCAGCTGGCAGGAAGGCCCGATAATGAGGTTCCTCTGATCCCTCCTGAGAAGCTGCTGCCCTTTCTATGTTCACAGAGCGGGTCCCAGCTCTCTGTTTCCATGGTGACAAGAGTTCCAAGAGCAGGATGCTGCCAGCCCTGCGTCCCCCACCTCCCCCAAACAGAGGGAAGCCTGTTTCTGCTCCAGGAGCAGGGGAAGGGGTCCTTCAAAGTTGAGCCAATGTGAAGCCCACCTGGAGTCCTCAACCTCATCATGACGTGAATCCCAGGAGGCCGGAACAGAGAGGATGGAACCAGGCAGGAGACAGAGGAAAGCAACCAAATCAATGGGGCAGGGCTGGAAGCTTAATGAATCAAGTCACAGTTCCACCTGGGTGTGAGGTTTCCATCCCGCACCCCCCCCCCCAGAGTCATGGCAGGACCACACCTGAGTTTGGCAGACCTGCACCCCTTCTGTTAGGGACCTGCAGATACAGGTCACCAGCAGTGCCAGGGGCTGGGAGAGGTAAGGCTGCTCAAGCCAAGGCTCTCACACCATCTTCAGGATGAGAGATACAGTAGGAATCTGGAACCCACATTCGGCATGAGGAAACTGAGTTCCAGGGAGGGGAATGCTGAGCCCAAGGTCAAACAGCAAGTTAAGGGCAGAACAAGACCAGGACACAGACCCCTGACTCTCAGGCCAATACTCATTGCTAAACAGCGTTGCTCCTTTGCTGACACCCGGCATTCCTGCCTCCCTGCCCCTTCTTCAGACCAAGGGAGGGTACCCTGAGGTTAGACATCCCCACCCCTGCTCTGCTGGTCCTAGGTTGCTCAGCCCACCTCCAGGAAAGCAGTAAGCTGCACTCCTCTCTGCCTTGGTTTCCTTGTCTATAAAGTGGGAATAAGACCTAGCTCCCAGAATTGTTGGGGGTTACAAAACGTGGCTATTTGCATAATGTGTGGCCCTGTAGCAGTAAGGGGAGGGGTCCTTGTGGGGAGGAGAGGAAAGGGAAGAGAAGAAGAGAATAGAAAAGGACCAGGCAGAAGTTAGGACCCAAGAGACCCACACATATCCCCAAGAAGTCACTCGTGTCAGGAATAAAAAGGACCCACTTATCACGGTGGTTCCATGCGGCTGCCCAAGGGCAGAGAGCTTGAATAAATGGGGAGGCCCTTGGAGAAGGGGAGTGGTCAATAACACCAGCCCCTGTGAGCAGTTTTCTCACACCCACCACCACCTGACGGGGGGCCTGCTTTGGTACTCTGACACTGGGGATGGACAGGCAATGGTCCAGGTTAGAGGATGGACTTGCCCAAAGCTACAGGGTAAGGGGCACCTGCAGAAATAGTAGCCCAGAGTCCTGGTGCCCTGGCTGAGACTGGAACTTTTAGGTCAAAAGCCAGAAAAGGTGTCTCAATACTCTCCCTCCCAGGTCCATGCCACTTGGCCGGGAGGTCCTACCCCACAGGACAAGGTGGGGAGGGAATGAGGTCCGGGTCCAGGGCCCCAGGAACACATAGATTTGGCCGCCTCTTTCATGCCAGCTCCCACCCCCATCTCTCTCGGGTCTCCGAGCTCTTCATTGCTTGTCTTTATCCCCTTTTGCCCTGCTGAGGGGAGCCTGGGGTCTTAGCAGGGACACTAACAGCTGCAAGGAGACAGAAAGGACTGGGGAGGAAGCAGGTGGGGGGGGCAGGAGCTTGGGCAGGAAATCCTGTGCCCCCCCACCCCGAGACTGCAGAGGCTGCTTTAGCTTAGAGTGCAGAGGAAGACCAGGCCAAGGCCCCCCCAAATTAGTCCAGCTCAAAGCTGGTGCTCAGCTATTCAACCCCCCCCCCCACACACACACACAATCAGCCCTGGGGGTGGGGGGGAGTGGGCGGTGGGATTTGAGAGGGTTGGGTGCCTGGCCCCAGCCATCCCTGCTTTGGGCCTTTTGGGGCTGCAGACACCTGTTCGCAGGACCTGGCCCAATGAGCCCCAGGCCCAAACGCACTACACCCCGACCCTGACCCTCGGACTGGGGTAGGGTGGTATGGGGTGGCACAGACCGGGACCCCGCCCCTCCTTGCAATCCAGCTCAGCCCGGCCTCCCCCAGAGCTCTGAGCTGGGTCCAGGTGCCCTCCCCTCCCCGCCCTCCCCTCCCGGGGCTTTGATGGGGGCGGGCCTCCGCACTCCTCTCTCAGGTGCGCCCCCAGCCCGCCCTCGCGCCCTACCTTTCGGAGTTGAGCTCCCTGGAGCTTCTTCATCTTGGAGGGCAGGTTACTGGAGCTTCCCGGCTTGGCTTCCCTTCAGCGTAGAGAGGGAGGGAGACAACAGGAGATGTGCCGCCGGCGGGCACTGTGCCTTTGCCCCGGCTGCTCCCGCGCACCGGCTGGGGGGACGCGAGCGAAGCGCTGCCGTCTGTCGGCAGCGGGTGTGGGGCGCCGGCCGGCGCTGCGAACGCCTGCCGCTCTCCGCGCACGGCCGGAGGCTGGGGAGGGGTGCTCGGCTGCGCCCGCGTAGACACCCAGAGGGACGGACAGCGGAGGGGTGGGGTGGGGGGATGCGCGCCCCCTCGCGCAGAGCTGCGATTGGAGGGGCCAAGCGCGTAAGGAGGGGGGCTCTGCGACGGAAATCCTTGGAGGTCTGGAGGCCTCAGTCACAGTCTCCTGCGTGACCTTGGGCAAGAAACCTGCCCTCTCTGGGCCTCTCCTTCCTCAGCTGGGCAAGGAGGAAGGCAGACTGTGCCCATGGACACCAACAGCCGGTCGTGGGTTCCAGCATCCCTGTGCCTCCTCTTCTTGGCTGTGTGACCTTGCACACGTTGCTTAACCTTCCTGCACTGCCTCTTCTGCATCTGGAAAATGGGGACAAGAATCTTACTTCCTTTATGAGGACGTGGGGAATTCAGGGGGAAAGTGCATGGAAAACATTTAGCATGGGGCCAGGCACACAGTAGGGGCTCAGTTAACATTTATTGACCTATTGTGGGGTGCCCACTCCTGCCAACAAAAAACAGCGTCAGTCAGATACGTACCCAATATTTATTGAGCACCTAAAGTGTGCCAGATCCTGGGCTAGGTCTTAGCTCTTCAACACTGACCTGGAGCGGCGGATGGTGTTATCCCTATTTCACAAATGCAGAAACTGAAGCACGGAGAGGTTGTTACTCATTCAAGGTCACAGAGCTAGTGAATGACCCCAGAGACAAGAGTCAAGCTACGTGGACCTTCCAGGCCAGTAGTGGTCCTGGACACTCCTTTTTCCCTTGGGATGAAAATGAAACAGGGAGGTTTGGGCATGGAGAAGGGGCAGAGCAAGTACCACTGTGTTGTTGTGATGGTTTGTGACTTAGATCATGAGCACCTGGGCTCCTGTCCACTAGCACTAAGACCTTAGGAATGTTATGATTACACATGTCAAACGGGCCGGCAACCAGCTGACCTTTTAGAGTAGCGATTTTCAACCTATTTCATCTCTTGGCATACATCAACGAGTTACTAAAATCCTGCGGCACACCAAAAAAATATATTCTATTTTTTGCCAATCGGACAAAAAAAAAAAAGGTATAATTTTTTAATTCATTTACACCGGACATCTATGGTTGTGCTGGCTGTTGTCATTCTTTTATTTGACAACCTAAGGGGAAAGAGGTCAGCGCCCCTGACTCAATAGTCAGGTATTGCATGTTTTAAAGATTCTTGCGGCATACCGGTTGAAAACCGCTGCTTAGTCTCGTGAGGGTCCAGCAGGCGTGTGGCAAGGATGGGAAATAATTAGCTACAGTGATTATACGCATTGGTTTGTGGAACTGAACCAGTGTGTGCTAATGAATCTGGCATATACATTATACATTGTGGTCTTCCCACTCTTTTTTTAAAAAATGTTTTTATTTCAGAGAGAGGGGAAGGGAGAAAGAGATAGAAACATCGATGTGAGAAAGATTCATCAGTTGGGTGCCTCCTGCATGCCCCCCACTGGGGATCGAGCCCAAAACCGAGGCATGTGCCCTGACCCAGAATCGAACCGGGCCCTCTCAGTCCATGGGATGACACTCAATCCACTGAGCCACACTGGCTCTTAAAAGTGTCCCAGTTCAGACACTATTCCATAGGGTCACCCTGCCATCAGCCAACGTAGGGAAGCCTTTGAGGAGAGTGAAGGTAGGGGCTGCTGCTTACACCCTGGAGCCTGGTAGGAGGTGGGAAGGGTTTAAATAAAAGCAAACGCTTGGATAAAAGGCCTGGCCTAGTCCATCCTGGGCCCACATCTCTCCAGGTTCCACCAGCTGCGTCTTCCTTAAAGCCTGACCTCACAGGGCAGGCCAGGGGCTCTGCAGACCCAGGAGCAAGGAGCCCCTTGGCCATGAATGTGAAGTGTCTATGTTAGATGAACTCATATCAGTATTTAATTTTTAATTCTTTCTCAGCCTGGGAAGACAGGTTTGTGCATCCCCTTTTGGCACCCGAGGAAACTGTCTCAGAGGAGTAATGGCACACAGAGCACTGAGTGTCTGGGCTTTGGGGATAAAGCAAGAGGGTCATGGGCTGTGCCTGAGGGTTCCAAGGGGGCCCAGCCAGGCCCCAACCCTCACTTTGCTGAACCACCCCCTCCCATTGGCTCCCAGCTTTCATTAGACTCTATGGAAGGCGCAGAGAACCACAGGAACAGAGAATAGAATCAAGGCATTGGCTCCAGAGCCTCTCCCAGCAGCACCTGCCCCCACCGGATCCAGCCCTGGAGGGAGCCAGCCCTGGGGGAGGGGAAGGAACAGAGCTGGGGCTTTAGCCTTCCTCAAGCAAACACATCATGGGGTGACCACAGAACATCAGCAGTAGTCACTGGGCTACGAGCGCAAATGGGTCTAGGCCCACACCTCTCAGGTGGGGAAACTGAGGCCCAGAAGAGGTAGGACTTTGCAAAATCACTCTGTGGAGTAGAGGCAGGGTCAGACCTTGACTCTAGGAGTCTGACCCCACCCAGGCTGTGCCCTCGGATCACACCTTTCTGCCATCCTCTCCCCACCAGCATGGCCTTCGTTGAAAAAGTCTGTACTTTATAAAACAAACAAAATCCCAGCATTGGAAGAGATAGTCCACATAAGTCCATCTCTCCTCTGAAGCCCCAGTTTTATGATCATACAACTGACCACGAGTTCGGCTACCGAGCATGTTAAACATTTGCTATCCTATCTCCCCTATCTCAAGGGGAGTCAGGGTACTACTTGGCAAAACAGCTACATAGGAGTCCAAACCAGGGACTGCTCGGTCTATCTCCCGTTCCCCCTTCCCTCCTCTCTCTCTCTCTCTCTATTTCTCTGTCTCTCTCTCTCTCTCCTGGTCTCACATCAAAAGTAAAGTGGAGATGTGTGCTAATTTCAGGAAAGTGTTAGATGAAAATGTACTTCCTGTTATTATATAGGGAGATATTTTTAAATGCATATAAATAAACATTTTTAATTTGCTTTAATGTTCAGACTTTATTGCTGTAGACCATGTGTTTTGTTATACCCGTGAGTGGTGACTGTGAAGAATGAGGATCCAGACTGCTAGTCCATCTGGTGTGATTCCAAGGAAGTGGCTCCGGAGCAGCCACGCTAGGACAGGAAGCCCTCCGAAGGCTCCTGTCCTGGGCCTGCTGTGCCCCCAGGCTCTGTATCCCACTAGCTGGGGCCTCTCGCCGTCCAGAGCCGGGCTGGTTTCCCCAGTCCTTTGTCCCCCATCATAACCTGTCTCACACACACACACACACACACACACACACACACACACACACACACCCCACACCACACCCTGGGCTGCTGGAGACCTCCTGTGTGAGAACAGACTGCTCCCAACACTGAGCTGAGTCCCCCCCCGGAGCTGGGCTGGGGCCCTCTTGCTCAGCCCACCCCAATCTCTCGGCAATCAGTGATGGCCTCCGTGAGACTGAGGTTCTCAGCAGGGCATGAAGGGTCTAGAGGGGAAATTGTATGCAAAACATGGTGCTGATGGGCATGTTTCTGATTTGATAGAGGCCATGACCAGGCCCAGGGCCTTCGGGAGCCAGACTAGGCCAGATCTGACTTTTGTCTGGACCCCAGGTCTCCAGTATCAATGCAAAGCCTGCCAACCAATGGGGGAAAGCTCGAACATCTCTATATGCCAAGCAGAGGCAGCTGATAGGAAAGTCGGAACATCTCTTAGCACCGGGGTCTAACAGGATATGAGGGGTCCCTTTCCTGAGTCTTTTAACACTCAGCCTCTGGTGGAACTCTCTTTGTGGATGGGGAACTCACTACCTCACAAGAAGCCAGCCCGTGGTACTGCTTGGAAGATGTTTAGATAAAAGTGTCCTTTTCTACAGCACTCACACCACTGACAGGTGATCGCCAACGCTACCTGTGGGCCCCACCCAACCCCTGACCTCCATGTGGGCAGCAGCTGCAGCTCACCCAGCCTGCCAGGCCTGGCCACTGACCTCCTGCCAGGAAGGTCTTCTGGTAGCTGGGGACAGGCCTGTCTTGCCTCAGATCTTCCCAGCCACCATCTGTCCTCAATGTTGGGGGTGGGGTAATCAAAACATCAGTCAAGCCTGCCAGCCTGTCACACGAGAATGCAACAGCTCTGTGAGCAGGTGGCTGAAACCCAGAACTCACTACGTGCTGGGCCCTGTGCTGGGCCCATCTGACAAATGAGGAGGCTGAGGCTCAGAGAAGCTAAGTAACTTGCCTGAAGTCTCACAGCTTAGAAGCAGTGAGGCTGGAACCCAGGCCATCTGACAACAAAATCTGCTACTAAACACTGAGTCGCAGCTGCAGTGTGGCCTTCCAGCCCACAGAACACACCCCACTCCAGAGTGCGGGGTGTTCAGTGGGGTGCAGGTAGGTGCTGGTAGGGGGCTCCTGCGTAGGGAAGCATGGGGAATGCCGGATTAAAGAAGGTTCAAGGGGATTCTTTGCTGTGGGACTTGTCAGAGCCTTTGGGGTACTGATGCACCACTGTGACTCTCCCAGAGGGACAAGACTGTAGGACTTTCCAAACTTACTTGACCAGAACTATTTCTTTTTGATAAATTAGCTCCCCAGCTTTACAGATGGGAAAACAAGGCCCAGAGAGGGGAAGCAGTTACCCCAGGTCACACAGCAAATGTTTTTGACGATCAGAAAATTATATTCACTCACTGCCAGCCACCCTTCCACCAACCCTCTTTTGCTCCTGGGACCCTGATCCTCTCCCTGGTACCACCTGGTTCCCATGCTGTAGATGTCCCCCACCCTCGGAGAAGCCACATCACCGCGGGCAGGAGAGAGTGCCTACTGCTCTCCAGGGGCTTGTGTGCAGGAGGGATCCACCTTGTGCATTGTCGTCATGTGTCCCGGGAGCAAAGGGCAGGCTGCACACACTTTTTATGGCTGGGCCACCTCCCAGAACAGTAAACAGAGGGGCAGGCAGCTGGCACAGGAGCCCTCCAGGCAGCAGACTCCTGGCCACCTCTGAAAGGGAGTTGAGAACAGTAGCGTTTCTCAGGTGTTTTTAAAAAGTATACATTAAGTTCATACTGCTCATAGTCTTTATTATCATTTCTCCTTTCTTGGCCGGACAGCACCCACTAGTGCTCTGGCATTCGTTCAAACCTCACCTCCTCCAGGAAGCCTTCCAGACCCTCCTGAAGAAGCTGAGTCCCCGAATGCTCTGCTCCCTGATGCCCAGAGCACAGCTCAGACTGGGAGCTTCTGGGGGGCAGGGACTATGCAATCACCGGGCCCGGCCATGCTGGCACATGGGGTACCCAGTGAATATTGTAAAATCCTGAGCTGAAAGTATTTGAAAAATTCAAAAGACTGATACATTGAGTCTGTGATTCTGCTTACAATGTGCACTTACAATTTTATATAGTCTCGTAGACTGACTTGAACAATGTCACATTTTAATCGTTCAAATGAATTTTAAAGGTGACCTTGTTGTAGGCCAATGGAGATGGAAGGGATTATGCAATTGTTAGAAAAGGGTGAGGATGATTTATATTTAACACTTTCCTTTAATGCTATGTAAAATGATTTTTATACCATCTTTAAAAAGAGAAAAAAAAATTTATTCTTAAAGCTGTATCCAAGAGATTCCACTCTATGTACAACACTTGCCCAGCTGTGAGTTCTGCTTGGTCCAGAGAAAGTCCTCTGAGGGCCCACTGGGTCCTGGGCCCTGAGGGACAGCCTTGTGGGGTGGAACTTGGCAGGGTGGGCTCTGTCCCTCTCCAGGTGGGGGAGGCCCCACTGAGAATGTTAGTGAGGGGATATGGCTCTGCAACCCAGAGGGGACAGTCATCAGAGCCTCTCAGGCCCAGTACTGTGGGCTTCTGCCCTGCATGGAGAGTTTTGGGATGTGTTAGGATGGGGGCAGGTGGAGGTGAGGCCGCAGGACCAGGCAAGTGTGAGCTGACCACATTCCTCCCCCCAGGTAAGCATTCCATCTTCCCTCGGCCCCATTTCCTTTCTCCAGGGACCTTCTGTCCTTGAACCTACAGAGAAGGAGATGGGGACTGGAGACTTATCCTGGCTCCCTCACCCAGCCCTCTGGGGACTGAGACCTCCCATCCTGGGTTCTTTCATCCCCCTGAGTCCTAGAAAAGGAAAATGTTCTTATCCAAAGAGCTCATGGCACAGAGAGGCCAAGGGCACAGAGGGGCTGGGTGGGTGACTTGTTCAAGGTGACCTAGAAGGTCAGTGGCAGGGCCGGGACTCAGACCAGGCCTCTTGGGCTCCAACAGAAGCCACATTCCCAGCATCTGAGTCCCCAGGTCCCCGGCCCACAAGGCTGGGCAGGGGGCTAAGGCAGATACTCCTCCTTGACAGGCATTGGGGAGGCGGTGCCCAGGAGGCTGGCGGAGCTGGGGCACAGGCCCCCCAGGGGCGGCCCAGCTGTGGTGGGGGTGACTTCATGGGCTGGCGGTGGTGGCTGTGGGGGTTGCGGGGGCTGCTGCTGTTGCTGCTGCTTCTTCTTGTTCACTTTGCGCTCCTTTGCCCGCCGGTTTTGGAACCAGATCTTCACCTGTGGTTGGAGATCAGAGGTGGGCAGTGCGGAGACCCGTGACAGGGAGAGGGAGAGAGAGGGCAGCTGAGCTCCTACTTTTTGATGTGGCCTTTGTGGCCTCCCCCCATGCCAGCCACCCAGACCACTCATGGACCCTGAACACATTCTCCTCTCTAGAACATGCGCCCCTACTCCAGCGACAACTGATCCTGTAACCTCCTTCTCCATCTCCCAAGGTCAAACCCTCACACCTCTCCTCCAGGAAGCCTCCCTGTTCTGCCTTTGATTGCGCCCTCCTCTGGATTTAAACAGCACTGATCAGAGTCAGCTTTGGCCCATAGCTAAACAGATCCCCTACCCCACTATTGGGGGTTAGGGATATTGGGTTTTGTTGGGACAGGAGAGGATTGGGCAGGAGCTCAGTTTTTGCTGAGCTGTGTGACCATGGTCAGGAGGCTCAACCTCTCTGAGCTCCTTAATCTGCTTTGCAATCTGGAGGCCAGATTCCCAGTGCTGCTCCTGTGGCTGAGGTGGAGGGACCCGCACACCTGCCGTTCAGTGAGCCCCAGGTTGGCGGCCAGCTCTGACTTCCGCCGGATGGTGATGTAACGGCTGTAGTGGAACTCCTTTTCCAGCTCCAGGCGCTGGTGGTCAGTGTAGACCACGCGGTACTTGTCCTTGGTCCGGGTCTTACCTGAGAAGCACAGGGGCCAGGAGGGGAGGTGAGTGGAGAGGGGAAGCCTGCAAAAGGCCCAGGTAGAGCCCCCAACCCTCTGAAGAAGGACCCTGAAGTGGGCAGGGAGGTACACCCCAGCCCTAGGGGTAGCAATCATTCCCCCCAGGCTCAGGCTTGGAGACTCCCTGAGAGGCAAGCGCTGCTTCATGCCCATCTGGGGAGGCACAGAGAGGGAAAGCAAATGTCGTAGGGTTACACAGCAAGCTGCTTGTGCAGCTGGGGTTTCAGTCCTGGTCTCCTGACCAGAGCCCTGCTCGGATTGTCTGCTCCTCCAGCTTTAACCCAGCAGCTTCCAGGGCACCCCTGCCCACGTGAGAGGAAAAGCCTGGGGGTGCAATCTGCATGTTTATTAAGTTCCCCAGGTGGTCCCTATTCAGGGTCCTCAGACCACAGATACGAACACCAGTGCCATGGAGGGACACCTGGCAGACAAGGGCAGACTGAGACTAACGATGGCAGCTGTTCCTTTCTCCGGTGCAGAAGAGAACAGGGAAGAGCCACTGGAGGCAGAGTGGAAGCTTGCTGAACTGTCCTGGGGTGTGTGGCACCTCGATTCCTGTTGAATATGGCAGCTGGTGACCCTTGAGGACCTGGAACTTACCTCAAGAGGCCCTAGCCCTGGACACCAAGCCCTGAGCCAGGAGTGGACAGGAGCTGGTCTGCCTGGAGCCATCTACCCTTCTGCCTGTGCCCAGGCACAGAGACTGCTCAACCCACAGATATTTACGGAGCTCCTGCTGTAAGCCAGGCACTGGGATACATCAGTAAGTGCAAAACTAAAAAAAGTCAGGGCTCCAGGCAGAGGGAACAAGTGCAAAGGCCCTGAGGCAGGAGCATGCCTGACATCGGACGTGTGAGAACAGTGAGGTATGGCTGTAGCCTAAGCAAGGGGAGAGGGTAGGCTGCCCATAGCCTCATGGGCCACGGAAAGGATTCTGGCTTTTCCTCGGTCTGGGACAGGAGCCATTGCAGGGTTCTGAGCAGAAGAGACATGAGGTCTGCTGTAGGTTTTAATATGTCTCCAGATGCTGCATGGAGAACAGACTGGCAAGAGGAAGCGGGAAGCACAGAGGGACCTGCAGTAACCCAGGAGAGGGGAGGCGAGGGCTTGGCTTCTCCATGGGGCTCAGCCTGGGGCCAGGAGCTGGACTGGAGGGCCGGCCTCCTGGGGTTACTGTCAGGGCTTCTTTGGGGCTGGGATCAGAGGTCTGTCTGGAGAGAATATTAAGAGTCATGCTTGGCTTGAGCTGGTGTGGGGGCCTGACTAAACACGAGTTTTCTTTGTAAAAAGCTGAGCACATGGCTATAAATAGGAGGCACACGCAAGCACTTTCAGACCCACACATGTGTCCCACCAGGACATGGTGGGTCTCCGAATAACCACAGATCCCCCTGCCTCATCCAAGTGCCCCCACAACAGCCCAGTCTTCACCTCTCTCTGGGTCACAGTTCTGGCCTCAGCCCCCTGTCCTAACAGTCCCCCACCCTGACCTAGCCCCCTCTCCCTCCTGAGCCCACACAGCTTGGCAGGAGAGCACTGGGCTCACAAGAGCCAAATGGCTTTGTGGGGAATGGGAGACAACAGATGTTCCCGGGCTCCCTTCCTTGGGTTTCCTGCCAGAGCGGCGGAACCGCACTGGACGTGCCCACACCCACTGCCCTCAGCTCGCAGACCGATGCAGGATGGACAGCCTCGGCCCGCGGCCAGGCCTGGCCCAGGAAAGGGACAAGGGAGTGGCTGCTAAGGCTTTGGTCCAGATGGAGCCCCTCCTTGGCCTAGAAAATCCAACACCAGCTCAAAAACAATTCTGCCCAATGTCACCACCACCAGAGCCCAGCAGAGTTCGCATCCCCAGCCCGCTGGGCTCTCTGGGCTAAACCCAGAAAAGGTCACGGGAGTTTAGTCTCCTCCCATGTTATAAATGAAGAGACCGAGGTTCAGGATGGTTATACAGCTGCCAGAGATCCAAATAAGAGAGATCTGGTGAGTCTTTCTGGTCCAGCTCCCTGCGTGGTCAAGGTCACTGAGGTCCCTGGCAGTCACGGACTTGCCCAAGACCATGTCATCTGGCCTCATTCACAACTCCTCACCTACCAGGTTTAGGGGCTGCAGAACCCGCCATGGAACCCCCCTAAGCACTGGCAGAAGCCCAAACAGCAGACCACCCGCCTACTTGTACTTCTGGGAAGGGAGGGGCCAGCCCATAGTGAGAGCAGGCCCGTGGCTGGAGGGTCCGCAGGTGGCGGCCTTGAAAATGCCCAGCAGACTCACAGCCTGAGGCGGGGATGAGGCTCCCTGCCCACCCACGCCCCAGCCTGAGATTCCAAGCCGTGATTATGAAGGCACCTGTCCCCTCAGGCTCACTCCATCCTTTCTCGTGAGCAAGCAGGGATCCATCACACCCATTTCGTAGATGGGGAAATCGAGGCTTAGAAAGGGGCCCTTGCTGAGGGCTATTCTGTTTGGTAGTGGTATGAACCCGGGCTCAGGTGACCCCCTCTCCAGCCAGGCTTTTCCCATAGTAGGGGTGGGGCGTGGAGTGTGGGGTGGGCCTGGATGGGCGGTATGGCTCTGGTTGCATAATTTGTCCTCTCTGTTCTAGCAAGGCTGCCAGTGAAGACCCAGCCCACAGACCCCATCTTCCCTGTCCCCACTTCCCTCTCTGGGCCCAGGAGAGGGGCTGGTAGGCTGAGGAACCGACTGGCCAACTTCTATTGATAGAACTGCTCAAACACACAGTTTTGTTGCTAAGAAAATGGCTCTGCCAAAGAACAAAATGTTTACTCTCACCGTGTGGTCCAAGAACCAGCCATCCACAGGAGCCTAGCGTGGTGAAGTCTAGCCTCACCGAACATGTGCATACCCCTTACCCATGGATCTCACCTCCAGGAATGGATGCCGCAGAGAAAAGTCCAAAGCTGTAGCTGTTTGAAACTACAATGTACATGCCTACACACAGGGAACATGCCTACAAGTAGGGTACATGTTAAATAAAAGAGGGTCCATCCGTGGAGATGAGCTTTGTGCAGTCATTCAAAAGAGGTTGTAAAGCCCCATATGGACCAATATGGAGCAACATCTGATATTTTGTTGAGTAAAAAAAAAACCCAAACGGAAGACACTGAATGTTGTGAATAGTATGTTGCTGTTTTTGTATTAAAATGGGGGAATATACACTCAAATATACACAGCCATGTATTGAAGTACCCATAGAGTTCTTTTTGAAAGAATATACAAGAAGCCGTTAACAGAGCTGCCTCTGGAGAGGGGACTGAAGGCTGGGAAGCCGCAAGTAGGAGGGAGTTTTAGGGATGTTTAAATTTTTACCATGTGCAGATATGAACTTGCATTTTTAACGACAGTCAGGAGCCTTGGGCTCCATCCAGTCACAGCTCTGGGCCAGAACTCCTGAATGCCCGGAGCCGCCCTCCCGTCGCCTTCCACGAGCACCTGTGCCACTCTGGAGCCCAGAGGGAGGGGCAGGGAGGGGCGTGAGAGTGGCGGGGCGGGGAGAGGGCCCGGGATCAATGATTTACAGGCCCCTGGGATGCTGGAGCTGAGAGGGAAGTCCAGGCTCCTGTAACAGGTGTCTGAAGGGGGCCACCGCTCCCAGCCACCAAATAAATAACCCTCTGGGCTGGATGCCAGCGTGAATGGGTAGGGGGAGGGGAGGGAGCCCCCCAGCTCTTCAGGGGCGAGCATGATGGGAGAGCCTTGGGTAACGCACCCAAGCGAGAGGCTTTCTCTCTGCTCTGGCTTTGGGGCTTGAGGAATGGCCCACCCACGTGCACTAGCCTGCCGTGCAGGTAGCAGGTTCCCCATCCCCTGAAGTATGCTCGGCAGAGGCCCTGGGAGCCACGGGCTAATGGTTCCAAATGCCTGACCAGCAGCATCAGAACTGGCTGGGGAGGTTTTTAAAAAGCACAAAGTCTAGCCCAGAAATTCAGATTCAGTGGGGTTGAAATAGGGCTCAGGGCTTGGTACCTGAATAGCTCTCAGGTGACCCTGACATGGGGCTGTGCAGTTCAGCTTCTCACTGGCTGGGTGATCCAGGACAGTCACCCCATTTCTCTGAGCCTTACTTTATCTATAAAATGGGATGATTATTATTCTAATAAGGGCCAACATGTCCACGTGTCAGGCACTTTGAGTACACCTCTCAACACCTATGAAGTTGTACAACTGTCATCCCTGTTTTACAGATGGGGAAACTGAGGCTCAGAGCGGTCCGCACATCTGGCAGGTGGGATTTAAACTTAGGTCTGCGCAGCCTCAGAAAGAGCACTAGCACCTGTCGTAAAGTGGAAGTTCTTCCGTAACTTCCAACCATGGGGTGTACGGTGATCACCCGCGATGGATGGGTGATGCCTAACACGCATTACGTGTGTGGGGAAGGGTAGACCTCATTCATTTCCAATACTGGCAGGACAGCCATATGGCGGGAATGTTGGGAAATGATTTGTGCGATGGGTGGTGTGCTGGACGAGACTGTTTATTTATAAGGTCCCTTCCAACTTGGAAACGCCGAGCTCCCAGTGTTTGTTGATTCTCTGATTGTGTTTGTTATTGTTGCTGAAAGAATTCTAAGACCGATTTCCCTGTCTGAGAGTCTAGATACGGAGCCTGCCCAGCTGGAGGACAGGGGGCAGGAGCCACACAGCCTTCAGTGGGGCCTCCCCCTCCAGCCTGGGCCAGGCAAGGACAGAGTTCAGCCTCTGCCTCCAGGGTGGGGTGGGTGGCTCCAGGAAAATCAAGTGGACTCTGGGTCAGCACTTCCTTTGCCCTGTTCCTGCTGGGAGTTTGTGGCCCTGAGGGATGACGACTCTGGCTCTCAGGGCCTAGGATGTAAATCCAGCCCTGGACCCTCTGTAAGCCCTCCCTGTGTGGTCCAGCCCTGGCTGTGCATCAAAAGTCCCCCGACACACACAAGCTCTGCCCCAGATCAATGACATCCTGACCTCCCTGTCATCTTCAGCAAGCCCACTGGGGGATTCTGAACTACTAGCTGGAGTTAGTAGGTCCTGGTCCCAGTTCCACGCCATCTGCGTGGCCTTGAACAAGTCCTTTCTCCTCTCTGGGCCTCAGTTTCCCCTGTGCATCAGAAGAGAGGTGTGGTGTCAGCTTTGAGGGCCCTGTAGATTCTGAAGTTCTGCACAGCTCTGAGCCCTCCCATAAGGACCAGACACCCCCCCACACACTGTCCACCATCTGGGCAGCACCCGCAGGGAGGGCATGACCTCCAGCCAAGTGCTTCAGACATGGGACAGCAGGCATGGGAAGTCACTCCTGTCCGTAGTGCTGGTCTGGGGAGGACAAAGGGAAATGCAGGCTCTGGGGCCTTTGGCGCCTGTGGGAGCTCCAGGAAGGGAGAAGGAACAGGGTGGCCACAGAACCCCACTGCAAAGAGTCCCAAAACTGGAACAGAGAAGGAAAGAGATGTACTTCACTGAAAGGCGGGTAGGCATCTTTCAGTGTATTGATGAGGAGGAAAGAATTGCAAATATGTTGAGCATGCAAATAACTGAAATATGTGAGATGTTATCCAGATAACATATATAAGAGGGCTGCAAAGGTGGTAGGGTGTGGAGCAGCCCCGAGGTGGGGGCACTCCTAGAGAGGCCCTGATCCCTGCAGGAAGGCCCAGGGCCCAGGGGTGGGTCCCCAGACCTTGCTGGAGGCAGAGCCCTGGCCCACGCCCGACTACCCTTAGCTGAAGGAGTTGACAAGTGACTGAACTTCTCTGGGCTTTCCTTCCCCCGAGGGGACAGAATGGATGTGAAAGCAGTTTGTAAAGGGCAAAGAGCTACAGAGACGGAGACACAAGGAGCTATTTGCAGAAGCGGATGTTGGAGGGCTCCCCAGGGAGAGGGAGGAATGCCGCCTGATGGGGAGCAGCAGGGCAAAGAACACGCTGGCCTGGGTGTGGGGCGATCTGGCTGGGCCACCAGCTGCACATATGATGTTCAGACCCGGTCTGTTTCCTCGTCTGTACTGCCAGGCGTGGGACCTCCGCTGTGGCAGCCCTGACCTGGCCAGTTCGATGATGGATAGACGGATGCCTCTCTTGGGCCATGAGGCTTTCATGGGTCCTGGTCCCTGCTGATTTGTGAGTCCCAGGATGCTCTATCAGTCTCTCACTCAAGGCCTGGAGCAGGGGTGAGGCTAGTATCGGGTGGGGGGTGGATGGCCTGACCAGCCACACGTGGGAGCCTTGCAGCCTTAGGCGAGCTTCTCTTCCCCTCTGTCACCCTCCCTCCTCGTGACCGTGCTCAGTCAGCACTGCACCCTCCTCCTCTCAGGCCACCTGGCATCATCCCCTGCCCTGTCTTCCTCCTGGAGGCCCACAGTCTGACCTGGTTCTGGGGGGCAGCAGAGAGGGCTGAGCCTTCAGAGTCAGACAGACCCGATGGCTCTCACCCAGCCTGGGCACATGCCACGGTGTGAACCCAAGCGAGTCACTGAACCTCTTCGAATCCCGGTTTACTCATCTGTAAAGTGGGCGCATGAATTCCTCCTTATACACGATAGTTGGCAGAGCTCAGATGTGACAACCTACGTAACAAGGTAACTATTAATGACAGCTAGCTGCAACGATGACGGTGAAGGTGACTTGCAGACGGAAGAGGCGGAGAGAATCCACAATGGAGACTGAGAAGCCCATCTGGAGTGGATCACCACTCTAAGAACTCCTGAGAAGGACTTTTCTGCACTGTCCCACATGACAGCTACGAGCCACATGTGGCTATTTATATTTAAACTAATTAAACAGAATTAAAATTTAAGTCTTTAGTCACACTAGCCATATTTCAAGTGCTCAAAAGACACATGCAGCTGGTGGCTAGCACACTGGACAGCACACATGTAGAGCACGTTCGTCACACAGAAAGTTCTACTGGACAGCCCTGCCCTTGTCTAGCTCGCGGTGTGACCATGACGACTCTCCTCCCCTCGGCGCCTGGCTCCTTGTATGCTCTGTGCGGGCAGGCGCCATGCCACCTTGCTCACCCAGTCTTGTAACAGTGGCTGGCGCACAGCGAGTATCTGCAGGACCCTGTTGAACATATAACACAAATCTGCTGTCTGGTCTTCCTGATCTAAGTAAATAGCTCCCATCCTTCAGCCACTCAGGCCAAAAGCCTTGGTGGCATTTCCCCACTCCTCACATCCAATCCATCAGCTGCTCGGCTCAACCCCCAGAGGATCTCCGTCTGTCCAGCTCCTCTGCTCCCACAGTGATCAAAGCCACTACTCTGGTGCAGAAATGTGTTATTCTGGGGTCAGAAATACCTGCATTTGAAAAAAATGCTGAACATTCAACAGATGCTAGTTCATATTATTACTATGGTAGATGCTCAGTACTTGTTAAAAAATTCATTCCGTTCTTTCACTGGGGGGTGGCACTGATTAAAAACAGACAAATGAAGCCCTGGCCAGTTTGGTTCAGTAGTCAGAGCGCTGGCCTGTGGCCCAAATTGTCACTGGTCTGATTCTGGTCAAGGACACGTACTTAGGATGAGGTTCATCCTGATCCTGGTCGGGGTCGTGCAGGAGGCAAGCAATCGATGTGTGTCTTTTGCATCAATGTTTCTCTCTCTCTCTCTCTCTCTCTCTCTCTCTCTCTCTCTCTCTCTCTCCCCCCCTCCCTTCCTCTCTCCCTTACTCCCTCCCTCTCCCCTTCCCACTCTATCTGAAGATAAATGGAAAAATATCCTCAGATAAGGATTATAAAGCAAACAAACAAATGAAATAATGGCAAACTACTTAGTATGAGGGCAAGCAAGCATAGATCTGAGCCCTA
The DNA here is from genome assembly GCF_014108415.1 of Molossus molossus. NCBI lineage: Eukaryota > Metazoa > Chordata > Mammalia > Chiroptera > Molossidae > Molossus > Molossus molossus. The sequence goes on from NW_023425377.1 coordinate 22,860,793, forward strand.
GATTCAGTGGCAGAGGGTGGGGGGGCATACTTTATTTAGATTGGGCAAGGTCTCCTGGAGGAGGCAACATTTAAGGCAAGACTTAAAGGTTGAGAAGGAGTTTTCCATGTCACCAATGGGGAAGAATATTCTAGGAAGGGAGAACAGCATCTACAAAGGCCCTAAGGCAGAAGGTAGCAGAGTCAGGGGCAGACAGTGCCAGCTCCCTGCGGGGACCCTGTCTGCCTTGTTCTGGATGGAATCCCCAGCACCTAAAAATGTTTGGGACAGAAGAGACACTTAGAGAATATTCTCACCCACAGGCCCGCCTGCCTGCGTGAATGAATGAGAGAGGCACTTAATGAGGCTGGGGAGGCTAGCAGAGCTGAGCCCTGGGATGAGGGGTTTGCATTTTATTTCAAGAGCAATGGGAAGTCACTGGAAGTGTTGAGCCTGGAGCATCAGTCTCGGCTTTCACTAACACCTGCTCCCTCTCTGTGGATGCAGAGGGATCTAGACGCCCCCTCCCTTATAAATTTAGGAGGTGAGTGTGGCGTGGAGAGGATTAGCATGTTAACAGGATGATGGACCTGGCTCCAGGTGCAATTGTTGTTTGCAAATCCCAGGACAGAAACCCCAGGGACCAGCCCATTAAGATAATGTCCTCCTGACAAGCCAGCCATGGTCGCTAACAAAGCTGTTTTGGACCTTTGGAATGATTCCCTCAGCTCTCAGTAGCAGTATCTGCTAAAACAAGGGGGGGGGGGGCACTCAACCAAAAACAGCCTTCTGCCACCTTCTAACTGGGTCATTCCCCTTCCTAGCTACATCTGAGAGATGAGGTGTCACATGCAGCTTCTGCCTTGAGAACCAGTTTTAAACAGCCCGGCCCCTGCTGTGCCCCCCCTCCCCCTCCAGCCTCTTATAGCTCTTCCCTGACTGGCCTCCTTTTCCCCCACCTGGGCTGGGACGCACGGAGAAGGGGGGCTTGGGCTCCTGTGTCCAGGGTGTTGCTTTACTTGACAGATGCTCCTTAGGCTGTAGTGTCTGGCTTGGAAACCTATGCTGCCACTTCCCAGCTCCGTGAGCTTGGCGAACCACCTTACCCTCTCTGAGCCTCATTAACTTTATCTGTACAATGAAGCTAATAATAGATCTTCACACCTCTTAGGGTTGTTATGAGGCCCAGGTGAGATCACTCGTGTAAAGCTCTTGCCACCTTGCCTAGCACACGGTAAGGACTCAGCCAAGACCACAGTTATCAGCTTTATCATGAACTCCGACTATGGGGGCAAGGTATAGTGAGAAGGATGAGACTGATTAGGACTGGTCCTTGAGGGGATAACAGAGGGTAGATGATAGAGATAAACACAGTCAGTGGTAAATAGTGTTAATACAAGGGCCTGATAGAGTGCCAGGAGAGGAGGAACCAAGGAGGGCTTGCTAGAGGAGGTGCCCTGGAGAGGGAGCAGCATTTGAACTGGTGAACATATAGAATAGGAAAGGGAGAGTAGTTCAGGTTGAGGGACCCAGACTGGTGAGGCAGGGTGTGTGAGGTGTGTGCTCGAGTGCACCTGCCAAGGACTAGAAGAGATGGTCACAGGTACCGATGCACTGAGCACCTACTATGCCAGCCTCAGGGATCTAGGTGCCATTGCTTCAAGGTGCAATTCTACAGTCATCCGAATATTACAGTGGAAGAAGCTGAGGCTCAGATAAATGATCCTAATTAACTTTCCTATTGCTAACGCAGCTTCTAACAGAAATACAATCTGGATCTTAACTGTTGCAAGTAAGCATCTCTGTAGCTAGACAAACGAGTGGGAAATGGTTTCAACAGTGGGTTGGGGGCCAGTTCTCAAGAGGGCTCTGAATGCCACAGAAACAGGGCTGCATTTTACAGCAATGAAATGGCATAAAATGAAGAGGCACTTCCATGGCAGTGGGGAGCCATGGAATGCTCTTGAGCAGGGGATGAGCCTTGAATAGGTAGATCTGCTAATGATTTGGAAAACAGCTGGGTATGAGAGATAGGCTGAAGTTGAAAGGCCAGTTTGGTGGCTGTGGCAATGGGCCGAGGGGGAGGGCCTGGAATGTGGTAGGGAGAGAGGGGTTCATCCCTCAATGGGCCTCAGTTTCTCCATCTGAAAGCTGAAGGGGTTGGACCAAGATCTAAACCCTGCTGTAGCAGTCTCATCATCTGAGTGAACCTCTCCCTAGCTGTGTGGGACCTCAGCACCCTACTGGGCCATTAACCTGTGACGCCCTGTTTATTTACAAGAAATAGCTGCTGAACTTTCAACAGAAGGATGATTTACCATCCCTTCAATGAAAACGCTGGTATTTATTGATGCGAAAGAGGAAGGCAAAAACAAAACAAAACCCCTTGTAGTCATTTCCTACCCTGGTCTCAGTCAAGTGACAGTGATCGCTTGGAACTGTTTAATATTTTGATTGTGGAATGAAGGCAAGAGCCTCTCTAACCCCTATTGTCAGTGCCCCCTCCTTAGAATAAAGCTGGGATCTTAGTCCCAGCCTTAGCTATGCCAATTCCCCAGGTGAGGATGGCACCTCACTGTCCCAGTGGGGAGAGAGAAGCAACCATGGGCATGAGCTGCTTGCCTGGACAGTTGTGAAACCTGTGTCAAAGCCAAGATCTCACCCTTGCCCTATTCATTCATTCAGTACAATATATTGAGCACCTGCTAAATGCCATACACTAAGCTGGGTGTCTGGAATGTAGTGACAGGTCAAGTAGATGGGGACCTCATAGGCGTTTACCTTGGTGGATGGGTGGGGGAATAGACCACACACAAACACACCAATAAGTGAGTAAATTGCAATTTGGGTTAGTGCTCTAAAGAAAACATGGCAAAGATTATTCATAGGTATGAGGGAACCTTCCTTGAGAAATCATGGAGGACATCTCTGAGGAGGTGACCATTAAGCCGAGACCTGAAAGTGAGAAGGAGGTTTCTGGGGAGAGGGAACAACATATGCACAAGACCTGCAGTAGGGCATGGCATATCTGATAAATGAAAAAAAGGCCGGAGTGGCTGGAGTTTGGTGGCCGAGGGGAGAGTGGCTGAGATCAGGGAGGCAGGCAGGGATCAGGTGCTGATGCTCTACAGTCTCAGAGACCTCAAGAAGAAATGTAGATTTCGCTCTAAAAATTGATGAAAAACCTTTGGAAAAATTTTAACTGACTCATCCAACATCTATTCTAGTCCAGCTTCTACTTGTGTGAAACTGGAACATTCCTTCCAGTCTCCGGGCTTCAGTTCTCCATCTGTATGTCTGGTCTCTAACTGTCCAGTTCAGATATTGTAGAATACTAGAGGCTCAGAAGGGAGAAAAAAAAAATGGGCTGGCCAGAATGGTACCATAAGACCTGGTGACCAGCGAGTGATATTTGCAGGGAATCGAACCGGAGGCGGTGTGGCATGCACTGAACTTCCCTCTACCGTCTGAGACAACAGCATTGACACAGGATACACCCCTGCGAGACCCTGTATCTCCATTGCCCAGACGGAGAAGATGAGGCCAAATAGAGGAGACGCTTGGCCTCTTTCTCAGGGAGGGTCTGCAGCCCCACCCAATCCTGTCTACATCTCAGGAGCACTGGTCAGAGTCAGATGCCCCTGGGCGGCAGCTTCCAGCTTCAGAAGGCCAAGGCTTCTGCCTCCTTGGCAGAACGGGCTTACCTGACTCCTGGAGGCAGCCACTTTGCTCAGGAGCCCCCACACCTCCTTTAGCCTTCCCTCTACTGTCTGGGAGTAAACGGAGAGAGAACCTTTCCCTCTGGGCAGTTACTCCTAGGCCCTTTTTCTGCCTGGAGCAACAGTGTCCATATGCCTTTTGAGACTAGAGCCTGAGTTGGGCTCGCAGTCCCTGTGCCCAGAGAGAAGAGATGATTTGTCTGACATCACATAGCCTGGAAGCACCCCCAGGCTCTACCAGTCCTCTGACCCCCACTAGCCCACTTTCTCTGCCTCACACAGTGATGGCCTCTCTCCAAGTCCCTCCTCTAGGGAACCTCCCCATCCATCTCCAAAGTCACCTGATCAACAGGAAGCAACAGCTGGAATAGAGGAGCAGGAAAAGTGGGCTTCCTTCTCCAGGGAACAGACACAGACCTGCAGGACCTGAGGGCCAGTGGCCCCAGACTCCTTCTCTCATATAACCTGATGTAGGCGTCTCAACCGGGCTTATGGATAAAGGTTCTGGGGCCTCTAGAACTCCTGAAATTGTCTGCCGAGTAAGGCAATGTTCTTTTCTAGGGAGAAGATTTGCACTTTCCATCACATTTTTCAAAGGGGTCCTTTTATAACTCAAACAAAGGTACTCGACCCTTCCCTTTCATGTCACTGATGGTAAAACTGAGCCCCAGAAAAGATGACTGATTTAAGAGACGCTGTTTAGAGAACCAGCCCACAGGCTTGGTGGTCAATCTGCCAGGTTTCAAGTCCCAGCCTCACCATGTACAGCTTTTTGCAAGTATTTAACCCCTCTATGCCATCATTTCTTCATCTGAACACTGAGGGTAATAACAGCACCTACTATAATGTTGTAAGAATTACATGAGTTAACACATGCAAGATCTTAGGCCAGTGTCTGGTCCATTAGTAAGTGTTCTATAAATGTTAGCTGTCATAATTTAGCCAAGGTCACAGAAACAAGGGGCAGAGCTGGGCCGTTAGTCCCAGTCGCCCAGGGCCTCTGGAGGCAGATAAGAGGTTCTGTGTCCCTGAGACTCCCAAGAAGGTGGTCTGATTACAGCCAGACCTGTAGCTTGGGATCAAGCCCTCCTCAGCCTCTGCGCCCTGGGTGAGCTGGACGTGTGTGGAGACATGGGGGTGAAGAGAGAGAGGAGGTGGGGAAGTCCCAGGATCGCTCTCAGCTGGGGGAAGGGGAGGAGGGGCTGGACATCAAAGGGTGGGCAGGCCAACTTCCCGCCCACCAGACCAGGTGGCCTTTGTCAGGACAGGCCCGACACAGTCAGGACAATGGGGTATCATGTTCACTTTCCGGCCAACAGGAGTCACTACCGAGCCTAGGCACAGCCTGTTACATGACAAAGGGGGGACCTATAAAGGAGGTCAGGCCGCCCCTCATTAAAGCTGGGCCTTTGTCCTGCCCCCTCCCCGGCCTTTGAAGAGGGTGGATCAGAGAGGCCTGCCTGGGGGCAGGAGGTTCACAGGCTCAGGAGCCAAACAGCAGCCACCTTCCCAACTGCTCCTGCTTTCCCCTCCCCCAGGGTCAAGAGTTCAGGAAGGGCCCTGGCATGGGAAGGTAGGGAGCCCCCCACCCGCCAATCTAACCAAAGAGGCCTCTTTTTCAGTCCAAGATATGACCCACCAATCTCTTCACTGTACAAATGGGGGAACTGAAACCTGGAAAGGAAAGTACCCTGACGGCCTTGTAAAATCAGGGCACCATCCCTTCGGGGCGCGTTTGCAGCCTGTGCTTGGGGTTGGGATAGGGGTGGAAGAAACCGATGAAGACCCGGGCCGTGTCCCTAAAAGAGCCCTGGGATAAAAGTCTGGGACAGCGTTCTAGTCTCTGCCTTGCCACGTAACCCCACGGCGCGGGTCTTCACTTCTCCGGGCTCAGTTTCCCCATCTAGGCAGACAGACAGGTTGCGCTTACTCGAGCTGGGGTCCAGAGGGGAAGCTGAGAGAACAGCCCCCCAGCGAGAGTGGTCGGGGAGCCGCACTCCAGGAACCCAAGCAGAGCCAGGGCAGAGGTCAGACATGGGCGGCTGGTGCCTCGCCCTAGCACCTGCCGGTGCCCCGGGGAACCGTCCGGAGGCGCAAGGCCCGGGAGAGGTCCTTACCGCTGCCACCGCCGCCTCCGGCCGCCACGCTGCGCCGCATCCACTCGTAGGGAGTCCGCCTTTGCGCTCCGGGCGAGGACGGTGCGCCAGGGCCGCCCAGGGGCTGCGCCAGGAGGCCCGGGCCAGGCCCAGGGGGCGCGGGCACCGGGCTAAAGTCCGGAGGGGGCCCGAATGCCAGCGGGACTGGGCTGGCAGCTGGGGCCGCGGGGCCCGGGCCATAGGCAGCGGCCCAGTCGTCCTTGGGCACAGAAAAGGGCGCGCTCCAGGCCGAAGGGGGCGCAGGAGCCGGCTCCACGTGAGAGTAACCGGTGAAGTCGGGATACTGCGGGGGTCCTGGGGGCGGAGGCGGGGGCCCGTAGGCTTGCGGGCCCAGGCCGAGACTCGGGGGCCTGGCGGGGCCCGGGTACACGGGAGAGTCCTTGTCCAGCACATAGCCCACGTACATGGTGGCCGCAGGGCCCCCCGCGCATGCTGGGCCCTGGAGCCGCCGCTGCGGGCCGCCCCGGCGAGCAACAGCTCACCTGAACTCGCCAGCCCCGCCGCCGGGCCGCCCCACCCAGGCCTTTTATAGCCCCGGGCCGCCCGCGGCCCCAGCCGAGGCCGGTTTGCATTTCAAAGCGGGGGGAGCCTCCGGGCCGCGAATCAAAGGGGGAAACCCGTCGGGGGCGGGGGGTTCAAAAGGAGACAAATTGCCACCCCAAGCGGGAGGTGGACGGGCCGGGGCCTGGAGAGGTGGGGACTCGGAGGGCGCATCCTGGGCGAGCGTCCAGGCACACGAGGTGTAGGAGTCTCCCCAGAGGTCGGCGGCCTAGCAGCCGAACACCTCTATCTCCCCGCAGAGTAAAGGGATCCAGGGGCTGCATGGAGACCCCAGGCCGGCGTCACACAGCCACACCAGGCCCATGGCACACTCCACAGTGACCAGCTTGGGGGGGGGGGGGCAACCTGACTTCAAACAGGGTTCCTGTCTGTAAGGGAGCAGTGTTCTTCATATTTGGGGGGCAGGGGTCACGACCCTTCTGAGTCTCAGATGAAAGCTGTGTATGTTTTTACTGGAAAATGCACATATATGCACGTCGGAGTCCCTCAGGAGGTGGGGTAGGGCATTCTAAGGCACTTCTCACGTCTTCCGGCCATCCTCCACCCCCTTTATTTTCACAGGAGCTTTCAAACATACACAAAGGTAGAATTGTATAGTGAGTTGCTATATAACCATCACCCAGCTTTGACTATTATCAAGATTTCTTTCATCTCCTCCCCTCCTTTTTTTTTTTTTGCTAAAGTATTTTAAAACAAATTTCAAGCATGTCATTTTACCCCACACACTTCAGCATGCATCTCTAAAGCACGTGGGCATTTTCTTACATAATATGCCAGTATCACATCTAACACAATTAACACACAATCCGGGCTATTATCTAGCACCCAACCCCCAATTAAAGACTGGCAAACATTTCACAGTGACCCAGGTGGAGGGGGCAGGTAGACACTTGAGGGGCCATGAATGAACTGGGAGTGGGGAAACAGGTTGAGGGATCTGAGGAAGAATTCACGAAGGACAGGGCTCTGAGTCAGGAAGTCTGGGGAAGTCGGGTTGTCTCCCCACAGGAGGTTCAGTGCCAAGGAGAGCTGCTCTGACATTTCCAGGGGCCCTCCAGATGTGCAGGGACATGCGGCCCCCAGAAGTAGACAGAATGAGACAGGCTCTTATCTATTCAACCTGTCTCTCCCTTGAGTCACCACACTGGCCTGGGGCAGGTCAGCATCATCTCGGGGCGAGGCAGACAAGATCAGGAGGCCATTGGCAAGGCCCATGTGAGATCCCGCATTCAAAAATTATTAAGCATTTCAAGATGGTAACAGCAGAGTGTTCAACCAAGCATGAGGCCCTTCTAAACACTGGGTCTGGTGTGACGGCACAGGTGACCTGCTCATGAAACTGGCCCTGGTTAGGATCTTGTTCTTCTGGGGCTCTGATGGGTACAGAGTGGGGACAGGAAGCCCAGGAGGCCCCTTCCTGCTCAGGAATTCTTGCCATTGCACAGGTGGAAACACCGAGGCCTAGAAAGGAAAGAGGTTGTGCCCAAGTTTATGAACAAAACGAAAGCTGCTCTTGGAGAGGGGGAGGGGCTGCCCGGGTTGTGGCTGACATGGATGAGCACAAGGCTGCCTCAGCAGGGACGGCCTCTTCCCTGTGTCAGGAAGTGGATGTGTTGGTAAAATTTTATTCAGCGTTCATGTCAAGTCTTGCAAGAGGTCAGTGAGAGAATGGAAAGGTACAGAGAAAGGAGAACTGGGCTCACCTTTCGGATCTGATGTGACTGGGGCTGCTCAGGCTGGAGGAAGACAAGACCTGGAGTGAGCCTTGAAGGTCTGAGTTTGGGGAATGGGACAGAGAGCAGACCTGGGACCGGGAGAAAGAAAGCTGCAATCACAGACATGGATCTCAACCTATCCATAATCAAGTGCTCTCTAAAGGGCCATCCATCAGCTAATGGGTTGTCATGAAAAAGAGAGTGAACTCACCATCACAGGAGGTATGTAAGTGACTATTAAAGTCCCTGGTCAGGGATGCTGCAGAGAGGATGCCTATCCTGGGAGTGCGGGGGCGGGGTGAGAAGGTTAGTGCCCTTAAGGTGCCATCTGATTCCAAAAATATGCTAAATCAGACCTAGATGGAAGGCTTAAAGGTTGGGAAAAGGTATAGGTATTCATTTGTTCATTCACTTAAAAAGTAGATATTAATGCTCCTCCTTTTGCTGACACTGTTAGGTCCAGGGAGAGGGAAGGGGAGATACAGATATGAATCAAATAATCACAAACAAAGGTAAAATTACATCTTGGTGAGGGCCAGGAATCCATAGTTTTGACCCAAAGGGAGAAGACATGAATGTCTTGCAAGAGGAGGTGACATATGAGTCAAAGCCCTGGGAGTAGGGAAGGGCATTGTGGGCAGAGGGACAATGTTGGGGCCCGAGGGGACACATGGTTCCCTAGAACTGAAAGACCAGTTTGTAGTTCAATGATGGGAGCCTGAGACAGGGGGCAGGAGAGGAGTCTGGGGAAGAGTGGAGCAAGGCCCTGGGGGCCAGGCCTGAGGAAGGGCGTGGGAAGTGGTTATCAAGGGTGAGAGCGAGCGGGAAGATGGCTGAGGCTGGTGTGTGGAGAAAGAGCTAGAGGAGGCTCGAGGGGGCAGAGAGCAGTTGGGAAGCTGGGCAGGACTCCAGGAGTGAAGAAGACAGTGTCCAGGACTTGGGTGGTGGCTGAGAAATGGGGGACTTTCCGGGCAAAGCAGGGTCTATTTCCCTGTTCAGGGAGAGTGCAGAGCCAGGGAGCCCTGCGGTCTAGGGGGGCCCATCCCAGCAGCTCCATGGTCCGTCCCCTCAGTGCTGTCCTCTCCCAGGATAGACTCACCTCCTACTCCACAGACACCCCTAGGGGGAGCCCCCCAGCCCTCTGCTCCCCTGCCTGCTATCTCCTAAACCCTGGGTGTTGGGAAGGATGGGGGAAATTGGTTCCATTTGCTGGATGATGAAAGGAAGCACAGAGAGGTCCAAGTACTTGGCCAAGGTCACACAGGTGCAGGGCTGGGTATTGAAGCTGGATCTCCTGGCTCCACTGGCCTTTCTCTGCCCAGACAGATGACCTGAGGGGTCCTCAGCCCAGCCCTGCTGACCCTCCAATCCACCTAGGGTAGAAGAGTAGGGGCATCAGAGATCCACAGCATGTTGACCATGGAAGACCCTCAAAGACCCAACCCACTCCCTTGACAGGTAGGGAAACAAAGGCCCAGAAGCCTAAAGAAAGAAGGTTTCGTTTATTTTTTCTAAGTTCCCACAGCAGGTCAATGTTGTATTGGAAAGAGACCTAGGTCTTATGACTCCCAGTGTATTGCTCCTTCACTGTATCTCTCTGAGATTGCAGAGTTGGGCCCTTTTCTAGGGTAATAATAATAGCAGGACTATTTATTGAGCATTTACTAAGTGCCAGGTATCATGCCAAGTTGTTTGCATGTACAGGTATTGCCCCACTTTTTGGCAAGTTTGCTTTACACCACTTTGTTTTTAGGAAAAACTTATATTATTACCTGCTTTTGCTGACAGAAAGACAGAGGATTCTAGCTTTCAAGGAAGAAGGCAAAGAGTGAAGCAGTCAGCATCCGTTTTGCAGCGAGCCAGCACAGAGGCAGTGTGTGCACCCTGAGCAGTGAGAGTGGCCTTGCCAAGCTCCTTCCCCAAGAACTAGGCTCAGCGTCTCAGCATCCAGCTGCCACAGCTCTGAACTGTGTCTGCGAGCATCTGTGTGGCATCCCGATTCATTCTGTGCACCCGTTAGCAAGATGTGTCCTAAGGTTATTGCTTCTTTGCTTTATAATATTTCAGCTTAAGAAATGTTTCATAGGAATGCTCTGCTTTCTGACGGGGGTGGGGGGACCTGTATGATCTCAATTCATCCTCAGGGAGGTAGAATTTGATTGTTATCTCTATTCTGCAGATGAAGCACCTGGAGCTCAGAGAAGTGAAGTCACCTGCCTCAGGCCACCCGGCAAGTCAGCGGCCTATGTGGAAGCTCTTTCCCCTCCAGTTGAGCCAGCCTGGGAGGATAGTGAGCATCCCCACCCCCATCCCGGGGTTTTGCTTAAACAAAATACCTGGTTCTTCTTCCTCCTCTGGCTTGGTCATGCAAAAGAGCCTCAGCTCTCCCTTGTGGCCACTTCTAGGTGGACCACCCCTCATCAGAGACCTGAGCCAGCCCTGATGTGACACCCCGGCTTCTCCTTCCTGAGGAAACTGTAACTTGGGTTAAAAGTTCCAGGCTGGGTGGCTGAAATCGCACGTCCTTCCGTACCTGTCCCCTGACTTGCTCTTACCTCCCTGGGCCTCAGTGCCCCCATGTGACCACCAGGGACTGGGTTGCTCAGACAGTGGTCCAGCCGCTGTGCGGTGACCGTGTGTGGGTGGAGGAGCACCACCCCCCTCTGTCCGCGTTGTGGCAGCCTCTTCCTCTCTGACAGCCCCTTATCTCTGGGAGCGGCTGTTTATTGGACCTCTCCTTCCCTCTGGCTCCCCGGGTGGGCCCCTCTTCCCTCTGGAAGCCCTCCCTCTGAGCTGCTCCCACACATCCCCACCAGGGCCGCCTGGGGTGGGGTGCAGAGAGGATGGCCCATAAAGATCTTGGTGATAAGTTGGTTTTTAAATCAGGTTTATGACCCTGGTAGAGAAAAGGTTCTGGGCTCAGCTTTCCCTTGGGAGTGGTTTGCTTAAGAGTAGCTGGTGGGCCCTGGCCAGTTTGGCTCAGCAGTTAGAGCGTCGGCCTGTGGACCAATGAGTCACGGGTTTGATTCCAGTCAAGGGCACGTACCTTGGTTGCGGTTTGTCCCTGGCCCTGGTCGGGTCCTGCAGGAGGCAACCAGTCGCTGTGTCTCTCTCACATCAATGTTTCTCTCTGTCTCTTTCTCTCCCTTCCTCCCACTCTGTCTAATGATAAATAAAAAAATATCCTCTGGTGAGGAATTAAAAAAAAACACAAACAGAGTAGCTGGTGGACACCAGGTTCCAGCATTAGGCCCACCTAGACTGCAGCCGAAGGGCCAGTCCCAGCCAAGCCTCAACCTCACTCGGTGACCTTGGGCCAGGAGCTCTCCCTCTCCGAGCTGTTCCGAGGTGGAAGCAGGGATGGTAATTCCTGCTTTGTTCCCCTTCAGAGGGGCAGATGCGAGGCGCTCAGGCGGGTGCTGGGGCTTCTGTCAGGTGTATTGCTCCCCTGGTAGCACCTTCCCTTTTCTCTTCCTGCCCCTCCAGAGGCTGGGGGCGCCACCTGCTGACACTGCGGGGTACTACTGGAGGGCTCACTGGCTGCCCGACCTCAATCAAGACCCGGTCTTGCTGATTCTCCTTCCCTTCCCTGTGGGGAAACAGTGCCTTGCAGGAGGGAGCCAGTCCCCTAGTACACTGCCACGCAGGGAGCAGGGGGCGCAAAATGTCCTTATCGGAAGAAGCACTGTGTCTGACCCGCAGTTCAGAGGAGATAGAGAAGCCAGGGGAGGAGAGGAAGGTCACAAGATGAGTCAGAAGTCCCAGCTCCCTGTCAGGTGCATTCCTGCAGCCTCTCAGATGGATGGAAGTAAGCAGTCAGCCCATGCTCGACTACAACAGCGTCCATACTATTCTCCCACCTCACCTCCTGCCCCCATGAGCCCATCCTCCACAGTGCACCTCGAAGACCTGATCATTAGTCTCCTGTTTAAAATCCTGCCGTAGCCCCTCCTGACCCCCAGGATAAAAGTCAGACTCCTCTGGGCCCACAAGGCCCTGACACCTGGCCCCTGACTACCTCTCTAGCCTACATACCTCACCACTTCCTCTCTCTGGGCCTCAACCATTCTTTGCTTTCTGTTCAAGCACTCCAGGCTCTTTCTGGCCTCTACGCTTTTGCACATGCTGTTTCCCCTACCTAGAACACTGTTCCTGTCCCTGCATTATGAGTGTCCTCTTAACTTCAGGTCTCAGTTGAAATTTATCTTCCCCAGGGAAGCCTTAATCTACCTAAATAAGAACCTCCACCAATCCAGCCGTTATTCTTTCTCTTTCGTCATGCATTGCGATTATATATTATTAATTTGTGGTTTCCTAGGTGTTAGCTTATGAGCTCTAGGAGGGCAGGGCATACAGTAGGTGCTCAATTAACTGGTTGCATGGAGGAATGGTGCAAGGAACAGGATGGTCTGGGAGTCAGTCAGAAGCCCCATTCTAGACTTGCTGTGTGCCTTCAAGCAGGTTCTGGTCTTCTCTGGGACCCAGTGTGTCTGTTGGGGGTAGATCTGTGGCCTCTGAGGGTCCTGCTATTCTGATGACCTTGAACCACCTGTGTAGGACACACAGAAGGACACCCCTTGTTCCTTGGGGCCCTGGGGCTGAGGCTGGCTGGAGGTTAGGGAGAGACGGAGGTAGTCAGGGTCTTGAAGCCCTTGCATCCTGTGACCCTGTTAGACCTCAGCTGCAGGTGCAGGACCTACCTGCTCAGGATATACAGGGTGGATGGACACAGGGCTGGGGGTCAGGAGTCCTGCATTCCAGGCCCTTTCTCTCTCTACTACCTTCAGGCAAGTCCCCTTTGTTCTCTGAGCCCCAGTTCCCATGCTTGTGTAATGGATTCCCTCTTAGGACTCTTCAGGCCCTGATATCCAAGATGACTGTACTGATGCCTGGGACATGTGTGCTGCTTCCTTGGCCTAGGAGGAGCCTGGGGGTGGGGGGACACGGCACTGGGAGCGTGGGAGAGCCAGATGTGGTGGCCGCTGGCCCTGCCTGAGTGAGTGCTGAGCCGGCCTTCTGGGAATTCTCCCACTCAGGCTCCCCTTCCGGACCCCTTGCCCCCCCACTGAGAACTGTGGCTTCCGGCTCTGACAAGTATGGGGGGCTGGGGGGTGTCCAGGGGTGGGGGTCAGTTCAGCTTGGTTCCCTCCTTCAGGGAAGAGCAGGGGCCTGAGAGTCTAGACAAAAACCTCGTCTCCAGTCCTGGTCTTGCACAGTCACTTTCGGTCACTGGGCCTCAGTCATCCCAGCTCTAGAACAGGGCTTGGCCCAGCTTCCCTCCCAACTTCTCCCGTCCTGAGGAGGACTTCTGTGACAGTCGTTCCCAGAGACAGCTGAGAATCTGTCACCTTTTGTGCATCTTTCTTGCTCCTCTCTATCCCTTGCATAAAATGCCTCCTGTGCATCCCTCGGTCAGGCCTCCGAACTCTGTGAGGTAGGCACACATGTCTCCACTTCACAGTTGAAAACACCAGGCTGGGACAGCTCGGATCATGTCATTTGTCCAGGGTCCCACAGCTAGGAAGAGGCAGAGCTGAGTTGGAACTGCCGACATCAGAGCTCACCTTGAGCGCACACCTTGAGCGCCACCATGCAGTGGGGAGGGGAAGTGCTGAACCCCAAGGCTCCTCTCTCCCTCTGCACCACACTCTGCCTGCCCACCCCCAGCCCAGCGTCCCCCAAGACAGTGCTGTTTGAGGTTGGACCGGGCTCCCAGCATCTGGGCAGGTAGGAGATTGCTCATGACTCCTCCTGTCCACAGTTGTGCTGGGGGCCATGCAAACCACCCCAGAATGTCCATGCTGTACCGCCACATGCACTGCCCACTGCCCACCCTTCAGAGTGCACAGGGGAAACTGAGGCCCAGAGAAGGAGAGCTCAGTCCAGGGGCACACAGTGATGAGCTGCAGCCAGAATGAGGCAAACCCACTATTTCGATCATAACACTTCCAGACACTGCACTAAGCCCTTAAATTACATATTGCAGCAGTCTTACAAGTCGATCCTAGAGTCATCTCCATTTTCCAGAGGGGGAAACTGAGGCTCAGGAGTTTAAATGACTTGCCTGAGATCGTGCGGCTTGTAACTGCAGAGCTGGGATTCGAACCCAGCTCTGTCTCTGGCTTCGGAACCTGCCCTGTCAATCATGACCCTTCTGCCTCAACTGTCCAGCCCTCAGAGCGTGTCCTCAGCCTTCCGCATGGCTCTGCCTCTCCCGGCCCCATCTCAGCTGAGAGGAGGTGTAACAGCCTGGTGCCTGCCAAGGGTTAATGGCAATAGGGCTAAGCGATTCCAGATGGGCCAGCCGGACGGCTGGGCTGGCCGGAAACGGGCGGCCGCCAGCTTCCCCAGGGGAGCCACCACCAGCAGCCACCCCCTCCCCTCTGTGCTGCATCTCTGGCCCCCAGCTGTCCCCTTGCCCTGGGGCCCACTAGACTCCTCTCCCTAGCCAGAGTTCCACTCTAAGGAAGTTGCAGACAGAGCATCCCAAGGGCCCACCAGCACAGTGAGTTAGTTCCCTGCTATGTACAGCTGGGGAAACTGAGGCTCAGGGAACAAAGTACCTATCCAAGGCCACGCAACAAGTCCACAGCTAGGTTTCCTGACTCCCAGACTAGCTTTTGAGGGGACTAGGAACTGAAGTGCCTCCTTGCTGCCCTGAGCTATTCTGGTCCCAGCAGATGGGCCAAGACTTGGGAGGTGAATGGCCAAGGCAAATGCCAGGGGGGTGGGGCTGTAAAGACTGATGGAGTTTTGGGCACAAGAAATCCCTGTGCGGGCTGACCCTATGGTCTTTAAAGTGCCCCATATGCCCCCATGACCCAGCTGCCACAAAGCTGGGCCAGGCCTCCTCTCTCAGGTGGCTCTCTTGGCCCCCACCCCGTGGCCTGGGGTCAGTCTGAGAACCCCTCTCTCCCTGTGTGGCCCAGCCCAGATGCTCTGCTGGGCAGTTTCCACTGGGACAAAGCCAAGAGATGACTGCAAGGTGAATTGCTGTGCTTTGCACAAAACCCCAGCTCAAGCACCCCCAACCCTGTGACCAGGGCTCTAGGGAATCTCAGGAAAAGAAGGGGGTAGAGAGGAACAGAGTCAGACGCTGCTTGTGTGACCTGGGACACTTTCTTCCCCTCTCTGGGACTCAGTTCCCCCTGTATATAGTAGTGGGGACCGGGGGTGACTCAAATCAACTCTCTAAACTCTTTTTATTTTTTTTTGGTACGTGCCCCTAGCAGGAACGGAACCTGGGACTCTCTGGTCTGCAGGCCGACGCTCCAACTGCTGAGCCAAACTGGCCAGGGCTCTAAGCCCTTTTTAAACGATGCCCTTTGGCATGTAAAGGCCAGGCATTTGTAACTAGAAACATCTTATCTGAGGAGGGGAGGTTTGGAGAAGTGAGGGGATGAGGACCCCTCCGGGGTCCTGGAGGAGACCCTGGTGGGGAGGGAGAGTGGGAGGACGGAAGTGGAACATAACGAGGACTTGGACATACGTGTTGAGCAACTGCAGGAGACAGGGAAAGAGATAACCTAGCAGGAGACCCGGTCTACACTGCAGTGTGTCTCCCGCTGGGGTCAGATCACCGGAGTCTGTGTCACTCACAGCCCTGATTTTGCTCCCGTTCTGCCATTGCTGTGTGAGCTTGGGAAGCTCATTTCACTCCTCTGGACTTCAGTTCCCTCCTCTATAAAATGGGGAAATAATCCTTTCCGGGGGCTCCGGGGGCTTTGAGATAATAGAAAGAAATGTCTTGAAATCTGAAGTATGCTGGCGACCTTGGACAAGTACTTTCCCTTCCTGGCACCAGCTCACCCTGGGCCCTGGTTTCTTTGTCTGAGAAGTGACTGATCATCTTGGAAGATCTTCCCGACTCTTCCAAATCCCGTCTTGTCAGAAGCCCTCTCTGACTCCTTTCGACCTCAGTTAGATGCCCCTAACCGCACTCCCAGCCCCTGCCCTCCCTCGGAGAACCTGCCTGTGCACTGTCTCTCTCCCACCAGCCTGGGCACCCCTGAGTCCAAGACTGTACCTCCTGACGACTGTGTCTCCAGCACCCAGCACAGCTCCTGGCACCGAGTAGGTGTCCAACGTGCTTGTTCAGTGAATGCATGTTGGGTGAATCAGCCCTATTAGGTTATCAGAACTTTCTTTACATGTGGAGAAACTGAGGCGCAGGAGAGGAACCCACTCCCAGGTGCCATGGCGAGGAAAGGTTGCCCCCGAGACAGGCTTCAGGCGAGTGGGGCTGGGGCACTCTTCAATAAAAGTGACTCAGCGGCTGGCGTGGGCTGTGGAATTTCTAAACATCCCCTCACATCCTGAGAGAGCAGGCGACGGGAGGGAGCAAGCAGAGGGAAAAGAGGAAGAAAAACAAGAAACTTGGGAGAAAGAAAGAGAGGAGGGAAAAAACTAAAATTGAAAACAGACGCACGCGTCCACCCTCCCGGCTCCACGCCCCCCCTCCCCTTCTCCAGCTGGGCCAATCAGAGGCCGCCCTGCAGCCTTTCCCCCAAAGTGGGGGGGCGGGGAGCAGGGAAGCCCACAGTGGTGTGAGCTCCGGGGGCTGCCAGCAGCCCGCAGTCCTGCCCATTCTGTCTGGGACCCAGGATCACTCTGTGAACAACTTGGACCAGGAGAGGAGGAGGACAGCAAGGAGAGAGCCAGGCCCCTCTGACCAGCTCCGCCGGGCGGCAGCCTGTGCGGAGCGGCACAGACAGCCAGACCCAGGGCGGCCCCTCCTGGCTACCCTGCTCTTCCCGAGGATGCTTTGGGCGTGAGGCCACTCCTCACCCCTGCAGCCCCCCACTCCCTCCCTTCTCCGGAGGCTCCGGGAGCCCACAACGATCCTTTCTGCCCTCCTATCCAGCTGCTTCCTCATTTCTGGCCAGCAAAGACTTTCTGATAACAGTGATCAGATAGGGCAGTGAGGAGGACTTCCTGGAGGGGGTGACAGCCCAGAGCCCGGGACCTTGACCACACCAGAAGGCATCAGCAGCAAGGTAAGTGCGTGTACAGGGGAAATCCCAACTCCTTGTCCTGTCCCCTTACCCCAGCCTGTGCCTTCTCAAGTAGTCAAAAAATGGAAAATATTTATAACAAAACCAGATGGGAGGAGACTGGAGGCTGTGGGCCACATCAGGGATGGAGGAACCTGCTTCCTCCTCTCTCCTGCTTAGGCTGCTTCTGGGGAGGGTGGCCAGGCCTCCTCAAGCCTGCTGACCCCTGTCCTCATCGAACAAACCCCAGGAGTTTCTGGGGTGCCATCCCCATTGGGGACCTCCAAAGCTCAACAGTGCCTGTTGGGGGCGGGGAGAGCGGGAGGGGAGTGGGAAGGAAATTGGGAAATGGCAAGCAGGGCACAAGGAAAGGGGACCTAGGAGGGGACAGAGGACCTCAGAGCCATAGCATAGCCCTGTCCCTGGGCCCAAGCCTGGTCCCTAAGAATCTGTCTGGCTTTAGGCCAGTCAGCCGCCAGGCAACCTCTGGGGATTTAAATGGATTTGCAAATTTTCCAGATTCCTAAGATGTCCTTCCAAACCCCCAGTGGCTGGGAAAGTTCGGAGAGGGGCCGGGGCTTCACAGGCCATGTTCATGCAGAGAGGGTTGGGGGCCTGGGACTCCAGGGTCAGATCTGGGGGCCCTTCTTTAAAGAAGGGGGGTCAGCTGTTGGGCTTTTTTTCCCCCTGGTCCCAGGCAGCTAGCTGCTCAGGCCTCCTGGTTGGTCATCTCCCTCCTTCCGCCCTTTCTCTGCTCTATCCTAAAACATGAATCGGATCCCAGTTCCTGCTGTGACTCTCCCAGGCCTGTAGAAAGCCCAGGCTCCTAACCATGTTGCCAGTGACTGACACACTGCCTGCCAGGACCGTGGGGAGTGCTTTATGAGTGTGATCTTGTGTACCGCTAACCAGCCACTCCAGAAGCAGGGACGGACTTTACTCCCCCTTACGTGTGGAGAACCGAGGCTCACAGCAGCAACAACTCTGCACCACACAGCCAGTGAGGAGCAGAGCGCTGGTAGACAGTGAGCTCCCTGCCCCATCACTCCAAACTTGGTCCTTGTGTTCCTTTTTCTCCCAGTCAGACCCCAGGATTCCCAGAAGAAATTTGCACAGTCTTGCCTCTGGACATCCCCTGCACTTTCCCTTCAAGGGTCCTTCCCACTCCACCTCCTCCAGGCAGCCTTCCCAGGTTCTTCTAGTCTTCCAAGTGCTCGCCTTGCCCTTCTCACCGGTGCCTTGTCGCTTGGCCCTTTTCCTGTCTGTGTTCTATTTGTACATCAGAGATCCTTCCGGCCCTGAGCTTCCCCATCTTGTGTTCTGTCCCTAAACTCCTCCTACCTGCAACGGGGCTGAGAAAATGTGCTGGTGAAAGGGAGGCGGGACTGGCTGAAGACCTTCTGTTCTCAAGTCTTCCCTCAGACACCCTTCCAGAACATCATGCAGTTCCTCCAGACAGCGTTTTTCTGTGTCAAACAGGGAGGGGTGTCCCCGCCTGCATCTGTGATCCCAAAGTGCACAGAGGCCTCTCGTGAGATCTGAAGTCATGCCGTCCTCCCCTGCCTCCGAGCTGTGGGGCCCTGAGTCCACAGCACTCAGAGATGGGAGGACCTTGTTGGTCACTGTCACCAAGTGCTGATCCCCGCCAGGCACAGAGCCCAGGGGGGTCGCACATGCCTTGTGACCCCCACAGCAGTTCTTTGGGATCAGTATTGCTCCCCCTGCTTTGCAGACAAGGGAACCAAGGCTTAGAGAAGCTAAGTGACTTTCACAGGGTCACACAGTAGAGTTGGTATTTAGGCCACGGTCTGCCTGAATCCAATGACTTAACCCCCTCGCTCTCCTGGTCAGAGGGGAGAGTCTCCATCCACCCACAGAGCTTCTCCCGGCTCCAGCACCTCCAGCCGCAGAAAGTTCAGCGTCAGGCCTGACCTGTTCCCAGGTCTGCTTGGCCCTAGCTTGGTCCTGAATGAAGGCCATCTGGTCAACACCCTCCCTTCAGCGGTGCTCCGGCAGCCCTCCCTCTTCTGCGGGAAGAAGAGCTGAGACTTGTAATTGCCCACAGATGTGGGGCAGCGGAAAGCACCGCAGATTCAGAGTCAGGAGACCTGGCGCTCGCCCTGGCTCGACTCAGATCCATTGTGTGGCCAACCTCAGACCTCGTGTCTTCTTTCTGCGCTGCGTCCACATGTGGAAGGCAGTGGGCACCGCGGGTAAACAATGCCAGGTTTGGGCATCAGTTGACCATGCATTAACCCTGATTCGGCTTCTGGCTGACTGTGTGACCCTGGGCCAGTGCTCTGCCTCTCTGGCGTCGGTCCCCAACTCTGCGAGCAGCAGGGCAGTATGTGAGCATGGTCCCTGCACTTCACGAGCTGGACCTAATGTCATTGTCTGAGCGAAGGCTGCTGCTCCCCCGCCTCCGGCACAGAACAACTTGGCTGTGAATTTGGTCTGCGATCTGCAAAGGGATATGCCCATGGAGGGGACCCGGCCACCTCGGGTATTCTAGAGGCTCACTTCCAGACTCAGTCCAGCTCTGAGACCGGCCGCCTTTGGGCTGAAGGAGGGCACTCTGGGTGTTTTGCTCAGGACAGGCTACTGAGTGTGGTAAAGAGGGAGGAAGAAATGAGAGGGTCCCCAGACATCTCTGAAATACATCCCCTGCCTATCCCCCATATTTTGCACAGGGTTCAGAACCCTGTGGTCAGTAGACCCTTCGAATGGGGGAGATTCTCCCTGTGTTCTGCAGTCCTCCATCCCCCACCTGTACCTCAGGAGCCTCCCCAGGGTCAGAGCTTGTAGCGCTGCCGCCGGAAAGCAGTGTGTACAGGATGCTGTAACAGGGACCAGCCCTTCGTGAGCACTTTCACTGTGCTTTATACCCATTGCTGAGAGCTTCGCTGCTGTCTTCCTCCGAGCTCAGAACAGGCATAGCTTTCAGTAAGTGCTTAAATATTTGCTGAACTAATTTAATCATCACATCAACCTCCAGGAGTAGACATAAACTCTCTCTGTTTTACATATGAGGAAATGCCCAGAGAGGTTAAATCAGTTGCCCAAAGTCCTACAGCTAGGATGCTGTGGGGCCAGGACTTGCACCTGGGTGTTTCTGACTCCAGCATCCTGATGAGAGGCTGGGAGGGGCCTGGGTCACCCCTAGGGATCCCGCATAAACTTTGAGAACGTGCCTCAGCTGTGGGGGCTCCTCAGAGTTCCAGAGGTGGTCCCCAGACCTTGGAACCCATCCTGTGTGCCTGTGAGTAAGTCAGTCCCTCTCTGGGCCTGTTTTTCCATCAGTAAAATAAGGAGCGCTGAATGAGATGATCTCTGAGCTCCTTCCAGGCCTAAAACAATTCCAGGATTCCAGGCCATGCCAGCCCAGGTTGGCAGCCACACAAGCCCTGTTGTGTACTCAGGGATCATGCATATTTAACTTCATGGTGAAAGGATTTTTTCTTACCCTTTTTCTACACGTTACCGAAAGCGGTCAGGATCGATGACCACTAATGGAAAACTGTTACCTGCAGTAACCAGGAAGAACTTTCGGATAATTACGAGCAGCCTGTTAACGCACTCAGTGTCTCAGTGAGAGGGCCCGTGTGCCTGTTTTCCTGGGATACTGAGAAGAAGGGTCAGGAGGGGTGCCTGTTAGGTGTGTGTGGATGCTGTGACTCTTTAGGTCCTTTCCAATGCTGCTGGCCTTTTTTAACCTCATATGCTCTGATTTCAAGAAGAAGCAAGGCTTTGGCCCATGGTGGATGGACAGAGGATGAGGTCCAGAGGCGAGAGAATGGGTGCAGAGGGGGTGTGGGACTCACACTTGTTGATTCCAGTGTGGAAATCCACCTCAAGTCCCTCCTAAAACTTCAGGCCCAGAGCCCTCAGGCAAAAGGGCTTCCTGAACCCTCAGGCCCAGACCCCAGGACCACCCCCCTTCCCAGATGCTTTCTGGATACCCCGCCCCCAGTCTAGTGCTGGTGGTTGAAAATCAAAGTGTATTGCTTGAGCTGCATTAATACCTTCTCTTCACCTCACTTCAGATCAGGGCTATTTGATGTCTCAGGTGCCTGAAACCTTTCATCTGCAAGAGGTACCAGCCTCTCCGCCCTGTGATGGAAAGGGTTGTCCCTTGGGAGGTGGAGGCAGCAAGGCCAGGGGGTCAGACTGTTCCTGAAAGTCACCAGTTCAACTTCCTTATTGTATGAGTGGAAAACCGAGGCCCAGGGAGGGGGAGGATGTACCTCGGATTATACAGATCCGTCGGCGATAGCACTGAGCCCAGGACCCAGCCTGCGGGACCTCTTCCCCTCCACGGGTTGTATCTTCACCACCCACCTCTGCTGTGCAGGCTCGGGCTCCAGCTCCCCCTGGGGTGAGGCCACAGGGCAGAGTTTGGGTTGAAGAGGAGCGTCAGCATCTCAACAAGTGGTAGGAACCCCCCTGGGTAGTTTTGTGAACCATAGAGCCTTTGGTCATGCGTCTCCTCCATTCTGGCCATAATTTCCTTTTATTTAAAATGGAGTGAGGGCAAACGAGTAGCACAGTGACCCCGGAGGTTCACTGAGCCCCTGAGAGCCCTGGCAGGCACAGAGAGGTGGATCATCAAACTGGACAGATGGAAGGACTGGTGGACAGATGGCCCCCCCTTTAGTCCTGGGAGCAAGGATGATTCCACCAGCATTCAACCTGCGCAGTCACAGAGGCCTCTGTGCTTAGAAGGCCCTGCACTTGAAATCCTTAATCATTTTCTAAAAATATTTGTCTTTATTAGTTTGAGAGAGAGAGGAAGGGAGAGGGAGAGAGAGATAGAAACATCAATGAGAGAGAACACCGATTGGCTGCCTCCTGCATGCCGCCCACTGGGGATCCGCCCACAACCTGGGCATGTGGCCTGACCGGGAATCGAACCAACGACTTCTTGGTGCCTGGGTCGACGCTCAACCACTGATCCACACTGGTCGGGCGAAATCCTTAATCATTTTATAACAAGGGGCCCTGCATTTTCATTTTGCATCTGGCCCACAAATTCCATAGCTGGTCCTGCCAGGGAGTTCAAGCTGGGTCTGAGATGGCTTTATCCCCCAAATTGGTCTCAGTGCCTCCACTGTCCCCATCTAATCCATGCCCTCCCGCAAAGTGCCAACCTGCTCCTGTCACTCTCCCTCGTGGAGGCCCCCCACCCATGGTGCTTGGAGTTGCCCCATTATGACTACCCAGCCAACAGCCAGCCCCAACCCTCACTATCGATGCCCTGAAAGTTCGTTTCCTTGTGCCTCCAGGGCAAAGCCCAAATCCTAACTTGGCACCCCAAATCTTTCCCGAAATGACCCCTGCCCTCCTTTCCTGCCCATCACCGACCTCTTTGCTGACGAGCCCCAGCTTCTAGCCTAGCAGATCTCTCTGCCATTTCTCCCAGATGCTTTGAGACCGCCCACTCCCCTCACTGCTCACACAGGACCCTGTGGAATGCCCTTCCCTGGCGGCACCCATCAGAGAACCTCACCTGAAGGTCTGCTCAGGCCACCCTCCACCTGCGCTGGAGTGATCATCATCGTGACAGTTAGCATCTCCTGCCACCGTGGCGTGGCGGTGCCTTTCACGTCACCTTTCACCCTGACCGCAGTGGAAAAGGAATCTCATGCCATTTCCCCGGAAATCGGGACCCAGGGAAGTTAAACTCAGAGGTCACACAGTTATGACGGAATAAGACTGGCACTTGGCACTGGATTAAGTGGCTTCGAGCTGGGATGGCTGCCCTGACCTGGCTGGGCCCCGTGCCCTCTCCATGTCCTGGGCGGCATCAGGCACAGCACACTGGCATCGGGGTTCCATTTGTTTGCTCTGCCCCTCACCAGCCTGTCCCATCACCTCCGTGGAGGAGAAGGGTCACCATCGCCTGCCCACACCATTTCCCCACCCGAGTGAGTTTGGAGTCATTAGGGGGCAGCTGAGGCCCCAGGCCTGAGGACCGGCAGAGCTGACCCCCATTGGCATTTGATCTCTCATGCTGTGTAAGCATCTATTGAGTACCTACTGTAAGCCTAATCCCTTCTTAGGAACTTGGAGACATCCCCAAAAATTGTTCGGTAGGTTTCCTCATATGTGGGAAATCAAATTAAGGGGCTAAGACAAAGGTACAGGAAAGAGCCTGTTGACAGACAGTGGATTGAGCAGGGCGGGGGTGGGGTGTCATTAGACCTGGGTTCTGGTCCTGGCTGGGCCTCTAAATCCCTGATTCCCTAGATGGAGAATCCCTGCCCCTGCCCCAGCTGAGCCTGCTGACCACCCCAATAACTATAGCAGCACCCCTTCCTGAGGAGCCTTCTGGGGAGGGCCCTTCCTGCCATCTCCTCTATCACGTCCACCCCTTTGCCGACAAGCTCACCAGCAGGGTCTTGGCCTGCACTCCAGGCCAAGTGAGCGAGTGAGTGACTTTCTCTCCCGTGAGTGAATAAAGAATAATGGTATCGTGACCACTGACTTGGCAGAGGGCTGTGTGCCAGGCCCTGCTCTAAGCCTTTTATTGTATTGACTCATTCACGGCCTCCACGAACCCCCACTTACAGATCAGAAAACCGAGGCCCAGAGAGGCTGCGTCACAGTGAATGGGAGAGTTGGGGGTGAATGGCGGAAGACCCGGGTGCAGGAGAAGACACAGAGACAGCGAGAGGGAAGTGAAATGTGGGAGCTCTCTCCCCTCCGGCTCTGCTGCCTGGGAGGGCTCTGAGGGGAATCTCAATGCTCCGTAATTGGCACCAATTAATAGCTAGCTCCCCAGGACCCATTGCGGGCTCTGGGCTGGTGGGAGAAGCCGTGTGCTGGTGGGTCAGTACCAATGGCCTGAGGCCTGCCTGCCCCTGCCCACTTGGCTCTGAGAACTCATTCTATTTGTGGCCCCCACCCCGGCCCAGGGCTGATCCGGGGCTGGCTGCAGCCCGGGGAACAGAAGGTTTGCTTGTCTGCGCCTGCCGCACCCCCACCCCCTCCCCAGCCTCAGCCTGGGACCCCTCTCAGGGGCTCCTTTGGCTGCCAGGGCCTGGCGCTCTCCGTTGCCATGGCACCGCCGGAGATGAGGCTCTGGGGGGTTGGGTGTGAGGCAGGGCGGCTGAGGGATGGCAGAGGCCTGGAACTGTAGCTGCAGAGAGAGGCCCAGGCTCTCTGCGAACAGTGGTAGGGGGTGCTGGGGCCCACGCAGGGGCAGGCCTGGACCCTGAGCATGGAAGGCCTGTGGCAGAGCGGGCCACACACCTAGGCCGACTGCCTGGACGCTCCACCTCAGAGCCTCGGTTTGGGCACTGCCGCTGCCAGCCCCGGCCGTACCCAGGAAGGACTCCTCTCCTAGGCCTATGTGCTGGCCCTCAGGCTCTGCGGTGACTTTGCAGAAGGGTTCTGAGATCCATCTGTAGCTTGACTTTCAAATTCCTGGGTGAGCTAGGGTAAGGCCCCTTGCCAAGCTGCACCTCAGTGAGGAGAGGAACAGGACTCTGACCTCTGAGGGTGCTTCTGTCCCTGGAACCCTGGTTAGGGTAAACCCATGTGGGAGTGTTTCTCTAGGAAAGACCTGCTACTGGGCAGGCCACAAACAGGCTAGCATGGCGGTTAAGAACACAGGTTTGGAGTTAGACAGGCCTGACTTTGCACCCCAGGTCCATTACTTACTGGCTGTGTGACCTTGGGCAAGTTACCAAACCTCTCTGAGAATCAGTTTCCTCCTCTGTGAAATGGGAACAATGATTGTACTCACCTCAAAGAAGTGTTGTGAAGATAAAACAGAAACTCCAGGTCATCTCATTTAGCAGAATGCCTAGTCCCAAATTAGGGGCTTCTGTTTGTTTTCAGATTGTGGGGCATCAGGACAACGGGTGAAAAGAAAGATGTCCTGGGTCGGTGGGGTGGTTGGGGGCAAGAAGCAGGACCAATGAGTAGAGGATACAGTGAGACAAATTGTGCTCAACGTAATGAAAATTTTCAAATAGCCTAACATCTGAGGATCCTAAACTGGCCAAGAATGGAATGGGCCTCAGGTGAGGTGGTGAGATCCCTGTCACAGGGAGGTATACAAGTGTAGGCTGGACAACCCCTTTGTTTGCAGAGAGCTTTGGGGAGATGTGAATAGGGAGTATTGATGGCCCCTCCCAACCCTAAGATTGTAGGGCTCTATGAAAGATGGCATGACTGTCTCCGCCCTTGTCTGCCAGCTTCAGCTTCGCCCAGCTGAAAGGGGGGCGCAGGCTGAAAGGGGAGATCAGGAAGCAGAGGGTGAAAGAACAAGGCTGCCGACTTGTATATTTAGCTCACACTGTGTGCCAGGCATGAGCTTGTCATCTTTGCCTCCTGCCTTAGAGAGGCTGTCAGCTGGGCATTGACCCTGTGTGCTCTGGGGTCAGTCTGCCCAGGATTGAGCACCGGCTTCATCGCTGGCCAGCTCTGCGACCTTGGGCAAGTTATTTAACCTCTGTGCCTCACTTTCCTCATCTGTAAAATGGAGGAGCAACACTGACCTCACGGATTGCTCTGAGATCGTTCACAAACGGCTCGGCCTAGGCGGTGGGAGAGATGAACTAAATCGAAGATCGCTATTATTATTCTTGTGGTTATTGTCAAGGTCTTCTACGTCCTTGTTCTTTTGTGAAGAGGTGTTGGGGGCCCAGATGGGATCTAGAGGACTCTGACCCAGGGATCCACTGGGCCTGGGCAGAACCAGGCCATGTGGCCGGAGGGTGGCTGTGGGGATGAGCAGGGAGGCCAGCGAGGCGCCTGAGGAGGCAGGAAGTGTTGGCTCCGCAAGCAGGTGGACGGCATGCAGCTGGCCTCCCTCACTGACCTCCTTCTCAGGCCGGTTCCCAGGCCCCCTCCTCTGGGTCACCAGCAGCCGTGAGGCACACACTGAGTGTTTTCCCACGAACTGTTCCAAGTAGCGGGGCCTGCATGGCTCCCCTACCCCCAAGTGCTCACACTCTGGCGGTTGAGGGGGTGTGCAGTGGGAGGGGGGCTCAGGCTGAGGGGGATCAGTTCGTTCTTTATCAGCCTGGCTCCGATCCAGACAGATGTTTCATTTTATTTTGAACTTCCAGAAAATAGGTCATTTCTTTCCATTGTGTCTCTGGGGAGGCCTCCTGGGGAGAGGAGCACAGAGTGAGTGACGAGTGTGGGGGCCTCACATGGGCCCTGGGGAGCTGGGAGGGCAGCGACCTCCCTCTCCCTCCATCATGATGAGCTGTCTGCAGGGCCAGGATGTGAAGGTTCTTAGAGGCTGGGCAAAGAAGCTGGCCTCTGACAGCTGTACCCCCTTCTCCATGGGGCATGCGTGTCCAAGCCCTCAAGTGGATGCCTGAAACCCCAGATAGTACCGAGCCCTAGATGTTCTGTTTTTCCCTATACATACGTACCTATGGAAAAGTAATTTATCAATTAGGCACAGTAAGAGAGTGACAACAATAAGGAATAATAAAATCGATCGATTATAATGTACTGTAATTCGAGTTCCGTGACTGCGGTCTCTTCCGCTGATAACTGACTGATGATAACCGAGACGGCTGCTGATGACTAAGGGAGCACGCAAGCGTGGAGGCGCTGGGCGAAGGGACGATCACATCCTGGGTGGGATGGAGGGGACGGTGCAAGATGTCATCACGTACTCAGAACGGTGCGCAGCTTAAAACGTAGGAATTGCTTATTTCTGGAATTTTTTCACTTAATCTTTTCAGACTGTGGGTAACAAGCCACGGGGAGCAAATGTGCGAATAGGAGGTAATAAGAGGACTGTGCCTCGGAGGTGATGGAGAGCCACAGAGGTGCTAGGGAAGGACGTGGTTAGATGGGTAGTTCAGGAAGGTTGAGGTGTGAGAAGAGGTGGGAGGGGACAGGCTGGAGGTGGGACAGGCAGGAGGAGGTGTGGTGGGGCAGCCAGAGGCTACCATACTTGTGCTGGTGGGGGCAGGAGTGGGGGGTCAGAATGATGGTCCATGAGACTGGCACTGTTCTTGTACTCACATGACTTCCAAAACAGCTAGAGCCCGTGCCAGGCCCCAGCTTACCGATTTCTGCTACTTTGTTTGGGGCGTCCCGCAGGTGCGTGGAAACATGAAGGTCCTCTGGGTCTAGGAGCAGTGTGGCAGGGTCAGGCCTGGTGAGCAACTGCATCCCTGTGTGATCTGAGCCTAGCTGCTCTCCCTCTCTGGCCTCAGTGTGGTCCTGAGCCTGTGGGGAGATTCACGGTGGAGGGGTGGAGTGCCAAGCCTTCCCCAACAGATAGGATTGAGGGGCGCAGGTGGGAGCCTCAGTCCCTCCCCAGGAGTCTAACTCCCACTTGTAACGGTCTCCTCACCCAATGGACCCTGCTCTCCTGCCTGGCTCCCACGCTGCAGCATCACAACTACCTCTCAGTCCACTCAGGGCAAAGCTACGCGGGCCACACTCTCTGCCACGCCCAGCCTCTGCCGCCGCTCTCATACTCTCAGCTGCTGGCGGGAGGACTCAGTCTCTGGCTCCAGATGCCTCTTGCCCCCACACACTCCCAGGCCTGGAGCTGGCTGCCGTCTCCGAGCTGAGTCATGACATCCTGGCTAGGGCCCCTCCCCAGCACCCCACCCCCACCCCAGCATTCCAGCTCAGTACAGCCGCGTTCCAGAGCAGGGTCCTGAGAGCCACACCATGTCAGCCCTGCCCACCCCCTGTACAGAGGGGGAAACTGAGGACCAGAGAGGGGCAGGACTGTACTACAGGTGGATGACAGAGCAAAGACGAGAACCCACATCCCCGTACTCCCAGCCGGGGATCTGTCTGTCCCCTGCAGTTTGTCCCAGAGGCTGTGAAGTGCTCCCGGTGTGGAGGACAGAGGACCAGCCTGCTGGTCAGGAGACTGGAGTGTGTCCTGTTCTGCCAGCATCTGAACAGATCGCTCCTGTGACACTTCATTCCTTTCCTGGCTGGTGCAGCGCAGGAGAAGTGACCTTGACACAAAGGCCTGTGTATGGCACAGAGGGTGGGGGTCCTGTGTGTGGGGAGGGCAGCAGCTGTCGTCTGAACCCCGAGGCCCTGAGCCACCAGACCCACATCCGCGGCAGTGATGAGGCGAGGGCTGCCCAGTGAGGTGAGCTTCAGCTCCCCACTGGCCACCTGACCCAGTCAAAGCACGGGGACCCTCTTGTCCTTCTCTCGGGCCGTTTCCTCATCTGCACAATGGGCCCGAGCAAGGGGGTGGGGAGACAATGATCCCTGCGGACCGCGGAGCTCTGACATTCCAAGACTAACCCCACGACCCCACGGCCAGGCCTCCTCCTCCTTCTGGTATCTTATTTATTCAGAGCATCCCTGGCACCCCCTCCTCCTCCTCAAAGCAGGGCTCCCTCCCATCCCCGTCTTGAGGCTGTTTGTGCCCAGCCTGCTCCCTGCTGGCAGACTGTGTCCCTCTGTCCCTTCAGGTGCCCACAGCCCCTCCACAGCCTCAACCAGCCGGTGGCAGCCCTTAATCCTGCCCCTTCAGTCCACTCTCGTCTCGGAAAGCGGCGCTGTCCCCACTTACCCACAGCAAGCCAGAAATAGGGGTGGGCTCACCGATGACACCTCTCTCTTCAGCCCCCAACATCTAAGCAACAGGCTGTAGTTCTCAGCTAGATAAACCTCAAGCCCATCTGTTTCTATCGCCCCGCCCCCCAGCTCAAACCTGGTGCACAGAGTGGAGCCGAGCTCTCCGCCTCGGTGCTCTCTGTTCCCTGTTCCCAGGCAAGTTCCTTGCGTGCTCCCTGCCTCAGTGTCCCCAACCCAAACAGGAATGATCATTGTCTCTGTCTCACAGAGTTGGCCAAGGAGCAAGCGCGTCCATGCATGTCAAGTGCTTAGGACAGCACCAGGCGCAGCAAACGCAGAACACGCTGGCTCTGTGGCCGGTCTGTGCACACACATGGATGTGTTCCGGGGAGCCTGGGGTCCTGTGTGCACACGCGCTGTCTTCACGTTGTATGTGCACAGGTTGTTTGTCCTGGGTACACATGTGATGTGCCACATACGCGTGCACCTCCGGTGGGCACTGAGAGAGCACACAGGCGCCAGCTGGTGCTGTGAATACGTGTGCTGGGCACCGTGGGAACTGCACGGTGCGTGTTTTGTGTGGGTGTTGCGTGCACATGTTGAGTGCCTGCGTGAGGGCCGGCACACACATGGTCCGCTGTGCACGGATGTGTTTCCGAGAGTGTGTGAACGAGTGCGTAGGCAGGAGTCTGTGCTGTGTGTGCACGTGCTCGCGGTGTGCAGGCCCCCCCGCTGGCAGCCGTGCAGGCCCCCCTCCCCGCTTGCTGTGTCGTGGGAGCCTCAGGACCCTGAGGGAGAGAGGCTGCTGCCGGCGGATGTGGCCAAGATGGGCTGGATTTATTTAGATTAAGGCGGTGGGAAAGGAGCGGAGACTCGTGTGTGCAGGAAGGAGCGAAGGCTGGGGCTCTGAGAAAGGTTCCCCACGCATGCTTGCTCCCCTGGACTCGAGGTCCTCACTCTGCTCCCCCAAGGGGGTCCCTCTGATTCACTGTGAGGAGCTGGGTAATGACCCCATCTTTGGACCTCTGTCCCCAACCTGGCCAAGATAGGAGGAATCATGAGGGCTTCCTGGCACTCACCATTCTCTTCACGGGCAAAGGGGGGACTCCCTGAGGGTCCCCTTCCTCTCTCTGCTTCAGGGGCCACCCCAGGCAGGACAGAAGGACAGGTAGGGGCATGTCTGTTCCCTGACTGTAACACTCACCTGGTCCCCGATGGCTCCTCCCTGGAGCACAGCCCTCCCCCTGAAGAAGGGGAGCATCACAGGAAAGCTCACCCCCCAGTCCGCCGTCTGGGCCTCTCTGGGCCTTGGAAGCCTCTGGGAAGCCCAGAGAGGCCCACGAGGCCCTGGGTGGACAGCTGGGGGTGTAGGGACTCATCCGAGATGGCCCAGGAAGTCAGGTCCATGGGCCTCAAGAGGCACTCTGGTCCTTCCCAGTCCTGTGGCCCGTTGTCCATGCCCCCTCCTGGGTTTCCCTATCACCAGTTCATTTGTCGGAACGTCAGCTGAAAAACTGAAGCCCAGACAAGGAAACAACTCATCAAACTTCACACAGCCAGTCTGTGACCACATGGTCCAGGAAATTCAGTCCATGAAATGAGATGGGTTATTCTCACATGACTCCAGCCTCAGAAATGCAGCCCCCTTCTTCTCACTGGGCCCCCCACCCCACCCCAAACAACCCAGCAGGAATAATAGTGCCTAGAGCCTTCCCCTTAGAACAGGGATGGTTCGTTGGGATGACCCACCCGGATCTCTCCCTGTGTGGACGGAGACACAGAGTCCCAGGGACAGCATGGGGCTTGCTCAGTCTCACGGTGGGTCTGAGGCCCCTTGTGACCAGAGTCAAATGCCCGTTTCGTAAAGAGAGAAGCCAGTCTGCGATCCCTGGGACATCTGTACTCTCCTCACCATGGCTACACTTTCCCCGAGCTCCTTTGGCCAGCTTATCCTTACCCCACAGCCTCATTCGTCTGCCTTTTTGCTGTGTGACTGGGCCATGATTCTGTCCGTCTCTGGGCCTCTGCTGCCCAGAAGACCCCTCTCAGCTGAGAGTCTCAGAAACTCTAAGCCACCCCCAGGCCAGCAGGAGAGGAGCCAGGGTCAGGGGCTGCTAGCCCGGGGGGGGGGGGGCAGCCCACACGGCCCAGCCTCCGGAGCCAGGCCAGCCCCACTTGCAGTGACCTCCCTTGTCCAGGCCAGCCGACCAAATTCCTCCTTTAGAATAATAAACAGTGTGGCCAGCCAAGGAGGCTGAGAGGGGAGGGGCCGGGAGGCTGAAATGACCCCCTCCCCCAGCCTGGGCTGCTAATGATTTTCTTTGGCTGAGATCTCTGGCAGGAAGGGGGGAGTCAGAGGGGCACCCACAGAGGGGCAGATGGGCCTCTGTGGGGGCTGCTGGCTCCACCATGGCGCTGCTCCCTCCCGCTGAGGGAGGCCTGGCATCCAGCTGGAGGGGCCGGGGCAGGAGGGATGGGAGAAGGGCTAGGCTTTCCGTCTGGAGCGATTGGGAGAGGGGAGAGGGGAGAGGGGAGGAATGAGGGGACCCTCAGGCAGGCTGCTCTGAAGGGTTAGGGAGAAGGAGAAGAGCAGCTTCACTCAGAGAGCTCATTGGGGTGCTGGGCAGAGCTGAGACCGAGGGTCCACAAGCCAGGATCCCTACCTCTGCCCCACAAACACAGCGCTGTAAGGGGTACACTCAGCATCATCCCATTCTGAGACCTGGAGACTGAGGCCACAGATACAGCGATGGCACAGAAGGTAGCCCTGCTGGGGCTCGGACCAGGTCCCCTGGCCTTGGACTGGAAACTACCAGGGGTGAGGTTGGGGTGCAGTAGGGGGGACCTGGGTGTGGCCTGAGGAGTAGGCCAGGCTGGGCAGCCGCTCAGGGAAGTCAGCAGACCCACAGCACCAGGAGGCTCCGCGCTGCCTTGTCACGTGGCCACTGCCCACATTTCTTGCTTCGTGACCCCCATCACTTCTGGTCTCCTTCCCGTCCAGGCTGCAGGCAGACCCTCGCAAGCCTGGCTACTGGTGGTGACTTGGGATCCTTGGATGGGGCGGCCACAGTCAGTTATAGAACCGAGACCCGCCCAATTCATTCTGTCTTCCAGTGAGTGTCCCTGCTTCTGATTCTTCGTCTCCATCACTGTGTCCCCTCTCTCCGTCTGTGTCTTTGTCTCTCTCTACCTTTCTCAGTCCAGGTCTCTCTGTCTCTCCCTCGGACCAGCTCTGCTGGGTAACCTTGGGCAAACGTCTTTTCCTCTCAGAGCCTCAGTTTCCCCATCTGGACACGAGGGCTGGGGGCTTGGATTCAGTGGTCTCCCCGGGCCTTCCAAGGCTTGCTGTGCAGTGGGGCCTCCCAGGGACCCAGCCCCTGGCCCCTCTCTCCTGGGCCTCCTTGTGCTGCTCAGGACCAAGTAAAGGGGGCCAGGCGTGGGGGTGCTCCCCCCACATTCCACAGCCCTGACTCCCCCGCTTCCCTTCCCACAGCCACCTCCACTTCCTGTTGTGCTTGCGGAGCTGTGGGAGTTCTCTGGGCTCTGGCTTACCCCCTCCTTCTCCTCCAGGCCTTTCATCACACTTTCCCAAATATTTGTCCTGGCAGATAAGAGCCTGGTATTGGAACTGTCACCCGGAGGACAGGCTGTTAGAGCTGGCGGGCCTCTGGACACCATCCAGCCAAGTCCCCGCCCCACTGTACTTACAGAGAAACTAAGGCCCAAAGAGGTGGGGGCTCAGCCAGGGTCACCAGAGAGGTAGAGACAGAGCCAAAGGAAGGCCAGGCTCCTGAAGGCAGAGCCTAGTGCAGCGGGAGGGGATCTGTGGTCACGGGGACCCTCTCGGCTATGGGTAGCCTTTGACTTTGGCCCCATGGACGTGAATGGCTCGGGCCGGGGCTTGCTCTGCAGAGCCCAGATTCGAAGATGGGCCCTGGCATTGCTTCTGCCCGCCCTGGGCCCTGACTGACCCTGTTTAACCCTGCAGGACACCATGCTGCTCCTGAGTGCAATGCCAGCTCCTGTGCTCAGAGGTAGGTAGGCTGGGGGCAGGGGTGGGCCCGGGGAGTCACTGAGCAGGACCCTGGCTGGTAGGGGTGGCGCACGCGAGCACCAGAGCCTGGGATCCCAGGGGCACTGCTATGCTTTCGAGCCTCAATTTCCCGCCTTTCCAGTGGGTCTCAGTGGGGGCCACCCCTCAGTTCACAAACCTCAGTGGACACCCCGCTTGCCCGAGCCTTCAGCTCGAACGCTTTGCTTGGCCTTCCATACCCCACGCCCCTCCCCAGCTGTCCCCACCCCACTCACTCAGAGTCGCCCACAGCATCGGTCCGGCCGGTCTGCTTCCGGTCTGGGACTGCTATCCTGCCCGGACCCCTTAC
The DNA here is from genome assembly GCF_014108415.1 of Molossus molossus. Lineage (NCBI taxonomy): Eukaryota > Metazoa > Chordata > Mammalia > Chiroptera > Molossidae > Molossus > Molossus molossus. Next base: position 22,893,830 of record NW_023425377.1, read on the forward strand.
TGGCTGCGAACTCCCGAGTCCTGGCCGGGCTTCTCTCAGCACACCCTTCCCTCACTCCTGCCTGGCACACGCAGCTGGCCAGGCACTCAGTGGTCACTGGCAATCGATGACTAGGTGACAGCTTACCTGAGGATGGCTGATTGGCTGGGGGCTGTGGCTTATAGAATCCTTCCCCAGGGGATGTCAGCAGGACAAGTGGAACCAATCACTTGACAACCCCCAACTCCTGTCCCCTTGAGTTCCCAGGGGCCTCAGCGTCTCTCCTGCCCCGGTCTGCCCAACTCTGAGCTCCCTGCCCCGCCCTCCCCGAGCAGGGCCACCCCTGGGCTTTGGGCAGAACCTGGGCAGCTATGGCAGCTGTAGGGAAGAGGCTCAGAGAGCGACCTGGGAACTAATGCAGGAACTGGAGGCCGGGAATTGCTTCCCGAGGATTTCCTGACCCCTTGTGAGAACATGCCCACAGCCTTCAGCTGCCGGCTGAAGGGCTCCAAGGCGGGGGGCCGACAGGCACTGACATCAGGAGGCCAGGAGGCCCTGGGGACCGGGCGCTGAGCCACCAGGCCTCAGAGTCATGGGTTCCAGTCTATGTTTGGATTGGGGAGGTGTGTTTTTCAAGGGCTGTGCATGTGTCAGTTCTGGGGAGCGGTGTGGAGGGCCTGTGCTCTGACATCCGACGCCTCCTCTCCCCAAGGCCAGGCGCTGCTGCTGCCCCTGCTGTTGTTGCTGGGACCACAGGCCTCCGGAGGTCTGGTCATCACACCTCCAGGGCCAGAATTGGTCCTCAATATCTCCAGCACTGTGGTTCTGACCTGCTCGGGTCCAGATCCAGTGGTGTGGAAACGGATGTCCAAAAAGCTCCCACAAGAAATGACCAAGACCCAGGACGGCAATTTCTCCAGCATCCTGACGCTGACCAATGTCACTGGGATAGACACAGGAGAATACCTTTGTACCTATAATAACTCCCATGAGCTGGAGGCTGGTGAGCAGAAACGGCTCTACATCTTTGTGCCAGGTAAGGCCCTGCCCTGTGCTCACTCCCTTGCACAACTGCAGGCATCTGGGGAGGCTCAGAGAGCGCTTCAGCGACACGGTAAAACAGCCAGCTTAGAAATGCAGACAAATCATGGAATCCAGCCTGGCTCAGTCCGGGAGTATGTGCACTCCCACCCCTTGGTCTGAATATCTATCTGCTCCCTGCCAGCCCCCCCCCCCCATTCCTGGGTCCTAAGAACTCTGCATTCTTAGCTGGTTCCAATATGCTTCCTCATTCTCCAAGCTCCAGGTACTAGCTGCCCTTCACCTGGTGGCTTTCCCGCCCTGCTACTGTCCATACCAAATGTTAAAGTTAGAAGGGCGTCCTGGCCAGTTTGGCCCAGAGGTTAGAGCATTGGCCTGTGGATCAATGAGTCGCGGGTTCGATTCTGGTCAAGGGCACGTATCTCAGTTGCAGTTCGGTCCCCAGCCCTGGTTAGGGTCGTTCAGGAGGCAACCGATCGGTGTGTCTCTCTCACATCGAATGTTTCTCTCTCTCTCCTCCTCCCACTCTATCTGCAGATAAATGGAAAAATCTCATCGGGTGAGGATATTTTTTTAAAAAGTTAAAGCTAGAAGGGACTTCTGAGAGCATCCTTATTCTGTAATGGGAACACCAAGGCCTAGAAAGGGATAGAGGCCCGCTCGAGGTCATACAGCAGTTGAGGGGCAAGCCAGAAACCCAGCTCCCCCTGACCTTCATTTTTGCCTCCCAACCCTGGCAGATCCCACCATGGGCTTCCTTCCTATCTACCCCGAGGAATTATTCATCTTTCTCACGGAAGTAACTGAGACCACAATCCCATGCCGAGTGACGGATCCACAACTGGTGGTGACCCTGCATGAGAAGAAAGTGGATGATCCACTGCCCATCCCCTACGACCACCAACGTGGCTTCTTTGGGACCTTTGAGGACAAGACCTATGTCTGCAAAACCACCATCGGGGACAAGGAGGTGGATTCCGACCCCTACTATATCTACAGCATCCAGGGTGAGTCCCCTTTCTGGCCTGATGCTCAGCAGAGGCAAGTGTGACCATCCACAGAAGTATAGCCCTGTCCAGTTTACAAAGTGTGCTGTTCCATTTTCCACGGGATTCTCATGACAGCTTTCAAAGGCAGGTCATGTGTCTCCATTTTACAGACGAGGAAACTGAGGCTCAGAAAGAGGAAGGCAATTGCCCAGGGTCAGTGGGATGCATTAGTGGGGAGGGGGTGGGATACAGTGGCGGGCAAAGGCAAGGCTTTGGAGCCAGCTGGGTTTCCATCCCAGCTCTGCCACTTCTGCCTCAGTGACTTTGCACAAGGCACACTGCTTCTTCTGCTGCGAAATGGGATTATGGTAAAGATTAAATAAAACAGAAGATGGAATGTATCTGGTACATGGTTATGTTCAATAAATTGCCTGGAGAGTACTTTGATTTCCAGACTGTTTTTCCTTCTGGAATGTCAGCTCCACTTGGACAGAAATTCTGTCGTGTTTACTGCTGAAGCCCCAGTGCCTAGAATAGGACTTGGCATAGAATGGATGTTAAATAAATAAATATTTGTTGAATAAGTGAATCCTCCACACCAGTCATCCCTTCCCTCTCTGGACTCTGACCCCATCCCCAAACTGAAGTGCTGGTAGCTGGTGGTGACTTCCTCAGACCTAAGCCAGTCTCTCTCCACCAGCATCATCCATCAATGTCTCGATGAATGCAGTGCAGACTGTGGTTCGCCAGGGGGAGAACATCACCATCACGTGCATTGTGACTGGGAACGAGGTGGTCAACTTTGACTGGACGTACCCCCGTGAGGAGGTAATGCTGGGTAAGGGATTGGAGGAAGGGCCAGGCAGGGATGGATATCTTGAGTGGCAGCCTGACTTCTTGGATGCTTCCTGATTTGGGGGACTTGCCGCACCTGTCCCTGCAGAGTGGACGACTAGTGGAGCCGGTGACCGACTTTGACATTCCCTTCCACATTCGCTCCACCCTACACATCCCCGGTGCCGAGCTCGGCGACTCAGGCACCTACATCTGCAATGTATCTGAGAGTGTGTACGACAATCAAGATGAAAAAGCCATCAATGTCACCGTGGTTGGTAAGTGCCTTGGGCTCAGCCCCAACCCTCACTCTGAGCTGGACCCACATCCTGTCACAACCCTGAGATACCGTCAGCCACATGTCAGCCCAGCTTAGCCACAGTGCCAACCAAAGCTCCATTTCCAGGAGAAACCCAAACCAAACTGCAGTGCCAACCCAAATTCCAACCCTAATCCCTTCTAAACGTTCCTCCTCGCCAGAACCCAGGCCCCAACCCAATTTCTAATCCCCGCCTGTATCTCAGACCCAGGCAGCCCCAGCCCTAAATTCAAACTGAAACTCATCTCAGCCCCAATCCTGCGCCATACTGGCCCAGTGAGAGCTACACCTCCAGTCTCAACCTTCAACCCAGCCTGCAAACCTGCATCAGCCCCAAGTTCGGCCAAGCCCCAGCCCCAGCCTCAGCCCCAACTTCGATCCCAGCTCCGGGACTTCCTAAAGCCTGAGGCCCTGCCTCCAGAAGCCCCGCCCCCAGGCCCGAGCGTCGGTGGCCCCGCCCCTGACCGCCGCCCCTTGCAGAGAGTGGCTACGTGCGCTTGCTGCGGGAGCTGGACGCTGTACAGTTCGCGGAGCTGCACCGGAGCCGGACGTTGCAGGTGGTGTTCGAGGCCTACCCGCCGCCCACTGTCATGTGGTTCAAGGACAACCGCACGCTGGGCGACTCCAACGCGGGCGAGATCGCCCTAGCCACTCGCAACGTGTCCGAGACTCGGTGAGCGCCGCTTGCCCACTCCATTCTTGAAGTTACGGCCTCCAGCCGCCAGGCAGCCCACCGTCTTCAGCTACTCGACACTCCGAGGCCCATCGTCCCTGAGAGCTACTACGTGCCAGGCACCGTGCCCGGTGCTGTGCCAGGGCCTGGGGATGCTGCAGACCACAGGGCACACAGTTCCATGCCGCCTAGAGTTTCCTGTCCAGTGGGGAAACAGACACTGTTGGGATGAGCACCTAGATGTGTGGTTGTCCTTGTGATGGGTGGAGCCATGGGGCAGCTGAGGAGAGAACAGCAGGATGATGAGGAGGAGTGTCAGGCAGGCCATTCCACCTCTGCATGGGTGGGCAGCCCCGAGGCTGGAGAGGGGCCGGCTGACCTGAGGTGCCCTATGTTAGGATACAGCAGTGTCAGGCCCTTCTGAAGAAGAGATGCTGAGGAGGAGGGAAATGGTGCTATCCCTTCACCCCTCCCCCACCCCTGCTAGCCCTCCCTCTCGGCTCAGTGGAGCTGCCTCTGGGTGGGATCCAGGAGACGAATTCTGTGGGTGTGGGTCCTGGCTCTGCTACGGGACCTGTGTGACCTTGGCAAGCCCCTCCGCCTCCCCGGGCCTGGTCTGTACAAGGAGGGTGGGGAGGGCTGTACGAGTTCTTCCAGCTCTGACCGCTCGGTCTCCTGGCCTGGCCTGCTCCCCAGGTATGTGTCAGAGTTGACACTGGTGCGGGTGAAGGTGGCCGAGGCTGGTCACTACACCATGCTGGCCTTCCACGAGGACGCTGAGGCCCAGCTCTCCTTCCAGCTGCAAATCAATGGTGAGGAGCCCTCCACCCTTCTTTCCTCCCTCTCACCTCCCACCCGTCTCCTCTCCCTCCCTGCACTGTCCACCCACCCACAGGAGGGGCAGGAGAGGGAGCCCGGCGCTCAGGAGACACGGTTCTCCTCTGAGCTCCGACACTGACCCACGGCTCTGTACACACCCTTCTCTGGGCCTCAGTTTCCCCAGCTGCAAAAGTTGGCCACTGGGCTAGAATGGTATTTGTAGGGCTAGAAAACCTCAGGCATTCATGTGCCAAGGCTGAGACTTTTCCTTCTCACATACCACTGACGCTACACTACTAATTACATAGATATTGAGCAACTGCAGTGTGGCAGCCTGTTCAAGGTTCTTGAGGCCCTGCTAGTGGGGGAAGACAAATATTCAACAGTAGGGGCAAACCCCCAGCAAATCATGTGGCAGGTTAGAGGGTAACAAGTACCGTGAAAGAAAGGGAAAAGGCTGTGGGGTGGGGCTTGGGGGAGGATTGAGAGTTCTGGGGGCAGGGATGCAGACTGCAGGTGAACATTCAATACGAGGAATGGCCGTGTGAAAACTGACCTCAAAAGGTGAGCAGAACATAAACAGCAGTGATGGGGTTGGCCTCCCCGAGATGACAGTTGTGTGAAGACTTGAAGAAGGTGAGGGCATTAGCCAAGTGGCTACGTAAGGGGAGGGTGGACCAGGCAGTGTGAAGACAGGAGTGAAGGCCTGAGTGGCTGGAACAGTGTGATGGGGAGAGAGGTGGGAAATGAACTCAGAGCTGGGGCAAGGTAGTTAAGGTGTTGGGGGGGTGATGATTGTATAGGTCACGATGGGCTCTTCTTTTCCTGTGACTGAAATGAAGAGTCACTGCAGAGTTTTGAACAGAGGAATGACATGATAGTGACTTCATGTTTTGTCAATTGACTTTCTAAAAATTTATTTTGAAAGATAATTTAACCTCTCGATCGGAGGTGGAAAATCACTGTTACATGTCATAAATATAAAGCAACCACTAGATAAACTCCAAGACAACAAAACAATGCTATTTAATTCTAGCTCCAGGCTCTGGCCTTCCCGGGGCTCTGATCCGCAGCCTGCTCTTTCTTTGTTAAAAGGGAAGATTAGCAAGTCTCAGAGAGGTGTTAAAGACAGACTAGCACCCTACTGGGCTTTCCCTTTGAAGTACCCAGAAGGGGAATCCGCCAGTTTTCACACGGCGATTCCTAGTACTTAATGTTCACCTGCAGTCTGCAGCACCCCTCCCCCCAAAGGAGACTCTGGGCCACGTCCTTCCTCCCTGAGGGTCTTTCTCACCGTCTCCTCTCACCTTCCGTCCTCCTGGCCCCTTGCCTTCTCCTTGCAGTGCCTGTCCGTGTGCTGGAGCTGAGTGAGAGTCATCCTGCCAATGGGGAGCAGACGGTCCGCTGCCGCGGCCGGGGCATGCCTCAGCCTCACCTCATCTGGTCTACCTGCAGTGACCTCAAAAGGTGAGCAGCACCTCTGCCTCAGTCTCTCGAGGTACCCACAGCTGGCTGGAAGGACCCACTGAAGGTCATGTAGTCCAGCCCCTTCCTCTGGGCACATTGTTCCAGGCTAGAGTCATATCCTAGAAGATGTGGCTTCGTGGAGATGGCTTGCGTGACCTGAATTGCCCCTTTTCCTTACCTTGACTCTGAGGGTCAAACGAAGGAAATGGATTTTGTGGAGTAGGCGCGCCCCCTGCTGGTCAGTTATGGGTACCGCAGGAGAACCAGCTCAGGACCAGAAGGTGGGAAGTAGCAGACTAAGATGCTCATGTTCTCCTTATACCACAACTTGGTGGCACTGCCTGCTTTTGGCCTCAGTCTCCCCGCCTGCAGAGGGCAGAGACTGGAAGCTGATGGCTGGCTCACTGGGCAGGTGTCCGCGGGAGCTGCCGCCCACGCTGCTGGGGAACAATTCCATGGAGGAGAGTCAGCTAGAGACTAACGTGACGTACTGGGCGGAGCAGCAGGAGTTCGAGGTGGTGAGCACGTTGCGCCTGCACCGCGTGGATCAGCCACTGTCCGTGCGCTGCACGCTACGAAACCTGCTGGGCGATGACACGCAGGAGGTCATCCTGGTGCCACAGTGTGAGTTGTTTTGCCTTAGTGGCCCCCCACTCCCCTCGAGCCTGTGCCTGTGTGCCCACAGCCAGCCAGAGAAAGTGTGTCCGTGGACACTCAGGAGCTTTGTGAAACCCACCAGAGTATATTCTTACAGACTTACACAACAACACAGTATTGGCATACCTGTACATCCACAAGTATATGTCTATAAACCATGGCTATGAATAGCAAGCACTATCTCCTTATGCCTAGTGTATGTACACTATGTGTATGTCCTAAGCCATGTGCATGAGCATGCCTGACCCTTGGACATGGGTGCAAACCCTTCAAATGTAGATTTGTAAACCACGTAATGAAGAATGCACTCAGATACACATGTAAAGCCACGAGTATATGTCTATGCTTGTACATGTGGGTGCACAATCCCCATACAAGTGTGAAGACAGTGCATGTACAATTTCTGTGCATGTGTGCAAACTGGCATAGTGCATGTCCATAAGCATAGAGAAGAGAGGTAAGCCACAGCCTAGCCACCAGGAGCCTGCATCTGATCTGAAGCTATGGCAGACAGTCCACACTGACCCCTGCAAGGGCGGAAGGGGTAGGGAGGTCAATAGTGATCTGAGCAGGGGGTACTTATTGACAGACATGGGGTATTTATGGGAGAGACTGAAGGTTTGACCCAGAGGGAGAAGCTGAGGGTCTGACATTATAGGCTGTGGAGAGGAGTGGGAAGGGGCTTCTGTTCTGGGATGGGTGGGCAGACAGGGATTTGTGGTACCAGAGGTGGGATGAGGAAGGCAGCTGCCAAGTGCCCTGTTGGCTTACGGCCAGCTCTTGTCTCTGCCTCCAGCCCTGCCCTTCAAGGTGGTGGTGATCTCAGCCATCCTGGCCTTGGTGGTCCTCACGATCATCTCCCTCATCATCCTCATCATGCTCTGGCAGAAGGTAAGCGCCACCCTTGCCTAATGGATACAGACTGGCACACCATTGTATGGTGTGGCTGCCCCCTGCTGTCCGTGAATCCTGCAGGATTTGGCCATGTCTGGCCATGTCAGGCCCAGCACGGAGTTCAGGTGTGAAATGATATAGAGTAATAATGCTGGATGTCTGAGCTGCCTCCATCCCCAGCAGCCTGGGCCAACATGGGCCTGGCCTAGGCCACCAGGGTTCCCCTGTCTGGGTCCTGCACAGACATCATTCCTGCCCATCCCAGACACAAGGTGTGGGACTGCTGGGTAGACTACCTGGGCTGCAGGATTCTTCCAACTCTTACCCACAGAGACTCCAGGATTCCTCTGAATTGCGTTCTAATCCTGTCACTCTGTAATTTTCATGTTCTGTTCTGAGATTTCACCATTCTATGCTTCTAACATTTTAAGATTCCTGAATTAGGATTGCAGGGCCCCATAGCCTGTCTTCCTAAGAGTCCAGCCCAGTGATTCCAACACCTCATGGTCTCAACATCCTACGGTTACACCTTTCTGAGATTCCTGCTGTGTGTGACCTGGCGTGGAGAGGGGCCCTGCCTGGGTCACTTGCTCCTTTACTCCCATCTGAGGAGCAGCTGAGGCTCTGAGAGGAGCTGGGGAAGAGATTCTGATGAGCCAGGCCCTTGGCTGTCAGCTACTCCTCAGCCACTCCCTAGCTGGGGCCCCTTGGCATCGGTTCCCCTTCACTGATAAAGGTGTTGGCTCTGTGCATAACTTGCTGTATGACTTTAGCTAAGTCCCTGTCCCTCTCTGGACCTCTGGTTCTCCTGCTCCATCTGTTCCGTAAAGGACTGGACCTACTGTGCCTCATGGTCCCCTCTGATGACCCCTCCCTGGTCTTGGTCCTGCAGAAGCCCCGCTATGAGATCCGATGGAAGGTGATTGAATCTGTGAGCTCTGATGGCCATGAATACATCTACGTGGACCCGATGCAGCTGCCCTATGACTCCACCTGGGAGCTGCCACGGGACCAGCTTGTGCTTGGTCAGTCCGAGGAGACCTCACGTGGCAGTGTGTGGACTTGAGGAGGGTGGAAAGATGATCTGAAGTCTGGTCCCAACTTTGCCATGACTAGCTTTGAGACTTAGGGTCAATGGATGTCTTGCCTTCTCTGGCCCTCAGTCTCCCCCTCTTTACAGTGGGGACAAGATGGTCCCCCAGAGACCATCCAGCATTAAGGTCCTGTGATCCCATGACTGTGTGAGATTGGGCCCCTTTGTGACAAGAGAGGAAGTGTTAATTGAGCATAGGCCGAGTGCCAAGCCTGTGCTTAGTCTAGCTGGGAAGCTGAGGGGTACAAAGGAGCTGGACTCCCCTCTGGGGAGGGAGGAAGGCTTGCAGGTACTAAGATGAGCCGGAAAGCAGATAGGACTTAGATGAGACACCAGGATGCACTGTGAAGTGCTGTGATTCTAGGATCCTCATTGGAGGAACACCTTAAGTCCAGGGTGGTTCAGGATGTCTAGGCTGACCTCAGAGAGGGTGGGGATGCAGCTCTCCCGTGGGCCAGGAGCTGAGGCATCATCTTTTCCCAGGACGTACCCTGGGCTCCGGGGCCTTTGGGCAGGTGGTGGAGGCTACAGCTCACGGCCTGAGCCACTCTCAGGCCACGATGAAAGTGGCGGTGAAGATGCTGAAATGTGAGTCCTGTGCACCCCCACCTCTCTCCTGCCCCTCGCCACACATCCAGGCGTCCCCAGAGCAGCGCTGGGCACAAGGAGTGGTCACCTGCAGCCAGCCCCGTCTGGATCTGCTCTGGGCAAGAAGCGTCCTCCCCCGCCCCTCCTCTGGCACCCCCCCCCAGTTCTCTTTCCCCTCCCTCTGCATGTGGGTCTTACAGCACAGACGGGGGCAGAGCCAGAATAGGGTCCAGTGGGCCTCCATGGGCCTCAGCGCCGGTGCCAGGCCTGAGGCCCCCTGTCTTCCTCAGCCACGGCCCGCAGCAGCGAGAAGCAAGCCCTCATGTCGGAGCTGAAGATCATGAGCCACCTCGGGCCCCACCTGAACGTGGTCAATCTGCTGGGAGCCTGCACCAAAGGAGGTAGAAACCCACTTGCCCAGAGGATTCTGGGAAGTGCCAGTAGCCAAGGCCTGGCCCCTCTCCACCCCCTCCGTCCAGTGTCTGCCCATCCTGTCCAGCGCCATCACTTTACAGAGCCAGATGGATACGGGATTAAGAAAACACACAATCACAGCACCACCGAGGCCAAAGGCCTGTTCAGGTCACGAGTCCCAGTGGTTCCCAAACCAAGGGATCCTCTGACATTTAACAATTTCTGCAATACATTATTAGTTGAATTTATCGGGGTGACACTAGTGAAAACCACACAGGTTTCAAGTGTACAGCTCATTAAAACATCTGCGTACTGCATCATGCGCTCGACCCCCAAAGTCGAGTCTCTCTCCTCCACCACTTGCCCCCCTTCCCCTCTTCCACCTGCCCCACCCCCTTCCCTCTGTCTGTCACCATACTGTTGTCTGTGTCTGCTTTTTGTTTTTGTTTTCCTTAATACAATACATGTTAACCATAATAAATAACAGCTCACGTGACACTGAAATGAGTTACATCCCCACTGTTGGAGGCTACCAGCCTGCTAACCAGGAGCTCCCTCATTCAGATCATAGAATCAGGTCTTTCTGGCTAAGTGTGTTAATTTGAAACTCTGATCGCAAGTTAGGCTGTTAGGCTGCAAAAAAAAATGTTATTGCCATTTATAGCTGCTTATGGTGAGGTTGGAATTTTTCTCAGTATTGTGCAACCAAAACAAAATACAGAAGTGCATTGCACGCACAGGCTGAGTTATGTCTGCCATCATCAGCCCGTTTTATAATTTTTGTTTTTATTAACATGTTTAAGTTGCTACCTATTGATTTTAAGAAAATGTATTTGAATTTAAGCAGTAACCTGCTAATAAATAATTGCCACTATTTACTTTATCAACTGGGCTCCAACATAACCTTTAGTTTGACAACCTATCAACAATAGCTAACACTGTGAGCTTGCAATGTACCAGGCACCGCCCTTTGTGGTGGCTATTACTGGCCCCATTTAACAGATGGGGAAAGTAAGGCTCGGGGAAACTAAGTATCTTGTTTACGGTCACAGAGGCAGGAAATGACCCAGGTTTGCCTGGAGACAAAGCCTCTGTTGTATCAAGCTGACTCTCCCACACGCCGCCGCTGTCCTTAGCCTCATGGACTGTATGGGAAGCCTGAGGCCTCCCCGGAGACTGATCCTGAGCTTGTCCCCGCTCCGCAGGGCCCATCTACATCATCACCGAGTACTGCCGCTACGGTGACCTGGTGGACTACCTGCACCGCAATAAGCACACCTTCCTGCAGCACTGCTCAGACAAGCGCCGCCGGCCCAGCGACGGGCTCTACAGCAACGCCCTGCCCGTCGGGCTGCCCCTGCCCAGGTACCGGAGGGAGTTGGGCAGGCCCGAGGAGCATCTGCTTGCTCCCTCCTGGTCCAGTACAGGAAGCTGAGGCCAGGGAGGCTAGAGTGGACCTGGGGCTTGCTAACCCCAGAGAGCATGACAATAAGGCTGATGATAATGGTGGGGTCGGCTGCCACCTACTGGCTGTCTGCAGTGTGCCAGGCCCGGCACTAAGCACTCTGCAGGTGTGACCCCTGGATCCCTCACACGGGCCCTATGTTGTGACACCTTCCTTGCTTTCCACACTGAGCACTTGGGGCTTTCCTGTCCCCAGCCTGACTTCATGCTGTCCTCCTTGCTGTAGCTCCCACGCCCTCTGCACACCAGCCTCTCCAGTGCCCTGAGGTCAACGCACCCCTTTCTTCTTCTTTTCCAAAAAGAATGTCTTAGTTCTCTTTCTGATTACAAAAGCAATGTGTGCTTATTGCAGAGACAAGAGTAACTATAGAAAAGCATTAAAAGACAGTAACTCATCCCTGCCCTCCCCAACATTTTGATGCGTTTTTCTTCCAGTCTTTTTTCTGCCTATAGAGACGTGTGCATGGTCTCACAGCTCTCTGGGAGCCGACGCTGCAGAGGGGCGCTAGGGCAATGCGCTGCCCACTCGGGGCTGGGGCTGGGCATTCATGGGCACTGTGGCTGGATGGTGCTGTAGAGGCCACAGAACGGTACCTCTGTACACACCCTTCTTGTGACCCTTGCCTGGGAGTGGTGTAATTGTCCCTTGCCCTGAGCTCTCTGAGGACACACACTGGGTCTTACGTCATGTTGGCAGGCCCAGGGCCCCCCTCAGGGCCCCACAGTTTGGTTGAAAGGGCTCTCTACGAGGACACGCTCGTGGCAGTGACAGCCTGGAGGAGGATGACTGAGAGAGGGAGGAAACACCCGAGTGGCAGGGTCTCGCAGGCCCGGGGGAGAGCAGAGGGGCAGGAGCAGGAGAAGCCTGTGACCTCCGGTGACGCCCCCCTCACCCGCAGCCACATGTCCCTGCCTGGGGAGAGTGACGGTGGCTACATGGACATGAGCAAGGATGAGTCAGTGGACTACGTGCCCATGCTGGACATGAAAGGAGACATCAAATACGCTGACATCGAGTCCTCCAACTACATGGCTTCGTACGATAACTACGTCCCCTCCGGTGGGTGTGCAGTGTCCTCTCACCTGTGTGGCCCTCAGACCTGGGCAGCGATGCATTCTTTTCAAAGCCTGTCACACACCCAGCGGCCAACGACCCTGGGAGGACGCTGGCCTTGTGCTCATTTCATAGATGAAAAGTTGAGAGTAGCCACCTGCCTAAAGCTGCTGTGTGGAGCCCCATAGGAACCCATTTCCAGGTCTAGAGATGTGCACACAGCCCACACGGAGTCAGGGTGGGGGGAGCCTGGCCCCCTGGGCCCCGGGGAAGGGGGTCTGCTCGGAGTGGGCCCCAGGCAGATCGGTGCCCTGAGACTGGGCACGCCAGGCTGAGCAAAGGTGGCCAGAGCAAAGGCTAGCAGTTTTTCTGGACAATGATAAAGTAGGAGAGGTTTGCATGAGATAGTTGGGAATTGTGTTCCTTTGGGGGAGACTGGGAGGATCAGTAGCCCCTGTCTTGGACATTTAGCTTCCAGGCACCGAAGAGCAGGGTCCTGTGGGCCACGGGAAACGCAAGGCGGTGGGTGAGCTTCTGTTCTCCTCTAGCTCCTGACAGGACCTGTCGGGCGACTTTGATCAATGAGTCCCCAGTGCTCAGCTACACGGACCTTGTGGGCTTCAGTTACCAGGTGGCCAATGGCATGGAGTTCCTGGCCTCAAAGAATGTACGTGTGGTCACAGTGGGCAGATGGAGGTCATGGGAGGTGGGGCACCCAGCCACCAGGGTCCTCCAAGTAGCTCCACACGGTAGCTTTGTCCCCTCCGGTGGGTGAGGATGGTGAATGCCCTCTCACCTCGTGGCCCTCTCACCTGTGAGGCACCTCGTATGATGCATTTCCCCCAAAGTACTTGACATGGAGGGCTTTTCCCCACGAGTGCCACCAAGGCCTCAGCTCCCATCCTCCCCCCGCACCTCCAGTGTGTCCACCGAGACCTGGCAGCCAGGAATGTGCTCATCTGTGAGGGCAAGCTGGTCAAGATCTGTGACTTTGGCCTTGCTCGTGACATCATGCGAGACTCTAACTACATCTCCAAAGGCAGCGTGAGTGCCTCCCCACCCCGTGCCCTCTGACCCTCCTGGCCAGCATGGCTTCGGCTCTGGGAGATCAGCACTGGGCTCCTCGTGGTCTGACCTGCCCAGCAGTGACAGGCTCTGCCTGTGTAGCCACGGTGCAGGGACCGGGAGAGCCACCAGCTGAGCAAGGGGCAGGAGCAGGCGGAGATGCGGAGGCTTGTGGGGTGGGGGGAGCTGGGGCTCAGATTTTTCTGGTCATGACAGGGGGCAAGGGACGAGCTATAATGGGTCCTGGGGAGTTTGGAGGGGGAGCAGGCCAAATGTCTTGTCCCCACGCCGGCAGAAAGCAGAGGACGAAGCCAGGTGACAGGCTAAGACAGACGAACAGGTGGCAGGCAACATTTGGTTAAAATATGGCTATCCTGCCTCCCATTCGTGTCCCCACTTTCTCCGCTGGGACAGTGGACCCCAGAGCTGGAGGGACGCCAGGCCACAGAGGTCTGAGGCATCAGAGCTGGGTGGCACCTTGGCATGTCCCTGGCTCCCACTCCCCTCTGCTAACCCAGTCAGGGGTCAGGAAGGGGAGCCTGCTCTGTGAGGAGCCTCAGACCCTGGGGTTACCATGACCCCAGCTTGTGGGGAAAGAAACTCAGCCTCCCGGCCCTCTGGCCAGCCCTGGACAGGCATGGGAGCCGCGTGCCAGCAGTCAGGACCTCAGGGACAAGGGAGTGAGGAGGAGTTGGGGGTGGGAACTGCCAGGCCCCCTCCCCCCACCCAGGTACAGAGCAGGGCTCAGCCCCTCCTCGTACTCAGGCCCCGCCCTCCCGCAGACCTTCCTGCCGCTGAAGTGGATGGCCCCCGAGAGCATCTTCAACAGCCTCTACACCACCCTGAGCGACGTGTGGTCCTTCGGGATCCTGCTCTGGGAGATCTTCACCCTGGGTATGCTTCCTTCTCCCCGCTCCTCCCTCAGAGGCGGGCCCCGGCATCTCCCCCGACCCTCACGCTTCCCGCCTGGACCGGCTGTGAACAGGCCGACAGGCGTCGGGGTCTGGTCCAAGTCCCAGCTTGGCCACTTTCTTAATGTGTGTCCTGGGCAAGTCTCGTGCCCTCTCTGGGTCTCTTTACCTCCCCATCTGTGCGTCCAGGGGTTTTGACCGTAGCACCCAAAGCCTGCTTGGCTCCGTTACTCTTCAGCTCTCTGCTTCTGGAGAGGGTTGCAGTGTGTCCAGAGCCTTGAAGAAGCTCACATTCCCAGTTCCGAGGCCACCGCCCCTCGACCCAGCCCTGGCGTGAGGGTTCCTCACCGCTCTTTCAACACCCTGTGTCTCTCTTCTTTTGTCTGCTCCCTGACAGGGGGCACCCCGTACCCGGAGCTGCCCATGAACGAGCAGTTTTACAATGCCATCAAGCGGGGTTACCGCATGGCCCAGCCTGCCCACGCCTCCGACGAGATGTGAGTGTGGCATTTGGGAGGACTTTTTGAGTGCAAACGATTGATACCCAGCGTTACCAGCTTAAGCCAGCCGTAGATGTATTTGTTCAGATGCACAGAGAAATCCAGACAGAGCTGGATGCCATCCTCCTTCACCCCCTGGGCTCTGCTTTCCCTGTGCCGGCCTCATATCCAGGCTGGCACTACCCAGTGGCTACATCCTAGCTGCTTCCACCACAGTTCCTGCAAAAGGCCCAGAGCTGACTGTCATGGGCTCAGCTGGGGTCCCATGCCCATCCAGGACCAGCCCCTGAGCTGGCGGGATGCAAACTCCTCCTGGCCAGACCCGGGTCATGTGCTCACCCAGGTGTGGTCAACTCCATGGAACCACTGACCTGGGGCTGGAGGGAGGGCTTCCCAAGGGGATATCCAGGTGTGATCATGGGCAAACAACACCTGTTCGCCTCCTTCCCCAAGTCCTTTCACCGCTCACCTGTTCTGGGGGGCAGCTCCCCTCCCCCGCACCATGTCAGAGACCCTGACCCCTGACCCCTGCACCTCTCCCCAGCTACGAGATCATGCAGAAGTGCTGGGAGGAGAAGTTCGAGATCCGCCCCCCCTTCTCCCAGCTGGTGCTGCTTCTCGAGAGGCTGCTGGGAGAGGGTTACAAAAAGGTATGTTGAGGCAGGGTGGGGAGGGAAACGCAGAGTTCTGATCCAGACGTCAGACACCAGGTGCAAGGCTCTGTGTGACATGATGGTATTTGGGGGACCACCCTTTACCCTCTCTGGGCCTCAGTTTCCCTGCTGGTGCTAGTAAGGTATGGGCTGGAGCTGTGAGTTTATTTTAGCAGCACAGAGAGTTTGAGATGAAATCCCACGTGGAAGCCAGTGGGTTTAAAGCAGAGGAAGGGAGCCTGTATCCTCCTCACGCCTTCTCACCCACGCCCAATCTTGGGTCTCCTTCGGAGGTTTGAATTTCCCGAGGCCAGACGACTGCCAAGGGCCTGGCCACTTGGGCCCATCCAGGCTCAGACAAGGAAAATGGAGGCAGCCTGGCTGGTGTGGCTCAGTGGCTGCGTGTCCACCTGTGCACCAAGAGGTCACCGGTTCGATTCCTGGTCAGGGCACACGCCCAGGTTGTGGGCCAGATCCCCAGTGGGAGGCCTTCAGGAGGTGGCCAATCACTATTCTCTCTCGTCGATGTTTCTATCTCTCTCCCCCTCTCCCTTCCTCTCTCTCTCTAAAAATCAAGAAAGAAAAACAATAAAATAAAATGGAGGCAACTGGGCCTTTACACCCTCCCTGCCCACCGCAGGGACTAGAGGAGGGGATGCCTAGCTCCTTTGGCACAGACTTGTCCCTTCCCTAGGCCCATCCCTAGCGCCACTCCACCCCAGGTCGGGTACGGCGCAGGGACCGGTGAGATGGAGTGGAGTTGTCACCACTCGGTACTTAGGGAAACTGAGGCCCCACTAGGCAGGATGAGCGCCCACCACTGTCAGGTCTGAAGTGTTAGGGTCTCGGGTGCTGGTCCACTGACTGCCCCCTCCCTGGGTGGCCCTTAAGCTCACCTTGTCTTGGGAGCTGCCAGTGGGAGAGCAGCCCAGCTATACGGCTTTGGTGCAATTGCCCTTCCTTTCTGAGCACCTGTTGCCTGATTTCCACAAGAGGCGAGGGGCTGGGTCAGAATCTAACTGTTGGATGATCCCTGAAGGCTGCTCTGATCTGACCTTCCCTGTTTCTGGGGTTCCCCCGCCCCTCGGAGCAGAAGTACCAGCAGGTGGATGAGGAGTTTCTCAGGAGCGACCATCCCGCTGTCCTTCGGTCCCAAGCCCGCTTCCCCGGCTTCCATGGCCTCCGATCGCCGCTGGACGCCAGCTCGGTCCTCTACACTGCTGTGCAGCCCAACGAGGGCGACAACGACTATATCATCCCCCTGCCCGACCCCAAACCCGAGGTCGCTGATGAGGGCCCACTGGAGGGTTCCCCCAGCCTTGCCAGGTAGCCACTGGGGCCCAGAGCCTGCAACAGTGTGCACAAGGGGTGTGCGTGCGTGTGCGTGTGTGTGTGCGTGTGTTTCTGTGGCATCAGACTTGCCTTAAAAGTAAGTTGCCTAGAGTGAGCACTTATTCCTGCCAGTGACTAGAAGTGAGAATTGAACTCATTCGACCTCTGATGCCCTCAAGGGGAAAGGGCAGGTTGGTGAGAGAAAGAATGGGCTGGGATTTATCTGCAAGGTAGCGGTTTCCTTTGAGGGGGCCCTCGTAGGCCATCTGCTCTCCCCTCTCCAGGCCCTGTCCTGGCCCTAAGGAGAAGAGGAAAACACCTAATTAGCACCCAGCACCTGGTGTGCCCAGCCCCAGGCCTGTGGTCTGTCCCTCAGCATCACGCCTTGGGGGCTCCTGGGAGCTGCCTACAGGCGTTCAGGCCAGAATCCACACTGGGAAGGAGATTCCTGCTTTCCTTTGCTTTGGGATGTGGCGAAGTTAGCATATTGGGAGGGCTTTGGAGGAAGTCCCAGATACTGCCTGGACTTGATGTTCAGATAGGGTTCTTGCTCAGCTGGAGGGAAGGGTACCCCCATGAGGCCAGACCCACCCCCCAAAACAAGACCCAGCCCATGGTGAAGGGGCAGGAGCCCCACCTGGGTTCTAACTCCAGCTCCGCTTCAAAACCCGCCAGGCACTCCCCTCTCTGTGCACTAGGCGCCCCGAAGGCCTCCCCACCCTGTGTAACAGCTAACATCCCAGGCCCCCGGCAGGCAGTGTGCAGAGGGGTTCAGTTCATGCTGCCCTGACTGGCGGGAGATGCAGGTGGGAGAGCAGCCCAGCTATATGGCTTTGGGGCAATTGCCCTTCCTTTCTGAGCACCTGTTGCCTGATTTCCACAAGAGGCGAGGGGCTGGGTCAGAATCTAACTGTTGGATGATCCCTAAAGGCTGTTCTGATCTGACCTTCCCTGTTTCTGGGGTTCCCCTGCCCCTCGGAGCAGAAGTACCAGCAGGTGGGTGTGCATGCTTAGGGTGTGCATGCTGCCCTGACCGGTGCCCTCAGACCAGCTGCTTCCCCCTCTGAACTCCAGTTTCCTCCTCTGTAAAATGAAAACGGTACGCACTTCAGTTTGGAGGGTGTCGTGAAGGTTAGCGAGTGTGGTTTCAGGAGTGCGGGAGATGGAGGCCCTGAGGAGTGAGGAACAGGCTTTGGAGCCAGCCCGTGGCTGTGAGGTCCCTGTGGGGTGCAGGCAGTGACCACCTCTCCGGGCTGCGCTCTCCTCGCGGTGCCTGCCTCGCATGGTCTTTACAAGGATTGAATGAGCCGGTGTGTGTAAGGTACATGGCGCGAGGTCGGACACAAAAGCTCTTGATCGATGCCGTTGTTGTTTGACTGTGCTTCCCTCCCAGCCTCTCACTCACTTGCCTTGTCTCTCCAGCTCTACCCTGAATGAAGTCAACACCTCCTCGACCATCTCCTGTGACAGCCCCCTGGAGCCCCAAGACGAACCAGAGCCCGAGCCCCAGCCTGAGTCCCAGGTGGAGCCAGGGGCAGAGCCGGAGTGGCTGCCCGATTCAAACTGCCCCGGGCCTCTGGCTGAGGCGGAAGACAGCTTCCTGTAGGGGGCTGGCCCCCGCCCTGCCCTGCCCGAAGCTCCCCTCTACCTCCCAGCACCCTGCGCCTCCTGGCCTGTCCTGCCGGGCCTCCATCAGCCGGGCTGCTCCCATCCGCTGTCCCCTGACATGTGGCACCCCAACCCCTGGGGCTGGCTTAGGAGGCAAGAGACCTGCAGGGGAGGCCATGGGACTGAGCCAGGGTTCTCCCAAAGACTCAGTTGCCCCATCTGTAAGATGGGAAAGTTGGACTTGGTGACCCACCATCTGGGATTTTCCACCCCCCCCCTCCCCCGGCTGACAGGTGGGGAAGGTGGAATCCCTGGGGAGATTCTCAAGGTTCATGAGGTGGTATATGAACTTTTTTTCTGTTCAGCCAGCTACCCCTCAAGGAGCTGCAGCTCTCTTCTTGTCCTTTATCCACCTAAAAGCTGGGGAGGGACCCTGGTATCCCTGGCTCCTGGCTGAGCCGGAGCCTGGCCTTGGACAGCGTTGGCTCCTCCCCCCAACGTCAGTCTTTGCTCTCCCTGGCCCGAGCTGGTCTGGGGCCATCCATGCTTCGCTGAAGGCAGGGGCCGAGCCAAGTCCAGGACGGCTGGCCTGCAGCCCCTGCCCCGGGCACTCCGGGCGCACCTCCCCACAGAAAGCGCCCGTGTCCATGTCTCCCTGGCTCTGAGTCCTGGGGCCTTTTTCCTCATCACTGCCAGTCTTATTCCACCCAGAGTCTCCAGGCCAGACAGACCCGCATCTGTGATGAGCGTGTGGACATGCCTGTGGGAAGCATCCATACGTGAGGGCCCGTCTGTGGACCATGTGAACCCTAGACCCTCAGAGACCTTGCCGGAATCCCTTGCCCTCTCTGGGCCCTTTGTCCCTGTTGAAAAATGAGCAGGTTGGACTCATTGACTTCTGGTGCCCTGCTAACACTAACATTGTAGACTAGTCCTGGGGTTGCACACTTGCCTGGATAAAGCAAAGCCAAACACCCCAAACCTCCATCCTGGGGGTCAGCTAGGGTCTGGGGAGATGCCAGACCACACACCACACTCCAGGCACTCAGGAACTGTGCCCCCTCCTCAGTGCCCAGGCCTTGCCTCGGAGTGGCAGCCAGCATCTTGGAGAGCCCTGAGCAGCCGCCCAGGGGCGTGGGAGACCGCGGGAGCCTGTCAGCACCCGCAGCGACCTCTGCAGCTATCCTGGGCCAAGGAGGCAAAGAGGCAAATCAGAGCACCCGGCGCCGCCTTCTCCAACACCTGCTGCCCAGGTCTGTGCCGAAGACGATGGCAGTTAGGGCCCCGGGGGGCCCGGAACAACAAGGAGCCTTGGATGGGGCACCTGAGAAAGGGGTGCGAGAGGTGGGTACTCTAAAGGTGGCCTTCTCAGCTGCCAGCTACTCCACCCCTGAGGCAGTAGCCATGGGGTGTGGCTCTGTCACTGCCAGGGCCACTCACCTCACTGAATGCCAGCCACCCAGCCCAGTGGGCACCGAAGAGCTAACCGAGGGAAGGCTGTGGCCAAGACTGCCGGAGGGGGAGGGCTGGAGAGGGGGTGAGGAGAGACCAGCTCTCTGGGCATCAGCCCCTATGCTGGTTGGCACCGCCCTGCCCCGACTGGGTTAAAGAGAGGGACTGGGTTTTCACTACGGTACCAAAGATGTAATCACCTAGGTTTACAAGTATTTTTAGGACTCACATTAACTCACATTTATACAACAGAAATACTATTTTATATGACATCAAATTTCCTATCCGTGTACTTTTTTTAAGGGAAAGATTTTAATATTAAACCTGGTGCTTCTCACAGACTTCGTGGTCTCTGGCGGGTTTGGGTCCCTGTGCCTGGTTGGTGGCAGGGGTGGAGTGGGGCCCATGGGGCTCACCGCAGCTACAGGGTCCCCACACAGGTCCCTTCAGCAGTAAGTCTGGTTTCCATCAGTAAGATGGGGATTTTCACATCCCACCCCACCCCCACCCCTTGCTGGTAGCTGGGTGACCTGGACCAGACTTCGGTTTCTCAGGCTGGGAGCCCGGAAGGGTCTCTGGCTCTGCAGGTGCCTGGCCCTGGGGTGGGCGGGCTGTTCACAGGCTCAGGAGCTCGAGCCCCTCCTCCTGCCCCACCCCCCTCCACCCCACCCCCCTCCACCATGTGCTTTGGCTTTGGCTATTAAGCTGCCCCCCACCCCGCCCTCCCCGTCAACTCGGGCCAGATTGAGTCTGCTGTGGCCCACGAGAGGTGTCCACTGAGCCCAGATTCCAGGCCCGGTGAGTAATGGCTGGGTCTCAGGTCGGAGGGGGGCAGACAGAGCACCCAAGGGGACAGAGAGCAGGAAGAAGTGAGGAGACAGTCTGAAGGAGAAGGAAAAAGAGGAACAAAGAAAGGTGGGGGAGTGCGGCTAGGGCGAGGCCAGGGGAGGGAAAGGGGCCTGGCTGGGCCCTGCGGGCAGTCTTGCCAGGCCGGGCAGAGGGGTGCGGACTGGGCAGGCCCCCCACCCCTCACAACTGCAGTTCAGGGGTGTGGGGCTGGTGTGAGCCTGGCATCCTGGTCTGCTGGTCGACTCGGTACTGGCCATAGGCTCCACTGCCCGGCCCGGCCTGGAAGGCCCTGGCAGTAGCATGGGGCCAGGGACTCTAGAGCCACCAGGGCCAGGGGCCAGGGGCAGGGGTCCTCGACCCAGGTTGGACCTTCCTGAGCCTCCTGCCTGGGCCCTTCAGGAGAGGTCACCTGAGGTGGAACCAGGTTTGTCACACCTCACTGTGACCATGGCCATCCCTTGCTCTCTCGGAGCTGGGGGAGGGGCACCTTGTTCTGGAGCCTCTCCCTGGAGCCACCAGGAGTCTGGGGCGGGAGACATGGGGTGGCTCTGACTCAGGAGCAGCTGAGCCGTGCAGGGAAACCCCGCCAGACGCCAGGCCCAGCCCGGCCAAGCCCGCCTCCCGGGGTCCTGGCCCCAGAGAACACCCAGACCCCATGACCCCTTCCCTCCTGGCTGTGGTAGGAGAGGTATGCCAATACCGGGGTCTGCCCCTAAGGAGAGTAAACAACCACATTCCAGACGGGGATAATCCCCACTCGAGGGAAAAGCCTCCATCTGGAGGGCAGGAGACCTTGGCCCCCTCCACCTCGGGCCTGCTCCATGTCGGATGCTGCAGGATCACCACAGCAGGTCTCCATTACCCCAGCAGTGAGTGGGGCTAATGATGCTAGGAAGAGCTCGAGGATGATGAAATGCAGCTGGCAGCTTAGGGGGCCGTCACGAGGTGCCAGGCTGTCCTGCCGCTTGACACACACTTTCTCGCCGGACCCTCACATGAACCCCGTGAGCCGGGCACCACTACTATTCTCTACGACAAAGGAGAAACCAGCTCAGGGAGGTTGTGAACCGACTTCCCAACGTCATCTGGTCGGTCTGACAGAGACGGGACAGGGGCCTGGTCCGGGCCAACTCCCACATCATTGCTCAGGGAGGTGAAGCACTCAGCCAAGGTTCTGAGGCTGAGGAGTCCCAACCCCTGTCTCCAACTCCAGACCTCTCCGGCGCGGTGTCCCCGAGGGAAAGGATGGGAAAGTGCTGATAAGGGGAAGGAGCTCTATCTGAGTGCTAGGTAAAAATAACCAGAAAGAGTTCGGTGGAGGGCTTGGACCTCACAGACCCCTGTGCAGAGGGGGAGGTGTGTGGGGAGAGGGTAACCACAGGTCAGCCTCGCCACTCAGGCAGCCCCAGGAACGGGTGAGCTGGAATTTTCCTCCCAGACAGATGAGCCACTGGGACTGCACTGTTATTCCGCCGCCCTATCCACAGCCAGGGTCCTTGTTCCCGGAAAAAGAGGGAAAGACTGAAAGGAACTATTACTCCTGGGGCCCTGACCTTCAGCCCATAAGGTGCCTGACAACCCCCCATTAATGTCCCTCCTTTGAATTGGGGCACTGTCTCTAAAAGCCCTCTTTTATGTTAGTATTTTATTCAGTGCCATAATAATCAAAAATTACTTTTATAAAACACTTGTGTAACATTCGCCTGCGTTTAAAATATCCACTACCAAAATATGTACTATAGAAAGAGAAAGTCTTCGTGTGTTTTGTATTTTTGACTCCAGTAACATTGCAAGGGCTTGTCTTCTTTATTCAGCATCTCTATGTGTAGGAATTTATCTTACAGAAATTCTGCCTCTCACTGTTAATCATTCAGTTATATTCTACTAAGTGCTCCCACCCCTTACACCCATACTAATGTTTTATTTTGTGTTTGTAGCTATGTATACAGAGATAGAATTATCATGTTAAACAAAATTACCAACTGTTTTTTGCAACTTTTTTTGTTTTTCACTTAACAATGCATCATGGACACACGCCCAGGTCAGTGGTACATACGGATATTCGTTCATTCATTCTTTGTGAGAGCTGCACATAATTTGGAAGCATGCCCGAGCCATCAAATATTTAACCAACCCCCTACAAATGGACAGTTAGGGTTTCAGAGTTATAAATGATGCTGGAGTGGCCCCTGTTTGTGGAATATATTTATATTTGCACATTTATGTAAGTATTTTTTTCCATAGGATAAATACCTGGACACAGAGTTGCTGAGTAAAGAGAATAAACATTGAAAATGGTACTTGAGCCTAAAAAGTTCCCTTTAAAACACACACACACACACACACACACACACACACACACACACAATCATAGAGCTTCTGGGAGGCTAAGAAAATCAAACATAAAAGAGATGAAAATGACAGTGAAATCCCAGCGAGGTGCACTGGCTCCTAGAGAAAGTCTGGAGCCTCTTCTGTTTGTTTAAAGAAAAAAAAAAAAAGCCCCAGAGCTAAAGACGAAAGGGCACCAGGTGCAGACTTTCTGCCTGGTGGAGCCTGAAGGGCTTCAGAGGTGTCAGATGGGGAACTTGCCCGAGATCAGCTCCCACAGGTGGGCTCCCGGCCCTCATCCACAGAGGGCATCCCACCTGGTGGGAAACCCAGCATCCCCTAGCTGCCTTGGCTCTGCCCTGGACCCTCGCCGTGCAGAGTGTGTTCCTGTCGGTGGCCTCACGTGATTCTCACAATAAACCTATGAGACCAGCCAAGGGAAGATCAGTTCAGATGGGGACGCTGTGGCGCGGAGCCACCACAGTCACATGGGGAGAAGACTCTGACAGCTCGTGGTCCTTGCTGCCCGCTCAGGGTGTGGCTCCTGAATTCACTGGAGGCGGAGTGAGCTGCCCTTGGAGTTGGGTTCTGGGCTTTCTTTGGGCTGTGACAGATTCTTACATCTTAGAATACAATCTTCCACGGCAGAGACCAGGACCTGATGAGGGGCCCGGCCCAGGGCAGGTAACTGTCTCTTCTCAGAATCCAGCAGGGACTCAGGGGCATCACAGAAGCCAGACGTCTCCCGTGACCCCCTCCCACTGGCTCAGCCCCTGCCCTTCTCTCTGGGCCCCCTTTGGTCTGCCCTGTCAAATGGCTTTCCTTGGGGATCCTCTCCCTCTCCTAACAGACTTGGGGGCAGCTCCACAGTCTCTGGTTTGGGGTTTCATGGGTAATCACTGCAGGGAACTAAAAAAGTTACAAATACAGGGAAGTAACAGCTTCTGTAAAATCACAGAATTCTCAGAGTGCTTGTTCCCTTTCTGAAGGGACAAGATGGAAGCTTCCACACATGACAGTTCCTCTTCATTATTGATCTTCCTGGAGCAATCAATGAGCGTGGCTCTCTTTCACTCAAACACCTTCAATAGCTCCCCGTGGCCCAACGAAGTCCAGACTCTCTAGTGTGGCCTCGGGCCCACCCTGAGCTGATTCAAACCTCTCCTGCGGCCTCTCCCATTGCCCTCCGAGGCCAGTCTACCCCTGTGTGGGCCACAGGCTTGCCAACCCTCCAACAGGGCACAAGGGTTCCCTTTTGTCTGCATCATTGCCAATCCTGTCTTTCTGAGAACAGCCATTCTGACAGGTGTCGGTGCTAGCTCCTTGTGGTCTTCATTTGTATTTCCCGGATGCTGTGTATCACTTCATGTACCTGTTGGCCATTTGTATAGCTTCTTTGGAAAAATGTCTATTCATTCCTCTGCCCATTTTGTTGTTGTTGTGCAACCATCATCGTTATCTATTTCCAAAACTTAAAAAAAATTATCTTTATTGTTGAAAGTATTACAGATGTCCCCCATTTTTCTCCCTATTAACCCCCTCTCCCCTCCCCGCCCATGCCTCCACCACACTATTGTCTATGTCCACTGGTTGTGCATATATGGTTTATCTCTTCCTCCCTCTTCCCCCTTCCCTCTGAGGTTCATCAGTCTGTTCCCTACTTCCATGTCTCCGGATGTATTTTGTTCATCAGTTTATTTTGTTCATTAGATTTCACATATAAGTGAGATCATGTGATTCTTGTCTTTCTCTGACTGGTTTATTTTGCTTAGAATGATCCTCTCCAGGTCCCTCCATGCTGTCTTAAGGGTTTTTTGTTTGTTTGGCTTTTGCTATTAAGTTATATGATTTCCTTATATATTTTGGATATTAATGCCTTGTCAGATATATGATTTGCAAATATATTCTCCCATTCTGTAGGTTGCCTTTTCGTTTTGTTGACCATGTCTTTGGCTGCTCAGGAGCCCTGCCTGTCACTTCCTTTGGCACCATCCTTACCACTTAGAATGCCCAGCTCCCTGTGCCTAAAGGGCAAACTCTTGCTCTTACTTGCAGCCCAGCACAAAGCCACTTCCTCCAAGAAGGCTTCCTGATCTCTCAGCTGGCAATGATTTCTCTTCCCAGTCCACGTTTGTGCCTTTGATGGGCCGTCTTGTTTGTTTGACAGCCTCCATCCCTAGATGTCCTGTGCACTCTCTCACCTCCAGGTTTGTGTGTCTCTCCTTCCGGGGGTATCCCCCACTCCTCCCTGCACCTGCCCGCAGCTCCTCGTTCTCCAGTCTCAGCTTAGACAGACTGTTCCTCGATTCTTCTCTTCAGTGCTCCCAGGATGTCCTGCAACTCCCCCTGCAACTCCCCCTGCATCCTGATTCCTCTCCTGGCTCTGCTACCTGGCTGCGAGCTCCAGAGGGGAGGGACCATGCCTGCCACGTTTACTGCTGTGTTTCTGGGGCCAAGCACAAAGTAAATGCTTCATCAACATTTGTTGCATGCACTTCACCTGCATTATTGTCTCACTAGATCCGAGTCAATAACCCCTCTCCCATTTTACAGATGAAGAAACTGAGAGAAGCCAGGGACCTGGCTGTCGCCACGCAGCTAAGAGTGGGGAATGCAATTCCGGGTCTGTCTGGCACCAAAGCCCAGGCCATCCACCTCTGCCTTGACCTTTGAGAGCCACAGCCATTGCCAAAGGCAGGTGGTTAAACACGTGGGCTCTGGGGCTGACTCCCTGGGTTCAAATACAGCTGTGTGACTCTCTGGGCAAGACACTTCCCATGTTTGAGCCTGTCCTTCCTCATCTGTAACATGGGGTAGTTACAGCTGTCCCCTAAGGTGGCTGTGAGGACCGAAGGAGGTGATCCGTGCAAAGAGTTTAGTCTGGAGACCAGTGCAAAGAGAGGGCCCAGTGGACAGGGTGAGAGAAAGGTTCCTCTTTAGGCCCCTGAGTTAGTGCAATTATTAATAGCATTCCTTCTGGTCTCAAAGGTCGCCATTTGGATGATAAATCATGTCAATATCAATTGACGTCAGTGTTATTACCGTCAACATATTCCCACCATTTAGGTGCTGGTCTTACCTCTCAGCAGGACCGCGAGGGCCCCATCAGCAAGAGAGAGCCCTGAGCCTTCTCCGTCCTGGGCTCCAAATGGCCCAACCCATAGAGCATTCTCCCAGTGTTTTCTGAGAGCAAAGAATTCCTTCTCCTCTCTCTCCATTTGGTCATCCATTTACTCATTCATGTCTCCAGCACTGACCCAGTTCCCACCATCTGCCAGGCATGAGCTGCTCCAGGGCATGGGCTGGGGCTGGGGCTGAGGGGTCAGGACGTGGGGCTAAGCTGTTCCTGCCGTGGGGTCTTGAGTTTCCAGGAGCCAGGCAGGGAGATGAGGGTTGGGCCCTCAGTCTGTGCAAAAGCATGACATGGCCCACACAGTCGCGTCAGGATTTCCTAATCCCTGGGCTGACATGCAAACCTTTCTCAGAGTTCCTCTGCCACAGGAAAGAGTGATGTCAATCCGGGATCCCTGCTCGTCACCTTCCTGGCAGCATCGCTGCGGCTTCCTTAGCCAGGGGTCACTGCACTGAGCCCCAGGGCACATCTGCCCCACGTCCACTGGGGACCAGCACGCTTGCTACTGGGGAAGGCCCAGGCTCGCCCTGTGCGGTGCGGTGGTCATCAGCACAGGCTCCTCAGTCAGCTCTGGCATCTGCCAGCTCTGGGACTTTGGGCAATAAGCTCTCTGAGCTTTGGTTTCCTCAGCTGCAAAATGAGGATAATTAATAGAATCAGCTTCATGGTTGAGAGAATTAAAGGAGGTAAATATGCAGTCTTGTGTGATGTCTCACACATAAACAACACTTAGACAATGTGAAGCCTCTAAATGCCTTATAGTGCTTTCCTGTGCACTGAGCTTTGCGACACAACATCTGTCCGTCCGTCCATCCATCCATCCACCCACCCACCCTTCTTCAGACATCTAAAGTCAGCGGATCAGAACAGTCAGGTACACCACAGGCTCGGGAGGCAGAAACAGCCCTTTCCAGCTGTGTGATCTGGGGAAGTGACCTAACATCTCTGAGCCTTGGGATAATAACCACACGTACCTCTAGGATTGAGGACTCAATGAGCAATTTCCAAAGCGCTCTTGGCACACTGCCTGACACACAGCCAGGCGGTGATCGACATTTGTGGCTGCCGAGTAAGGAAAGTGCTAGAATAGAGGTGAGGCCAGGAGGCCTGGGGTGCATAGGAAGGACAACTGCCCATTTGCCAGGGACAGGGAGGCCTCCTGGAGGTGGGGAGTCTGAGGGGCTATAGGAGTTAGCCAGGTAGACCGACATAACGGGACAAGGGGCTTCCCATAATCTGGGGGACAAAGATGGGTTTTGCTGAGGTGGCCTAGGCCATTCCTCAGGGTCACTGTGGCCTCCACCCCACCAACAACATTCCTTTTTCACGTCAACACCCTCCACTTGAGAGGGGCTCTGCCGGCCTGGGTCAGGGGCTCTGTGGGCACCCCTGAAAGCTGAGATGACCAGGTTCCTCAAGGCCATGTGCGAGCTTTCCAGGGCAGTGGCCTCCGCCACCAGTGAGCATCAGAATCCCCTAGAGAGCCTGCTGCCCCTCACTCAGCAGGCCTGAAATGGCCCTGGAATCTGCATTTTAACAGGTGCCCTGTGATTCTGAGGCTGGAGTACCTGGACTGTACTTAGAGTTCCCCCCTCTAGAAGCCCCTATTAAGAACCATGTCCTACGGGATACAGCCTGAGCTCCCAGCCAGGTGTTAGGGACCCTTTGCACTTGGAGCTCACCCCTTCGCACCTCCACCTCCGCTCCATTCCTCTGGCTGGCCCACGGGGAGTCCTGATTTTTCACCCTTTCTTGCCCCCACTCCAGTCCCATTGCTGGATTTCCTTCCTGCCCGGAAGACTCATCCAGTCCCTGCTCTAACCCACTGCTCTGGAGCTCTGGCAGACCGTCCGTTCTCTGGTCCTCGCATGGCATCCGATTGTGCCCCTGTCACCACGCAAAGGGGCTCCCTCCAAATGGGTTGGACTTGAAAAAGTGAATGTCACATTGATGACCCTGCACACTCTTGAAGATCTGATGAGCATGAGGATGGCCAGATAGATGTGTGTGGAGACCATGTTCCAGGAGGACCGAAGAGATCAGAGTGCTCACCTGGTGCCTCCGGGAAGCACAGGGTGCCCTACATCGTGGGGGCCTGATGAGGGACAGGGAACAGAGTTGCCTGGGGGCCCAGAATGCAGCACCAGGAGCAACAGGCAGGTGCCCAGGGAAGCAGATTCGTCCCCCAGCAGGGAAGCAAGGGCTCCAGGTCTCCAACAACAGGAGGCACGCAGGCGACCTCCAGGAATGCTGTGGGGAATGGTACGGGCCCAATGACCGGGCAGCAGGAAGTGGAGACTTGGGGGTGAGACCCCGAGAATCCCAATTCTAGCTCTGAGTCTTCCCCAAAGTAGCTGTGTGACATGAGATGTCACCCTCTCTGGACTTCCCTTTTCTTACCTCGACAGTGGAGACAATATGTACTTGACTGAGTCCCTGTCTCTGGGCCTGTAGGAAAACATCAAAACGAAAGTGCCTGATAAACAAGAAAGGGCTCACGCCTCCTAAGCCAGGCATGAAACTCAGAAGCCAGAAATGAAAAGAGAACGGATTTGAATACATGCAAAGTAAAACCTTCTGTGTAAATAAAGGTACCAAATAAAAAGAGAGGTCGGAGACTGATAGAAATATTTCCAACAAATAGGATTACTAGACATAATGCAGCATATAAACAGTCCCAACAAATCAATAAAAAGATAAGAAACAAATAGAAAAAGAAATAGCCAATACACACATGAAAAAGAGTTCATTGCACCACTAATCCGGGAAATGCATATTAAAATCTCAATGAAATAACATTTTTTATCCTATCAGTTTGGGAAATACTTTAAAGGTCAATAATATCCAAACATCAGCAAGAATATAGTGAAGCTAGGTTTCCCACACACTATACACATTCACATGGTCTCTTTTTTGGAGGGTGATTTAACAATGTTCCACATTTTAATGTACCTACCCTTTGACCCAGCAACCCCTCTTCTACGGTTGGATCCTGCTCAAATGCTGGCAATACATGCACAAAGATTCATGATGGTCACTGCAACATTGTTTACAAGGGAGTGAAACCTACAGTAACTAAGGCATCCATTCAGTAGAGTGCACAGAGATTCATGAGCAAGGATGTTCACTGCAACAATGTTTACAAGGGGGGAAATCTAAAGTAAGGCATCCATTCAGTAGAGGAATGATGAAATGAATTTTGATACATTCATATCATGAATACAGTACAGCAATTTAAAAAACAAGGTAGATCCCTATGTACTAACAGGAAGAGATTTCTAAGACATGTTGGTAAGTGATAAAACTCAAGTCCCAATGTGATAAATAGCACATGGTAAAGTATGGATAAAAGGGTGGCTGGATGGGTGACTGGGTGGGTATATGGATGGATGGATGGATGGATGGATGGATGGATGGATGGATGGATAGATGCATGCATGAGAACATGCAGGGAAACATTGGGAAAAGTACATACATAATTCCTACCAATGGTAGTTGCTGGGAAATGGGCTGTGGTTGGGAAGAAAAGTGTTTGAGGGACTTCTATTGGGGGGTGGGGGCTAGTTCCTATTTATGTACGAGTATTTTACAGCATTGGTGTTAAAAAAAAAAGGTGTGAAAGCAAACAGTTCTATAGAATTCTGTTTTCTGCTGCATTCTAAAAGAGTTTATGTAGAATCGGTATTATCTCTTCCTTAATTATTTGGTAAAATTCACCAGCAAAATCACTGGGCCTGGAATTTTGTGGGGTTATTTTTGTTAGAAAAAAATGTTTTTATCCTCACCTGAGGACATTTTTTCCATTTTTTTGTTCAGATAGAGTGGGAAGGAGAGAGAGAGAGAGACAGACAGACAGACATCAACATGGACGTGAAAGGGACACATCAAGTGGCTGCCTCCCACATGACCCCAACCAGGCCTGGGGACAAATTGCAACTGAGGTACATGCCCTTGACTGGAATCGAACCCGTGACTCATTGGTCTGTGATCCAACACTCTAACCACTGAGCCAAACCGGCCAGGGCAGAAGATTTTTAATTATAAGTTTAATTTATTTAATAATTGTAGAACTATTAATGTTTTCTCTTTCTTCCTGAGTGAGCTTTGGCAGTTTGTATCTTTCAAGGGATTTGTCCATTTTATCAAACTTGTTGAATTAATTGGGCCAGAGTTCTTCATAATGTTTCCTTATTATTCTCTTAGTGTCAGTAGGTTTGGTAGTGATGTCAGCTCTTTCATTCTTTATTTGTAATTTATGTCTTTTTTATTTTTTTCTTAGATATTTAATTGATTTTTTTCCAATGAAAACAGGTTTTAGTTTTATTGATTTCTCTCTCTCTCTCTTTTTTTCTTTTTGGTTCTGAATTTTATTGATTTCTGCTCTTTATGTCTTTCCTTACAGTTGTTTTAGGTTTAATTTGTTCTTCATTTTTCTATTTTCTTAAAGTAGAACTCAGATTATTTATTACTTTTCATTCAAGTAAAAATATTTTTGAAACTTCCCTGTGATTTCCTCTTTGATTCATGGTTTATACGTTTGTTGTTTGTTCAATGTCCAAATATTTGAAATTTTTCATCT
The DNA here is from genome assembly GCF_014108415.1 of Molossus molossus. NCBI lineage: Eukaryota > Metazoa > Chordata > Mammalia > Chiroptera > Molossidae > Molossus > Molossus molossus. Next base: position 22,924,528 of record NW_023425377.1, read on the forward strand.
ATCTTTCTGTCAATAATTTCTATTATGGTACAAGAAATATTTTGTGTAACTTAATTATTTAAACTTTTTATGTTTTTTTTTTAATGGCCCAGAGTATGGTCTCTCTTGGTGAATGTTCCATGTGTCCTTGAGAAGAATGTATATTCTGCAGTTGTTAAATGGAGTATTCTGTAAATACCAATTATGTCAAGTTGGTTACAGTTTTATTCAGGTCTTCTATATCCTTACTGATTTCCTGTCTATTTGTATTATCTATTATTGAGAGCTAAGTGTTACCATAGATTTGTCTGTCTCTTCTTTTACTCTTGTTGGTTTGTTTCATGTATTTTAAAGCTCTGTTCTAAGAAGCATATACGTTTGGGGTTGTTGTGTCTTCTTGGATAGTTGATTGCTTTGTCATTATGTAATATCCTTCATTATCCCTAGAACTATTTCTTATTCTGAAGTCCATTTTGTATGATATTAATAGAGCTACTTTTGCTGTCTTTTTATTACTGTTTCCCATCCTTTTACTTTTGTTCTATTCAAGTCTTTATATTTAAAGTGGATTTCTTATAGAGAGCAAAGAATTGTTTTTGCTTTTTTTAATCCAACCCGACAACCTCTACCTTTTAATTGGTCTAGATAGCTTACATTTAAGATAATAGTTGATACTGTTGGATTAAAATCTACCATCTTGTTAGATGTTTTCTATTTGTTCCATCTTGTCTTCTTTCTTTTTAACTCTTTCTCTGTCTTCCTTTGGATTAATTGTGTGTGTGTGTGTGTGTGTGTGTATATATATATATATTTTCATATATTTTTAAATATGTTTATTTTTATTGATTTTTTAGAGAGAGACAAAAGGAGAGGGAGAGATAGAAACATGGATGAGAGAGAAACATCCATTGGCTGCCTCCTGCATGCCCCCTACTGGGGATTAAGCCCACAGCCCAGGCATGTGCCCTGACTGGGAATCGAACCAGTGACCTCTTGGTTCATGGGATGATGTTTGATCCACTAAGCCACACTGGCTAGGCTAATTGAGTATATTTTATAACTCTATTTTATCTCTACTATTGACTTATATTTTAAACCTTCTAAGTTTTTTTTTTAGTTGTTATTTTAGGTTTGGCAATATATATCTTTATCAAAGTCTACTTTAAAATAATATTACACTGCTTTAAACATAGTCTAAGGAACTTGCAATAGTATACTACTGCATCCCCTCCCTTCCCATCTTTTGTAGTATTGTTGTTATATATTTTACTTTTGCATATACTATAAAATATTGCTACTATGTTTGCTCTAAATCAGGAGTTCTTAAACTATATAGCCCATGGGCCAAGTCCCTATTTGTAAATCTTCTTTGGAGAAATATTTATTCAACATTTTTGCTCACTTTTAAATTGAGTAGCTTTTCTTTTTGTTGTTGGTTTATAATACATATATATGTTCTGGATACCTAACCCTTATATCTGTGTTTTGCAAATATTTTTTCCCATTCTGTGTGTTGTCTTTTTTTTTCTCTTGATAGTGTTCTTTGATGCACCAAAATGTTAAATATTGATGAAGTCAAATATATTTTTTTTCCTTTGGGTTTTTGGTGACATATCTAGGAAACTGTTTCCAAGTCCAGTTCATGGATATTTACCAATGCTTTCTTCTAAGAGTTCTATAGTTTTCGTTTTTATATTTATGTCTAGGATCCATTTTGAGTTAATTTTTGTATATGGTGTGAAGCAAGGGTTCAACATCCTTCTTTTGTATGTGGCTATCCAGTTTTCCTAACACCATTTTTCTAACACTCAAACCCCTCATTGTATTTAATTTCATTTTTCAATTACAGTTCACATTCAGTATTATTTTATATTTGTTTCAGGGGTACAGCACAATGGTTAGGCAATTATATAATTTCCAAAGTGATCCCTCTGATAATTCTACATGCACCATACATAGTTATTACAATATTATTGACTGTATTCCCTATGCTGTACTTTACATCCTATGACTTATTTTGTAACTTCTTAATCCCTTCACCTTTTTCACCACAACCTGGGCATGTGCCCTGACCAGGAATTGAACCAGTGACCTCTTGGTGCATGGGTCGACGCTCAACCACTGAGCTACACGGCTGAATGAGAGTTTTGGTTTTTTTAAATTGCTGCTTTAATTTCATTAGTAGCAATGGGTCTGTTCAGATTTTATGATTCTTTTTCTTTTTTTTCTTTTTTCTTTATTTTTTTATTCTCACCCAAAGACATTTTTGCATTTATCTTCAGATAGAGTGGGAGAGAGAGTGAGAGAGAGAGAGAAACATTGACATGAGAGAGACACATCAAATGGCTGCCACCCCCATGACCCCAACCAGGGCCAGAGACAAACTGCAACCGAGGTACGTGCCCTTAGTGGGAACCAAACCCAGGACTCTCTGGTCCGTGGGCCGACACTCTAACCACTGAGCCAAACCGACCAGGGCTTATGATTCTTCTTGATTCAGTTTTTGAAAATTGTATGTTTCTAGGAATTTATTCATTCATTTAAGATTGTCCAATTTGTTGGTATATAGTTGTTAATATTTTCTTACAATCCTTTGTATTTCTTTGATGTCAGTTGTTATTTCTCCTCTTCCATTTCTGACTTTATTTATTTGGGTCCTCTCTTTCTTTTTGTGATGAGTCTGGTTAAAGGTTTGGCAACCTTGTTTATCTTTTCAAAGAACCAGCTCTTGGTTTCATTGATCTTTCGTATTTTTCTTTAGAGTCTATTTTGTTTATTTCCACTCTGATCTTTATTATTTCCTTTCTTCTAGTCATTTTGGTATCTGTTTTTTGTTCTTTTTCTTGTTCCTTTAAGTGTAAGGTTAGATTGTTTATTTGAGATTTTTTGTTTTTGTTTCTTGAGGTAGGGATGTATTGCTGTGAATTTTCTTCTTAGGACTGCCTTTGCCATGTCCCATAGATTTAGGTCATTGTGTTTTCATTATCATTTGTCTCAAGGTACTTTTGATTTTTTCCTTGATCTCAGTGTTAACCCACTCGTTGTTTAATAGCATGTTATTTAGCCTCCATATTTTAGTGTTTTTTTTTTTCAGTTTTCTTCTTGTAATTGATTTCTAGTTTCATACCATTGTGGCCAGAGAATATTCTTGATATAATTTCAATTTTTAAATTGTATTGAAACTTGTTTTGTGGCCTAACAGGTAGTCTATCCTGGAAAATGTTCCATGTGCACTTGAAAAGAATGAATATCCTGCTGCTTTTGGGTGAAATACTCTAAAAATATCAATTAAATCCATTTGGCCTAGTGTATCATTTAAGGCCATTGTTTCCTTGTTCATCTTCTGTCTGGAAGATCTATCCATTAATGTCAATGGAGTGCTAGTGTCCCCTACTGTGACTGTATTATTGTCTGTCTCCCCCTTTAAGTCCATCAATATTTGCTTTATTTATATATTTTGGTGCTCCTATGTGGGTGCATAAATGTTTACAAGGATTATATTCTCTTCTTGGATTGATTCCTTTATCATTATGTAATATCCTTCTTTGTCTCTTATTATAGCCTTTGTTTGAAAGTCTATTTTTTCTGATATAAGTATTGCTACTCTACTGTGTTTTTTCCATTTGCATGAAATATCTTTTCCCATCATTTTAGTTTTAGTCTGTATGTGTGTGTGTGTTTTTATCTGAAGTGGGTCTCTTATAGACAGCATATGTATAGATTTTGTTTTATTATCCACTCAACTACCTTATGTCTTTTGATTGAAGCATTTCAACCATTTACATTAAAAGTGATTACTGATAGGTATGTAGTTATTGCCATTTTATTCATTATTTATGGTTTTTTTTTCTTCTTCTTCTTCTTAAAGACATTTCTTTAATATTTTTTATAATACTGGTTTGGTGGTGGTGAACTTTTTTAGCTTTTTCTTGGGAAGTTCTTTATCTCCTTTAATTTTAAATAATAGCTTTGCTGAGTAGAGTAGTCTTGGTCGTAGGTCCTTGATTATTATCAATTTGAATATTTCATGCCAATCCCTTCAGCTTAAAAAGTTTCTGTTGAGAAATCAGCTGACAGTCTTATAGGAGCTCCCATGTAGAAAATTGTCTTTCTTTTGCTGCTTAAGATGCTCTCTTTGTCTTTAACCTTTGCCATATTAATTATGATGTGTCTTGGTGTCAGCCTTTTTGGGTTCATCTTGTTTGGGACTCTGAGCTTTCTGGACTTGTCTATTTCTTTTGTCAAGTTAGGGAAAATTTCAGTCATTATTTCTTCAAATACATTCTCAATCCCTTGCTCTCTCTTCTCTTTCAGGTACCCCTATGATGTGAATGTTGTTACACTTGATGTTGTCCCAGAGGTCCCTTAAATTATCCTCATTGTTTTAAAATTTTTTTCTTTTTGCTGTTCTGAATGCGTATTTACTGCTGCCTTGTCTTCCAAATTGCTGATTCAGTCCTCTGCTTCATCTAATCTATTGTTGATTCCTTCAAGGGTATTCTTCATTTCAGTCATTGTATTCTTCAATTTGACTCGTTGTTTTTTTAATACCCTTTTTCTTTTTTTTTGGCCAACTAACAAGCTCTTATTGGGGCAAAATGTTACTAGTCCAGAAAAACAAGTAAAATGGGATCTGGGCCTAAGCCCATGGAGATGGTCTCTACTGAGGGGTGTGCCGGGAGCTGCCAGCAGCCAGTATTCCCAACATTGAGGCACGGGTGCCTGGGCCCTGAGGGAGCACTGTCGGGGGCAGTCCTTCCGTTTCTGTCATTCTGAAGCTGCCATAACTCAGGCCTTCAGGTACCTCCCTAAGACCGCACACTGTGAACTCTGGAGTTGCTACTAAACAGAAACAGGAGTACACAGTTGGATTGTCTGTCTTCAGTCCTGTGCATCTCTTTCAGGAGGAAACTATACATAGAGTCCTGGGCTGGAGGCCATCCTGCGCATATCTACCTGGCCATGAAGTGATCTCAGCTTTCATCCACTCCCCTGGTGGGACCTGTCTTTCTGGGTATGAGAACCTTAACATTTTTAGCTAAAGCCTCCTCTTTCAGCAGCACAGGTGATTTATGGGGGTAGACTTTTTCATATGGTCATGCTGAAGAGCTGTCAGATTGTGTTGAGTACTCAGACTCAGGAGGCAAACTGCCAAGGTTAAAAATAAGAAAGGAAATCATACCAACTTGAAGTCTGTCAGCAACCTCTCTGTGCTTTAGTTTAGTTTTTAAAGTGGTTTCTATGTCCTTTTTTATGCTTACTGTCTCTTTGTTGAAGTTCTCACTAAGTTCCTTGAGCATTCTTTTTTTTTTTTTTATCCTCACCCGAACACATCTTTGAGGACATTTTTGCATTTATCTTTCAGATAGAGCGGGAGGGAGAGAGGATGGAAGAGAGAGAGAGAGAGAGAGAAACATCAGTGTGAGAGAGACACATCGAGTGGCTGCCACCCACACAACCCCAACTGGTGCTGGTGACATACTGCAACCAAGGTACGTGCTGTTAGCAGGAACCAAACCCAGGCCTCTCTGGTCCGCAAGCCAACGCTCTAACCACTGAGCAAAACTGACCAGAGCCCTTGAACATTCTTATAACCAGTGTTTTGAACTCTGTATCTGGTAGCCTTCTTGCCTCCATTTCATTTAGTTCTTTTTCTGGAGATTTCTTCTGTTCTTTCATTTGGAACATGTTTCTTTTTCTTCCCATTTTGGCTGCCTCTCTATATTTGTTTCTCTGTATTACGTAGTAGATCTGCTCTGTCTCCCAGTCTTGGCGTGGTGGCCTTATGTAGTAGGTGTCTCGTGGGGCCCAGTGACAGTCACCCTGACCATCTGGGTTGGGTGCTCTAGGATTGTGTCTTGTGTGAGTTGTGTTTGCCCTCCTATTGTAGTTGAGCCTTGATTGCCGTTGGCACATCAGTGAGTGGACTGACCCTCGGGCTGACTGGCCAGAAGGATTGGCCATGACCACAGTGGATGGTCTGCTGTGGGGGCATAGACCCCATGAAGAGGGATTTGCCCCAGCAGGGTCTGGTGCCTGCTGAGACTACCCTTTGTGTGTGCCACTTGTGAGCTGATCGGGTAGTGCTCTGCTCTGGTCTGAAGCTGGCCACCAGGTGTGTTGGTTTTGGGGACTCTTGGCGGGGTTCCAGTGCAGGTCAGTGTGATATACTGACTGTGACTGGTTTGGGGCTACCTGCTAGGAGCTATAAAGCATCCGTGGTTGGTAGCTGCCTGTGCTGGGCCTGGATGTGCATGGAAGAGGCCATGCTGTGAACCAAGGCTGGCTGCCACCAGTACTGGGCCTGCGGCAGGTCCAGCAAAAGGCCCAAAGTACTCTGAGACCTGCCACCACCTGTCAGCTGCCGGAAAAACTCAGCTGCCTAAAGAGCATACTCAAGTTGGTACTGAACTTGAGTACTCAAGCACTTAAAGGTGGTACTCTAGTGAGGCAGGTTCTCAGGGAGTCGCCAGGGTAGGGGAAGTGCTATTTACCAGGTTAATACAGATTAAGTTTTGGCCCCAGTCCTGAGCCTGAGGCCACTTGGCAAAGCTCTGCAGCGGGTCAGGGCCTCCGGGAGTCATGAGGGTGGAGCCAGTGGAGTTCACCAGACTGATGCAGAATCAGGTTTGGACGTGTGGGTCGAGGGCTCCACACAGGGAAAGTGGCAGCCATCCCTCCTGCCTTTGCCCTGAAGTCACACAACTCAGTTTCTCCCTGTATGTCTCTGGCACCCACCACCCCCTCCACCCCCACGCTTGACCAACATTTCTTGAGAGTCTTCTAAAAAAACACTGCAAAGGAGGCCTAGGCTGGTTGCCACCAAAAGACCTTCAGGTTGTGCGTGGGCTGGTGGGGTAGGACCCCAGGGAGCACAGTAGTCAGGGTGGAGATAGTGGAGTTCACCAGGTCACCAGGCTAATGCAGGATCAGTTTGGGCCATGTTTGGGGAGGCTCAACACAGGAAGGATAGCACCCAACAGTTGTGCGGGAGGAGAGCTCAACACAGGGACAATGGCAGCTGTCCCCTCAACTCTCCCTCTGAAGCCACACAACTTAGCTTCTTCTTGTATATCTCTAGGCACACCCAAAGCCTCACCAAAATGTCTCGAGAGTTTTACTCAAACCAGCAGCCTTGCAGGGCACAGGCTGATGCTCAACCAACTGAGCCACCTGGGCTCTAGAGGGTTTTTTTTTAATTTGTTATTTTAGAGAGAAAGATAGAAATACCAATGTGAGAGAGAAGTATCTATTGGCTGCCTCCTGCACGCCCCCTGCTGAGGATTGAATCCGCAACCCAGGCATGTGCCCTGACCGGGAATCCAACCGGGACCTCCCAGACCATGGGAAGATGCTCAGTCCACGGAGCCACACCAGCTGGGCTAGAGTTTTTAAAGAAAGACTGCAACTTGAACCCAGGCTCCTTCCAAAAAGAGCCCAGGCTGTGCACAGGTGGGGTGGCTCGGGGTCTCAGGGAGTCACCAGGGTGGGGTGAGTGATATTTACCAGGTTCACACAGACTCAGATTCACACCAGTGCTGAGCCTGAGGCCACTCAGCAGAGGTCTAAGGGTACACCGGGGCCAGCCCACCCCCCTGGGCCTGTGGACCTTTGCAGTGAGTCAGGGTCTCAGGGAGTCACGAGGGTGGAGCTAGTGGAGTTCTCCAGGCTAATGCCGAATCAGGTCTGGACGTGTGGGACGAGGGCTCCACACAGGGACAATGACTGTTGTCCCTCCTGCCCTTGCCCTGAAGTCACACAACTCAGTTTCTCCCCATGCGTTACTGGCACCTCCAAGCTTGACTGGAATTCCTCGAGATTTTAAAGAAAGATTGCAAGCAGGCCCCAGCTGACTGCTGCTGAGAGAGCCTTGGGCAGTGCAGGAACCGGATTGCGCAGGTTCGGATTTGGTCATGTTGAGGAGGGCGCTTGACACAGAAAAACAGTGGTCGTTCCTCCAGCCCTCACTCTGAAGTCAGCTTCTCCCTGGATGTCTCTGGTGCCCTCGAACCACCGCTCCCCGGCTGGAGCCCAAGGTGAGTGCCTGCAAGTGAGAGTTGGTGTGCTGGCCTTTTAAGAAGATGCCTGGGTTTCCAGCAGACTTCCTGTCACCCGGACAGATGAAATTCCTCTGATTTTCACAGCCAGTTGTTATGTGGGCTCCTCTTCCTGGCACTGGGGTTCCAGGCTGAGGAGCCCAGTGTGGGGCTCTGACCCCTTGCTTCTAAGAGGGGGCCCACTGCAGCTGAGATACTCCTTTGATTCTCAACCGCCACACATGGGTGTGGGACCAGCTCCTTTTTCGTCTCTGCCGCTCCTACCAGTGTTGACCTGGCTGCTTCTTTAAATCATTAGTTATAGGACTTCTGTTCAGCCTGTCTCCAGATAGTTATTCAGGTTGATTGTTCTATAATTTAGTTGTAATTTTGATGCTGTCATGGGAGGAGGCGAGTATAGTGTCCACCTACTCTACTAGTCCACCTACTTGACCAGAACCTTTAACACCATTTGTTGAAAAGATGGTTCTTTTTACATTGAATAGTCTTGGCACCCTTGTTGAAAATCAGTTGACCATAGATATAGAGGTTTATTTCTGGACTTTAAATTTTATTCTGTTGATCTAGATATCTACCCTTATGTTGATACCACACAGTTTTGATTTCTGTAGTTTTGTAGTAAATTTGGTTTCTTCTTTTTAAAATATGTTTTTATTGATTTTAGAGAGGGAGAGAGAGGAAGGGAAAGGGAGAAAGAAACAAATATTGATGAGAGGGAAATATCAGTTGGCTGCCTCCTGCATGCCCCCTACTGGAGACTGAGCATGTGCCCTAAATGGGAATCAACTTGGTGATCTTTTAGTGCCTGGCATGATGCTCAACCAACTGAACCACACTGGCCAGGGCTGTAGTAAATTGTGAAATTGGACAGTGTGACTCCAACTTTGTTCTTTTTCAAGATTGATTTGGCTATTTGGGGAAAATTTTATGGGTATTTGAGAATCAGCTTTTCCATTTCTGATTTTAAAAAAAGACCACTGGGATTGCATTGAATCTGTAGATTACTTAGGGGAATATATCATCTTTATAATATTAAATCTTCTAATCCATGAACATAAAATGTCTCTCCATTATTTAGTCTTTTTAATTTCCCTCAGCAGAGTTTTGGGGTGTTCAGTATATATATTTTATATCTGTTTGGTTAAATTCATTCCCAAGCATTTTATTCACTTAGTTGCTAAGGCAAATAAAACTATTTTTTAATTTTCTTTTTGGATTGCTCATTGCTAGGGTATAGAAATACAATGAAGGTTTTTGTGTGTGTGTGTTTATATTGTATCCTGCAATTTTGCTGAAATCACTTATTAGCTCTAGTAGGTTTTGTGTTTTTTTTTTAGATTCTTTAGAATTTTTCTATATATAGGATCATGTCATCTATGAATAAAGAGAAATTACAATTTCCTTTTTAATTTGGATGCCTTTTATTTCTTTTTCTTTGTGATTGCTTTGGTTGGAACTTCCAGTACAATGTTGAATAGAAGTGGTTAAAGTGTCAACCTTGTCTTGTTTCTGACCTAAGGAGGGGAAGCTTTCTCTCTTTCACCATCGAGATAGCTGTGAATAGTCTATGTATGCCCTTAGTCATGTTAAGAATATTGACCTTTATTCCTAATTTGTTTGCTGTTTCATCATGAAAGCATGTTAGATTTTGTCAAAGGCTTTTTCTGCATCAGTTGAGATAATCATGTGGGTTTTTTTTTTTTTTCATTCTACTAATGTGGTGTATTAGATTGATTTCTATGTATTGAGCCATCTTTGCATTTCTGGGATAAACCCACTTGGTCACATGTATGATCATTTTAATATGTTGTTGGATTTGGTTTGCTAGTGTTTTTGTTGAGTATGCTTTCATCTATATATATATATAAGATATTTGGTCTAGTTTTCTTTCCTGTGATGTCTTTGTCTGGCTTTGGTGTCATGGTAATACCGGTGTCATGGAATGAGTTGAAAAGTATTCTTCTGTTTTTTGAATGATTTAGAAAATAGTTGAGATTAATCTTCTTTAAATGTTTGGTAGGACTCACCAGTGAAGCTATCTGGTCCTGGGCTTTTCTTTCTTGGAAGATTTTTGATTATTGATTTAATCTCTTTGCTAGTTATAGGTCTATTCAGATTTTCTATTTCTTCTCGGGTCACTTTTGCTTGGTATTCAGGATTACTAAAGGTTCAAAACACTTTCCTAAAAAAAAAAAAATGTGTATGTAAAATATATTACATACATCTCTCAGTATATGGAAAGAATGATCATTTTCCTGGGACAATGTTACATTGGGATTTTTTAGTTTTAGGAAGTAACTTTCCAACCATGTTGTTTAGAAACAAGAAAGGAAATACTAAGAGATCAACGAAAAGGGGCAAAAGCAATTGGCTGCAGGAAAGGCAGGGGCAGAAGAGTGCTATTTTTTCTTAAGAAATATAGAAACACAGTTAGACTCTTTGTTAAATATAAATAAATGATTTAATGAATCCATGCAAAGGCAGTTCTATAACCAGGCTGCCTGGAGCCCAATCCCACCTCCACCGTTTGGCAGCCGTGGGATCATGGCAAGTTTCCAGTGTTTGATCTCTCTGAACCTCAGTTTTTCCATCTGTGAAATGAGAATGATAAGGGTACTTAGCACATAAAGTTTTTGTGGGAACCAAAGGAGATCATGAATGCAAAGGGCTTGGCTGGTGAGTGTCCTGTCAATGGAAGCTTCCTGCTGCTATTATCAGGTGTTCTCAGACCTACCTAACTTCCCTTACTGCTTAGCCAGAGCCACCTGGCCACTCTGTAAACACCCATTTGTGCTACTGACTGACTGCTTGACCTTGAGTGTGTCTTTTCCAATAGGACCCTTTGGAGGTGACTTCAGAGAGCGCCAGACTTGCCAGCTCCCTCAGGCTGAGGCTGGCCCTGCCCCAGACTCCAACCCCTCCCGCTGGGGTCATGGCTTTGTTTTCTTCTAAAGACCCAAGATTTCCAAACTCTGTGGTTGCCTAGCTTAGCTAAAAGGGGAAGAAGGGGATCAGCCCAAGGAGGAGGAGGAGGAAGAAGAAGAAGAAGAGAGACACAAGACATATAGCTGGTGCAGTGGGGAGGAACGTGTCCAGCCAGCTTTCCTGGTCCCTGCAGAGCTAGCAGCTGGGAGCCCAGTGCCTGCCCACCCCCAGCCCTGCATCAGGCTGCCGCCTCCCCACAGAAGCCATGGGCCCAGGGCCTCTGCTGGTCCTGCTGCTGGCCACAGCTTGGCATGGTAAGAGCAGAACTGAGGGCCCTGCATAGGGGTCGGGGAGGGGGCTGTGACAGAGAGGTTTCTTGTGGAAGGACTGTAAGCCCCTGCCCCTCACTGGGTGTACCCATCTGTGCTTCTGTCTCCCCAGCCTGGACTGCAGGTTTATGGCTCTTTGCTTTGGAGAGGTGATGAAGGGGTGGAAGCAGCCTGGCCAGGGCTGTGGATCTCTCAGCTCAGATGTTGACTCCTGAACAAGCCCCCAATGTTCTCAGGGCTTCCCCGTCCACATCTATTCGATGGCAGGTGTTGGGGGCGGTGATGGACTAGATTCAAGCAAAGCTTTTCCGATTCTATTGTGCATACAGATGCCCTGGGGGTCTTGGTTCTGACACAGTAGGTTTGCGGTGCTACCTGGGACTCTGCATTTCTAACGAGCTCCTAGGAGATGCCAGTGCTGCTGGTGCAGACCTGCCTCAAGCAGGGAGGCTCTGGGGAGCCCTGACGGCTCTGCCAGCTCTGCCAGCCTGTGACCCGCCGATTGTGGGCAGGGCCTGAGTTGGGGCAGTGGTCCTTCCTCGGAAGGCTTGGGAAAAGGGTTGGAAGGAGAGGTAAGAGGTGAGTGAGCAAGGCTGTGGGGGCTGCTGTGAGGGAGCCGGGGGATGGGGTCAGAGCACCCTAGATGGGGAGAGGCTTGCTAAGACCCTGGGCTAAGGAGGGGCTGTGTCCCAGGCCTTGGTGTACAGCGTGCGCGTGTGTGTGTTGAGGGACATCCTGGGAGCTGACGAGGGAGGGGTCTGTCAGGTAAGTGGGAGGAAGAGAGGTTTGGGGGATGGGGAGAATTTGGGAGCTGAGAAGAGAGGGTGAAGCCTGGACAGGCGCAGGAGGAGGCCCTGGTCAGTGCTCACCAACCTCCAGCCCGGGGCGGGCAGGCCTGCGCAGGTTTCCTTTCCCACCAGACAAGCCAGCAGGAGAAAAGTTGAGGGCAGACGTTGAGGGTGTCAGCCCTGTCTTACGTGAATATCCAGGACAACAGGGCAAGACAAAACAGGACAGACGTCTCTCCGACCACAATTCCAGAAGGCCAGGGAAGGCATTGGCTAGAGGGATGGAGCAGTAGAGAGAGGAGAGAGGAAGAGAGACTCGCCCGTGAGAACAGACAGGACAGAAGCAGAATACAGAATCTGCTCTGGCTGGTTTGGCTCAGCGGTTGGAGCATCGGCCTTTGGACCAGACAGTCCGGGGTTCAGTTCCCGCTAAGGGCACATACAAAAAAGAATACAGAATCTAGGAAGGAGGTTATGGAATCCAAGATCAGATATTGCTGTTACAGACTCTGATCTTTAAAAGTTAAAAACTTGAGCCCTGGCCAGTTTGGCTCAGCGGTTAGAGCGTCGGCTTGCGGTCCGGAGAGACCCGGGTTCGGTTCCCGCTAAGGGCACGTACTTCAGTTGCAGTTTGTCCCCGGCCCTGGTTGGTCGTGCGGGTGGCAGCCACTCGATGTGTCCCTTCACGTCGATGTTTCTCTCTCTCTCTCTCCCTTCCTCTCTCTCCCTCCCACTCTATCTGTACAAAAAAATGGAAAAATATCCTCGGGTGAGGATAAAAAAAAAAAAGAAAAAAAAAAAAAGAAAAGTTAAAAACTTGATATCAGAATGTCAAGACCAGAGGGAGGTTAGAAATACCACAACTGAAGCATAGCCCAGGGTCTTAGGAGCTCTCGACAGCGCCAGGAGCTGTGTCCTTCACTGAATCCTCCCAGGACCTCTCAGAGATAGGAACTCAGATTACTGCACTGGACCGGAGCGTAGCCCGAGGGTCAGACAGGTGATGGCACCTACCCAGCCTGGAAGGGAGAAGCAAGTTTCTGACTCACACTGTGTAACCTGCGTGGCTGCGGCTGCCATGGGGCAGTGCCCGCTCTGTTGGGATTAGCAGACAGCCTGCCAGGAATGTTGCTGCCCCTGTCCCCAGTAGTCACAGGGCACAGGAGGGCTCCACCCCCACCCCTGCTGTTGGCTTTGGCAGTACCCACCCGCTCATTCAATCCCTCTGTTGAACAGCTCCTCCTCAGTATAGTAGTTAGTTTCCCTGCCTGTCAATCCCTCTGTTGATCGGAAGCTTGGGCAGGGAGGCTGCTACAAAATTAAAATATAAATTAAACCCTCCTGAAATTTTTTTTTTAAAGTCCTCACCCTAGGATATGTTTTGCATTGATTTTAGAGAGAGGGAGAGAGAGAAACATCAGTCAGTTGCCTCCTTGCATACATCCCAACCTGGGTATGTTCCCTGACCGGGAATCAAACCCACCGCCTTTTGGTGTACAGGACGATGCTCCAACCAAGTGGGCCACCCGGGCAGGGCCCTCCTGAAATCATTTGACAGAGATCTTCTGACTCTGGGATTGATGGTGGGGTTGGGGTGGATCGATCCATTTAAAGAGCATGTGTGGCCCTGGCTGGTTTGGCTCAGCGGTTGGAGCGTTGGCCTGCGGTCCAGAGAGACCCGGGTTCGGTTCCCGCTAAGGGCGCGTACCTCGGTTGCAGTTTGTCCCCGGCCCTGGTTGGTCGTGCGGGTGGCAGCCACTCGATGTGTCCCTTTCACGTCGATGTTTCTCTCTCTCTCTCTTCCTCTCTCTCCCTCCCGCTCTATCTGAACAAAAAAATGGAAAAATGTCCTCGGGTGAGGATAAAAATAAATAAACAAATAAATAAAAATAAAGAGCATGTGTGCAGGATAGTGGAGAAGCCCTGAACGCCCTCAGGCCAGAGTGTCCATGTCCCCATTGTAAAAGCCCAGGGGCTGCACTCACCAGGGGCACCGGTGGGTCAGTGGCAGAGCCAGGCCCTGCAGCCCAGGCTGTTCTAACACCTAGCAGGTGGCATTGCCTCTCCTGGGACAGGGGACAGTGGCTAGGAAGGTCGGGAAGCAGAAGTGAGAGCATCCTAGGGAGAAAGGCCACAGGCGGAGCGGAAACAGGGGCCAGACCGGGCGCCGGCAATGTGTTTCCGCAGGCACAGGCCAGGGCGCCTGTCAGCCCCTGCAAGGCCCTAAATCAGCTCTCACTTCCCTCCTTTGCCCCTATTTTAGGCCCCGGAGAAATGCTGACACTGCAGAGGCAACGGGCCTTCTTCCCGGAGGGCCTGATAAGGGTTTCAAGTTCTCTTTTCTCCTTCAAGAAAATTTTCCTTAAAAGAGATTGGCTGTCCAGTAAACACGACAGTGCCGGGGCTCGGGGTAGACTAGAGCGTAGACATAATGGGTAACTCTTCCTGAGTATTTATTTGGTGACAGGTGACCTTCCAAAGGCTTTCTGTGCATTTAAACCCCTTGGCATCCCAATAAATGGGCACAATTATTGTCCCCATTTTATGGGTGGGGAAACCGAGGCACAGAGCCTCTGAACCATCCCAGTGCTACAGACCAGATGTGCAGTGGTGGGAGGGGGCACAACGGAAGAATTAGAATCTTTTTCATTCTGCTGGGCCAGGATCCTACACCTCTTCTGCTTCCCCACGCGAATTAAGTCAGAGGACTCTGCCATGAGCTTCCCATCCATCTGTCCCCTCCTCTCCTGGCTTGAACCCTTGCTTTGAGCCAGGCCCCAGGTTTTGCGCTGAGTGAGCAGCCACTTCAAGAGCAGGAGGAATCCGCTCTTGGGGAGAAGGGTGATGCGCTCCCAGTTGTGAAGGCTGAGGCGGGGGTGGGGTCGCCCGTGGACAGTGACGGGGAAAGACCCAGAAAGCTCCCAGCCCCTCTTTCTCAGAGGAGGGGCCTCC
Organism: Molossus molossus; assembly: GCF_014108415.1. NCBI lineage: Eukaryota > Metazoa > Chordata > Mammalia > Chiroptera > Molossidae > Molossus > Molossus molossus. The sequence continues at coordinate 22,939,558 of NW_023425377.1, forward strand.
CGGGCATCAGAGACATCAGTCCATCCCTGAGCAGGTTTTCGGAGGGGGGCTGAGCAAATGACCAGAGAGGGACAAGGACTTGTTCAAGGTGACCCTGCAAGTCACAGCTGAATCCCAGCACCAGCACCACCCCTGCCAGGGCACCGCCCATCTCAGAGGCAAGGAGTGACCCAGGGGATGTCACCTTAGGCCTCACTTTTGTCTGCCATCTTCCGTCCACCAGCTCAAGGGGTCCCGGTGATAGAATCCAACGTCCCTGACTCGGTCGTGAAGCCAGGCGCGACGGTGATCCTGCGATGTGTGGGCAATGGCAATGTGGAGTGGGATGGCCCCATCTCCTTCCCCCACTGGACCCTGAACCCTGACGGCCCCAGCAGCACCCTGACTACAAACAATGCCACTTTCCAAAACACGGGGACCTACCGATGCACTGAGCCTGGAGACCCCCTGGGGGGCAGCGCCAGCATTCACCTCTACGTCAAAGGTGAGGACTCTGGGCCCGCTCCCTAGAGGCCTGACCCAGCGGCCCCACCAGGCTTGGGCAGGAGGGCTGGGCCCGCATATTACCAGCTCCACATGTGTGGAGCGCCTGCCTGAACAGGACCTGTGGCCATGCATCTAATTTAACGTCGTCCTCACAATAACCCTGTGCGGTAGATTCCAGAAGTATGCCCATTTTTCAGAAGCTCAGAGAGGCCAGTCATTTGCTTAAGCTCACACAGCGTGGAGTAGCAGGGCTGGATTCCCCCACTCTGAGCTTCCCTGGCCTTGTGTGACCTCAGGCAAAGGATCAGCCTCTCTGAGCCTCCTAGTCACCCCATCCAGAGACCTCTCGGCCTGGTGGAGGGATGGCAGTCGTAACCCTTTATCTCCCTGTGCTTCAGACCCCGCTCGGCCCTGGAACTTGCTGGCCCAGGAGGTGACGGTGTTCGAGGGTCAGGACGCCCTGCTGCCCTGCCTGCTCACCGACCCGGCACTGGAGTTAGGGGTCTCCCTGATGCGGGTGCGTAACCGGCCTGTCTTACGCCAAACCAACTACTCCTTCTCGCCCCGACTCGGCTTCACGATCCACAAGGCCAAGTACATTGAGAACCACGATTACCAGTGCTGCGCTCGAGTGGGCGACAGGACGGTGACATCGCTCGGCATCCGTCTTAGAGTGCAGAAAGGTGCGTGGGGCAGGAGGGCCAGGCCAGGCGAGGAGGGCAGGGGCAGGGAGCCGGCCACCAGGCTAGTTGTGGCTGGGCCTAGGTCTGATGGGACGCCACAGGTATCCCTTTCTTTCACTTCTTCCTTCCAATCATGCCACCGTCACCTCCTGGGGCAGGACACGCAAGGTGCGGCTGGCGGGGAGGCAGACCACGAGCAAGGAAATAACTCAGTGGGCAGAACCAGCTCAGATCATGAAACGTGCTAGGAAAACCATTAAACAAGGTGATGGAATCGAGGGTGTGGGGACGGGGGAGGGGCCTTGCCGAGAGAGACATTTCATTTGAGCAGAAAGGTGAATGAAGAGAAGGAGGTGGCCCTCAAAGGTGTATTTCAGCAGAGGAAACAGCAGGTGCAAAGCCATGAGGTGGGAAGAGGCCCCGCACATCCCAGGAACAGAAGGAGGGTTCGAAGCCCTCCTGCACCCTCAGACATGGACTTCCCACTCAGTGCAGCCTGGGGCTGGTTCCTGGGCACTAAAGGAGGGGTGGGCAGGTGGGACAGCTTGAACTGTCGGGGGGGGGGACCTGTTGGGCAGTCGTGGCTTGTTCCTTTCCCCTCGCCCCTGCTGGGCTGGTGGACGAGATTCTAGTTTCTGGAAAGACTGAATAAGGAGGCCCCAGGCTCAAGACCTGGGCTTGAGATAGGAATCAGGTCCCTGTAATGAAGGCCAGGGTCAGAGCAGCAGGGCTGGCCCAAGGCCTGGGCTTGAGGCCACAAAACCTGCCCAGAAAGTCAAAGGACCCCACTCTGTGGGCCAAGGAGGCCATTAGGGCGCTTTCCCCAGAGCCCTGGTTCTTCCATGACCTCTTCAGTGACCTTGGATGTGTCCTTCAGTGTCTCTGGACCATGGAGCTCATCTTTCAACAACAGCAACAGCCACAGATATTAATTCAGCGCCTACTATGTGTCAGGCACTGGGCTAGCCGCTAGGGAGACCCACTAGACTAGAGAGGAAGTAACGTACCAGTTGTGACAAATACACCCAGCCAGAGAGAGCTGGATGTGGGTGTGGGCGGGGGGCGGGGAGGCTAACCGAGCACAGAAGTCCTCCCCGGGGAATGTTTGAGTTAAAGATCTGAAGGGCGAGAACAGGTACCCATTCAAAGTGTGTGGGGAGCATTCCAGGAGGGAGGTCCGGTGTGGCTGCCACGCAGTGCGTGCAGGGCGGCCGGTGTGCGGATGATCGGTCACAGGGCCTGGGAGTGTGGGAAGAGCTTTGACTTCTTCTGAGAGTGATGGGAAGCTGGTGAAAACTGGCACAAGAGAAAGGCATGATCTCTTAAGCACTCACTCTGGCTGCTGCGAAGGGTCCAGGTGGCAGCGGGGTTGGAGGAGGCAGGGAGGCCTTCCAGGGGGTTGCTGCAGGGCCCAGAGCAGAGGGCAGTGAGCCGGGAGAGGTGGGGGAGTAGAAGGAAGCGGACTTTGCAAGGTCTCGGTGGGAGGTGAGAATTGCCAGCGGGGAGATGGAAGCACCAAGGGTGCCGCCCAGGACTTGGGATGGGACTGTGGTGGGGGCCTTGGCCTGCAGCCTCGCCCATGGCAGGGAGCAGAGCCGTAGCTCTGGCCTGGATGTTTATGGGTCCCCTCCCCTCGCCTCAGTGGTCCCAAGGCCCCCGACTGTGACACTGGAGCCTGCAGAGCTGGTACGGATTCGAGGAGAGGCCGCCCAGATCGTGTGCTCAGCTAGTGACGTTGATGTCAAGTTTAATGTCTTCCTCCAGCGAGGAAACACCAAGGTCAGTCCCCGGGGTGACAGTAGGGTGAAGTCTACCCATCTTCCCAGTACACCAGGCCCTGCAGGAATGGAGCCCCCAGCCCCACCATAAGCTCACTTTCTGGGCTGAGGGCACGGCCCAGGGCCAGAGAGGGGAGTGGACTCACTCAGGATCTCACTGGGGGTCAGTAGCTGGTCTCAAACCAGGACTCAGGTTCATGCCATTAAAGCTTGTGGGGGTGGATAGGGAGGTGGTATTCCATCCCCTTGGCCCATGACCTTTGCCCCAGCCTATAGACAAGAGCCAGATGTCAGCTCACCGACTTAGCAAAGGAACCCTGGACCACCTGTGGAGCCCAGGGATATAAGGGCTATTTCAGAAGGACTATCTTTGGGAGAGAGGGAGTGTTTCCAGGAGGAAATGGCATTAGGCTGCTTCTGAGAACCCCCACCCACCCACTGTGCCTGCTGTGTGCCAGGCACAGCCATCTGCATGCAACATGTTAAGTATTTCCTCTTTACTGCAGCCCTGGACATGTGGGGCTGGTATTAGTACCGTTTTACAGATGGAGAAAGTGAGACTCAGAGAGCAGTCCCTTGCCCAAAGAAAGGAAGATGATAATCCTGAAAAGATTAGGATTTGAACTCAAATCCCTAAACAAACTTGGTATACCATTTCCATTTCTTCTGGCTGCAGCTCGCCATCACCGAACACACTGACTTCCATGATAGCCATTACCAAAAAGTCCTGACTCTCAACCTCGATCAAGTAGACTTCCAAGATGCTGGCAACTACTCCTGTGTGGCCTCCAATGCCCGGGGCCACCACAGCACCTCCATGGTCTTCCGGGTAGTAGGTAAGCATCAGGGCTGTGGAAGAGAGAGATGCATAAGGGACTGAGGAGGAGGGAGCTGATTGCAAAGAAGAAGACGCTGTTCAGACTATCTCTGCTAGAATCCCCTTATCCTAGGCCTGGGACACCCACAAAACATAAACACGCGAACAATGATCAACCAGTGTGATCGTGGGGGAAGTTCAGGGTGTCAACACCGAGGGGACTTGGGGCCTCTGAGCCCCCCACCTTCTGCTTTTCCTTTCCTCCTCAGACTCCCAAAGTAGCTTGATTTTAATTTATGCGAGATTTAATGAGAAGAAACTAGTTATAACTCTTTTAGGTGCAGGTAACAGAAACCAACTAAAATTGGCCCAATCAAAAGAGTATTTTATTGACCTCATAGCTCAAAAGTCCATGGATATGAGCTTCAGGTACAGTTGGATCTACGTGTTCATGTGATGTGGACAAGAATCTGTTCCTTCCCAACTCTCAGCGGTACATTTTTTTTTTTTTTTGTGGAACCCCAAAAAGCACCAGGCATGATAATGCCAGTAGAATGAGGTCTTTTCTTGTCCCAGAGTCCCAACAAAAATCATGGAAATGAGTGTCATGGACTCATGGATTTACATGCCTACCCCAAACCAATCACTGGTCCAAAGGGGACACCTTACTCTGATTGGCTGTCCTGAGTCACACGCCCACTTCAGAGCTGGATGTGGAAACCATGCTGATTAAACTAGTGCCAGAAGAAGGGGAGATGGAGGGGGCATGTGAAAAACATAACACACTTTTTACTGCTAAGTTTTTTTTCCAAAAAGTTATAACCACAGAGGCTGATATAGTCAACCTCTTAATTATGCAAATAAGGAGGTGAAAGCATCAGGGAGGATAGTTTTCCCAGGTTCTCCCAGGGACTGAGTGGGAGAAGAATTTGGAGCCCTGGGTTTCTGTGGTGGATGGTGGGAAGAGAGGTATCAGAGGGCAAGCAATGGTTAGGGTTGAGGACTGTGGGCCTGGCACATTGTAGGCATGCAAGAGGGTCCAGCTGAATGACTGCATTGATGGGTAGATGACCAAATTAACAAATAAATATCATCCCACTAATGCCAGATGTCTGTGTGTTCTGCTTTCCAGAGAGTGCCTACTTGAACTTGACCTCTAAGCAGACCCTCCTCCAGGAGGTGGATGTGGGTGAGAGACTCAACCTCCAAGTCATAGTGGAGGCCTACCCGGACCTACAAGGCTTTAACTGGACCTATCAGGGACCCTATGACCACCAGCCCAAGCTCAATTTTGGCATCTCCAATGATACATACAGGTACCAATTATCAGCTCCCATCTGCATAGACTCACAACCAGTCGGGGAACGCTTCAGCCAGGAGTCAAGACACTTGGGTTGTGTCTCAACCTTGCTGTGTGACCTGGAACAAGTCCCTTCCCCTTTCTGGGTCTCACTTTCCCTGACTATGTAGAACCTGAATCTCGGTCGTCTGTGTTGGAGATTTAAATCAAATTTGCAAACCCCTCTCACCCCCATCCTCGGGAAATTCCCTCAAGAGTGAACCCCACCTTTTCTTGGGGGTATGCATTCTCATGGTCATCCAAGAACTCTCAATCTCATTCATTCTCTTCTTTCATGGCCAATCCAGTTGTAGAAGACACTGTCCTGTGATTTCCACTCCTAGACACATTCCTCATAATGATCACATAGGGTGTCTTGCCATACACACAGGTTTGGGGGTGGGGTAGAGGAAATTCACACCATCCTAATCACAGATTTATCAAAAAGTTATTTAAAGGCTAGGGTCACCCAGCCCTGAGAATTTCTCCCAGGCCATTCCTCAACAGGCTCAAACTCAGATAGTGCTATCTGACTACATCTTCTCTTCTCCAGAATCCTGCTTTTCCCTCATGAAAAACATTTTAGTAATCTATTTTTCCTGTCTCCTTGTGGACTATATCCTCAGGGTCTTATTTTCCCATCCGAAGCGGCCTAATCAGGTAGCTTTCTAAACAACAGAGCTTCCTCCCTAAGGGGAACAATGATACTCTGATGATAAAAGAGGCTGAAACAATGGTGTCTTTGCCCTGATCTATTTGAATGAGAGGGTGCAGTTCAATCAAGGACAGCAAGTATGTGGGGTGTGTGTGATAACATCCCCTCCCACACTCATGACAGACATCCCTCAGCTGTTTCTGCAGTCTGGATGCAACCTCAGAGTCCTCCTCAGCACAGTCTCCAGACAGGATTTCGATCACAGTTGACTCAAGAGAGCCGACCTGTTTGCTATCCCTGGGCTAGATAATCCCTTAGACACCTTCCTAATCCTAAACTCTCTGGGGTTCTCTTTCTAGCTCCTGAGACCCAGACCTCATCGGCTCCTGAACTCTTGCTTGTCGATCATTATATTCTACAAGAATGTTGTTCCTTTGTCCTCATCTTCCTCCTCCCAGTCCCATTATCCTTTTTGGCCAGAATTTCTAGCTTCCTCTCCTCTAATGCAGAAGTTCTGAATCTGGAGTCTGCAGACCTGAGAGGGGGTTTATGGACAGATTTCAGGGATCCATAAGCAACAGGGACATTGCAGAAAGAAACCAGGGAGACCACCTCAAACATTGCAGTCGGGAGCCACTGGTCGCAAGGCAGACAGGCCACCAAACAGCCACCACCCTTAGCTCATGTGGCGGGTGTGCTCCTAATGGTGACTTTGAGTCATCCACAGAAGTCAAATTCTTTCTGTGTCAGAGGTAAATGTTAGCTATCACCCAAAATGACACGTGTAGAGAGGTGCTTGGACACCAAAGGTCTGAATGAGCTAGCCCTCTGAATACCATGCGTTTTAGTCTTGCATGGTGGCTGGTAGGCATTTTCCCAAGAAGAGCTGGTAATTTGCTCTACTTTATTTCTGAAATACTTTTTCCTTGCCTAAACAATACATGTTCATTACGGATCAATTTTAAAGTAGAGAGTAAGAAGAAAGAAATCACGTAGCATCAGCTGAGGATATGTTGTTGTTTACCCCTGCCGCCAGCCTTCTCTGGAATAAAGGGCACATTAAATCGAGTGCCTACAGTGAATCAGTGTGCCAAGCACTCTGAATACATAACCCTGTAATCCTCAGGCCAAGTCTGTGCGTTAATTTGCATCCGTGTCACCCTCACAGAAAAGGAAGAGAAGGATCAGGGAGGTTAAGTACTTGTCTGAGGTCACACAGCTGAGAACTATCAGCTCCAGGACTGGACCCTGGGTCTCTCTAACCCCACGGCTACCTCCTGCTTCTCATTCCTCGCTCAGTCCTTCTGGGCAGGCTTGGAGCTTTGGGGATGGCAGCTGGCCCGGGTGCTAGTGTTTTCAGCAGGGGTGGCTTAGCCCAGTGATGGTGGCGGAAGCAGGTTTGTTCACTGGGGGCTGTGGTGTGTCTCCCAGTGTCGGTCTGCTTTACAGACCTCACTTCTGCAAACCCTCAGAATAAAACTGCTTTACAAATAAGAGGACCAATTCAAAATTGGGTTGGTGGTTTTTCCATGTCTCATTGGCACCCAGCCAGCCAGGTACCTGGCTCAGCCAAGGCCTCCGTGCTCTGGATGCTTTTACCAAAAAGAAAACAAAGCCCCTAGGGTGGTTGTCTGAGCTCGTTGTCCTGGCGGGGACCACACCAGGCCCACCCCAGACATACTGCACCTCTCACGCAGGTACACCTCCAACCTCTCCCTGCCTCGCCTGAAGCCATCTGAGGCCGGCCGCTACTCCTTCCTGGCCAGAAACACCAGAGGCGAGGATACCCTGACCTTTGAACTCATGCTTCGATGTGAGTGATGGAGCAGGGTTCAGGGACGCGGGGTCCTGGAGAGACAAGCTGGGAGAGGTTGGGGGAGAGGAAGCTCAGTTCGAGGTGGTCAGGCAAGGGGCTTTGGGGCCTCTGGGCTGACCCCTCTCTCTCCTGCCCTCCCTTCCTCCTCAGACCCCCCAGAGGTAAGGGTCGCATGGAGCCCTGTCAACGGCTCTGGTGCCATGCTCTGCGATGCCTCTGGGTACCCCCCGCCCAACGTGACGTGGGTGTTGTGCAGGGGCCATACCGATAGGTAAGTGGACTCCTCTAGCCTTCCTCACCCGGAATGAGGGGCTGGGCACCCTGAAACTCTGAACCACACACTGCTCTTGACAGATGTGATGAGACCCAAGCGCTGCTGGTCTTCGAGGACCCACACCCCAAGGTCCTGAGCCAGGAGCCCTTCCAGAAGGTGACTGTCCAGAGCCTGATGGTCATCGGGACCTTGGAGCACAACACGACGTATGAGTGCAGGGCCCACAACAGCGTGGGGAACAGCTCCCACACCTTCCAGCCCATCTCCGTAGGTGAGCCTGCCTTCTCCTTCCGCTGTGGGCCCCGCCCCAGGCCCCTCCTGAACAGAGGTCTCCTGACGTGGCCAGATTGGGGGAGTCTAGAACCCCAGGAATGGAGGCAAGGGGGAGAGTGGAGAGGAGCAGATGTCCAGAGAGAAGCAGCCAGAAGCAAGCACAGCCGCCTGGCCCTCTGCTCACAGCCTGCGCTCGAACACAGGTGTTAACTCACAAGTGCTGACATGGCAGCTGTGACGTCCTAGGTGTCACTCGACGCAGGGGAGCACGCCTCCATGGAGCTCGGTCTGCTGAGGGAGGCAGGCCATGACAGTGCCCAAATCCAAGCCCACCCAGGGGCCAGCTTGGTGGCTTCCATCCCTGAGCCCCTTCCTGCCACAGACACATCCATCTGGGGCCACTGTCCGCTGTCAGCCCTGGGTACTGACAGGCTGCCTCTGTCGAGAGGAAGGGACACCTTTCTCTGTGGTGCACGAAGGCTCCACGTGGGTAGCTCTCTGATCTGTGCAGAGGCTCACGGCACCCTCAGACTCCTGACAAGCAGATCTTAGCACCCATGTGCCAGGCCTAGCAAGGCTCTCTTGGCGCAGAGAGGACAGAGCAAGAACGGCCTGGCTCAGGGGGGGCCTCTCAGGTGCCGCAGCTGCGGGCTTTGGAGCAGCTGCTGCCAGGACCCGACCCCACACATAGCTGCTGCCAGCCTCGCTGTGCCAGGCATGGCGCTGAGCTCTGGAAAGACATTGTGTCAGTGCACTGGCTCATCCCTGGGGGTGAGTGCTGTTTCCCTCTGACCTTGGAGATGAGGAACCTGAGGCTTAGGGAGGAGTCACAGGTTCAATGTCACACGCTGCCTAAACAGCAGAGGTGAGGTTTGGCCTCAGACCCATGCTGTTGATCTGCTCAGGGTGATGGAAATGACATCTCTGAAAACATCGAGAGAACTAGGGTTACTGATCTGGGAAGAGGAGACTTTCTGACCCTTGGAAGGGCTGGGGAAGCAGCAGGGAAGAGCCAGGAAGGCAGATTTCAGTCTAACATCTAGAAGGTCCTTCTGCTTGAGCCGCCCAGAGGTGGAGCAGGTGGTGAACCCCATCGTGGGGCGGGGGTGCACGCCAAGGTTGGGCACTAGGCCAGGCTACTGCAGAGGGGCTCCTTGCCCCGGCAGGGTTTGGGGCTGGGCCTGGGCAGAGCCTGTCCTCCCTGCCGCTGGCTGGGGAGCGTCTGTGGAAAGGCTCCCCGAGGCTCCGGGGGCTTCCAGGTGAGAGGACACGGTGCGGGCAGAGCATTCCCTGAGTCCCCACTGTCCCAGGGGACGCACTGGCCTATTCGCAGTGGGCGGGGATCACAGAGGACCCCCCTGTCGCTCACTCCTTGCCCGCCCCTTTCAGGAGCCAACATACAGCCCCTTGATGAGCCCCTCTTCACGCCTGTGCTGGTCGCCTGCATGTCCATCTCGGCCTTGCTGCTGCTGCTGCTCTTGCTGATTCTGTACAAATACAAGCAGGTGAGTCTGCGCAGGGCGGCACCACCCCAGGCCCCGAGTGTGCTGGGCCCTGGGACAGCACCCCCAGGCCACGCACTCCCCCTGGCCCCCATTCGTTTTGTCAGCCAGTCATTCTGCCAACGCTCTTTAGCGGGCGCCTACTATATGCCGATGTGAGCAGGGTGCTGGAGCTCTGAGGCTCTGCCCTCGCGGGGCTCGCTGTCCAGTGCGGGACACAGTGGATACTTAATTCCCAGGAAGGTGAGGGCGAGAGAGGCTCTGGGAGAGGCATGGGTTCTGGGAGCGTGAGCGTGGGATCCTGCCCCAGCCCGGGGCTCGTGGGCACACAGAGAGGCAGGACGTCACAGGCCAGGCCTGCGTCTCACCCTCAAGCGCGGTGGTCTAGTGCGGGGGGAAGCCTGACCATCATCAGCCTCTTTGTTATTTAGTATCGTTATCCCTAGTGACCACTGATCGTGTGCGGACCGTAGTGCGCTGTGGGTCACTTCGAGTGCACCATCGGTAACAGCAGTTCCAGGGGCACTGTTATACACTGTCCCTACATGCAGATAGTACCACTAACCCCATTTTACAGGGCTGGAAGCTGAGGTTCCAAAAGGCTGAGACAGTTGCCCTGGTCTACAGCTGGCCAACGGCAGAGGCTGGTTTGTCAAAAGCCTGTTTTTGACCATTATGCGAAACATTCAATCGTCTTATTTTATTCTCACAACACCCAGAGGCAGGGCCTATTACAGTCAGCATTGTACAGTCAGGCAACTGAAGCTCGGGAAGGTGGGAGAACTGCCCAAGGGCCCCAGGCCCCTCCACACCTGATCTACAACCACACCCCCTGGCGTCCTGCACGAAGGACGGTATCCGTGTGATCAGATGCTGACAGGGCCAGGCCGGGGGCTGTGGAGGCCAGCAGTGCAGGACTCTCTTCCGCTGGTGGGAAGGGGGACTGCTTGGAGGAAGTGGCTTGGCATGGGCGGGACAGGTTTTGGAGGATGAGGGCTGCAGCAAGGAGAGACAAGACCCAGGGAACAGGTCTGTCTCAGGGGAGAGGGCGATGTGTGTAAAGGGTGGTGGAAGACCAAGGTGGGTCCTGGAGATACTGGCACCTAAAAGAGGAGGCAGATGGGAGCAGGTTGGGGATCTGAGGGCTTGGACCTCATTCTGTAGGCTCAGGGCCATCAGTGGTTTTGACAAGGTAGCGATATAATCTAGGGGTAACTTCTTCCCCACACTGGCATTGGGGTTTTTAGTGGGAGAAGAGGAGTTGAAGTAGGTAGGATGGGATGTGGGGGCACCCCAGGGGCTCATAGGTTTGACTATGCTCATGCCAGCACCCAGCTCAGAGCACAGCCCCCAAGAAACCAGGGCCCAGGTCAAGACTTTGGAGATCTGGGTCCATCTCTGACTTGTTTTGCCATATGACCTCAGCAGACTCACTGAGACTCTGGGCCTCAGTTTCCCAGCCTGTACCATGGACAGGTGGCCTTTAACAGCCCTCTTCTTCCGACATTCCACAAGCCTACTGATAGTCTGGTTTAAGAGCCAGGGGTTCTGAATTAGACGGATCTGGGTCCAAATCCTCCTCCTCCCTGTCTCTGTCTGTGGGACTCTGGAAAAATTGGTCTCTAAGCCTCTGTTTTCTCCATCTGTAAAATGGAGCTACAAATGGCAGCTACCCCACCAGGCTGCCTCAGGGAGTCACAACATCAGGTGTGTAGCGGACCCCACAGGGTGCTGGGCTCAGAATGGAAGCCGCACACCCTTGTCCCAGGAGGAAGCTGGCTGGGGAACCCGGATTATTAGCTCATGCACATTGGGACTGGAGGGATGTCTGAGGTCGGGCATCTCCTTGACTACACACCAAAGTGGTGTGGGCCCTGCTCGCCCACTGCCAGGGACAGGACCTCACCCTCATGGCCACCCGTTCCTTCTCTGAGCAGCTCTTCCTTATATGGAGTTGAAAACCGCCTCCCGGTGCCCCACAGAGCTGTCTCCTCCGCCCTGGACAGCCTGCCGGGATTCCAGAGAAGTGCCCAGTTCCCCCTCAGCCCCTTCCGCCTCGGCTGCCAGGCCCCTTGGCCAGGCTGGCTCAGGGACACCTTACCCTCTCTCCGTGGGACCATTTTCGGAACACGTACTCCCAGCCACCTCATTTCCTAGCCAGGGAATTCACCTGCCCCCTGAGCCCCCTCAAGGCCAAGAGAAGGAGGGCAGCTTATGGCACGAGACCTTGAGGCGTCAAGATGGTCATGCCCCAATCTCAGGGCCTGCAGAGCAACCCCCTCTGTTTTGCCCCCTGGGGTTCTGAGACTTACCCCTTCACTGGGGACTCAGCCTGGTCAGTCCTCGCTGCCTAGGCCTGGGGCGGGTGGCCCCATCTGGAGGAAGGGTTATTTCTGCCTCAGGCTGAGTCATCGCCTTTCTGGCCCCCACAAAGACCACAGAGAGGGGGGTGGGGGGGGGGGAAAGGCAGGAGTCAGCAGGCGGGAAGGAGGCGGGGCGCAAGGAGCATCGAAGGGGATGGGAAGCCACCAGAGGCCAGGATTCTGGGGGTCAGAACTGAGCTGCGGGGATTGGGGCAAACGGGCTGGACAGGAGGCTCCTCAAGGTATCTGAAGTCAGAGAACATCCACGCACCCAGAACCAGCAGGCCTGGTGGGCGGGTTGCAGGGACTTGGCTGTCTCCCGCCCATGCCGACCGCAGTTGTCAAGGGGAAGTTGGTGGGCACAGGGCCTGGACCTGTCGTGAGGAATAAATGAGGTGACGCACAAGGAGCACGTAGCCCAGCACTTGCTCACAGGAAGTACTAGAGAAGCATGTGCCGCCATCATTCCAGTTATTAAGAAATCTGGCCTCCCTGGAAGGGTTTTCCCTCCGAGGAGGAGCCCCTCAGGGTCGAAGCTCTTTCCAGATGTCCTGGGCTGTGTAGGGGCAGAGATGGGGGTCGCTTGCCAGGAAGGGGCCTGAGGCAGGCTGGAGAGCTGCCTCCTCCAGGTACAGAGTCCAGCCAGACAACCTCTTCTCCTTCCACCCCCTCCAATATCCCTTGGTGGCTGGGGCGGTGGGGAGGGGGCTGACTCAGGCCCAGCTGCGGGGACAGAGGAAGGAGAAGTGGTGAGGAGACAAACAAGCCTGGGCCACAGAGGCTCTTGGGGATGGAAGAGGCCTGGGGACGGTGGCGGGGGGGCGAAGAATCCCCTCCTAACTCCTTCTCCATCTTTTGGGCTGGAAAGGTACACACACGTGCAAGGTTTGAATCCCCTAAGACTCAAAAAGTTCCCCCTTGCCCTGGCTGGGTAGCTCAGTTAGTTAGAGCATCGACCCAATACGCCAAGGTTGTGGGTTCGATCCCTGGTCAGGGCACATACAAGGATCAACCACCAAATGCATCAACAAGGAGATCGACAAATTGGTTTCTCTCTCTCTCTCTCCCTTCCTTTCTAAAACGACAACAAAAAAATAAATCACTCCTCTGTGCTATTTCAGACTTTCTTTCCTCCCCAGCTCCAACATGGGAGTGTTCAAGTTCACCTGTAGTCTCCACCCCCCACCCCTCCAGGCAGAACATCTTCCTGACATCTAGATGCACTCTTTCTCCCAAACTACCACCTGCAAGTCCTTCCCCATGGCTCTCTGGAGTCTTGTTTCTTAGCCAGCGAGACTCATGGCCACAGGCCACTCTCCTCCCCAACACCCACTCATACACCCTGTGACTGCCCCGAGCTGGGTGCCCAGGAAGGAGCCCAGCTGTGAAGCTCAGCACAGATGGTCCCCATCCCCAAGGGGACTGACAGGAAAGAGTCGGACTGCTGACCGAGGCCTCAGTGTCCTCCACCGCCCTGCCCAGCTTCCATTTCCCCCTAAACACCGTCTTCCATCAGCACTTCTCATGGGCAGCCCCTGGCATGATGCCCCTGAGTAGCTGCCACCCTGGGCAGGAAAGAGAGAGGCCACTGATCCTTCTCCCCAGAAACAGCTCTGCTCCAGCGGGTGGTCAGTACAGCATGTAAAGCCTGGACAAGGACACAGGTCCTCCAGACACTGACCCGTGGCAGAGCCCCTCATCACAGCCCTCAAGACCGTCCTGACTCAGGAACCTCCCCTGCTCCCCTCGAGCCACGTGGATGAGCACCTTGGTCACTCAGACCTGCCAAGACCTTGCCCACCCCACTGAGCTCCCTCTCAGCCCCACAGGGGTCTTCCTGACTTGACTGTAACCATGCCCGTCACCTCTACCCCATCACCCTGCTGCATTTTCTCACAGCACTCCGAAAGCCTCCTACATGTGCGTTTGTTCGTGGTGAATGCCCGTCTTAGCCCCTAGAATGCAGACTCCATGAGCGCAGGGACCTGGTGCTGTTCGACTCTGAGTCCGCGGTGCCTGGCACACACCGGCGCTCAGAGAAGGACTGGAAGGGAATATTCAGACACGAAAAGGAAGGGAATTGTGTCCCATGCTACAGCATTACGGAGACGTTATGCTAAGTGTCACCAAGGCACAGACACTGCAGGATCCCACTGACGCGCGGCGCTTGGTGTCGTCGGACTCCTGCGCTAGGAGGTATGGGGGCGGCCAGGGGGAAGTGGGAATGGGGAGCTGTTTGAAGAGGAGGGAGTTTCAGTTTTGCAAAATGAAGAGAGTTCTGGACATCCGTTGCACAAGAATGTACTTAACACTGCCGAACTGTACACTCGAAATGGTTGAGACGATACATTTCATGTTACGTGTACCTCACCGCAATTAAAAACAAAAACAATATTCGGGTTAGAGGTTGGATGGGTGGATCTCAAGTGCTACCCTCTCCCCCCGCTCAGGAATCACCTAAATGATCAGAGGTATCGAGGCGCTCAGCTATGATCCCGTCCAAGTCTTTGAATCCACAGGAGGGTCACATGGGGAGGCCAAGCCAGGAAGGGACTGGACTCTCTGGGTCACGGGCACAGGAGACATGGCCGCTCTCACCAGACCTCGGACCACGCGCCGCCGCCTCCTGCTGAGGGCCACGGGACTGTGCACCCCCTCTACCTCGGGTTGGAGTGAGGTCCAGGATCCTGCTGGGCCTGGCTGCCACCGGCTTCTTCCCTCTCCCTCTGCAGAAGCCCAAGTACCAGGTGCGCTGGAAGATCATCGAGAGCTACGAGGGCAACAATTACACGTTCATCGACCCCACCCAGCTGCCCTACAACGAGAAGTGGGAGTTCCCCCGAAACAACCTGCAGTTTGGTGAGACGGGGTCTCCGCCCACCAGGCCCGGTGGGCCCAGGGCTGCACGGGTTGCAGGGAGCCTGTGGGCCTTGGAGAAAAGCCCCTTGGCGCCCGGGGACCTAAGGAGCCTGTGTGTTCGGCAGGTAAGACCCTTGGAGCCGGTGCCTTTGGGAAGGTGGTGGAAGCCACGGCCTTTGGTCTGGGCAAGGAAGATGCTGTCCTGAAGGTGGCCGTGAAGATGCTGAAGTGTGAGTGAGGGAGGGGCCTGGGGCATCTGGGGGAGCCGGTAGGAGTAGTGCATGCTAGGGGAGAAGCTGCCTTGTTGTCACAAGAGGCATCGCCCACATTTTTGGCCCGTCGGAGCCTGAGGGACAGAACCTGGGGTTGGCAGTGGGGACTCCTGGATTCCTTTGTGAGCTCCAGGCTCCCTAACCCCTAGGTGTGGAGGGGCTTCTGACCGAGCTGGGGTACACATGAGGCTGGGGCACACAAAGCCACCCTGGGCCACGGCCTGGCTGCCTGCCACCTGAGACCAGCTCAGTGACAGGCAATCTCTCCTCTCCTCCCCCGCCCATCTGTGTGTCGCATTTCTCCTCCCTCTTTCCACCCCCAATTACTCTGGGGCTCTGGGTACCTGTCTGTTCCCCTGGGCGTGTGTCTGTGTGGCTCTTCATGTCCGGCTCTCCCCCCACCTGTGGGACCTGTGGTCCCTCCTCCCAGCCACGGCTCACACGGATGAGAAGGAAGCCCTCATGTCAGAACTGAAGATCATGAGTCACCTGGGCCAGCACGAGAACATAGTCAACCTTCTGGGAGCCTGTACCCACGGAGGTGAGGGCCCCGGCGGGCACGGGAGCCCATGGTCTGGGGGCCTCTCGGTCCATCTTTCACTGCCCATCCCCTCCAAGTGAAGGTAGGAGCCCTGTGTCAGTGTCCCTTCAATTCCAGACACCTGAGCTGGTCAAGCTGCTGGTGCATGGCCGACAGTCTGGGGGCTCTGAGCAGTGGCTCTCAGACACCAGTGGGTGTCAGTCGTCTGAGAGGGAGCTGACAGTGCAACCTGGGCGCTGCTCCAGGCAGTCTGACTCTGTGAGTCCGAGTGAAGCCCCGGGGCCGCCATGTCCACCCCATCCTCTTCTATTGGAGCTCTGACCTTTATGGAGCTGCCATTAATCACCTGTGAGGAAAGAATTATTTGGCTACAGGGTTTTTTTTGGAGATCCCTCTGCTTTAGACAGGTGGGGCTCCGAAGTCCCAGTTCAGGGTGCCTCATGGCCCCCGCCTCAGGTTCCTATTCACATGGGGAGTGGGTTAAGGGGTGCACTCACCCCTCTCTCTTGCCTCTCTAGGCCCTGTCCTGGTCATCACTGAGTACTGTTGCTATGGTGACTTGCTCAACTTTCTACGAAGGAAGGCTGAGGCCATGCTGGGACCTAGCCTGAGTCCAGGCCAGGATCCCGGCTACAAGAACATCCACCTGGAGAAGAAATACGTCCGCAGGTAGTACCCTGGCTAAGGACAGGAAGGAGGCTCAGGGCTGGGTGGCCAGTGTCCCTCACACTCCCATCTGTGCCATGGGGAGTAGCCACCCCAGGTTGGACCAGCAACTGTTTTTTTACATATTCTCATCATCCAACAAATATTTGAGCACCTACCATGTTCTGGAACTATCGAGGCAAAGATGGGCAGCTCGCAGTCTGGTGAGACAGGTGGTAATGAAATTCTCACTTTAATGTATGTGAAAGCTCAACCACGACTGTTCAGGGCCCGAGCCAGACACAGGCAGATCGTGGGGTCATCGCCGTTTCTTGCCGGTTTGCCGAGAACCACTGTACTCAGGAGCAGCCAGTGTCAGGTCCCCGCATCACCACAAAGAAGTGAGGGCGGGGTCTGCGGGCTGCTGGGCGAGAGGAGCAAAGCGGCAGGACTAAGGTCCGCTTGGGCCTTAGTTTCCCAGGCGAGCCGTGAGGGGCATGAACCTCTCGGGGTCTCTCCCGCCCTGTTGTTCTGCCGTGAATCCTGGAAACCACACAGGCAGATGGACAGAGCCATGTGGGGAGCCAGAGAGAGGAACTGGCCGGTTTCATGTCACACACGAGTCAGGGGCAGAGGCAGAGTCTGGGCTAGATTCTGCCCTTCTGACTCCTGGTCCAGTGCTCACCTGAGCACACTGCTCTGTCTTGGGGCTGGTGGAGCCTCAGCACCAGGATGCTGGGGACCGGGACAGGATCAGAACAAGAAGGGTGTGTACTGCGCCCCTATCCTAGCCACTGTCAGCTGCTAAGCCTGGCGGGGCAAAAGGGGAAGAAGGCTATTTCACTCCATCCTGTGTCCTTGAATACGCGGGCTGGCTGGATCTACTTCCTCCTCTGATTCCCGGACCCTGAGCTGGAACCAGATCAAATCAAAATGAGAACCAAAGTGAAGTATTAGCTTCCATCCTCAAATCTGCAGGTGGGAAAAGGATTCATGGAGTGAGGTGATATAAAGGGCAAAGAGCACGGGAACCAATCCTGCCCATGGGATCCCAGGCTACATTTATACAAGTATAGTTTCTGGACCAAGGGGGGGATGCATTTGCCACGGTCATAAATGAAACACTGAGCGCGGACGTTGTCAAGGTACACATCTCTGTCACAGAGGGGACAGGAGGGTGAGAGGCCCAGAACTCATCTGCCTGGAATGTTAGAAGCAGTAGTGGCTACTCATTCCAGAGCATGCTTCTCAAACTCCCGACACCCAAGCATGGGCTCGTGGGCCTCACCGGAGAGCTGTTAGACATGTACACTCTCAGGCCCACCAGACCTGCCGAGTCACAATCTCCACTTACACAAGCCCCCCCCCCCCCCCCCGCCGAGTCTGCACGTGAATTACAGCAGCACTGCTCTAGGCCAGTGGGCCTCAACTCAGGCTGCACACTGGACTTGCCTGGAGAGGATGAAAAGTCCCAGTGACTGAGTTTTGCCCCCAGACTTTCTGAAGTGGTCTGTGCACGGGGAGTGTTTAAAGCTTCCCAGATGATTTTAATGTGAGGCCAGGGGTAAGAACACTGTCTAGACAGAGGGCTCACAGAAGGGGCCCTAGACTGTGCTCAGATCCCTGCAGGGCTGTTATGGGGGAGAGGGAGCCCACTTCTCTGTGGTCTCTGAGGGCAGAGCAAGGACTAGGAGGAAAATGCCATGGGCAGACTGGCATTGCAGTGAAGAGCTTTCTAACAGGCAGAGCTGCCCGAGGGAACAGGCTGTCAGCTCCCTCCCTGGGTGGCCAAGCAGGGACCAATGATCACTCACACAGAATGTGTCTGGGGCGTTCCTTGTTGACTCCAAGGTCCCTTTTCCCTGCTGAGTGGCTGGAGGTCAAGGCCTGAGCTGGGCAGTAGGGTGATGGAGACTGACTAGCCCTCGGTCCTCTCTATACAGGGACAGTGGCTTCTCCAGCCAGGGTGTGGACACCTACATGGAGATGAGGCCCGTCTCCACTTCCTCAAATGACTCCTTCTCCGAACGAGGTGAGGAGGGAGAGGAGAGGGGCTGCGGGGCCTGGGCAGGGCAGGGCAGGGCAGGGCAGGGCAGGGCAGGGCAGGGCGTGGTGGGTGCCCTGACGCCTCTCCCCACGCCAGACCTGGGCAAGGACGAGTGGCCACTGGAACTGTGGGACCTGCTCCACTTCTCGAGCCAGGTGGCCCAGGGCATGGCCTTCCTCGCTTCCAAGAACGTGAGTCGGGAACCAGGGTCCCCACCTAGTCACCCAGGGGGCGGGGGCTCCATTAGTCTGGAGGACGGAGGATGAGAGGAGGAAAGTGAGCATGAAAGGCAGGAGCCAGAAGCAAATGGGCAGTGGCCACAGGGCCTTGGGGCTGCAGCCTCAGAGCTTCCGGAAGGTGGCAGAAAGCGGTGCCAAGTTCCTGCAGGAGGGCCCCGCTGTGCGGCAGGCTGCGGTGCACCCATATCCAAGAACAGGCTTTCGTTTTAGTCAACACTGTGAACAAGACAACCATTGTGTCAACAGCATGAAGCAGTCTTGTGGGGAGGATAACGGAACCCCCGAGTAGTTGGGAGGCTATTAGATGACATGTACAGTACACTCAGCCCAGGAGGAAGTGTCCCGGGAGTGAGAGTGGTGACCGACCCCCTCAGAGCATGACTTGGGAGCCATTTGATTGCTGGCTCTGCCACTTGCCGTGTGACTTAGAGCAATATTGAAATTCTGAGCCTCTGCCTCTACATCCATAAAGATAGGCACGATCACAGGGTTGAGGGCAAATCAGGGTTACAGTGTGTACAGATGCTCAGGGAAGGGCCTGGCGCGGCCGGACCCTGGGAACGGCAGCTATTATTAGAAGCCGATGTGGGCCAGGGTCAGCTCACTGCTCCAGGGCTCGCTGCTTCCAGGCCCGAGTGGACGCCCAGCTCCTTCAGCTGCTGCTCAGGGCCGGAGAGCCAAGAGTGATGGTTTCTAAACATTAAATTGTCTGACCACTTACAATTTTCTCAGCCCCTGGGAGAAGTTAGGGACGGGTCATGATCAGAACCGATGCCCACTCCCTGAGGATCTCGAGGCCTCTGGGCCCTGGCTCTCCTGCACTGGGCTCAGGTCGGGGAGGGCCAGGACGAACCCGGTCTCTTTCCCAGTGCATCCACCGGGATGTGGCAGCCCGAAATGTGCTGCTGACCAGTGGGCGCGTGGCCAAGATTGGGGACTTTGGGCTGGCTAGAGACATCATGAATGACTCCAATTACATCGTCAAGGGCAACGTGAGTGCTGGGAGGGCTGGACCAGGTTGGGGAAGGGTGGTGAGCCAGGGCCCAAGGTGACTGGGGTGCGCTGTGCTAGGCCCGCCTGCCCGTGAAGTGGATGGCTCCAGAGAGCATCTTTGACTGCGTCTACACGGTTCAGAGCGACGTCTGGTCCTACGGCATCCTCCTCTGGGAGATCTTCTCACTCGGTGAGCAGCCAGCCTGGTGCAGGATCAGCCTGGGCGCTTGTGTTTAGTTACCTGTGGTGTCTTATGCCTCCAGGAAGATGTTAGTCAAGGATGCTTGGTGTCTGGGGCAGACCAAAGGCTGGTGGGCATGAAGGAATGTGCAAAGCATCTTAAAACCGTGCCTGCAGCTCCAGCATGGGCGGGGCAGACCCTCCAGCCCGACAGGCACTCCTCTGGGCTGCTCCCTCATCTGCTTGTGCAGTTACCACTTCCTAGAATGCTATTTCCCCTCGTTGTCCAAAACATGCATATTCTTGAATGCAGCTCCCATTTCTGGAGTGCTGGGCACAGGGACTTAGGCTAAGTCCTTCAATGCCCTTCTCCAAGAGCCTCTTATTCCAAAGTCTGCTAGAATTGTGTGGTGTGACCAGGCTGGGTGATGGCTCTCAGCTTCCTAGAACCTAAGCCCTTTGCAGTGCCCAGCACAATTAGCACTGAGGAGCTGTTGTTCTACTGTCGAACCCCACCCTGGCCAAGATGTGTATGGGGTGGAGATGGGGGGAGTACTGAGCATGGCACGATCTTGGCCTTTGCAGGGCTGAACCCTTACCCTGGCATCCTGGTGAACAGCAAGTTCTACAAACTGGTGAAGGATGGATACCAAATGGCCCAGCCTGCATTCGCTCCAAAGAACATGTAAGGGAAAGACTCCTGGGAGGGAGGACATCTGACTTTGAAGGGGATGGAAAGGCATGTGACCCACTGTTCCTTGTCCACGGTGACCCAAGGCCAGGGTTTATCTCCCCACAGTGGACTAAATAACAAGCCCCTTTTAGAGTTCAGGGTTACCTCTGGTTTCCCAGCAGCACAGGGGTGCCAGCTGAACATGCATCTACCCCCACTGCCTCCTCCGTAGCCCATCTCGGAACAGCCTCCCCGTTCACTGCCAGGGTGGATCCACCCTGCTGGCTACTGAGCCCCAGCAGCCCACTTTCCACTTTAGTCTCTTACCACAGCCAATCAAGTGCTCATTCTTTCAGCCCACCTCTCAAACCTACCTGCTGGTTGCAAAGAGTACCCCTTCTTGCTTGAGCAAGACAGTATCTCTGATTCTCCCCACAGCTGTCACAATGGGCAGGATGAAAAGATCTTTCTCCAAGGGCTAGTGGGAAGACGGAGATAACACATACCAGGGCTTGGCTCAGGATTCATGCTGAGCTCACTCTAGGTTTCGGGCCCTCTGCTGGGCAGGACTCCGTAGGGATGTGCATATGACATGATCCCCAGACCCAAAGGCAGCCTCTGTCCTGTCTCAGATACAGCATCATGCAGGCCTGCTGGTCCCTGGAGCCCACCCACAGACCCACCTTCCAGCAGATCTGCTTCCTCCTCCAGGAGCAGGCCCAAGTGGACAGCAGAGAACAGGTGAGAGTCCCGGCTCAGGGTGGCTGGCTGGCTACAGCAGAACAGGCTGGGCCTGACCCGTCAGGGCTGACCATCCCCTGGCCTCGCCTTCCCTCAGGGCTACACCAATCTGCCAAGCAGCAGCAGCAGCAGCAGCAGCGAGCAGGAGAACTCGAGCGAGCAGCTGGCCTGCTGCGAGCAGGGGGACATTGCCCAGCCCCTGCTGCAGCCTAACAACTACCAGTTCTGCTGAGGTGACGACAGGGAAGCACTGCCCATCCCCTCCTCCAAGCTACAACTCCTCTGTGGCTGGGGCGCCACAAGGGGATACAGACTCTGCCCTTGGTTATTTCACTCACTAGCCCAGCCCAGCTCTGAAACTCAGGAAGGAGGGACCCACGAGATATCGGAGAGGACCCCACTTCCAGGAGCTGGGTCATCACTGCCAGCCAGGGGCTGGGGCTGAGCCCCTCCCTTCCCACAGTTCTCAACACTGTGGCTGCATGTGTGCTCTGAGAACCCTCAGCTCACCCTCTTAACCTTGTTCCCATTTCCAGGAACCCCTCCCCCACTCCCCTCCTGTCTCAATGGAAAGACTGGCTTCACAACTATGAAGGCCCCAGGAGCTGTCCCTACATTGAGAAAACGACACTCCTGGGCCTTAGATGAAAGCGGCCCTTCCTCTAACTGCGGAACAGAGTGGACAGGCACTGACCCCTAGGCGCAAGTGGCTCCTTTGCATGAATCTAACTGTACCTCACAGCCTCTGCCCTCTGGTCACCTCTCCACAGCCCCCTCCCACCCTGGACCTGGTACTGCTGTAATGAGCCAGGTGGCAGCTCAAGTTTGGAGTGTTCTGCTCAGTCCCCGTCATCCTGAGCTGGAAGGCAGGGGACCCGTGTGGCTGGCCACACCAAGCAGCACACACTGCTCCAGGTTGACGCATCATAACTCACACCAAGCAGCACACACTTCTCCAGGTTGACTCATCGTAACTAACAGTCACACTGCGGGATGCCACCATCAACATTAAACTAACAGCATTAACACAGCTGGCCTCTGGTTCTTTTCTCACAAGGGCCTGCGGATTCCCTGGGACCTCCTGACACCCCTCCTCCATGTCAAGGGACCAGCTCAGCATCTCCGGAGCTCAACCACACTGTACCCCACAGAATGAGCATGGAACTGACTCTTGCTTCACCAAAACCAGATAATTTAATAAACTTTATTCTTGCTGGGGCAAGAGGGAGGGGAAAAAAGCCATCTACTCCACTCCTCTCAATAAATTAAATAACACATGGCCAATTCCCGTGCCCTAAGCAAACCTCGGGCACTTGAGCCAGTCCTGCTGTTTCCTTATGGCCCAGTCTGCTTCCCCTTCACAGAAGGGAGTTTTTCCTACTGCTGCCAGGTTATGTCATACCTTGGGCCACATCCCCTCTGTGGCTGTGGTGAGGGTCCAGGGCCCAGAAAGACCCAGAGAGGATGTAGGGAGCAGCAGCAGTGGCCAGGGAGAGAAGGAAGGGGATCTTCTTCCTCAAAGCTTGAACAAAGAGGCCAGTCCTGGAAGAGAGCTGTGGCTGTTTCTCCCTCTCTTCCCTGACTTGGGTGCAGAAAAAGCAGGAGGACTGAAGTGCATCCCTCATCTGGGAGAGCCCAAAGGGGCCCCTAGAGTTAATGAGGCCCCCCAAGGCCCTGAGTCAAAGGCAACAGGCTAAGGAGCTCATGGGGCAGTCAGGGAGGAAACAGCACTCCCCTGGGGCGGGAAGAACTATCTCAGCACCTGCCCACCTAGTGCCGTGCTCTGCTGTAGCCCACCCTGGGACCTCCGCCTGACCCGCATCAGGCCCCCGGAGAGCCACCAGCTACCAGCTTTCCCTCAGCCTCCCTTCCCCTCTGTTGAATATACTATGTCCTCCAAGTGCTTTCTTGGGGCTGGTAAGGTGTGTGTACCGGTACCTTTCCCGATCCCTGGAAGGTTGAGAACCAAGGACCCCAGGCCCCACTGTGCTCAGAACATGGGAGCTCTTTGGTCAGTGCCAGCATTAGAGGCCCTCCCCACAGGTGAACACTCTTACAGGTCCCCTGGATGGATCTGCTGGGGTAAGGGCCTCACTATGGCTTGAGAGAGATGGTGTGGTCCCCGTACAAGACCCAGGCTTATTCTGCCACTGTGGCCACCTCCTCTTCCTCACCCTCCTCTTCTGTCTCCGTCTTGATCTGAGCAACCCCAAGGCGGTAAAGGGTGTCGCGAATGACTACCTCGCCAGGCTGGCAGCTCTGCACAATGTCGTGGATCTGCCGGTTGACAATCTCACGGCTGGTGAGGAAGTCCATGAGGCGGTTGTAGAGGTAATAGTGGGTGGCATTGTCAAAGGCAATGGGCCGCTGGCGGACACTGTGTGGTTTGCTGTCTGTGATAGAGGCTAGGATGGTTGCGTACGGTGCCAACTCAGGACACAGGGCCAAAGAGTGGTGCCCAGCACTGGAGTCACCACGACTGGGCTGTGTGCCTGCATGGACAATGTGCCGTGTGGCAGTCTTGGTGACCGGGTGTTGGACAGAGTGCTCGGCCTCCGTCATGTCCACAGTATAATGCTGATCCAAGAGTTCTGGGCAGGACACGCTCTAGAAGAGAAAGAAGCCACTCTGACATGACGGTGGGGACCTGTGGAGTGGGTGAGAGTGAAGGCTGCGGGGTCATCAACCCTGTTTAGATCCTCACAACACATACTGTGTCTCTGGGGGCAAGTCCCCTCTTTTCCCTCTCTGGGCCTCGGTTTCCTCACGTGAGAAGGGTGACAGTAACCAGAACAGATGCTGGATTATCTGAGCTGCCACTATTTATTGCTGTGCCTGGTCAACTGAGGCAGGGCTGCAAGGCAGCAGGAGCGACTGGTTCCCACTGAGGCTCAGACGCTTCCTGCAGTGCTCAGCTCAAGGTCACAGAGCCAGTGAGCCTCAGGGAATAAGGAAAAGGTGAGTGATGTCCTCTTTCTCCTATTACCATCCTGTTTCTTCCTGCAGAGGGTTTGGCTGGCCTGGGGGCACACATGCCTCTGGTAAGAACCATTGCTTGGTACAACGTACCAAGACAGAAACAAGGGCTCTGCCACTAACATGCTGTGACACTGGACAAGTTAATTTCCCCCTCTGGGCCTTACTTTCCCGTTTTAATAAAAGGAGAAGGCTGGACGAGATCAGTGTTTTCTAAGCCACTGTGCCTCAAATCATAACAGACATGCCATCCAAGGCAGGGCTGGCTGGGGCCTTTAGTGTGTCAGTGTCCACGATGACTCTCAAAGGTGGCAATTTTCTAGGTTTATCAGGAAGGCAACTCTGATCCCCAAGATACCTGTGTTTGGGACACCCTGGGCACCCAAAGGGACATGCTGTGGCTGCACACACATGGGCTGGTCAATAAAATGTACTGAGTAAATGCTGGCTCCAGAGCATCAAGACAAAACACTGAGGAAGAAAGGATGATGGAGACAAGGCCCTCCCAAGGAACCAGGGGGTGACACATGGCTGGCCAGCAGAATTTACTCCAGGTCCTCAGAAGAAAACTCACCACAGGTGGTTCCGTGGGGCTAGAGAAACAGCCCTGGTTTCTCCCCCACATCTGGCTGGTCAGCTCTGGGTAGCAAAGGTCGGCACACAGGGCCACTGGTGAGGCCATGTCTACCACATAGACAGGTGGCCAATGGCGAGAAGAGGCAAGCAGATCCACATGGTCACGGGCACTCTCGCCCCGCACAAGATACTTGGAGCCACAGATCACCTAGGGGGAGAGATGGAGGACCCAGCACAGCATTGAGAAGCCAATCTGCAGAGAGACTGAGTTGACTCAATGACTTCTTCCCAGGAAGATAAACAATCACCAGAGCCCATAACATTCTGCTTCCGTCCTCCTCCTGTCCCTAAGTGAAGTTGCCAGCTCACCCCTGACCTCCTGATAGAAAAGTTGGGAAAGTCTGGTCCTCAGCTGAGGCTGAAAAAACCCCCAGGTCATCTGCTCCAACCAACACCCACCATCACATCACCCTACCCAGTACCACCATCTAGCCCAGTGGTTCCCTATCCCAGCTACATAGCACCAGCAGCTAAGAGCTGGTTAAAAATGGAGGTTCCTGGGCCTCATCACAAATCTAAGGCATTTGTATTCCACACAACTCCCCACCAGACCCTGATGCAGGCTAGCAAACACCTCTACTGACAGAGCCCCCAAGCTCCACTCCACTGCCAGGTAGCTGTGTGTACACTGGAGAATTCTGCCTCTGCCTCCACCTTCCACCTTCACACTCACCAGGCTGGCTGCTGCCTCCCAAGTGATATGGCTCTCCCATCACAGCCCTGAGATCTCCAGCTCCCACATCTGTCCCTGTGTTGTCAAGTGCTTGTCATGAGATGGTGCCAGTCACATGAACACAATTCTCTAAGCAGGCTCTGCTTTGCCAGGGTGCAGGCATCTAGGGTCTCCCTCAGACACAGCTTTGTTAAAGGAGCTGACAACCTAATTCTCTTTTGACAGCCAGGCTGCCCTGCCCAAACACACATCTCAGTGAACTGAAGCTCTGCTAGCCCCCGCCCGTTTAGTGCTGTTCATGAGGTGTTATACCCCTGGTGTCTTCATGGGCCTACTCTGTCATACAGCACGACCTTTCCAGAGTGATCCCGGTGCCTTCTCTGTCCGCACCCTCTACAGACAGAGTGATCGCCCTAAAACCACAATCTGGCCATGTCCATCCAATTTCCCATTCAAAACCATCCAAACTATTACTTGGGCCTATAAAGCCGCAAGTGATCTGGCCTCTGGTGACCCCTCCGACCTGCCTTCTCTGGGCTCACTAGGCTTCACACTGAGGCTTAGTGGCCTCTTCCTCTGCTGGAACACTCCTTCCGAGTTCATCCCCGGGGCTCTCGGCCTTCTCTGGCTGCCCCTCACTGTCACTTCCTATCTCAGGCCCCTGCACCACCAGCTGTGGTGACTTTGTTTTCTCACTAAAATGAGGTCAACTAGGAAGAAAAGACATCACTGCTCACCTTTGTACCCTCAACAGCACATGGCAGGGTGCTTAGTACCCCCTGATGACAACCCAGGCTACCTGCCTAGCTCAGAGAGTGGCACCTGACACGTGGAACGGCTCCACAGGCTCCCAGATCCCATAGGATGAGCTGCCTCCACCAGCCTGCAGGCAGTGTGTCATGAGCAAGTTCACCTCAAGCTTCTCCTTGTTATTCTCTTACCTGATGGGGGCACACCTTGTAGATTTTACCCCCTGTGAGATGAGGCGGGGGCTGCCTAGCTCTGGCTCCATTCTGCACAGATTCATAGAGAGCCAACAAGGAGAAGCAGAGCTGGTCCTGGAGAAGAAGGACAAGATGAAAACAACGCAGTAAACTCTACAGGGCCAGGCCTGCGCACAGCACCAAACGCCCACTTCAATGCCCAAAGCGAGGGAAGTCTCACTAGCCGGATGTCCTCTAGGTACAGATGGGGACTCTGAGGCCCTCAAAGGATCAGGTCACGGACAGAGCCAGCCTAACTGACCAAGCTGCCACTCTGTCAAGGCCACTCAGAGGCCTGCATCCTTCCTACTTTTTACAGGGCGGGAAAAACTTCACAGAGAAGCTAATATTTAAGTCTGATCTGAACTTAAACATAAAATGTTCAATAGCTTTATTAGTATGAAGGGAAGTAAATAATGTATGAATAAAACAGCATCCTCTGTCCAACACAGGTGCTCAGTCACAGGTGCTCATACTGCTGCCCAAAAAAATGGAGCATCAGTCTGCTCCCAACATCCCTGTTTCTACTGCTACCCCCAACACTCACCTTGGAGTCTTCTGCCCCAAAGGGGATACCGCATCGCCTCAGCAGCTGCTGCAGCTCCTCCTCACTGTAGGAGCCCAGTTCCTCCAGCTTGCAGGTGCCCTCCTGGAGCAGCCTCACCAAGGCACTGCCATTGCCTGCAAGAGACAATGGTGCTGAGGAGGGCACTGCCTCAGCCACAGTCACAGGCAGTACCTAAGACATGAGGGTGAGAACAAGGGGCAAGGCCTACAGTGCAGCAAGGAGTGGAAGCAGGCTCTGCCCTGGATGCTTGGGGAGGTGGACTCAAGACAGTGTGACTTTTGCAAAGGTCTGAAGTTTCACAGAAATGGCTTTGTGTGCCCGAACATCTGATATATTTGGCAGAGAACCCTTGCAAAGAACTCCCAAATGGGTCAGCTTTTAACCTTTTAAGGTTTTTCAGAACTAAGATCTCAGATGCTTACCACAACTACAGAAACAAGAAGCAGCAACTACAATTTTAAAATGCTCTCTATACACTATGTTCTTGAACCAGCCTAATTAACAGAAATATGTGGGGGCCTTAAAAAACAAGCCCTGGGCACTGCAGCAGCAAACAGGAGGTGGGCCCCAGTATCTAATGTTAGGAAGCCCTGTTTGAGAACCAGTGGATCGCAACATACTAAATACTTGGAAAAATCAATTCAGTGGGTCATATCCAGAATTTAAAAAATGAAATAAAATAGGTAATTAAGTGTACTGCACTTGGTAAGAAAAAATACTGTTCTGTGAACGTTTTGTTTTAGTTACGGATACACACACATGGATATACTTATATGAGTATCATGCTGGGTCATGATGCAGAACCTATTTCTTATTGTGAGCTGCAGTAAAAATAAAAAAAGTAGAAGGCTACCACTCTAATTAATTAGATCACTTACTCTTCACAGCACCTCAGGAGGTAGGTAACTGTATCATGCCCCCTTTGTAACTGAAGCAACAGAGGCTCAGGACAATGAAGGGAATTGGTGGAGGTCACATGGCTACTAATACTAAGTAGCATAGCTGGGACTCAAATTCAAGCTGTCAGAAACCTGTCTCAACAGCTGGTACAGGGGGTCTCAATGTAGATCCACAGGGCATCTGCAAAACCATCTAAAAGACTGTTCAGAAGGCAGACTCCCTGGCCTTCCCCTACACTAATCAATGAGAATCTTTGGGGTTGGAGCCTTAGCATCAGCATTTCTCAGAGGATTTCCGAATCAGTGCAGTGCATCCCCAAAGGCTGCCTGTGGGCTGTGCGGGTCAGTCCTCTACAATATGGCTGGCAGCTCTTCAAAACCCCACACCATGGCTTTAATCTCTAGGGACTGTCACAAGTTGTCTTATCTGTCCAGAAGGAGCCCTTCAGGTGGGCCTGGCCCCCACTCTGCCATTTGTGCATCTTACCATGGACAAGGTTCTAGGCTCTTAACTAGGCCCTTCCCTGACCCCAGTCAGCCACCAGGTGGCCTTACCAGGTACTGGCTGTACATCCGGGTTTTTGTCTTTCTCAGTGTTGACGACCACAGCTCCTCTCATGAGTGGTGGGAAGAAGGGGGCAATAACAGAGGCATCAAACTTGGTGATAGGGATGCTGGCAGGGAAGGCCACCTGCTCAATCACCTCTGTCTCCATCGTGGCCCAAAAGTCCTCCACGTTTACCTCACTAGAGCCCAAGAACTCAGGCCAGGTGAACTAAAAGGTCAGGACAAAAAAGGTCAAACTGTAGGAGCCACAGAATATTAGCAACACAGTAGCCTATCTTCTTGATACACTGAGAGCAACCAAGGCTGGGGAGGAGGGGTTATGACAGCCATGCACTGCTGGGACATCCCCAAATCTGACACCTTAGTACCTGTCTTTTGGTCACATAGAAGCCTGGGGGTGTCTGAGTGAGACTACTGGAGCGCAGGCAGAACAGATGTGAACAAAGGTCTAACTCCAAAGCCCAAGCACTTAATCCCTATAGCGGCTGGCAGGAATCATCAGAATAAAGTTTAGTGACATTCCACCCACTTCCAAGGTCCTGTTAATCCCTGACCTCTTTCAGAAAGGCCTCCCAGACCTTGCCAGGCAGCATACATCTATCTCCTCTACCTCATGCAGGATTTACTTATCTGTTGTAGGCACCTAGTGGTTGTGCTATTCAATTCTTACTCTGGTATCCCCCTTACATGGTCCTCAAAGTGTGACCCTGATCCTGGAACATCAATCACCCGGGAACTTGTTAGAAATGCAAATCCTCAGCCCCGCTCCAGCCCCACTGAATCAGAAACACTGTGGGCGGGGTGGGGTGGGGCAAGCCCTCCACACTGAAGAGTTTGAGGACCACTGCCCAATACAATTCCTACGCCAGCCAAGTCTGAGGACCACTCCTCTACACAAGACATCTATCTCCCCCATCTCACTCCCCTTCCTTCCCCACCTCAGAGGGCACAAGCCCTCTGTGAATAAAAGACAAAGTCTCCCTCCTCATTTCCACAAGGTTCTGAGCCCACCCTCTCCACAAAAAACAGGGGACAGGAAATGCCAACTGAATATGCTGTGTGTACAACTGACATGGCTGCTGTCATCAGTCCAGAGGGTCCTCCTCTATACTGTCCCTGAGAAGAGAGGCCAGCCTGACAAGTCTCCTCACAGACAACTGCATATTTAAGTTTTGTTCAGTAACTTCCTGTTTTATTTCATAGACTTCAGGATACTCCTTACCCCTCCTCCCCACATGCACCACACCACTCTACACACACAGAAGGGAGAAAATCAAGTCAGTCCTGGTCTCCAGAAAGAAACAGCCAATGCCGCTGAAGGAGGCACATGCCTCCTGAGAATGAAGGGAGCACTCCATGAGGAAAGAGCCCTGGCAGGACTATGAGACATGAGCTCTGCAGGGAGAAGGGCTTCTGTCTATTCTGGAAACCAAAGTCTCTGCAGTCCGATGTGTTCAGAAAAACCAGCCCAGAGACCAGGAGGTAAGGGTGAGCATGGCAGTGATTACAAGCTCAGACCCTGAAGTCTGATAATCAGACTGAAGTCAAATCCCAGCTCCACCCCTTCCCGGCTGAATGAGCCTGAAGGTCCCCTGAGCTTCAGTCCCTTTATCTACACAAATCTCACAGAGTTGGGGTGAGAAGTCAGTCATATAGTAAAACACTGAGCATACAATAAGAACTTGGCATATGTAATGAAATGCTCAATTGTAGCTGCATTACTATTAATATTACCATTAGGCAAGCCAATCTGAATGAGTTTAGAATAACCTCTTGATGAGGTAACACACTAAATTTCTTTTTACAGTTCACTTTATCTACCAGGAACACTCGGAATGCTCCAGGAAGCAGTATGCTTGTTTTCATGTCTTGTTATATACCACCGTTCTTCAAATATAAATACTTTTGATCAATATATGTACTTTTTTTTTTTTTTTAATTGGGAAGAAAAAGAGATTAAATCCCAAATATGCTTAACTGGCCGAGCTAAAGCTTTTCTCCAAAGGTCCCACACCTCCCTTGGTGGTAAACAGGTGAGCTGCAGGCCTGGTGCCCTAAGGGTCACTCCCTGTTGCAATCCTCTGGTCACAGAGTCAATCAACCTACGGGATTTTTAACCCCTGGACCAGGTTAAGGAAGATTCCCCTTTATCCCCGTTTGCTAAGAGATTTATCATAAACAGGTGTTGAATAACACTGAACAACTCTTTTACATCCAATGAAATAACCATACGGCTTTTCTCCTTTAATCTAAGCAGTGAATTATATTAGTGTATTTTCTAATGCTGAAGCAATCTTGCTTTCCAGGATAAACTTTGTCACAATGGATTACTTTATTCACTGTTAGAGCTGATTTCCTATTATCTTATTCAGGACTTCAACATCTATATTAATGAGTATAAATCAGCCCCAATTTTTCTGTTATATTAAACGTCTGGTTTTGTTTTCAAGGTTATATGGCCTTATACAATGAGTTGTATATTTGCTATTCTTCTATGATTGGAATCACGTTTCTTGGATATTTCTTAAGAATTAATATGTAAAGCTATCTGAGTTTGATGTTATCTTTGTGTGAACATTTTTTAGTTAAGAACCTAAGTTAGACCAGGTACTCAAACCCTTCAGAGACTTTCTATTTCCCTCAGTGTATATATTTCCTTAAAATGGTCCTTGCAACCCCATGGAGCGTCTAGCCTCCTGAACCTCACGTGTCCTACCACTCTCTCCATTGCTTACACTTCAGCCACACTGGCCTCCTTGCTGTTCCCCAACCATGCCCAGCAAACCCACCTTAGATCTTGTTCTTGCTGCTCCTCTGCTTGAAATGTGCATTTCCCAGAGAGGAACATGGCTTCCCACTATTCAAATGCCCCCTATCAGAGGCCATCTCTGACAATTCTCTATAAAATAGGAGTTTCCCTTTACACCTCACCCTGGGCTTCACTGTTACTACATTTCTTGTAATTTATTATATGTAATATATGTAAATATTATATCAATGTAATATATATAATTAATGTTTGTTTCCTGTTTCTCCAAACCAGAAGAAGGTGAGCTCCATGAACACAAAAACTTTTTGGGTCTTTTTTTTTAAACTGCCATTTCCCAAATGTCTAAAAAGTATACCTAATTCACATTTAATAAATTTGTTGAATGAATAATAAATGCCTGTTTCCATCTGACCTTCCTTAAACGAAAACCTGGGCAGTGCCAGGAAAAAGCCACTCTTCTCACACAGGACAGAACCGGGGCCATCTGCCCCTGGAGACACCATGCAAGAAGGTGGCACTGAAGTGTGAGGACAGTTCTCAAGGTTACCCACGGTGACTGAGACACGTACCTCCACACTCTTCAGCGCCAGCACATTGTCTTCGCTTCTCTGGGCCATTTCCACTTTGGGGGCCACGCCACAGATGCCACAGATCATGTCATTGTAGTCTCGGACAGTGAGGCACTCAAACGCCCAGTAGCCATTGCACAGCAGCTCTTGCAGCTGGCTCAGCTCCTCAGAGGTTAGCGTCTTCTCTGGAAGAGCAAGAGCTCTGAGTAGGTCACAGAAAAAGACCCCCGAGGCCACTGGGGATGAGTTAATGGCCAGCAAGAATAGTAATTCTGCAAGAGGGTTTCTCTCCTAAGAACATCCAAGATTACTAACCACTCTGAGGGGTCAAGCACCCTGGACTTCAAGTGCTCAGGTGGCAAACCAGAGGACAATTCCAATCAGTTGTATCTGCCTGTACTAAGCACCTACCAGGCACTAGATGCTGTATCGACAACTTCAAATTCTCATTTAACTCATATCTTTATGAATGAGGAGCTATTATTTTCCTCACTTTATAACTGGAGAAACTGAGGCACAAATAACTTGCTCAAATCACATTGTCACCACTAACTGGCAGAGCCAAGACTCAAACACAGGCCTGTCTGGCTCTAGAACCTTTGCTCTAATCCATGTGAGCTCATATCAGGGAAAGTGCAGGAGGACTAGAGTCTTTAAGAGTGGGAAGGAAAAGCTTAAACAGAAATAAGTAACGAGAGCAAGGAGAAAATCATTTCTAACAGTGAGGGTGGTCCCCTCAGCATGAGCCCTGGTACTGATAGGAGACGTCCAGAAGCTGGGTATTCAAAATGAGTCTGATTAACATGCAGCAAGGCCAAGTCTACCTATGACCAAAGGACGGGCTTCTAAAAATCAGTTTAACCTCATGCTGAGGGTCCCTAGATGTATGGACAGACTCGCGCTTTTCAAAGTTAGTTTGACATGAGTAAAATTCAAGAGAAGTGAGTTAAGACTTCCGGTCAAGATGGTGGTGTAGGTAAACGTGGTATCGCGTCCTCCCACAACCACATCAAAGTTACAACTAAACGACAGAACAATCATCATTCAAAACCGCCTGAAATCAAGCTGAATGGAAGTCCTACAACTACGGAATTAAATCAGCAGCCACATCCAGACTGGTAGGAGGGGCGGCTGCGCAACGGGCTGGTCCCACACCCACGTGTGGCGGATAAAAATCAGGAGGCTCCCGCGGCTGGGAAGGTCCTTCCTGAGAACTGAGGGGTCCCCGTCCCACACCAGGTGCCCCGCTCAGGGTTCCAGTGCCAGGAAGAGAAGTCCCCATAACTTCTGGCTGGAAAAACCAGCGGAAACTGAGGCTCAGGGAAGCTGAAGCGGCTGGAGCCCCAGGCAGCTCCCTAAAGGGCCCGCGCACAGACTTATCGAACTCACTCCCTCTAAGCTTGGAGGGGTGGCAGCTCGAGGGGTGCCAGAGACATACAGGGAAGAACTGAGCTGTTTGGCACTGGAGCGAGGGCTACAGAGGGGGCTTTCTCGGGGACAAACGTGCTGTAAGAGGCCTTTGATCCTTTGGTGAGCCCTTCCCTGGGGCAGCAGACAGTCTCCATATCTGGGACTCCAGCAACCTGGCTCACACTGGTAGCCCCGCCCTGGTGACTCCCTGAGGCCCCGCCCCACCACGCCCCACACAACTTTCAGGCCCACCCAAGCTGTTGCCACTTGCTTAACCATAGAATTGGCCTGTCTTGGATCCTGCTTCAGGTTTTTCCTAAATTCTTTCAAACGAGCAGCATCGGGTCTCAGCGAGCCCCATACCTCTCATTAAGTAATACACTGAAACAAACACAGGGAGGCAGCCAAAATGAGGATACAAAGAAACAGGTCCCAAATGAAAGAACAGAACAAAACCCCAAGAAAAGAACTAAGCAAAAGGGAGATAAGCAACCTAACAGATGCTGAGTTCAAAATACTGCTTATAAGGATGCTCAATGAACTTAGTGAGAACCTCAGTGAACTTAGTGAGGGCCTCAAGAGCATAAAAAAGGACCAGTTAGAAATCATGGATACACAGTTAGAATTGAAGGAGGCATTAATTGAAATAAAGAATAATTTACACAGCTTCAATAATAGAGTATGTAAATCCAAGGAGCAAACCATCGATTTGGAATATAAGGAAGCAAAAAATGCCCAATCAGAACAGCAAAAAGAAAAAAGAATCCAAGAAAATGAGGATAGTGTAAGGAGCCTCTGGGACAACTTCAAGCGTGCCAACATTCGCATCTTGGGGGTGCCGGAAGGAGAAGAGAGAGAACAAGAAATCGAAAACCTGTTTGAAACAATAATGGCAGAAAACTTTCCTAACTTGGTGAAGGAAACAGACATACAAGTCCAGGAAGCACAGAGAGTCCCAAACAAGATGAACCCCAGAGGCCCACACCAAGACACATCACCATCAAAATGCAAAAGGTTCAAGACAAAGAGAGAATCTTAAAAGCAGCAAGAGAAAGGCAGCTAGTTACCTACAAGGGAGTTCCCATAAGGCTGTCAGCTGATTTCTCAAAACAAACTTTGCAGGCCAGAAGGGAGTGGCAAGAAATATTCAGAGTGATGAAAAGCAAGAACCTACAACCAAGATTACTCTATCCTGCGAAGCTGTCATTTAGAATCGATGGACATATAAAGAGTTTCCCAGACAAGAAAAAATTAAAGGAGTTCATCACCACCAAACCGTTATTATATGAAATGATGAAGGGTCTTTTTGAAGAAAAAGATAAAATGTATGAACAAACAAAATGGCAATGAATACATATCTATCAACAATAGAATCTACAAACAAAATGAACAGGTAGAAAAGAAACATTCTCATAGATACAGAGAATATTTTGTTGGTTGCCAGTTGGGAGGGGGGTTGGGGTGAAAAAGGTGAAGGGATTAAGAAGCACAAATTCATTGCTAGACTGACAAACCTCAAAGGGAAAGGGGTTGGGGGAGTGGGAAGAAATAAACCAAAGAACTTATATCCATAACCAATGGTCACAGACAATAGTGTGGGAAAAGGTGGGAGGGGGGCGGGAGTGGGGAGGAGAGGGTCAATGGGGGAAAAATGTGGAACATCTGTAATACATTTTACATCCAACAATAAAGATTTGGGGAAAAAAGAAAAGAAAAGTGAGTTAAGAGGCCAAGAAATGTCTCCTTTTCAAAATATCAGACTCTCCCACAAGATGACCATTTCAACCAAAGCCCATCAGTGAAACATCCCAAGGAGCTTGGGCCTAACGTTGGGAAAGAGAGGGCGCCAACCTTTACCTGTCTGCTCCTGCACTGACTTCAGAACAGTGTTGATAGACACTCTAGGGTCCTCTCCCAGCTTGATTTGGTTTCGGATTGCAAAAAGCAAGTCCAGGCTCACTAGCAGCTTGTTCCCCACATTAAAGAGACCTGCATGTTAAGAAGAGGTAACAGGGAAATTCACCATAATATCATCCACAGTGACCAAAAATTGGGAACAAACTGAATGTCCAATAGGGGAATAATTAAATAAATTATGGTGCATTCATAAAACAGCAAACTATCCATCATTACAAAGAATAAGGTAGACCTAAATGCTCCAATGCAGTGGTTCTCAACCTTCCTAATTCCGCAACCCTTTAATATAGTTCCTCATGTCATGGTCACCCCAACCATAAAATTATTTTCGTTGCTACTTCATAACTGTAATTTTGCTACTGTTATGTCTTAGGCGACCCCTATGAAAGGGTCGTTCAACCCCCAAAGGGGTCGCGACACATAGGTTGAGAACCATTGCTCTAATGTGAAGTTGTCCATAATACATTATTAAATGAAAAAAAGCAAGTAATAAAATACATATAGCACTTTTTTTAAGGTAAAAAAATAAACATCTCCCTACCACCCAGCTCAGGCCTCATGACCTCTCACAGGTGCAATGTGGGGAAAGACCAGGAGTATTCTTTAGGGGTAAAGGGTGGACTTGATCACAAAGAGACAGTACAAGACAATGTTTTGGAATGATGAAACTGTTTTATATATTGACTGTGGTGGCAGTTACACAACTCAATGCATTTTTCAGAAGTCATAACTATACAGTAACAAAGTAAACTTCACTGTGTGTAAATTTAAAACTACTCTATCCTGCAAAGCTATCATTTAGAATCGATGGACATATAGTTTCCCAGACAAGAAAAAGCTAAAGGAGTTTATCACCACCAAACGAGTATTATATGAAATGTTGAAGGTTCTTCTTAAAGAAGAACAACAAAAATATGAACAATAAAATGGCAATAAATATGTATTTATCAAAAATTGAATCTATAAACAAAATGAGCAAGCAGAACAGAAACAGACTCACAGATACAGAGAATTTTTTATAGGTTGCTAGATGGGAGGGGATTGGGGAGATGGGTGAAAAAGGTGAAGGAATTAAAAAGTACAAATTGGGCCCTGGCTGGTTTGGCTCAGCGGTTAGAGCGTCGGCCTGCGGTCCAGAGAGACCCGGGTTCAGTTCCCGCTAAGGGCACGTACCTCAGTTGCAGTTTGTCCCTGGCCTTGGTTGGGTCATGTGGGTAGCAACCACTCGATGTGTCCCTTTCACATTAATGTTTCTCTCTCTCTCTCCCTCCCACTCTATCTGAACAAAATATCAAAAAATGTCCTCAGGTGAGGATTAAAAAATAAAAGTACAAATTGGCCCTGGATGGTTTGGCTCAGCAGTTAGAGTGTTGACCAGTGGACCAAAGAGTCATGAGTTCAATTCCAGTCAAGGGCATGCACCTTGGGTTTTGCTTCGGTCCCAGCCCTGGTCAGGGTCATGTGGAAGGCAACCAATCAATGTGTCTCTCTCACATCAATGTCTCTCTCTCTCTTTCTCCCCCTTCTTCTCACTTAGTCTGAAGATAAAATGGAAAAATATCCTAGGGTGAGGATTAAAAAAAAAACACAAAAGTACAAATTGGTTGTTAGACTGACGAACCTCAAAGGGAAGAGAAGAGGGGGACAGGAAGAGATAAACTAAAGAAGTTACACGCATATATGCACAACCAATGACAATGTGGGGAAGGCAGGAGGGGGAAGAAAGTAGGGACATCTGTAATACATTCAACAATAAAGATAAGTTTAAAAGGGAAAAGAATATTTAAGCCCTGGCCAGTTTTGCTCAGTAGTTAGAGCGTTGACCTGCGGACCAGAGTCCTAGGTTCTGTTCCCGCTAAGGGCATGTACCTGGGTTGCAGTTTATCTCCGGTCCCCGTTGGGGTTGTGTGGGTGGCAACCAGTCAATGAGTCTCTCTCACATTGATGTTTCTCTCTCTCTCTTCCCCCCTCTCCCTCCCACTCTATCTGAAGATAAATGCAAAAAGAAAAAGAAAAAGAATATTTAAAACTAAAGTTAAAATGAAAATATATAATCCTAAGGCACTACTGGCCTGAGAGACTGCAGGGAAATGGCATTCCATTAACCGCTGGCAAGAGCATAGGTAGTACAAACTCAATCTGGCAATACAAGAAATTTAAAATAAGGCACCATAAGGTTCTGAAGACAGAATAAATAACAAACACTCTCATCTTCAGCACCCAATTCTACATATAAAACTCAAGATTCAAATTCTCACAGTGGTTGGTACATGATGAATATTCAATGAATGTTTGATGTTGATGAACAGAGGGGAAATGGGTGAGTATGCAGCAATTTCACTTTGGAGCATCTGCCCAAAGGACATAATTAAGGCTGTACACAAAGATTTAATTATAAAGAGGACTCTAAAATAGAGGCCAGTTACTTCTTAAAAATGTTCATGTATTTCTCCACTTGCTGGCACAAGAATAAGCCCATGATATACTGCTGAATTTTAAAAAGCACATTCCAAAACAGCATCCAGCACAACCCCATTTTTGTTGAAAGGAAAGCTATAAACCTATAAATCCCTCCACACTTTCTTATATTCTACAGTAATGAATAACATACCTGGGATTAGAGGGCAAAATGTTAAGTGATTATCTCATGGCAGGATTACCAGTGATTTTCAGTTTCTTCTATTTGTTAGCATTTTCCAGTTTTTCTATAATCAAGATGTATTATTTTAAAAATAACTTTGTTGCCAGGCCAGTGTGGCTCAGTGTACTGAGCGTTGTCCCATGGAGTGAGAGGTCCCGGTTTGATTCCGATAAGGGCATGTGCCCAGGTTGCAGGCTCAGTCCCCATTTGGGGGCTTATAGGAGGCAGCCGATCAATGTTTCTCTCTCATATCAGTGTTTCTCTCTCTCTCCCTTCCTCTCTAAAAAAATCAATAAAAACACAACAGAAAAAGTAAAATAAAAGTAACTTTGTTTAAAGACCATGAACAATCCTAACACTTGACAGGTACGTGCACACTGGAGCTGAGACACCCAGGAGGAAACCCCTCTCCCTCAGAAGCCCTATCTGAAAGAAGGTCCAGTGCTCGCAGACCAGAGGTCCGACCCACAGAGGCTGTTCTCAAGCCTGCCTTAGGGAACCACTGAGGAAGAAAGGCTAGCACCCACCTGTATAGATGTCCATGAAGCTATGCAGGGCCAGACAATGGGGATTTAGACACATCTTCACCTGGGCAGTCACCACCTGCAGCCGGTTGGCTGTCAGCAGCCAGCACTCCTGAGGCCCAGCCAGGCAGCTAATACCCAAAACATCACCAACAAAAACAGAAAGAATATCAACCTCTTAATAATCAGCCTCCAAGGATCAGTGATAAACAACAAAATTCTCAAGACTTTACCACAGTAGGAAAAAGAAGGTGCTGGAGCTTGTGTCCCAAGGTTTCCTAGGTGGGTGTTCCACTTTGTTGGAATCTGGTCTGTGGAATCACCCCCCAATTTAATATAACTCTCAATTTAACCAATCCCACCGAACTCCCAAATATAAGCATTATGCTGGGCAGTCCAGAGGTAAACTAAATTCTAAATTGGTGACAATAACTTTCAGGCATTTTCAATGGAAATAATGGATGATTATTAATTATTATTAACTAGCAACTGGAAAGTAAAGGAAACTTAAGAAAAACAGAGAATAACATCTTCAAGGTTACAGCTTAAAAGTTGTTTGAAGAAAGGGGCATTATGGGCCAAGTGAGACAGGGCAGCTAGGGGCAGGAATGTGAGAAGGCTGCTTACTTTTGTCCCCCTTTGAATAATGGGCTGTTACAGAGAAGGCACTGCGTGGATGGAGACTCATAATAATTCGACCAAGAGGTTTGCTCGATGGTGACTGTCTCCTCACTCACGTTGGACAGGATGAGTCGAGAGCTGTTGAGTTCATGAATCAAAGAGAAGACCTCGGCCAGCTCAGACTCATTCTCAGGAATCTGCAGAACCTTGCGCAGCAGCTGCAGCGTGGACTGGCGCTGGATCTCCCTCTGGCCGGCGCTCAGGGGCTCTGTGACACTCATCCCATCTGGGAGTGGTGAGCTTGCCTCCTGGGAAGAGAGTAGACTGATCACCAACCACCCAGGGCAGGAAGAGCCAGCCTCAGGCTCTATCATGAGAGGCTGTGAATGGCAGAGGGATGGGCCCATGACTGAGAAGGAAAACCTACGTCCCTAACCAGCTCCGTTAATAATTCACTTGTGACTTATGGCAGGTACTTTCTCCTTCTGGCACTGCTTCTCTATCAATAAAGTGAAAGAACTACGAATATACACCTCCTAGTAATGGATTCCGGTGTCGGCTCCCGTTCACCAGGGGATTTGGAGGAAAAGAGATCTGGGTTTCAGTTCTGGATATGCCATTTAACAGCTCTACAAGTGTTACCCAAAGCAATTTACTTAATCTTTCTGAACCTCAATTTCCTCACCTATGAAATGGAGGATCAAAATATTAGTAATCTCCTTGAGTAGTTGTACAGAGTAAATAAGATACTGTAAGTAAAACACTTAGCACAGTACCTGGGATGCAATGAAAAGTCTATGAATGGTAGTTTAGACATATAACCAAATATCTATAATAATGTTTTATCTTTAATGTTTTGTGGGTTTCTAGATATAAGAGCACTTTATATACTAGTCAGAGGCTTCCAGGAACAAGGTTCTGAAATGCTCATTAAAAACAGGTCCTTCTCAGGTGGGTCCCTTTTCAATGGAGGCCCTTGTGCAAATGCAGCCTGAATTACTCCCTTCTCCCTGCTCCTAGAGTCCATCCCCTTACTGCAGAATTCAATGTCTCACAGTTGGTAAACCACTGCCCACCCTCGTCAGTGAGTATAGGATCCCTGCTTATTTATTAAGTCCTAATACCGGCATGAGGTTGAGGTACACAAAAGATGCAAATTCATATTTGCTGGACATGGTATACACTGCTTGGTAGAAGTTAATAAAAGAAGGCGCTTTCTATTAATTCTACATCCTAGGACAACTCTTGTCCTGCTGTCTATAATAGTTTGGTTACTTATCTTTCTCCCTCATTAAACTATAAGCTCCTCAAGGGAAGGGGCCATGCCCTACTCGTCTTTGTATCTCCAAAAGCCTGACCCATGTAGGCATTCAATATATGCTTGCTGAAAGAATGAAGAGCTGAGTGACACTAGAATTGAGCTGCCCTAGGAGGTTGTGTGTTCCCTGTCATCACTATGTTGAACCATGGGCTGGGAGATAAGTTGGCAGAATACTATCCTTTGGCTCTGAGCCACAGATGAAAGATGCAAAGGAATGAAGACTGTTTCAGCCCAAAGATGTTGCAATTTTACTTACAGCATCTGAAGACAAACTGCATAGGTAATGTATGGCCACCAGGGGGCTCAAAAGAGCAACACATGCAAAGGCCCCTGGGTTTCTGACCGGTTATTTTATTTTGTGGAAAACCATGACGACACTTCTCCTAAAATTAAGGAGATTGGAAGGTAAGGGAATGTCTGAAGATGAGGGTTCTTGGGGTAGGCAGCTACTGGTTAGCCAAAGACAGAAGGATATAAATAAGAGTGTGATTTGAAATTAATTGGCAAGAGGTATCTAGATAATTCCTGCCTGACCTGGAAAGTTAAGTGACCTCATTATCCAAGATCTAGAGACCAACACCCACTTCCATGCTGTAAACCAACATCTAAAGGAGCAGGAAGGAATGTTCAGAGCATCTACCTACACAGAATACAATTTCATCCCATAATTACTGATCGACACGTTATTGTATTGTATTAGAAGGTACAGGGTTAGAAGATATAGGGGAAACAGATATACCCGCCCTAAAAGAGATTATGGTCTCAAGGGGAACTAAAAGAGGGAGTTAAGACAGGGCATGGTCAATGCTGGTAAAGAGAAGCAATTAAACACATGGAGAACTCAGGAAGAAAGCTCACACTGCCAGCAGAGGGCACCCAGTGGAACGGAAGAATGTGCTGGATGATACGGATCTTACATGCAATTTCAGGGGTTTATAGATTGCTTGAAGCTCAATTCTGAGTATTCTGTAGGGCTCATGGCCCTGAGAATAAAATGCCCCAATCTAATCCACCTTGTCACCTTATTTATTGATGGGGAAAACAAAAGCTTCCAGCCTAGGGTCTTTCAATTCCTAGTACCAGTATTTTTTTTCACTAAGCTGTCAATGCCCACATACTTTAGTTCCACTTCCCTTTCTCACAAAGACAATAACCTCACACCATCCCAAGCACAGAAACAGACCTGGAGACCAGGGGATGGGATTCATCAGCAAAAAAGCCTCTCCTCATATGCAGAAACCTTGAGGCCTAAAGCAGTTCTGTCCATGTCTCAGTCCTGTTCACTCCCAAACCCACATAAGCCTCCTTCCTCACGTAGCCTTTTTCTGGGCCTCTCCCTGGCTCAAGAACATTCACTGGGACCCCCTAACAGAAAGACAGACTGCCCAGTCTAGCACTGAAGATCTTCCATGATAGGGCCCTGACATGCCTTTCAAGCCTATTTTCCATATTTCTCCCATAAATCCTCTCTTCTGGCCATGTGAACACCCACTGACTCCCTGCCTCTTCACTTTTGCTCATGCTTGCCCATGAGTGCAACATGCCTTTCCCTTCCATCCAAATCCTGCCCACTCTGCAAGATCCAGCTTAGATCTGGAGTGGCTAGGCTCCACCTCGGATTCTGACCATGTACCATTCTTTCCCCGCAAGGCAGATGAGTTTACGTTCTTCTAATTACTCTCATCCTAGTCATTCCATTTGCTGCCTCAGATACTATTTCTGTCCATTTTTAAAAACTCACATGTGGCCCTGACCGATATGGTTCAGTGGTTAGAGCGTCGGCCTGCGGTCCTGAGAGACCCGGGTTCGGTTCCCGCTAGGGGCGCGTACCTCGGTTGCAGTTTGTCCCCGGCCCTGGTCGGTTGTGCGGGTGGCAGCCACTCGATGTGTTCCTTTCACATCGATGTTTCTCTCTCTCTCTCTGTTCCTCTCTCTCCCTCCCACTCTACCTGAACAAAAAATGGAAAAATGTCCTTGGGTGAGGATAAAAAAAAAAAACAAACAAAAAAAACTCACATGTGGAAATTCAGAGGACCTCTGAAAAAGCCCATTTTTCCTTGATCTGAAAATAAAAAGCTAGTGGAATGTGTTTTACTCCAAATAGTTTGGTCCAACTTCAGGGAGCAGGCCTGCTAAGAATGCTAGAAGTAAAGTTTTATGACTAGCCAAAAGTTCTACAAGGAATGTGAGAAGCAGTGATCTAATCTACAATTTTGGTGTTGTCATTCTCTATTCATCAAAATACTACTGACAAGTCCTCTACCACATCTCAGAGCTAAAAGGATGTAACCTTTCCATCTCTTCTTCTGAATCCTATTTAAGGCCTGTGTTACCATTCTCTTTGGTGAATGAACTCTGGGTTCACTGGGGCAGAAGAGTCTGAGATCAAGGTATCTGATCAACCCCTCACCCTAGCAATGAAGACAAGGAAGTCCAGAGAGAAAAAGGCACTCGTCCAGGCTC
The DNA here is from genome assembly GCF_014108415.1 of Molossus molossus. NCBI lineage: Eukaryota > Metazoa > Chordata > Mammalia > Chiroptera > Molossidae > Molossus > Molossus molossus. The sequence goes on from NW_023425377.1 coordinate 22,982,272, forward strand.
AGAACCTATAACCTGGTTCTAGTTCTGGTGTTCTATCATGTACTAGGAAATCCTTTCATTTCTACTAAAACAGGTTCACTAACAGAGCCCAACCCAAGGCCAAGGGATGTGTTTGGGGAAGGAACTCACGAGAGCCTTGGTGGTTTTCTCAGTCCGGTCTTTGGCAAGGTTAAAACCACAGCTGGGACAAATCCGCGGTTTATGCCGGTTGGTGTAGACATAGCTACAAGAGGGATTCTTGCACTTTCCCCGGCCTCTTGATGTAGCCAGGCCCAAATCCTAAAAAAGTAAGACCAATGTTCAATTCTTCAAAAGTTGAGTTATAAATGGACAGAGCCAAGAACCAGGATGAGCAGCTATCAGTAAACCAGAAAAGAAAGTGGCAAATGTAAAACCACAGTTAGACTAACTTCCAAAGAGTCTGGAAGCAAGATCCCTGTTCTGCGGTCATCCACTTTAGTCTTTTACTTTTATATTTTTATTGATTTTAGAGAGAGAAGAAGGGAGAAGAGAGAGAAAAACACGTATGTGAAAGAGAAACATCGATCGGCTGCCTTCTGTACACAACCTGACTGGGGATCAAACCTGAAACCTGTGTACATGCCCTGACTGGGAATTGAATCTGCGACCCTTTGGTGCATGGGTCGAAGTTCCAATCAACAGAGCCACACCGGCCAGGGCCCCCCCTTTTAATCTTAATATAGCTTCTATAATGTTGTGAAGTCCTTCCCATCTGTGAAACAAGTGAACTGACTGTCAAAGGCCAGAGATTCAAATGCATTTGGGGTTCAGGCAGAATGAAGCAGGCCTGTTCTAATGGAGAGTGAAAGAGACTGTGGTGAACAGATTTCAAGCCCTGCCTAAATACAAGTTGTAACTTCTGAAATATTTAAGCTAAAAGCTCTGGCATTTAATCTCCTATGATAGACTGTTGTCTAATCAGCCAAAGAGAGGGTCCTGGGCAGTATCTACCAGAGAGTAACCCTAGTGGCCTCTTGTAGCCAAAGGGGTGGGTGGTGAGAATATGCATGGCATGCAGAAGGTAGTAATTAGGAATTTGGAATCAGAAACCTGAGCAGATCTCGGGATAGAGACGCATTCTACTTAAGGATCAGGCTAGGTACCAACTCACCATCCCGTGCTGTCTTGTTCAATACTAAATCCCCAGCACAATGTTTGGCACAGAGCAGGTGCTCAATAATCTTTTTTTTTTTTTTAGTGAATGACTGCTTTTATCAGGTAAGAATTTATAAACATCTAGCTGCTCTCTCAAAATATATGCATTTTATTTAACTCAGTGAGAGAAACTGCCAAAGGCATCTGGCTGGTTGATAGCTTAAGGATCAACAAAATTAGAGAATGTTAAGAGCAAGAGAAGCCCCGACATGGTATCCAAAGCAATGCAGCATTTTAGAGACAATAAAAACTAGACCAGAGAAGGAAAGAGCCTTGCCCAAGGCCATGGGGCATGCTAGCAGCAGAACAAGATTCACTTTGGACTAGGTTTCTTTGACTTCTAGTGTTTACTCCATGCTCCTAATGCTTACCCTCCAAAAGGATGAGTCACACATTTGTTCACTGGGATGTTAATATGTGGATGTTAAAAATAAAAGAGGGAGAGGGAAAACCTTGGTGGGAAATACCAGGTTAAACAAAATAAGTTGATTTACTAAAGTACTTCTCAAACCTTTTAAGAAACTAAGATTGAATGTGACTATTTTGAGGAGGAGAAAATATAAAATTTTTCAAACTTATCTATGAAACACACTTCTATAGCTTAAAAGGTCCAAAGATGGGTCTGGATTCTCATCTCCATTTATTTTTAGTAGAAATATCCTAATCTCAACTTTATAGATCTCTCCTGGGAAAAACAACAGATCTAGCTGATTTGCCCAGTACCTATCATTTGTACAAGTGATGGGGTCTTCAGAATCAATGATCTATCTCTGACCTTCCTCTTACTCCCCACCCACCGCAGACTCCTACACACCCTCAAACACAAAATCAAACCACCTCCGTGTCAACCCATCACTTGGCTGCACTTACCAGTGTGACAGTGCAGCTGTACTTATATGGAGGAAACATATCAGGCTTGACCTCTACAACTTTCAACTGAGACGTCCTGTTGGCTGAGCCATTTGGTAGCTGTGGATCAGAACAAATCATTTAGTGTGTCTGAACCTCAAACTCCTGAGGTCCTGTGTTCTAAAACAGCTTGAGGAAACAGTTTTCCAGGAAATTTGTAGAGCCATTCTCCCAATGAGCCCTCTGGGATGCTAGCGGTCAACAGCCCACCAAAGGTTGAGTGTCCCTTTCAAGTTCACATGTTGCCACACTCTTCTGTGTAGCTTCTAACACTGCATATTAGAAATACTATGAATCAGATTCACAACTACTATCAAGTGAGAAAAACGTATAATTAGTTGCTATACACACAAATACGTGGTTGAATAACGTTTGCATAGAAAGAAGTCCAGAAGATTTTTCAGTCAAATGCTCCAGGGTAGAAGAACAAGACTGTTTCCCCTTTAACCACTATCTATAAAATTTCAAATGTTCTATACTGAATGTAGATGTTACTTACATAATTTAAAAAGATGAAAAAAGCATTCTAAATTAAAAGTATTCTGTAATACTAAATTTAAGTTGATTTATAGAATATAAGATTTCACGTACTTAAGGTTTAAGACTAGCAAACGGGCTTATTTTAACAAATACCAAAATTTAAACCAAACAAAACTAATTACAGAGAAGACTGGGAGTTTACACAAGTAAAGGGAATAATCTAAGGGCTGGAAATCTACAAAGTGGTACACTCGGTGCTGACACATCTGGATGACAAGCAGACCAGCCTTCAAAGTAAAAGCCGGTTGATATTCTCATTGTGGCAAAGTTATAACTATCAGACAAAGGAAGTTACCTGACATAGTGCACATGGCAAGGGAGATGGTAGACCGATTTTCCTGTTCCAATTTGGTCCATGACAGGGTTTTCAAACTACAAGCCACAATCCACTGAGGGGTCGTGAAATTAATTTAATGGGCTGAAACTAGCACTTTGAAAAAAGAAATGGAAAATACCAAAGTGACTGCACACAATTAAGAGCATTACTTCATTAAACTTTTAATGTGTGGCTGTATGTATGTTTACTGGGCTGTGATGTAAAAATGTGTTTCCTATTGGGGGTCTTGGTCAAAAACAAGGAGTCTTGTGAAGAATGCTGACTTAGGGAATTTTGATTATAACTAGCCACATATGGCAAAAGAACTAAAAAAAGAAAAATCTAAGAATAAATGTACTTGAATACATGGAATTTTGACACCTTGGAAATCTTACATAACTATGTCGTTAAACTGAATGAACTGTACTGGCAACAAATCAGTACACAGAGTAAGCCATTTTTGTTTGTTTAAAAGATTATATTAAAAAAGTAAACACACACAAATGCAAGAAAGGAGTTGAAGGCTAAACGAGCACACGCCGGACTGTTACTAGTAGTGAGTTCTGGGTGGCAGGATCACAGGGACTTATTTTCTTTCTGCTTTACCTGAATTTTCTATATTTTGTAGAACAGTCATGCATTCATTTTTTTTTTTGGTACGTGCCCCTAGCAGGAACCGAACCTGGGACTTTCTGGTCTGCAGGCCAACGTTCCAACCACTGAGCCAACCCATGCATTCATTTTTTTAAAGGAGGCTAAAGAGACATGAAAACTAAACACAATATCTAATCTTTGACTGAACCCTGTACTAGAGTAAAAAATGCTATAAAGAACATAATTGGGTAAAACTGACAGAATTGAAATACAAATAATAAAGCACTGTATCAATGTTTCAGTAATAGAATATCTGCATTTTCAGGAAATACACACTGAAGCATTAAGAAGTAAAAGGCCATGTAGCCTTAACTTATATATTTTTTATACATATACGCATATATGGGGAGAATACCTATGAGCACATTAGAAAGCAAAATGAACTAAGACATTAACAACAGGTGACTGGGTAACGAGTACATGGGTGCTCTTTGTTTTTGCTAATTTTTACTCTTGCAAGTGTTTTTCTAAGTTTTTAATTATTTCTAGTTTTTAGACACACATTTAATTTTATAACAAGAAATTAATTAATTAAGAAATTAACGCTAACCCCCTCCCAGAGGTCCACCAGTGTTAAGAATGAGGGTCTGCTTTTTGCATACAGCTTTGGGACACTAAACAGAACCTGTTTTTGGAGCACACGGCTCCTCCTCAGGGAAGGGAATGCATCTTACCTTCACCTCACCAGTGTTAGATGGCTGTTGGATGGGCTGGCCCAGCTGCTTCAGTGTGCTTGGCTTCAGGCCACAAGTCCTCACAGAGGGAGTCTTATCTGAGACAACCAGGAGCCAAACTGGTAACTCATGTGCATTCAGTCTCCTTAAGTCTCTCATCTCCATTCTCAACCCCCACTCCTGTCCCCTTCCCATTAGACAGTCCCTCCTCCCAGGTCTGTCCCAGTCCTTACCGCTCAGGGGAAAGGCCTGCCTGGTCCTGGGCAGTCCCACACTGTTGCCTCGACCCACATTAGCTGGGGCCGGCAAAATTGCTCTCATGGGTCTTGCTGCAGCCAGTAATGAAGGTTTGCCCCGTGCTCTGCCTTTAAGCTCTGGGGCTCTGGGGCCAGAGGTAAGCAGGTCAACTCTGGGAAAAAAAAAAAAACAAGGAGGAAAATCTCCTAGAAATTCAGGACCAAGAGGAAGAAAAAGACAAGTACAATCTCTAAACAGCACTTTATTGGAGGGATAATTTAGTCGTTCAACTGTCAGGCTTTAGACAGATGGGGTTCAAATAAAACTTTTAAGTAGATGTGTGGCCCTGGGCAAGTAATCTCACTCTTCTGTTAACCTCAAGTTCCTAATATGTAAAGTGGGATAGTAATTACATATGCTTCATGGGTTATTATGAAGATAAATAAAGAAGTGCAAAATAGTACCTACAGTGTGCAATATCAATAAAAACATCTAATCTGCCTCTAATTAGAACAAGTATTAAAAATATATCAATCTCCCACATGACAGCGGCTTAGAGACCCGTAACGGTCTGTTTTTTTCCATCTGTAGCTACTGTGTTGAGCGCAGAGCCTGCACCATAGAGGGCCTCAACCCATGCGTGCTAAAGTGATTCATGTGCCCAAACAAAAGGTCTCAAGTGCACAGCTTCATCCTCTAAGGATACAGAACTATCTCAAAGTATACTGTTAAAATAAATACATGTACACATAACAATATACATTTATATTTTTGAATATGACTAAAATTATCTCCAGAAACAGGATGCTGAGATTATTGCTTGTCTCTGGGAAATGGAAATGTATGACTGAAGGACGGAACAGAAAGGGTAATTTTATTCCTTAAACCTTTTGAGTTTAACCATGTGAATATATTTCCTACTCAACAATAACATTTTTAAATTAAAATTATTATAAACCAGAATTTCTCAACATTGGCATATTAACATTATGGGTCAGAAAATTCTTTCTTGTGGGGGCTACACTGTACATTATAGAATATGTAGCAACATTCTTGGCCTCTACCAGTAACCCCATCCCAACCAGGTCATAACAACCAAAAATGTCTCTAAACATTGCCACAATGTTCCCTGGAGGCAAAATTATTCCTCATTATGAACCACTGATATAAACAAGTAAGGGCTTTCAATTATAAGACCACAACTGCCCCTGTGTAGGGGCTACTGGGAGAATCCAGTTATGCCTTTAAGGAGGGAAAAGGGGGAAAACTAGCCCACACTTAATGCACTTCATCCTATCTGCAAGGCATACAATCTTTTTCAGTCTGTATGGTCAGCCACTGAAGATAAGACTATTTGCAATACTCTACTCAAGATTTTTCAGGGGAGAGAAATGAAGACAAGAGGCATGAAGTGACTACATCCAAGGTCAAATGGAAGCCAGGGACAGAGTCACAAACAGAACTAAATTCTCTGACTACTAAGACAGGAATCTTTCTATAAGGTGCTCTAATAGAGCTTCTCTTTCCAAATCTAGTATCAGGATTGAATACTAGTTTATACTATTGCCCACGGCCTGCACCAGCAAGAACCTGATAACTGCTTTAGGGAGACTGGCAGGAAGAGATGTATAAAGGAACCTAACAGCAGGGCAGGGATAGCAGAGTATAGGAGGAGGAAAGACATTCCATGTCTCTAGTCCTTGGTTTCTATGTCTCCAAAATAGTAGCCATTAATGGCTCTGAGGCCTCTCAGGAATGTTGTAAGGACATGGGACAAAACAAACGAGGCATTTCATTTCCCAGCTGCTATTCTAAATGCAATCCTATAACATATAAATATATTGGTTTACCCTGTAGGTTTTTTAGGAGCAGGGAGTGAACTGGAGATGCTGGTCCCCTCGGCTGGTGGTAGTATGTCTGGGCTAGGACTGTCATTCTCAGTTGTCCTCAGAGAGACCTCAGGCTGCACACCACTCTTGACCACTGGCGTCTTAGTGACTGCTGTACCACGATTCCCAGGAGATTCCTTGACCAAAATATGGGCATCTGAGATGACCACTTCTTCCCACTCATTCTCCTCACCCACTTCTCTTGGAGGAGCTACACTTAGGAGCTGGCTTACAGCTTCCGAGTTCTCCAGAGTCAGTTTGGAGGTGTTTTCCTTAGAGGAATTTTGCTCAGTGATGACAGACTGCTGATTTCTTTTAACCACAGATCCTTTGGAGGAGACACCAGGTGCCAATTCCACTTTGACTTTGGCTGGCTTTTCCTAGAAAAAATAAAAATACCTTGTATGTATATGGCATTTTACAACTGACAACACATTCACAAATATTCTCTTATTTGATCCTCATTAACAATAATGTATGGGCAACAGATAAGGAAGTCAAGGCCCAGAGAGGGGAAGAGGCTAACTTAAGGTTCCAAGTATGAAACTGGCCAGAATCTAAGTCTTCTGATCCAGGTCCCTTTCACTACAGTATTCAATGCCCAAGTTAGGATAAAGTTCTTCTCCTCCTAACAAACTTCTTATTGGCATGCCTTTAGGTTTCAGAAAATACACAGTGGCATTTTTTACCTTGACCTCTGACTGTTCAAAGCCTACTTCTCTCTCTGTCTAGAAAGAGGTTGTCACGCTGCCATATTGGGTCTAGAAGTCCTAAGTTGTTTATCTTGTGGTCCCTTTATGAGATTCAGTTAATCCCAATGTGGTCACAATCTCACAGAGAGACTCAAAGCTTCCAAGAAAGAAAAAGTCTTATCTTTTATCTAAGATTCTTTCAGGTGAGTCTTAAGGCTGACTTTTACACATATGCTACAAGCTTCTCCTTCGGTCAATTTAACTCATACATATTAATTATGACTAGAAAATAGTCAAACTCAGTAAAAATACCAGCTGTCATCTCAGATAGACCTACTTTAAAAAATTCCTTGGTGTTTTAGCTTTTATCCAATCAGCACATATACACACATGCATATACAGGGTGAGGCAAAAGTAGGTTTACAGTTGTTCGTATGGAAAATAATTAATAATAAATGAATAAACTCTGTTTCACATTCTCACAATTAGAAACAACCCACTTTTGCCAACCCCCCACACACACACTTTTAAACATTTTTTAAATAGTGGTTGTCTCCAGGAAAGGTTTTAGAAAGGCTTCTTTCTTTCATGTGAAAAGGCACTGTAAAATACATGAAACATAAAAACTGGGTTCTACTAGGCTCAGCTTCACTCCTAATTATTTAAGTGACCCAAAGCAAGCTTCATCTGAAAACCCACTTCCCCTTTATAAAAAGAGAGAGGCTCTGGCCGGTTTGGCTCAGCAACAGAGCATTGGCCCACGGACCAATGAGTTGTGGGTTTGATTCTGGTCAAGGGCACATACTTCGGATGTTCGGCCCTGGCCCTGGTCAGGGTCATGCGGGAGGCAACCAGTCTATGTGTCTCTTTCACATCGATGTTTCTTTCTCTCTCTCTTTCTCTCTTCCTCTCTCTCCCTCCCATTCTATCTGAAGATAAACAGAAAAATATCCTCAGGTGAGGATTAAAAAAAATGAAAAGTAACACGTGAGAGAGTTGGGTTCTCAGTGCATGTCAACAGCAGCAAGACAGCCTTTCAGGTGAAACAGGACCCCCCCCACCCCCCACCCCGCCCCACTAGCATCTGTGGCTGTCATTCAATTTCATTACTATCTTCCAGTCATTGATTACCAAAAACCCCTTACCTTTCCAAAGCCCCTAGGCACATGCTAAATCTAGTTAAGAACTTTAAGAAATTATAGACGACCTTTACGAAACCTCCATAAAGCCTTCTCAGATTCTAACACCCACTAGCCCATGAAGACGAGTAAAGATACAGAAAAATTCCAAGTAAATTGCACAGGGCTTATTGACTGCTAACGAGGGAAAAGTCCAAAGAAACAGAAGTTAAATTAAGCCTCTGAGATGAGATCTCTGAGCAAAACACCACCCACTTAAGTAGACTATTTTAGACAAAAATCATTTGTAGGAAGACTGGATAATTTAAGCAGTAAAAGCAACAATTCTAGCTGGTGATCTCACATTTCCTTAACTCAACCTCCTCTTTTTAGATGTCACCTTTCTTTCAAGATGAAAGGCAAATACTACCAGTTGCCCTCTCAACAGACCTCAATTACCACTATCAGAGGGCCCATAGGAGTGAGGCCCTGAGCTACAGGGCCTTCTATACCATCTTTTGTTCTAGCCACTCACTGGGAACTGTGCCACACGTTTTTGGGCTAATTTTAGCCAGTATGAACTCCAGAACAATACAAGAAAAGGTGAATCATTTCCTGACTGACATTTGGAGCTTTTAGAAACTATTTATACTTGCTTCAAAAATCAGAACTAAAAAAAATCTTAGCAATGTTTAAAAAGTGTATTTTAGTATAAGAAAAAGTACTGGCGTAATTAGTGAACTTAACAAGTGACTTCCCTTGAATCTATTTTCCTCAACTGGAAACTTGGAGTTGAACTATCTGAAAACCAAAGTCACATTTATCTCTCAAATTCTAAGTACATTAATGCTAAAATGTTACTCTTTTTCTTCTCATACTCACTTATTCTGTTCCTATGAGATTTAGAAATCATAGAATCTACTCTTTACCTAGTAATTCTTGCAAAAACCTTTGGGAAAAAATTCTGACTTAGCAAGCCAATATGGGTGACAAGTAGCTAAGTAAAAAAATTTGTTTTCATGTCATGAGTTTGATCTCAGAAAGAGAACCATGGTTCAAAAGTTATTTTAATGAAAGGTGGGGGGGGGGGGCATAAAAGAAAAAAGAAAAGAAGCAGTTAAAATATAATCTGAAGAAGTCAAAGCCACAGGGTCAACAAGATTCTTCCATGCAAAAGCACAGGAAATAAGGTCAACAGACAGACCTGCTGTGAATGAGTGAAGAAGGGCCAAGGAGGGTTCTGACTACCAGCAATTCAATCTCCCTACTGCAGCTGGCATTTGGGAGAGAATAAGTAGGGTGGGAATAAGCTGAATGGCTTCACAGAGGAATACCAGAGGTGAGCACAAGAAACTCAAGCAAATCTCCTGAGACACAGCACTAGATCCTTCCTGTCCCGAGTGATCACGTTAATAGCAATAATAGAATAATTATACTGCTGCCAACAGTGAGAGAAGTTAAGACTCGATTTAATATATGCCAGGACCATGTCATCTACTTTATATGAATAATTTCACTGGACCCCTGCAACAACCCCAATGAGCTTGGTACTATTGTTAACTTCCAATTACAAATGAAAGGAAACCTAAATCAAGAGTAGAGAAATAAAATTACTCGCTCAAGGTTAAACAGCTAAAAACTTGGGAAGCAGGGGTTTGAACTGAGGAAGCTGACTCCAGAACTGTGTTCCTAAATATTATACTATTCTGTCTCCTGGAATTGGTACTACCTTGAATTCCAACACTAGCCAGAAGGCAAATATCATCATCCCAGTATTTCTCAAAGAGATGTTTTGTGGAAATTACCCCAGAGAAACTTAAGTATACTGCTATGTAAGTTTTCTCTACACAAATACATTTGGACCATGCTGAGTTAAACCATCCTAGCCTAAGCTATTTTCACAAAAATAATGTCCCTTTTCCTTTTTTATCTATCCAAATTCTGATCCTTTTAGACCATCCCCTCTATAAAACCACCCCTGACTATTCCAGTCCTTTTGGCCTTGAAAAATTTATAGTATAATATAAAACATGTGACAAGTATGTATGATTTATATAGTAGTACCAAGCATAAACAGGTAACAAAATACATGCATTGAACTTCACTTCACAGGGGCATAGCTCTGATGTTCATTCATTTATTAAGCATCAGCTACTCAGAGAAATAGAAGTATGTTGGGAAACTTAGATAGACTACGAAAGAATATCAGGTTAAGAACCTCCACTTTTAATAGGAGCACAGGAGACTGAAAGGACTTTGAGCTAAGGAGTAAGAAGATGTGACCTATACTTCTCAATAACAAAGCAGTCAGTGTAGCCCTGGCCAGTTTGGCTCAGCGGGTAAAGTGGTTAGAGCGTCGTCCCATGGATCAAAGAGTCCCAGGTTCCATTCCAGCCAACGGTACATACCTCGGTTGCAGTTCGTCCCCAGCTCCAGCTGGGGTCGTGCAGGAGGCAACCAATCAATGTCTCTCTCTTATGTCAATGTTTCTCTCTCTCTCTCCCACCCTCCCACTCTATCTGAAGAGAAATGGAAAAATATCCGCAGGTGAGGATTTAAAAAAAAAAAAGCAGTCAGTGTAAAGGATGGATTGCTAAAAATTTAACCCTAACAGAAAATGAATAAATTAATATGGTATAGTCATCCATGATAAATTATAAAGCAATTACAGACTATGTTTTTGAAGAATATTTAAAGCCATGATTTTTAAATGAAAAAGAAAGCAAGATACAAAACTTATATATTCACACACAAAAAAGATCAAAATGTTAACTAATGACTTTTCTTTGAACAGCTTAAGACTATGGGTAACATTTTATTCTTTCTTTTTAAAACAGTCTACAATGAAACTGACTGACATGAATGGTCAGAAAATAAAAACAAATGTTAATTTTTAAAGTTTCTATTCCTAAGGGACACCTACTTTGTAGGCTTCCAAAGCAGCAATGGCCAAAAGACCTTACCTTTGGGATCCACTTCCCTCCTAGGAAGTTACCACAGGTAGGGCACTTAGGTGGTTTGTGCCTGGTGACATATGTAAAGGAGCAACCTGGGCTGGTGCATGTCCCATGGCCCCGGCGGGTGTATGTAGTGGTCTGTTAAAAAAAAAAAAGAGTGGGTCAGAATCAATACCACAGTCTAACCTCTCTCAGATCCTGATGACCATTATAACCACAATGTCAGGACAATAACAGCTTGTGCAAGGATAGGCAATTCATGGTATAAAAAAGGTCAGAGTTAGAAAGGTCCAAAGATACAACTAGTGCCCTTTTTAGAAATGGAAAAACTCAGTTAAAATAAGATAGCTGTCCAAGGTCACACAGTTAAGTACCAGAAAAATAAAGATAGTAATAGCTGTTATTTTTTTAAACTGAGATATAACTGACATATAACATAGTATTAGTTTCAGGTGTCCAACATAATGATCAATATTTGTATATGTTGCACAACAATCACCACAATAAGTCTAGTCAATATCTATCACCCCACAAAATTTTTTTATGATGAGAATAGCTGTTATTAATTGAGCAGGGAACCACAGAGCACTGAACACTTTACACAGTGTCTCATTTAATGCTCTCAGCAGTGCTATGAAGTAATACTACTACTAAGGTTCAGAGTGGTTAAATGCTTTGCCTCAAATCATAGTGACTCAATGGCAGAGCTAGACCTAGAAACCAAATCTCTCTGATTCTTGGTCAAAGATTCCTTCCATGCACCCAGCTGCACCCTATGGCTCTGAATACTTCAAAGAATGTGCTTCATCTTCATTATTAGTTAAAAATCAGAGAATCTAGGGTTCAGAGATATAAAAGCAGACCATGGTCACTGAAAAATGAGAGGGAACTCCAGCAGAAACCATAATTTATTTTTTAATTTAATTTTTTGTTAATTCTCACTCGAGGATATTTTTTCTATTGATTTTTAGAGAAAGTGAAAGGGAGAAAGGGGGGGAGGGTAGAGAGAGAGAGAAAGAGAAATATTAAGGTGACAGAGACATACTGATTGGTTGCCTCCCACACATGAGATCAAACCTGTAACCCAGGTACATGCCCTTGACTGGAAATCATACCCGAGACTCTTTGGTGCTCTATCCACTGAGCCACACCAGCCAGGGCAGAAACCAGAATTTAATTACTATTTTCAGTCCCTGGTTGACAATCCAAGTATGCAGAGGGCAGACTTGTTTAAGTTATACATAGATTTTCAACTGTGTAGGTGGTTAGTGCCCCTATCCCCTCGTTCAAAGGTCAATTTTACTTGCTTATGAATATATTCAGCCACTAGCTCTCACCACCTCTGCTGATTTCCCTTTCAACAGAATGTATTACAAAATGGGTTACTGCATTTCAGTTACAAATAGAAATTAGCCATGATCCATTTCTAGATTAACACTGGAAAGAAAACATTGCCCTTTCGGATTTGTTCTGTCACTTATGAATGTGTATTCAGCTATTAATCCCAGATTCCCAAGCTTGGCAAAAAAGAAAAAAACCTCCCTTGAGAAAACACCAACCTGCCACTAAGCCACCTCTTTCAGGACACCTAGTAAAAGGTGATTATGATAGTGCTAACAGGTCAAGAATGAGTGTGAAGTGGTGTGGCACCAGGGAACAAGACAAGGCCTTGGATTCCAATTTTGCCATCGACACATAGAATGACCAGATAATCTCCGACAAATTTGCCAGTCCCAGCATCCTAAGGTCTAAGACTTCTAGAAAGCTACCTGGAAGAGAATTCTTAAGGAGGCCTAGTTTCCATCAATTCCCCACACACTGACCAGTTTGATCGAGGTGGGATTTTCCACAACCGAGTAGGCAGGAAGAGGCAACATGATGAACTGCGTGGCGGGCACCGAGGAGCTACTCTCACTGGAATCCTGTGGGCACATGGAGAGGAGAGTTTTACTGAGACAGAGTGAAGAACACCGAGGTCCTCCCCAACAATGGAAGATCAGATTGAGTCCAATAGCCATAATGTGCTTATTCCAAAAAAATAAAATCTACAATTACCTCAAAATAAAATGTTTAAGAGCAAATAAAAATAGCAGTTAGTGAAAGAACCCAATCCTCTGACCCTGTCTAATGTTCTTAGCACCATATCAGTCTGCCTTAACCCGGCCGGTGCATGCTTTATTAGCATAAGCAGCACTGAGGCAACAAACAGTAAAATGGATTTAAGCCTGACATGGATTCCTTTACAGGCCACAGGGGCTACAACATGTGGTCCTCTCAGCAAACTCCTAACTCTCAGAGGACGCCATCCTACCAAGTGTAATACAGGGCATGGTGGCACCTTCCTGCTTCCAGGAGTCCAGGCTGTGGACTGCTCTTTCCTGAAACTGGGCATCACACTTAAGCTCTGGAGAGAGACTTGCCTCTTCTCTCAGCTACTAGTCCCATCAACCTGAAGAGAATTTGTCTTCCTACCTACTTTTTTTTGTCCATGAAGACCATTTGAAAATTCTACATAGTTCAAGGAGCCATTGTGTTTGTTGAACCAATCTTCAGGGAACATACAATCCTAACCGATACTAGTATCCTGACAGATCCTGGCTTTACCTCATGGATAGCCCAAGTATCATTTCCATCCTTCCTGCTAATGCATTATGTACTATCTCATATGAAGAGAATTCTGCCTGTGCTAGGCAAGAGGAGCCAGTGAGAGTGCCTGAGAAACAGAAAACAGCCCGGAGCAAGGCTAGGTAGGGGCAAAAAGGTTCAAGAGGACTGCATTCCTACTAGAAGCGCCACATCAGCAGCTCTCTTAATTACCACAGCTCCAGAATCACACTGCATGGTGCTAGCTGCTTTATTAGTAATTCCAGAGAAAGGAAGAGACATCAGTACCAAAGCCACTCACCCTCATGACTGTTACCACTGACATGCTATCCCCAACCTGGGGTTGAGGCACAGCCAGGCTTCCGGTGGGGAGGTCCGGTGAGCCGTTCACTAAGGTCTCTTCAATTACCAGGCTTGTCTGGTAAGGTTGGTGGCTCTCCCCTACCTCCAGGGAAGCATCCTCCAGGAGTACATCCTGGCTGAGGATCTCTGAGGTGGTGATCTCCTGTACAGCTCCTGGCTGGGCAAGGGCTCCCACCTCTTCAGCTAGGGCCTCCACAGCCATGCACTGCTCTGCCATGCCTGCATGGCTGGGCACTGTCTCCAGGGCAGTGTTGGATACAAGAGATGGTCCTTTAGGGGACATCTGGTTCTGGGCCACACACAGTTCTAGCTGAGGGCAGCTCCGATCCTCCTGCAGGCTGCTCTTGGGGATGATGATGTAATCTGAGCGGGGTAGGATCTTGCGGAAACCTGGGATGTCTGGAACCACAGCAGTCAGTGTAGAGAGCTTAGAGTTCTGAAGATGAGGAAGCCAGGAAAGGGGAGACAAGCAAAAATAAATGCAGTAAGGCCACATGGATATACATTTCTGAGCTCCCCAACCCAAACCTACTGTAAAAAGGACCAGAAAGACTCTACCCTCTTGACCTAAGACTTAGACAGGGTCAGCCTCTGTAATAGCAATGACACCTTTATTTGAATCACACTTTAACCAATGTAGTTTCCTCGCTCATTTGCACAGGAAACAGAGAACATGAATTAGACTCTATGAAGGGCACTGATCTTGGCATCTAAACTGTGAATGGGAACCCCAGGAGTGGTATAGTCTTGAGCAAATCTGTACCCCTTTTTCAGACTAGCTGCCCAAACCGTAAAATGAGGGAGCTGAATCTGGTTATTTATGAGTTCCTTTCCAGCTCTGATACTTTTAGAATTCCATAGTAGCCGAAGATTTTAAACACCAGAATTATAACGTGCAATAAAAAGCAAAATGCCTAAATTACAAGTCAACAGGCTGAGTTGGAACTCATGACAGCAAGAATTCAAACATTACTGGTATCTCCCAGCTTACAAAAAAAAGAGGATGAAGAGACACAAAGCTAAGAAGGCTTCATGAGAGAATGTGCACTTGGAAGGGGTTATCGAACAAAGGCCTAAATATATTGGGAGTGGAAGAAAAGAATATAAATATTAACACTGACCTAGGGTCTTCAAGTTTAGAAAAATAATTTCCTAGCCTTAAAAATAACACTATTAAGTTAGATAATATTATCATTCCCATGTGACAATGAAGGAATTGAAGCTCAGGGAGGTAAATTTTCCCAAAACACAAAATTAGTATGTAGTAAAGCTGGGACTCCAGGCCTAGTCTACTAAGATGCTCCGCCTCCTCTCCCCCCACAAGGATTGTTTCCCAGACTCACAGTTTATAAACAAATTATCTGGCAGAGGAAGTATATAGTGGCAGTTCCAAAACATTAGGTAACACAAACCTGTTCCTGGAAAAGGAATGCCAAGCCAATAAGGACAAAATATCTAATGGCAGTGGCAGATGGGCTCCACTAAGGGAGAACAAGTATTTTTGTGATTTTTTTTCTTTTTTGTGTCTCCCCCCCCCCCCCCGCCAATTTAAACCAAAAGTTACCCAATAAGAAAATAGAAAAGTTCAAAGTGAACAGTTGAGAACTGAAATTAAATGGAATAAAACATAATTTCAGAAGTATTTTTTAAAAGAAACACTAAGTCAATTCCAAAAGGATCCTTAAATAAATCAAAAGCAGTAAGTCAATGAGTCACTTAAGGTACAAAGGAAGCATTCAGATGATACAGGAAAGCAGACAGACCGAATCCTTTATGGAACCTTTACTGAAGAGATAATGGAGAAATGACATTCTCAATCCATCCTTTGAAGTAGACAGGTCAGGAGAACAAAAGCAAGCAGTGGCAAATGCACAGGATGGTCTGGACTCAATCAACAGATTCAAGGACAGAGAAACCAGGATGGCCTGAATGACATTCACCTTACAGATAGACTGGAGGGAATAACACTGGAACCACTGGCCCTGTCACCTGGCAGGAGACCTGAGGTGCTGCCGAGGAGACAGCCTGCCACAAGGATTCTGATAGGCTTCCGAAGTATACAGGCAAGAGGGTCTCACCATCACACTAGGCAATGTGAGGTCAAACACAGCACATAAAGTCTAACCCAGTCTTGGCATAGTCTAGATGCTCATTAAATGCCACCTTTTCTTATTATATGGTCACTGGATATTTAATGTACTAAAGAGTGATATTTACTGACCGAGTCAGTTTGTGCCAAGAACTCAGCTAGGTGCTTTACATTATATATTTTAAACAGTGTGAGAAGATACTACTATCTCCATTTTACAAATGAGAAAACCAATACTCAAAATTAAGTGGTTCTTCCAAGATCACAGCTAGTTGGTATCTGAGCTAATGTATTGATGTTCTTGGAGGTAGTGGTAAAATGATGGTAGATATAAATTTACAATGAATAAGGAAGAATCATTGCAGAGGATTTATTTAATTTTTTAAAGGTCTTAACAAGGACCTACATTAATGTCTAGTTTTAAAAACCGTATCACTCCAGATCAGGTAAAATATTTTGGTATCATGGGGAAAAAGATTGCTGAGTTTATAATGGGGAAACCAATGGGAGCATGTGTACTTCTCCTAGACTCCACCTCTTCTCCCCCCTCCTGTTTCCCAGATTCACAGTTTAGAAACAAATTATCTGGAGGAGGAAGTACACAGTGACATCTATCTCCAAGACTGTAGGTAACACAAAGCTGTTCCTGCAAGAGGAATGCCAAGCCAATAAGGATAATATATCTAAATGGCAGTGGCAGATGGGCTCCACTAAGGGAAAAGTACAGCCTATTCTGCTATAACACAGTTGCATTCCTGGAGAACTTTTGCTCTACATTATCATAAGAGAAGTTAGAGACAATTGTTTCAATTGAAAAAATGAAGTTAAGGTTAAAAGGTTTCAGCATGCAATAACAAGGTTATTTTCCTACAGGAATTTTAGTTTTGAAAAAAATACAGCAGTGTTAATAGTTGTCAGTGCGTTTTGTTATCATGAACCAGAATAACCCAATTGCTTCCTTGCTTATTCTTTAATTCACGCAAAGCTTCAGTCTCCTCCATCATCTTCTTTTTAATCTTGCATTTCAGGTTCTAGCATAGTTAACCACCACTGGTGGTGACATTATACAAAGCAAATATATCAAATCAAAAGCAGAGCCTATTTGCTGATCATTATACCTTACAGGAGTCAGTACCACACAAGTTAATTACATTATATTCAATTTATAATATGAACACTCACAATGTAGGAGAAATGCCTATACGGGGTGGGCAAAAGTAGATTTACAGTTGTAAGTACATGAAACAGTTTATTCTTGTATTCTATATTTTTCCATACAAACTGTAAACCTACCTTTGTCCACCACTGTAAAAGCTACTATATTAAAGGAAAATAATACTAACTATCCACAAGAATAAAGGGGCTCCAAGATACGCTAAAATTCAGGAAAATAATCTAAGAATCGCTGCAGATAACTCAGAAAAATATCAGTTCCGTGTACTACTACAATCAAAGAGGACAAAAGAGTACAGGGTATCATCAAAATTAATGGCAATAATGGTATAATGACAATATCAGGTATAATAACAATATCAGACTCAAGAAAGAAAAATGACTCAATTCAAAGTTTTCCTAAGAAAAGGAAACGGGTGTTGATCGCCCCAAGGCTTTCGCCACTGAACCAGTGGAGAAATCAGTTGGGGGAAAAAAATTACTTACAGGATCCAAACCTTCTTTCTCTAGTTTGGCTTTCTCCAAGTAGTAACTCCTTTCAGCCACGCTGAGAAGCCTCCAGCTCTCGCTGATCTTCTTATTGATCTCAGACTGAGGGAGGTGTGGGAGCTCCTGCTGCACTTTCAGGTAGATGTCATAATAGTACAGAAGGTAAGCCGACCTGAGGAAGCAATGACTTCTTAAGGTTTTCCCTCATTCAACCAGTGAATACTACAATGTTAGAGTTTGGGTAATGAAGAGGTAGATACAAAACTCAGCTTTTCATTTAACTAAATGAAGAACTAGAGCAAAGAAACATTTAAATACCCCCCTAGATGGTGTATCAGAGGTTTCTCTTTAGAAACCAGGAAGCAAAGAGTTCTCTGGTTTACTTCCATGGACATTTTCTGCAGGGATGATTGGCTTTAAAACCCAATAAGCAAAGACAGCTACAGGTGCCCTGTCATTCCACTCAAAGAAAGGTTATTTAGGGGTTGATTCCATGGTTGGGTTACCACTCACACTCTTTACAGTCTTCGGTCATCTCACTGATCAATAGCACTTCAAGGCTGAGAGAGGGAAGCAAGAACTATCAAAGTGACCCAATGCTGGTGGCCACAGCAAGAAGTTAGGAGTGTTCAGTTAAGAGGGAAACCAGAGCTATAATTTGGATAGTCTTAAAAGGTATTTTTGGTACTATTTATAAATCCACATTTTTATTAATGCTTTATTTTAAATATTTAAACACTAACAATGGTAATAACAAATAAGTTATTTTGTACAATAAGTCTTCCTTTAACATTGTTGACAGGTTCTTGGAATTGCAGCAAAACAATGTATTATTAAACCAATTTCATCATAGGCTAATTGATATAAATAAGAGTTAAGTCCCTATGCATCCCAATGTTATAATGAAATGACACTGAAAACACACATTTTTTTTTTTTTCCCCCTCATCCGAGGACATTTTTCCATTTTTTGTACAGACAGAGTGGGAGGGAGAGAGAGGAAGAGAGAGAGAGGGAAACATCGACGTGAAAGGGCCACATCGAGTGGCTGCCACGCGCCCGACCAACCAGGGCCGGGGACAAACTGCAACCGATGTACATGCCCTTAGCGGGAACCGAACCCGGGTCTCTCCGGACCGCAGGCGGACGCTCTAACCGCTGAGCCAAACCGGCCAGGGCAAAAACACATATTTTATTCAAAGACCTGTTGTACATAGCTTCCACCATCCGTATGATACAATTTCCTCTGACGGTCTAGAAATGTGACCAAAATCTGGCCAGGAATGGCAATTGCCAGCATCAATCTCCCACTTACCACTCCCCATCTCCCTCTCCCCCAACTCCAATGCCTATCCAGAGATTTCAATTAACATGGAACTCTCAGTGAATCTGGACGCAGTCTTAAAGTCTTCCTCAACACAGCTCTCCAAGCAGCTACTGTTTATAAACGTCAGCTACAAAAATATGTTGACTAACCTGGGTTTCTTGGCCTTTTCTCCATGTATTTTATACTTTTTCTTCTTCTTGGGTGGCCCAGGGGAGGTATAACAGTAGGATTCCTCAATTTCCTCCATCACGACAGTTACCTCAGTACCATCATATGATGCATCCATGGCTAGAAGACAGTGAAATACAAATATGTTTCAAGAATTGACCCTAAAGGGAACAGCAAACGATCCCTTATCTCTGCCAGGGCGTTAAGGCTGAGTCATTTCCCAAACTCAGTAGGTCCTAAAAAGTACCTGGGGGGTACTGACTAGATACAGATTTCAGGATTCCTCCTGGCCTTCTGCATCAGAATCTCAAGGGTACAGAAATCTGCATGCTTAACAAATGCTCCAGGTGATTCCTTTACTGAGATAAATGTGGGAACATTAGCTTAGCCCTTTCACTTATATTCATTCACTCAAGGGATACTAACAGTAATCCTTCAGCTCAAAGATTCTAGTCACACATTATCAGAAGTCCACATGGTAACAGGTAAAAAGAATATTAGGCCAGGAGTCAGATGTTCCATCACCTCAGGCAAACCACTTCATTAATTCACTCAGTCATTCACTCAAACATGCAGTAATTGCCTATATAAGAGATTTCTTTACATTCTGCCAACCTGTGTGACTTTGGGAAGGTCCTTTAGTTGCTTTAGGTTCAATTTTCTGATGCATAAAAAAAGAGATGTCTCGCCCTGGCCAGTTTGGCTCAGCGGTTAGAGCGTCGGCCTGCGGTCCGGAGAGACCCGGGTTCGGTTCCCGCTAAGGGCACGTACTTCGGTTGCAGTTTGTCCCCGGCCCTGGTTGGTCATGCGGGTGGCAGCCACTCGATGTGTCCCTTCACATCGATGTTTCTCTCTCTCTCTCCCTCCCACTCTATCTGTACAAAAAATGGAAAAATATCCTCGGGTGAGGATAAAAAAAAAAGAGATGTCTCACCCACCTTACCACAGATTTTTAGTGGCAAGGCTCAAAGATATCATAGACATAACTTTGTTTGAGAATAGTTGAATGCCATATGAAGAAAGGGTTCATATGAAAGATGAATAATCCTTTTTTTTATTCTCACCTGAGGACATTTTTTCATTTTTTTGTTCAGATAGAGCAGGAGGGAGGGAGGGAAGGAGAGAGAGAGAGAGAGAGAAACATCAATGTGAAAGGGACACATTGAGTGGCTGCCACCCGCATGACCCAACGAGGGACAAACTGCAACTGAAGTACATGCCCTTGGCAAGAACCGAACCCGGGTCTCTCTGGACCGCATGCTGACACTCTAACCGCTCGCTGAGCCAAAACCAGCCAGGGCAAGGTGAATAATCTTTGACTGAGATGCTTAACGACCTGCCCAAGGCCACCACAGCAAATAGGGACTTACATGACAGATTTGCTTTTTAATTCAAAAATCCAACTCTGAACCTTCTTTCATTATACTATACTGCTCCCCATCTCCACTGGCAACCCTCTAAACCAGCACAGTTCAATAAAATTTCTATGATGACGAAAATGTTCTATTATTTGTGCTCTCCAATATGGTAGCCACTTACGGCTAACGACCACCTAAAATATGGTTGGTCTGATTAAAGAATTGAATCAATTTTGTTTAATTGTAATCAATTTAAATAGTACATATGGCTAGTGGCTAGGGCAATGGACAGCACAGGTGTAAACAATAATCTGACAGACCAACATTAGCTCCCTGCCACTGGCCTAAGAAACAGAAAATCTACTAAAGGCTTTTCCTAGGGAAAGAAAGGCATACAACAGTTGAATGAGTTCATTGTGGCCACATTCTAAATTGGAGTTACACCCACGAGACTCAATCCTTGGAGGGAGAACACCACGTGAATTTTACCAGAAGGAAATAACATGCTTGCTCCTAAACATGTGTCTATTTTTTTTGAGAATTTAGGATTCTAGGAAGAGGGAGTTGTGGCAGTAAACACAGGGCTGATCTGTTTGTGTATTATAAAGCTCACATCTTAACTTAGACCTCACTACACAAATGATAAGGTGTCTTACAGGGTATGAGAAAAAGAGCACAGTACATTGAGTCAGCAGACCTGGATCCAAGTCTACACTCTAACCTTGTCATCTCTGACTAGCCTATTCCCTGCTGTAAATTTCAATTGTTCCTCAAATGAGACAAAGAGGCTGAAATCAATGGCTCCTAACTTTTTGGGAGACAAGAATCCCTTTGAGAATGTTGTGAAAGCTAAAAAAAATCTTTCCTAGAAAATGCAGGCAAAAAATATTTCATCTATAATTTTAAAGACATACAGTACTCCAGGATAAAAACACATTATTCTATTCCCAAGGTTATTTCTAGTTCTGTATCATCTCTTAATTATTTCCCTTCCCACTATAACACACACACACACACCCTCCATTCTGTCATAGTGCAACCCTGGAAGAGAACATAACCTACAATTTGGCTGGGTAAGTAAGAGGCCAGTGCTTTCACTGGGTAAGGAAAGCTAGAGTTCAAATCAAGGCTACGTGGGGGCTGCACTTTTGCCCTTAATAATCGATTCCTCGGCCCTTCAGAGTCTTGGAGAAAAAAGCAATTAATTGCAGGAGAGCATCTGTAAAGAGTGGCATATAGGGTTTTAGCACCCAGAACAAAATGACTTAGAAAACAATACCATTACAACCACCTTGGGGTGGGGGCAGGAAGAGACTAACCTGAGTTTTTGTCCTTTTTGTCTATTTGACTACCCCCGTTTTAAGCCTGGGTCCACGTTTTCAGATCCCAAGCCTCAGTACAGCAATACCCCCCTCCTCCACCCCACCCAAGGCAAGACACTATAAAGGTTAAAACCAAGGGCTCTGAAGGGCAGAAAACCAGGATTCTAATTTAAGTTACACATTTTAACAGCACCCACAGAACTCTATGACCTTGAGCAATCTACTTACTGTTTTCTCACCTGCAAAGCAGTTAAGGGCAGTACTTGAAATTTGGAGACACTTACACTGTCCCATCACATTCTCCTCCCAACCTCCTGAGATGGCTTTGACGGCTCAGCTATGGACCACGGTTTGACTCTGGGCTAGTTCCTTTCCCTCTTTGGGTCCCAGATATTTCAAGGTACCGAATGCGGGAGGGCACTAAGGCTCACTGTTCCTACTTTGTAGAAGGCAACAGGACTGAGAGAGCCACAGCACCCAGCTCGCGGTGCAGCGAGGCGCTCAAGGGCGGGACTTACCCCGAGGAGCGTGCAAGCCGCGCGGCTCACATTCCCGGAGGCACCCGGCCCGGGGGCTCGACGAGCGGGCTGGCCCGCGCACTCGCGCTCCCCGCTGTCGGCGAGAGGCGGCTCCAGTCGTGACAGTGGCAACAAGGAAGTGGAGGCGAGAGCTCGCGCGCGCATCCCGGGGCCTGGAGGAGCCCCAGCCCCGCGGCCCCGCCCGGCGACACACGGCGCGGAGTCGCGACAGCCCTTTCGCTCCTGTTCCTCAAAGTCACGATATGAGGTTTTGGAGGGCGGGTGAGGGAGCACAGGTTCACTCTGCAGGCTCTTCACCGACGCCTGCTGAGGGCCCCGGGGGGTCAAGCCCCGGGGAGCCCGAGGAAGACAGCAGAAACACGGGCGTCGCCGCGGCACCGGTTCAGCAGTGAAGGCAGCAGCGGCAGCAGCAGTAGCAGCAACAGTAACCTCGAATCGCCTGGGAGACCCGTCCCGGCAGCCCTCGCGGCGCACAGGAAGCGGCCGCGGCGCGTGACTGCGTGCGACGGCCTTGCGCAAGCGCAACAGCTCAGCCCCAGCTGTGGGGCGGGCCCAATGGAAACTGCTTGGAGATTTATGGAGGGGACCGATACAGTGGACGGACTGCTTCCGGCCTGAAGTTCGGGAAGGAAGAAGCTGCGGCCGCCCGCTGTGGGAAGTCTTGGCCACCCGGTCATTGACGTCAGGCGTTCAGGTAACTGGGGCGGGGCTGTGCTCGAAGTGAAGGCTTTGAGGCGCCGCTTCACCGCTCAGAGCCTCGATGGGTTCCGAGGAGCCCCAGCACTAGAACTCTCAGCATGGCGGGCACGGCCTGATCGCAGCCCTCCCCAGTCAGCCGCCACTCGTCCAGGATGGGGCTCTTAGTGTTGCAGCAAGCTGCCCTCCTCACCGCGGTGATCTACCCTCAGCCCGCCTCTGCCACCGTCCCACACACAGCAATGGCAGCGAGTTCCCGGAGAGACTCAAACTTAATTAAATGACCCTATGGAGAGGCTCTAGAATCAGATATGGTTGTATTGTCCTTTCCCCCGCCGATGTCACAGATTGTGATTGTCCCACATTGGTACAAATCCTCGCACGACCCTCACTATCTTGCAAATGTGTCTCCACAACGCCTACTCTTCTCCAGCTACCACTGTTACCAGCCTTCTCCTAGTCACCATCATATCCTGTCTGGACTGATGCAATTGCTTCCCACCTCCACTCTTGTTCCTCTACAATCTATTCTCCATACAGCAGCCAAAGTGACCTTTTTGCACTGTAATCTGATTAAGTCACTCCGTGCTTAAAACCCTCCAGAGTCGTCTTGTCCCCTTAGATTACAAATCAAATTTCTTTTTTTTAAAAGTTTTTTTCTTTATTAGTTTTAGAGGGAGAGGGAGAGAGATAGAACATCAAGGAGAACACCGACCAGCTGCCTCCTGCATGTCCCCCCCCCCCCCCCAATCTGGCCCACAACCTGGGCATGTGCCCTGACTAGGATTCGAACCAGCAACCTCTTGGTGCAGGGGTCGTCGCTCAACCACGGAGCCACATCAGCCGGGCCAAATAAATTTCTTAACGCTGGAGCTACACGACTTTGGTTTAGCTCTTGCTTCATTCTCTTTCCATGTCTCTTCTCAAAAGGGGTAATTCCCAGAACAAGCTCTATAGCACTCTGTAGTATTAAGAATACTGGTTTTATGGTTAGCCTTACCTGGGTTTGAATTCCAGCCCTGCCACATGTAAGCAGTATTAAGCATGTTAAAATAATAAGTTATGTTTACAACATAGATCCTTAATAATTGGTTCTCTTCTCAATAAATGGCACCACCACCCACTGGATTACTCAGTGCTCAAGCCAGAAATCAGGAAGTTATCTTTGACTCCTCGAGCACCTCACATCCAATCCATCAGCAAGATCTGCAAAAACGTAGCCCCAAAGTGACTATGTCCTACCATTTCCACTATTGCTCTTAATCCAAGCCACCGTTATCTCGCATCTGGATCCTGCAGCAGCTTCCTAACTAGTCTCCCAGCTTTTTCTCTTTTACCTTCAATTCTGTTTTTCACACACAGCAGTTGTCTTTCTCCTTGTTTAAGATCCTTCAGTAGCTTCCTGTGAACTCAAATGAACATATCCAAACTGTATGTGACCTACTAGACTAGCCTACATTTATTTCAGATTTAGGGCCACCTCTTGGGAAACGACTTTACCTATTAGGTTCCCCACTTTGCAATCAAAGAACTCTTCCTAAAGTGCAATTCTGATCATATCATTCTAAAAAAATCAACCTCTAAAGGCCTCATATTGTCCCAAGATCAAGCTGAAATCCTTACTAGGCCTTTCTGTGTCCAAAGACTTATTTTTTTCCTCACCATGCCATTTTTTTTTCTGTAGTACTTAATTACCTTTACACATATTTTCTTCTGTCTCATGACTTCCTATTTATACTTTAAGGCCTAACATCAACATTATTTCCTCTTTGAAGTGTACTTTCAATGCATGCCCTACCCAGCTGATCATCCCTACTTCTATGTTCTAGTCATGGTACTTTGTAACTTCTTATAGTATTCCATACACTCTAGTGTTTTTCTTCTCATCTTCCCTGGTAAGCTCCTCATAGGTGGGCACTATGCTCCATTCATCTCTGTATGGCTGGCATCGAGCACATGAATGGATAGACAGATGTGTGGAGGTGGTGGTAGAAGCCATTCCTCAGAAAGAGGCAATCACAGTATAAGGTCACGGCAGCTTCTCTTGTCCTTTGAGGAGTCTTATGATAAACGGTCTAAGCAATTACCAAAACTTCTGCTGTATTATGTTTATTTCCTTTGTAGCATGTATCACACTAATTTATCTGTTTACTTATTGTTTATATCCCCCCACCACATTATATATTTCATAAGGGCAAAGACCTTGAGTATGTTGTTCATCACAGTATCCTTGTAAATATTCATTAAATGAATGTATGGCTACCAGAATCATCCTCCCACAGTGAACATCCTTCCCAGCCAAATGGTGACACAGCTTTGAAGATCTCAATTTGGTGGAATTTCAAGTAAGACTACGGAGTGGCAGAAATAACACCAATCTGAGTCAAGAAATCTAAGCTGTATGACCCTGGATAACCCCTTTTCCTGGACCTCAGTTTCTGTATTTGTAATATCCCTTGAATGTATACAGTGCATTGCTATTTGCAAACCACTTTTACAAAATCTGTTTTTATTTTTATTTTATTTTATTTTTTTGGTACGCGCCCCTAGCGGGAACCGAACCCGGGATTCTCTGGCCTGCAGGCCGAAGCTCCAGCCACTGAACCAAACTGGCCAGGGCTGTTTTTATTAATTTTTAGAGAGAGAGGAAGGGAGAGGGAGAGAGGAACATCAATTTGAGAGAGAAACGTCAATTGGTTGCCTCTTGCATGCCCCCTACCAAGGATCAAGCCTGAAACTCAGGCACACACCCCAACCAGAATCGAACCGGCAATCTCTTGGTGAATGGGATGACACTCAACCAACTAGCCACACCAGCTAGGGCTGCAAAGCTCTTTTACCATCTGTTATTTCAATCTATTCTCATAGTAGATGGAGCAGACAGTGTTACTATTTTATGAAGACTCAGAAAGTGTAAATAAACTAGATTACTTGTAAGATCTGTTCTATTTCAAACATCCTAAAGTAGTTAGTCGCCACGAAAAGTAGTATGAATCCCATCTTGACTTTGGCCTTATATTATCATTTCTTAATAGGATTTTTAAAAACCTGAACCCATTTTTTATTGTTGTTGTTGTTAATCCTCAGGCGAGGATATTTTCCCATTGATTTTTAGATAGAGTGGAAGGGAGGGAAGGAGAGAGAGAGAGAAACATTGATGTGAGAGAGACACATTATTTGGTTGCCTCCCGCACAACCCAGGGCCAGGGATCGAACCTGCAGCCCAGGTACGTGCCCTTGACGTGGAATCGAACCTGCAACCCTTCGCCTCTGAGCCAAACTGGCCAGTGCTCAACTCATCTTTTAGGGGGAATTAATTATCTTTGGTTCCTGATAGGTATTCCATTTTGTCTTCTCTGTTTTCCACACTTGTGGCAAAACAAACCACAAGGAAGAGCCGACACAGCGCTGGTTGTTGTGGCCCAGCCCTCATTCTGCAAATATAGCAAACAAGGGGAACAAGTAACATAGGCAGTTTTCCCTGGAGGAGAAAATGAAAGTTATAAAAGCTGCAGATTCAGGCAAGAATAAAGGTGATGTGGCAAAACAATTCAGTATCATTCCCTACTTTGTCTATTCTTAAAGGATGGTGTAAAATTTGAAGAAAAGGTGAGGTAGCATCTACGGAACCCCAGCAGCAAAAGATGAGGAATGCTCTCTATAACAACATCGATAAGGCTGTTTTTGCTTGGTTTCAAGAAATCCATGTCAAAAACATTCTTGTGACTGGTTCTATCATTTGGAAAAAAGCACTAAACTTGGCCAACATGCTTGGCTATGACAATTTTCAAGCAAGCGTGGGCTGGCTGACCAGATTTAGGGATTGCCACGGAATTGCTTTGAAAACAGTCTGTATTGATAGTGACAGACTAATGAATGATATAGGAATAGATAAGGTTAACGAGTGGCATGCAAGGGAAAGTATAAAACTGATTGCTGATGACAGCCTAGATGATATCTTTAATGCTGACAAGACAGGAGTGTTTTTCCAGTTGCTTCCCCAGCACACACTGGCTGCTAAAGGGGACCATTGTAGACGGGGAAAGAGAGAAAAGCAGTGATAGACAACATTCTTTTGAAATGGGGGACTGAAAAAAATGAGACCATTGATTGCTGCTAGGTCAGCCAGTCCACACTGCTTTAAGAACGTCCATTCTCTCCCTTGTGATTACTGAGCTAACCAATGGGCACTGAATCTGTTTAATAAGTGGCTGATGCAAATGGATGCCAGGATGAAGCGGTGGAATGTCAAATCCTCCTGTTCAACAATTGCTCTGCTCACAACATACTTCCATGCTAGGAAAGGATTCGGGTGGGGTATCTGCCCTCAATTGTATTACTGTCCTACAGCCACTGAATCTTGGCATAATTCACACCATGAAAGTGATGTACAGGAGCCACCTTCTATAACATCCTTTTCAAGCTCAGCAGCAGTGAGGATCATGGAAAAGTGGACATCAAGTAGGCATTGTCCCTATGGAATTGACAGATTCTGACAAAGCAGAAGCAGCCAGTGAACCAGACATTGCCTCTGAAAAGTTGTAGCACTCAGTGGCTATTGCCACCTGTGTCCCAAATGAAGTAAATGTGCAGGACTTTGTCACTGTAGATGATGACCTCAGCTACAGTGGCTGATGGACACAGAGGTCATCCAAGGTATAAGGGCCAGTGAAAATAATGATGAAGCTGGAAGTGAAGATGAGGAGGAGGCTTCTTTTTACCACAGCAGCCCAAAATCACCATCACAAATGCCATCTCAAGTGTATAGAAACTTAGATGGTTCTTTTCCACTTGTGTAGGTGTTCCTGATGCTGTTTTGGACAGCTAAATGAGAAGAGTAACACAAACTCTTGTTGATTCCAAAATTACAGATTTCCTTCAAACAAAATAATGTAGGCATTATTTTGCCTCTTACTTTGGAAGCTCACAAGAATCTTTAAATCTTTAGGTTTCTTTAGATAGGATATTGAGCTTACGTGTTTTTTGTTTGTTTGTTTGTTTGTTTGTTTTTATTAATTTTTGTTACAGATGTTTCTCCTTTTTCCCCCACTGATTCTCCCCTCCCCCTCCCTCCTGCCCTTTCCCCAGTTTGTTGTCCATGTCCACTGTTCATGCATACATGCATATAACTTCTGTGGTTTATCTCCCCCCCGCCTCCCATTTAGGGGATTGTCAGTCTGTATCCCACTTCCGCATCTCTGGGACTACCCCCTTCCTCAGACTGTTATGTTCATTATATTCCTGAACTTACGTTTTAAGCAATATAATTCTAACAACATTCCAATCCTCTGAAATAATCAGGAAACTTCCTTGAATGGACTTTGGAAATAAAATTTGACTAATATGTGTGTTCTCTTTTGATTAATAGAGTGGCTCCCAAATTTGTCTAAACCTTAGGGTCACTTGAGGATCTTTTAAAAATGTCCAAATCCCAGACCTTATCCCTGACCAATTAAATCATGATGTCTGGTGATGGGTCATAAGCATTAGCAGTTTTTTAAGCTTCCTGGGTGATTCCAATGTGCAGAAAAGTTTGGGAACTACTGGATTAACCGCAGGAAAATCAAGCACACCGTGGACCTGGCACCAACTTCTTCCCAGTAAGTCTAGCTCAGTGTTTTCCAAATTTTGGCTCACTTCAGACTCACTTGGAAGGCTTGCTAAAACCCATATTGCTGGGCTCTCTGAAGTTTCTGATTCAGTAGGTCTTAGGTGGGCCCCAAGAATTTGAATTTCTAACAACTTCCCAGGTGATGCTGATGTGGTCCAGGGTCCATACTTTGAGAACCACTGGTCTAGCTGGATTCTAGCACTTCTCTCTTCAGAGGGCCACTTCAATACTCCTCATCACTGTCAAAATAATAATAATAAAATAATAATAACTAATAATAATCTGTTCTTACTACAGAGCTGTTAATTAAGTCCTTTTCACTAATTTAGTGACTTTAGAACCTTCTTAGCTATTCTCTTGACTGCCCTGCCAGTTAACCAAGTATTTAGTAAAGGTACATTTGTCTGTGCCTAAAGAATTAACAGGGGCCATCTATCCCATTAAAAGGTCTTGTGGTGCTTCAGGCTTACTAAATAGGGAGTGAAGTACAGGGAAATAAAGTACATTAAAGAGGAGACATGGTACCATCTGGGAGACAGGTTATGTCAGAGAATACTGTTAATCAGGATTATGGAAGAAAACATATAACCCAGTGTACCTCAACTGCGAGATGAGGTGAGAGGAAAGTTTGGAGCAAGATGGATGTGTGAGTGTGTTTGGATGGTCCCCTATTTGGATTATTCACACTGTTCCTCTACACACCTGTGATCCAGCCTGGACTATGTAATTAAGATGAGGGCACATTATATTTGCCTTCACTGAAATTACTTCATAAATAACCTGTATTCCTTTGTGCTTGTTTTGCAGAGAAGTCTGTTAGAGCAGAATTTATTTTAAATTATTTAAAACTATATAAATTTATAGTCAGATTTTTTTTGTTGTTAATCCTCACCCAAGGATTATTTGATAGAGTGGAAGGGAGAGAGAAAAAAACATCGATGTGAGAGACACACATCGATTGGTTGCCTCTCACATGACCCCAATGGGCTGGGGAGCAGACCTGCAACCCAGATACATGGCCTTAAGCCCTTGACTGGGAATCAAACCCATGACCCTTTGGTCTACGGGCCAACACTCTAACCACTGAGCAAAACTGGCCAGGGCTATAATCAGATTTATATTAAAGTTTTCCTCCTACTGAGAGGCACTCTCGATATCCTTTATAACCTTAGTATCCCTAATAAGTCAGGTAAATGTCAATTTCATTTTTTAGAAGGTACTCACAATACCTCTTAGTGTAATTTTTTTCCCCTTCAAGTTAATTTTGTGGCTATTTCAGAATCCCATAGCAACTCAGTTATTTTTCTTTCTGTAGTTACTTAATTGAAATGTGTATAAGCAGATTAATCATAGAAAGTACAGCTTCTGTGTTGAACAAAGAACAATCACAAAAAGCAGATGTTTAAATGGATGTTTTTGAAAGCTTATCTTGCCTATTTTTTCTTGTAACTAGAATTTGAATTAAAGGTACTATACATATTTAAAATTTTTAACACTTAAGAGAGGAAAACTCTTCTGGCTAAGTCCTGTGGGTATACTCATTTCAGCACCTTAACTGTTTTCACCACCTTGTGTCAGGATGACTGACTCAATTTCCCGTTCTTTCCCTTATCTTTCTCCTGACATGTTTTGCACATAACGTTAGATCTATTGGCATCATGCCATTTTCCATGCCCACTTGTCTGGTGGTTCCCAAATGCTTACATAGACACAGACAACAGGATGGTGATAGCCAGAGGAAAAGGCGGGTAGAGGGGAGGTGAAAGTGGGCAAAGTGGGGGAAATGGCAGTGGAAAGAAACTTTACCTGGGGCAATGGGCGCACAGTGCAGTGTGCAGATGATACTTTGTTGAGTTGTACACTTGAAACCTGTATGGTTTTGTGAATCAATGTCACCCCAATAAATTCAATTAAATAAATAAAGCATTTAAGGCAATCTGCTGTATTAGATTAAAGGCTTAAAATTCTATTACATTTGTGACCAATGAAAAAATAAAAAATAAAAGACTAGATTATTCAGCTGAGTTTTAGCACCCTCTAGAATTGACCACAATCTGCATTCCAGCTTGGTGGCTCCCTACAATTCAGTGTGTACTGCCCTAATAGGCCATTGTCTTCTTTCACTCTATACCCATGTCTGCTAGTTTGCCTTTTCCTGACCGCCTTATCCTACTCTCTACCAAGCTAGGCCCCACACATTCTTCACGAACTTGAGTCCTCTTCCAGCCTTTCTTGAAAACTCCAGATCCACCTTTTTTCCCAACTCCTCAGCACTCTTGTCTCTGCCCCTCAGTTAAGCACTTAAATGTTTTATCAATGTTCTGTAGCTCTTTAACTAAACAGTAAGCTCCATGAGAACAGGGATCAGTCAGCCTTTTGTGACCTTAATGGTGTCTAGCACTGTGCTGGGCACATCATAGGCCCTTCAATAAACACTTGTATATAAATTGATACATACATGTAATGTGTCAAAGCCAACTTTTTAAGTTGTATTAAGTATTCATTCTACTAGAAAATGACTTGGAGATAAGGTAGATTCCTCTATTAAGGAGGATTTGCAAAAAGTTTCCATGAATATCATTGCATAATACATTATTCCAATCCAGGTTATAGCCTGTTCTTTGATAATAAAGAATTTTAATATATAAAGTTAAACTTGTTTCCTTCCACTGAACATCATTGCGGGATTCTCCATTTACACACATAATATTTTAGTATGAAAGGCTTGTCTAAGTGCCTTGCACTAGTAGTGTTCAGTAAATATGTGCTAAAACTTACTTTTAAAAACTCACATTCTTGACTCATTTAACATATCTTATGAATTAGAGCCAGGTAGATGGAAATGATGTCCAAAAGAGAGCGCTCACAGTCTGGTTTACATTGGCTAAACCTTTGATTCTATTGGGCATTAGGGTTTTGTTTGATGCTTTGTTTTTTAAACTGAAAGAGATCATCGCTTTTTAGTCTGCTCTCTTTGTCATGCCCTCTCTGGTCCCTTCACGCCCACTTGAGGACTTAGTTTTGCTCCAGTTGGCCAATCTATTCCATAGGCCAATATTCTAGAACTAGGCACCTTTCTCATTTGTACTGTTTTGAAAATAAAAAGGTATACCTGGCACAGACCAAGTGTTCTATAAATGCTATTGTCATTACTATCCACCCATTTAGAATTTTACCAGTACCATCTAGAGACCGACCTTACCAGCCCTTTCTTCCACTAACAGATCTTGGGGTTGTATTCCAGAACCACCTAGCATGATAATAGATATGGGAAAGTAGGAGTTTTCTTTTCTTTGCCCCATTCCTAAGAAGGGCTCTTATATTAAAAAGGATGGAAACTGGCAGTGCCCTCAGGGTCCCCTGGATCTGTTTCTTGCTTCAACAGTGTTTGGACAGAACAGATCCAGACACCCCTTCTTCCAACCTCTTTTACAGTTACCATCTTCAGAACCATCTCAGCCTCTAAGACCAGCCAACACCATTTTTTTAGTTTAACTTCTTATTGTCTAGCAGCCATGAGACCCCAAATTCGTCAGAATTATTCCACTAAGGGGGAGGCCGCTGTCAACCACCTGGTCAACCTGCATCTGCAGGCCTTCAACACCTACCTCTCTCTGAGCTTCTATTTCAACCACCCAGATGTGGCTCTGGAGGTCGTGGGCCACTTCTTCTGTGAGTTGGCCAAGGAGAAGCATGAGCGTGCCAACCTTCTCTTGAAAATGCAAAACCTGCGTGGTGGCAAGGCCTTCCTCAAGAAGGTGCAGAAGCCTTCCCAAGATGAGAGCGGTGAAACTCTGGATGCCACGGAAGCCACCATGGCCTTGGATTAGAACCTGAACCAGGCCCTTTTGGATCTGCATGCCCTGGGTTCCACCCACATAGACCCTCATCTCTGTGACTTCCTAGAGAACCACTTCCTGGATAAGGAGGTGAAAATCATCCAGAAGATGGGCAGCCACCTGACTAACCTCAGCAGGGGGGCCAGCCCTGAAGCTGGGCGGGGAGAGTATCTCTTTGAAAGGCTCACCCTCAAGGATGACTAGCAACCTTTAGAGCCCAGAGGCCTTTACATGGCCCCTCTGCATCCCCTTGTTGTCTTGCTTCTGTTTGAGGTTCTCTCTGAAACCATTAGGAATCCTTTTAACTACCCTGAAGTTCTCTCCCATGTCTTGGACCAAATGTTAACAATAAAGTTTTTACAGTAAAAAAAAAAAAAAGGGAAGGAAGCTAAGAGTTATTGATTGTCTATTATATGTCAAACAGTTTCACTTAATATTTCCAGAAAATCATAATGCAAAAGGACAGATAGGCTCAGATAATGTAATGTTGCAGACCTATTAAAGAACTGTTCATGCTACCTGAAGCCAGTTATCTTTGAAATAGATTGTGGTAGCATATTCTGGCCACCAGATGGCAGAGGTAGGCTACATAAGGGAGATAATTTAACCAACTGAAGAAACCTTAGGAGCAGCCACTTGTAATTTCTCTGACATGGTAGATTGAGAGGGAAAGGGCTGTACGAGGAAGACTGAGGACTGTCCTTAGCCCTATATCCACACTTGCACTTCTTCCACAGAGCTGAGAGATGTAGAAAGGGGTGTACATTTGGGAAGAGGCTTCACTGCAGGTATGGGGAGATGGTGTATGTAGACTATTCCTCACAAAGTATTGTGCTCCAGTTAGGAACTCCACTCCCAATTCTCTTAGTCGGTATAAGGTGTTAGCTTCAACTGATTGATGAAAAAAAAATGTGACTCAAAATTCACATACCAAAATGCAGAGGTTGGGCAGTAGTAAACAAGTCAGATTTGGGTTTCTGATTAAAACACAGTACATAATGGAGACACGCAACATGAAAACTGGAAGGCTCCTCAAACAGTGTAATCCTCCTTCCCTCTTCAGTGATGGAAAAAAGGATTCCCCATAGGGTTGACCTCCTTACGACCACAAGCAAAAAGGAAAGAATTGGGTTTCTTTATGCTTTATGGCTTTCTTTTTCTTTTCTTTTCATCTTTATTGTTGAATGTAGAATGTATTAGATGTTCCACATTTTTCCCCCATTGACCCCCTCCTCCCCACTCCCGCCCCCCTCCCGCCTTTTCCCACACTTTTGTCTGTGTCCATTGGTTATGCATATAAGTTCTTTGGTTTATTTCTCCCCGCCCCCCCAAACCATTTCCCTTTGAGGTTTGTCAGTCTAGCAATGAATTTGTACTTCTTAATCCCTTCACCTGTTTCACTCATTCCCCCAACCCCCCTCCCATCTGCAACCAACAAAATGTTCTCTGTATCTATGAGAATGTTTCTGTTCTACCTGTTCATTTTGTTTGTAGATTCCATTGTTGATAGATATGTATTCATTGCCATTTTGTTTGTTCATATATTTTATCTTTTTCTTCAAAAAGACCCTTCATCATTTCATATAATAACGGTTTGGTGGTGATGAACTCCTTTAACTTTTTCTTGTCTGGGAAACTCTTTATATGGCCATCGAGTCTAAATGACAGCTTTGCAGGATAGAGTAATCTTGGTTGTAGGTTCTTGCTTTTCATCACTCTGAATATTTCTTGCCACTCCCTTCTGGCCTGCAAAGTTTCTATTGAGAAGTCAGCTGACAGCCTTATGAGAACTCCCTTGTAGGTAACTAGCTGCCTTTCTCTTGCTGCTTTTAAGATTCTTTGTCTTGAACCTTTTGCATTTTGATGATGATGTGTCTTCGTGTGGGCCTCTTGGGGTTCATCTTGTTTGGGAATCTCTGTGCTTCCTGAACTTGTATGTCTGTCTCTTTCACCAAGTTAGGAAAGTTTTCTGCCATTATTATTTCAAACAGGTTTTCGATTTCTTGTTCTCTCTTCTCCTGGCACCCCCAAGATGCAAATGTTGGCACGCTTGAAGTTGTCCCAGAGGCTCCTTACACTATCCTCATTTTTTTGGATTATTTTTTCTTTTTGCTGTTCTGATTGGGCGTTTTTTGCTTCCTTATATTCCAAATCGATGGTTTGCTTCTTGGCTTTACATACTCTACTTTGAATCTGTGTAAATTATTCTTTATTTCAGTTAAAGCCTCCTTCATTTCTGACTGTGCATTCATAATTTCTGACTGGTCCTTTTTTATGCTGTTGAGGCCCTCACTAAGTTCACTGAGGTTCTCCCTGAGTTCATTGAGTATCCTTATAAGCAGTGTTTTGAACTCAGCATCTGTTAGGTTGCTTATCTCCATTTCGCTTAGTTCTTTTCTTGGGGGTTTTGTTCTGTTCTTTCATTTGGGACCTGTTTCTTTGTCTCCTCATTTTGGTTGCCTCCCTGTGTTTGTTTCTGTGTATTACTTAACGAGCGGTATGGGGCTGAAACCAGATGCTGCTCGTTTGAAAGAATTTAGGAAAAACCTGAAGCAGGATCCAAGTCAGGCCAATCCTATGGTTAAGCAAGTGGCAACAGCTTGGGTGGGCCTGAAAGTGGGGTGGGGTGGAGTGGGGTGGGGTGGGGCGGGGTGGGGTGGAGTGGGGTGGGGTGGGGCGGGGCGGGGTGGGGCCTCAGGGAGTCACCAGGGCGGGGCTACCAGTGTGAGCCAGGTTGCTGGAGTCCCAGTTTTGGCCACTGTCTGCCAACCCAGGGAAGGGCTCACCAAAGGAACAAAGGCCTCTGACAGTACATTTGTCCCAGAGAAAGCCCCCTCTCCAGCCCTCGCTCCAGTGCCAAACAGCTCAGTTCTTCCCTGTATGTCTCTGGCGCCCCTCGAGCTGCCTCCCCTCCAAGCTTAGAGGGAGAGAGTCTGATAAGTCCGTGTGCGGGCCCTTTAGGGAGCTGCCTGGGGCTCCAGCCGCTTCAGCCTCCCTGAGCCTCAGTTCCTGCTGGTTTTTCCAGCCAGAAGTTATGGGGATTCTCTTCCTGGCACTGGAACCCTGAGCAGGGCACCTGGTGTGGGACGGGGACCCCTCAGTCCTCAGGAAGGACCTTCCCAGCCAAGGTGTCCTCCTGATTTTTATCCGCCACACGTGGGTGTGGGACCAGCCCGTCTCGCCACCGGCCCTCGCCCCTCCGCCCCTCCTACCAGTCTGGATGCGGCTGCTGCTTTAATTCCGTAGTTGTAGGACTTCCATTCAGCTTGATTTCAGGCGGTTTTGAATGATGGTTGTTCTGTAGTTTAGTTGTAACTTCGATGTGGTTGTGGGAGGACGCGATACCGCGTTTACCTACCCGCCTTCTTGACCAGAAGTTCTGCTTTATGGCTTTCTATAAGGACAGATCCTCTTGTTATAGCTAGGAAAAATTAATGACTGACTCACTCTCCAAAGGTAAAGAGATGGTATTTTAAAGTTCACTGGTGATCTAAATCTACTTCTTAGTAACCACCCCCCACCTTGCACTTAAATAATTTAGACACAATATTTTATTAGCATAACAATTTATTAGCAAATGAAATAACACCTCTAGATCTTAACACATATACGATCTTAAGGAGTAAACATCATGAACATATCCTTCCAGAAGAAAAGGGTCTACTATTAACCAACTCTCCCTTTCCTGCAATAGGCTACAATTATCAATAAGCATCCTCATCTCGTAGAGGGTTAAGCATAATTTATATGGAATAGCATCAAGGCACTTGCTTTAATTAAAAAAGATATATGTGGTATAAAACATGTTCCTAAAAGTCACTGGCCTTGA
Source organism: Molossus molossus (assembly GCF_014108415.1). Classification (NCBI taxonomy): domain Eukaryota; kingdom Metazoa; phylum Chordata; class Mammalia; order Chiroptera; family Molossidae; genus Molossus; species Molossus molossus. Next base: position 23,018,840 of record NW_023425377.1, read on the forward strand.
ATGATGAGGAAAAAAGGCAGTATACTTTTTTAGTGAATAGACAAGACTCAGAATTTGAGTTCATTCATGTGTCACCCTGATATTGTCTTGATTTGTATATAAATTTGCAAAGGAGACAAAAAGGTAGCATTTTATATAGATTGGTTTGTTCACACTAATTTTGGAGAAATCATGGCAGCATCAGAATTCAAACAGTAATTTCCCAACTGATTTGAATTAAAAGGCAACAGTTGTTTGACTCCAAGTATTATCTTATTATTTTAGGGATGAGGAATGTGATGGAGCAATAAGTAAAATAAGTTTACTAAACCTGAAGTTAAAAACCCTTTCTGGCTTAGGCTGCTTATCTGTTTGCCAATTAAAAAACCTTCAGTTAGAAATTTAGTCATTGGTATTTTGTAATAACATTGTGAATATTTGGTTTTTTTCAGAGTCATAGTTCAAGTCCAAGAAAGATTATATACATGGTTCCAGTGTAGACTCACAAACATGGCATCTCCAGGAAAGGCATCTGGTACCCTTCATTATTTCACTGTTTGTAACTCAGTATCTCCTTCCTATAAACATCTCTAAGAGGAAAATAAAATATATACCAACACTCCCCACACAATTTAATATAATGCTTATTTAACTTTCCTAAGTGTATTTAACATGTTCACCTTAAATTTTAAGTGCAAAACACTTTTTAAAAAAAATAGTCCTTGTCAGAATAAAAATTACCTTATAAAAATAAATCTCCCCCACTCCCACATCTAAATTCTCCATTCCTAGCTACTAATATATATATTTAAAACTAAAATGTACCTTTAGCCCTGGCCGGTTTGGCTCAGCGGTTAGAGCATTGGCCTGCAGTCCAGAGAGACCTGGGTTCGGTTCCCGCTAGGGGCACATACCTCGGTTGCGGTTTGTCCCCAGCCCTGGTTGGGTCCTACTGGTGGCAGCCACTCGATGTGTCCCTTTCACGACAATGTTTTTCTCTCTCTCTTCCTCTCTCTCCCTCCCACTCTATCTGAACGGGAAGTGGAAAAGTGTCCTTGGGTGAGGATAAAAAAATAATAATAAAATGTACCTTTAAGTTACAGTATTTCAACAATATTTTACTTTAATAATAGGCTATGATAACAAACCAGCTGATGTATTATTTTGGCCTGTTCCATTATATTCCTCATTCTTGTTATTAGCACTCAAATTAATGATTCCATTTACAATTATCTAAAATCTTTATATGGGCACTCTCCTTCTCAGGAGCATGCCCTCCCCTTCCTCTGCCCCCCTTCCTCCTCCCTCCAGGCAAGTTACCTTTGCCTTTCTCTCTCCTAAGCCCCAAGGGCCCTTCTTTTGCTTCTGTAACATTTTTCCTGAGTCCAAGAGGCCCAGAGGGCTCACTTCTACAACCTCTGTAACTTTCTAAATAAGTTTTCTCTTATAATTTGAAACAACAAATACCCAAAAAACCTTTATACAAAAAAATAAATAAATAAAAGCCAAATTACTTCAGAGCTTAAAAGCTTTCTAGATCCAATCTCCTCCTTTTGCAGTTTTTAAGCCCAGTTTCAAATAAGTCATCACTAGAACAGAAAGAGAAAACATGGGGGGGTGGGGGCATTAGAGAACAGAAAAATTAAGCAGTCTAAATACTATCAACTGTGTTTTTGTCATGTCACTGTGGAATCATTCCCTGGAGAGACCAGGGCATCCATGCCTCCTTGTTTGCCTCAGCTGCCTGCATCCTGCTCAGACCTTAGTCCAGGCAGCTCCTCCATAAAGCACCTCCAAGTGCCACTGTGTGTCACCCAGAAAAGTTACCATACAGCCTGCCTGCTGGATTTAGTATCACAGGCCCCGCACATGACACAGAGCCCTAGGCTAGACTCCTGCATAGGTCCTCAGGAAGTGTTTGGGGAATTATCTACATTGATGCAAAAAAAAACCTGTGGCTCATCTATAGCTCACAACATAGAGGAAAACAATTCATTAAAAACATTAATAAGGATCACAGACCTTGAATTTATCATTATAACTCCTACACTCAATTTTAAGTTCCCAAGAAATTCACTACTCTAAGATCAGAGCTAACACCCAATGTGTTCTTAAATGATAAATTACTAAGAGAACACAATGCATGTTTAAAGATCACCATATACCACTGTAAATTTAGTAATAAGTAACAAATTTGGCTTCAATGTCTACTATTGTTTAAAAGCTAATTGCCCTGGCCAGTTTGGCTCAGCGGTTAGAGCGTTGGCCTGCGGTCCGGAGAGACCCGGGTTCGGTTCCAGCTAAGGGCATGTACCTCGGTTGCAGTTTGTCCCCGGCCCTGGTTGGTCGTGCGGGTGACAGCCACTCGATGTGTCCCTTTCACATCGATGTTTCTCTCTCTCTCTTCCTCTCTCTCCTTCCCACTCTGTACAAAAAATGGAAAAATGTCCTCAGTTGAGGATAAAAAAAAAAATAAATAAAAAAATAAAAGCTAAGTCAGACCACCCAAATCTTGTTTTCCTTTGGTTCTAATTAAGTTTAAAAAGTAATTGTCTACTAGACATCTGTCCATGTTACTACCATCAGAGGCACAGATAGTACTGTAGTCACTAGTGCTCCAGAGTAGGCCGGCCTGGGCTTTTGTCACAAAGCTGGCTACTGTGTGCTCCTCAGCTCTTTCATCTTTGGTGAATCTGTGCCCCTCTCCTTCTAGAAACAGAACCCAGTTTTGACCTTGTTGTCAAACTAAGGTGTGGCTCCTAAGCCTGACCTCCCTACTGCTGTGTGGGACTAACCAGGGATTGGATCCTATTTAACTGAATGCCTGTTTTCCCCCTTGTTTGGTCAGAGATGGTCTTTTCAATGGTCTATTCCTTTCACTCCTCTCTTGAATGTTAATCCTTAGTCTCTCTGTACATGGACATACTCCACCCCTCTGTAGCAAATCTAAAAATAATAAGACTGTAAAGTTTTAACCATTAAGTGCATACACAATACATTTCAATTAAATGACCATTTTAAGATAGTCAGAATTTTATACATTTGTCAATAAGTAATGAGAAAATGTTTCATTTAGACAATAAAATTTAGAGTAAGCAGGATATTTTTGTACCAATAAAGCTTGTAAAATATCACCTTGTGAACTAAAAGTCCAAGGCTATGAGAATGAAAACATTAGTTTTGCTGATAAATTGGGCTTTGGTTTCACATTTGATTTCTTTAAATATCAGCAGAAAAATTTTAAAACATGTACATATAGGCTGACCTCGACTCAAGCAGAAATGGTAAGATATAAATTCTAGTGAAATCTTAAATGATTTTACAACTGGCTATCAAAAGTAGAAGCTCTTGTTTGTTTGGATAGGAGAGGTACAAACCAGAGTACAATTTAAGAATTTGATAATTGCATAAAGCTCCAGAATTGTTCATATCCACATATGAAGATAAAGGTCAAAATCTGTTACTTTATTCTTCTAAGCGGTTTTTCAAATTCTTCAAAGACTTTATTTATTTTTTGCTGTGGTAGTGTTTGCTAAATTATAGAGTTGTCTTAGACATGTACTCTGTCACACATCATTAGACATCTATAATGGTCTGGATTCAAATCTGGCTTGGGGGAGGAAGGCAAGGATTAAAAATAAATGACTGACCAAAATACTATGATTTTACTACTACTATTAATAAGACTGGATAGAACGGGCAAAAATTGGCTTAAAAAAACAAAACCAAAACCACAAACAGCAGTTAACATTTCTGAAATTCTAGACTTACATTCTAAAAGGATGTCCAAATTCAGAACACTATTACATTCAATCATGATGTCAATCACCTCAAAGCCAGACACCCAGCTTTTCTTCAGAGAAACTGTTTTAATAACAGGAAGGTATGTTCCAAGTAAATAGATGGACACAGCTCTACCAATAGAAAAGCAACACTTGCAGTTAATGAAGACAGCTATATTAAAAATGTCTAACTCTGCCCTGGCCAGTTTGGTTCAGCGGTTAAGCGTTGGCCTGCGGACCAGAGAGTCCTGGGTTTGGTTCCCGCTAGGGGCACGTACCACAAAAAAAATAAAAATAAAATAAAATAATTAAAAAAATGTCTAACTCCAACAGATGCCCTACATAAAGGGTTTGCTTCTCATAAATATTTAAATCATTTAGAATGTATGAGCAAGTCAAAAAATGATACTGCACTTTTGCAAATATTATTGTTTGTTTTAAATGGTGTAGCTAAATGTTTCAATCTCAAATGAGTCTCCTAGTACTAGTTTTGAAAAACCTGGTTCTTTATCTCACTTGTTAAGGTCCAGATATAGAACTAGAAGCTTTCAATGTCAGACATGCTTGCTTTTCAAAAGAAACTCTTCCTATAGCCACAACCCATGGCCAGCTGTCATAAATAATTTAGTTGTATGAATGTGATGCTTCTAAATACTCTTGCACAATAGTTAGGTAGCCCAAAGAGTTAAAAGCTGTCATTGTCATCAATATTTACTGTAAATCAATAGGGTCCATGGCAGTTGAGTATTAGCTTTGTTTTCACTAAAAGATCTACAAATTAATTATTTATATTCCTTTGGAAGCTTCAGTGCATTCTTTTCTGTTGGTTACAATAAATGTTTCTTGCAGAGAAAAGATGAACAGTAAGTTCTATTTAAGAAAGACTGTCAATCCCCAAATGACCCTTGCGAAAATGCCATGGGAAGGAAAAAAAAAAATCACTGCTAAGTATATTCCTAGCTGCAATCTGTCCCTAACAGTTTGCCTCAAGCTCCTTTAAAATGCTGTACAGAATTGCAGAGTCAGCATTCTGTCTTTTGTCTGGCAAGCTTGTCACTGGTAATCAGACACAGCAGTTTGGGACAGATTCCATGGAAAATACATTATATTACTGAAAGCTAAAATAGAGCTTAATGGTAGAGAAATACTCAGAAACAGGGACAAAGATTACAGAAAAGACAGGGAGGATTCCCATTATTTTTGCTGATTATGAAGCGCTCTTTGCTTACCTACTTACTCTAAACAAAAAGGCATGACTAAAAACATCAAATGTATTACAAAGAGTGTTCCATATAATGTGAAGTTGGCCGGTAGGATTCACAAATATGCCCAGACTCCTGAAAGGCCTGTGCCCATGGTTCCCTGCCTTAAAGAGAGGAATGGTGCTTTCCTATTAAAAGCCATAGATCCTACTGATGTCTGGGGAGCAGAGACTGGGTATGGAGAAGTACAAATAAGAAAAAAACTGCCCTGGCCGGTTTGGCTCAGCGGTTAGAGCGTCGGCCTGCGGTCCAGAGAGACCGGGGTTCGGTTCCCGCTAAGGGCACGTACCTCGGTTGCAGTTTGTCCCCGGCCCTGGTTGGTCATGCGGGTGGCAGCCACTCGATGTGTCCCTTTCACGTCGATGTTTCTCTCTCTCTCTCCCTCCCACCCAGTCTACCTGAACATGAAAATGAAAAAAATGTCCTTGGGTGAGGATAAAAAAAAAGAAAAAGAAAAGAAAAAGAAAAAAACTTGTGTAGTTATTACCTTGTGCTCCAGAGGCCTCTGGTTAGCTGGTACAAGAGCAGGCACAACATTCTTTCCCTGCCCCCTTTCCACTCTCTCTCCAAAATGCCATATCATGTAGGCTTCAGCACTTCTCATGTAAATGCCAACTTCACCCCTTTACCTCCTGGAGAAGAAAGAATCTAAATGCATATCTCCTAAAAGAGGATGGTCATTAAGTTTAAGGGCTACTTCACAGTTCAATTCAATAGACATTTTAATCCAAGAAAGCTTAGAACCACAACATTTTCTTCTTTTTGATTCTGCCTAACTATAATATGCTTTGCTGCATTCATGTATCTACAAAGGCCATCAGCTTCAAAGGAAGAATAATGTCTACCCAATAGGTTATAATTTCAAGTATGCATGTTGCTATTGGCTAGACATTATTTTTCCTTCCATCTCCTTATTCAGTTGATCATTGGAAAGACTAAGACCATTGGGAATACATATTCCTTTCTGATTTTGAGATTCTTCTGCAAAAGCTATTGCTTCATATACACTATAAAAGAGGTTGTCATCTTCCTTTTTGCAATACTCTCCCCGGGCCAGGGAATCTTTCACAGAGGGATTGCACTGAGCCAGCAGAACTTGTATGCCAATGGCTTCATAATCTCTGCGAACTTCTTTCAGCGTATGGATCCCTGCTGTATCTAAAAATGGGATTGCACTGCAGTCAATCACTATGGTATGGAATGCCAAGGGATCATGGGCAAGTTGCACTGAAACTTCATCCTGGGTTCCACTGAGAGTCACTGTTTCCTTTTTGATCCTTCTCTTTGCTGCCTTCTTCTGAGCTGCCTTTACTAAGATTGGGTTGAGAGTTTTTTTGTATAAAGCAGATTTAAAACATTCTTTGTTTATATAGTAGAGAGGGGCCACAAAGCGGAAAATCTTGATGCCTGGCTTTGCCTGAAGGTTTCTGTAAGCAGACATGGATTCAAAAATGTCCGACTCTTCCACCAGGCCAAGCAATGAACTCTTTGGCTTCTGAGTACGGAGGATGACACAAAACATAGAAAAACAAACTCCAATAAGCAGACCTATTTCAGTACTTATCAGTGCAGAGGAAAGCATAGTAACAAACCAGATAACTGTATCCATTCTGCTAACCCTCCACATCTTGGGCAGATCCTTAAATTTACATAGAGCTCCCCGGAGATTTACAATAGTGATCACACCAAGGACACTTTTCTGAAGGGAATAGAATAAAGGAGCTATTACCAGGAGGACCAACAAAAGAACCAGAGCTGTCATCACCCCAGACAGCTGAGTTTGGCAGCCTGTTGATTCTTTAACCAACGTCTTTGCAAGAGCTGCGCTAGTAGTAAAGCAGTGGAAGAAGGAAGGGATGATATTGCAAAAGCCAATGGCATACATTTCTTGGTTAGCTTTGACTGTGTAGCCATGTTTCTTGGCGAACATCTCAGAAAGTGATACAGTGATAGCAAAACCAATGATAGACATAGCTATTGCATCAGTAGCCACACTAGGAATTAAGTTCCAGTCCGGTGCTTTGGGTGACATAAACCCAGTGGGAATATGTCCGGCAACACTGGTATTGTATGTCTCATGTAGTTTTCCAAAATGAGAGGCTAATGTCGCTGCCACAACGACAAATAGTTCAGTAGGAATAGGTGCCTTAAGCTTGGACTTGAAGTGCTCATTGAGTTCTTTGGTTGGCAAAAGAACCAAAAGGCACAAAAGGCTGGTGATTAGATCACAGATATTGGTCTTATGGATGTTTCTGAAAATATGTATCCAAGTAGTGATGAGTGATCCCACGCCATTACTCCGAGGAAGGCTGAGCCCAAGGAGATACTTGGCCTGAGATGTAAGAATAGTGAAGGAGGCACCAGTGACAAATCCACTCAGCAAGGCATCTGAGAGGTAGACAGAAACAAAGCCCACTTGAAAGAAGCCCATCGCTACCTAGAAGGAAGGATATGCAAGTGTTAAATATAAACAGAAAGGAGCCTCTAAATCCTGTATTAACCTGGCATTCTTTGCATGGAGACATGCCATCAGAGTATCACTGAATGTCAGAGCTAGAGAAAAACGCAATCATATGTCAATCCTCGCATTTTAGGGACAGGTCTCATTTTACTGACACTCAGAGGGCTAAGCACACTGTTACTCATTAGCCCAGATAAGACAAGAACTTAGGATTTCTACCTTCTTAAACTCCTAAAACAACTCTCTATACATCACCCTCTCTCCCTCTCCTTCTCACCCAAACACCAAATAGTGAGCTACCCTTCCCCTTCCCTTATTGGTTTCAAATATCTGTAATAGAGATTTAATGCTGGCACTGATTCTTGGATGCCAAAAGGCAGGGGGCATGATGATAATGGCAGATTAGCAGATTCTATGGGAGACCCAAGAATTTAGTTTCTACTCCTTTTCCTGGCTAATACAAAATAATGGTCCTCAACTTTCCCCCTCTGTAATAGTCCAAGAGAACTATCTTTAGTGAGAGTCACTCACTATAGCAGTAATTCTAAAGGAAAGAGAGGATGGTCATCTATAGTCTGAAAAACTCCTGCACTCCACCCCCATTCTGTTACCTGCCTGTTCATGTTGACTCTGCCAATAACCAACCACATGTAATCTCAAGCTAAGCAGTGTTTCTCAATATATAAAATCAAGGAGTTGTACTAGGCGGCCTGATGTCCCTTTTTGGTCTACATTTTTACAACCAAATAATTAAAATCTGGCTAACTGAATTTCTGGGTTAAGAGGTAGCTTAGCGTTGAGAAAAGAGAAGCAGGCTTTTCTTACCTCTATAGTCAAACCAGGGTTTGAATGTTGGCTCTACCCCTCACATATTCAATTAATGATAGCATTAATTATTGTGATATCTAAGTTCCCTTACAGATCTGAGATTTTATGCATAGTGATTTCTCTTGCCAGAAACAACTACTCATTCCACTGTTTCTTACCTGATAAACTCCAGCCATAAAGGTTACAGTGCTGCCCACTGTAATTGCATAGCAACTTCTGTCACACATCCTGTCCGATATCTGATTTAATGACGTGCTCCCATTCGACACCATTCCTAAAGATGGGGCAATATGGGCAGTGTCATAGCCAGCTTTGCTTAGTTCTCGGTCAACTACCTCACCAATCATAAGGCACAGAATTCCAAAAATGCCCACCGAGATGTGACGGGAAGTCCCCAATAGGAAATAAATGAGGCTGGCAAAAAAAGATGTGTACAGACCATAGATCGGTTCCTGGCCAGCTAAAAGGGAATACGCAATAGATTGGGGCACCAACAAGATGCCCACAATCAAGCCAGACATCACATCTCCTAAAATGTTTTTCTTCAAATCATATTTTGGGAGCCATTGCAAAACAGGAAGGAAACCCAAAATCGTCTTTTTTGCTTTGGTTGGGCTGCACTGGCAACTCTTCCGTAGTTTTTTGATGACGAATTGCTTAAGGTTAGTATTTGATTTTTCTTGAGGCTCCACGTGGATCCTACGATAATGTCTGCATTGATTAGTGGCCTCAGATTGCTGCAAGTCAGTACGTGGTTCCTTTTCAAGCTCCATGTGGATCCTGGACAGAGGACTGTATTGGCCTTTTCCTTCAAGTGAGTCCTTGGGTGAAAGGTCATGTTGCTCTGCACTTTCCGAAGACATTTCTGGAGATAGATGCTTTAGCCTCCTACCCCAGAAAAAATACCAGAGTTAGCTGATTAAATAATTCTCAGTGGGCAACATTTTATTTTTAATTTATTTTATTTTATTTTTTAGAGTGGAAGGGAGGGAGGAACAGAGAGAGAGAGAGAAACATCAATGCAAGAGAGACACATCACTTGGTTGCCTCCAGTACAACCCTGACTGGAGCCAGGGATCTAACCTGCATGCAACCCAGGTACGTGTCCTTGACCAGAACCGAACCCATGACTCTTCGGTCCATGGGGTGACGCTCTAACTGCTGAACCAAACCAGCTAGGGTTCAGTGCTCAACTTTTTTTTAAATTGTTTTTTTTTTTAGAGGGGGGGGGGAGATAGAAACATCGATGTGAGAGAGAAATATCAATTGCCTGCCTCCTGTACACCCCCAACTGGGGATCAAGCCCACAACCTGGGCATGTGCCCTGACTGGGAATCAAACCGGAACCTCTCAGTCCATGGATTGATGCTTAATCCACTGAGCCACACTGACTGGGCTCAGTGCTCAACATTTTAACAGCCCTACTTCTCATTCATGAGAGTTAAGAGGAGTTCAGTTTGGGAGTAGGTATCTTATAGTCACTTTCCTTAGTTGAGCCTCATTTGTCTTGGTCAGAAAAACAAAAAACATCATAGCAGCCAAATCAAAGCAAAAAAATCACTGGATAAAGGACTTCCCAAGAGTACAAATCAGTTAAGGATTCTTCTCCATCCCTGCCTGGATCCCTCTATTGTTTTTTTCTCCAGAAAAGGTATCAGGGTGGCCTGTTTCCTCCTTTCTAAATGTTATCAACTGTCTTCAAGTTTTTCACTTCCAGATACACTGCAAAATAGGATCCGGTCCCAAACCTTCACCCCTACCTGTAAGTACTTGAAACAAGAAAGATGGTCTTCGAATGGATCAAAAAGCTGTGGTACATATACACAATGGAGTACTACGCAGCGGTAAGAAAGAAAGATCTCTTATCCTTTGAGACTACATGGAGGGACCTTGAAAGTATCATCCTAAGTGAAACAAGCCAAACAGAGAAAGACAAATTTCATATGATCTCACTTATTTGTGGAATATAATGAACATAACAGTTTGAGGAATGGGGTAGTCCCAGAGACGTGGAAGTGGGGTACAGACTGACAATCCCCTAAAAAGTGGGGAGGTGGGGGAGGGATGAACCACAGAACTTATACGCATGTATGCATGAACAGTGGACATGGACAACAATCTGGGGAAGGGGCAGGGAGAGGAGGGGGTGGGGGGAATCAGTGGGGGGAAAAAGGAGAAACATCTGTAACAAAAATTAATCAATAAAAAAAAAAAAAGAAAGAAAGATGGTCTTTTGAGGAGGCTTCTTAAATAACTCTCTAATTGTTGAAAATAAACATAAAGAAGAAAAAAGCAAGTGAAAGAGTAAAAATAAATGTTTTTGGGAAAAGAAAGAAACCAGGGCAGAATGCATTTAGGTCTTCAAACAACACTCCTTTGCTTGATAGGGAAAAAGAGAGAGAAGTTGATAAGAGATTGTTGAAGTTCAAGAGTATCAAGAGCATTGCGTAGGCTATGGGGCAAGTGTCTGATGCATGCTCTAGAAAGTTTTGGTCTATTCTACTCTCTTCTAATATGGAGTCATATCTGCCCTGTTTGTGCAAATAAAGATTCTCTTTCCTATTCTATGCACACACTCTGAATAGAGATATAATGTTGCCCTGCACTTCCACTTGGAGGGTAACCCGGTGAGCCTGCATCTCTGGGTCCTAAACTACAGAACTAATGTCATAAGACCTTCCACTAATAACTACAGGAAAATGAAGAAGGCAAATAAACCAAAATGAAAGAAGGGGAAACAACAACAACAAATCTTGTAATAAGAGTAAAAGAGGAGGAAAAAGCAGCAGGAAAAATCAGTGTCTTTGTGTTAGCTGCTTGCTTAATTTAGCATGGCCATCCACTTCTCTGCCTGTCAAGATCCTAATCAGTTTTAAAACCCAGTTAAAATGCAACCTCTTATACAAAGCACTGACCAATGTCTCCTAGCCCAAATGAGTCATTACACCCTCTAAGTCCCTTAGCATTTTGCACCTCAATTATAGTATTAACCACATTCTTATATTTGTTAAGTAGGAGTCTCTCCAGCTCCTGGATGAAAGGACATCTTGTTCATCATTGTAATCAAACGAATGTAAAATAGTAACTCTAAGAGAACGGGCTTGCAAAATGTTTGAATGAATGAAAGAATAAATGAATAAACAGATTTATGATTATAGCCAGAGAGAGATAAAATATAATAGATGGAGGACTCAGGAAGTTTTCTGTTTTGGAACTGACAGAAAAGTAGGCCCTTGTAAAGTTCTATACACCTAACATTCCCAAGATGCCATATTCCAGGACCCAAGACCCATTTAGGAACACAAGACACATAAAAATAACCCATATTAATTTTATTTATGTTGAAGGATAATCTTACTAAACAAGAGTAAAATAATAGTTAATTTGATGGTCTTGTTAAGTAGATAAGGAAAAAAAGAATAGATTTTGATGGCCACTTACCCTGAGCAAGTCAATCAGATTGGTGGATACACAACGCAGATCTTCATTCCTCAATGCAACCAGTCTGTGACTCTCTTCTTACTTCCTACTTTCAGGCCAGCCTTCTCCAAGTGCACTTCTTATGTTCTGTCATTCTATTTTGGAACAACTCTTGGTGATTTCTGGGTCAAAAGGCTTTTCCAAACCTAAGATATACAAAAGAGGCATAAGAAAATACTAACAAAATCCACACCTTGTCCTATATGGCTGCTATCTGAGAAGGAAAGGGATAAAAATTACTACTAGAAAGTACAACAGTGATGGAAACTGCAAGAAAGAATCAAATTGAAATGCTGAAAGTGAAAAACACAGTAACAGTAATGAAGAATGCCTTTGACAGAATCATCAGTAAACTTGACAGAGCCAAAGAATCAATGAAATTACAGATAGACCAATAGAAATTGTCTAAACTGAAACACAGTAAGAAAAACAGATGTAAAAAATCAATAACAATAATGTAAGAGAACATGTAAGAGCTGTGGGACATATTAAACAATCTAACACATGCATAATTAGAATTCCAAGAAGAGAAGGCACAGAACAGGCAGAAGAAATATTTGAAGACAAAATGGCCAAGAACTTTCCAAAATCAATGACAGATACCAAACTATACATCCAAGAATCTCAATACCAAGAAGGTAAAATAAAAACATAAAGCAAAACAAATCCCCACACCTATACATTTTACATTTAAAACAAAAGACAAAGAAAAAATCCTAAAAACAGCAAAAGGGGGAAAAACACATTATATACACAGGAACAAATATAGTATAAACAGACTCATTACTGGAAATCATATAACCCAGAAGATACTTTATCACAGAAATATAACTGCCACCCAGAATTCTATCAAAAAGATGGAAAGATAAAAGCTTTCTCAGACAAACACTAAGAGGACGAATGCCAGCAGACCAGTACTATTACATAAACATATACCAACAGAAGAAACTCAGGTCTACACAATATAGAACAAGAATGGAATATATGAAGACAAAATAAAATCCATTTTTAATTTTAAAAAATCTTTAATTGCTCTAAAACATCATTTTCAAAGCAAAAATATAAATGCACTTTGTTCATAGTTTATAAAATAAAATGTATGAAAACAATAGATGAAGGATGGGAGGGGAAACTGGGAATTGTAAGGTCTTACACTAAATGTGAAGGGTATAATATTATTTGAAAGTAGGCTCTGATTAAAGGTGTATATTGTAAACCCAAGGGTAACCACTTAATTTTTTAAAGGTATACATAATAAGTCAATTGTTATTTTATCTGTAATTGTATAAAGTAGAATCATAAAAAATTCTTAATTAGCCCAGCTGGTGTGGCTCAGAAGTTGAGTGTTGACCCCTGCACCAAGAGGTCGCTGGTTCGATTCCTGGTTAGGGCCCAGGTTGTAGGCCAAATCCCCAGTAGGGGGCATGCAAGGAGGCAGCCAGTTGATGTTCTCTCTCATCGATGTTTGTCTCTCTCTCCCTCCCTCTCCCTTCCTCTTTCTAAAAAATCAATTAAAAAAATGTTTTAATCTTTTTTAACTTTACTGTTGAATGTATTACAGATGATTCTCATTTTTTCCCCATTGACCCCCTCCCCACTCCTGCCCCCCTCCTGCCCTCCCCACACTGTTGTCTGTGTCCATTGGTTATGCATATATACATATAGGTTCTTTGGTTTATTTCTTCCCACCCCCTAACTCCCTTCCCTTTGAGGTTTGTCAGTCTAACAACCAATTTGTACTTCTTAATCCCTTCACCTTTTTCACCCAGTCCCCCAACCTTCCTCCCATTTGGCAACCAACAAAATGTTCTCTGTATCTGAGAATGTTTCTGTTCTGCCTGTTCATTTTGTTTGCAGATTCAATTGTCGATAGATATGTACTCATTCCATTTTGTTTGTTCATATTTTTTATCTTTTTCTTCAAAAAGACCCTTCAACATTTCATATAATAACAGTTTGGTGGTGATGAATTCCTTTAGCTTTTTCTTGTCTGGGAAACTCTTTATATGGCCATTTATTCTAAATGACAGCTTTGCAGGATAGAGTAATCTTGGTTGTAGGTTCTTGCTTTTCATCACTCTGAATATTTCTTGCCACTCCCTTCTGGCCTACAAAGTTCCTTTTGAGAATTCAACTGACAGTCTTATGGGAACTCCCTTGTAGGTAACTAACTGCTTTTCTCTTGATGCTTTTAAGATTCTCTCTTTGTCTTGAATCTTTTGCAATTTGATGATGATGTGTCTTGGTGTGGCCCTCTTTGGGTTTCTCTTGTTTGGGACTCTCTGTGCTTCCTGGACTTGTATGTCTGTTTTCTTCACCAAGTTAGGGAAGTTTTCTGCCATTATTGTTTCAAACAGGTTTTCGATTTCTTGTTCTCTCTTCTCCTTCTTGCACCCCCAAGATGAGAATGTTGGCATGCTTGAAATTGTCCAAGAGGCTCCTTACACTATCCTCATTGTTTTGGATTCTTTTTTCTTTTCGCTATTCTGATTGGGTGTTTTTTGCTTCCTTATATTCCAAATCAATGGTTTGCTTCTTGGCTTTACCTACTCTACTACTGAATCTATGTAAATTATTCTTTATTTCAGTTAGTGCATCCTTCATTTCTGACTGGTCCTTTTATATGCTCTTGAGGCCCTCACTAAGTTCACTGAGCATCCTTATAAGCAGTGTTTTGAACTCAGCATCTGTTAGGTTGCTTATCTCCATTTCGCTTAATTCTTTTCCTGGAGTTTTGTTCTGTTCTTTCACCTGGGACCTGTTTCTTTGTGTCTTCATTCTGGCAGCCTCCCTGTGCCTGCTTCTATGTATTACCTAATGAGAGGTATGGGGCTAGCTAAGACCAGATGCTGCTTGTTTGAAAGAATTTAGGAAAACCTGAAGCAGGATCCAAGACAGTCAATCCTATGGTAAAGCAACTGGCAACAGCTTGGGTGGGCCTCAAAAGTTGGGTGGGGCAGGGCCTCAGGGAATTACCAGGGCAGGGCAAACAGTGTGAGCCAAGTTGCTGGAGTCCCAGATTTAGTGGCTGTCTGCCACCCTAGGGAAGGGCTCACCAAAGGAACAAAGGCCTCTGATAGCAGGTCTGTCCAGGAGAAAGCTGCCTCTCCAGCCCTCATTCCAATGCTAAACAATTCAGTTCTTCCCCATCTCCAGTGTCCCTCAAGCTTCCTCCCCCACTCTGGAGCCTGGAGGGTGCAAGTCCAAGTTAAGTCCATACGTGAGCCCTTTAAGAGGAGCTGCCTGGGGCTCCAGCCACCTCAGCCTCAGTTCTCACTGGTTTTACAGCCAGAAGTTATGGGGACTTCTCTTCCTGGCACTGGAACCTTGAGCTGGGTGCCTGGTGTGGGACAAGGACCCCTCAGTCCTCAGGGAGGACCTTCCCAGCTGAGGTATCTTCCTAATTTTTATCCGCCACACGTGGGTGTGGGAGCAGCCCATCCACGCCTCCACCCCTCCTACCAGTCTCCATGCCTCCATGCGGCTGCTGCTTTAATTCTGTAGTTATAGGACTTCCATTCAGCTTGATTTCAAGCGGTTTTGAATGATGGTTGTTCTGTAGTTGTAACTTTGATGTGGTTGTGGGAGGACATAATACCATGTTTACCTCCGCCGCTATCTTGACCAGAAGTTTTTTTTTAAATCTTAACCCAAAGGAAAGCAGAAAAAGAGGAAAAAAGAAAGACCAAAACCTGATGGAACAAATTGAAAACAGCTAGCAAGATGGTAGAGTTTAATCCAAACATAAAAATGATCATATTAAATATGAATGGTCTAAACATTCCAATGAAAAGACAGAGGACTCTCAGATTGAATTAAAGAAATAATAAGACCCACCTATATATTGTGTATAAGAAGCCCACTTAATTTTTTTATTTTTTAAAATTTTTTTTATTGATTTTAGAGAGAGTGGAAGAGAGAGAAAAAAACATCAGTCAGTTGCCTCCCACACACCCCAACTAGGGATTGAACCCACAACCTGGGTATGTGCCCTGACCAAAAAATGAACCAGTGACCTTTCGGTGCACAGGGTGATGCTCAACCAACTGAGCTACACTGGCTAGGGCAAGAAGCCCACTTTAAAGATATACATAGATTATAAAGTGAAAGGACTTGTCCAATTTAGTAATTTATTCAGCTTACAAGTGACTCAGCCTGTTAATAAAAATCTAGATTTTAAGACTCTAAGATAGCTCTTTTTTGAGCATGGTACTTACTATTCCTATCACCTATATAATTAGTTTTCTCTAACTTCAGGCACTTTAGAATTTAGCTACTCTACATAACCTAGTTTCACCTACCTGCTACTCTAACTATCTAACACTAATATCTACAAACTTATACCCAATTTTACTTTCTCTATAACTCATGGCCATGGTCCCTTTCCATCTCTAGCTCTCAAAAACTTAGGTATTCACTCACAAACATTCCTAGAAGTGGAACTTCTCAATCTAAAAAGTATCTATAGTCCCCTTACTTATCCTACACACTCCCTAAAATTGTCCTCAAAACTATATTTATTGCTTTCAAACCTATTTTAAAAACCAAAACAATACAAAACCACATTAAAAATTATCTTAAACTAAATTGTAGGTATGATCTCCATACAAATTAAGCTCTTTGAGAGCAAGCTCCATTCTGGTTCATCTTTGAAAGTATCGCACTATGATTTCCAAAATAGGAATTAAAATACTCACTAAACAAGTACCAAAAAAGTTGGATGCAAAACAATACTGATTTTCAAGTGGAAATATCTGGTGTGGCTCAGTGAACTGAGTGTCGTCCCATGCACCAAGAGGTCACTGGTTCAATTCCCAGTCAGGGCACATGCCCAGGTTTCGGGCTTCAGCAGGAAGCAGCTGATCAATGTTTCTCTCTCTCTCTCTTCCTTCCTCTCTCTCTAAAAATCAATTAAAAAATATTTTTTAAAAAGGGAAATAATCTACTCTAGAACATATTTTTCAAACATCCCTTTTTGCACAAAAATCCTCACTTCCCCAAGCCTGTTACTGCTTTCATTATAGTATTCATCAATTGCTAATGAAAATTAAGAAATTAGTGTTTATCCTTAGAATACAGTCTACAGTCAGACTTCCATCTTAAGAAGGTTGGAATAAAAACTTTATATCCCATGAAGTTAAAAAAACAGGATTCTACTGTATCATCTAGGCTAATTCCCCCTTTATTAACTTCAATAACTGAGAGTAGATTAACTCAAGGAAAATATTTGAACCTTCCACATTACCCTGTAGGAATTGGAGGAAAAAAACAACAACAAAATATTTGAAAAATACATTTACATATGCATACATTAAAGTATAATGGCAGTTTAGGCAACACTAAAGAAAAGACATTTCTGTATTTTCTTCTTTAATTAGGCACCTGACTGCCTACAAAATGGTCTTATCCAGATGACTAAACAGAAGCACCTGTACAATTTTCCATGTGAACTACTGACAGTGGAGAGCACTGGACTAGAAGAGAGAGATATCCCTTCTTTTTATTAAAATATTTTTTAAATTGATTTTAGAGAAAGGGAAAGGGAGAGGAAGAAAGAGAGAGAATGAAACATCCACATGAAAGAGAAACATCAACTACCTCCTGCGTGCCTCCTACTGGGGATCAAGCCTGAAAACTAGCTACCTTCTGGTGCATGGGACAACGCTCAACCAACAGAGCCACACTAGCCAGGGTGGGACATCCCTTCTATGTAAGCCTGATGGTCAGCCAACTTTTATTTGAAAATTTGCAGATATAAGTGAAACAATATCTACTTTTGGTAAGTAGTTACAAAATATAATTTTACCTAATAGGGCATATAAAACAGTTTTGCAATTTGTGAAACCAAAATGCCTTTTCAGAAGATAATAGTTTTCAGAGGGGAAAGATAAAGTCTGCTTCTGAAACATAATGCTTCCATATTCGTACTTTGCTCTAATTGTATATGTGTGCTACAACCTCACTGCTAAACAAAACCAAAGCTGCCAACTACTACAATCATAGCATCTAAGCAGGGGAGAAATCTGCAAAGAGCAGGAATCATTTAGAAAGCCTTCAAGGAAAGGACATATCTCACTGGGGCTCTGAAGTCTTTTCAGGGTTGAAAAGATAAGGGCTTAGAAAAGTGATCAGGGGGAAGAAAACACAAGCAGCAATAGTTCTGAGGTTGGAGAAAAAGAATCAGAGATTAGAATGGGCATGTTTAAAGTACCAATGCATATGGGAGATTAGCAGGAGAGGAAGCTGCAAAGGTATCTGGGAGAGATTCTAGAGGGCCCTGTATGGCAAGTTGGAGAAAGAAAGACTTTAATCTGCAGGCAGTGCATAGGCTCTGAAGGTTTTTGAGAAAAATTACTTACTAGATCACTCATTTGATAAATAATTATGTATTATCTTATTATATCTTCTGGTACTTAAAGGAAATGGACAATTCTAAGATGAATTCTGAAATGAACCACACAAAAGGAAGGATGGTGGATGAGAATATGAAGGAGGAAAAGGAAAGATAGGAGACAACAAAAAATCTGACTTTAGGTTTCATACGTTTGAGATTTCTAAAAGATGTCCAAATGAGGGTGCCAGGTAAGTGAGTAGAAATGGGGGTCTTGAGAAGCCAAAACTGGAAAAATTGGTGCGAGGAGGACACACAGGTCATCGGCAAGTAAATGGTATCTTAGTCTTCTCTGAATTCCCGCTATTTAGATGTTCAATAACTGTTTGTTGAATAAATGTTTTATCTTCCCAACTAGATTAAAAATTATCCAGGGAAATGTTTTACACTTCTGTGTACTCTCACAACACCTAGCATAGAATTGGGCACACAGAAGGCACTTAATAAGTAGTTTTTGATGGAGAGATTGGTTTTTGTTTTTAAAAGTTATTTTAACCAAAACAAAAAAACAAAAACAATTACCTTTGACTTTTTAAATCTGATTTTTGTTTCTTTGAAAGATCATTGACATCTCTGGTGATAATGTAAAATGGTGTAACCACTATGAAAAAGAGTTTGGTGGTTCCTCAAAAAGCTAAATAGAATTACTATATGAGCCAGCAATTCCACTCCTAGGTATATAACCAAAACAATTGAAATCAGGGACTCAAACAAATACTAGTATGCCAAAGTTCATAGTAGTACTAGTAACAATAGCCAAAGGTGGAAACAGCCCAAGTATCCATCAACAGATGAATGGATAAACGAAATATCGTGTAAGCCATACAGTGGAATATTGTTCAGCCATTAAAAAAGAATAAAGTGCCCTTACCGGCGTGGCACAGTTGGTTGAGCATTGTCCCTTGCACCAAAAGGTTGCAGGTTTGATTTTAGATCAGGACACATGCCTGGGTTTCAGGCTCGATCCCCAGTGGGAGACATGCAGAAGGCAGCGGATTAATATTTCTCTCTCCCTCTCCCTTCCTCTCTCTCTGAAATCAATAAAAACATATTAAAAAAAAAAAAAAAAAAAGACTATAAAGTTCTGCCTGCTGGTGTGGCTCAGTGGCTTGAGTGTCATTCCATGGACTGAGAGGTCCCCAGTGATTCCAGGTGAGGGCACATGCCCGGGTTTTAGGCTCAATCCCCAGTAGGGGGTGTGCAGGAGGCAGCCGATCGATGTTTCTCTCTCACATCGATATTTCTCTCTCTCCCTTACACTTATATGAAATATCTAGAATAGGCAAGTTTATAGGAACATAAAATAGATTATTGGTTACCAGGGGCTAAGAGAAATGAAGATTGCTTGTTCAAGTTGTGGAAACAAATGGTAGAGATGGTTATACAACATTGTAAATGTACATAATGCCACTGAATTATACACTTAAAAATAGTCCAGCCAGTGTGGCTCAGTGGTTGAGCATTGACCCATGCACCAAGAGGTGACCAGTTATATTCCTGGTCAGGGCACATGCCCAGGTTGTGGGCCAAATCCCCAGTGGGGGGTATGCAGGAGGCAGCCAGTTGATGTTCTCCCTCATTGATGTCTCTCTCTCTCTCTCTCTCTCTCAAATCAAAAAAAGGAAAAAAAATAGTTAAAATGGCCAGTTTATGTTATGTATATTTCAACACACACACACACACACACACAGAAAACCAGGAGGGGAGAAAGCATAGTATTATAAGGTTCTTATACTACACATTAAATGGTATATCATTTGAAGATTAATTGTGATAAATTAAAGATGCATACTATCGGCCCTAAAGCAGTCCTACTGATAATTGAGTTATGGCTAATAAACCAACAAAATAGAAAAAAAATGGAATCCACAGAAAATACTAAATAATTCAAAAGAAGACAGAGAAGGGGAAATAAATAGGAAATATAAAATAAACTAAATCCAAAGTTTGAGGAAAATGTGAAGTCTTAACATTAACTTGCTATTCATGTGAACAAGTCATTTACCAAAAGTTCTTTCTCTCTTCTTTTTTAATCCTCACCTGAGGACAATTTTTCCATTTCTCTTCAGATAGAGTGGGAGGGAAGGAGAGAGAGGGAGAGAAAGAGAAACATAAATGTGAGAGAGACACATTGAAAGTCCTTTCTCTCATATGGAAAAAGCTGTTAGACTAGAATAAGGCTAGAATAAGTGTGGACTGTACAGTTTGGAAATAATTTTCTGGTACTCACATTACTCGTAAGCAGCGGAGCCATGACTGGAACCAAAGCCTGCCTGATTTAAACCTACTCTCTTCCTGTTTCCCGACCACTTATTTTGAAACTTGTCAAATCTTCAGAAAAGCTGAAAGAAAGGAACACAGGTATATACACAGTTCACCTATTTAACAATTTAAAAATTCACCAAATGTTGATGTTTTATTACATCTGTACTTTCGCACTCTCCATACACACAAGTTTGGGGTTTTTTTTCTTCCCCTAAACTATTTGAAAGTTGTAGACATCCTTTAGTCTTAAATGCTTAATTAAACAAACATTTTTGAACCACTATGCTATGCTGCCTCTTCTTCAAAAGAACTATTCATTAACAACATGAGACCAAACCAGTTAGATACACTGCTGAAAAATCTGCCATGGCTGCTTCCCGCCACCTGCTGAATGTAGTCTAAAAACTTTAGTATAGTCGTCTATGAATGAGCCTAAAACTGCCTTTCTTTTGCTTCCTTCCACACACCAGTGTTTCAGTCACTGAGCTTTTGCTCCTGTTCTTTCTTTAGTCTGGGATGCCTTTCCCTTCCATCTCCATCTACCTTGGTCCTACCTCCATCTATCTTGGTCCTTTCTCTAATCCTTTAAGGCCCACCTCAAGTGGATAGGGGATGAAACTTCTTGGGTTGTGCTTCCCCAACATATTACATATAACTATTTAGCACTTAAGTTTATACTATAGTACCTAGAGTATACATTTAAAGGCAGACACCAAGTCGTTCTCGTTTCCACATAACGCAGCACTAACATGACGCCTCACACTTCATATGTATGACTCTCTATCTGTGTTTATTGAAATGAACATATAGGTGAAGTTTCAAGTAAATATAATGAAGAAAAAAATCTTCCTTATTTTCTGTTATCGAATTATAAGCAATATTCATTTATGTCTGTGATGCAAAAAGAAGAACCACCATAATAAGGCTCATAACAGTAGCACAAGCACTATGACATACCGATTCTGGTATAAAGCCCAATGTAAGACAAAACAATAAAATACCCAAGAAAATAATGTAAAATCATGATCACATAAATAGTTACTTGCACATTAATTTGCTGCTTCCAAAACGATTTCATATATACCTCCCATTTGCCTCCTCAATGAATCTGAGAATAGCATATGAATTCCTATCTCTAATAGGAGCAAATTCAAAGTTTAGTCACTTGTTCAGCTAGTAGGACCAGATTCCCAAACCTCATTTTCCAATCTCTAAGCTTAACTCTCTTTCTAAAATACCACACAGCCCCCAAGTTTGTTTCCTTGCTAAGAGGTCTGAGGAGCTAGGTCAAAGCAATACTCTGTGGCCAAGTTCTCAACTCATTTCTGAGTTATTCATTTTAATTGATGAAGGGAACAAACTGCTTGAAGTAGGTTTGGTAAAAGAATTAAGAATGTAATTATTTTTATATTTCATATTACACATACATATTGGTAATATTTCCATTTTCTATTAGGAGTAATGGTGTAAAATTTATGTCTGTAGCTACGCTTTGGTTAGAATAATTTGTATCCCAGACAACAGTCAAGCAAGCCAAGCAGGCTCTTGCCTCCATCCACTTTTGCTGCCCTTCTAACTGGAATGCTAGGATTTTTCTCAAATGTTACCTTAATCAGTTCCTTCCTAGACACGATATATAAAATAGCACTACAGCCACCACCTGCCTCCCTCCCAAGCTCATCCCTGCCTTGCACTCCTGTCTCCTTTACTTTTCTCCCTAACCCTCTCACCATCTTCCATGCATTTACTTTTTGTTAATTGTCTGTCTTTCCCCTGAGAGTAATAACTTGCTGTTATTCAATTCTTAGCAAACACTGTTGAGCAAATGGATAAATGATAGTTTAATAGCTATGTGTTAAAGAAAAAGGGTTTGCCCCTCTCCCTCTACCCGACCCCCCTCCCCACACACACACACAATAACCAAGCTTGTGCAAGAAATTATTCAGTTTAGCAAGCATCTGCCTGAGGGTTTATGCTCACTAAAAGTTATGTCTGTGCTCAAAAATCTCCCCTAGTAAATCCAATCTAGATCTCTGCAAAGCCCTGTGTCATTTTTAGATCTTCCTCTAGGAGGCAGCACATTATAGTACTGCATGTACAATGATTATTAAACCAGAGATCTGTTAAAATGCAGGTTGTCAGGCAAGTCGGGGGATGAGATCTAAGATTCTGCACTCTGATTCCAAACCAGTGAGCTGAAGGCCAAACTTGATTAAATACTGGGTATGATTTGGAGTCAGGCAGTTCCCAGCTATATTGTTCAACAGCAATATACCACTGGGTGAAAAACTTCCTTTTACTCAGTGTCATTTTCTCACCTGTAAAATGGGGACAGCATCACCTGACTTGCAGGGGTGTTGTAAAGCTAACACAAGTAAAGTTCCTAGCACAGTGCCTCACATATAGCATTTGCTCAATAAATGATAGCTACTAGTCTCGGTCCCCTGAGAGTCCTGAAGGAAAGAGAAAAAAAAAAGACTCATTTCTTTCCAACAGGTTTGGTTCTCCATTTCTTATTGACTCTATTTTCAAAAACAAGAACTTCTGTTTAATCCAATATTGGATATCACATTAGTGCCAGACTTCACATAAAGAGCCCTAGGGACAAAGGGGGTATGGAGGAACTAGACTAGGTACCAGAAAGGAGTCCTGAATGCTTCTAACTCACCATAGTCCCCAATCTGTGCAAGGAAAGGGCCCAGTCTGATAGTCTATGCGTTGAGAGTACAAGTCCTGGCTCTGCAAATGACTTGCTGTGTAATTCTAGGCAAGGCCCTGGTCCTCTCTGTGTCCTTTCAGTGACCCCTTCTAACCATGGAAGAATTACAAGTTAGTCTATGAATCTCCAAGTAGTATATACAGGTCCTGATTTGTACTTAGCCAGGTGTATGATTTTAAAAACCAAGCTAATCAAGTCCTCTCCGGTGTCTAGGCCTCAGTTGCCCCATCTGTGGGGGAGAAAAGAGAGGGTAGTGACAGCAGCTCATTCTCCTGGGTCCCACTCCCAGATACCTGGGTTCGCTTGATGAGGACTCCTTCCGAAGCGCAACACCTTTTTATCTACGAGGTGGGGGGGCACTCGGCGGTGAGGTGCGGACTGGAGGGAGGAAGGAAGCCCTCAGGGCCGGGAAGACCCGGTTGGGGAGTGGGGTTTTGACACTTGCCCTGCCCCCACCTCTCCCTACCCAGGTGATGACCCCGACCACCGCCGGCCGCGTGGGCTACCGTTGGAACCAGTTTCCTCCCAGCACGTGTGGGACACAGGCCAGGACGACCCCAAGAGCAGCCCGCCGGCCGGCATCGCTACCCCACCCCACCCCCGCCCTTCTCGCACCCGCGCCCCTCTTCTCCTCCCCTCCCTTTCCCCACCTCTCGAGTCTGGGCGCCCGGAGGCCCCGCGCAGCGTCCAGCGTCCAGCGTCCAGCGTCCGCCGTGCAGAGCAGAGGCGCACGACCACGAGCAGTGGCAGTGGAGCCTGGGCGGGCCTCCCTTTACCAACTCATCCCCGTCCCCGCCCATCTTCCGGCCCCGAGGAGGCGGGGCCGGCTGGGCGGACCGGACCGAGGGGCTCGGGGACCAGGTACCCCAGGAGGGTGCGAAAGCTATTCCTGAGCCGACTCCGGGCGGTGGCAGTCACGTGGCACTCGGGCGAGAGCCGCCAGCCAATGGCGGGCCGGGCTGGAGGTGCCGGCCCCTGGCTGCTTTCCTCCTGCGATTGGCTGTCAGGGCAGAAAGGGCCATGCGTCCCAGATTCTTGGGGAGGGCCCTGCTCCCTGCGCGAGGCGGGGAATCACCTAAGTGGGCGTCCGGAGGATCTCCACCTTCACCCCGAGAGTGCAGCGAGGAAGGAGTATCCAGAACGACGCCCAGAGCTTCCAGTGCTCTGCGTGTGCGAGGGGACCGTCTTGATCTCTGACTCCTTGGGACCCGGTTCCCTCCCACCCCGTACAGACGGGAAGTGGAGGCCCTGAATGGGAACGGTCAGCGAGGTTAGAGGCTCTTACCCGAGCGAAACTTAGCCTCCACGGAGGGCCCAAGAGCCAGAGGCTCTTTTTTAAATGTAAATAAAAATGTAAAACAAATATAAACTGTCATTCCAGTTCTCCGTTAAAACCCTCAGTGGCATTCCTTGACATTTATAGATAAACTCAACTCCTCCCTATGCCTTCAAGGCACCAAATGCTCTAGACCCTGGCTGCTGCCTCCTCACCTGGCATCCCTCCTCCCTTACACCCCCCCCCCCCCCCCCCCCCAGGCCTCTGCCCAGGTCTTGAGTTTCTGTTAGCTGTTTTTTTCTTGTGTCTCAGGTCTCAGCCTAAAGACTGGCCCTCTCCTCAGAGACACATTTCTGGCCAATCATATCCTATTATGCGTCTTGATTTAATCAGCCGGAACTGTTACTCTCTGATAGAAAGATAAATATATAATGAGAACTCAAATTCAAAGGTCGAAGTTTATTGGTAGTTTTTTTGTTTTTTAACATTTCATAAATAGACAGATATGACTGGAACCTAACAGTAATTCCAGGCAGATTTGTCAATTTACCAGCAGGATGACTTTAATGCTTTTGAAAATAGAGCTAAGAACAGACGTCTCAGCGAGGGTAATCATCAGTTAACTGTTCAGCTTGACAGGCTTTTTTCAATGTGTAGTCAAGACTGCACTGGAGTGTTTTTCTTTTTCTTTGAAGAATCTTTACATTTTCCCCAGTGCAGCCGCTTTTAACTTAAAAATAGATATGGCATTTTAAATTTTGGGCTCCAAACATGTCTTTGACTTGATTTTGAGGATGAGTATATATTAAGTTGTTCATACTTCTCTCTCTCTCTTTTTTTTTATAGCCTGTAGAGGCCCATTAGATGGTAATGGAAGAAGACTTGTGAAGGAAGCAAAATGGTTAACTCCCTCTACTCCCCTTTCCAGTGAACCTCTTCAGAATTATTTAAGGAACTCCCTTTCTTACCTAGACAGGATCCTCAGGTTTGTCATCCACCAGATGCAGAGCTTCCAGAGTCGCAGCCATATCAAGAAACCGGAATGCCTGGGTTCACTCCTGACTCTACCCTTTCAATGGAGACAAATCACTTCATCTCAAAGGACATCAGTGTTCTCACCTTTTAAAGGGTAGCTAATGGCCTGCCCGCAGAGTCCTGGAGAGGGTCAAGTAAGACAATAAGATGTAAAGTACTGTGTCAACCCTATAGGGTGCAAGACAAGCAAAATATCAACAGTTGCCAATTTCTGGATACTCATTTATGGATGCACGAACTCTTCATATTCATTATTTATTTAATTCTCACAGCAGCTTTTTACAAAAGGAGGTGTTATATTATGATTCTTCCTTTATAGGTGAGGAAATGAGACTCAGTGATATTAGGTGACTTGCCCCAGGTCTTGTAGTTAATAAGTGGCAATAGCATGATTTTAACCCAGTTAGATCTGACTGCAAAGCCCACTCTTAACTGTTATACTCCCTGTGTTAGTCAAATGTAAGAATCCACCCCATGTTTGCCTGAAATAAACACCAATAAGGACTGGTTCAATTTAATAATGGTTATCATTTCAATTTTCTTATTTCATACCTTTTAATCTACATTACAGATGAGGAAACTGAGACTCAGAGTATTAAATTACTTAACAAAATTGTGTAACTGACAAGTAGTGGATTTTGAGGTGGACTTTTGAACTGGGAGCTGTCAGATGCTAAAACCCAAGAACATGTGTCAATGATCCAATGCGAGGGAATGGTGCTAGATAGGAAGAGCCTCTCTCTCTTCCCAGGCTGCTATTTAATGTCGTGGTCCCCCCATGTCCCCATGTACACGTCCCTGGGGTCCCATGGAACTGAACTGTGGCCTGCCATTCTTGCTTCCCTTGATCAATGCTCCAGTTCTCTGTAGTGGGAATCTAAGAGGGGAAACAGATAACCAAATCCCTGCTCGTGGAGAGCTGGCTAATAATCTGCTTTTCCTCAATAACAGCAGGTCAGCAGCCCAGCCAGTAAGAACCCAGATCTCTATACCCCTCCCATCTAAGCCTGGGCATTTTTCCTGCTGTCAGTTTAAGGTTCACAGAGGTGACTGGCGGCCGGAGACTCACATATTATAGCCATTACTCCGTCACAACTGTTTTCCAAAGACTAACTAATGATGTAGTAAGTGGGGGTGTTTGGGGCAGCAAATGAGTCGTTTCAGGGCAGAGGTCACTTCAGGATTCGCCTTCCCAGTACTTCTGGATACCCGCTATTCCTAGGAAGGACAGGCCACTTCCTCTGAGGCCCCAAAATAACGGGCCCCAACTGACTCCCATTATTTTTTTTATCCTCACCCGAGGACATTTTTCCATTTTTTTGTTCAGATAGAGTGGAAGGGAAAGAGAGGACGAGAGAGAGAAACATCAGAGTGAAAGGGACACATCAAGTGGCCGCCACCCGCAGGACCCAACCAGGGCCAGGGGACAAACCGCAGTGGAGGTTCACACCCCCAGCGGGAACCGAACCCGGGTCTCTCAGGACTGCAGGCCGGCGCTCCAACCATTGAGCCAAACCGGCCAGGGCCTGACTCCCATTATTGAATGGGTTAGTCCTAATTTGCAATTCTGATTCATTCTCACTGCTATAGGTGTTTTACATGTGTTTTACTTTTTTAAAAAATTGATTGTTCTTGGAAACAGGTAACATGTACAAGTAGAATAAACAAATTTTAAAAAATCAGAGTTTACAATGAAAAGTAAATCTCCCTCCCACATTTCCCATTCTTACCCCAGCGTCCCTTTCCAGAGGCAAACACAGCATCAGTTTCCCATGTTGCCTTCCAGGTTATTCTATACCAGCAGTTCTCAACTCTGGCTGCATATCAGAATCTCTTGCAGAACTTTGAAAAGCTAACAAAGTTTAGGTTGCATCCCCGGTTATAATGATTGAATTGGGGTAGAGTGGCATCAGGCACTGATACTTTTTTAAACCACCCCCCTCCCAGGAGATTCTAATGAACACCCACAGTTGGCAAACCAGCGATCTGTGCTCATACAAGACTATAAATACATATATTTTTAAACAAAGGGGACAAACAATATACGCTATTCTACAGTTTAAAGAGTTAATATTATACCTTGAAGATTGTTCCATATCAGTGCATACAGACTGGCTATCGATTGCTGAGTAACAGATCACTCCAAAACGTTGTGGCTTAAAACAACAATAAGCATGTTGTTATTTCTCATGGTTTCTGTGGGTCAGGAATTTGGTAAAAGCTTCACTGGTGGTGTCAGAGCTACAGTCAGATAGTGGCTGGAGTTGGGACAGGGAAAAGGGATGAATCAGCTGTAGGCTGTCTGGACATCTCTCTTCATGTAGTCTTAGGGCCTCTCTTTGTGTCTCCCTGTGTGGACTAGTGTGGGCTTCCTCACACCATGGAAATTTCAGGGCAGTCTGTGCTTGAATGACAGCTAAAGGCTTCAGGAGCCAGCATTCCAGCAAGCAGAGGGGACGCAGTATGGACTTTTTTTTTCCTTTATTGATTTTAGAGAGAGAGAGAAAGAGAGATCAGCAATTGGCCGCTTCCTGCATGCCCCCCGCTGGGGATTGGGCCCACAACCTGGGCATATGTCCTGACCGGGA
The DNA here is from genome assembly GCF_014108415.1 of Molossus molossus. Classification (NCBI taxonomy): domain Eukaryota; kingdom Metazoa; phylum Chordata; class Mammalia; order Chiroptera; family Molossidae; genus Molossus; species Molossus molossus. The sequence goes on from NW_023425377.1 coordinate 23,046,906, forward strand.
ATTAACTGGTGACCTCCTGGTGCATGGTCAATGCTCAACCACTGAGCCACACCGGCCGGACCGCTGTATGGCCTTTTATGATCTCGTCTCAGAAGTCATGTAGCCGCAGTCCTATCACACATTGTTGGTTGAAAGTTATAAAAGCCCACCCAATTCCATGGGGAGGGCAATAGACTCCAAGTCTCAGTGGGAGAAGTGTCCAAGCCACATTGTAAGAAGAGCGTGTGGGATGGGAAATACTGTCGCAGCCGTCTTTGGCCACAGCGGCTCCATGGTATCCCATTGTTTGGGTGTACCGTCATTTATTCCAACACTGAGGGACACATTTATGTTGTTTCCTTTTTTACAAATAGTACTTTGAACCATTACAGGTATTTTTTCTCTGCTTCGCCCCCAATCCCCAGAGGGGGCTTGGCCCTTCTAGATCTCTTGCCTCTCAGGGCCACTGTGGCAGGACAGGAAGCAACCATTCTCAGGCTCAACAAGAAATCCCCTCCTGCTTTGAGGGAAACTAGGCTGAACTGTATGGAGGGGGGAAGGAAGGAGAGCTATGTAGCCAGGGAGAAACGAGATTTTTGAAAGCCTCCCCAGGACTGAGATGGAGGCTTAGGCTTTTCAGGATCCTTGAGTGGCAAGGATCTGGGCCCTGGGAGGCTGGAGCCATAGTAACGACCCCTGACCCCGGGTGAAGAGAACTGTTGGCCTTGCAGGGTCCATGCCAGCTTGGATGAGGGGCACATTCATGGTAGCAGTGTGGACTGAGGCCAGAGGGCTTTTCCCCAGCCAGACTGCGTTAAACCAACAGGCCTTCGCATGACCCTGGGGTGAGGCAGTGGTCGCCGTAATTATCAGGATTAAATATCCTGCCAGCACAGTGGGGTGGCAGCTTGGAACATATAAGATTTGATTTGGAGAAAGAAAAGAAATGTAACTCTTATACTCAGGGTGGAGCAGAATTCACTCTTGCCACAAATATTTAGGTACAGAATGTGATCTGTTAGTTGACGTTTCTCGGTGATCACAAACCCCAGGGTCTCAGATTTGTTCTTTCAGGGATATACACTAGGTACTGTGGGAGGTGGTCATCCAAAATGGAACATGATCTTTGCATTACAATATTGACTTTCCCACTATTTTTTAACTTAAACTCTCATATTTTTTAATAGATAGGACAACTTCTCAAAGAATTAGTATTAAAATTGTTCTGTCTTTCTGGACAAGATTTTTATTAAGGAGATAAGAATATAATCAAGCCCGGCCAATGTGGTTCAGTGGTTGAGCATCAACCCATGCACCAAGAGGTCGCCAGTTCGATTCCCGGTCAGGGCACATGCCCAGGTTATGGGCCAAACCCCCAGAAGGGAGCATGCAGGAGGCGTCCAATCGATGTTCTCGCTCATGGATGTTTCTATCTCTCTCTCTCCCGCTCCCTTTCTCTCTAAAAATAAATTTAAAAAAAAATTTAAAATATATATACATATATATATACATATATATATAATCAAGCAAGTGTGTAAAGATTTAACAACACAAATGTTCATTAAGAATATTAAAAAATTAGAAACAGCCTAAATAACCAACAATAACTTATGTTGCAGCCACCCAGTGGAAATCTATGAGACCATTAAAAATTACATAGTGCCCTGGCCGGTTTTGCTCAGTGGTTAGAGCGTCGACCTGCGGTCCAGAGAGATTCGGGTTCGGTTCCCGCTAAGGGCATGTACCTCGGTTGCAGTTTGTCCCCGGCCCTGGTTGGTATGCGGGTGGCAGCCACTCGATGTGTCCCTTTCATGTCAATGTTTCTTTCTCTCTCTCTTCCTCTCTCTCTCTCCCACTCTATCTGAACAAAAAATGGAAAAATGTCCCAGGTGAGGATAAAGAAAAAAAAATCATGTAGTAAAAGAATATTTGCTGCACAGAAATATTGTTCAACAAACAAAATATATAGTGCACAGTCACAGTTTTGTTTTTTAAATTATATTTACATGATTGGGAAAGAAAGATGTATATCAAAATACTTCTCTGGGTGGTAACCATTCTTTTGATTTACCTGGATTTTCTCAGTTTTCTACAACACAAAGATGTATTACTTTCTAAAAAAAAAATAATAAAAGTTTTTATTTAAGATATAGAAAAATAAATATATTTGCATTACTTTGGCTTTTTACCAAATACTCAGCTTACATTATCATTACTAGGCTACATTTATTGAGACCTGTCCATCAAGCAAATTCAATACATATACTGCCTCTAATCCTCACGGCAGCTCTCTACAATAAGTATCCTTCTTATCCACAATTTGCAAATGAGAAAATTGAGACCAGAGCTTAAGTAATTTGCTCAATGTCAAAGTTTATCAATTGCAGGAGAGGATTCAAACTCAGCTCCCTCTAGTCCTAAAGCCCAAACACACCCTAATGCCTTCCTACTAGTATCGTCACAAACCTTGATTTTAAGACCTAATTTTACCTGATTTTTCAGGATGCCCCAAAGTTCCTAACTGCTTTTGAGTTACAGATCCCTTTCAGAACCAGAGCTTTCAAAAAATGCACAGGAGGTTAAAATGCACATAAAGATAAACTTTCCATGGCTCATCCATTGAGGTTAGACCCTCAGGGTAAAACAAAGAGAACTTCACAGACTAGCCAAGCTCCAGGGACAGATCCAAATAACTGAATAAAGTCTGTAAGTCAACAGGTGGCCGAACTGTTAGGAACTGCTTTCAACTCCAGGTTAAAGGTAAAAACAAATGAAATATGGGCGTACACCAGGGTAGTGCAAAATAAAGGTAATATAAAATAAAGGTGGAGTATAAAAGAAGGGGAAAGGCCTTTGATCAGGAAATAGAAGCTAAGTCAACATTTAATGCCAGTGAAATGTTCCGAAGAGGGACACTCAGTGCCTACTGGGGCCCAATGGCACCCAGGTTACCCAAGCTTGCACCAGTTTCTCATGCCTCTTTATCCCAGCCAACATGTCTTTCACACTCTTCTTGCTTGTACGCCCACTACCTTCTCTCCATTCTCTTAACCTCCATCCTAGGCCAGTTCTTCGCATGTCTGGAAAGAGCACAACAGCTTCCTCACTAACTTACTATCCCCAGATTCAACTTCTTATTTAAATACTGGTATCTGAATTCTCTTTGCCATGTCCTCTGCTTGCATACCTTCAATGACAGGGAGCTCACTATCTTCAGGGTAATCCAGTTAATTTTTGATAGTTCTGATAATTAATAATGATGGGATAACTCCTATTAAATCGAACAGTTTGAAATTGCCACTTGTGTGGGACAAAATAGCCCAATGGGGCGATTTCATATAGTTCAACTTAATAGGTACTGGGTGCATAGCGTGGCACTATACAATGTAGTATCTCATTTAATCTCCACAACAGCCATGTAAAATAACTCAAATTTTACAGATAATCAAAGTGAGGTCCAGGAGAAATTAAATAATTTACAAATAGCAAATGATAGGCCCAGACTCAGTCTAGGTCTAACTCCCGCCTTTAGCACTCTGGAAACTGTCTTCTTACAATAACATATACCTCTGTCCTGCTGGCTTGTCCTGCTCTCTGGATCCTTCCTGAACACTCACCATCTCCTGACTTCCTCCACCACTGCTATTGACAGCAGTGATGAATGGTGGGGAGCCTGTGGAGGTCTTTCAGCCAGCACTGGGTTTCGTGGTGGCCACTAATACGCTACTAGCCCATTCTCATTCAAGCAGGACCTGAATTTCAGAGTCCTGTTCTTTCCAGTAAGGTGCCTCACAAAATACCTCTCCTTGACCCAGGTTCCTTGCTCGCCCCTATTTCCTTCCTTTGTTTCCCCGTATTTACCTCCAGAATCAGAGTATGAGCTACTGTGCCAGGGCTGACCCCATGAAGTAGACTTTGCCCCAGCAGGGTCTGGTGCCAGCCAAGATGTCCCTTGGGTGTGCTGCTTGTGCAGCTAATTGGGTCGTGCTCTAATGTGGTCTGAAGACTGCCACTGGGGTTTTGGTTCTGGGGCCTCTTGGGAGAGATTCTAGTGCAGGTCAACGGCAGGCACTGGCTGTGATAAACTCTGGAGCTACAAAGTGATCCACAGTTTGCGACTGCCTCTGCTGGGCCTGGGTGCACGTGGGAGGGGCCAAACTGCATGCCAAGTCTGGCTTCCACCAGCACGGAGCCAGGGGGCAGGTTAGCAAAAGGCCCCCAGCACCCCAAGATCCACCTTCACCTGCAGCTACCAGTTAGGCTCAGTCACTGAAAGAGCCTCTGGCCGTGCTTGTTACGTGAAGTAGGTTCTCAGTGAGTCACCAGGTAGGAGCAAGTGGTGTTTACTAGGTTGAATCAAATTTGATGCTCCGCCAGTGCGGCTCAGTGGTTGAGCATTGACTACTACACCAAGAGGTTGCTGGTTTGATTCCCGGTCAGGGCACATGCCCAGGTTGTGGGTCCCATCCCCAGTGGGGGGCATGCAGGAGGCAGCCAGTCGATGTTCTCTCTCATCGATGTTTCTCTCTCTCTCTCCCTCTTATGTCCTCTCTCTTTAAAATCAATAAAGAAAAAAAACTTTTTGAAATCAAACTTGGCATCAGTGCTGGGTCTGAGGCCACTCGGCAGAAGTCTTAGGTACACCAAGGCCAGCCTCTACCCGCTTGGGGCCTGCAGACCTGTGTGATGGGGCAGCGTCTCTGGAAGTCATCGGGATGAGGCCAGCAGAGTTTATCGGCCTAAACCAGACCAAGATTTGGCTGAGTGGAGAGAGGGCTCCCTGTGTGTCTCTGCTAATCTTCCTGAGTCCACTCAGACGTCCTCCATAACCCACCAAGAAAGTCTGCACCTTGGGCCCAGGCTGGACTCCTCTTCAGGGCGTGGCCTCTACTGGGCGGGGCATAGGGAGGTGCGAGGTGGGGCTAGTGCATTCCCCCAGGCTGATGTCCTATGGAGGGGAGTGACAGATCGAGGAAAGATGGCATCTGTAGGCAGTGGGAGTGGGACTCAGCACAGGGGACCTTGGTGGCTGCTTCTTCAGCCTTCTTGCTGAAGCTATACAACCTAGTCTCTCCCTATATGACCTCAGTCTGCTCTGAAGCTCAGAGTCTCACAATCACCTCTGGACCCGGCAATGCCATCCCTGGGTATATACCCAAGAGAACTGAAAACATGTCCACACAGACTTGTACACAAAGGTTTATAACAGCCAAAAAGTGAAAATACAATAACCCAAATGTCCATTATCTAATAAATGAATAATCAAAGGTGATATATCTATACAGTGGAATATTATATGGCTATTAAAAATATTAATATAGCCCTGGCCAGTTTGGCTCAGCGGTTAGAGCGTCGGCCTGCGGTCCGGAGAGACCCGGGTTCGGTTCCCGCTAAGGGCACGTACTTCGGTTGCAGTTTGTCCCCGGCCCTGGTTGGTCGTGCGGGTGGCAGCCATTCGATGTGTCCCTTCACGTCGATGTTTCTCTCTCTCTCTCCCTTCCTCTCTCTCCCTCCCACTCTATCTGTACAAAAAATGGAAAAATATCCTCGGGTGAGGAAGAAGAAAAAAAAAAAAATATTAATATATGCACAACATGGGTGAACCTTGAAAACAGTGTGCTAAGTGAAAGTAGTCAGACACAAAAGTCAGTTACTGTATGATTTGATTTATGTGCAATGTCCAGAATAGGCAAACCCATAGAGAGATGAAATAGATTAGTGGGTTATTAGGGGATAAGAAAATAAATTAGTTGTGGCACAGCATAGCAAATATACTAAAAATCATTGACCTGCACACTTTAAAAGGTGAATTTATGTTATGTGATTAATATCTCAATAAAAAGAATTCTATAAAACCACTTGTGATTTGAGTAACCTAACTTTTCAGCGCTTTTCAGGTTCCTTACCTGTGAAACTTGGATCTTGGAGTAGTGATCATTCTAAATAAATGGTTCCAGCGATTCTTCCAGGAGAATCCTTCAGCAAGGCTCACGGTCAGAAGTGGAGAGGTCAGCCATTCCTGGCTCATCTTTTACTCTAAGCCCATCTGGAGTCAGGCAGGAGTGTTAGAGACACATTTATTCAGCTCTCTTATTTTGTTAATAGGGGAATCCAAAGCCTTGAGAGAGGACAAGGCTTTTTAAGGTCACAGAATGAGTCAGTGGCACAGTCAGACCCACAATCCTGTTTTCTTCTATCTCACAGCACATGTTTTCTAGACTCAAAACAACCTCTCCCAACCCTACTGTTAGCCCTGCTCCCAATGAAAGAAGCTAGGTTTCTTCCTTCCACTGACGTTTGAAATCAGGCCCATTACTGTTAGGAGGTGGCCCCCACCTCGCCCTGCAAATATCAGCTTATCTGTATCTACTCAACAATTAGCACTGAGGGTTTTCAGCCGGCTCGCTTTCCTCATTCTGGCGCATTGGAAAATGAGGTAGAAGCAGATTTCCTGCAAAACAGTTGTCTATTTTCCTGACCAGAACTAAACCTGGTGGACATACTATGGAAAAGAACCTGGGCTGGGCTTTTTTTTTTTTAATTTTAAAAATGGATAGAATTTTATTCCCATCCTCAAAAAGCTTGAGTTTAAGGAGAGAACAGACATGCAGAAATAATACAACCTAGAATGTAGAAACTCCCACTGGATGGAAGGAAACCAACAGCTTGGGGGTTTCAAGTAGAAAAAGAGTCTAGTTGGGGCATCAGAGAATCCATGAAGGGAATGACATCGGACCTGGTGGTAAGGGACAAGCAGAGGATCACAGCAAGAATAAAGATGCAAATGCCAGGAAGGATGAAAACCACTAGCGTGGGGCTTCGAATATAAGTAGAGAAACTGTGAAAAACAAAGTAAGAAGGTGTGTTGGGGCCGAGTACTGGAGAGCTGTTAATGCCAAGAGTCTTTCAAATGGCTCCGTTTTTGAGGGGTGGGGTGAGAGTAGGGATAGGCGCTCTTGAATACTCTGGCATAGGATTAGAGAACAAAATTAGCATTATTTATCCCTTAGACTGCTGCAAGCTTTTTGGGCCTGGGATTTCAATTCTAGATATTTGTGTTTGTGTGTGTGTGCATGAGGGAGAGAGGGAGAGAGAAACATCCATGTGAGAGAGACACATCGAGTGGTGCCACCCACACAACCCCAACCAGGCCTGGGGACAAACTGCACCCAAGGTACATGCCCTTAGCGGGAACCGAACCTGGGACTCTGGTCCTTCTGCGGGCCGGCACTCTAACCGCTGAGCCAAACCAGTCAGGGCCAATTCTAGATATTTTTACTAAGAAATATAAGGATCCTGTTCAGTGTGGCTCAGTGGCTGAGCATCAACCCATGCACTAAGAGGTCACCGGTTCGATTCCCGGTCAGGGCACCTGTCCATGTTGTGGGCCTAATCCCCAGTGGGGAGCATGCAGGAGGTGGCCAATTGGTGTTCTCTCTCATCAATGTTTCTATCTCTCTCTCCCTCTCTCTAAAATCAATTTAAAAAAGAAAGAAAGAAATATAAGGATGTCCATTACAGCATTATTTAGAATGCTAAAAAATTAGAAACAACCTAACTATCTAACTCTAGAGCAGTTGTTCTCAACCTGGATGAGTTTGCTTCCAGGAGACATTTGGAAATGTCTGGAGACATTTTTGGTTGTCACAACTTGAGGGAGGGTGCTCCTGGCATCTAGTGGGTAGATACCAGGGGTGCTGCTAAAATCCTACAATGTACAAGACGACATCCCATAACAAAGAATTATCCGGCTCCAAATGTCAATAGTGTCAAGGTTGAACATATATATATTTATATATGCATTTATATATATTCTTCAGGAAAATATTTAAATATACAAAAAGTATTGGCAATGGTAAAATCTGGGATTATGTTTGATTTTAATTTTTTCCTTTGTGTCTTCTAATTTTAATCAAGAATATGTAGGACTCGCCCTGGCCAGTTTGGCTCAGCGGTTAGAGTGTCAGCACGCAGACTAGAGAGACCGGGGTTCGGTCCCCACTAAGGGCACGTACCTCGGTTGCAGTTTGGCCCTGGCCCCGATGGGGTTGTGTGGGTGGCGGCCACTTGATGTGTCTCTCTAACGTCAATGGTTCTCTCTCTCTCTTCCTCCCTCTCTCTCTCCTGCTCTATCTGAAGATAAAATGCAAAAAAAAAAAAATGTCCTCGGGTGAGGATTTAAAAAAAAAAGAATATATAGGACTCTGTATTAGTTAGGGTTCTACAGAGAACTGGCTCACACAGATACAAAGGCCGAGGAAATCCCACAATCTGCCCTCTGCAAGCTGGAGAACCAGGAAAGCCATTTAGCCTGAGTCTGAAGGAAAGGCTGGGAACCTGCAGGGCCAGTGGTGTGAGTCCTGGTCTGAGTCCGAGAACCAGGAGTGCCAGTGCCCAGGGCGGGAGCGGATGAATGTCCCAGCTCCAGCAGAGCGCAAATTCACCCTTCCTCCACCTTTTTGGTCTGTTCGGGCCCTCAGTGGATTGGTTGGTGGCCCTCTGGGTATCCCTTAGCCCAATTAAGTTGGCACATAAAATTAACCATCATAGACTTATAATTAATAGAAAAAATTTACTGAGCACCAGGGAGGTGCCAGGCAGCACTGCAAGGCCTGGGGAATCAGCCCGGCACTCACGGAACTCACGGTATAAAGGTGAAGACATACACTAATAAGGAAACAAAGAACAAACAAGACGATTTCTAATAGTAACAAATGCAATAGAGGAAATGAATAGGATGGCATCTCAGGCAGGAACTGGGGATGGTAGCAGTCGGGAGCTACTTGGGATAAGACAGCTGGGGATGACGCGCATGAGCTGAGACCTTGAGACCTTAGGGCTGAGGAGGAGAGGTGTATGAAGAGCTGGGGAAGAGCATTCTGGACAGAGGGCTCGCGTGGGTTACGGTGGGAGTGTTTGCAGAAGTTCAGGTTGCTACACGGCCTGTCCAGCCCAGGGGTCACCTGTGTACATAGTGCTGAATGGGTGCAGTACCCTAAGGATTCATTATGCTCTGCAGCAAAGGAAGCAATCACTTTCCGTTCAAGCCCATTTACAAGGTTAACGTGCCAGCCAGTCTATAATCCTGCATTCCTCAGTGTTTACAATGTAGCCGTGCTGGGCTCTAGCGGATATATTCAGGGTGGCTCAAGTAGGGTTTACCTACAAAGAAAGTGTCCTCCCCTAGTGTGTTGGGGGGACACTTCAGTAAATTTGGAGCTAATAACATCTAGACTATTGTGTGCCTTTCTGACCAACAAGCCAAAAAAGGTAGAGACTATGCCCAAAAAGCACATTAAAGTTCCAAGAGCAAGACGGGGTGTGGGGGTTTGATACATTTTTAAATCAAGTGAGGCCTCTACGGAACAATAGAAACTAAAATGTTAGCGCCCTGGCCAGTTTGGCTCAGCGGTTAGAGCGTCAGCCTGCAGTCCGGAGAGACCGGGGTTCGGTTCCCGCTAAGGGTGCGTACCTTGGTTGCAGTTTGTCCCCGACCCTGGTTGGTCGTGCGGGTGGCAGCCACTCAATGTGTCCCTTCACGTCGAGATGTTTCTCTCTCTTTCTCCCTCTTCCTCTCCCTCCCTCCCACTCTATCTGAACAAAAAATGGAAAAATGTCCTCGGGTGAGGATAAAAAAAAACAACCAAAAAACTAAAATGTTAGCTAGAGATGACCTCTGAGTAGCAGGATTATGAGTTACTAATGGTCTGCTTATTTTCTACAGTGAATGTGTAATTCATAATTAAAGAAAAACTATGAAAGCTGTTGCATTTATGAGGGCCCTCCGAATTCTAAAATGAGAGAATCTTTGGAATCTAAAGCGGGGAAAGACTTTGATGCTGGGATTGTGAGGTCGGGGCCCACAGGTGCCAGACCCCCAGTGTACACGAGAGAAGCCGGCTGAGTGGTGAGCACCGCAAATTGGGGAGGTCCTGGGGGAGGGGGTGCAGAGGGTGTGGTGAGGGGCCAGGGGATGGGAGCTGGGTGGGCAGTCCCTTGAGTTCTAATCGTTCCTGCCTCGAAGGAAAGAGAACCCAGTTTTCAGATCTTCCGATTCTCCAAGAGAAGCCAGACGAATCTCAGCAGTAGATGTAGGATTCTAGGTCAGCTGTTGGAAAACACCACACAGGGCAGAGAAAACACATCTACAGCAGTGGGTGGTCCCTGAGCCAGCATTTGCAGCCTCCACTTCAGTGTTTTGTGTTTGTTTGTTTTTTAACTTGAACTTACTTCCTGCTCTGTGCAGAAATCTCTTCTCAGTTATTAATGAACCAAGGTGAAAAAATAACTCTCACCTTCTCCCATCTGGGGCCCAGTAGCATCTGGATCACTCTGATCCTCATAATCCTTGTTCTTGGGGAATATTAAAGATTTAATCTCCCGAGCTCACTCCCCGCCCTCCGCAGCCATATCTGAGAGTTACAAAGACCCAGAGAAGTCCAGGTGGAGCAGAACGCATCCTGACGCAGGATTGCCACAGCCGGCAAAACTGTCCTCAGAAGGCCAGTCTCAGCCCCTCCACGGAAGTAACCGTCGAACTTCCCAGCCATGGGTGAGGTGACGGCAGAGGAGGTGGAGAAGTTCCTGGACTCGAATGTCAGCTTCGCCAAACAGTACTACAACCTCCGCTACCGAGCCAAGGTCATCTCAGACCTGCTGGGGGCCAAGGAGGCAGCCGTGGACTTCAGCGAGTACCACCCGCTGAGCAGCGTGGAGGAGAGTGAAGTCATCTTCGACCTCCTGCGGGACTTTCAGGAGAACCTGCAGACTGAGAAATGCATCTTCAATGTCATGAAGAAGCTGTGCTTCCTCCTGCAGGCAGACCGCATGAGCCTGTTCATGTACAGGGCCCGAAACGGCATTGCAGAGCTGGCCACCCGGCTCTTCAACGTCCACAAAGACGCTGCCCTGGAGGAGTGTCTGGTGATGCCCGACTCGGAGATAGTGTTCCCCCTGGACATGGGCGTGGTGGGCCACGTCGCACACTCTAAAAAGCTCGTCAACGTCCCCAGCACAGAAGAGGTACCATCTTCCCCCTAGGAGGGAGGGCAGGGAGGGATTAGTCCTTGGGTTCTGGGGTATCAGTAGGGTGGGGAGCTGCTGGCCACCAAGACTGGGCTGTGATAAGTTGGTCCTTCTCTTTATTTATTTATGACTTTTTATTTGGCAGGGGGAAAAACTTAACAGTTGAGTTTAAAAAATAGTACAAAGATCTGTGTATCGTCCATCTAAATTCTCAATTGTTCACATTGGCTTTATGTCTCCATTTTTTTCTGATCCGTTCGGGAGTCAACCGCAGACAACATGCCCTTTTAGTCCTACACCCTTTGCTGTGTATTTTCAGAACAAGGAAGATCTTACGTATCCACAGTACAGCGATCAAATTCAGGAAATGGAGCATTGATGCAATACTACTATCTAACAGACAGCCCGTGTTCCGTTTTGCCAATTGTCTTCATTGGACCCTAGAGCCCTGTCTCTTGAGTCTCCTCGCATCTACAAGAGTTCCTCAGTCGGTCTTTGTTTTCCACGATGTGGATTTTTTTAGGGTACCGGTCAAATATTTTACAGAAATGTCCCTCCATTTGGGCTTATCTGGCGTGTCTTCATGATTAGATTCGGGTGCTGCGTTTCTGGCAGGATATCACAGAGGTGTTTTTCTTTGTGCATTACATCAGGAGACACAGGACGCAGTCTGTCCCATTACTGGGAATGTTAACATTGATCACCTGGTTGGGCCCTTGGCTCTTTCTTCTAAGAGTCCAGTGTTCTGTGGGATTCTACAGGCAGACCTCTTTGATCTTCTGAGGCAAATCCCTTAAATGAAGTTCTCCCCATAACCCTCTGCCAGGGCCAACTCCTTCTGTTCCTTCAGATTTCAGCTTAAAGGTCATTTCCTCATGGAGGCTGTCCCAGATCCTTCTGGTACAATCTCCTTCCTATCACAGGCTCTCACAATAAGCCTGAGGCCAGGGACCTATTCTCTAGTCTACCAGGGGACCCAGAATCTAGCAAATGTCTGGCACAAAGCAGGTGCTCAGTAAACACTTGGCACAAAAGGCTCACAGACACGTAGTTATGCCATACTGCTGAACCTTGGACAATACGGTTTGAACTGCATGGGTTCTGAAAATCCATGTATAAGTGGACCCATGCCATTCAAACCTGTGTTGTTCAAGGGTCAACTCTAATTCCTTTTACACCTGTCTCACCCAAAAGAATCTCTGCCCCGTGATGGCAAGGCCCATGTAGGTCTCATTTATTGCTGTACTGGCCAGACAGGAGCCTGTGTTTGGTCATTTCCAAGATCCAGCCTGGATATTTGTGTCTTGTGTTCCCCTGACCTTGGACCTTATTTCAAATGAAGGATTTAAAGGTTAAAAGGAGGGCAGGGAGGGGCCTTCAGAGATCAGCTCATCCAACTGACTTTATTTAATGAAGGAGAAGCCTGAAGCTAGGAGAGTTGAGAAGGGGCTTGAGCAACCTCACTAAGGAGTCAGGGCAGAGCCAGGACTTCACACCCACAGGTGCAGAATTCAACCGCGTCATCTTTTTGACTTGGGTTCCTTGGCAAGATAAGCAGCACAAACTTGGGCCTGTGTGGGAAATTGTTTTCTGTGAAACACACCGGGCTGGACCGCCCGTGGGATTCCTCTCTCCCTCATCTGCCCTTGGACAGCCAGAGCTAGTGCTAACAGTTCTGCATCCACGGCGCTTTCCTGGGGACTCACCGAGAACTGCACTGCAGTGGGTTCTCCCTTCAAGTCTCTCTAGACTTTCATTGTAGCCAGCATGGACTGTCGCAGTCTTACGACATACTCTGATTATATCTGTTTCACAGATGATGAAACTGAAACCCAGAAAGGTTAGCTAAGTAATTTGCTCAGAGACATGCTGATAAAAAGTGGCAGCGTGGGGATTTGAACCCAGGCACTCTGGATCGTGTCCACACTCTTCATTGCTCTACTCCTTTACATCAGGACCTCCTTATCTATAAGACGACGGCCTTGGCCTGGGTGCTGTTTACCGAAGTCGCTTCAAATCGTACGGTAGAAAGTTAAGATGTTGAGATTTGAGGTCAGACCTGGGTGTGAATCATGACTCAGTCACGTTCCCAGACTATAGCCTTGGCAAATTATGTAGCTTGTCTGGGCTCGCATCCTAATTTATAAAATGGAGTGAGAATACCTACTTCACAATGCTGGTGTAGGAGTAAACAGGACTATGTCTCATCTAGTGGGATTCTGGGCACAATGTGCTTAGACTGGCAGCTCCTGCTTCTTGTGACTGTTATTACTGCTTTGTTGCTGTTGGGATGGATGCCATCCCAGGTCTGCACGGGATTGGAGGAGAATCCAGCCGTGCCCTACTGGAGTTTTCAACTTTGATGCTATTCGTGGGGAAAACAGAACAGAGGAGCCGAAAGCCTCTCTGGACCCTGGTGTTGCAGGACTGAAGATTTAGGAAAGTTCTCTGATTTCAAAGATCCCAGTCTGAGGGTTTGCTGAGCCCGGTGCTAAGAGACAGCCTGTCGTTTCCTGATCAACCCCAGGGTTCACTCCGGAGGTGATACCTGTGTTTCTCTGGAAGTTTTTCAGCCTTGGGCAGCCTCTCCGGCTGGTGACGCAGGCCTGGGGGTAAAGTCAGTCCACAATCCTTGTGTCCTTGGCGTGGGCATGTGTCTGCGTCTCCTGTTGCTCCTTCTTGAGAAATCTGACTCTATGTGGGACCCTAACCGTGACTGGGATTGGGTGAAGAAGGAGGAAGAAGATGGTACAGACTGGGCTCTGGGTTGTCCCTAAACCATTTCCAAGTGATACTCTGAGCCTCAGTGTCCTCAAAAGGCTGGGAAATGGCCCTGGCCGGTTTGGCTCAGCGGTTAGAGCGTTGGCCTGCGGTCCAGAGAGACCCGGGTTCAGTTCCCGCTAAGGGCACGTACCTCGGTTGCAGTTTGTCCCTGGCCCTGGTTGGTTGTGCGGGTGGCAGCCACTCGATGTGTCCCTTTCACGTCACTGTTTCTCTATCTCTCCCTCCCACTCTATCTGAACAAAAAAATGGAAAAATGTCCTTGGGTGAGGATTAAAAAAAAAAAAACCAACCTGGGAAATGGTTGCAATCACGGCATTTGTGAAATGTGAAGCCATGAATGGAGACGTTTCCCGGGTTTGTGATGTAGTTCCTCGTGCTCTGGCATATCCCTGCTCATCCTTGGCATCTTCCCAGGAAGGCGTGCCACCACAGTTGCCAGATAAGATATAGGATGCCCAGTTTAATTTATAACATAAACAAAGAATAGTATTTCAGTACAAGTATGTCCTGTGCAATATTTAGGACATACTTATACTACCAGGTACTTATTTACCTGAAATTTAAATATTACTATCCCGTGTCTAGCTGCCAAATGTGGCAAACCTCCTTGCCATTCAATATTAGTTTGCACATGAATTCTTTTTTTTCCCCAAACGATTGGTATTTACCAAATTTCATTTTCTGCCAGGACAGTGACCATCTGAACCCTGAGAGAAATGTATCTCTTTCTTTTTAAAAAAAAAAATAGATATTTTTATTGATTTTTATAGAAAGAGGAAGGGAGAGGGAGAGAAAGAGAAACATCGATGAGAAAGAAACAATGATGAGAGAGTAGGGATCGAGCCCACATCCTGGGCATGTACCGCGACTGGAAATCAAACCAGCAGCCTTTTGGTGCATGGGACAACGCCTAACCAACGGAGCCACAGTGGCCAGGGCACATATTAATTTCTTCACCCTTTCTCCTATTGGGAAAGCATGAAAACTGTCTCTTCTTGTCTTATTTACCACTGGTTTTTGGCATCTAGTCCAGAGCCTGGGACAAGATGGGTACTCAGTCATTTATGGAGTGAATGAACCAATGATGGCCCTTTCCGAGTTGACTGTGACATTGTGCTTTATAATCAGAAGGCTATATGTGGCATTTCTCTCAGTTCCTGACACAGAGCTCCCAAGACCTTTGTCATTCCCTGAGTGACAGGAGCATCTGACACAGAGCTCCTACATCCCTTGGAATTTCCAGGGTGCTGGGTGTGCTTTTTTTCTAATGAGGCAATTCTTTGTGGGCTCCAGGACGGGGGCTGGTCACCAGAAAGACCAGGCCATGATTAGATGCTTGAATTAGATGCTTTCATCCTCACCTCATCCCCCCATTTTCCAGAAAGGGGAGAAGGGCTGGAAATGAGTATAATCAATTCTGCCTACATACCGAGACCTCCATAAAAATCCCAAAAGTACTAGGTGCAGAAAGCTTCTGAGTTGGCGAACACATATGTCCACATGCCAGAAGTGTGGCCCTCCCCAAGTTCATGGGGACAGATGCTTCTGTGCTCAGGACCCTCCCAGACCTTGCCCTAAGATCTTTTCATGTGCCTGTTCATCTGGATCCTTTATTCTAGAATAAACCTGTACACTTAAGTAAGTGCTTCCCTGTGTTTTGTGAGCTGTTCTAGCAAATTATCCAACCTAAGAAGGGGGTTGTGGGAACTCCAGTACAGCTGGTCAGTCAGAAGCGCAGGTGACAACCTGGGACTTGCTATTGGGGTCTGAAGTGGGGAGTAGTCTTATGGGCCTGAACCCTCGACTTGTGGGATCTGACGCCAAGGTCCAGGTAGATAGTGTCGGAACTGCGCTGAATGGTAGGCCACTCAGCTGGTGTCATAGAACTGGTCGGTGTCAGAGAAAACGCCCACACATCAGGTGGCACAGTGGCATCAGGACTGTGGTAGCAATGTGAGAGTCAAGGAAAACTGAATTTTTCCTAGACACGAAGTCCAAACGCCAGAGGACTCATTTCAAAGACCCCTACACCTCTGGTCCTGCTTTTCTGCTCTCCTCCTATGAGACTGGGAGCCCTGCACTCTAGCTCAGAAGGAAACTTCAAGGAGAACCTGGTTCTCCATTTTTACCAAAGAGGAAACTGAGGCCTCGAGAGGTTTCAGCTACTGACAATGTACTGATTGGCCCCTGAAGTCACTCGGGGAACAAGTCTCTCCCTCCCTGGGGCTTCAGGGTACCATGCATCCCGTGGGGGCACCCTACATTACGGTTTAAATTGTGGGTTCATGTGAGACCCCCATGAAGACAACCTCTTTTTTTTTACTAGTCTCAGCGTATCCAATGCCTCTTGCCGAGCCAGCGCTCAGTAAATATGAATGAATCAATCAGTGTATCAATGAATGAATGAAGTGGCTACACCACTTGCCAGCAAGGGAGCCATCTCGAGAACAGGGAAAGTGACAGTTCTAGGTGACAAGTGGATGTGAGAGCTAATGAGACGGTATATGTAAGTTATCTGGCTCTGGACCTAGTACATCATTATTATTCAATATTGGATCTCATCATAAGACACAATGAAACTTGGCACTATGAATGTTTGAAAACAGGAATTGAAGCCCAGCTGTGTGGCTCAGTGGTTGAGCGTCGACCCACGCACCAAGAGGTCGCCAGTTCGAATCCCGGTCTGGGCCCATGCCCAGGTTGTGGGCCAGTCCCCAGTGGGGAGCATGCAGGAGGCGGCCAATCAGTGTTCTCTCTCATTGATGTTTCCATCTCTTTCTCCCTTTCCCTTCCTCTCTCTCTAAAAATCAATGAAGAAAAAAAAATTTTTTTAAAGAAAATAGGAATTGAGGAAGCTGGGAATAAGCAGCGGTGTTGCATTACATTAGAATAAGACCTAAAACCTGTACAGTGGCCTCCAAGACCCTGCTAGATAGGCCCTGCCCATGCCACCTTCACCCCCCCACCCCCCACCCCCGTGCTTCAGCCATACCGGTCTTTCTGTCTCTCCCATCATTGCCACGCCCCAGCCTTTGCTTCCTGCTTGCAAAATGCTTCACTTGCCTGGCTCCTGTGATTCCTCGTTCTCAGAACTGCCTCTTCGGAGAAGCCTCCCTGACCACCTTTACGATCTCGAGTGGCTTCAGCCTGCCATCACTTCTACAGCATCACCTACTTCTTCGCCCTCAAAGCAGTTACAAGAATGCTTAGTTGTTTGCCCATTTTTTGTCTGTCTGCCCCATTTGTCTGCCTTTCCCATTTCAGCAGGGAAAGAAGACTACCCGTCTTGTTCACGGCTGTAGCCCCAGGGCCTAGAACAGGACCTGCCGTACTAACAGAAGGTGCTCTGTTCGTGTTGACTGAACCAGTGAAGACTTGGGGCTTTCCCTACCTGGGTGTCTGATTCCTGGGCTTTAAAACAAACAGTCTGGCCTGGCTGGTGTGGCTCAGTTGTTGAGCGTTGACCCGTGCACCAAGAGGTCGCCAGTTCGATTCCTGGTAGGACACATGCCCGGGTTGTGGGCCAAATCCCCAGTGGGGGGCATGCAGGAGGCGGCCAGTCGATGTTCTAGCTCATCAATGTTTCTCTCTCTCCCTCTCCCTTCCTCTCTCACTAAAATCAATAAAAGGGAAAAAAATTAAAATAAAATAAACAGTCTGAGCTAAATGGCTTCTAAGGCCCTTTCTGCCTCTGATAATCTGAGGTTCTGTCACACGGTCTAGAACACTTTACATGCTGAACATGTAAGGATGACAACGATTGTGCAAATGCCAGCCAACTGGTAGCTGTGTATTTGTGAGGGGAGTTCCAGGGCCAGGAGCTTAGAGGGAAAGAGGGCTCTGGTGGATTTAGTAGCATCTGCCTCCGAGACAGGTGAGGACCAGACATTGCTTTCCCTGGTGGAGGTGAAGTGAATATTGCAAGACTGAACTGACCTCATGAAATGAATCTGAGCATGCCCCCAGAAACCAGGGTTCAGGGATTCCTCCGTGTCCTTGGAGAATGACGTGGAAAACACTCTGTAGCTAATACGTCTTTAGAGATTTTGTTCAGTCTGCCAGCGCTAATTCAAGTACAGCATGACAGGCTTCTCTTAATTCCTTTTACCCTTCACCTGGTTTGAGACCGCTTCGTTGACAACAATGCCCTTGCCAGTGTACTTAATCCCACTCCACCTGGAAGAAATCCAACGATGCGCAGCATCTCACTCCAAATTTCTGAATTGTGGACCAGATTCTGCACACTCATTATTTGCAAAACTCTCTGAATTGGCTCTGTGAAATACCTTTGTATTCTCAGAACAGCATGAACGTGTATGTCTGGGCTGGCATGTGTCCCAAGCAACGCTAACAGTTGTTAAACCCTACAGTGTTACCAGGAAACAAAGGTGGATTTGGATTTAAGGTACTAATGAAGGATCTGTCTTCTCTTTCTGACCACACAGACCGCTCTGCCCCGTACTGGTCTCCTAGGCTGCTTTAGGGGTGGGGTAGCGGGGTGTGCTCTTCTGTATTCTAACCGCCTTGAGCCATCCACTACGTCCTGTATTACTACTATTGATTCACCAATCAACTTGCCTGAAATTTAGTCTCCCCTGCATCCCCAGTGTTTAGCATAAGGCCTCCTTAAGATATGTGGAATGGGCCCAGCCGTTTGGCTCAGTGGGTTGAGTGTCGTCCCATGGACTGAGAGGTCCTGGTTCCATTCCCGGTCAGAGCACCTGCCCAAGTTTCGGGCTCAGTCCCCAGTGGGGGGCATGCAGGAGGTGGCCAATCAATGTTCTCTCTCTTTGATGTTTCTGTCTCTTTCTCCCACTCCCTTCCTCTCTCTCTAAACTCAATAAAGAAAAAAAAAAAGAGCCCTGGCCGGTTTGGCTCAGCGGTTAGAGCATCGGCCTGCGGTCCGGAGAGACCCGGGTTCGGTTCCCGCTAAGGGCATGTACCTTGGTTGCAGTTTGTCCCCGGCCCTGGTTGGTTGTGCGGGTGACGACCACTCGATGTGTCCCTTTCACATCGATGTTTCTCTCTCTCTCTGTTCCTCTCTCTCCCTCCCACTCTATCTGAACAAAGAATGGAAAAATGTCCTCTAGTGAGGATGATTTAAAAAAAAAAAAAAGATTTGTAGAATGGGGGTATCCATTGGACTGGCTGTGTGGTGTTAGAACTGGATTGTTAAAAAAGCTAAAAGTACTACATTCTTTTATTCAGTGACCTAGACCCAGCTCTAACCTTACCAAAGGTTTTTCCAAAAGGCAGCAGAACAGAGGGCAGGTTTTAGAGTCACACACTCACACACACACGTAATAAGTCAAGAAAACAGAGTTTCGGTTTTCCCTTCTGTAAGATAGGGCACTAATGGTCCGCCTCTCGCCTCTTGTAGGTTACCCGGAGGGACAATGCCTGCTAGCAATTGTGATTATTATACTAATGAAGGTCTTTTCCTCATTCAAGTTTCTGTTTGGGGCTTAACTGTCCTCACCACAAGAGAGCCTTCCCTAAACCCCCTTCCCCAGGCAAAATCAACCCCTCTTGCCCCCATCCCAGGGTTCCCATGTGTTTTCTCGTTATTCTCTTGTCAACAGAGCCTAGCAAGCCCCTCCCCCCACCCCTACCATGGGCACCTGGGGCTCTGGAGTGTTATATTATCCTTGCTCTTCATCTGCCCACCCACGCTGGTCTCTCTGCCTTCTTTCAGGATGAACATTTCTGTGACTTCGTGGACACCCTCACAGAGTATCAGACTAAGAACATCTTGGCTTCCCCCATAATGAATGGGAAGGACGTGGTGGCCATAATCATGGCTGTTAATAAAGTGGATGGACCCCACTTCACCAAGAGAGATGAAGAGGTAAGAACTGCTGGGGTGGCTGTGCCAGCCCATTCTCCCCGCTCACGAAGGCTTCTGACCCTTGCTCTTCGGCTCGGCCTCGGTTCCCCCATCCGTAAGACAAAGCAGTTAGTCCAGTGCTCTCTGAGAGAGGCAGGACAGGATAATGGTTAAGACTTTGGGCTTTGGAGCCAGGAATGCAGGGATGATTGTTCTGGCTCTGCTAATATCTAGCTGTTTGAATTGGGCAAGTTACTTAATTTGTCTGAAACTCTGTGTTTTGGTTGTTCTTATTTTTTGTAAGAAAAAAACGACGTGAGGCTCCCCCTACCTGGGTGTCTGATTTCTGGGCTTTAACACAGTTTTAAAATGGGGATCAAAAGGATTAGTAATTTTTTAAGGGGTAAAGGTAAAAGCTTGCAAAAAGCGGAAACTGAAAAATTGTGTTGCTTGCATGACCTTTGCTCAACCTTCTGTTGAATATGGACTATCTGGATTATCTGTAAGGCAATAGATCACCCAGCAGATGCAGGACGAGATACCAGACCAGTCCAACCGCAAAGTGGACAGTGGGCCAGGCAGAGTACCTCAGCAGGAACTGCCGGAAGCTAGAAGTAGAGTATATAACCTACACCCCAACTGTTATTCAAGCTGAACCCTTTTCGGCTCAGCCTGCCTGCACCCAGGCACATGCAATAAAGCCATTTTGCTCTACATTGGCCTTCTGTTGTGGATGTGATCTCCCGCCGGCTCAGACCTTTTAGGGATTATTTTACAGTCTTCAGTTCTTGGGGGTACTTGCCGTGATCAGTTAAGATAACATAAAAATGAGTTATCCCAGGAACTACAAACTCAATAAACAGTATCTGTTTTTCATGAATACATTCCTATCAACATTGCCATTCTCCATTCTGTGAGTTTTATACTCTTATAATGCAACATGCTATGAGGCAGCATTCCACGGCCCATCCGCTCAAATTGCCTCTGATGAAGCTTTTATTTTATTTTATTTTTTATCCTCACCCGAGGACACTTTCCCACTTTTTTGTTCAGGCAGAATGGGAGGGAGAGAGAGGAACAGAGAGAGAGAGAAAAACATCGATGCGAAAGGAACACATCGAGTGGCTGCCACCCGCACGACCGACCAGGGCCGGGGACAAATTGCAACCGAGGTACGCGCCCCCAGCGGGAACCGAACCCAGGTCTCTCAGGACCGCAGGCCGATGCTCCAACCGCTGAGCCAAACCGGCCAGGGCTGATGAAGCTTTTAAAATATTCAGGCATTTGCTAACGAGGGAAGTGGCCAGAGGAGGGATTTCTCCTTCTCATCTATTTCCCCCGCATGCTCTTTGATTTTCAGATTCTTCTCAAGTACCTCAATTTTGCAAATCTGATTATGAAGGTGTTCCACCTGAGTTACCTGCACAACTGTGAGACTCGGCGTGGCCAGGTAAGGGGTTTGACTCAAGGGAATGGACGGGACACGTTTTCTTCTTTTTTTACTGAAGTATTGCTGTGATCAGGCTGGAAAGGCAGGTGGTAATGAACGTGCTTGAGAACCATCACGCACTCTGCCCAACACTCCTGGTGTTATGAGGTAGTGGATGTTTATAAAGCTCCATTCCAGAATGATTATATGCACACGTTTTCACGTCAGACTGCTTGGATTTGAATCCCTCCTAAGCCACTTATGAGCTCTGAGACCCTGAGCAAATCATTCATTCCCTCCAAGCTTCAGTCCACCCTCAAAAGATGTTTGCATAGTAAATGAGACGATGTATGTCGGGCCCTTGTGCTCAGTTAGTGTTTGTTATTCTTATTCAGTTTGACAACCTATGAGACAGAAGAAGTGGAAAGAGTTGTTAGCTGGCCAGGTATTTCACCTCCCTGAACCTCAGTTTCTCTGTCTATAACATGAAGAGAACTGTCTTGTCTCTGTCCCAGCGTTACCGTGAGGGTTAAATGAGATCAGCTCTGGAGAACGTGGCAGACTTGCTGTTATTCTCTCGTTCAGAGAGCTACTGCTCTGGGCCTCGAACACTTGGGCTATGTTTTGGTGTTTCTTCAGATACTGCTGTGGTCTGGGAGCAAAGTCTTTGAAGAGCTTACGGACATCGAAAGACAGTTCCACAAAGCGCTGTACACAGTCCGAGCCTTCCTCAACTGCGACAGATACTCTGTGGGGCTCCTGGACATGACCAAGCAGAAGGTGAGAGAGGAGCAGACCTTTCCAAGAACAGGTGGAATACACACCAAGGGAGCTGACTTGTGTCGCTCACTCAGCTGCACGGGGAACAGGCTGGGAGGAGGTGGATAGCTGGAGAAAGGTTTTCATGGTTTTATGCTGAAGAGAGGAGCACCGACATTTACAGGGGAAAAGTCGATCTAGGGCCTGGGTGAGTAAAAACAACCTGTCAGCTAGAAAAGAGTGAGGAGAAGGCTTGATGAGTTGCTGTAGGTGAGTGACAAAGAAGGATGTAGGGTGAAAGTCCAGAAAGAAGAAAGTTGTTAAACTTCAGGAATTCTCAGAAAATGCACTCAAAGCTGGGCAAAAGCCTTTCCTGTGGTTTGGAGAGCCCAGGGCTGCCCCAGGCAATGGAAGGTCTGGTTCCTCGGGATGCTCAGGGGCCAGCTGCGCCCCACATACATTGGCCAAGGAAAAGGAGCCTGATAAGGCCCCTCGCACTGTTTTTCAGCTACATTTTTCCAAACTAACTCGCACATTGCTCTTTCTCGGTCTCTGCCTCCTGAGCCTAATCATTTTCTGCCTTGGAACAGACTTCCAACGTTATTTAGATTTGTGATTTCCTATCCCAAAGGTCCAAGGTACAAGATTCCTGTTCGTTTCATTTTTATGCCTTGTCACACTGAGCATGGTGCACAGAGCAACGGAGACTCTCCAAATAGGTGGCTGAATGGATAAATGAATCTGGGGTTGTAGCAATAAACCCCTTGATAATCCTTCAGTAAATAGCATATGAATGGGGTTCATGAAAAAGAATGGTTCTTTTTTAAATTAAAAGAATCTCTGAGTAGTTGAATTCAGAAGGTACCCAATTTGCACCTGAAGGGATCTGCCCCCAGGTGCAGGCTGCTCTATGCTGAGCGGTCTGCTCTGTTCCTTTTCAACTCCCTCTGCAAAGGGAAAGTCACATTTCAGCAGGAATATTCTAAATTAGTCATTCCCCAAACAAGGAACAACCTAGCAATTAGAGGTGGGTTGGGCTGCCAAAGATCACTCTAAGAACCTACCCTCCAGGTAGCTAAGCTGTTATCTGAGCTATTGACATTATGAAAGAAGTCAATAAACCCACGGAATTTTACACGTTAACTGGGTGAATTGTATGGTATATGAATTATATATCAGCCAAGCTGTTTAAAAATAATAGAAAGCAGCCCTGGCCAGCGTTGCTCGGTGGTTAGAGCATCATTCCACACACTGAAGGGTCGCGAGTTCGATTCCTAGTCAAGGGCATGTACCTGGGTTGCAGGTTCGATCCCCAGCCCCAGTTGGGTGCATTTGGGAGGCAACTAATCTATGTGTCTCTCTCACATGGATGTCTCTCTGTCTCTCTCCCCTCCCTCCCTTCCACTCTCTCAAAAATCAATGAAAAAAAAATATCCTCTGGTGAGGATTAACAAAAAATATATATACACAAGAGAGAGAAAGAAAGAGAGAGAGGAAGGAAGGCATAAACATGCCCCACTTTTCACCAACCCCTTGCTGACAACTTCTGCTTCTTCAGAGCCACTCAGTGTTTGACATCGACAGCGTCAGCCCAGAGTACTTGTCCTTCTGGGCTCCTCTGACCTCTGTGTGCTCCTTCCAGTACTGTTCTGGTTCTCAGCCCATCCACCTTACTCCAGTCACTCGAGTGCTTGATGGCTTCTTCCATGAGACTGGAAGTTGCTGCAGGGCACAGTCTCCTCTCTGTACCTGGCAGCAAGCCCGTCGTATGGCTCAGGCAGAGCCCGAGTGCGTGTTCCACCCAGCACTGAGTTTCGTCCTGTCGTCAGTAGTCAAGAGAAATCGGGGAAAGATGGAAGGCCACCAGGCTGCGGAAGAGACTACTTTTGTTGTCGATGAAGTGAGCAACGTTGTGAAAGAGGCTCTAGAAAGTGCCATCGGTGGCAACGCCTATCAGCACAGCAAAGTCAGTCAGTGGAGCACAAATGTAGTGGAACAGACTTGAAGCCAACTCACCAAGCTGGGAAAACCATTTAAATCCATTGTGACCTGTGTGACGTTGCAGAAGAACGGAGCAGGACTTCACCCGGCGAGTTCTTGTATCTGGGACAGCTCTGCCGACGGGAGCTGCACCGTGCGGTGGGAGAACAAGGCCGTGTACCGCACCGTCGGGCCTTCGGGCTGTCCATCTGACCTCCTCGCTGCCAGGCCCTTCCTTCCGTCTCAGCATTTCTCTTCCATCTTCCAACCACCAGCCGTGAGCTCCGTGAACACCTTTCCCACTCTGTTTTTTTGTGGCACTCTGAAACTGTAGAGAAAAAACCCCAACGGCCGCACCCTCTATGATCAGCACCCCCCGTCGGGACTCGTTCACTCGGGCCGTCAGAGGCCTGCTCGGCCACTTGTCCTTCCTCTGAGTGTCCGCTCAAAGGTGCTCAGAACTCCGATCTGCTCCTGTGAACCTTTCTCTACTCTAACACAGCTCAAACACACTAACTGTCCATACTTTATACTTTTGTTAGAATAAATTATTCCAATTTCAAAAAAAAAAACCAAGAGAACTCGAACTCCCTTTTCATGTCTCTGGATGATACTAGAATAGGCAAAATCGTTCAAACAACAGAGAGAGGCCAAGAGCAGAAGGGCTTGGCTTCCTACCCATCATCACCCAGCTCGAATCTATCACTGTCCCGAAAAATTAACAAATGAACGGAGAGAGCACCGGAGGACGGAGGCCTCTCTGCCAGGCCCAGGCTTGACCCCACGCCAGCCGCGCAGCCCCGCGTGCCGTGGGAACGCAGCGGAGGGGCAGCAGGAAGAGCCTGTGGCAGTGCCCAGGCTGGTGCCTTCTCAGTCTGAGTGACGGTGCAAGGCCTTTGCTGGCCCGTTTCTCTCCTCTCGGCCCGTGTTCTTGCCCGGTGTCTTAGACATCATCTCTCTTTCTGAATCCCGGATACTAATCTATCTACCCATATTTGGCACCATTGTTTTTTCTTCTTCTTTGGAAAAATATATATTTTTTTCCTGATTACAAAAGCAATGCATTTGACTATGGAAGAACTGCTAAATAAATTATTGTCTCGTTCCAATCATCCAGAGGAAACCAGTTATTACTGCTTTGTTGTGAATTCTCTGAGAGCATTTTCTATATATAGTTAAATATTTGGGTTACATGATCTATATTTTTGTTACAAGAGCATCATTGTTACTATAGGTACTATAATTGGTTTAATAAGTCCCCTCTTCTTGGCCACTTAGGTTGTTTCCAACTTGTCGCTATTATAAGTGATAGTGCAAGGGACATTGTTTTAGCTAAACCTTTCATTGTGTATTTTCAAGACATGTCATTATTGTTTTCTTCTTTCCTAGGAATTTTTTGATGTGTGGCCAGTCTTGATGGGTGAGGCTCCACCCTACACTGGTCCCAAGACTCCAGATGGAAGGGTAGGTTTCTCTCCGGCCTGTTCAACATGATAAAATGTTTAATGACATGCAAATGTAAAGAACTATAAAAACAGCTGACTTTTTTTTTTTTTATCACTTGAGTATTTACCTTCTCTGGGTTGGGTTGTCTCCCTTGAAGTTATAATTTCTCACTGTTGCCAAGTCCTATCATTTGCAAGATTTGGGAGTTTCACAGTAACATAGAAGTGTTGACCAAGAAGGAATCGACATTCTCATTCCTCAAAAGAAGACACAGCCCCAGAAAGGTCAACTGGCTCAAGAATCCACCCAGCAGCAGTTCAGTATTGTAGACAATTAGAGTTGGACATATCCTTAATATCTAACTGAGAGTATATAAATTGGTAGCCAGAGGCCAATTCCAGAGAATAAGTAAACTCGTTTGGCTGCATACATTTAAAAATATTTTTACTTAAAAAAATGAAATTGGTAGCTTAGTACTTAAAAATTAAGACATTTCCCATAAATATCTGTATTCTCAATTTCTTTTGAAGAGGTAGAAGATCAGTCAAAACCGGACCCACAACCCCGCAGGGTACATTTGACTGGAGCCGAGCACAGCTACCTCTTTGGAATGTGGTCCGAGCTCTCTGGTCTGCCTCTGTTCCCTCCTGTGAACACCTGGCCCCCTGCTCACATTTTTGTTTCTGCCAGGCCTCCAGGCATTTGAATTGGTGATTGCTGTTTCCATACTATTGCCTTTTTCCAGATGAGGCACATACGCTTTAGAGAAGCCAAAGTGGTATGTGTGGGAACGTGGAAATGATGCAGGGTAAATAGACCGGGCACTCCAATGGCCTATAAAACCTGTGCAATGACGGAATGACCTTAGCTGAGGCCAACAGGGTAAGTAAGCAGCAGGGTCATACTCTGAGTTGAGCTGTAATCCAGTGCTCTTCCCACAAGCCCTTTTAGCCTGTCAGAAACGGTATGTCAATTTCTTCTGGGAGGCTTGATCCCACCCAGCCAACCCTAACTCTACCTAAAATAAAGATGTGGGGTGTATGTGTGTGTGTGCACACATGTGTGCATGTGTATGATAGACTTTATTTAGTTTTATATTTTTTTTGTCTTTATTGATTTTAGAGAGAGAAGAAGGGAGAGGGAGAGAGAGATAGAAACATTGATGAGAGAGAACATCGATTGGCCGCCTCCTGCATGCCCCCCACTGGGGATCAGGCCCACAACCTGGGCACAGGCCCTAACTAGGAATGGAACCAGCGACCTCTTGGTTCTTGGGTTGATGCTCAACCACTGAGCAACACTGGCCGGGTGACTTTATTTAGTTTTCATTCAAACTCTGGGAATTCAAAATGAACACCTTTACCTGTCAGCTTTATTTACACACCAGAAGAGATTTCAACTTTGGAATCTACATGGTCACCTGTGCTTTATCCAAAATAACCTTTATGCCCTGGCCGGTTTAGCTCAGCGGTTAGAGCGTCGGCCTGTGGACCAGAGAGTCCCGGGTTTGGTTCCCGCTAAGGGCACGTACCTCGATTGCAGTTTGTCCCCCGCCCCGTTGGGGTCGTGTGGGTGGCAGCCACTCAATGTGTCTCTCTCACGTTGATGTTTCTCTCTTTCTCTCTTCCTCCCTCTCTCCCTCCCATTCTATCTGAAGATAAATGCAAAAATGTCCTCAGGTGAGGATTAAAAAATTAAATAAATAAATAACCTTTCTAACCTGCTGTTGCCCAGCTTCAAACTGCTCTTTTACCCATGCCAGTTCACAGTTTCATTTGGGAAGACCGAGTCCTCAACCACTGCATCCCGTGCCACTGTCAACACGACTCGGGTACACTCTTTCTGTTTAAGTACAGCCTTTCTTGTTGGCACAGCTGACGTTGCGAGTTTTTCCTCCAGAACATGAGCTGGAATTGTATCCTCTGGAAATTTAGAAGAGGAGGAGCCGGAATAGAGATCACGAGAGCTTTCAGACGCCGCCAGCTTCAACTGTCTTCCGTTTCCTTGGCGGCTTTGCTAGTCAGCTCTCTGAACTAAGCCCCGAGGTCAGAGGTCATCTTGAACTCCAGGATGGCCAGAGAAATGCCGGGCTCTAACTTACCTGGCTCTTTACCCTCGGGCACCCCGGTCTTTAAAATTGAACTGAACAGTGTGTTTTCTTACGGAGTGCCAGCCCAGGAAGAGCTGCCCATCATTTGACCAATTCAAGAAGTTTTGGTGTGCCTGAAGGAACTAGTACACTGATGGTTCAGATTTTTCTTTCCCTTTCTCCATCTCAGGTAGCAAAGTCTCAGTCAGTACTTGAAAGAGTATGAGTCATTACATTGAGATAGAAAAGGCCAGAAGGTACCCTGGTCAGTGTGGTTAGAGCATCGGCCCGCGCACCCAAGGGTCTCGGGTTGGATTTCCAGTCAAGGGCATGTACCTGGGTTACAGGTTTGATCCTCAGTTGGGGTGCATGCAGGAGACAACCAATCGATGTGTCTCTCTCAGAAACTTTGATGTTTCTCTCTCTCTCTTATTCTCCCTCCCTCCCTTCTATTCTCTCTAAAAAATCAAAAAGAAAAAAAAGAAAGGACTTTGGATTTAGTTGGTTGCTAACTTGTAAAGTGAGCTTGACCGAATAATTCCTTGGGCCTTCCATTTTCCCATCTGAGGGAGCTGTCACTGAACTCATCCCCAAAGTCAGTTCCAGGCCTTGGACACCGCTGGTGAGGACAGCACACATAGGCCCCAGCTAGGGCCCGGGCACCGTATGACACACAGTAGGCATTTCAAGCATCACGGCTACTTGGGTTGAGTCTCACTATCTGCCGGCACTTTACCTGGATTATGTCACTTACTCTTCTCAACGAGTTTACGAAGGAGGTACCTCACTTTCCCCGCTTGGCAGTGGAGGAGATGGAGGTCCGGAGGGGTCCAGTGTTTTTCACAAGTTCAAACCCAGGATGCTTTACTTTCTGGGAACTGACATTACAATCATGCTGCTTAACATTTTCTGTCTTCTAACATCACTCCCTTCATCTGCCACATCCACAGTAAGAATAGAGTTTTTGTCTGAATTTGGACCAATGAACCTCCCCAAATCTTGGGCCTAAAGCTCCCAATGGCAGCTACCCCTGGCTTCATCATCTCTTTTTAAAAGTAAAACGTTGTATGTGTGTGCATTTCAATGATTAAAAAGTTCTGCAAGTTGATTAGGCCTTATGGAAAAAACAAAACATAAAAAGCACTTGTTTTAAAACTAGTACATTTCCACGCACGATGATTTGGCTATGGCTATATTTTTGGCTCCTTCAAAGACCCCTGTGTTATAGCCTTAGCTGCTCAGGTGGGAGGTAACAAAGGTGCTCATTGATGGCTCCGTTTTAACTTTCCAAAGGCTGGCGAGTTCCTGCATGAATATGGCCCTGAAGGCAACTTGGCTGAGCTAGAGTGTATGGAAAAAGCCCTATTTACCTAGAGCACACTGATCGTTTTGTTGCTTGCTGTGAAAGCAAATTAATTCTCCTGTAGGTTTAAAAAAAAACAACACGTCCATTTCTAACCTTTCTAAAGGAGTCTCGTGAACACCCTGGATAGGACAGCCTGCCTGGGAGTGCAGTGCGCAGCCCAGGCCCAGAGACAGATGGCCCTACAGGGAAGACCTTCAGAAGGTCAAGAAGGTCTCATGAAAGTCAGCCTCCTCCTCCTCCCAGGTGGAAACTTTGCTCGACCAAAGTCCCAGCAGCTAATGCCGCCACCTTTGCTTTTTAGAACTGCCTACAGGGTACAACTTCACTTTGTAAAAATGTCCTTGGCACAATTTGTTTATATTCACCGAATAAGGAATGCATGAGCAGTGGAAAACTCACACCATACAAAAGGGAGCACAGCAGAAATCCAGCCTCCTAAGGCAGACACCGGCTGCAGTCGGTCTTTTCAGGAACATCTATGGATATCCAGATATTCCTTGAGATACATACCTATATATAGTATTCCACCTTTACCACCCTCTACACATGTGATGGTTCTGTCTTGTGCCTTACTTTTCCTACTTGACCCTATGTTGGCTCTTTTTCTATCAGCACACATATAGCGCCATCACTTGGAGACACGCAGGGTAGGCAGAGTAGGCGGGCATGTAATTTGTTTGGAGGGAATGGGGCAGGGGAAAAGTATTTTGTTTGTTCTCCTAGAGCCTCCCCCTCCCCCCTTTTCGAATTCATGCTGCCTCCTTCTGAGCCAGGATTGTCCAGTTGCTGATGTGTAATTAGTTATGTATCAGGGGGAAGAAATCTCCAAATGCTCATCCTCTCCCTTCTTCCCTCTTCCTGGATTATTTAAAGAGCCACATGTGAAAAGCCATTATTGAATAAGTGTAATAGAATCTCACACACAAAGTGATGGTCATTATGTTGTCTCCAGGCTTTTTAAAGCAATCTGACTGAGACCCCGAGGTGGGGCGAACAGTGCTTGTACCCACATTTGGGAGGGTATGCGTAGGATTCACTACCACATGTGGAAATGCCAGGTCAAAGAATGTGTGCTTTTTAGTCTTTGAGGGGTATTGCTAACTATCCAACCACAGTCTCAGAATCATAGCTGGGGAAAAGCTTTAGGGATTATCTAGTCCAGTTTCTAAAGCTCTCTGATTGTCCTAGAACCCTGGACTTCCACAATGGCCGCCTTGGCCAGGGGTTAATGGTGGCGGAGGAGGACAGGAAAGGGAATGAGAGAACAGGGTAGGCTCTCTGTCCCCAACTCTACTGCCATTAGGGCAGCTCCTCTTTCATCTGCTTGTTATGACTGGATCCCATGCTTTGTTTGGGGAAAGAATTCTGTTGCTTAACAGCAGCAACAAACATGCACATCACTGATTTTTGCAGCTGGGGAAACTGAGGCTCGGAGAGTACACAGTAAAACCAAGAGTAGAGCATGAGTCTTCACTCTAGAGTCATTCTTGGCTCCATTTCATCAAGCTGTGGGGTTCATCTGGGCTCCTACTGGAGAGAGCTCATGTCTACCCTGGGGCAGCTGACATCCTTGCAAGAACTCTAGCTTCTGCCTCCTGATTAGCCAGAGTGTGCCTCCCAGAAGGGTCCAGTCACTGTAGCTGCTGCCTGTGCTGGTCACTGAAAAGCAAAGCCTTCATGGGCCCAAAGAAGGTCATGATCGCCTTTCAACCAAATGGACCTTCAGACAACCTTGACTGGATCGGGAATTTTTCTTTGTGGTGGTTCTGAGTCAGGAGACCTGGACGGGGCCCAGGTTCCTACATGTGAATGTCTAGAGCAGTACTTCTCAAAATATCTGTTGTAAAGGGACTGTTTTCTTTGCAAATTTCTCATCCATTTTGGACGGAGACTCTTCAAAATGTGTTAAAATATATAACTAGAAAAATAAAAATTTCAAAAGACATGCAAAATGTAAGCCCCCCCATTTTTAAAATTAGTTTCTAGAGACCTACCTTAGTCAAACTGCTATGAAAGTTTCTAAATGCTGACTTACAATTCTGTTTTCATATCATCAAGGAATAGCAGCAAATAGTATCAGTCCAGGGCCCACGCGCTGAATGACCCTGTTCTAGGTGAGAGTGATGCAGAGAGTAAAACACTATTTTAAGCTATTAACCTTAAGTGACATAGCAGAATGCACACTGAGCGTAAAGGTCAAGGTTCTGGTCCTGGCTCACTGTAAATCAACCCTTTCCCCTCTCCGGCTCTCATTCTTCCCATTTCTGAATGCTTGCTAACTTGCCTGTCACACCTGGGAGTTCAAAGGATCTGATAAGGTAATAGAATTTTCCCGGGAGAATGAAGGGAAGGGAGTCGTGCCAGTACCCAGCTATACGTTAGGAAGTCATGTAATTGACTAGATCTATTCCAAGGGAAAGGGAGTTTTAATGGTGCGAGGAGGTGGGAGGGATGAAAGAGGTGGGAAGTGAGTTAAGAGGCACGAGGTGTGATGGGGAAGACCGGTCTGGCAGAGCTGACACAGCAGAGAGCAGATGGGTGGTAGGAATGAATGAGAAAGGGGGCCGTGACCATAGGGCTGAGCCCTGCATGGAGGCTGGCCAGGTTGACAATGATTCAAAATTGGAAAGGAGCCTCCTTTCAACCTCCCTCTCTGCCTAGGCTCCAGCAGAAGTCTCTGTCTTTCTCCATGGGCTCAACTTCCAGATCCCCTTGGAACACTTCCCAATCCTCTTTCCAGCCCCAGATCCCAGCCCCTGCTTGGCCACTGTGAGCTGGGTCTGCGGAGGAACACACTAAATCCCGAGAGTCAGCTGAGGTCAGTGAGGCCACCAGGACACACCCTTAGAGAGATAGGCTGATGCCTCTGGAAAACCACAGGGCACAGAGTGACAAACACGGCCTGTCTCATGGACACCCTCCTGCTGAAGTTCTGTCTCAGGCTCTGAAGGTACACATTTCTCTATTTCTTTTGCCTAGGAAATCAACTTCTACAAGGTCATCGACTACATTCTGCATGGCAAGGAAGACATCAAAGTAATCCCGTAAGTCACGTGACCATACCTAGCTTCCAGTGGACAGGGAATGCCACCTTATCACGTTCCCGAAGGAAGTGAGAGTCAGACTATTTGTAAACTTCCTGAATGGCTGCTATGGCATGCATACACCATCTACACTAATGGAGGGGGGAACTGAACAGTAAACGCTTTATCAAACCAAAAGAAGGCAAAATATAAGTTTAGAAAGGACAGCCCTGGCCGGTTTGGCTCAGCGGTTGGAGCGTTGGCCTGAGGTCCCGAGAGACCGGGTTCGGTTCCCGCTAAGGGCATGTACCTCGATTGCAGTTTGTCCCCGGTCCTGGTTGGGTCATACGGGTGGTGGGGTGTGCGGGTGGCAGCCACTCGATGTGTCCCTTTCACGTCGATGTTTCTCTGTTTTTCTCTCTCTCCCTCCCACTCTATCTGAACAACAACAAAAAAGTTTAGAAAGGACATAAAGCAGGTGCAAAGATACAAAGTGAACATTAAGATGATATTTCCATCTAAATATATCACTAATTACTTTAAATCAACTGAATGTTCCAGTTAAATGATAAAGGTTGCCATGTTGGATAAGAAGGAGATCTCTCCCATTTCATTGATTCTGAGATGTGCAGTTTTCTACTCTTTGACATTTCTGAAATAGAAGCTATGACATTGTCCAATTGCTGCCACTCAGACAGTAGTCAGATGTAGTCGCTATTGGCTGCCCAGGCAAGAACTTGGTCATAACTATTCATATTGCTGTCACTTCATTTGAGTTATATGCATTGTCGGTTGTATCCATATTGAATTTAATTGTCATATAAAGTTACTTAGAGAGATTATACTATGATGCAGCATTGAAACCAAAAGTTGCTTTGAATGGCACAAAAAGACAGGGAAAAGGTATAAACTATGATAAAAATCTATATCTAAATTCTAAAAGAGCAGTGTTGATATTAATAAAGTAATAATTATAAGTTCAAAAAGCATTGCATTACAGATTAATTGGAAGTATTTTATCTTTCTTTGTTGCATATAAAAATAGTTTTTCAAAGAAATGATAACTTCTTAGAAATGAAGAAATACTCTATGTCCTTTTTACAAGAGACAGATCTAAAAGATAAGAATACAGAGATGTTGACAGTAAAAGAATAAAAATAAATATACCATGAAATAACCAATCAAAAGAAATCTGATGTAACTATATTAATATTAGATAAAAATAGATATTATGTCAAAGGGCATTAGTAGAGATAAAAATAGTTCTTAAAGATAAAGGGGTCAATTTGCCATAATATTACAGGGAGACAGTAAAATTCTATATTTGTATACACTTAATAAGATGGCCTCAAAAAAAAAAAAGCAAAAGCTGACAGAAATAAAAGAAGATATAGACATGTTTGCTGATTGATAGGAGGAACAGGCTAAAAAAAGCAAACATAGAATATAAAATATTTTAATAACACAATAAACAAACAATAACAAAAAGCTAATTTAAAAAATCCTCATATGCGGTTCAGCTGGTGTGGCTCAGTGGTTGAGCATCGATCCATGCACCAAGAGTTCGCCAGTTCAATTCCTGGTCAGGACACATGTCCAGGTTGTGGGCCAAATCTCCAGTGTGGGGCATGCAGGAGGTGGCCAATCGATGTTCTTTCTCATTGATGTTTCTATCTCTCTCTCCCTCTCCCTTCCTCTCCCTCTAAAATCAATAAAGAAAAAAAATTAAAAATAAAAATTCTCATATGCAACTAGAAAACTAGGAAGTATTCTTTTGAAAAAAAAGAAATGCACTCCAAAATAACCCATGGGTAAAAGAATAAATCAATAAAAATTAAGATATATTCTGAAATACGAAATAATGAAGATAGCACATTATGTGATGTGATGAAGTGAAACTGTGCTTAAAGTGAAATTTACAGCCTCAAATATACATATTCGAGAAGAGTTAAAGCTGAGAAATAATGAACTATATACCGCCTATATCAGTCATGGAAAATAGGTGTCACATTCAAATTAGGATAATTCAAGGAGGGATTATTTACAAAGGCACAAATTAAAGAGGTGTGGTGGAGTGAAGGAAACCCCAAGAGAATGTGCTAGTTGTGGTGGTGTTGTAACCACTGCTGGGTCCAAAAGGATGTTTCTAGAACCTGGAAGGAGAAAGAGTCATGTAGAGCAGGCCACCTTGAGAGAAGCCTTGCCCTTCAGTCAAGGAGCATAGTGAGCAAAAGCAACCTTGCCAGGGGCACCCAGGAAACTAAATAACCTGACCTTACGGTTCTACCTCCCTCCAGTCTTTGGCCAGCTCTCCCCATCGGGCCAAACTCAACCAGAAAACTAGAAGGCCAGGAACCCTGTTGATGTAGTTCATAGAGATTGGCCTCCTGGGACAGGGAGGAGCAGGTTGGCAAATAGATATAGAGGGACAAACAGAAGCTATTCATCATATCAACTCAAGAAATTAACAAAAAACAAGCAGAAAAATAAATCCAAAGAAAATAATAAAGATAAGCCCAGAAAATGATGAAATAGAAAAAGGTAAATAAGGAACAAATGCCCAAAGTTGTTTCCTTGAACAGATTAATCAAATAGACACATTTCTGGCAAGATCAAACAAGAAAAAAAGAAAATCAAATGAGCTATATCAGGAATGATAACTACAATGACACAGACATTATAAAGATAATAAGGGGATATTATGCCAAAATATTTTAAATCTAGATGAAATAGTAAAATTTCGAGAAAAATAAAACCTACTAAATACAAATAAAGAAGAAATAGAAAACCATAATAGTCTTATAGAAATAAAATAAATAAAAAATAAGTAAAAATCTTCCCCAAAGATACTACAGGCCCAGAGGCCTTCAGGGGTGAGTTCTACTAAATACTTAAGGAAAAAAAAAAAATAAAACAATTCTTATATAAATTATCCAGAAGAATAGAAAGAAGTGACTACCATAAACTTGATACCCAAATCCAACAAGGGCTGTATGAAAAAGGAAAATGCAGACCACACTCAGTTGTGAGAGTAGATGAAAATATCCTAAAATAAAATAAAATTTTAGAAAATAATGACTAAAAAGGACTATATAACGCTGGCCCCGTTGGGTTTATTCCAGGAATGCAAGGTTGGTTTAACATATTAAAACATCAATCAATATAATTTGCCACATTAAGAGAAACATGACATAATTATCCTCATAGAAGAGAACTTTCTTAATCTTCCAAAAAGAAATTTTTTTAATGTCTGAAAATATCAAGTATTGACAGAGACATGGAGCAAAAAAAACTCTAATATATCACTGATGGGAGTGTAAATTGGTACAACCACTTTAGAAAATAGTTTGGCTTTACCTGGTAAAGTTGAAGATATGCATATCTCATGACCCAGCATTTTTACTCCTAGGTATGTACCATGTAGAATTGACAGCAGATATACATCAGATGTCATAGCATCACTGTTTATATGAGCCCCAAACTGAGGGGGAATGCCCACCAACAGTTGAATGGATAAATTGTGCTACAGTCATACAAGGGACAACTCTAAGTGAATAAAAAAAATCAATTACAGCAACATGAAAAAGGAGCCTGATGAAACAATATAGATTGTATGATTCCATCCAAATGAGGTTGAAAAACAGGCAAAATTAAACTAGAGTGTACTGGAAAGCATACTTAGCTGGTAAAACTACAGAAAGCAAGAATATCACTTATAATGTCAGAACTATGGTTCTCTTTGGGGTCAGGGAGAAGGCTGCCATTGGAGGGACAGATCAGGGGCTTGCAAGGTGCAGACAAGATTGTTCTTGACGTGGGAGTAGTTTCATGGATGTTCACTTTTAAATGACTGATGAACATGTTAATGCATTTTCCCACTTGTATACTTTTCCTCATAAGTAAAAGATAATAATGCCAAAAATTGTAATATTGTTGTAAGGGATAAATATACACGTAAAGCACCTAGCTTAGTACCTCGTAGGAGCTTACCATGGATGAGTTTTCTCACTCTCTCTATAGAATTAAGTTAACTTTCTCTATATAAATATTAATGGAGGGAAATGATGGTACCTGTTTTTGCTCAGCAGCCAATAACAATCTGTTGAACAAATGTTGTCCCTTTTGTTGGATAGTCAAACTCAGTGCACAATCAACAAAATGTAGTTATCACTCTGGCTTCATTGTCTAAATGTGGACATTAAGATGCTTAATCAAGATTTGGAACTCATTCAGGTATAGTGAGATAAGAAGGTGCTGGGAGCCACCAGAGTGTGGAGGGAGGGTAATAACCCAGACTGAAGTTTTTAGTCCAACTGTCCCTACAGGAAAAGTTACCATCTGTCTTTGGCCTTTATAGGAATCCACCTCCTGACCACTGGGCTTTAGCAAGCGGTCTCCCCACTTATGTTGCCCAAAATGGCCTGGTAAGTAATACAACTTTGAAGGGGGAAAGTTTTAAATCGGGTGGAAGAGTGAAAAGATTTCACATCAAGAGAAGTGTGGATGTCTGAAAGCTGGATTCTCTCATTTCTCAATTCACTTGTGAGTTAGTCCAAGGAGATGAATAGAAAATTAACATTTGAGAAAATATAAAAAACACAGAAATAATCTTTAGATGAAAACGTACATAGTCTAAGAGACAAATAAAGATACTATGCATATGTCAGAGACAAAGCCATGACCGTCTGGTCTTCCAGGCTCACCATGGACTAAATCCCAACCTCTCATACCAGAGACTTAGCTGCCATGCCCAACCCTTCATGGCTGCCACATTTGCAGCCAATACCATGGACAGCAGAGCTCAAATGCTCTGTCTCCCACCATGCCCCACCCACTCAGGGTCAAGGGTAGAATGACAGCATTCTCTGCCCCAGAGAGAAGGGTCATGTCTGTTAGGTGCACCTCACCCCCATATTTGAGCCTGGTTACCCCTGTATCACTCCCCAGGCACACACAGAAACAGAAGGAGGTGTCTGAAGACTTAAGAGTACATAGGAAATAAAATGGAAACCAAGGAAGTAAAAAGTTTCAACAAGAAGAGAGACAACCAAATACAACCAAAGTGATCTGTGAGCTAAGAACTGAACTTCATTGGGTTTGGCAGTTAGGAGGTCATTGGTGTGCCCAATGAGAGCAGATCTGGTGGCGAGGTGAAGACAGAAACCAGGCATGGTCTGCTGAGGTGTGATGGATAATGCGAAGGAGGAGAATGCGAAAGAAAGAGGAGAAAGCTTGGGTGGTTGCCACCGAGACCATGTTGAGTCAAGGGTAGATTTCACTGTCAAAGATGGGAGAGACTCAAGCATGCCCGTGGGCTGAGGGAACAGAACCCTCGGAGAGGTCAGAGATCAGGAGAATTGGTTCAAGGAAAGGCCAGAGGGATGGTGTGGTGGGTGGGCAGTTCTCAAAGGAGCAGGGACAGCTCCCCTTCTGAGACCACAGGGTAGTCAGACCCCCTGGGACAGGCCTGGTCATTGCAAGCCCCTATGGTGCCTTTTTGAGAACTAGAAAAAGCTGTCTCATGTCAATGGATGAAAAGAGAAAGGCTAGGGACATGGCCCCGCAAGTCAACACCAGGCAGAATTCCAACTCCCAGTCGTCCCCTCAGTCATATGTCTTTGTGCAGTACACACACTACACAGCGGTACACAGTGGCCTCCTGGGCAGGGCTCTGGAGGGATGAGATAGGTGCCATCTGCATGGCAGGGTGAGGTGGCCCAGGTTTCAGGAGAGGAACCTGGCAGTATACAGCAGAGCTGCAACCTGTTTACTCCTTATTCTACTTTGGCATTTATACCCCAACGAAAAACGACTTCCTGACAAAACAAAACAGAACCCAAATGTAATTGATTCAAAGATGCTTAGAGTAGCATTATATATACATATATATATATATATATTTTTTTTTAATATTTTTTCTTTATTGACTTTAGAGAGAGAGGAAAGGAGAGGGAGAGCTAGAAACATCGATGAGAGAGAACATCGATTGGCCTCCTCCTGCACACCCCCCACTGGGATCGTACCCACAACCTGGGCATGTGTCCTGACTGGGAATTGAACCGGCAACCTCTTGGTACATGTGTCGATGCTCAACCAGTGAGCTACACTGGCTGGGCTATTTATCTTAATACAAAGAAAAAATAGGACACAACCCAAATGCACAACAAAAGGGGGACAATAAAACAAAATCCTGTGCAGCTCTTAACAAGACACATTGTAGCCATTACTTCTTCAAAGCTTGGAAATGACTCAGGAGCAAAGCAGAGGCTAAGGAGTCATGTTTATAAGGTAGCTTTTCTGTCCAGTCGCCTCCGTGAATACTTCAGAACCACCTTGAGCATGTCTACCTGCTGAAAAGAATGTGCTGCCTGGCCAAGGCCGCAGGGTTCTGAAACAGCTTGCGTCGCTCTCCCCTGCTACCCTGGCAAGTCTGATGACGGCACTTTTATTCCTCTGCACGGCTTTCAGATTTGCAACATCATGAACGCACCTGCGGAGGACTTTTTTGAATTCCAGGTAAGTTGTTTTTATTTTCTCTTTTAGTCCCATGATATTCACCCCCTGAAAGGAGATTTGAATACATTAGAATCTGTGTACTTCATTGGGAAGCAGTCTGAACAAAGTGAGAACATGAGTGGAAAAAAGCCAGGTGCCCCTGGAAATGGGGAGGGAGTTAATTTGGTGAGTTTCAAGGTCCCATTGGGTTTTCACATTCACACCCTTTGCCTTCTGGCCTCAGGCCTTTGCTTATGCTGTTCTTTCTCCAACCATCACGTTCTGCCCAAATCCCCTCTGCCCTTCAATGACCATCTCAACGGCTATGACATTTCAATGAAGTTTCATTCTGTGTGCCCTGGCTGAATATTATTTCTGCCTTCTTGGGATTTTCATGAAATATTGTTTAGTATTCCAGTTGATTGTGTGTGTCTTTTTCACAAATGTTTAAGAAGGGTTTCCTCCGTGCCAGGCATATACTGGTTACAGTGATGGACCAGACAGGCGTGGGCTTTATCTCCAGGGAGCTCTGATCGCATGTGGGGAGAGGCTGTTCAGGACAAGGGCCAAGGGATAGTGGAGGAAATCTCTCTGGACGAGGGGTGGGGCTGACTTACTTAGAGAAGAACCAAGGGATGTGTCCCTGAGACATTATATTTGGCAGTAAAGAAGGGAAACATTTCAAAAAAGAGAAGGTTTATTGGAAGAAACTAGATAGGCCAGAGAATCTGAGTGAGAGACTGATGGGGAGAGGAACAGGAGGAGATGTAGACAGAGGCCAGATCACGCAGAGCCTGAAGGCCATGCCAAGGAACTTTTCTCTCTGTAAATGTATCTCCCTTCATGTTTTAGGACCCTTCCTTGTCTTTTAGACTAATGCCTTTCAGCAAAATATTGTCTTCTTTGGGTCAAAGGTTGGGTCTTATCCTTCTTGACCTTTTCAGCTCTAGGTCCTTTCAATATTTGAGATTTCCATACTAAGCCTAAGAAAAACAAGTGAGCAATCAGGAAATAATTAAGAAGGAAAGAATAAAACACTCCTGGGAAAATCAGTGAATTCTTTTCTACTCCTTAAAGAACATTATGAAAGAGCTCAGAGAGAACAGACTTCCAAAGTTAAAATTGTACATCTTGTGTTATGATTTTGACCATATCAGTGTGACAAGCCCAAACTGTTGCTGAGAGTTGTTACCCTGATTATAACTATGTCAGAACTTGGTCTTTACCCAAGTCATTTGATGAATATGCAACAGAAGGGGGACAACAAAACAGGACACCATACAGTTCTTAATAATGACAAATTATAGCCTTTATTAATGTTTGCCCACATTAATAAATCAAATCTGGTCTTGTTTTTAGATTCTAATCCTCTCTCTCCTACTCATCCTCCATAAAGTAGCATTAGTCTTTTTTTTTTTTTTAAACATAGGTTCATAAAAGTAACTTTCCTGCTTCAAAATCTTTAATGTTTTCTCATTTCACTTTCAATAAAATCCATTTCCTTATCATGGCCTTCAGTGGGATGGGATTTCCTGAAGTCCAGGTAAAGAGCTGTGGGGAAGGCAGGTCTTGAATTGATTTCCTGACCACAGCCCTGTGCTCTTTGGGGGATGTTCTATATTCCTATGGGGACACTTTCCCACCAAGTGCTGAGTTCCAATGTTACTTAAACTATAACCATTATCATCTTGCTACCTTAAGAATCTTAGAACTTTGAACTGGAAGGCTCTCCAACTCCAAGAAGCCTTCCTTGACTTCCTTCCCTCCTCCGGCTCCCTCCGTACCATAAAGAACTTCCCACATGCAGTGTAACTGCTCATTCACCTTCTAGATTATAAGCTACCCGAGGACAGCATCTGTGCCTTATTTGCCTTGGTTTCCGCAGCTTCTAGCTCAGTTCCTTGAAAATTGTGAAGTGTTTGAGAAATGTCTAGAAGTTATACAGTCCAGTGATCCCCCACTTTATAAATGATGAAAGAGAGGCTCAGACAGATGGGAAGTGACTCACAAAGGGCACCTTCTGATTGACCAAGAAATTTCACCTCTGTTTTCTCATTGGTTCCATGAAGCACATACTCTGACTACTGCCCCCTCCCCCCTCTATAGATGAGACTATAGAGGCCCAGGGAGATAAAGTGACATGCCAAAGTAACACAGAGAGTCAGATCGAGAAGCGAAGACACAGGATTCTATCTACTTGATTAATTCAAAGTTATCAGAATTCCCAACATGGTTCCTTCTAAGCCAGTCCCCGGGGTTGGTGCCTATATCAGAAGCACTAGGTGCCCAAACTATCTGTGCACAGCATTGTATCCCCAGTACACAGCATGCTGCCAGGCATATAATGACCCTGACACCTTAGGAATGAACACAATATGACCATCTGGCTTAAGGAGCTCCAACCAGATGGGCTATCCGCTCATGGCATTTGTTTCGTGGCTAAAACCATGCGAAATCCAACAAGGTCTATCCTCTTGCTGTCCCCTTAGCCACCTCGGCAGCCTGGAACTCAAGGAAACCTACTCTGCTTCTTCTTGTAGAAAGAGCCTCTGGACGAATCTGGATGGATGATTAAAAATGTCCTTTCTATGCCTATTGTGAACAAGAAGGAGGAAATCGTTGGGGTGGCCACGTTTTACAATCGCAAAGATGGGAAACCCTTTGATGAAATGGACGAGACCCTCATGGAGGTATGGTTGGCAAGAAGGTCTTCTGCATTGAGGTGCAGAGATTCAGAGTCAGCTTTCCACGAGCACAGCTCCAGAGTGCGTGGCGGGGACCCCAGTGCGCTGCCACCCCGGAGCCCGCCTCGTCTATGTGACCCTGACTCAGCTTCCAGGTCCGCTGTCTTCGCTCTCACTTCTCACGGCCACATGGGTCAGAGAAATTCTCATTCCTTTTTTTTTTTTTTTCTTTCCAATCAATAAACTTTACCTTTTACAGCAGCTTCAGGTTCACAACAACACTGAACAAAAAGTTTAGAGTTCCCATCTAGCCCGTCACCACTGCACACAACACGTTCCCTTCGGTGACATTATGCACAAGGACGACGCTTCATGTATGTTAGTGCTTTATTGAAAGTGCATTTCCATGCATCATTTTACCCTCACAACAGCTCTTTGAGAAGCATGTGGCTTATCAAACCCATTTTATAGATGAGAAAACTGAGGCTTAGCGAGTCTTGCCCCAACTGCAAGAGGCAGGGTCAAACCTGGCTGTTCTGCCTCTGATCTTTCTTTCTTTCTTTTTTTTCCTTCCAGTCTTTGACTCAGTTCCTGGGCTGGTCTGTCTTAAATCCTGACACCTATGAGTCAATGAACAAACTTGAAAACAGGAAGGATATTTTCCAGGACATGGTAAAATATCATGTGAAGTGTGACAATGAAGAAATCCAGAAAATCCTGGTGGGTCAAGTTCTTTTCTCGTTCCTTCTCTATCAGAGACTTTGCCCTGGAAATGTGGCCAGTGTAAGATGGGACTTAAAACTCCATGAGAGTCTGGCTGGTGTGGCTCAGTGGTTGAGCATCGACCCATGCACCAAGAGGTCGCCAGTTTGATTCCCGGTGAGGGGCATGCAGGAGGCGGCCAATTGACGTCCTCCGATGTTTCTATCTCTCTCTCCCTCTCACTTTCTTTCTCTCTAAAATCAATAAAGGGAAAACAAACAAACAAAAAAACTCCATGCGATGGTGGTGGGCTTGCTCACTGCTCCATCCCCCTTCCTCACAGGGGGTGCTGCGGGCCCTCAAATGGGATGAATGGATGGATCGACAAGTGCCAGAGAGTCGTACATGGTCTGGTGACAGCTGTCCCTTGCAGGGTCACTTCAGTCTTGGGGCCAGACCTTACCAACTCTAGAAACCGCATTTTTCACTGTGCTTAGGGCTGACTTGGTACTGGAGATGGAGTCATCCAGATACAACCCCTGCTGAGAGGAAGCTCTGTCTGGCTGGCCAATGGACAACGGTCAGTTTCTTGGAGACTCCCTCCATGGAGTCAGCTGTCTTAGGAGAACCGATTAGGTCGTAGAGGAGTTCGGTGAGCAAGGGAGTATGACAGAGGGAGTTAGATGTTACTAGGGAGCCCTCACATAATTGCACCACTTTACAGTTTATCAGGCAATTTCACACTTCAATCATTTGGTGCTTATAGCAGCCCAGTAAGATGGGCAAGGTAAGGCTATCTATCCCCATTGTAGAGATGAAGAAATTGAGGCCCAGAAGGGGGAAGTAACCTGTCCCCAAATCATCCAGTCTCACTTAACCTTTATCAGGATAATGAGCAAATTCTCTAGCATGTTTATGAATGGGCCGCCTCACAAGGTAGTGAGCACCCCATTAAGAGAGGTATCTAAGCAGAGGCTGGATGATCAGACGTCAGGGATACTATAGAGGAGAGACATACCTGGGGTGGAAAATTGAACAAGAAATAAGAAAATTAGGGATTCATCATTCCTGGAATTTTAGTCTCAAAGAGACCAAGATTTTAAAAATAAATTGAGTTAGTGAAATAGAATTAGATATGATGTCCAGCTTTGTTCCCGAGACCTTGCTTATAGACCTCACAAGTTGAAACATGGATCAGTGTTTTCAGATATTTCTTTCTTTCTTTTTTATACTGTTCTCAGTATTACAGATGTCCCCCATTCTCCTTCTTTTTGCCCCCCTCCATCGAACCCTCGCCCCCCCGCCCAGGCCTTCCCCACACTATTGTCTGTGTCCATGGGTTATGCATATATGGTCTTTGGTTAATCTCTTCCCCTCCCCTCCCCACCCTCCCCAATAAGGTCTGTCAGTCTGTTCCATATATCCAGGCCTCTATTTTGTTCATCAGTTTGTTTTGTTCATTAGATTCCACATACAAGTGAGATCATATGATATTTCTTTCTCTAACTGGCTTATTTCTATTAGCATAATAGTCTCTCAGTCCATCCATGTCATCACAGAGGGTAAGAGATCCTTCTCTTGTACAGCTGAATAGCATTCCATTGTGTAAATGTACCACCTTTATCCATTCAACTACTGATGGGCACTTGGGCTGTTTCCAGACCTTAGCAATTGTAGATAACACTGCTTTGAACGTAGGGGTGCATATATTCTTTCTGATTGATGTTTCAGGCTTCTTGGGATATATTCCCAGAAGTGGGATTGCTGGGTCAAATGGCAGATCCATTTTTAATTGTTTGACGAACCTCCATACTGTTTTCCACAGTGGCTGCACCAGTCTGCATTCCCACCAGCAGTTTATTAGGGTTCCCATTTCTCCACATCCTCACCAGCACTTGTTTTTTGTTGATTTATTGATGGTAGCTATTCTGACAGGTATGAGGTGATACCTCACTGTAATTTTTTTTTTTATCCTCACCTGAGGACATTTTTCTATTTTTTGTTCAGATAGAGTGGGAGGGAGAGAGAGGAAGAGAAAGAGAGAGAGAGAGAGAGAGAGAGAGAGAGAGAGAGAGAGAGAGAGAGAAACATCTATGTGAAAGGGACAGATAGAGTGGCTGCCTCCCGCAGGACCCAACCAGGGCCGGGGACAAATTGCAATCGAGGTACATGCCCTTAGTGGGAACTGAACCCCGGCCTCTCTGGACCACAGGCTGATGCTCTAACCGCTGAACCAGACCTGCCAGAGCCCTCATTGTAATTTTAATCTGCATCTCTCTGATGATTAGTGATGAGTATTTTTCATACACTAATTGGCCATCTGTATGTACTCTTTGTGTCCTCTTTAGGAAAGTGTCTAGTCAGTAGATCCTTTGCCCTTTTGTTGTTGTTGTTAATCCTCACCTGAGGATATTTTTCCATTGATTTTTAGAATGGAAGGGAGAAAGGGAGGGAATGAGAAGCATCAATGTGAGAGATACATTGATTGGTTGCCTCCTGCACACACTCCGACTGGGGCCAGGATTGAACCTGCAACCCAGGTACGTGTCCTTGACCAGGAATCAAACCGAGACCCTTCAGTTCGTAGGCTGAAGCTCTAACCTCTGAGCCAAACCAGCCAGGGTCCTTTGTCCATTTTTCTTTTTCTCTTTCTTTCTTTCTTTCTTTCTTTCTTTCTTTCTTTCTTTCTTTCTTTCTTTCTCTCTCTCTCTCTCTTTCTCTCTTTCTTTCTTTCTTTCTTTCTATTTATTTTAAATCCTCACTCAAGGATATTTTTTTCATTTATCTTCAGATAGAGTGGGAGGGGAGAGAGAGAGAAACATCGACATGAGAGAGACACATTGATTGGTTGCCTCCTGCACAACCCTGACCAGGGCTGGGGACCGACCCGCAACCAAGGTATATGCCCTTGGCTGGAATCGAACCCAAGACTCTTTGGTCCTCAGGCCGACGCTCTAACTGCTGAGCCAAACTAGCCAGGGCATTTTCCCATTTTTAAATTGGATTTTTGTCTTCCTGGTGTTGAGTTGCAGTTCTCTGTATATTTTGGAAATTAACCTCTTAACAGATGCGTCCTTGGCG
Source organism: Molossus molossus (assembly GCF_014108415.1). Classification (NCBI taxonomy): domain Eukaryota; kingdom Metazoa; phylum Chordata; class Mammalia; order Chiroptera; family Molossidae; genus Molossus; species Molossus molossus. The sequence goes on from NW_023425377.1 coordinate 23,091,575, forward strand.
AAAAAGTTCTTTCATACCATAGGTTCCCTTTTCATTTTGCTGATGGTTTCTTTTGCTGTGCAAAAGGTTTTTAGTTTCATATAGTCTCATTTGTTTATTTTTTCCTTTGTTTCTGTAGCCCTAGGAGATGTATCGGTGAAAATACTGCTACATGAGATATCTGAAATTTTACTGCCTATGATTTCTTCTAGGATATTTATGGTTTCACGACTTACATTTAAGTCTTTAATCCATTTTGAGTTTATTCTTGTGTATAGTGCAAGTTGGTGGTCTAGTTTTATATTTTTGCATGTACCTATCCAATTTTCCCAACACCATTCGTTGAAGAGACTGTTTTTACTCCATTGTGTGCTCTTACCTCCTTTGTCAAATATTAATTGACCACAATGCCATGGGTCAGTTTCTGGGATCTTCATTCTGTTCCATTGGTCAGACGCGATTTCCTAAGCTGGGAAGATATCACAACAAATTTGATCATTTCATCCCAATAACTGATATATTGAAAGGGGACGACGTCTGGTTTGGATGAATGATTTGCTTGTCTCAGCCCATAAAGTCAGCCAAATAATGGATATGTGAACCCTATGGAGGCCTAGCTTCAGTGAACCAGTTAGAAGTTTAAATAAACTGTTTCTGGGTCAAGAAACAAAAGACAAGTGACTGGGGCCAGGCCCCCCTCTCCTTCGGAACATGGGGAAATAGGCCCAGAGATGGAAGCATCTTGCCTCGAGTCACACAGAAGTGAGAAGAACCAGGACCATGAGCAAGGCGTCTTGACTCCCAGTCAACAATAACAACAATAAAAATACCAACAACAATGTCATTTAATTCTAGTGCCTACTATATGCCAAGCACTGCACTAAATGATTTATGTTCATCATAGATTTAATTTAGTGGTAGATATGTTTTCACAAAATGACTTTGCATCATCTAATTTCAATTCACCAGTTAAGTACTTTTATTGACCCCATTTTACAGATGAGGAAGTGGAGGACCAGAGGCATTTAGTAACACTGCTAATAAGTGGCAGAGCTCAACTTTGGATGCCGGCCCCAAAGCCCACGACTTTGAATTTGCTCGTTTGTGAATGTTAAGCAGCAGCTCTCTGAGTTGGTGGCTCTGTTGCAAGGACTTTAAAAGGAGGAGAAAAATGGAAATGGAAAAGTGGAGGCATATTTAGACCTTAGATGTAATAACCATTTTTTTTCCTGTCTGCTATTTTGGGCAGAAAACCAGAGAAGTGTATGGGAAGGAGCCGTGGGAATGCGAGGAAGAGGAGCTGGCTGAGATTCTGGTGAGCTCTGGCCCTGACATAACAAGCACAGGGTGTCCTCTGAGCGTGCGTGGAGAAGGGGCTCTCTGCAAAGAGTGATCCTTCTCCCTCTGCCCTGATCCTCCCAGCAGACCCGGGACCCGGACACGCCTCGGGGGAGACAGGGAAAGACTCAGGAACACTTCATTTGCCCTAATCACTTGACTCCGGTCCTTCCCCAGCGAGAAGAGCTGCCAGATGCAGAGAAATATGAAATTAATAAGTTCTACTTCAGCGACCTGCCCCTGACGGAGCTGGAGCTGGTGAAATGTGGGATCCAGATGTACTATGAGCTCAAAGTGGTGGATAAATTTCATATTCCACAGGAGGTAAGGCCAAACGTCTTTGATTTCCCTTTCTCTTGCTTGATTGCTTTTCTCCCTTTTAAAACTTTATCTGGTACAACTTCAACTTAATCTACACTTAAAAAGGGGATACCTTTGGCGTTTAGGATTTAAAGTATGAGCCATGTTGTACGGATGAGACATTTATCAAAAAAGAAACATACAGCACCTCTGTATGTGGTGTTTTGGGTACATTGGCTTCTTGAGGTGGGTTCTCAGGCATTGCGTTCTGAAGGCTGTGAGTACATGGAATGCAAAAAAAAAAAAAAGTCCTATAGTCAAGAGAGAGTAGGAAATGTGGGTTAAATCAATTTAAAGAGGACTTTTTCCCTGCAGAATTTCTTACTGCCAAACTAGAGGGATGGAGATGGACAGAGAAGGTGGAGGTGGAGTGTATTGTGTGCAGAATTTCCAAGACTGGTTTGACTCAAAGTGTTACCCAAGCCACAGCAGCGCTGCCTCAGAATGTATCAGAAGTGCAAACCCTCTCTCATTCTCTCTCACTCCCTCTAATGAATCAGAACTTGTGTTTTAACAAGCCCTCTGGGTGATTCTGATGTGCACTCAAGTTTGAGAACCAGTGATTTAAACTCTTGTTTTCCTTCCCTGCAAAATTCAGGTTAGCTTCTCGCAGGTCAGTAGCTCCCTGGGGCACAGTGTAGGAATCACTGGCGAAACTCAGTTGGTGGAAATAAGCGGAATGACTCCCATCCACCTGATGTCACGACACCCATTTCCACAGTTAGCAGATTGCAAAGGGCTCACACAGCATTATGACACCTCTGGCCATTTCCCGCTCCGGGTCCAGCCGGGCTGGTGCGTGCTGCCTCACGGATGTGCGTGTGTTCACAGGCGCTGGTGCGGTTCATGTACTCCCTGAGCAAGGGCTACCGCAGGATCACCTACCACAACTGGCGGCACGGCTTCAACGTGGGGCAGACCATGTTCTCCTTGCTGGTGGTACGACAGACGACCGACTGGGTGCAGCCAAGCGTTGTTCTTCACTATCTATTGCTTTTTAAAATTATGCAGAAGAAGACATGCATAACTGAATTCCAAGAACAGAGAAGCATGTAAAATGAAAAGTGAAAGGAAGCTGCAGTCTACCCTGCCCCAGTCCAGTTATTTGGAGATAACCCTGGCACATCTTCCAAATGTTCTTCTAGAAGCTCCCAAACGTATTTGTGTACACACACACACACGGATCTAATTTTGTTTATAACCAGTTAAATAATATTATTCTGTAATATTCTTTTTCCATTTAAAAATATATAAAATACCAATCACATTCTTTATTTATATTTTTATTGTGATAAAATATACATAACAGAAAAATTACCATTTTAACTATTTTCAGGTGCACTGTTCAGTTGCATTCATAATGTTGTGCAACCATCACTACTGTCCATCTCTAGAACCTTTTCATTTCCCAAAGTGAAACTCTGTCCCCATCCGAAAACAACGCCCCATTCCCCACACTCCTGAGCCCCTGAAGACCCCCATTCTATTATCTGTCTTTATGAATTTGAGTAGAATCAAGCTTATTTCATTCAGCATACTATTTTCTTTTTTTTTTAATTTTAAAAACTTTATTTTGGTTACAGATCTTTCTCCCCTCCCCCCATTGCCACCCTCTTCCCTTTCCTGCCCCCACCTCCAGCACTGTTGTCTATGTCCATTGGTTATGCTTATATGCATAAGTTGTTTGGTTTATCTCTTCCCTTCCCCCGCCCCGCTCCTCTGAAGTTTGTCAGTCTGAACCCCACTTCTGTGTCTTTGGGTCTATTTTGTTCATCAGTTTGTTTTGTTCATTATATTCCACAAATAAGTGAGATCATGTGATACTTATCTTTCTCTGACTGGCTTATTTCGCTTAGCATAATACTCTCTAGGTCCCTCCATGTCGCCTCAAAGGATAAGAGATCTTTCTTTCTTACAACTGCATAGTACTCCATTGTGTATATGTACCACCGCTTTGTTATCTACTCATCTATTAATGAATACTTGGGCTGTTTCCAGTTCTTAGCTATTGTAAATAGTGCTGCTATGAACATAGGGGCGCATATATTCTTTCTGATAGGTGTTTCAGGCTTCTTAGGATATATTCCTAGAAGTAGGATCACTGGGTCACATGGCAGTTCCATTTTTAATATTTTGAAGAAATACCGTATTGTTTTCCATAGTGGCTGCACCAGTCTGCATTCCCACCAGCAGTGCACTAGAGTCCCCTTTTCTCCGCACCCTCGCCAACACTTGATGTTTGATGATTTGTTGATGGCAGCCATCAACACACTATTTTCAAGGCTTATTCATGATATAATTTAATGGCTGCATAGTATCCTATACTGTTTAAATACATGACTTTTGTACTCGGCCCCTAGTATTGGACGTGGTGGTTGTTTTCAACGGTTCCCTATTACAGGCAACGTCCTCGGTTGGTCATGCCTATGTGTACTTGTGTTTGTCATTTTCAGCTCTGAGGATTCAGAGTCCTTTATATTTCATTGAAGTGCCTTCCCATCCAGACTATGATGCAAATCTCTGCTCAGCTTTGTCATTTTCATTCCTTTCTCTGTGGCTGGAACGGTCAGGCCAGAGCAGGCACTGGCGCCTGGAGGCAGAAGCTCAGGCCATAGACCCAAGAAAGTGACAGTAACAGGACTGAGACGACTTCTGTTTTAGAGTCAGAGTCAGCCTCCTGTCTCCAGGTTCTTCCCCACCCTCTGCTCCAACACCCCACCAGGACTTAACTATTTGAGGGAGGCTCCGGAGAAGATTCTCTGGGTTGGGCTTAAACCGGTAGACCAGGTTTGGAAGGTGAGATTACTAGTCTGACCATGTTCAAAGCCTTCCAAATCCCTTAACCTGGCAGCTGCACGTTCCCTAGCAATCACCTAGCCCGAGGCACTCCGCCTCTAGTGTGCAGATTGGGATACGGGCTCTGAGAGAGACAGGGCCATCTAAGGTCCCTCAGGAGTAGGGAGGATGACCAACCAGTCCTGTTTGCCTGCGAGAGCCCTGCATCCCAGGCCAACAGCAGGTCTCCCTGCGGCAACTGGAGAGCCAGATCAGAGTTGTTTCCCAGCTCTAGGCCTTCCTCCCACCTGCCCTCCCCGCCTTGCCTCCAGCCTCCCCGTGAGCAGCACCTCTGATTGCCCTTCCAGACTGGAAAGCTGAAACGCTACTTCACGGACCTGGAGGCCTTGGCCATGGTCACTGCTGCCTTCTGCCATGACATTGACCACAGAGGCACCAACAACCTCTACCAGATGAAGTAAGTCAGCTTTCCTGGCCCCCCTCCCTATCTCCTACCCCAAGATTCATTACCTAAGTCTGAACAGCTCCCGGACAGACTTACTAGCCGGTGGGTAAGTCCCATTGTCCACAGCTTCCCACTTCCTTCTGCCCTTTGGGTCTGAACAGAATAATAAACTCCTGGGGCAGACAGAATAATGATCTTCAAATATGTCCACGCCCCAATGCCTGGAGCCTGGGAATGTGTTACCGGACATGCAAAGGGGACTTCAAAGCTAAAATGAAGTAGCAGATCTTGAAATACAGGGATTATCCTGGATTATCTGAGAGGTCCTGTGTAATCAGAGGGTCCTTACAAGGGGGAGGCGGGAGGTGAGAGAGAAGATGCTACACTGCTGGCCTTGAACGTAGAAGACAGGCTACAAAGCCCAAGGAATACAGGTGGCCTCTGGGAGCTAGAAAAAGCAAGCAAACAGATTCCCCCTTAGAGTGTCCAGAACAAAAGGCAGCCCTGCAGACCTGTTTCAGACTGAATTCCAGAGCTGTAAGGTAATACACTGTTATTGTCTTAAGCCACTGAGTTCGTGGTAATGTGTTATAGCAGCAACAGGAAAGTAATATTAAACTCCTCCACTCCCTTCCTACTGCTGAACCAATTTAAGCCAGGAGGTTAGTAACTGGTAAACATTCATCCACTCTGTATTGATAATGCTCCTAATACGAGTGTACCAGGCCGTAAGCTAGGAAAAGGAGCTACCATGCTGAGCAAAACAGACACAGGCCCTGTCCTCACAGAGCTTATATTCCAGACAGCCTCTGAAGCATAGTCCTTGAATCATGAACTTGGTGCACCTTCATGACCACCTTGTGGGCAGGGCAGGGACTAATGTTCTACCCATATTACAGTTGAGGAACTGAGGCTCTGCCCAGCGCCCATAACCTGCGAGACACTAACAAGCAATAGAACATGCTTCTCTGAGTCTTCTCAATACTCGCACACTGCTCCGAGGCTAGAGACTGTGTTTACATTTTACCTTGTGAGAAGCTAGGTACTGAGGTCAGTGCTTGGCACGTGATGCCAAACAAATATTTATTGAATGAAGACAAGAATAAACACAGTTGGGGAATTTAATGGTCTCCCTGAACACTCTGGTATGGAGGATCTGGGGCTTGGTGACCATTAAAGAATGGTCCAGTGCCAATGTCCATGGGTGGCTACAGGAGATCCATGAATCTCTAAAATTGCATCTGGCATGTGTGTTTGTGCCCTTTTCTGGGGATGAGAGTCCACACTATTCAACAGATTCTCTAAGGAGTCCGTGACCCCAGAGACCCTCGGAATCAGGTGTGGAGAAAGCTAGAGCCTGAGAGTCGGGAGACCTGATCTCCAGTCCCGGCTCCCACTCTCTTGCTTTGTGACGACGGCCGCTCCTTCTGGACTTCAGCCTCTCTGCCTGCAGAATTAGGATGTGGGAGGACCGGAGGATGTCTTTAACCTTCATCGGGGCCATTCCATGTTGATTCTCTGTGTGTCTCTCTCCTTCTCTCCCATTCAGATCTCAGAACCCACTGGCCAAGCTCCATGGGTCCTCCATCTTGGAAAGGCACCACCTGGAGTTTGGCAAAACATTGCTGCGAGATGAGGTGGGAGGAGGGCCCTCTGCCCTGGCTTTGGGGCCTGCACAGGATCCCCCATCTCACACGAGGCCTGAGGGTAGCCAGACAGCACTCCTCTCATTGGCCTGAGCGGCCTCTCCCATCATCTGGGGTGACCGTAGCTGGGTAACTTGACTGCCAACATCACTTCTCACATCTCTCCTCTGGTTCTCTCTTAAGGGCTTGAATATCTTTCAGAACCTCAATCGCAGGCAGCACGAACATGCCATCCACATGATGGACATAGCCATCATTGCCACAGACCTCGCCCTGTATTTCAAGTTAGTATTTCTTCTCCTTTCAAGGATAAAGATAGCAATGATTATAAGACTAACAAACACCATAGTTCCAACCCTGGTGCTACAGACTGTGAATTCTCACTACAACTCGGTGAGTTTGGTATCCTTACTGCCAATGTCTAGATGGGAGACTGAGATCCAGGGGAAGAGATTTGCTAAGATCAGATAACAATTCCAACCAAGTTCTAGGTTAGAAACCTAGGGCTTTACTCCCAGGCCCTGGTTCTTTTAACCTTGTTTTGTTAATCAGATTGTTTTAATAAGCCTCTGTCTAAAACAACCAATGTTAGAAGCCCAGGTGTGCCTCATTGTAAGATTTGCTCCATGAACAAATCGGTGTGTTTTGCAGGAAGAGGACAATGTTCCAAAAGATTGTAGATCAATCCAAGACATTTGAAACGCAGCAGGAGTGGACGCAGTACATGATGCTGGAACAGACTCGGAAGGAAATCGTTATGTGAGTTGAGACGGGGTTTAAAGCCCGATCCTCTTGTCTCCGGGGCATAGACGAGCTGGGAATGGCCGGCCTCGCTGCCCTCAGAGACCCCTGGGACACTTTCCAAGACGCCTGGGATACTTTCCATTTTGGAGGCTTTCAACATATGGGGAAAAATAAATTATGCCAAAGCAGAATTACAGAAATTATAGTATACGTTTAATCTTTATTTTGGCACTTAAGTTCAAGACGATATAGTGTTATTTCTCTGTATATAGAAAGTATAATATTTGAAGTATTCCTTTCATATAATTCAGAATGTTAGTGGTAAAGTGATAACTTTAGTGTTTTGATAAAACAGAGCACTGTACTATTATGATTTGAGTAATAACTATGTGTCACTCAAAATATGTAGGCTCAGCCCCAGCCGATTTGGCTCAGCGGTTGGAGCATCGGCCCTGGGACTGAGGGGTTGTAGTTTGGTTCCCGGTTGGGGCACGTGCCTGAGATCAGGTTCCATCCCCCGCCCCAGTTGGGGTCATGAGAGAAGAGGCTTGTTGATGTGTCTCTCTCACATTGATGTTTCTCTCTCCCTCCCTCCCTTCTATTCTAACTGGAAATCAATGGAAAAATATCCTCAAGTGAGGATTAACAAAATATGTAGGCTCACCCTGGCCAGTTTGGCTCTGCGGTTAGAGCGTCGGCCCGTGGACCAGAGTCCCGGGTTCGGTTCCCACTAAGGGCACGTACCTCGGTTGCAGTTTGTCCCCAGCCCCAGTTGGGGTCGTGTGGGTGGCAACCACTTGATGTGTCTCTCTTATGTCAATGTTTCTCTCTCTCTCTTCCTCCCTCTCTTCCTCCCACTCTATCTGAAGATAAATGCAAAATGTCCTAGGGTGAGGATTAAAAAAATATATATGTAGGCTTAATTTTTTGTTAGTGTTCCTTTCTCTTTTTTTCTTTATTGATTTTAGAGAGGAAAGGGGAGGGAGAGAGAGATAGAAACATCGACAAGAGAGAACATCAACTGGCCGCTTCCTGCAAGCCCCCCCTGGGGATCGGGCCCACAACCTGGGCATGTGCCCTGACCCGGAATCGAACCGGCCACCTCTTGGTACATGGGTCAACGCTCAACCACTGAGCCACACCGGCCAGGTGTTACTGTTCCTTTCTTTTTTTTTTTTTTTTTTTTTATCCTCACCCGAGGACATTTTTCCATTTTTTGTTCAGGTAGAGTGGGAGGGAGAGAGAGGAACAGAGAGAGAGAGAGAGAAACATCGACGTGAAAGGGACACATCGAGTGGCTGCCACCCGCACAACCAACCAGGGCCGGGGACAAACTGCAACCGAGGTACGCGCCCTTAGCGGGAACCGAACCCGGGTCTCTCTGGACCGCAGGTCGATGCTCTAACCGCTGAGCCAAACCGGCCAGGGCAGTGTTCCTTTCTGTATAGCAATGTCCTACAGTCTAGCTGTGCTATTCACAAATTAGTCATATGCCTTATATAAAATTTATTGTGCCTTGTTGGCATGAGGACTGGTAATGGGCCTCAAATTTAAGCTTTCTGGTAAATATCCTCTTTCACTTTTCTCAATGTGATTCACCTCAATTGATGATGGGGTGAGAAGTGTAAATGGAAGGCCTTTTGTGAACACGTGGCCCCAGCCCCTGGCTCCCGGTGATGGGTCCTGGGAGTTGATGGTCAGGGGTGACAAGGCCTTCCTGAGGAAGTGTCAAGTTGTTTGTTTATCCCCGGATGCTTCTGTGGAGATGAGGTTTGATTAAGTCACAGATGTCACAAGTCCCTGTAACAGAGAAGGGGCAGCCGCTGGGACAGGCGCAGGGAAGAAGGGGCAAGTGGCAAGTTGTCATTCCCTCAGCCCTGCAGTTGTCCAACCAGGTCTCCACAAAGGTCCCCTGGTCCTGGGGAGCTGTAGGACCAGCTCCCACTGAACCAGGGGGCACATTCAGGCCACAGACCAGGGAGAGCGCCACCTGACATTTCAAGATGGCTCAGCAGGAGGATCGAACAGGTGGAAAGAACACCTGTTCTTCGGTAGGGGGACGTCATTACACGTTGTCTATTCTCCTTAATTAATTATTCATTTAAGGTAATTTCAAGGAAAATATCTACTTTATTTTTGGGATAATTAGGAAGCCAGTTCTAAAATTTTTATGAGAAATAAGTATGTAGGACTAGTCAGGAAATTCTGAATTAAGAGTAATAATAAGGACCCGCTGAACGAAAGGCAGTTCCGTCCTAAGCGGGAGCAGGACAGGTCAATGGGCCAGACCTGAAAAACTAGGCCTGTGCTAAAGTGTGTCAGACCAGTGGAGAAAGGGAGACGTTCATAAACGGAGTTGGTGCCATGAGGTGATCCCACGGTTTTTCTTTTCAACACCACCACGCAATTCTCTAATTCTCAGCAGACACTGACCGAGTACCCTACAAAGTTAACTCAGTTCTGACAGTGTCTACCTGGAGAGGGTCAGGGCCCACAGGCGAAAGGCTCAGTCCTACAAGATTGGCCCCACTTCAGGCGCCGATCCCAAGTCAAGGTTGTTATCTGTATTTCTGACCATCTGGCTATAAATGGAAGGTTAGCATGAGCCCCTCCTCAGGTTCAATTAATTTGCTGGAGCAGCTCACAGAACCCAGACATTTACTTATATTTACCTGTTTCTTATAAAGGATATGACAAAGGCTACAAATACACAGCCAGATGAAGAGGTACACAGGGTGAGGTCCAGAAGGGTCCCTAGCACATGAGGCTTCTGTCACCATGGAACTGGGATGCTTCACCCTCCCAGCAAGTGGATTCACCAACCCCGAAGCTCATCAAATCTTATTGTTCAAGGGTTTTTATCCAGCTTAATCTGCAGCCCTCACTCCCACCCCTTCACAGGGGTCAGTGGGTAAGATGGAAAGTTCCATCCTCTATTCACTTGGTCTCTCTGGTGACCAGCCCCACCCTGAATCTATCTAGGGACCTAACCCTAAGTCAGTCAGCATCTCATCAATGTGAACCCAAAGGGGACTTCTTAAGAAAGACTGAAGGTCCTCCTAGCACTTAGGGAATCCCAAAGGCTTTAGGAGCTCTATCCAGGAACCGGGGACAAAGACCAAACATATTTTGCAGTGTACCATTAGGTGGCCACAAAGCTGGGTCCCTATCTCACTCCCATAGCAAAATGAATTTCAAATGGATCAAGGATTTTAAAATAATGAGAAGACAAATGCCAAAATGGAGAGGGAGAGGGGAAAAGCATGGTAGAATTAAAAAGAGTAATTTCAGAGTGAGTTTTTCTAAGCGTGTCATAAAATGCAAAAGTCATAAATTGATTGATGAACTTGACTACATAAAAATTAGGGCTTTCCGCACAACACACACAGAATGCGTAGTTGATAACCTGAGAACGCAAGTGATAACCCAAAGAAGGGTATCTGCAGCACTTTTGAGGGGAAAAAAAAAAAAAATAGCGAATTTCCTTAGTAAATAAAGTGTTAATACAATTCAAGAAAAAGAGTGATCCCATAGAAAACTGGGCAAAAGGCACAAACAAATATTTCCTAGAAAAAGAATTACAGAGGGGTGCAAACGTGTGAAAAGGTAATGAATGACCTTGCTCATATTAACAGAAATGCAAAGTCAAACTACACTGAGATATAATTAATTGTTTACACTCCTATTGGCAAAGGTGAAACATGGGATAACACAGCACTTGGGTCAGAGTGAAGGGCAATAGGAATCTCATTCACTGCTGAAAATGCAAATAGGCGCAGCCCTTCCCGTGGGCAATACTCACAGCGATTGTAAACGCCCACACTCTTTGATCCAGCAATCCACTCCGGAGATTTACCTCTGGGTATTCTCCCACGTGTGCCAAGGAGTGTGTACAAAGTTATTCTTTGCAGCAGTATTTGTAATTGCACAAAAATTGAAAGCAATTTAAATATTCGTTTGGGGGGACCAACAGTCAGCCAGATATTTCGCCAGCAAAATGGGTCGATTCGGGGACAAAGACTTGCAATCCAGAACGAGCACCAGGGAGGGTCATGCACAAGCCCGCTAAAACAGAGAGGGAGCTCTTTACAGAGGGGAAGAGGACGTCGTGGGACTTCTATAAACAGAGATCTCCCCGTGGGCTTTGTGGGCTGTGTGGGGCGTGAGAGCGCCCCCTTGTGGCCTCCCTACTACATTTTAAATGACGTTTCTTTCTGTTGACTCCTTTTGCAAATACATATGGCACTTGTATACAATGGAATGCCACACAGACCTTACCAAAAAAATGATAGGAAGGATTTCCAAAATACAATTAAAAAAAAAAAAAAAAGCCAAAGGCCAGACTTCAATTATTGAAAAAGCCAAGGTAGAGTGACCCCGGTGTCCCCCTGGACCTGTCTCTTGCGTCAACAGTGTTTGGACAGAACAGACCCAGAGATGCCCCCTCTTCCAGCCTCTGACCACCCTCCAACCTCCTTTCCAATCTCCGCCTTCTGAACCACGTCAGCCTCCGAGACCAGCCAGCAATGTTTTCTGACCTCGGCTCCTTATTGCCGAACAACCATGAGCTCCCAAATTCCTCAGAAATTTCCACCGAGGTGGAGGCTGCCGTCAACCCCCTGACCAACCTGCATCTGCCAGCCCCCTACCTCTCTCTGGGCTTCTGTTTCGACCTCCACGATGTGGCTCTGGAGGGCCTGGGCCACTTCTTCCAAGAGTTGGCGGAGGAAGCGGGAGGGTGCTGAGTGTCTCTTAAAGCTGCATAATCAGCGCAGTGGCCACATTCTCTTCCAAGGACGTGCTGAAGCCTTCCCATGATGAGTGGGCAAAACTCAGGACGCCATGGTCCTGGAGAGGAACCTGAACCAAGCCCTTGTGGATCTGCATGCTCTGGGTGCAGACCCCCAGCTCTGTGGCTTCGGGAGAACCACTTCCTGGAGGAGGAGGTGAAACTCATCAGGAGCTGGGCCACACCTGACTCACCTCCGCAGGCTGCCGCCCCCAGGTTGGGCTGGGCCGGGCCAGTGTCTCCTCCAGAGGCTCACCCTCAAGCATGACTAGGAACCTTTGGAGCCCAGAGGCCTTTGAGGGGCCCCCTGGTGTCTGGCTTTCACCTAAGTCTCTCTCTCCCTGAAACCACTAGCCATTCTTTTAACCACTCCGGAGCCCTCTCCCATGCATTGGACCAAATGGAAACAATAAAGTTTTTTGCAGAAAAATAAAAAAAAAGAAAGAAAGAAAAGAAAAAGCCAAGTTAGTCTTCAAACTGAGACACACAAACCCTCCCTCTTCTTCCCCAACCCAAAGCCTTCCAAGGTGTGTGGTAGAATGGACGGCCTCAAGGGAACCAGTGTTTCCTTTCTTAACATTATCTTCCTAAGGAAGCACAGTGGGTGAGGCGCTGCAGTGCCCTCGCTCCCCTCCCACTTCACACAAGGGAGGCAAACGCGCCCTTTCTTGAATCTTCCTGTGGCGCAAAGACCTCTGTGGCATCACACAGAGGGGCTATCTGAAGTTCTGGCTTCCTCAAAGCCTCTGTTAATCAAGGCATTATAAACCCAAGGTAGGGCTTCAGGGCTTCTTAAAGCTATATATTTTTTGTTGTTAAAAGCAAAACAAGGCATTAGCAAAAGAAAATGCTGGCCTGGATTGAACAGCAGGGCAGCAGGAGCCGAGGTATTTTTCATTTACCAATCTTACTTCCTTCAGAGAATGTACACTGCCCAGGGACAGCCCCTGATGTCAGGACAAAGGTGCACCAACAATAAGTACTGAAGGTAGCAGCACCTGATTTCATCCACACCACTAATGTCTGTCTGTCTGTCTACCTATCTATTTACCTATCTACCTATCTAGTCTACTTACACATCTATGCATCTAGCAACCTCTACCTTTCTTAGAAGTAAGAATAAAAAACCAAGGTGGGTGCCATTGGGATGCATTCTAACATTAAAACTGAAAAATAAAATCAGATTTTTACTGACAGAAACGATCTGATTTGCCTGCCTTAGTTGACAGTAAAAGACTGGCATTTCCTATTGTGTTTATGACAAACATTCCTCTACATTAACTGAGTCAAATCTGCAGCTTCAAAGTTTTGATGAAACATAATTAAAACTTGTTATCAGATACAAGCACTTTGCAAAAAAAAATGTAACACTGGAAGATACAGTCTAATTAATAATGTTTTAATAGACCTAACCCATTCTGTGTGTGTTGGATTAACCGAAGTGCTGCAGAGAAACTGTCAGGGGTGTAGTTCACAGTAATATGAAAAGTCTTGGTCAAATCTTTATGGCCATCCTCCCCAGCAATTGAGGAAGTGAATGATCATAATGTTAGCTTTAAACAAAATTGAAGACGAATCTCACTGACTCGTCAGCTGATTGATCATTCAGAATAATGAGCACAGTATGATTTCTAACTCTACCTACAATGAAGTGCACGGGTCCTAAGGGTAGCATTTATGAGTTTTGACAGATCTTTCCTCTTGGGGCAAACTTGGGAGAGGAGCAAAACATCTTAGCTGTTACAGTTGTCCGTGGCCCTCCGAACAGATATACAGTATGTTCGTGGTATTAAAATTTCATGTTGAACAATTATATAAAAAATGGCCCGGTCGTTGTGGCTCAGTGGTTGAGCATCGACCCAAGCACCAAGAGGTTGCTGGTTCGACTCTCTGTAAAGATCAGTGGAAAAATATCCTCCAGTGAGGAGTAACAAAAAAATAAAAGATAAAAAATATGTTGAATGTATACTGTTGCAAAATTTAATGTGATACAAAGCAAAACCATTCAATAAAATATATAATTTTTAAAAACATAACTACTATTGAATTTTGTGTCTGAGATTACTTTGTTGAAAGGTGAATTAAATTCTTAATTGATACAGCATATGAACCTTGATTAAATTTTTTTTTGTTGTTGTTGTTATTTATCCTCACCCAAGGATATTTTTCCATTGATTTGAAGATAGAGAGGAAGAGAGAGGGAGAGAGAAAGAGGGCGAGTGGCATCTATGTGAGAGAAACACATCGATTGGTTGCCTCCCAAACAACCCCAGGTCCAGGGATCGAACCAGCAACCCAGAAATGTGCCCTTGACAGCGAATTGAACTTGCAACCCTTCTCTAACTGCTGAGCCTAAAGCCAGGGCTTCATTACAGTTTTAAATATCTAGAAGTGAGTGGGGAAAGCAAAACAAAAGCAATATACATTCGTCCCTCGTGTATCGCGGTTAATCCGTTCCAGACTCCAGCGGTTGCACTTGGCGTTGAAGGATTCCTGGGGTGCTCGAACACATAGGCCTACAGTCCATACGTACAGTAATTTTAACTTTAATTGTAAATCAGGGGTGTATAATTGACTCAGACAACCGAGCGCGTGCTGTATCATTTTCACTGTCTCGATCAACTTTTTAATGAGCATATTTGAAAAAACCGCGGCAGAGTGAAGCAGTAAAAGTCGAAGCACGAAGTGGCGAGGGACGACTGTACTTCTAATCTGTTTTCATATATGTGGTAGTATTTTTCCTTTAATTGCATAACATGTATTTAGTGTCATATTTATAATTTTAATAATTAAAGCCATAGAATTAAATACAGAAAAAAAAAAAGAGGTTGCTGGTTCGATTCCCAATCAGGGCACATGCCCAGGTTGTGGCCCGATCCCCAGTGGGGGGCATGCAGGAGGCGGCCAGTCGATGCTCTCTCTCATCCATGTTTCTATGTCTCTCTCCGTCTCCCTTCCTCTCTCTCTAAAATCAATAAAGAAAAAATATTAAAAATGTCTAAAAAGGGTCTTTGACAGTGGAGGGGGAGGATGATGGGGAAAAGGTTGACAAACATCGTTCTGTACTAGACAGGAGAGAAGGAACTCTGAAGATGGACTGAAATAGAAATAAAACTGATGTTCATGAAATGCCTGGAACAGTGTGTGGCATATAATAAAAACCCAACGTATGTTCACGAGTATCTATTGTGCATGTACTATGCCCAGACACTATGCTGAGATTTTTACACATATTATCTCACTTAATCTTGTACCTGCTCCATGAAGAAACTACCATTATTATTACGGACAAGGAAACGGGGGCTCAGAGAGGTTGGTTTAATTGTTCAGTGTCAAACTCCTGATAATTGGCAGAGGCAGCATTTAAAGCACTGTCTGACTTTAAAGCCCCACCTGGGATATACTGGGGGAGTGACCCCTCTCCTCATAATGGGGTGAGGTCACCTACTAGTGGGGGGACAGAAAGAAGAGATAGGTGAAAATAACCAGTATGTGCAGTCTTAAATGGGTCAGGACTGATGTATGGTGTCCTTGTGTCCAGGGCCATGATGATGACCGCCTGTGATCTCTCAGCCATCACCAAGCCCTGGGAGGTGCAGAGCAAGGTATGGCCTCCTCCTGACCCAAAAGGAGGGGAATCCCAGTGCTGGCGACAGCCGCCAAGGTGGCTCGGATTCCCCAGCTCCAGAGGCAGCCCACCTGTGCTCCATCCTCCTCTGGAAATCACTTTAGGAACCCTCCCACGATGACAACAAAGTGAGGGGTACGGGGCGGGGGTATGTTTTTGCTGAGCTGGAAATCCAAGAGGAGTAGAATAGAAGCAAGGGACAGAGGCAGGAGGACGGGGGCTGGGGCTTGACTCCGTGGGGGTGGGGTGTCCGCCTGCTGCAGGTAGCTCTGCTGGTTGCTGCTGAATTCTGGGAACAAGGTGACCTGGAGCGCACAGTGCTGCAACAGAATCCCATTGTGAGTGGAGGGGCGTCAGCCTGATGCTGGGTGTGGGGTCTCATCCCGGTGGCTGTCTGTGACCTCGCCGTGACAGAGAAATACGTTTGTTCCCTGTCCCCTGACATGGGGATGTGTGACCTTACCACAGAGATGACCTTTCCCTAATGCAGGGGTTCCCAAAGGGTGGGCCACCATCAACCTTCGCCCTTGGGAACATGTGAGAGATGCAAAGTCACAGCCCCCACCCTAAAACTCTGGGGTGAGCCCAGCAAGTGTGCCCTCCTAGAGTTTGGGACCCCTACTCTAACATTTTTGTCCTTAGCTCACTCAGCTACGTAGACATTGACAAGTGGACACCAAAACTCGGATTTCCCTTTTAGCTCCAACCGTCTGGGCGTCCAGCTCCCCTGGCCCTGTTCCAACAGCACAGAGCACTCGGGGGAAGAAAGGTCTTGTTTGCCACGCCGAGACCTACCGCCGTTGGTGGTTAAACCTCCCTGCACAGTCAGCCAGCTCCCTAGGGAAGACCAGTTAGAGGGTTCTCCGAGGGCCCTGCACGAGGGCAGGGCTAAGTCAGGTGGAGTAAAAGGTAGAGACGTTTTGGGGACAGAATCACAAACATGGGGATGGGCTAAACGTGTGAAATGTTTAAGTGCGGGGGTACCACGTGAGGCTCAGGCAGTGCGGGAGAGGCAGTGGGCTGTCAGGAACAGGCCATGCATGTGAACAGCAGGGGCCAGTGGGATTTGCGATTTTTTTTCTTTTTAACACCTTACAACGGAGAAAGCATGGTCAATGAACTCTGTGTACCCGTCAGCCAGACCCAACCATTAGCGACAGCCTGCCATTCCTGTTTCATCTACTTCCTCATGCATTTTTAAAAAATATGTTTTTATTGATTTTTTTAGAGAAAGAGGAAGGGAGAGGGAGAGAGAGAAACATCAATCGGTTGCCTGCTGCATGCCCCCTGCTGGGGATCGAGTCCTCAACCCTGGCATGTGCCCTGACCAGGAATTGAACTGGTGACCTCTTGGTGCATGGGACGTCCAACCACTGAGCCACACAGGCTAGGCCCCCATGTCTTTTTAAATCTTTTGGCTGAAGTATTTTATTTTATTATTATTTTTTAAAAATCCTCACCCGAGGATATTTTTACATTTATCTTCAGAGTAGGAGGGAGAGAGAGAGAGAAAAAAAAACATCAATGTGAGAGAGACACATCTATTGGTTGCCACCCACACGACCCCAACTGGGGCCGGGGATGAACCACAACTGAGGTATGTGCCCTTAGCTGGAATCAAACCCGGGACTCCCTGGTCTACAGGCCAATGCTCTACCGCTGAGCCAAACCGGCCAGGGATTAGCTGAAGTATTTTAAAGATAATCCCAGATGTCATTTCTTCCTTAAATACTTTACAGTAGGTATCTCTAAGAGATAAGAACTTTAAACACATAACCACAAACCATCATCCCACTCACAAAATTAGTAATAATTCTTTAATATCACCTAACCCCCAGTCTGTTCACTCTTCCTGATTAATGAGAATCATTTGTTCAAATCAGGATCCAATCAAGGAACAGACACCCTCCTGCTGCTGTGTTTAAGTCTCTTTTAATCAACAATAATTTCTTCACCCTCTTTTTTTCTTTCCTTTTTCTTTTGTATGCCATTTATTTGTTGAAGAGGGTGGGTCGTGGTTTCCCACCTTCCGGACTTGGTCGATTGCCCCTCATGGTGTTATTTAATATGTTCCTCTGTCCCTGTGTTTCCTGCAAACTGCTAGTTAGATCTGGAAACGTGGTAAGTTTGAGGTTTGGTCTTTCCTTCCTATGGCCAGAATGCTTCCTAGGGAGGGTGGGGCCCCTGACTGCGTCCTGCCAGAAGGAGCCAGTGCATTAGCCCTTTCTCCCCATGACAGCCCATGATGGACAGAAACAAGGCGGACGAACTCCCCAAGCTCCAGGTCGGCTTCATCGACTTTGTCTGCACCTTTGTCTACAAGGTGGGTCCTTTGCTTTCTCAGGCCCAAGTCTTCGTCGTTGGCAAAGCTGGGATTCCCAAATGACATCAGGACTCATAAACCCTGGCAGGTGACATTTTACAAAGCCCTTCTCATCTGCAGTGGCATCTGGTCCTCAGGGCAGCCCCTCTGGGGTCTTGTGGGACAAATGACTAAGCGCGGATTCAGCCAGGGAGGAGGAAGCATTGAAGACTTATCCCCTCCTGACTTCCCTAGTAACCCAACTGTCAGAAGATGACCTGGAATTCCTCCTCTTTGAGCGCTTGCCCAAAGTTAACGCCTCCCTCCTGAGAGACCCACTGCTCCCGATTCCGTGTTACCTGTGCCACCATTCACTTCCCACTTGCTACTTTTACTTTGGCCATGTTACACACGAGGAAACAGAGGTCAGAGATGGGAAATGACAGGTCCAGGGTCACTGGAGTCAGGCATGAGATGGGAGGAGAGCCAGGGCACCTGACCCCGACCCTGGTCCAGGGCTCTTGCTGTTGTGTTCGGAGGAAGTTCAAGTGCTCCCACAGGTGAACAGGCTCGTGGGGGCCCCGATCACCAGGGCAGAGTAGCTGATGCTCTTCGTTACCATCAGCCCTGTTACCACACAAGGAGACCGGGCAGAGGGTTTTCTGTGTATCACCACCACAGCCTGTGAGGCAGGTATCGTCTCTGCGGATGACCTCCCCAAGGTCCCGCAGCTTGTGGCAGAGCCTGGATCTGAGCCCAGGCAGCGCTGAGCTCAGCCGGCTCTGGATTTGCCTTGGGCGAATCTACCTGGTCCATGTGCACATCAGTCTCTTCTCCTAAAACCCTGGGAGTGATGAACCTGTCTTCCTGCCTCCCAGGAGCTTCTGAGAAGGGAAGGAGGCGGGGCTGCAGGAACCGGAATGTGCTGTGCTCAAAAGCACTATCGTTATTCTCAGAGCTAAGAGAACCTAAAAATCCTCCTCGAAACATCTTGATTTCCCTCCACAAATAATATCTGAGCGTCTGTGTGTGGGAAGAGGCTTCCCCGAGGAGATGACGGCTAAGCGGAGGCCTCGGGGGAAAAGAGGGGCAGTGAGGGTGTTCCAGTCGAGGGAAGAGCTTGGTGCAGCCCACGAAGGCAAGGGTCACGCCAGCGATGGACAGGGACTGGAAAGCCTGGAGGGGTCACAGTGGCGAAGGGGGGTAGGCACTGGGCCTGCGGGGGTTTGAGAACCATGTGCATGAGTTTCATGAAGGGCTGGGGGAGCCACAGGAGGGTTTCAAGCAGGAGAGGGATGGGATCTTGTTCGCTGGAGACCACGCAGCATCCGCACGCACACCGCAGGGTGACAGGGGGCCTGCCACACACCCGGGCAGCTCCTTCCAGGTCTAGACAAATGGAGCTGTGCCCCGGCCTGCAGCTGGACCGTGGGCGTGGCCCCCGCGCCAGAGGCTCTCTCTCCCCCAGGAATTCTCCCGTTTCCATGAGGAGATCACTCCCATGCTGGACGGGATCACCAACAACCGCAAGGAGTGGAAAGCACTTGCTGACGAGTATGAGGCCAAGATGAAGGCCCTGGAAGAGGAGAAGCAGAAACTGCAAGCAGCCAAGCAAGGTGCGTGGGCGGGGGAGGATGGGAAGCCCTGATCCCCACGCCCAGTGCTCACGCTGTGCCTGGCCTGAACTCAGGGCCTCACACTCACAGTCCCATTCAGGCCTCGCCACCACCTATTACTGTCCCCATTCTACGCAGGAGCACACTGAGGCTCGACGAAGTACTGTGGCGAGTCACACGGGCAGTAAGTGGCAGAGCCTGGTTCCCAAGAGGCGCCCAGGAGGAGTCCCTGACTGCCCCACAACCAGTGTAGGACAGATTCCAATTCCAAGGTTGTGGACACAGGGCCTTACCCAGGGACAAAGGAGAAAACCTAAAATTATTGGTTGGAGGGAATTTTAAAATCCATACTTCCAGCCTTCTGTCTGATGTTGGAATTCTATCTATACCATCATGAGATTTTGCTTGCACACCACTAGTGATGGGAGGCTCACTATCTAACACGAACGCCTCATCACTACCACTATTAGAAAGCTCTTCCTTGAACTGAAACAGTTCTCCTTGTTGAAACTTCCACTTAATGGCCGCGGTCCTGCCTTTGGGAACGGAATGGGATGCGTTTTTTCCATCTCTCCCCAGTCCCTCTCCCCCAAGTCATTTCCTTCCCTGGTTGTGTGGCTCTAGTTCCTTCACAGGACATGACTTCTGGTCCCCGCCCCACACTGACCGTCCTCTGCATACCGTCCCTCCACACATGGTTGTTAGCATGGACGGGTCTCTTGCTCTGGGCGGTGGGGTGACTCTGAATGGCAGCTACAAACGTGGGGCCACCACGCCGGGCGTGGAAGTTGTGCTTTCACGGCTGGAGGAGGTGTGCGGCGTATCACAACCTCCGCAGAATCGTAGCATCATTCCAGTTTTCCAGGAAATGGCCGTCAAGCGTGCGAGGAAGAAGGGTCTTTTTCTAATTTGCACAAGTTGTCTGATGGGCTGGTGGCAGGTCCGTGCAAATTTGCAGCCTGCAAGATGTCTTTTGTTTGGCCTGCGTTTGTTTAAAATGTGAATTCGCTGTCCACATTTTAAAATGGGGATAGTTCAGCCCCGCTGGTGTGGCTCAGTAGTTGAGCATCGACCCATGCACCAGAAGGTTGCTGGTTTGATTCCCGGTCAGGGCACATGCCCAGGTTGTGGGCCTGATCCGCAGTGGGGAGCGTGTAGGAGGTGGCCAGTCGATGTTCTCTCTCATTGATGTTCCTATCTCTCTCTCTCCCTCTCCCTTCCTCTCTCTAAAATCAATAAAGAAAAATAATAATTAAAATAAATAAATAAAATGGGGATTGTTCCAATTTAAAAAATCAAGATTTCCAGCATGTCTTATGAAAAGATCAAGATCTGGCCACACCCACCTAGATTTCTGCTTGATAACAATTGGCTGGAGCTGAGTGGCATTCCCCCTCCCCCTGCCCCTTTAGATGGGACGAGCATCTCTCCAGTTTGTCACAGTCTCCACCACTCCCTGTTGTCGCTCAGGCATTGGTGCCAAGTGTGGGTTGCCATTTATCATCATGATTGTCATTAGTTTTCTTAGTGTAGAGAAACATCCTTGCTTTCTCTGACTCCCCTTAACTATTGTTGGCCTCTGAAAGCCCTTGAATTTGCAACTCTTGGTCGACAGCAGGGCAAAAGGGAAGCTCTCTGCAGTCTCCTCTCACCCCGGTGTGTTGTCTTTGTCTGATTGCAGCAGCGGGAAATCAGCCTTTGGGGAACCCCGGCCCTGGAGGGGGCGCACCTGCATCCAAGTCCTGCTGTATCCAGTAGCCCAGGGGAGATCTGCTGACCAGAATGGCACTGCCCTTGGGGGGAAGAAATCACACGAGCCAGAGGCCAACAGGACACCTTCTTGAGAAGCGAGAGAGTCATAGAATTTACAAGCGGAATGAGAATTGAGCTTACATCTTATCCGCAGGCTTTCAAACATTGTTTCAGCTTTGAGAAGTTTTTGAGTTAAAACCAACATTCCAGCTTTCTAGACATCAATTAAATATGTAATTAATGCCAGATTCAGCTGCTTAGTTAGAATCAGTTTGTCCTTATGCTTCCACTTTCTACTTTATTATAAACACTTTCAATCATTCTCGAAAGTAGAGAATTATACAGTGAACCCCACCTACCCCCCTATTCCAATATGGAGATTCGGCCACACTTGTTCATCTGTCCTTTTATAGCTTTCAACATTTTCTTGGCTGAAGAATTTAAAATAAAATTCCAGACATATCATTCCAGACACATGGGCATTTTCTAACACAACCACGTCCTTATCGCGTGTACCAAATGAACACCTAGAATCCAGTGTGGTCGATGCTGGGATGAGCTGCTCAGACCTTGACTGGAGAGGACTCGTGGTCCCAGTGGCTGTGGGTGCAGCCGGCAGATGGCCCTGTGTCTGCCCTCTTGGGGATTATCTCAGCTGCACAGAAACACTTTGCTCAAGGTCCCAGCCTTTCCTTGGGTGGCCTGCATCCAATGACTGATCCGTGTCAAGAGTTAGGGTTTGGCCATCGTGGCCCAACACGGGACAGCGCTGCGGGGCCATCGTAGCTCCGGGACTCCTCATGGGGTCCACCAAGGCTGTCGCCAGGGCCGCCTCACAGCCCAGCTTCTCCCTCTGCCCACTCCTACTCCCTTCCCCGCCCCAGGCATTGCCCCAGGGGGCGCTCCTTAATAATCCCCCTGCAGTCTAGGTCCACTGCAGAGGCTGCCTTCTGGGGAGCCCAACCCGTGACCACGGTCCTTCGCCCCTCTTATCGCAAAAATGTCTGTAATAGTCGGTTTGCTTGAATCTGATCCAAACACGTTTTATGCTTTTAGTTGTTCTGTCTCATAAGTGTGTTTTTTTTTGTTTTTGTTTTTTTTTTTATCCTCACCTGAGGATATTTTTCCATTTTTTGTACAGATAGAGTGGGAGGGAGAGAGAGAAAGGGAGAGAGAGAGAAACATCGACGTGAAGAGACACATCGAGTGGCTGCCACCCGCACAACCAACCAGGGCCGGGGACAAACTTGCAACCGAAGTACGCGCCCTTAGCGGGAACCGAACCCGGGTCTCTCCGGACCGCAGGCCGACGCTCTAACCGCTGAGCCAAACTGGCCAGGGCTCATAAGTGTGTTTTAATGTATAATAGTGATCCCTCTTTCCTTCTTGTTGCAGAAAGGGTCAGTTGTCCCATACTCCAGGTTGGTCTGTTTGCTTCCTCTGTCCCTGGTTCTCCTATAAGCGGGTGTTGGTTCTAGTTGCTTTGAGGAAAGGGAATACAGGGTGTCTCCAAACTGTAAACCGCCAGTCTGCTCCAACCTCCCTTTTGTAGATAAGTAGAGAAAGCGGAGGCCAGCGAGGGGACGGGCTGCGCGAAGTCCAGGGCACAGCTCCCTGGCTGCCCTCCAGGAGCAGAAGCCCACGTTCACAAGGACACAGTGTACTGGACACATGTCCCTGTGACTCCCATAGATCGATCCGAGTTCCTGCCACACGAGCCCTGCCCATATTATCAGGCCATGTCAATAGGGGGCTGGGCCTGGAACCCTCATCTCTGAACTCCCAGGATAGAGTCTCTGCCCTCCTGAAATCGACACTCTCAGGGCAGTGGTCTTTTAAGCAAAGGCATGTCCCTAAGCAGGTCCCACGTACTGGCGAAGTGGCAGAGTCAAGAAAAGTGTCACCCGGGAACACACAGGTGATGCTTGGGCGGGTTCCCTCCACTCTCTTTGGTGCTCAGCCTTCTCCACCTGGATCATGATCCCTGCCACGCCTGACTCAGGGCTATGGTTAGCACCCAACGAGACCACGTACGGAGGGTTGCGCCTCATGTCGACTAAGTGCCTCTAATGTCCTGGGTACTGTGCACGATCTACATCCATCCTCACAACCCGATAGGGTAGGAACGATTACTAGCCCCATGTATCACATGATGAGGCAGAGGCTCAGAGAGCTTAAGAAACCTGCCCAAAGACACACAGCGGATAAGTGGTGAAGTCAGGACTCAAAGCCAAGCAGCCTAACACCCAAGTACATTTTCCCTGCAACACACTGCTTCTGAGAACCAGCTTTTTTTTTTTTAATCCTCACCGGAGGACATTTTTTGCATTTATCTTCAGATAGAGTGGGAGGGAGAGAGGAAGGAAGAGAGAGAGAAACATCGATGTGACAGAGACACATCGAGTGGTTGCCACCCACACAACCCCAACCGGGGCCAGGGACAAACTGCAACCAAAGTACGTGCCCTTAGCGGGACTGAACCCGGGACTCTCTGGTCCATCGGCCGGCACTCTAACCACTGAGCCAGACCGGCCAGGGCAGAACCAGCCTTTTTTAGGACCTTGGAGTTCATCTAAGCAAATCATCATGTTTCATACTTGGGGACACCAGGGCCCTAAGAGGTGCCTTGTCCGAGTCTGCACAACACAGAGGTGGCAGAGCTGGGTCTCAAACACGGGCTCAAGGCTCTGAAGCTCCCATTTATCCCCTGGACCACTGATTGCACCTCTGCAGGGATTATTTCTGTGACTTTGTGACTTGGTTGCCACCCTTGCTAGTATAATCTTCAGGCCACGGGGAGCAGCCTCTCACTCGCCCATTCGTGAATTCCCGATGAATGGGGCCAGGCACCCCGCAATGAATGGAGAAGCACCTGTTCTCCTCGAGGCTGGTGTCTAGCAAGGGGGTGGCAGATACTGAGTGATCAATCACACAACCTCTCCAAAGACTCCAATTCATGCCAGAGAACCCTGCTGTTCATGGCAAGCACCCCATTCGTTTTAAAGGGAAATATTACGACCGTTTCCCTTCCAACCAAAGAAATCCAAACAATTTCTAGTTGAAAAAATAAATCACCTGAACAATGGCAAACTATTTCTGTAGGTAATAAATAAGTTGAGAATAGTGCGCACACAACAGAGGGTGGAATGACTTACTGTACCTGTTGTTTGTATATAATTTTCTTCACCAATGTTTTAACCCTCTGGGGGCATGCAGGTGCCGTGCACTCAGAATGCTCTTAAAAATACTAACATTTAAAAAAAAGACACTAGCGTTAAGGCAGCTTTAGAGTAAAATAAAGGCTAAACCCAAGAGTGCTTTGAAACAGGAAATACACACACATCCAAGGCTCCGTCTTGGAAAACGCCCCTTCTTCAGCGTTCTGGCTGGGAGTAAGTGAGCAAAGGAAAAAGTTTCTAGTTCACCCAACTACAACACACAATTCAAATCTGTTCTCCACATCCTCAGACCAAAAATTGCTTTAGAGTCATCAGTTGGTGAGTGTCTGGGCCTGAAACCACACATCCATCTGGTGTGCTTGTGTGAAAAAGTTGATACACCAAAACAAGGGAGTCCTTATTCAGAAAGTGGTATAGCTTCATAAAAGCCATGGCAAAAGCCAGTCATGGGACATGTGTTATGTAAGGGAAGTCTGAATGATTCATTATGATCCATGAAAAGTGTTGTGAAGGAAGGAAAAGTGAGCTCAGAAAATTCTGGACGGGTAGGGGGCACACCTTGACCAAGGTGTTTTCTGAGAAGGTGACCTCAAAACCAGAATCCTGTCCCCCACCCCTCAATGAGCACACAGGACCAATAAAGACACCCCTGGGCAGAGCTCTGGGTGGTATTTCCTTTTTAATCTCCATAGTGTATTTGTTAAGTTTATTTATAAGCAGATCACTTCACTATTTACAGTACATGAGCATAGAGATTCTACAGTTCTTGTGATGTAAACAATAGCTCCACAGTGGGAGTCTGAGAAAAGAAGCCGGTTCTGAAGTATTTACAGACGTTAAAATAGAACTTTATACTCACAGGATAATAATACATAGAGCAATTTGGTTAAATTATCTATGAAACTATAGAATCTGACAACGTACAAATACAGGAAAACATTTTCTCATTTAGAAGACAGATGAATCACACCAGAAATAAAATAGGGACGATGACAACCACAATAATTAAAAGCAAAGAATGTTTCTTCCTTGCCTCTTATGGATAAAATATTTATATAAATAAGGACACAACCCAACAAAATGGAAAAAATATATAAAAATCCTCTACCAATTAAAAAAAATAGCAAAACTAAAAACTCGATTCCCATTCATTAGCAGTGTCCTTTAAAAAATTAAAATTTAGCTTTCTATTATAAATAACAAAGCGATGTGTCCCTCTGTGTAGGTGAAATTCTTGCACCTTTCTCAAGAAATGCATCAATGTAATTCCACACATACACAAGCAGACAGACATGCGGGTGTGTGCACACGCATGTGCACACACACACACACACAGCCATGCACGCACACATCCCAGACTGTAGTTATCTTGTTGAGCTTCCTAATAAATAATGCCCCCTATGGAGTCCCCTGGGGATGCCCAGACCTCACAAGGTTATCCATTCCCTGGTTTGACCCTGTCACAGAGCTGGGGAAAAGCCCTGGCTTCCTATTGCTCAGAATTCTCTAGGCTGCATAGTCACACCGAGAGAAAGTGATTTGAGTCCAAGATTTGGAAATGCTGGAAGGGACCTCAGGGACCACCTTGCCCAGTCTGTTAAGGCTAGCTACAAATACTGTCTTCAGAAAGCTGGGGCTGGGGAGAGAGATCTCACGTTGGTTTCACATTAGCAGCTGCCTCTGGGTGAAGCAGATGCTCCAGGTCAATGTTAATACTGTGGCACAAGAAGGTGAAGGGGTGAGTGTGAATTTCTGGAGCAGACTGCACTGAGCTGGACTTCCGGATGGTTATGTTCCCCAGAAACCATCTGGAACTCCAAGTGGTCCTCTTCGCTGTTCTACTGACCACCCAGACCCTGCGCCCCTTGAGATTCCCAACCTGTGTCCACTGGAAGCAGAACATTCCTTCAGAAACAAAGTTGGGAATAGTTTATGACTTTTTATTCCTAACACAAAAACACTTGACAAGATTTCTAAATACGAAATATAGAAACGAAAACAAACTGACAAACAAAAATATATAACCTGTTTGGCTATTTGGTGGACCCTATCAAAGGCTGTGGCCAGCCCCCATACAGAATCCTGACACCCAACCTCTTTGCTTGTCCCGAGGGCACAGTGTGGGCCACCTAGCAGAGGTTCACTTAAGGTCAGCAGCTGGGCTGCCAGTATTGCAGTTACGTAAACCCCTCCTGGGCTCCTGGACCCAGGTTCACTCCCCTCTCCTCCGCCCACAGAATTAGTGCGCTGCCCAGTCTGTGTGCATCTATGTGCTTGCTTCTGAACTCTCCTGAGCAGTGTTCGCTGGGCTGTAACTATTGTAGACAGTCCACTCATGACATTACATTTCATTCCCAAATTGGGTGTTGGACAGCAAGGTGGCCGAAAGGATTTATTTGCCTTCCATCTGGGTAGCTGGTGGATACAGTCTTTGGCCACTAGATGGCGACTAGACATTGATAAGGCAAAGTGCTGAAGTGGAAGCGAACCAATCCCTTCAAAAATCACCAAGAGCAAAGCCAGCACAGTATTAGGCTTCCTTGAAGGATCCTTTGACCATAAAAAATACAGCACAGAGGGGATTCCAGCTCCATAAACACCTCTTGGAGGTGCTGTTTTACAGCCCAGGGACTGACCACTTAGAAAACCGTATTTTTTCCAAGCCCCCAATTCGGGCTGTTGGGTTTCTGAGCTGCTTCCAGGTGTGCAAGGCATTGTGATGAAACAGAACATCTGATACTCTGTCCCTCCCCGTCCCGGAGAAGCTCCAGTCACCGCTGCAGTGCCATTAAAGAAAAAACAGAAGCTGCCTTAAACATCCGCAGTGTGATCGAGGCCTCCTGCTGCCCGTGTGTTTTACAATCATTTGAAAGAAATATGTGAAAAGTGCCTAAGTTAAGCTGTTTTTTTGGGGGGTGGGGGGAGTGTATTGCTTGTATTGTCTGAAAGTAAGAAACAGCCAAGTGGTCGGAACATTCAGGTTAAGAGCTGCTTGGTGAGGGTGAGGACAAGGCTAATGGGATTCGATATCACCACCTAGCCAAGCTGGGGTTGAGCTTCCCACCATCCCCACCAGAAACTATGGCTTAGATCTGTCCTGGGGAGCAGGTACAAGGTAGCTCTGCCAGGACCATGTGGGTTTGAACCTGCTGCTGGTTGATTACCTTGCAGAGAACTTC
Organism: Molossus molossus; assembly: GCF_014108415.1. Lineage (NCBI taxonomy): Eukaryota > Metazoa > Chordata > Mammalia > Chiroptera > Molossidae > Molossus > Molossus molossus. The sequence continues at coordinate 23,119,328 of NW_023425377.1, forward strand.
CCCCTGAACATGAGCTGGGCACAGCCAGAGAAGGGAACCTGAGCCTATCCGGTGAAAGGGACTTTCGAGCTCCTCCTATCTAATATTCCCATTTGCTAGATGAGGAAACAGAGGCCCAGGATCATTAGCAGGGAAGAAAGTTCACCTTTCTCACTCTGAGACAGCTTGTAGTTCAATGGCTTGGTCTGCAAATCCATTTCAATCAACTGGGCTGTTTTAACATTTTTATTAAAAAAAATAGGTACCAAGATCTAAACTCACCATTCCCTGTTTCTAGGGCCTCCAACAAAGAGGCCAGCGAAAGGCTGGCCCTAGGATCGGCTCTCCTGCTGCTGATGCCTCAGAAACTATCTCCGCTCTCTCCTCCCTCACACCAGCCACCTTTTCAAAACCCCATCCCAAACCCTAGGAGAGTACCTCACACAGCCAAAGTAGACCCACAGTTGCCAGTGGAGACACATGGAGCCAGGCTGAAGTGTTGTGGTTTTCTCAAAGTGCTTTTATTGGTTCAATGCAAAGTCAGCCTCTGCCTGCTTCCTGGGCATTGTGCAGCTGGCTCCCAAGGGCTCTCCCTCCCCCCGTGTTTTGAGCCAAGGGCATCTCTGTGCAAGTGGGTTTCCCAGCTCCCAAGCTCTCCTTCCATTTACCCTGTACCTCCGGACTTGGCAAACAGCCCTGGAGCCCATCCGTGTGCGAAAATGCCTCAGGGACTCGGGGACCAGCTTAAACATATTGCACGTGAGTACTAAGTGGATTCCTTCTGCCCCGATGGGAAAGGGTGAGGGGGTCCTGCTTCTTTGGCCAGTGAAACCGTTAGGTTCACTTTATTTGCTACTGTACATCGCATTTCCTCCCTTGATCCTATCTGAGGATAACGGCTAAATAGCAAATGCTAAGAAAATTACTGCAGTTTTGACGTGAAGTGAATCAGATCAACAAATCCTCTGGGGCGGTTTCTGCCTCGCGGTTAGAGTGACCCATCTCTCAAGCTGCAGGCTCAGCTGTGGTTTCTACGGAACCTGAGGCCTGGGATGGGGTTCTGACCGGTCCAGGCCGAAGAATCTGGCTGCCAGTTTCTTCCCTGCTCCCTCCATGCCCACCTGCACAGGCAGATTGCAACGCCTGGAGGAAATGGCTGTCAGAACACCAACAGCATTGGGCTACGAAAGCTTATTGCATCATCTCTTCTCATGTCAGGACTTGGGTGCTGAATCTTTGAGCTCAGAGCAGTCCTCCCTCCCTCCTCCCATCCCCAACGCCCTGCCTCTCCTGAGCACGTCCCACAGGCAACGCTGCCGGATCTCACAGTAGATGTAGACACCCAAGTGATGATTCTCGACTCCAAGCAGTTTTCTGATTGGAGGGACAAGGTGTGAAGGGGTAAAGGGGGTGGGGGCCTTAGCTACACTCCATCCACTCATATTCTTTACCTCTTTGATGCATTTTCCTTCTGTAACCAGAGCCCCCAAAAGTGAGGATTCTGATTCAGCCTTGTACCGACTGAGGAAGGAGATGGAAGAATTCCACTTAGCGGTTGGATGGGATATTTTTGGAAAACACCAGCACAGCACAGAGATGGACAGTACAACCTGCCCTGCGTGGGCAGCTACCGACACAGTCTACAGTAAGCTTTATGGCAATCACATGTAAACATCATCGAGAGCAAATACTAGGACAGAGCTATAGCGAGATGGTTGCCAATGGCGGCTGCTCCCTCTGGGTTACTCCTTAAGTTGGTGGGCAAGAGACCAAGGTTGACTAGTTTTCCTGGAGAGACCTCGGAGTCTCCTTGGTAAGTAATACACAGCACCGAATGAGTCTTCTGGATAGAGGTGGTCTGCAGGGCCAGTCAGCTTTAGAACCTGTAGCCTTGCATGCATGGGATGGTGAGCAGAACGTGCTGGATGTCCTTGGCAGGCATCCTCTCCCATCAGCGGCCCCCAGCTCCGACCCTAGGCACATCGTGGCCCACTGCCATGCTCAGATCTCTGCTCTGCTCAAGAGCCCTGTATTAGTCTGAAGTGAAAGGACAGCTCCAGCTGACCTGGAAGAGGGGAGAGACTTGTCCTTCACTAAACCTGCATATCTTTATCCTGAAGTACCACCCGCCCATGGTAGAACCTACACCATGTGCCTAGTGCCATCAGGGAGGAAGCCACTGGGGCTTAGAGATGATCCAGTCCAACTCTGAATCTAGAGCTCTTTCCTACTGGCTTCCACAGGGTGACATCTCCAGGTGTTCCTTGGCGCAAATGAGGATTCTGGGGAGGCAGCAGACAGATTTAAATTCCATTCCATAACCATTGATTGTGTGCCTATGGTGTGTGAGGCAGTGAATAGCTATAAAAAGGAATTTAGAATGTTCAGGTCTGTGCTGTGGAACGTCCCTTTTTTTTTGGTCCATCCTCATAAATCCTGCCTCCCTCAAAGATGTCCATGTCCGCTCTTCCATTGTGCACCCCCACTCCAAATGGGATTTTGTGTCACAGTAATATCAGGAGTCCTGTGCCAAGGAATGACTTTAGGGAAATTTTCTCTCGTAGATCAGGACGTGACAGACAAGAATGGGCCAGCATGAAACCCAGCCACCATATTAATGTGTGATGGAAGCCTTGGAAGATTAGACCAAGATGATGTCAAGTAGGTGACACTGTGATCAATTAGTAATGTCTGCCCAGAGCACTGGGATGAAGATTCTAATAGCATGACCAGGCTTAGAGAACGTGAATGCTGTGGTCAATTAGTTATGTCTGCCGCTGGCCAAGGATGTGGCTGTAGTGGGGCGCATGCTATGGATTTGCCGCCTTGAGCTAGAAGCCTTAGCTGTAGAGCTGGCAGGGGCCATGGAGATCAACTTGCATCATTCTCCCCCTGTCTATTTCACAGAAAAGGAAAACTGGGGCCCAAAGAGATCAAGTGACTCAACACACAGCTCAAATTCCCTACTCATTCTAAAGCCTGTCTCCTCCAGCCTTCTCTGAGGACCTGGAGCACGCTCACCACCCAGGACAAGCTCATCGACTCAGTGTACCTACTGAGGTATTTGAAAATCTTTTTATTTTTTTAAATCAACTATCAAGTCTGAAAGGACTGGGCCTGGCATTAGCAGTAGATTATCTCAGCTTGTTTAGTTTAATGAGTCAATTGCAAAGTTTGTTAAAGCAGCAGGGCCCTTCTCCTTTTTCAATATAAAAAGGTACCGAGGGACACTGACGTCTGAAAGAGATCAAGCGGGAGCTGCTCTTTCTGAAGCAGAAGCCAGGCGCGCATCCCCGCCTGGCCACGCTCTCCCTGACAAGTGGCCCTCAGGGACCTGCGGAACATCCACGCTGGACACGGCTGTGACGTCACTCCAAAATAAGAATTTTAAAGTGAAACCCAATTAGAATGTTTTCCAAGTTGAAAAGGAGCTTGGAGATTGTTTCACCCGTCCCCAACCCGCACATCCTCTTCCTGCTTCGCCGTCCCATGCCACCCAAACAACTTTACAGCTGAGGACAAGGACAGACAAGCTGCAGGGAGTAAGATGGGCTGGTGGCTGGTCCAGAAGGATGACTGCTCCCAGCCCATCTGTCCAAGACACCTCAGGTGTGTCACTGAAGCTCTACAGGTCCACAGGTATAGGCAAACCACAGGGCCCTTTGGATCAAAACACACGCCAGAGCTTGAACTCACCTAACGCTGGCGAATCAGCTGTTGACTTAACCCCCACGATGAGCCTTACAGGTTTCGAGTCTGTTGCCCAATTTAGCTGAACTCACCTGTACCAGCCCTGGAACTACGCATCTTCACCCAGGCTCCTGCGGGAGCAGGGGACCAGAGTCATCGCTCTGCCCTCTCACTGGCAGTGGGACCTCGGCGTGTCACTTCACATCTCGGCAAACTGCCGGCCCCCCCTGGACGGAGGCTCACCCCTTTCCTCATGAGGATCTGAGGACTCATGGCCGGGCAGAAACTCTAAGCGTGAGCTGGGCACCAGATGAGGGCTCTGATTGTAACTGAACCCAAACTCGCTCAGTGAGAGGCAGGGCAGGGCTTGGCAGATAAGGCCCAGAAACACCTCTCAGCTGCTCCTTGTCATGGCTGCAGGCCACCCAGCGCCTCTGGGCCTTCCGGACAGGGAGCAGAGCAGCTCAGTGGCAAACACCTCGGGACAGTGCATAGTTAAAAAATCAAGGAAGCAATACAATAACCCCAGGCACAGTACATCTGAGCCATAAATACATTAGTTTAAGGATATACTTTTTTTTCTTCAATTAAAAATGAGTTTATAATCCTGATTCTATTCACAAGTAACAATTTCATCATCACACACTACAGATAAGAAATGTTATGGTGCATTCGGCTGCACAGCTATGAGGGGGGTCAGTCGGGGGTGGGGGGAGGTGGTGACTGGCCCAGCACTTGGAGACACACCCGGGACAACCGCTGGAAGCGAGGACACGAACGTGGCAGTGGAACGTCAACACCATGGAAACTCACAGACAGAAGCAGCTTTGTTCAATGTAAACATTGATTTTTTTTTAAAGGACAGCAGTTTCAAGTCTCTCTCTCTCTCTCTCTCTCTCATTCACGTGTGTTCTCTCACGCGCTCGCTCTCTCTCCTTCTCGTATACTTATTTTCTTTGAAAACGTAAACATATTGAAAGGGCCTTGTCTGAGGTATTGAGGTATTCCTCGAAGGTTAAGGCTGTGATCAACGCAGGCTCTGCTGGGCCTCCTTCAGTAAGCTGTCAAAATCCATGGCTTCGTACTTGCTTTTCACGGACGCAGGAAGGGCCTCTTCTGAATTGGAATCTGGGCAGGGGGTGGAGGAGTCGGTGAGTGGGGAAGGCAGTGAGCAACTCAGAAAGGACGAACGATCAGGAAATCTGCCACCATGGAGTGGACGTGGCCCGAGGCCTCGGAGAGCCATGGGCAGGGAGCACCGGGCAGGGAGCACAGTCTGCCATTCTGCTGCCACCTCCACCGGGCGCCAGGACCTCAGGGCCTCGGCTGCCATTGGTAGAATGGGGGGAAGGAGGCTGACTAGAGCACCCCAGAGCTCCTTTATCCTACAATTCTACTTCCCCTAAGCTCCCTGCCATTAGCAAACCGACGCGCATGTCACCTAAGGCAGCCTACGGAACTGGGATGGCCCTGGGTCCCAGAGGTGACATGCAGCCAGGCAGAGTGCTGCCGGGCCTGGGCCCTTCCTAGGTCTCCAATGTGTCCCCAAACCGATTGGGGGGGGGGGGGGGCACGGCAACAATACTCTTTCACCGTGGCCCCTTAGTGGACAAGATGCTGCCTGTTGGGCCTGCACAGAATGCCCCTCCGGGGGCAGGGCAGCCAGCGGCCCTGTGAGGTCAAAGAAGCAGTAGGCACGGCTCCGCCCGCCGCTGTGAATACAAGGCTGGACCTTCCACGCGCCCACAGGAGGCTCCAACCTCTCTTTTTGGTCCCAGTCCTGGGACAGGACAAGATGGACCGGAGACCAGAAGAAAGGCAAGATGGCAGCCTCTGGGGCTGGGTGTCCGCGGGGCGGCCCGGCCGGCACTTACCGTAGTCCGTGTACCTGGGCCAGCGGCAGTGCCGCAGCGCCCCCGAGCTCAGCTGGAACGAGGGCTCGTTGTGCCTCCGCAGGGCGGCGCCGTTCCGCAGGGACAGGGCGGCGTGCTCCGAGCAGCGGTAGGTGATGAAGCCGTGCTTCTCGCCCCTGCGGGGAGACAAGGGACCGCAGCGTCACCGGGCCTGCGAGTGGTGCTGCGTGGCCGCCGCCTCGGGGAGGGGAAAGCGGCTCAGTGGATTCAGTCTGCGCACAGGCGGGTGGCGAGCAGCGAGCCGGACTCGGGCCTCCTTCCCCCACGAAGACTGAAGCTTTCACACTCCCGGTTCCCGGGGTCTGCCAGCCTGTGCCCGGTGCCACCGCTCCGCATCCTTCAGCGCCAGCCCCAGCCGCCCGCCCCTGGCCGCTACCTTGGCCCCACCCTCCCCAGCACGGCGGGTGTTCTCTTCACATCGCATCCTTCCTGGTGGACATCTGCTCCCTCTGCCCGCCCAGCCTGCTTTCTCCCTGCTCAGACCACCGCACGAGGTGCTCCGCCGGCTCAGGGTCCCAGGGTCGGTCACATGACTGTGGCCCTCCCTGGGCACTGTAATTTGTTCAGGGAGGAGCCTGTCACCCAAAGCAGAACCCCAGAGAATCCACCCCAGGGCTTTGCTGGAGCCATGAGGGAGAGTCCTGGTCCCACTGGGAGGCGATAAGCTTGGAGGGGAGGCAGTCACCAGGCTCCCGGAGGGAAGGGTGCCAAGGCTCGGGGAGCCTAAAGGCAGTTCTGCCCCCAACCCCGACTCTTCAGCTCCATGAACAAGAGAAGGAACCCTGACTGACACATCTGGCTGCTATGCAGACCCAGGGGCTGAGACAGGTGGAGTTTCCCTACCGCTCAGAACAGGCTTTCCAGCCGGAGGTGCCTAATAAACATGGATCCTGACCCTTCTCTGAGCCAGGCCAAAGTCGAGCCCCTTCTGCCTCTTCAAATATGTCTGAGACTGGCTGTATGGCTGAAACCGTGTGTGCTTTTATTATATTAACAATTTGACCCTTCTGTTTAAAGATTAATTTGCCTTTTGCTTTTGCATGTTATCTCCATAGCCTATCCTGAACACTGCATAGAACTTAAAACTATTCTGTTTGTACAATGACTCTTTAAAAAATTGAGGTAAAAACACATAACATAAAATTTACTTACCATCTTTCCCATTTTTAAGTGTACAATTCAGTAGTGTTAAGTCTGTTCACGCTGCTGTGCAACAGATCCCCAGAACTACTTCGTTTTGCAAAACTGAAACTCTATACCCACTGAACAACAACTATCCCTTCCTCCCTCTCCCAGCTCTGATAACCGCCATTCTACTTCCTGTTTCTATGAATTTGACTCTTCTAGATACCTCATATAAGTGAAATCATACAGTGTTTGTGTTTTTGTGACTGGCTTTATTTCCCTTAGCATAATGTCCTCAAGAGCCACTCATGCTTGTAGCATGTAACAGGATTCTCTTTCTTTTTGAGATCGAATAATATTCCATCATATGCATATACTATTGTTCTCTTTATCCATTCATCTGTGAATGGACACTTGGGTTGTTTCCACCTCTTGGCTGTTGTGAATAATGTGCTATGAACATGGGAGTGCAAATATCTCTTGGAGATCTTGCTTTCAATTCTTTTGTGTATATACCCAGAAGTGGGATTGCTGGATACTATGGTAATTCTATATCTAATTTTTAAAACAACATGTTTTTATTAATTTTTTTTTTTTTTTTTAGGGAGAGAGAGATAGAAACATCCATGTGACAGAGCAACATCAATCGGCTGCCTCCTGCACACCCCTACTGGGAATCGAGCCTGCAACCCAGGCATGTGCCCTGACCAAGACTCGAACTAGGACTCTCAGTCCATTGGACCACGCTCAATCCACTCAGCCATACTGGTCGGGCTATGTCTAATTTTTTAAGGCAACTTCATACTGTTTTCCATAGTGGCTGCACCATTTTACATTCCCATCAAGAGTATACAAGGGTTCCCTTTTCCCCACATCCTCTCCAACACTTATTTTCTATGATTGTCCTAATGAATGTGAGGTGTGTAATGATTCTTATGCAGACACTATTTTGTCATTGAAGCTTAAAAAATTATTATTAAATTAGGATTTTTTTTTTATTCTCACCTGAGGACATTTTTTCCATTTTTTGTTCAGATAGAGTGGGAGGGAGAGACAGGAAGAGAGAGAGAGAGAGAAATATCAACATGAAAGGGACACATCAAGTGGCTGCCCCCTGCATGACCAACCAGGGCCGGGGACAAACTGCAACCGAGGTATGTGCCCTTAGCAGGAACCGAACCCAGGTCTCTCTGGACCGCAGGTTGACACTCCAACCATTGAGCCAAACCGGCCAGGGCTTAAATTAGGATTTTAAAACCTTAATATCTTAGCTTTCAAGTATAATAGGAGATACTTTAGAATTATTTCAAAACTGACCAAGTTTTTGACATCTTAGCTGTACATTTATATGTAACCTATTCTTGCCGAGCCCCTGACAGATGAAACACTGCTTCCCCAGGTGAGAGAGGAAACACCAGGCTGCCCAGGAGACTGGGAGGTCGGGAGGAATGGAGGGTATGAGCAGCGCGGGGCTGGCATCGCGGGGCGGAACGCACGGATGCCTTTCACCCCCAGGAGCCGTTGGCTGCCCTGTGCCAGCTCCAGGACGGGCAGAGAACCTGAAGCAGACCCTGTGGCTGCAGGTCTGGCTCTGCTCCAAACTAGCGGCTCGGGTAACTTGTCTGAGCTCCCCCGGAGAGGACAGACACAGAATGAGTGTATATGTCACAGGCACCGTGTTGGGGAGTTTAAGAGAACGCACGGAAGCTGACTGCTACAACTGGGCTGCACGACCCTTACTAGTCCTTCTCCAGGCCCAGCCCTGGATGGGGACCTCTGCCCCCCCACCTCCCTCCTCTGCCAGAGCGCGACCCCACTCACCGCTTGCTTCTCGTCAGCACCTGGCACTCCACAATCTCGCCAAACACTTCGAAGCGCCTCTTCAGCTCGCGGGAGCTCATGTCGCTGGAGAGATTTCGAACATACACCACTCGGCCTTCGCCCTGCTCGAGAAGGGGGACACAGAGGGGCTAGTCATTGCCTGGCTTCCCGGGGCCCCCTTGCTGGCAGACCCCCATGGATTCCTCGTCCCCAGTCCATGACGCCTGGCTGAGTGACACCAGCTGGGGCTGGAGTCAGAGAGAGGACCTGTCCTGCTGGAGAAGGGGGCTGCCGGGCGTCTAATGGGGAAGTGACCCCCAAGGGAAGCAACTGCTTCCTTGGAGAAAATGAGCAGAGCCTGGGAGGAGAAAGCGGGGGGCTCATAGCTGTCAATGTACTTGCGTAGTTTTCACATTTGTTTGGAGTCTTACGAGCCTTTTTTGGTAGAGGGGGATGTGTTGGGGTGGACAGGCAAGGTGGCAGCAGGCAAGCCGGGAGGAAAGCAATGGGACAGGGACACGGGGTGACTGGAGCCAACATTATCCCTGGTTCTGACAAAGGTCAACCTCAGGTGAACTCGCTATCATGCTCGAGGGCCCAGCAGAGGGGGGGGGGGGGACTCAGCCTCTCCTCTATGATCTGTGATTATGTCCAGTTGACGCCACTGCCACGGGAAGAGTCACTGTGACCTGCTGGAGAAACTCCAGCCCTGTTCCTGGGAACCTGGGAGCCTGTGCCCGTGGGCAACACCGACAGGTTCTGGTCTAGACAGGCTTTCTCTGGGAACAGGTGAAGGCCATCCCATTCTTCTACCACCGACTGCAGGGAGGAAAGGCCTCTGCTGTAACAGTCCCGGGAACAGTGTAGCCCACACCAGGACCCACAGATCTCAGTTAAACTCAGTGCAAAAATCCCCTCCCCCAGCTCCTTGCAGCTCCTTGAGTTTATCACACTCTGTTCCTGCCTCTGCCCCACTGTTCTAAATCTTTGCTTGGTTGGCATCTTTCATCCCTCAGGGCTCAGCTCCTTGAAGGTGACCCCCCAGGTCACCCGATAAATACATCCTCCCCAACAGTCAAAACAGTCAGACACGATGTCTTTCACAGCGCTCTCTTAATCTGTAATTACAGTGTTAATTTCTCGTTTAAGAGACTCCTCTCTCTCTTCTGCCCCAACCGTGGGAGTGGGGATCTCATCTGTCTGGTTCACTGTTGTCGGCCAGGGCCTAGGACAGTGCCAGGCACGTCACGACTGCTGAATGTCACACATGGGTTCTAAGACACTCCACGCACAGCCTATTGTTCGGGCACCTGCGTGCAGACAGCTCTGTACCTCTGCCGCAGGCACGCCCCGAGCCCCGCCTCCTCCCCGAAGCACCCCTCACGGGGAAAGTGATCAAGTGAGAGTCTGCACTTCTGTCTTACTGTCCCCTCCCTCCTTTCTAGAGACACGGAGGGGCTGGCTGTAGCCCCAACCCCCCTCCCCCACACAGCTTCCCGATTAATTTTCCCTGTGGGATGAGGGCTTTGCAGTAGGTTCACCAGGCAGGACTGGGTCTGTGGACTCACTCTGGGGGAAGATTATGGGGGTGAGTGGGGAGCAAGGGATGAGCTTTCTTGGCCCTTTAAGATCTGACCTAACTGGGGATCCTTAGGGAGCACAAGGCCCAACTCTCTTGTGTTCAGATGAGTAAACGGAGGCTCAGGGAAGCAGGGGCACTTGTCCAAGGTCACACAGCAGGTGGTGACAGGGCTGGTATGTGGCTTGGTTGGCCAGCCCTGCTCCCCCTACCACGGCCTGCCCTCTGGAGCCCCTGATGCCAGGCCCTAAGTCACACCAGCTGCATGCATCACAGCCAGTCCCTTGGCAGCACTGTGCACCATGCTACCTTTGATGCCCTTTGGTGACCCTGTGCGTGTTTTAGATGAGAGAAACAAAATTATCTTCTGCAGGCCACAGCCAGCCTCCAAGGGCTTTGGGTCTACAAAGTCCCAGCCCTTCCTGACACCCCTGCGGGTTCCCATCCGCTCAGGGCTCCAGGGCCCCAGGTCACACTTACAATAGCCTTTTCCCGCCGCTTCCTGGCGTGCCGGACGCTTGGCGTTCCGTCTGAACACGGCCCTCTGCTCTCACATCTGTCAGTGAACAAGCAAAGCAGAGGCACTCACTCTCGGGAGGGACCACGTGGGGCAGAGAGCACAGCTGCTGCAGGAGGCAAGGGCACTTCTCCCTGGAACTCATTCATCAGGGCAGAACTCTTAGAAACCCCTCGGCAATGATGGCCAGCGAGGCATGTGTAGCTGAACACTGACACATACCTCCTGCCACCTCTGGGACCAGGTCTCTGGGAACCACCGTGCTGATCATAACCTTCTGAGCCTGGTCTTCCATGCCTTTAGGGACAGAAAGCCCTTTCACTTCATTCTCGTATGTGATCTGATGACAAACACCGATGAGGTCTTATGTTTCCCCACTGTTCCAGATGAAAACCCTGAGGCTCAGGTGCAATATGGGATTTGCTAAAACTAGAAAGTGGGGAAGCCAGAGGAAAAAGGTGGTCTGATGAATCTAGACCTACTGCCCTCTAGTGGTTCGTGCCTGGCCCAGAAGCAACGCCGTCCATCACAGCCCCATGTCCAGTCCGGCTGTCGGGCTGCTCAGTCCAGATGCACAGCTCAAGGAGGCCCAGCAGTGTTGAACACTAGTGCCTTCCTGCCGGTCTGCACATTGCCCTCTCCTCCGGTGGGAGCATGGCATGGGAGGCGGAGCCAAGTCCGACTCTGCCACACACTGTCTGCATCCTTGGGAATATGATATAGCACAGAGGACAAGAGCAGGGCTCTCGAGTCAGACAGTCTGTGTTGAATCCTGGCTCTACCACCTCCCTGCTGGGTGACCTTGGGCCAGGTACGCAAGCCCTCTCAGCTTCAGTTCATCTGTGAACTAGGGAGATCAATGGTATCCACCTCCCCGGCCTTTTGTGAGGACCAACTCAGAAAATGCACGTAAATGCTGAACCCAGGTACTGCTCAGTAACTGCCTGCTATATATTTCTATTGAACTTCTTTGAGCCTCAGCTTCCTCATCTATAAAATGGGGATAAGAAGATGTGCCCTCCAAGGCATCTGTGAAGCTCAAATAGGGCAACAGAAGGGGATATGACCTGCAAACTCTAAGGTGCTATACACTAAGTGTTATCATCCACTTGCAAAGAAATGGGCAGTTCCCCTGAGGAGCTGAGAATGACCGGAAGGTACCGCAGGGCTTAGAGTTTATTAACCCAGCTCACAATGCTTCCCGTTGACCAATGTTTGGCAGCAGAAGCACAGGGACAGAAACGTGGGCCTGGAGAAGGCTGATGAGTCGTTTACCAGGCTTACCAGGTGCTGAGCTCTGCCAGGCAGCCAAGCAGAAGCTCAGTTCACTTTCTACAGCGAGCAGAAAAAGCCAGGCCTGAACTTGGCCCAAAAGCAAAGAGAGAAAAAGAAGTCATCAGGGTTTCCAGAGGCTCCCGACTCTTCGCCAGCAAGCCCACGAATGCAGACCCTACCTCAACACCCCTCAACCTGTCAGAGGGGAAGAGGCTGAGCAGCGCCAGCTCCTGCCTTGGGGGATGGGTTCCAACAGGAACAGAACCCCCCTAGCTTCTGAGCAAAGGTGGTGGAGACTCTGCCTAATGTAAACACTGAGTCATTTAGCTCACAACCACCCCTGGGGAAAGGAGGAGAGCAGAGCCTGAAAGAGAGCTCAGAGGCCTGACGGAAGACAGTTCTGACTGATCATCCTGGCTTGTTATATACAAGGGCTTTTAGTGAAATCACTGGGGAACTCATTTTGAGTAACACAGTCCAGGGCTTCTAAACATCAGTGTACATATGTAAATTGAAAGCTGAACTTTTCTAAGAAAAGGTATCTTTCTATTATCGAATTCTGGTTCTCAGAGTCTCACTCTGGGGACTTGGGGGCATCATCACTTGGGAACTTGTGAGAAATGCAAATTATCTACCCCCACCTCCAGACCCACAGAATCAGTCACTCCGGGGCGGGGCCCAGCCATCTGCTGTTAACAAGCCCTCCAGGTGACTCAGCGGCACTGCTCTAGACCCAAGAGCACCATCTAGTGGTCTCTCAGGTGCACCTCAGGCAGAGGGTTTGGGACCTGCATCAACCCACCTCAGGCCTCCCCCAGGAAGATCCTGCTGTCACCAGGGAGAGAAGCAACCTGTCTCCAAGAAAATATGCCAAACCCCCACTCTTTCCGCCCAGCTCCCCAATGACATTTGGACTGGCTCCCTCTGCAGTCCGGTTCAGTGAGCAAAGATGGGAAATGAGAACAGGCTCATGACGCATCATCCCCGTGCAAAGGTAATAGAGCTCCCAGGGGAACAGCTGACTGCTCACAGTGCAACTTGCAGTACCGAGACATGGGACTAAACCTCATCAGTGCTCTAAACCCATGTATCTTTCAGAACACAGAGCAGAATTATGCTAATTCCTGTTACATGTGTCACATAGGCATTAAACTGTGGGTATGTATGTTTCCACTAAAACCCATCCATTTTACAAATATAGATGCAGAAAACAGATGAACAAGAAGTAACTTCATTTAGACATAGGCCCCAAATGGTAGAAAGTAGATGTTCTTCCTCTTCTGAGGCCTGGACACTGGGGCACTCCTGACTTACTCAGCAGGCTGTGCTCACCTCCAGGACTGGCCCACAGCTCCCCCGGGGAGGCCACCTGCTGGCCTCTAACCCAGTCATGGACTACACAGGAAAATGCAGACCCAGTTTCAAGGCTCCCCCCTCCCCTGGCACCCTGGGAACTGGGGTCCTCAGCTGCCCATTGTCCCTCCTGAGACCACCCATCCATACCTGAAGGTCCTGCGGATGGCTGGTGACCGGGAGCGGCAGGATGAGGAGCCAGAGCTGGAGCGGCTGCGGGAACAGAGCTGCCGACTGGCCTTGCTTGGTGGGCTCTGGTAGGGGCAGTGGTCAGAGCGAGGGGGGCTGGCCCCTGAGTCCGCATCATTGTCCTCCTCCTCCTCCTCTTCCTCCAGGAGGAAGCTGCTCTCCCCACTGCTGCTGCTGCTGTCCTCAAAAGCAGTGTCATATTCGGGGCTCTTGCAGGAGGCCAGGTCTTCGTCCTCCAGGGCTGTCTCCAGGAGCCCAAAGTGCTTGGTGAGGCTGGCGCGGATCTCGTGGTCTCTGAGCAGCAGACTGTCCTTGGGGGGTGCACCTGCGTCACGGCTTCTGTGTTCCTCCCTGCCAGGGGCATGCGCCTCAGCCTGCGGGGCACCTTGCTGGGGCCAGTCCTCAAGGCGGACCCCAGATGGCTCCCAGGACCTCAGCACCTTCCTTTGCAGGGTACCCTCTGGCTTCAGCACCTGGCAGTAGTCATGGTCTCCAAAGGAACAGGAGAAGGGGCGCTTCTGGCCAGCCTGGGAGGGGGGCTGGGCTGTGGCATGCCGCAGGTGGGACAAGAGCTCACTCCGCTCTGGGTGCTTCTTTGGCAGCTTGTGGGCCGCCCCTGTGGCAGCCCTGAGCTGGAGGCCCTCTGGGGTGGGGAGGCTGGGAGCTAGGTCTTTGCCTGGGCTGTGCTTGATGTCCGGCTTAAAGGGGTCCTCTTCTGCAGGCTTGTATGGAGGCGTCGTGGGTGGGGTGAGTCCTACCCATGCAAGAGAAACGTGAGGTGGAGACAGATCAATTCTCTAAGAAACACTAAAACCCTTCTTTGTCTCCCCAACTCCTACTCGTCCTGCAAGCTCAGCTCAAATGCCCCTGCTCTGGGTACCCCACAAATCTGCCCAGGCCCCACTCCAGTCCCCCTGCCCCCCACCTCTGTGCTCTCAGAGCTCTTACGCATACTTTGGAACCAGTGGGAACAAAACAGGACTCCTCATGGTGTGAGTCTGTCTCCCACATACGACTGCAGGCTCCTTCGGGGGCAGAGGGTGTGGCTCTCTCTTTTCTGACCCTGAATCAGCTCACAGGCCGGCTGGCAGCTGAATAGCTGGGCCGGCCCTGACTCTCCTCCTTATAACACCCTCGCTGTGTATGTCCAGACCTGGTGTGTCACTGTGCTGCAGTGGCAGGGAGAGCTCAACGGGGCCCCCCTCACTGCCTGAGGGGCCGCTCAGTGTGGGGGACTCAGTGCTGGGCATCGTGCCAGCTCCCCCAAGGGCACCCCCCACAGCTGAGCCCCTGGCTCACCTGCTGTGCCACAGAGTTCCACTGTCAAGGTCTGCTCAAAGCTCTTCTTGCCAAAAGGAGGGTCACTGGTGGGGGCAGGGAGGACAGAAAGGAAAGACTAGTCAGCTGCCGGCTCCACCTCCCCGAGCACGCGAGGAGGGCAAGGGGACCCTGTGACAGACCTTGTTCTGCTGCCCATGAAAGTGAGGCCTGGGGAGAATGTGCTGGGGACCCCCTCCCCCAAATCCTGGGCTTTAGAGGAATTCAAAGCTGCAAGAGAGATCTGCTGGAGAGTGGAGGAAGGACAAGGATCGTCGGCCCCCTTATTTTACAGGTGGGGCACCTAAGGCCCAGAAAGGGAGATAGACTTGCCCAAAGCCACACAGCATTTCCAGCTTTTCCCCACTGAGAAAAGAACTCTTCTGGTCCTGGAGAAGACAGCTTACAAAATAACGGAGGCCTTGATTCCCCATCCTTCTCTGGGCCTGCAGAGACTAGCTTCTAATAACAGACTCCCTTCTAAGGGAGCCCAGCTCCTGAGAGCCCCACTGGACAATGAGGCCACAGCATGGGGACAGGGCCAGGCTCAGGGCGAATGAACCGACACCTCCCCCGCCCCAGAGGACAAAGTTTCATAGTAAACCAATCATTTCTACAATGTACCTTTGCGACAAGGTCAGCATGGGGCACCTGGGAGAGTCTGAAAGAAGACAAAAAAGAAAAAAATTAAGATTCCTCAACATGGCGCCATTAGTGTTTCCCTCAGGTGGAGACTCAAACTTCCACTGGTACCAAGCACAGCTCCCTTCAGACATGTGACTCAAAACCTTCTACCATTTTCAGGGAAGGGCAGGAACAACCCAAAGCCACCTCCTTTCCCAGGGTCTCAGCTACATTAACCACTGGCAGATCCATTCCATTTTGCAGAAAGAGCAGATGGGTACAAGGGCGACCCCTCCTGGCCACACGGTGTAGCACAGCACAGAGAGTCCAGAGCCCAAGGCCAGTGGCTGGGGCTCTGCCACCTGTGGATGCAGCTGAGGAATCAGTAGATATTCCTGTGCCTGTTTCTGTGTCTTCAGATGGAGATTATAACAAAACCTACCACACAGGGTTTCTGTGAGATCAATCATCTAGGCCAGTGTCTGGCGCAATAAGTACACAACAGATAACTATTAATATCACCACTATCATTACTATTTAAAATTCACCTTCATTGTGGAGCTGAATTTATAGACACACCTTCTGTGACATCATCACCCAAGAAGTCTTCTTTAGAGCACTTATCACAATATGTAACTATCCTTTTTTGCTTACTTTATGATTGCCTGTCTCCCTCATCAAGGCAGGCATCTCAGTCCTTGTTCATTAACGGGCGCCTGGCCCATGCATGATGTATGGGTAAACCTGCAGATCCGCCCAACTAGCCCATTGTACAGAAAGGCAAGTTGAGATCCAGAGGGGAGAAGGGACTTGCCAAGGCAGGGGTCCTGGCTGCCAGCACAGGGGGTGCTCTACATCCCACCCCTTCCCCTCTCCTGCACACGGACTCCAACTACCTCTGGAAGGGAGCCGCAGACAGCTGGGGTCCTCATCCGTGTCCCCACACCCACTCTCACAGGGGCTCTCCAGAGCCGGGATCTGGAGTCCCCGGAGTTGCTGCTGGTCTTGGCCACTGTCCTCATCTGTGGGGCTGCCCAGCTCCCCATCTGTGTCATAGGCCTCGGGAGCCAGGCACAGCGAGGGCAGAGCTCCTTGGGGCTCTGCGGGGACCAGCGACTCATCAGTGAACGTCAGCCAGGGGCCCAGCTCAGGGTTCAGTCTCCTGGAACGCCGCACTGGGCACACCGAGCTCTCCAGCTTCCTCCCCAGCTTGGTCCATGGCAAGCCTCTGCCAGGCCTTTTCCAGCCCCACTCTTCCTCCTCCTCTTCCTCTTTTTCTTCTTCTTCCTCCTCCTCGTCCTCATCTTCCTCCTCCTGCTGCAGCCTGGCCAACCGGCTGACATGACCTTTCACCTCCAGCCGCAGGGGGCGCAGGCTGGGACTGGGCCCGGTGCTCTTGGGAGAAGCCGAGATCCTCACCTCCTCCACGGGGGACGGGCGGCCAGAGGAGGCCTGACTGTCTTTGGGCCTGTGCTGGGGCCTCAGGGAGGCGTAGACAGGTGTGGCCAGACGGTAGGGTTTGCTGACATCACAGGGGACATCTTGAGCCAGAAGCTCCCTCAGGATGGAAAACTCAGCCCAGGTGGCTTTGGAAGGATGCTGGGTCCGGGCCCAGGGTCTGAGCTGCTTGGAGGGGTTGCTGCAGAGTTGAGGGGCTGGCTCTGGGGCCTGTGGGTGCAGCTTCCTCTGAGGGAGGCAGTAAGTATGCATGTAGCGAATGAGCTGCACCACCGCCTGCATGTCCTCCGGGGAAACCTGGGAGCTGGGGCCTGCCCTGCTTGGCCCTGGGGAGTCCCAGGGAGAGGCTGGAGCTGGCTGGGGGCTCAGGCAGTCCTTGTCGGGTTCCTCATCCTCCTTGGCAGGGAGCTGAGAACTCAGGGGGACTGGTGGCTGCAGGCCCCTATCTGCGGAGTGGGCTCTGGCCTGGAGGCAGGATGGCACCGAGGTGAGGTGCTTATGCAATTCTGTGCAACTCCGGCCCTGAGACTGCATCGTGGGGGCCTTCTTCTCTTGTGTGCTGTCCACCTGGAAAGGAAAAGAGACCAGAATGAGGAGGGAGGCCCACACTGCTCCTCCCCTCTGCCCCACCCCTGTCGCCACTGGCTGGGCTCACCAAGGATCATCAAAAATTGCCAGGTGTGTTTTTTTTTTTTTTTTTTTTATCCTCACCTGAGGACATTTTTCGTACAGATAGAGTGGGCGGGAGAGAGAGGAAGAGAGAGAGAGAGAAACATCGACGTGAAAGGGACACATCGAGTGGCTGCCACCTGAATGACCAACCAGGGCCGGGGACAAACTGCAATCGAGGTACATGCCCTTAGCGGGAACCGAACCCAGGTCTCTCCGGACCACAGGCCGACGCTCTAACCGCTGAGCCAAACCGGCCAGGGCCAGGTGTGTTTTTTTTTAACTTTTTTTTTCCTTTATTGATTTTAGAAAAAGAGAGAGAGAGAGAAACATCGATGAGAGAGATCATCAATTGGCCACCTCCTGTATGCTTCCCCAGGGGATTGGGCCCACAACCTGGGCATGTGCCCTGACCAGGAATCAAACTGGCAACCTCTTGGTGCATGGGTCGACACTCAACCGCTGAGACACACCAGCTGGACAAAAATTGCCAGGTTTTGCGCTGGCCAGTTTGGCTCAGCGGTTAGAGCATGGGCCTGTGAACCAACGTATACCTCGGTTGTGATTTGATCTTACTTTGGTTGGGGTCGCACAGGAGGCAACCACTCGACGTGTCTCTCTCACATTGATGTTTCTCTCTCTCTCTCTCTCTGCGCCTCTCTCTTTCCCTCCTTCCTTCCCACTCTTATCTGAAAAATCAATGGAAAAATATCCTTGGGTGAGGATTAAAAAAATAATTGCCAGGTTTTACCCATTTTATCCCCAGCTTCCAGCACAGAGCACGGCACCCTGCTGAGCTCAGGGGAGGAGGAACAAGGACCGAGCAGCCTCCTGACGTGGCCCCGCCCCTCCCAGGCTCCCAGCAGAGCCCGCCCTGCCGTCCACGCCCTGTGCTGCAGCGTCGTCGTAGGAGCGCCAGGAAGTACATTAGTGGTTGCCTGGGGCAGGCGTGGGAACAGGATTAACTATAAATGGGGGCACTGGGGATCTTCACGGGATGGTGGAGATGTTCTAAAACTGGATTGTGGTCATGGCGGCACGTCTCTGTAAATTTACTAAAAGTCATTGAGTTGTACTTCTAAAACAGGTGCCTTTTATATGTAAGTGGCACCTCCATAAACTGTTAAAAAAAAAAAAAGAGCAAAATTCAATAGCTTTCCAGTGCTCATTGGATAAAGGGAAGACCCCTTGGCCAGGTATTCGGAGCCCTCTGCAATGTGGCCCCAGATGTTGGCTCTCATCGGCCTTATCTGTCCCCACTTGTCTCTACAGGTGCTTCCCTCCAGTGCACCTGCCTCTTTGCTGAGGCCAGAACGGCTGTCAGGTGTGTCTCATCCTTGGGGCACTTCCTTGCCTCCCAGAGGGCAAAGAGCTGGCTCACCAAGGAGCTCAGTGGCTGCCCCCTCACCAGAACAGAACTCAAGGGGCAGACCTTTGCTTTGGGAGGTCAGCCAGGGAGGGGGCCGGGGGACAGGGCCCCGCCCCGACGGGAGGTTCCTACACAGATCATGGTCTGAGGATGTGGATTGAGCCCAGTCCCCGCAGGAGTGTCCCAGGGCAAGAGGAGAAGATGTGCGAGCTCTGAGTAGCAGGAGCGCTGGCTGGGAAAGTGCCCCTCTCCTTGGAAGTCTCGGAAGACAGGGCCCAAGGAGGAAAGGGGGCTGGCCTCGCTCCTGGGTGTTCACAACAGAACTGTCAACGCTCCAAGGGCTCCCCGAAAGAAATCCCAGCTCCTCACCGTGGTCTCCACAACCACGAGATCTTATGTTTTGGGCTGTTACCCCACAGAAAAAGCCCCGAGGACAGGCCACCTCTCCCTTGCTCCTGCTCTAGCCCAGCGTCTAACACAGTGTCTGGAACACGGGTGTGGGTGAGAATGTCTGGGGCTCTTTCTAACCCTCAACTTGGCCTGGGTCTCAAGAAGTGCCCAGCACACCAGCTACAAGGACTGTGTGAGGAGCGACGAGGGAAGCTGGAAATTGACTAAACTCGAAACCCCTAACAAAAGCTGAAGGCTACACACCTCCTCCCCCCAGAGGCCACCTGGGGGCCCAGGTGGGTTTCAGGGCATGCACCAACATACCTTGACACAAGGCCGCTGACTTTTGGACCTGAGGCCTGCCCGGCGCCAGGCAGCCCCTTCCTTCTGGGCGTCGGAGCTGGACGCTGGATAGGATGTGGCGAGCAGAAGCTTTTGCAGCTGTGGGAGAAGCAGAGAGGAGAGGAGCTGGGGCTGAGCCACAGCCAGAGGGCACGGGGAGGGGAGAGGCCTGAGCTCAACCAGCCCCGGGGCTGATCACGCCCTGACCCGGGCCATCACAGGACCACGGGAAGAACGCAGGACAGGCGTCTGATGACCTAGAATACGTTCCTGATACACAGGGTGGGGCGAACGTAGGTTTAAAGTTGTTCATATGAAAAACAGTACAATAATTACTAAATAATTATAATACCAGAATAAACTCCGTGTGCCATGTACTCACAACTGCAACCCTATATTTACCCTACCCTGTACATCTTATTTTCACAGAATGGGCAGACGTTACCTAAGATTTGTTTGGGTTTCTCAAAGTCACAGATATTCTTCTTAGGTGATTAATTCTGAAAAGGACTTGCATTTTACTGGGATGCTGGTGTGAGGTTGTTAGACAGTCGGCTCTCTGTACTTAATACTATGACACAGCACCTCCAGCCACCCAGCTGCCTCCCCACCAGGAGAAGCATGTGACGCTTCAGCTTGTCTGGCTTTTCTAATTTTTCTCTGAAAATTGCTGAGGCACTCACACTCCTGCACCGAGAGCAGACGACAGCGCGTGCAGCCGAGAGAGCAGGGAGTGAGCGGGTGCGGCTGGAGTCCTACCAGGGTCCTACTGCAGCCAAGGTTGAGAGCAGGTCGGGAAGTACGACAGGTTTTTGCTAAAGTACCGAGTGCTTCCATGGGAGTCACGCCCCCCAGGTCATCCCAGCAAGGAGTGCAAAAGGTCCAGGAAGCAGAGAAAAGGCCACCCCACACTTCCCTAGGAGCTGGAGGAGCCTCACCACCCCACCGAGACCCCAAACCAACACACCCATCTGTGACTCTCTGACGTGGGCAGGAAAAGTTCCGTGGACTGGAGGGAAGGGACCTGGTTCTGGCCCAGCTCAGCCCAACTCACCATGATACCCTGCACAAGTCCTTTACATCTCTGGGCCTTGGTTCTCCACTGGTATAACAGGGGCAGGTAGAGTCAATGACTATATCTGAAACTCTTTTTGACTCGAGTCACTCTAAGAATACAATAGAAGCTGGTGACCTCGAAAGAAATGCACAGGTCTGTAAGGGTCATGGGTACCTCAGTCCAATGGTGGACTCTCTGGGATCTATGACTCCAGGTTAAAAACTGAGGGTGTGGACAATGTCTCGGCACCCTTCTAACTCTGTCGGTATATTGGGAGTTTAGAGGGTGAGTCTGTTTCCTGTGTACCTAGCACAGTGCCTGAAAAAGAGGTGCTCAAAAATGTGTAGAATGAAGACAATCAAAAGCACTGAAGAGAACAACCTATGACCAGTAGGGGTCGCTCTCTGCCTCGTGGAGGTTTGGTCCCTCTCCAGAGCCTCCGACAGAAATGGCACCGAGAGTTCCTCTTATTTCTACTACTTATGGATCCTGCCCGGGCTATTACTTAGAGAGCATTTATTGAGCAACTTCTATGTGCCAGGCACTGTTCTAAGTGCTTTACATGTTATTACCTACTGCATTCCTCCTAAAAGCCTTTGAGATAGGCACTATGTTTTATAAAGATTTTTTAAAATTGAATTTTAGAGAGAGAAGGGAGAGGGAGGGAGAAAGAAAAACATCCATGCGACAGTGAAACATCCATCAGCTGCCTTCTGCATGCCCCCTACTGGGGATCGAGCCTACAACCTGGGCATGTGCCCTGACTAGACATCGAACCAGCAACCTTTTGGTTCAAGGGACGATGCCCAACTAACTGAGCCATACCAGCCAAGGCAAAACGGGCACCATTTTTTACTCCATCTTACAGACCAGGAAGCAGAATACCTGGGGTCTAGTGTTCACTGGCACACTGACTTGCTTGCTATGTGACCACAGAAGGGACCCTCCCCACTCTGGGTCTCTATTTCCCTATGGTCCTAATGGTGACCAAGAGCCTTCCCAGCCCCCAGGAGCCATAGCACGAAGATGAGGACCCCTAGACAGGTGAGTGTAGCTGGACTTCACACCCCATGACATCTCGGCTTTTGTACCCTCAGCCTGAATCAAGGGCAACTGCTATGAGCAACTCCTGAGGTCTAGAATCTGGTAAAAGATGAGACCTCCTCCCCAGAAAGCTGTGACTCATCTGCACATTCCCACACTCCACATATACTCACACGGACAGCATTTCACTTTCTCTGATAGAAGTATAAACCAGTTCAACCTCTTTGGAGGGTACTCTGGAAGTATCTGTCTAAACTGAAAAAATCATGTATCTGTAGACCCAAGAATTCCATTTCTAGGGAAGGTATCCACTTACATGGGCAAAGGCCACTGTACTGGGACAGTGACAACAGCACTATAGCAATAAAAGAGTTGGAATAACATAAATATCCATTAACAGGGGAACTGGTTAAAGAATCGTTGGTACATCCTTACAAAGGAACACTATGCAGCCAACAAAAAGGATGGAACAGAGCTACTTGTGCTCATCTAAAAGTGTTGCCAAGGCACACAGTTCACTGAGAAAAAGCAAGGTGCAGAGCAGAATATAATGTAGGCTCCCTTTTTAGAGTAAAAAAAAAAAAAAGGTAGAAGAGGAAAATCATAACAGTTCAGTAACCATGGTAACCTCTGGGGAAGGAAAATGTGATTGAGAGACAAATAAGGAAGTTTTGCTTCTACCCGTTCAGTGTCTGCTTGAGTTTTTACTGTGTGTGTATATATAATATTTAGGAAAATGTCTGTATATAATGTCAAGGTTTTGCAACATAATTAAGGCCAATCCATAATATCCCTAAGGACCTACAGAATGCATGAAGACTGTGGCTAGTCCACCTGGACAGGTGATAAAGGGGAGGCCCAGGGATGCCTCCCACACCCCACCTAGGCTGTCCGCTGTGAACCCCTCACAGCCACCGATGCACAGAGACCGCTGCAGGGGCTGGAGCTGGTTTCCCTACACCCACCAGCCTACAACCAGGCCCCACATCCCAGGCCACCGTCACCTCTTTGACCGGAAATAGGTTCTCACCAGTGAGAGCTCATCCGCCTCATAGGCCGGGGCCGGGGGGCTCTCCAGGGAGGGGCTGGGGGGTGCAGATGAGGGAGCAGGTGAAACTGATGTGCAGGATGGTGCATCTTCGCTGTCCAGGGCCGGGAAGGCAGCCAGACCCACGTCCTCTTCGGGGATGTCATCCAGGGTCTTGGTGAGCGCTGCCAGGAGGGCCTCATTCTCACTGTCGATGATCTGAAGTGGGGCGCGCGGGGGAGAGAGCAGGAACACGGCTAGTCAGTACCCCGGGCTCGGTGTCTTCACAGGAGAAGCCTGCTGTGCGCATGCAGCTGCACGTCCTCCCCCCACCGCCAAACCTTCTTGAATGCTCCCCCATCAGATTCCCTTGGTACTGTGTGGTAGATGCCCAGGAAATGTGTTAGCAACTCCAAGAATCTCAGAAGTTTACGAGCACGCAGCAGGTGATACTGAAAATGGCCTTGCCCTGGGAGTCCCAGGCTGGGCTCTGCCGCTCACCCGTGTGGGAGACACCTGTCCCCTTTATCAGGGACAGCAGCTCCATACCACAGCCTCTTGCATCCAACCCCAGGGACACAGCCCTGAGGCTGGTTTGTGCCCCCAGTAGCAGCATCCCAGTCCCTCTCACCCCTGGGCCCAGGCAGGCAGTGGGAAGGCTAGAAGGTTGTCATCAGCCATGACGATGGCAACCACAGCGACCATTTCCCTGCGGGTGCCCAGGGCTTGCTGGCCTCATTCACTCCCAGAGAGGTCGTTAGTGTGGTTAGGAGTCTGGGCTCGGGAGCTGGGGCTGAATCCCAGAACTCATGCTTTTCGAGTATGGGTCCTTCGGCAAGTTCATTTTTTTTTTTTTTAATCCTCACCCAAGGACATTTTTCCATTTTTTTGTTCAGATAGAGTGGGAGGGAGAGAGAAAGAGAGAAACATTGATGTGAAAGGGACACATCGAGTGGCTGCCACCCGCACAATCAACCAGGGCCAGGGACAAACTGCAACTGAAGTATGTGCCCTCAGCGGGAACTGAACCCGGGTCTCTCTGGACCGCAGGCCGACGCTCTCACCACTGAGCCAAACCAGCCAGGGCACAAGTTAGTTTTTTCATCTGTTGACTAGGATAACAACAGTACCTACCTCATAAGGTTATTGTTGAGGACGAAATAAGTTAACATATATAAGAATCTTAGAAAATAGTGCCCGGCACATATAAGTATTCATTACTACTGCAATAACTACTATGCTAATTTCTGTGATAATGGTGGTGATGATGGTGATGATGGTGATGATGATGATGGTGATGATGGAGGTGATGGTGAGGACGATGGAGGTGATCGTGATGATGATGATGATGATGATGATGATGTTGATGATGACAGCACCCATTCCTCACCCACCTCTTTCCTCCTTCCCTTTCCCTAACACAGACATACCGATGGCTACTCTGCCTGGTGCTGTCTGGACACTGGCGCTACAACATGCCAGGACTGGTACAGCCCCTGACCATGCAGCTTACACTCCAGTGGAGAAAAGAGTTCAGCAAGGAAACAAACAAGGTCATTTCAGAGAATGAGAAAGGCTGGGAAGAAAAGAAAAGAAAGCTGTGATGAAGAATAAGAACACGGTGTGGATAGAGGCTACTTGGGGGTCAAGTGCTGCTCCGAGCAGCTGAGACCTAAACTGATCGGCTGAAAGACGAGACGGCCCGGCCAGGCAAAGGGTGGAGGAAAGAGGGAAAAGCGAGAGCCAAGGCCTGGGACAGAGGATTTGGCTGATAAGAGGAGCAGAAAGGCTCTGTAAACACCGCCTCGCAACAACCCCTAAGAGTGGAGTACGATTCTACTCTCCATCTTACAGGTGAGGAAACCTCACAGAGGTTGAGGGAGGTGTCCAGAGTCACACGGCAAATCCAGGTCAGAGACAGGCTTCCACCCAGCACACCACCTGCAGAGGAACCGAGACCCCGCCTTCTCTGATGTCTGAGATCTATAACAGGGGTCAGTGAGCGCACACACATCCAGCCCCCCAGCCGCACACCCAGCGGCCCTGGACTGCGGAGGCTCACACGCTCCTAGGTGAGGCAGCAAGCACCTCCTTCAGTCATCCCTGCTTGCTGGGCCTGTTCTGGCAGGAAGCACATTCTGTCACATGCCGCCTCCCAGCACTCTTTCCCACCCCAGGTCAGGCTGTTTATCCTTCCTTCAGGAAGTTCATCTGAAATATGCATCTCGTGACGGCCTCTTGGCCGCACTAAATCTGTTCCAGGCCTTGCAGCCGGAGCAGCAGCTGAGTAATTTGAAGGGGGACATGGGGAGAAGAGAACAAACGCATTTGTAATTTTTGGAACACAGCTAAGAATAAAAGAAAGGTCAAAAGAAGGTTGTGGTTGGGCCTGACCCAGGCCCTGGGGATTGGGGGGGGGGGGCGGGGGGGCAAGGGTAGATCTAGGTCCATGGACTCTGGCTTAAGAACGCAATGGAGCCTGGTGTGTGGCTCAGTTGGCTGAGCGTCATCCATGCAGCAAGAGGTCACCGGTTCGATTCCTGGTCAGGGCACATGCCTGGGTTGCAGACTCGATCCCCAGCAGGGGGCATGCAGGAGGGAGCTGATGGATGTATCTCTC
The DNA here is from genome assembly GCF_014108415.1 of Molossus molossus. Lineage (NCBI taxonomy): Eukaryota > Metazoa > Chordata > Mammalia > Chiroptera > Molossidae > Molossus > Molossus molossus. The sequence goes on from NW_023425377.1 coordinate 23,144,686, forward strand.
TCACATCAACATTTCTCTCTTTCCCTTTCTCTCTCTCTAAAAAAATCAATATAAACATATTGAAAAAAGAAAAGAATGCAATGGAGCTCACTTGACTTACCCCCACCCCCGCCCAAAGACTAGAGTGCCCCTGTGGTCCCAGAACAATCCGTCTAGCCTGACAGGGAATTAAGGTCTTGGAACCTGGGGCTCAATGACCACTCTTTGGGCTGATCACACGGGACTCTGCCACCACAGGGTGATCTTGGATAAGTCATTTCCCCCGCCTAAGCCTCACTGCTTTGTCTGTAAGATGGGGGGCCGTGACCCCTGGCCACCCCCCTCCCAGGTGTACTAGGAGGGCAAGCCAGGAAGTGATATGGAAATGCCTCCATGCCGAGCTCAGGGCCTGAAGCATGGGGAGCACCCAGCCAGGCTTTTTAAATGGAAGAACGGATGAACCACACAATGAATTCTGGTCACCAGGAGAGACTAACACTAAGGTTTCACAGCCTAGGTGCTAGAGGGACGTTGCGCAGAAATGAGGTCATCAAGCGCTGGATGGAATGAGAATTCTTTCTTTCTCAGAGGTAGCCAATGGCCCAGAGATACTATGAATGCTCAGATATCAGCTGGATCCCTCCGGCATCACAGTGCCCAGGGATGTCACACATGCGACAGCAGCGCTGCGACTCCCCTTCCTGCTAAGCAGGTGTGGCTGTTCCTCCCCTGCCAGCATCTTTTGTAACACAGCCCTCCAGGCGACGGCTGCCAACCCAGCACAGGGGGCGTGCACAAGGCAACTCATCTGCCATTCTTTTCAGGGCGGGGAGAATGAAGGTCCAGGAGAGACTTGTCAAGGCCACACAAGGCCGCAAGTCAGAGGAGGGGGTCAAGGATTTACCGGGTGTCAGGCATTGTGCTAAAATGAATACAAAACGGCAGAGACCTCAAGAAGCCCCATCAGGTTGGTATAAACAAAATGACTAACAAAAGGCCTCCATGGTCTCCCCAGCCACCCTGAGCTGCTCCAGCTGGGGCTGGAGGCCCTGACCACCTGGGAAGAAAGGCCATTCCTGTGCACATCGTCCTCTCGGCACCGTAGGGTAACACAACACAGGGAGCTGGGCCACCCCTCTCTCTTCCTGGGCCCATTAGCTCGACTCTCCCAGCTCTGCTTAGAAACGCAGTGTAAATTAATGGAGAGTTAATCAGCTGAGGAAGGGATATTAATAGACTCGGCCCCACCCCCAACCTTCCTGAGCTGATTTCAAGCTAGAGAAAAAGGAGTCTTGAGGAAATCTGAAGGAAAATGCTTCATTTTGGGCCTAGGGTGCTAGAAGGGACGTCACAGAACAGAATTTAGGCTCTCAGGGCTGGAAGGACACTCAGAAGTCCTCTGCTGTCCAGGGGGCTTAGCTGGGGTCCAGGAAATCAGTTTCCCCCACTTTTTTTTTAACTGGGAGTTGATCCACAGATTGCATCAGAGTCTAAAAGGACCCTGTGACTCCCCCCCACCCCCAACAGATTAAGAACCACTGATTGAATCCATGTTCCTTCCTCATTCCTCACATGGGGAAACTGAGGCCCAACCAAAGAAGCTACTTGCCCAGGGCCACACAGCACATTGCGACAGAACAACCAAACACCTGCTTCCTGCAAGAAGACCGAGGAAGTGCCTGGTGTGGCCTGACCCCAGGACTCTAGGAACACGGAGGAACGAACGCACTGTCCCTGCCCCCGAGGGGCTGTCAAACCTGTCACAGTAGCTTGTTCTCCACTCTCCCCGTCTGTTTCCATAGCAGTGGTGTCATCTGTTAGAACACGGCTCTGACACAAGGCAACACAGCTCTATGAGTCCCACTGGTCAAATGAGGAAACAGCCCCAGCTGGTGTCAGGAGGAGGCTAGAACCTAGTGGCCCCTGAGTCCCAGCTCAAGGCTGTGGAAGGGGTCACATCTGACCTTGGCAGGAAAGAAAACACGACACTCGGAGCCTTCATTCGACACCTGTGATGGACCTGACCATGGCTGAGGGCCCAGAGACGAATAAAAGGCTGATTGTCCTCAAGGAGTTCGAAGCCTAAAGGACACACAGACACGCACACGCGTGCAAGATGGGAACCCGGGAGCGGAAGTCACTGACCAACTGCCTTGGCAGGAGCCAACATGAGAGCTGGCACTGAAGGATGTAGTCATTTGATAAACAGGTATTGAGCCCTGAGAAAGTGCAGGGCTCTGTGTAGAGCCAGGACTGTGACAATGCACAATGCCATCATGTCCCCTGTGCTCGAGGGGTTTGCGACGGGGGCAGGGGAGGAATCGGGCACTGACCACGTCATCACAGGCACCGAGGTGCATCGCTGTATAATGGGTGGAGCTGGCATCGTCTTGAGAGCAGGTGGGGAGCACAGGCTAGGAAGGGAAGAGGGGCTTGGTGGGGGCAGAGATCTGCACAGTCCTAGCCACCTGTGAAGATCCTTCCTCGCTGGGCTGGGAGCCTGCCGGCTGCACCAGGCTGCCTTGTGTCTGAGCCCACGCCATGCACATAGCGGGACCTTGGCAGGACCTTGCTAGTGGGACTGGCCAGGCTCTGAGTAGGCAGGACCTGTACCGTTCAGGTGGGGATGATCTCTGCGCAGCATCTAAACCCCTCTCACCTGTCAGCGTTTTCTGGAAATCGGCGCCCTCTGAGGGAGGGAGCATCACAGCGTAGGTCTCATTCCCTGTGTTCACGTCAAGAATGAAGGTCACCAAGTGGAGCCAGACATGGAGTCCAGCCCTGCTGAGTCTCACAGGGTTGGCAGAGAGGTTGTCTAGCGGTGAGACGTATGGGTTCCTGGGTTACCGTCTTCACCTTGACCTTTTCCAGCTGTGGGACCTCGGACAAGTTACTTAACCTCTCTGAGCTTCACCGGTAAAATGGGCTATTAATAGTCCTTTACTTATAGATTAGACTAGCCTCGGGGAAAACATCAAACTCTTTACCATGGCTCACAAGACCCTGCATGACCTGGCCCCTGCCTACCTCTCTGACTTTATCTCCTGGCACTATCCCCTGAGCTCCAGCCCTCCAGCCCTCTGTTCCCCACCCTGCAAGCCTTCCTGCTTCCCTGCTCTTTGGTCTCCACGAGGGTCCTCCTTCTCACCCTTCAGCTGCAGCACCTCGTCCCCAAAGAGGCCTTTCCTGACCACCTGATCTTTAGAACCCTTCTCATCCCAGGTTTATTTCCTTTTGTGCTCCCGTCACAGTGACCGCTGTTTGGTCGTGTGTCTGCCGATCTAGGACACTCTCCCCTCTAGGCTGTCCAGTCCACCGATGAACACAGCAAACTCTAAACATTTCCAGAAGCAACGATCTACTCTTCAGGACCATCTGAGATGATCGTACGGCACCCAGCACGGCCCCTGACACAGAACATTGTTGTTATCATTACTACGCTGCCAGGCAGGGGCGGCGAGCTAGGTCTTCTTTCCCCGTCTTCAGGCGGGAGCACGTGTCAAGGAAAGAATAAGGAATCTGAATGTGCCCTTCACCCAGCTTCAGCAACATGGCCCATCTTCTTTCATCTATTACCTTCCCGGCCACCCACACACCCACACACTCAAATGCACCCAGAGCTCGCTTTCTTCTTCTTCTTTTTTAATGAGTTCATTTGAGCCAAACTGATGACATATGCTGGGAAGCAAAATCTCAAATGCTCCTGAGCTTGCTTTATTCTGAAGCAAACCTCAGACACCACATTACTCCCTGTTAGAGGGCTTCTTAAAGGAAACGTCACCCTTTACGTGCCCCTGAGGCTGGGCGTGGGAGCACGCGGGGTGAGAGGCATATGTAGCTCTGCCTCTTTTAAAGACCCTCTAGGCTCCGACTGAAAAATGGAGATAATTGTACTTACGTCTGAGAGTTGTTAAGAGATTTAAGTGAATTAACACACACAAGCAGGGATAGTCCTGCCACAGAGTGGGTGCTATGACATCATTGTGGCTATAAAGCCTTGGCTCAGGAGGCAGGCAGAGTGGGCACATGACTTCACTTCTCCAAGCCTCAGTTTCCTCATCTGCAAAATGGAGAAATAACTGCGCCTGCCTCACAGGCTAGAGAAGAGAATTGAGTGAGATACTCCAGGGAAGGGAGGACTTGGAACCTGCCCAACCCACAGAGAGGCTGGGTTCTGACTGCGAGGCAGAGAGACAACAGCTCTTCCCAGCCTTCCCTTTCCAGAGGTTGGGCAAGGGATGAGACCTGCCCAGGATCAGGTGCAGATCCAGGATAAGAGGCATGGTCCCAAGAAGAGACTTCTTTGCATAAGCAAGTGCAGAAGAAGGTGGTGCACGGCGGAGCCAGGCTTTGAGGGGCAGAGAGGGACATGGCTGGGCAGGAGACGGTGCGGCTCGGGGGACACACCTGGAAGAGCTCCGAGTCGTCAGGGCTGTACTGGCTGATTTCAGTATCGGAGTTCTCGGGGCACCACTGCAGCTCCCCGAAGCAGGTGGCCGAGTCGAAGTCGCTGACGTCCAGCTGGGACAGGTCAAGCTCTGGAAAGTCAGCGCAGAGTTGCTCCTCCTCAGACCCCACACCCTGAGGAGACAGGAAGGAAGAAGGCAGGTCAGAGCTGAGCTGGGCAGCAATGTTTTGTTAAAAACTTTACGAGAACCTGTAAATAGAGACCAACTCCTTTACATACCCACCCGCAGCTAAAAGGGGATTTCTGCAAGGCAACGATCCCCCAATATTAATAATGAAACAGCAATAATAATAACGGCTGATGTTATCATGTGATTACTATGTTGTGGACAAACACACCCATGTTCCCAGGGATTTTACAGGAACATCTGTAAAGTCTAAAATGTGGAAGACCATCCGTCCTTAGATAAGAGGTGAATAAAACTAGTATCACCTGTATCGTGGGATACTGCAGTGCTGTTGAACAGAATGAGGCAGGTGTATATGCTCTTTAAGACATGTTAGAAAAGTAAACTGCAGAATATCAGTAGGTAGAATATTATCCCACATGTGTCCAGAGAAAAACCAGGCTACACAACTCTCTGCATACATTAACATGTATGTAACACACAGAAAATGGTCTAGAAGGCCCTACGGCACCCCGGCGGTGGTGGGCATGGACTCTGGGGGACCCTGGTAACATCACTGACTGAACCAGTGCGGTCCCAGGACAGTGTCAGCAGCATCTGGACTGTGTTAGAAACCATGCAGGTTCTCGGGTCTATCTCCAGGCCCCCCTGCGTCAGAAGGGGATCACATTCTCACTCCGATCTCCCAAGTTCAACAGTTACCCATGGAAGGGCTGCCCTGCTGGTTTAGAAAGAGCCTGAGTCTGGAGACTGACACTGACCCGGAACCCCACTCGCCCTGCGGACCTGAATCACAACCCTGCTCCGCAGCTGAGAAACTGAGCGAGTCTCCTCACCTCTCTGCCGCTCAGCTGCCTGACCTGTGAAATGAGGAACCCCCACCTGCCTCGTACGGTCTGGCTCGGCAAGTGCCGGAGAAACGGAGGCTCACAACACCACCAGCAGCATCTCACGGCAGACGGGGGCGGAGCCCCATCACAGCAGTCAGAGGACCGACGTGACACCCAGGAGAGAGAGGTTTGGCCAGGCCTTTCCTTAATTGTTCCCACTTACTAGGCCTCATACATTATGAATAAATGTATATTATTAGCTCAACTTGACACAGGAAAAAGGCTTTTATCCGAATTTAGGTCAAATGTCTTAATTGGCATTTTACAAGAATCCTGCGCACACAAGCGGCACCAGGGCAAGTTCTCTCAAGGGGCCCAACCTGCTCAGGCCAGGAGCACGGTGCTCAGCCTGTCTCCGGGGACAACCCCCACCACCCGTGCCCTCCACCACCCAGGATTCCTCCACCCACTCGTGTTCAACCACCATGAATACTGAGCACCGCATCACTCTGGACCCCGCCAACACCCCGACCACAAGTCACCGCACTCAACTGTGGTCCGCAGGGACACTCAGGTATTCAGGTGGATTCGCAGCCACCTCTGGGGGACGTCCTTCTCCTCCTGGCCCAGGGGGGCTGTGGGGATGCAGCAATCTCCTGCTCTACATGGACGACTAGTTTCTAGTTTTTGGCTATTAGGAACAAGTCTGTAACATTTGTGTATAAGTCTGTGTGTGGGCATTATGTCTTTATTTCTCTTGGGTAAATATCTAGGAGTGGACTGGCTGGGTCCTATGCTAAGTATACGTGTGATTTTATAAAACTTCCCACATTGTTCTCCGAAGAGGTTGTACCACTGTACATCTATCGAGTGTGTGAGTGTTTCAGCCGCTCTATACCCTCAGCAGCACTTGGTATTGTCACTCATTTTAATTTTAGCCACACTGGTAAGTGCATTCCAGCATTTGTTAAGTGCGATGAGCCAGGCACAGTGACAGAGAAGACTCGGTCCATTCCTTCATGAGTTGACATCTCCGTGGGCGAAGAAAACACATAAATATTTCATTATAGATCATGTTAGTGCTGGGAGGGAAACAAACCAGGTGCGCTGATGGAGGATAACGAGGGGGGTATCTACCTTGTTTGGCGGGGGGTGGGGAGGGGTGTCAGGAAACGCTTCCTGGAGGAGCTGACATCTGAGTTGACACTTAAAAGGAGCCAGATGGTGGAAGACGGGGGAAGAACGTTCCAGGCAGAGGGCCCAGCAAAGGCAAAGGCCCGAGTGTGGGCCAAGCCCAGAGCACGAGGCACCGCCCAGAGATCAGTGAGGCTGTAGCCCGGTAAGCTGGGTGGGGGGTACAGATGCCTTCAGAGAGGCAGGTGGAGGCGAATCAGGTAGGGATTACAAGGAACTTGGGGTTTGCTCCAAGTATGATGGGGGTGGGGCCAGCCTAGAAGTAGGCAGATGGGTTAGGCTGGTACAGTATCCAAAAGAGGGGCAGGTGGCAGGGCAGGGAGGCACCCCACTTGGACTCAGGCGGGCCTGTGGAGCAGGACAGAGGCACCAGGGTGCTGGGCGGCGGGGCCCCCCGGCCAGCAAAGCCTAGCAGTGGTCTCTGTGGGGAGCTCCTCCTGTGTTCCTGTCCACTTCATCCCAGTCGCTCGGAGCAGCCGCCTCTGGAGGCCTCTCTGCTTGAGGCTCAGAAACAACGTCATCATCAGAATCCCAGACAGGCCAGGCACCAGCAGCCTGAGGGGTTGTCCAGGCGAGTGACTGTGGACCATTTGGGAGTCAGAGGCCCTTCAAGAACCAGATAAAAGCTATGGATATGTGTGTGCGATGCATGTGTGCGCAGGATACTGGCACTTAACTTCGAGGCCTTCGCAGAGGCAGCCTCAGGACTCCTGACTTGCTTGCTCTCCCTCCCTCACTCTGCAGACATAGAAACTGAGGCCCAAGGAGGATAATGGATTCGCTCAGGGCCATCCAGTGAGTGTCCTTCCCATTAAAACCATGCCACCTCCTTTACAAACACCCCTCAAATGGCCAGGACTACTGCCCTTATCGATTACCCATAGCAGCTCGACACACTCAAAGTGTATCCTCGACATAAAAATAAAGAAACCTCAGCTCCGTAGCCTTGTCAGTTAGGGCTGAGGCCACTCGAGCTAAAAACCTTTAAGCAGTGCGTGAACAGTGATTTCTCTGGCCTCCTCCATATTTGGGGAGGCTTTGGAAGGAGTGCCGCGGATGACCCAGTTCTCTTTGAAAGGTCTGACCTGAGGCCTTCTCGTCTGTACCGGCCGCCTGCCGTGGCCCCGCAGTGGAACTGGGAGGTAAGCACAGGACCAGGCCACTGCTACTACTGAGCGCTCACTACATGCCAAGGACCATGCTGAGTGCAGTCATGCCTCTTCCCATCAGATTCTCAACACAACCCTGCAGGGCCAGTGTCACTGTCCCCGGGTGACTAATCCGGAAACTCAGAGATCGAGTCACTTGTATTAGTTTCCCGAGGCTGCTGTAACCAAGCACCACAGGCTGGGGGCTTAAACAACAGGCATGTATTGCCTCAAGCTTCTCGAGGCCAGGAGCTGAGACCAAGGTGGTGGTGGGGTGGGCTCCTTCCGAGGCCTCTCTCATTGGCTGGTGGATGGCTGCCTTCCCCTCCATCTCTTCACATGTCTTCCCTCTATGTCTGCCTGTCCCTGTATCCAAACTTCTCCTTTTAATAAGGACACCACTCATACTGGATTAGGGCCCATGCTAGTGACCTAGTTTTAACTTGATTACCTCTGTAGAGACCCTCTTTCCAAATAAGGTCACGTTCTGAGGTCCGGGGGTTAGGACTCCAACATGTCTTCTTTTTTGGAGGACACAATTCAACCCATAGCATCTAGGATCCCAGAAAGGTGAAGCTGAGATTCACTCAACTCTCTTCGCTCCCTACAAAGCCTGCCATCGTCCTGCTTCTGAACGTCAGAAGGAACCTTCAAGACCGTTTATTCCCATTCAGAGACGGGGAGACAGCTTCAGACGAGGGCTGAGAAAGAACCAAGGCACACAGCACTGTGCACCGGCCTCATCTGGATGGCCCCTCAGGCTCCCCAGGAGGTCTGTTCACATCCCTGCCGGGGGACCCCCCAGTTGTTGGGCCTTCCGCACCCATTTCTCCAGCCACCCCACACCCTGCTCTGAAAAGGGCTGTGACTGCCCCAAGCCAGGGAGATAAACACCCCTGGCAGTGAATTAATGGTGCTTCCTCCAGATCCACATAAGTGGCTTCATTGGAAGCCTGTGTATCTTGGTGGAAATCGATCCCCTGCTTAAGAAAGAATGCATCTTCAGGAAAAATTGGTGGCTCCACTTTCCTGACTGCAATCAGCAAATCGCCTTGCTCAGTGCCTGGCCCAGAGCGCATTTCAGAGTTACTGAGTGGAAGGAAGCGGGAGGGGGAGGGGCAGTTGCAGCGACAGAGCTTGGCTTCTGGGTCTGTCCCCACTCACCATGCATCCTTCATGAGTCACCTCCTCACTCGGGTTCTCTGGAAAGGAGAACATCAGGCCCCTCTTGCTCAAGGATTTATACAGGTCTGTACGTATCTAGTTTCTGAGACCCACACAGGCTTGGGGGAAATACTTAGGTAAAATTCAGCATTAAATGAACAGATAACTCAGAGAGGGTGAAGCAAAGGTGAGGAGAGGACTGAATTGATATGGAAAGAGGCCCAGACAAGGAGGACAAACAGCTAGACCCTGGCTTTGCTACAAACACTAACCTTCGAGGTCAGGAAATACCTTGTGCAACCTGAGTTTCTATTGACAAAATGGGGAGGAAAAAGGTACCCTCCCCCACAGGGTTTTTACAAAGATAAAGTAACAAACTCTGGAAGCTTAGCATGTGTCAGACACCCATCATCTGTGAACAATGGTCACACAGACAGCACTCGCAATTGACATTCAAGTGACATTCACAGCCATGGTCTCATTGGTACCTTCCCAAGATGCGGGAAGTAGTCAACAGTCTGCATCCCCATTCAATGGATGGGTCACTGCTTCTTGGATTTGTCTTCTGACCCTTCCCCTCAGCCCTAAACCTACTGGCTCTCTCATCCTCTGTTCCTTTGACTTTGACCAGCCCCTGACCCCAGTGTCATCATCGCTCCTAGTTCCTGTGGAAAGAATGATGCTGCCGACAGCCAGACGGTGCTGGCTCTCCGCTGGCCTGCCCGGGATGCTGGGGAGCTTGGGCCCCACCCAGGCCTGAGAGACTTCTTCTTCTTTTTTTTCATCCTCACCCGAGGACATTTTTCCATTTTTTGTTCAGATAGAGAGGGAGGGAGAGAGAGAGAAACATCGATGTGAAAGGGACACATCGAGTGGCTGCCACCCGCACGACCAACCAGGGCCGGGGACAAACTACAACCGAGGTACGTGCCCTTAGCAGGAACCGAACCCGGGATTCTCTGGACCGCAGGCCAATGCTCTAACCGCTGAGCCAAACTGGTCAGGGCCTGAGAGACTTCTGGACCACCAGCTTGGGCACCCTAAGTACTGCCCTTCCACCAGCCTGGAGCCTCCTCCGCCGACAAGCAGTTGTATTTGATGGTCTGAGACAAGACTTTTCTTTTCTATTGCTGTCAGGAATGCCCAGACCGACCATGAGATCTGCTAGGGTGGCAGGTACCTGGCCCTGGGGTCACCTTCCAGTCTCCCTAACCAGGGATACCACTAACTGATCACAGCTCCACTTCCTGCTCAGCCCTGAGGCCACCTGACTCGGAACCTTAGCAGCCACTGCTGATGAAATGGACGGAGCCTGGTCTACAGCAATGGCCCTGTGCCTCCACTGCCTTCTAGGAAGGAAGTGACGTAACTGTTCAGGAAGTCCCCAAGAAGCCATTTCTTTTTATTTATTTATTTATTTATTATTTTTTAAATTTTATTTTTGTTACAGATATTTCTCCTTTTTTACCCCATTGACACCCTCCTCCCATCCCCCCCACCCCCCGCCCCGTCCCCGGCTTTGTTGTCCATGTCCATTGGTTATGCATACATGCATATAAGTTCTGCGGTTTATCTCTTCCCTCCCCCCACCACCCCCTCTTCTGAGGGTTGTCAGTCTGTACCCTACTTCCATGTTTCTGGGTCTACCCTGTTCCTCAGACTGTTATATTCATTATATTCCATATATAAGTGAGATCATGTGGTATTTGTCTTTTTCTGCTTGGCTTGTTTCACTTAGGATAATACTTTCCAGGTCCCTCCATGTGGTCTCAAAGGATAAGAGATCTTTCTTTCTTACAGCTGCATAGTACTCCATTGTGTATATGTACCACAGCTTTTTTATCCATTCGTCTACTGGTGGACACTTGGGCTGTTTCCAGATCTTAGCTATTGTAAATAGTGCTGCTATGAACATGGGGGTACATATATTCTTTCTGATTGGTGTTTCAGGCTTCTTAGGGTATATTCCTAGAAGCGGGATCACTTGGTCAAATGGAGGTAACACCATAATGTTTTCCACAGTGGCTGCACCAGTCTGCATTCCCACCAGCAGTGCACTAGAGTCCCCTTTGCTCCACACCCTCGCCAACACTTGTTTGATGATTTGTTGATGGCGGCTATTCTGACAGGTGTGAGGTGATACCTCATTGTTGTTTTAATTTGCATCTCTCTGATGATTAGTGATGCTGAGCATTTCTTCATATGTCTCTTGGCCAGTTGTATGTCCTGTTTGGAGAGGTGTCTATCCAAGAAGCCATTTCACTGCACAGTCTTCTCTTCTCCTCCCACCTCTGTTTCTTGGCTGGCCCCCCACCCATCACACTTCCTAATGGTGGCAGCCCACCCATTTGCCTTGGGGAAGCCACCGTTCCCCTCCACCCAGGAGGTCCAAGTAAGCACAATCCAGCTAATTCACGTGCTTCATCCAGTGGCCACAGCAACTGGTTTGACTGGTTCAGAGGTGATCAGAGTGAACACCAGGAATTTGCAGGAGCAATTGGGGCCGGAGAGGCTGGCGGTCATCTTTGTCACCACCTGGGAAGATCCTGTCTAAGAATGAAGCCAGCACAGGAAATGCAGAACCACAGAGTAGAGAGAGGTAGAGAGGCAGATTCCCCCCAGCTGAAACAAAGAATAATAATTTAAACACGCGGGTCCAGTTGTGCCTGCCGCCAGGCTATTCCCCATACTCTGCAGTTCTGCGGGTAAATTTCCTTCCTAGACTACATGCCAATTGGAGTTTCTGTTACCTATCAATGAAAAAGTTATGATTAATTCACCTCGTGTGTGTGTGTGTGTGTGTGTGTGTGTGTGTGTGTTGTTCCAATTAGTTCAAAACTCCTCAAGAGGCTTCTAGGAGAACAGTAGAAAAAGTGACTGGTCTTAGTCCCACAGGAACACTCACAGCATCCTCTGAAATACGACTCGGGATCCTCAAACGCAAGCTTAGCTCCAGAGCACACAGGCAGAAAACAGAGGGTCTCTGAGCCCAGCTTAAAAGACCCTGAACTTAGATCTAAACCAGATTCCTGAAAGGACCTTCCACAAAAACACTCACAGCTGAACATTTCGGCCGGGCATTCAACACCTTTTCCCGGTGGAAGCGCCTGGCGCCACACCTGCCAGGCACAACCTCGTGCTGCTCAGCCCTGGACAGCGGGGGCCCCCAGCCCCAGCCACACAGCTGCCTGCTCAGGTGACCCAACAGAGGTCGCCAGGTCTGGTGAGAGTGGGTTCTCCAGCCCAGAGGGCAAAATGGAGTCCAGTGCTCAGAGCTGCACTGCAAGGCCACCGGGCCAGACCCCGCAACCAGCGAGAGAGACCAGTTCCTAGTGACCTGGGGAAGGCAGTTCTGCGTGGTAGGCAGCGCGACCAGATGGAGGAAGTCAGGGTCTGGCCCTGGGACATCTACCTCTGATGTGAGAGAGGACTCAACTGGGGGCTTGTTGACCTTTCTGTTGTTGGCAGCAGCGGGGGCTGGGGAAGGGGGGTTCTGTTACTTGCAGCCAACGCTAATCCTAAACAAGCCCTCTCAGCGTTTGGTACCACAGAAGCTCCCCTGACCAGCTTGCACCCGACCAGCCAGCCAGGTGAACCAACACCCTCCAACTCCTCCCGTGAAAACACCCAAGGTGCCCCCGAGCCATAGAAGGTGCTCTAGGTCACTGCACGGCTGCTCCCACCAGCTGGGTCGTTTGCTAACTGGGAATCGGCTGTGTTTCTTCCCAAACCAGTGGTTGCTACAATTACAAAATTTAATTAAATGGTTCACACAGAAAATACGAGAAAAAAAAGAAGCGATTTCAAGGGCAACTAAGTTGAAGGCTGTGGAAGGATTCAATCAAACTGAGATGTTAAAAAAAAAAATGCTGTAAAATTATGTGTCGGTGAGATAATAGTAACAGATTAGGAGAAACTGGCAAGAATCCAGAAGGACTCTGCACTCGGATTGCTTGACAAGAGCCTGCTCCCACTGCCTGGCTCCCACCGTGGAACTCGGGGCCCCGGTGCCGAGGGTGTGGCTGGGCAGAGAGATGCCTGGGATCGTCTGTCCAGCACCAGAGCAGCCCTACAGCAAACAACTGGCAAAACGAATGGACGTGGCATGTGGTTTCATTAACAGATAATGTTAGGTAGCATGCTTTATGATTCTGTGTTCTGCCACTTCCCTCAGAATTCCCCTCTCCATGCCTCCACCCCCAGCCACAGTCCCGACTCTCATCAGATAGGGTGACTCTGCGTGTGGATTCCCACTTCCACAGCACAGGAAATGAATCCACACGACGGCCGGCCGAACCACAGAGCCAGGGGTTGGGGCCCCGGGAGAGCCTGCATTCCAGAGACCAATGCCTTCTGTCGCAGACGGACAGAGTGGGCGAGGAGTCACCCAGGCTCCAGGCAGCCAGCTCCTTCCTGGCAAGGCCAGGACATAAACTGGGATCTCTGGGGTCCCCATCCAAAGCTCTTTCCAACATGACAGTCCATTTCCTCAACAGCTGGGGCCCGAACACCAGAACGTTTTGTTAGGTCCTTCCCCTTTCAAAAGGCGAGGGAAGAACAGAAAGCTCCCAGAGCAGGTGTTATCTCCCTCGGGCACCCCCTTTCCCACTCCCTCTGGCCTGCAGGCACCCTTTATCCAGTGGAGATCTGTAGAGTCTCTTGTAGCTGTGCCCAGGTGAGGTTACCTGGGATGAAACAGCTCCCGGCAGGCGGCTGTGCAGAGCCCAGACTCCTCCCCCAGGGCACCGAGGTCTCAGAGGTTGCCCTCAGCTACTCCCTCACCCCACTGCAGTTCCTGGTACCTGTTGGGGGCTACCTTTAAGCAGGTACAGGCTACCCCAGGCCTGAGAAAGCGGTGTGTGTTTCATTTTATTTTAAAACAATAAAAGCTTGACATATCCTCTGTGACACAAGCCAGCGCGCGAGCCAAGGTGTTTTAGGGGCAGCGTAACATACACAATTGTGTTTGCCTGTGATTACAGTCAATTTTATGCACTTGAATTCAAGGGCCTCTTGAATTCAAAGGAGAGTGGCAGGGAAAGTGCTTCGCAAACCGCGAGGCCTGTGCAGGTCCCCGCTGTCAAGCTCTTGAGGCAGAGCCGCCCCTGGCTCATCACTCGCGAGTCAGAGGGAACCGCCCTGCGCACCTGCAGGGACCGGTTCCCTCAAGAACCCTTGTAAAGCTCGAGTTTCCACCCTGGGGCCTCTGAGCTGGCAGCTCCCTGGGCCTTGTCGGCCTCCTCCGTCTTTATCTCTGTAAGGCTTGTCCCTTCTTACCATCCCCATGCCAGATCAAGTGTCCTTCCCAGATGGGCCTTCCTGACCACTGAATCCTAGTGGCCACCCCGCCTCTCTCTCATCCATCACCCTGCTGTAATTCCCTCAGTCAGTGCTTCTCATTCTCTGACATCTCCTCCTATTCCCCAGTATTTAACAAAAACCATGGCAAAGTACACAGAACAAAAAATTTGCCGTTCTTGCCATTTTACGTGTGCGATTCCGTGGCATCAAGTATAGTCACGTTGTTGTGCCATCGCCACCACCATCCCTCTCCAGAACTTTCCCACTTTTTGTGTATCTACTTGTGTATCACTGCCTTCCCTGGCTAGCAGCTCTGTGTGAGCAGGGCCGTGTCTGTCTTGTTCCCAGCTGTCTCCCCGGTGCCTAGCGTGCTGCCCAGTACACAGTCGGTACTCCATAACCCAAATGAGATCGATGTGGCTGTACCTTGTAAAGGGCAATACACAAAAGCAAGAGAATGCAACATAGACTTTTTTTTCTATAACAGCCCCAAGATGAGGCCAAATTACCTGGCAGCCTGTCACCAGACGGCGACTTGAGTTCTGTCCAGCTCTGGGGGAGCAAAACCGCCGAGAGCTACTTTCCTGGTTCCAGGCTGCTGTGCGAGGTCAAGAATGAAGATATCCGATCACGCAAACCACCTGACATCGACACTCACCCTTTCAACACATCAGCTCTACCCAGAGCAACATTTTATCAGTCGCTGAAGGGCAGGCACAAAAATAGAAGGGCAGGATCAAATGCCACCCTCAGCTGCTCTCTTGACACTCAGGGGTGGTAGAAAAGGCCTTAGCCTGTGAGGACCTGAGGTCTGGGGACCTGGAAGGGGGCTCCTCCAACACAGTAGGGCACAGAGATTGGAAGGAGGAAGCAGAGCCGGGATTAGGGTGAAGCGAGACAGACACCTGCCTTGGGCACCAAAAAACTCAGTGATCAGGCAGATATTTAATGCAATATTGTAAAAGATAAAATAAAAATTAATGCAAAAACACACAAACCGATACTGAGCAAAATATCAAAATTCTCAACAAAGACAGGGTCAGTGGTACTGATTTTCCCTTTGCCTTTAGGTACCTCTGTGTCCCTACATGGCAGTATTATTGCTTCTGCCTTTACCTTTTTTTTAAATTTCATATTTTGTTCAGCATGAATATTTTGGCATCCACTGTTATTCTTTTTAAATGTTGCATTAAGTCCGGCTGGTGTGGCTCAGTGGTTGAGCGTCAACCCATGCACCAAGAGGTCGCCGGTTCGATTCCCAGTCAGGACACATGCCCAGGTTGTGGGCCTGATCCCCGGTGTGGGGCATGCAGGAGGCGGCCAGTCAATGTTCTCTCATCAATGTTTCTGTTTCTCCCTCTCACTTCCTCTCTTTATAAAAATCAATAGAGGGGGGAAAATGTTGCATTAAAATATGATTTATCTTGATTACTGAGGGTTTTTTTTTTTTGCATCTTTGCATGTTTTGTGGCTGAGCCACGGCATCTCCTTTGCCTCACCCTAACCCCGGCCTTGGTGGAATGAGGCAGCGAGAGTTACTACATGTGCAGGTGACTAAAATGTGATTAGATCACATCCTAGGTCACTTCACCCCTCAGTTTCAACATCTCTGCAATGGGCCCATCACCCTCTGGTTGTGGTAGAAATAACTGTCCCAGCCCGGTCCAATGAGGTATTTTGGATGGGAAAGTGTTTGGGGAAGCTCTAAAGTGCTATCCCTATGTAAGGAACTCTTGTTAAATTTTTATCAATGGTCCAACAGAGTGATGAGTAGCATTCAGTTTTGCAAAATACTTGCCTTATTTATCATGAAAGGAATGAAGTTGGCTAAATGAATAGATCTTGTTTAAGAAGAGACAGAGAGGAGCAGATTCCCGGTTCTCCCTGCACCCAGGACATCCCCTCCCATTCCACTCATTCCGGTTCTGATCCCTCTCCTGAAATGGAAGGAAGGCAGAGGGTAGAGCGAGCCCTGGGAAATGTGCCCATCCCACACGGCTGGAAGGGACAACCACAGACACTCTCATTGAGCTGTGGCAATCATAAACCGGCAGGCGCCTTCCTCTTGTGGGGTTTCCTCAAAATCTGAATGTGCCCGGGGGCAGGGGGTGGGGGGACGCGCATGTGTCAGCCATCCTCATGTGTCAGATGGACAAAAAAGTATCTGGGTTTGGGATAATGAAAAAATTCTGAAAATGGAGAGTGGTGACTTTGAACAACACCGTGAATGTATTTAAAGCCATTGAATTGTATATTTAAAAATGGTAAAAATGGTCAATTTTATGCTGTGTATATTGTACCATAATAACATAAAAATAAATCTAAAAATGTGCCAGAGACCTAAAAAAAAAAAACACAAAACAAAAGGAAAGCACCCAGCACACTCCGTCTGGAGGTGTTCTCTGGGGTCCTATAGTGTCCATATTCTTGGGTTCTATTTATGTGTCTCTTGCCCCGGCTGGCAGGAGACTGAGGGAGCTGAGCCAGGGCTCAGCTGAGAAGCCTTCTTTTTGAACCTGTTCACAGTATTATAAATAATCCCGAAAAAGGCAGAAAGGGGGTCCTGGCAGGAGTGAAGGTCAGACAGCCCCTCATGGCACTGGAGGAAATGTCATGCTCAAAAGGCCAGCACGGTGCCAGCTCATTATCTTCAGCCCAGTGCTGCCCGGGCACGACTGTAGTCTTGTCATTGTGCCAGGAGTCCATGGGGTGGCACTGCCACCCAGGAAGGGCAGCCCCAAGGTGGCTGGCTCCTGGGGGATCTGAGCAGGGAGGGGACTGTCACCTGGGTGGAAAGGCAGTAGCTAACTAAGGATTCCCCCAGCCCAGTGGACAGGAGCTGAAGTCAGCTCCCCAAGAACCAGGGACCAGGGTTCTGCCACCAACACACCAGCCTTGGCTCATCAGCCAACACAGGACCTGACCTGCTGAGGGAGAGATGACTCAGCAACGTTCAACCCACAACTGCCCCTGCTGAGGCTGCTGCACAGCATGAGAGCCAGGAGGGGCCTCACAGCCCATCTGGCCCTGCGGTTCCCACGCTGGGCTCCCAGGGGAACCCCCTGCAGGATCTCCACCCCCGCAGCCCGCCAGGGTGCTGAGCTTTGAAGTGGGAGGGATTATGAGGGAGTTGATTAATTAAGTTTTCCATTTTTATGAACTAAAAACCATGCAGTGGCAACCCATCATACTCTTATTTCGCCTGAGTGAACTGAACGTTATAAGCTTTTCAAAAAACAAATACACAGAAAGCCAAATTTCTATTTCTTTCTTATGTACTAGAAATATGGTGACATTATTATTATTATTTTTTTATCCTCACCCGAGGCCATTTTTCCATTTTTTGTTCAGGTAGAGTAGGAGGGAGAGAGAGGAACAGAGAGAGAGAGAGAAACATCGATGTGAAAGGGACACATCGAGTGGCTGCCACCCGCACGACCGACCAGGGCCGGGGACAAACTGCAAATGAGGTACGTGCCCTTAGCGGGAACCGAACCCGGGTCTCTCCAGACCGCAGGCCGACGCTCTAACCGCTGAGCCAAACCAGCCAGGGCGGTGACATTGTTTTTGCACATGAATTCTATATCCGCCCATGTCCACGCACTCATACCTATTATTCACACACAATATTTATGGGCAATTTAGGGTTCTACGAGGCTAATCTGGATCCTCAGACTAAGAGAAAAGCCATTCCCCCCGTAGGTCGTATCCACCACTCAGGGTACCTGAGTGGCACATGTTAGCCCAGCAAAGTGGATATTTAAAATTCACCCATTCTGCCCTGGCCGGTAGCTCCATTGGTTGGGTGTCGTCCATACACCAAAAACACTGCGTGTTCAATTCCTGGTCAGGGCCCATGCCCGGTATCAGCCTCTGGCCCTGGTGGGGGCTGTGCAGGAGGCAGCCGATCAATGTTCCACTCTCATATCACTGTTTCTCTCTCTCTCTTAAAAAAAACAATAAAAAAATATATTTTTTAAATTCACCCATTTTACAGATGAAGAAACTAAGGTTCAGGAAGGTAATATGACTTTGCTAAGCAAAATGTGAATTCAGACTCTATCCCCAAATTCTTTTTTTTTTTAGAGAGAGAATAAAAGGGAGAGAGGGAGGAAGGGAGAGAGAAACATTGATGTGAACCCCCAAATTCTTTGCTGCCACAACCCCCAGCTTCCTCCTCCAGGTTGACCACAGCTGTAATTAACACGGTGTGGGGAAGGCCCTTTCCCTTGCTCTGAGCAGGTTTATCTACTAGACTTTGAAATAAGGGGGAGGGGAGAACAGTTCTCAAAGCCCTGCTAGTACACTGTGAGTCTTTATGAGTTCAGGAAGCCCAGGTAGTAAGTTGCTGGTAGAGAGAGCCAAGGCAGGGCACACTTGCCATCACCAGGGAGCTCGAGGCGGAGCTGAGACTAGTGTTAGCTGCTCACTCTCCTGCATAAAAGCCTTCTCTGACTTCTCACTGCCCTTGACAAAAACCAAAGTCCTCACTGTGCCCGCAAGGCCTGGCGCACCCTGGGCCTGCCTCCTCTCCCCCCATCTCCTGGGTTCTCCTGCCCTCCCCGCGCTGCAGACTTGGTGGTCTTCTTCTTGGCTTGGGCCCCACCTGGGATACGTAGGCCACTTACCCAGCGTTCACTCAGTGAGAGCGACCTTCCCCAGTACCCACCCCACCAGTCACTGGAGATTATATGGCCGTGCGCTGTCCACAGCATGAACCCAGGGTCTGTCTGTGTCCCCTTCAGAATGTAAGCTAAGTGAGGGCAGGGGCCTGGGCTTGTCCTCTGTTGACTCCCAGAACCTGGCACAGAGTAGGTGCTCACTAAACCTTTGGGGGGGTGAGTAGACCCCCCATTTCCCAGGTCGGTTTGGGCATCTCTGCTGTGATGCCTGCGCGGTCTCCCTCTTACACACTCCCCTTTACTGGGGACAGTATTGGTGTCCTTCCCCGTCCACTTGTTCCCTTATGGAAATTCCTGCCTTTCCTTTTCCAGTAGGTCAGCTGATGAGAATCCCAGATCTGCGAGCTCCCAGATAAAGTCGGTGGGAAACAGATTCTCTTGGGCCCCGGCAGGCCCTCCCTGGTCATGTGGTCAGCGAGGCCAAAGAAGGGAGGCCGAGGAGGCCTGCTTAGCAGACCCCGACTCACTCGTGTCCCGAGTGGCCCAGGCACTGGCTCCTCACAGCCACAGGTGAACCTGCTGCTTTATGTAGAGAAGTGTGTTCACTGGGCACGTAAAGTAAATTTGTGTCAAACAAATAACACGTTTTCATTCCCTTCTTTCAAGTAACAGGGATGTGACCCATGGGGTCCCCGGCCCTGCAGGGCCAGGTGCTGTGCACTGTGAAAGGGTGACCATCTGACAGTGCATACATATCACCAAAGCCTGATGGAAAACAGGCAGGAAATAGGGAGCTCCCAGACAGAGAACAGTGAGATCTTTTACGGAGTGAGGTTCCCGCCATCCCCACACGTTAAGTGCCACCTGAACCCACTTTTCTGCCCTATTAGATTTCTCCCACCTACTGAGATTGGGGGTCTCGGGCTCATACAAATTCTTTATGTTGTAAACTAGACTTTCTCCCATTTGATCCTCACAACAGGGCAGACATAAAGGCATTTTTCTGATGGGAAAGCTGAAGTTCAGAGAGGGGAAGTAACTTGCCTAAAGCCACACAGCAAGAAGAAGAGGGGCAAGCCTAGCAAATCCTCTGACTCCTAAATGAAACAATAATGCAGAGCACTGACTGGGGGGTCACAAGCCTGACTTTTCTGCACTTTTTGCGCAGGACCTTGGATAATTCCCTCTACTTCTCTGAGCCTCCGTTCCCCCATATTCCAACACTGGTCAGCCCTGGAGACCACGGTCAGTCAGTATGGAGTTTGGGACATATGGAGTCAGCCTGCGGTGTCCTGAGCACGGTGGGAAAGCCCGGGGAGGAGGACTGAGAGATGGAGCTCCATGGCAGTGCGTGTCTGCACCTCTGTTGGGGAGGGAGTGTGGGAGATCACTCAAAGCGTGGTCCAGGGTCCGCAGCGCAGCGGCAGCGGCAGCCTCCCTGGAGCTTGTTAGATTCTGCAGAATCTCGTGCTGAATCCCTGAACTCCTGAATCAGAATCTGCATTTTAACAAGATTCCCCAGGTGACTCACGTGCACAGTTAGGAAAGCAAAATATTTTAAACCAGGAGTCCGATCGTAGCATGTGACCTTGGGTTTGACACCTCAATCCTTCGAACCCCAGTGTCCCCATCTGTAGAGTAGAGATGATGTGTACACCTCATGGGACCGCTGTGAGGGTTACATAAGATCACGCATGCCCAGAGCTTAGCCCAGTGCCTGGCAGGTGACAGCTGCCCAAAGTGCCAGTCTTTCCTTCCTGAAAGGCCAGAAGGAAGAAGGCCTCTGCTTCCATTCCAAGTCCTGCCTATACATCTGGGAGGCGAGGAAAGACCCCCATGGGGCAGCAGCAGATGGGGACAGGGTGGGAGCAAAGGGAAAGAGGAGGAGAGGAAATAAAGAAGCAAAATAAAAACAAGCAGCAGACTATCTGAATCCCCAGGAGGCAGGCGACATGTGAAACCCAGAGATGTGGCCGTTTCAGCTCATGTCCGACAAGCACTACCAGAAGCCAGTGGGCTGGGAGGGATGGATGAGCGAGCAAGGGCCATGGGGCTGTGTCCCTTCAGCCCAGCTCTGAACCAGTTCTAGGGCCAGGGCAGACACAATGTCGAGGGTCACTACAGCAACAGACAGAAGCCTAGGGCTTGGGCCCTGAGGACACCAATCCAGGGCATTGACAACCTAGAGGAGCTGGACAGTGAGGGACTGAGCCATGTGGTCTTGGCCGAGTGATTTAACCTCTTTGGGTCTCAGTAAAAAGGGGATAATAATAGCCCCACCCACTGCCTTAGGGTTCTAATGAGGATTTAATGAGAAGGGCTTTGCATGGTGTCTGGTGCAAATCAAGTGCTCAAAAGCCAACAGGCCATTAGTGAGATGATTACATGGGATTCTTGAAGCAACTGCTGGAACAGCTGCAGCTTCTCTGGGCTGCTGAAGCTTCTTCACTGCCTAACCACAGGGTAAACTCTTCAAGCTCTGACTGACTCGGTACACACCACAATCAACTCACAACTTAACGTCAGCAGTGTCCTGCTTCCACTCCAGCCCCCTCCAGGCTGCTGGACACAGAGCAGCGACAGCCATCCATCTTCCCAAGATGCAGATCAGCCTGCCCCAGATTTCTCCCAGATAGAGACCAGAACCCTCTCTCAAGCCTGTTAGGTTCTGCGTGACCTGACTCCTGCCTACCTGTCCTGTATCATTTCCCAGTATCCCAACCACCCTCTATCCCAACTTTTGGTCCCACCGGCCTCCTTTCAACCCCTGGCACTTGCCAGAATCTCCCGACAGGGTCTTTGCATATGCTGTTCCCTCTGCATGGAACATCATCCCCACATAGATCTGCTTTGCCTAGGTATCTCTTATCTATCCTTCAGTCTACATCCCTGAGCCCTGAAGACCAGATGAGGAGCCGAACTTCACCTGCTCTCAGCCTCCTGGAGGTCCTGAGCCTTCTGGAACTTATCACAACTGGTAAGTAAACATTTTTTGGCATGGGTTTTGACTAATGCTCACCACCGCATCCCCAGCACCAGGCATGTAGTAAGTGCTTAATAAAATAGTTGTGGAGTAAATGAATAACCCCCTTCTCTGGCAACCACCTCATCCTCATGTCCTAGGAGGTCCCCGCTTCCCTCTCACTTGATCCCCTAGGCCTTCGCTCTCCAGACACATGGGACAATCCCGAATGCTGCCTGATCCTCAACTTACACCCATGACCAGCAGGCCCAGCACTAAAGACCCAAAGGTTTCTAGATCTGATTTTCTTGAAAGCAGCATTGGGCCATGGCCAGGGGAGGCGCGCACCGCCGGCCTCGGCAGTAAACGCTGATGAAGCTGTCTGGACCCGCTAAGCTGAGGTGAGGAGATGCCAAGATTTGAAAGCATCGGAGCCCATTTATATATTGTTGTTCTTGCACTTCCAGGCTATTTTAAGCTTCAGATCGATCTGTTGGCCCTCCTCTCTCCAAATATCGCTCTAGAGAAACCCAACATGCACCTGGCCCTACCTGTCAGAGCTCAGCTGCCCCCTGTCCCATCTGACATATGATGGTCACAGCAGCAAAAATGGGGGGCTGTTCTCATGTACCGATGGCCTCTGTGAGTGGTAAGTGCTTCCACTGAAAGCCCCCAGCAGTCCCAAAGGGAGATGTGATTAGTTCCATTTGAAAGACAGGGCAATTGAAACTCAGAGAGGTGAAGAAACTTGCCCAGGGTCACACAGCTGGAGAGTGCTAGGACTGGGATTCGACCCCAGATCTTTCAGTCAAAGGTCAGGCTCGGCTCCTAACTACTGAGCTAGACTGCTTCCTTCATTCCCTGCCAAAGCTCCTCTTACATACTGTGGGTTTTCTCATCTGGTCCATACCCTTCCAGCTACCTGCAAGGACCACACCACCGGTCAAAGCCACCTACCCCACGTGCACGTCCATGGGAAGATCGCCAAGCTGGGCTGTTAAGAAAAAAGGGGAAGTTAACATTATATGATCCTGTTTGTACTTTTCTTTTTGTTTTTTAATGGTAGATGGATGGATGAAAGATGGATAGTCAGAAGTTCAGAGATTATTGCTAAAAGACCATATAAGAAAATATTAAGAATTTGGGAATAGGAATAAGGAATTGGTTGGAGACTGTGGGAGGTCAGACAATACAGTACTTACTTTCTATTTTAGGTGTTTCTTTACTCCTTGAAGGTTTTATTTTTATTTAGTCATACACATGCTTCCATCCATCCTGCAAAGCCTAATTCATATGCCACCTCCCCTGTGGAGCCTGCCCTGATTATCACATTGATAATCATTGTTCCTCCCATCGATTCCTACAATATTCTGCCTGTATCTCTCTGGGCACATAGGCCACTGAACCTGTGTCCTCAACATGCATGTTAACATGGGAGTCCGCAGCCAGGCAGGAAACCCAGGGCGTGGGTCAGTGTCTCAGGCCTCTGGGGACTCACCCAACACTGAACCTTGCGCCTCTGATGAGGTAGGGGTGTGGACAGCCCTGGTGACTCTACAATGGAGCTTGGGGGTGGGGAGAAGAAGAGGAAAGCAGAGAATCAGAGGGTTAATTCGGCTCCTGGAAGCCTGCCCAGCGCTCGTCCCTGGGAAATGACTCAAGCACCACTTATGCCAGCAGACAGTCCATTTGGGCCCTGAGGTCACCAAACCTTGTCATGGTCCTGCTTATTAAATATAGAGGCGTGTGAAATGAAGCTTCCACTCCGGTGCTGGGGTTCTGAAGGAGGGACAAAGACACAGGAATGAGAGGTGGGCGTCTGTCCTCTCTATTCCCCAGTCCTGACTGCTCACCTAGGAAGCGCTGGGCTATGGCTGGATCTCAGGTTGGACTTGGCTCTTGACGAGAACTTGCTGATAGTCACATCTCACCTCCTGAGGACCTCTGAGAATTTGGTAATTTTTGGCCCATGACAATCACTGTCCTTTAGTGAGCCTCTCCTGGGTGCCATACATTTTACAGACATCTCATTTATACTGTGTAACAAACAAGTAAAGACAGGTAGACACACTGGCCAGTCCATTTTACAGATGGGGAGACTGGGTGCCAGGGATGGTAAGTATGTGCTTGAGATCACATCACGAAGCTAAGTTTGTGACATTGGAACTGGACCAAGGTTGCAGCCAGGGAAGAGCCTCAACTAGAATTCCATTGGCTGAAGCTACATGACTGCAGGCAAGTCACTTGATGGCCCAAAGCCTCTGTTTTCTCATTTGCTCAGTGGGCTGCCTTCCAACAAGGAAGCATGAGAATCCACCGAGCTGAATCACGCTTCTCTGTCTCTGGTCACACACTCACTGAGGGCACAGGGGTGGGCTGAGAAATACTCAAAGGCACAGGACAGGCATGATGCCTCTTCTCAGACCTCCATTTCCCTCCCTCTATTCAGCATCATAAAAAAATTAAATATCATCACTAGTAAGGCAAACTGTCTTCTATTAGAAAAAACAAGTATGTGCTAGGGACTAGAATACAAAAGCTGTATTATTTTTTTCGGATAAAATACGAAGTTTTCGTGTTGTAGATTCTGCTTAAATTGCCTGCAGGTTTTGCTGATGGGGCTACTGTGGAGGCGGCGCCGGGACTGTTAGAAGCATCAGTTTTGGAGTCAGAAAGATGTGCATTAATGTGGGCTCAGGCACTCAACCAGCTGTGTGACCCCAGCCATGATACTCAACCGCTCTGAGCCTTAGCATCTTCATCTGTAAAATGGGAATAAGATCATGCTTTTAAAGCAGGAGTCCTTAACCTTTTTTGAGCCATGGGTCCCAATGGCAATCTGGGAAGCCTAAAACTTCTCAGAATGTTTTTAAATGCATAAACTAAAACAGGATCATAAAGGAAACCAACAATATTAAAATACATTCATAAGCTATTAAAAAGAGTAAATTTATGTTACAGTAATATAACATACTTCCTTATTACTGTAATATCTAGTAGCAAGTGCAATAATCATAATTTCAAAGTAGCGATGAGCATATTTCTAGATATCTGAAATAACTGTAATATGGTATGAAAATACCTGTGATTTCCATTAGTGACAAACATCACAGGTACCACTAATTCTTTTACAGATTGTCACCTACATTCACAATGAAAGGAAATGCTAAATTTCATTTATAAATTAGCAAAAATAAAGGTGTAATTTTTTTTCCTTCCAAGTTCACAGACCCCTGAATTCTATCCCCTGAGGTTGGGTGATGGACGTGAGGTTAGGAAGTTCAGTTGTAAAGCATGTTACACATGCCTGGCATGCTCTGTAAAGGTTCTTTAAGGCTAGCTGGTTCGAGCTATGCCAGCCTCTGCCCTGGACACAATAGGGCCCAAGGTTCCTCTAGGGGAGTGGTTTGAGAGCCTTGAGCCCTCCAGGGGCTCAGGGAGGGATATGGGTCATGCTAGGCTGTTGAGAAAGTGAGGGAGGCCCTTAAAGCTAATCCAGAAGCTTAGGGCTGGAAGAGGGTTAAGCCCCAGTTAGATACGCACTCAGGCTGTCTCAGCTCAAAACAGGCCGTGTCCTGCCATGCATTAGCTGTGTCCTCGGCTACTCCTGCAAAAAAGCCCTTTCAAATCCTGCCTTTTGACACCTCCATGTGGGTGGTCTACTGGCATCTCAAGCTTATATCCAAATGGAATTCTATTTCCACCCAAGGCAGTTGCTCCTTCGGTCGTCTCCCTGTCAGTAAACAGCACCCCTTCACCCGGCTGCTCAGAGTGAAACTTAGGGTTCCTCTTTCCCTCACCTTCACATTCAGTCCATCAGCCAGTCCTGTCCCTTCCCAGTACTCTTCTCTCCATCTCTGCTGTTACCATAGTAGCACATGATACCATCATCTCTTGCCTAGACTCGTACAATGCTGCCTCACAGGCCTCCCACTTCCATACCTGCCCATCTCACCCCCAGCTGGTCTCTCCGAAAAGTAGCTAAAATCACCTTTAAAAAAATGGAAATCAGACCACGTCACCCCACTCGCTATTCAAAACCCTCCAACTGCACTTAGAATTAAATCCAAACATCCGTGGCTTATAAGGCCCTTGCTTACCTTGCCAGTATCCTCTGCAGCCACTTGCTGCCTCACTCATGTCGCCCCAGCACCCTGGCATTCTTCACATGAGAGCTTAAAAGCTGGTCACTGCCCAGGGCCTTGGCACCAAGCCATTTTTGCATGGCTGGCTTCTTCCAACACTTAGACCAAAATGTTACCTCTTCACAGAGACCTTCCCTGACCACTCACTATAAGGTGGCCAACCCCTCCCTACTCTGGCACACTCCCCATCACATGGCTGTGTCTTGTTCTCTTCACTACTCACATCACTGAAATAATCTTGTCCATCCTCTTCATGCTTGTTATCTGTCCACCCCCCCTGGCATGGACACTCCTGACTGCCAGGAACTAGTCTGTCTTGCTTCCTTCTATATGTTGGAGCATATTAGGCAACTCTTCAGATTTTACTGAGTGAGATTATTTTGCATGGGAAAGTGGGCTTCTTGACATGCACTATCATTTAATCCTCACAGCTGCTGTTATTTCCATCTTACAGAGAGAGGAAGAAACTGAGGCGGCCCAGTGAGGTTCCCCAGCTGGTTGAGGTCCGCCTGATGCCAAAGCCAGGTTTCTTAATCACTGCATTATACTGCTTTTAAAAAATGCCCCTGCAGCCCTGGCCAGTTTGGCTCAGAGGTTAGAGCGTCACTCTGCGGTCCTGAGAGACCCGGGTTCGGTTCCCGCTAAGGGCGCGTACCTCCATTGCAGTTGGTCCCCGGCCCTGGTTGGGTTGTGCGGGTGGCAGCCACTCGATGTGTCCCTTTCACATTGATGTTTCTCTCTCTCCCTCCCACTCTATCTGAAAAAAAAGAAAAGAAAAGAAAAATGTCCTCGGGTGAGGATAAACAAATAAATAAAAATGCCCCTGCAAAAATTATCCCCAAACCGAAGACAAAGGATGATTCTACAGAAAGATGCAGAGGGGCAGGGCTAAAGTGATGGCACCGCGGGCCTCATGGTGCTGTGGCCTCATCCTGCTCGGAAGCTCCCCTTCCGGACAGCAGGGATGCGGCACCCACAGCCGGACTCACCTCTGCCTGCAGTGCCCTGGAAACTCCCCACGGCTCCTTTCTCCTCAACTGCCCTTTCCTGGCCCCTCATCTCCAGATCAGGTTTCCAGACGGTGGAGTGTCCTCTGCCTAGGAAACTCCCTGGCCAACACTGGGGCAGACGGGAGACCAAGAGGCCGGAGACAGAGTCCCAGAACCACAGGTAGGAAAGGACCTTGGCGACCATTTAGCCCCACCTCCTCCTTATGCCTTAACCAAACAGCAGCTGCAGGTACTTTCTGGGGTAGGTTCCCTCCTTATCTCCATTTTACAGATGCAGAAACCTGAGGCTCAGAGAGATGTGCTAACTTCCCTCGGAGAGGCCCAGATAAGTAAGTCGTCGCGCTGGGATGGAAATCTGACTCCCTAAGCCGTGACATTTAACCCCCATGCTAGAATAGAAACAAACCCTGTTTGCTTCAGAGATGCTTCAAAGGGGGCACCGGTACCAGAACTAGAGAGCAACCGAATGAAAGGGGCCCTTAGAACTGGTTCTAACGGTCCGATTGACCGTGGGAGGAAACTGAGGCTCAGGACAGGAAGGTCTGGCTGCCCCTCTGACTGCATCACGTGGCTTCTGGTGGATGCCCCGTGGCCCTGGACAGAAGGCAGGGTGTACAGGTGGCGCGTTCGGGGTGGGAGGCATCGACCCCCCCGCAAAGGACCCACTCCAGGGCTGTGGGCCTGGGGCCTGCATTCCAGTCTGCTTACGGCAGGCAGGGCAGGTGCTCAGCAGACAGTGCTGCGCCCAGTGGGCAGGGGGCAGCTGTTGTGCAGGAGCTGGCCTTAAACAGAGCTCCGTTTCCATTTTAGCCCTGTTGCTAAGGGATGGGCCAGGCTAGGACAGAGCCTCCTTATATAGGGCAAAGCAGGAATCCTTGCCCCGCTTCTAATGCAAAGGCAACAGACACAGAAAGGACAAAATAAGCAACGGCCCTTTAGAGGCAAACACATCTCTTTGCCAGTTTCCTGCTTAGAGAAGAGTTAGTGTGCGTGTGTGTGCTATAAAACAGCAAATCAGCCTTGGCCGGTTTGGCTCAGTGGTTAAAGCGTCAGCCCGTGGACCAGAGAGACCAGGGTTTGGTTCCCACTACAGGCACGTACCTTGGTTGCAGTTTGTCCCGGGCCCCGGTTGTCATCATGTGGGTGGCAACCAGTTGATGTGTCTCTCTCACACTGATGTTTCTTTCTCTCTCCTCCTCCTGCTCTATCTAAAGATAAATGCAAAAATGTCCTCGGGTGAGGATTTAAAAAACCCGGCCAATCAGAACAAAGTGCTCTGGCCTAGGTTTGAGACTGAGAGCTGCCACCATGTACTCCCAAGCCAAGTCCCCTGGCCTCCCCAGGCCTCAGTTTCCCCATATGGATATGCAAGAGTCAAACTAGACACTATCGGACGTCCTTCTTGGGCTTAACAGTTGATACTTCCATGAAATCCAGATGACCCGAAACCCTTCCCACTCATCAAGGCACCAACACGAGTGACACCAGTGTGTCTGCAAGTCCTTCCCCAAGTCCTTCACACACCCTGGTCCCGCTCTGACGCGGGCTGAAAGTTGACCCTTCCTCGATAACCCAAATCATCAGGGGTAGGCATACTTTTTCTGTAAAGAGACGGACAGTCAACATTTTAGGCTTTCAAGCCATAAAGTGAGCTGCTCCGCTCCGTGGCATAAAGGTAAAAGCAGCCACAGAAAACATGGAAACAAATGCGTGCGGCTGGGTTCCAATAAATCTTTATTTACAAAAACAAGCAGCTGACTGAATGTGGCCCTCGAGGCCTTAGTTGTGGATCCCCAGAACCATCACCTTCACCACCACCGCCTCAAAGTGGTCCTTTGCCCTGACACAGCGCTGGCCCTCCCCTTGGGGCCCTGGGGTCCACAGAGCTGCCCTTCTGTCACCATCTGCTGGCAGCTGGGTCCTTGGTTTGCTCGTCCTCCTGCTGTGAGCCTGCTGTCTTCAAGAAGTTCCACTTCTCTCTGCTTAGGGGCTGTTTCTAATCTGCACTGGTCAATCAGATCTCCAAACGGAGTCCCCATCTAAACCAATATCAGTGGGCTCTGAAGGAGAATCTAGGGAACTACAGTGTCTGGTCTCCATGCTAATGGTTTGGGCTTCCACAGGCTCTGTGCTGGAGTCCAGGAGGCAGAGGCTTCTGGACAGGTGTCTGAGGCATGAGGAAGCCGGGCTGTGAGCTGTCCTCCCCACGAACATCTGTTGCAGGGATGCAAGTGAGGCAGCGCACGGGCATTCTTTTAACCAGGGGCTACGCATGCTATCACTGATAGTGCCCTGGGGCTTTCGGAAGACTTGGGCCTTCCCCTGGGACTTGTCGCTATAACCACTCCTCCCCTCTGACCAGAAAACATCTCCTATGAGTCAGGGACTTCTCTTGGCAGGCAGAAACCACTCTCCTGCCCAAGAAGACCTTCCCTACCGCCTCCACCCAGCACTCCACCCAGTTCTCAGGAAGACCATGAGGAAAGGGCGGGCAACAGCTGCTGCCACCGCAGACTGTCCCAGGGGCGACCCAGCCGGTCAGCAACCCCAAGCGAGGGAGGGCACACCCACCACCAAACCCAGTGGCCTGGGCTCCCCCTCGCCTCTGACTGCATGGAGAAGCTGAGGATGGCCGGTCCAAACGCTGTGGTCACTGTCCTTTTACCTGCACATCTCTGAAGGTCTTCAAGGAGAAGACCATGGACTTCTTTCATGGGGCCCCAAGAGCAGATCCCAGACACCAATGAGTGGAAGTCATATTTTTTCCATGCAAGGAAGAAGGTTCCAATGAAGGCGGTGAGGTCCTCCTCTTTGCTGCGATGTATAGTACAGAGGCCTGCGGTGCCAACTGCAAAGGGCTCAGGCACCCGGGAATGCACACTGCTTGAATAAACATGACTGCGTTCTCAAGTCTGTGCTCTTCCGTTTCTTACCCTCCATCAGTATATTCTTTAAACCTCACAGCAATCCTCAAGGTAGAAATTAATATTGTCCCACTTTGCAGATGGGGAAAGTCAGGCTCAAAAAGGTCATAAGGAGTAAGAGGGGAGAGTAGGGTAGCCAGCCAGGATAAGACCACAGCTTCCTAACATCAGTGTCTGCACAAAACCGTGCTCCTTAAATGACACTCAGAACCCGAACCCCACTCCCCTCCATCCCCAAAGTGGAATGAATTCATTCCAGAGGTGGTTTTGTTTTTTCTTTGACCCCTCCTGCCTCTGAGGCGAGCTGATGTGAGGAATGATGGGGTGAGGACTCCACATCTTAGATACCTCAAGAGGAAAGACTTTTATACACACACACGCACCCCACCCCGACAAAAATCAGAAGTCTCCACCGGAGCCCAGGAAGAGCCCAGCTGGCTCCAGCACTCACCAGGCTTATTCCCATCTTACTGATTCCTGCCCTGCCCCTCCCCACCCTTTACTCCAAACACCTTTGTACATCTTCCATCACTCAGCCCTCTCCCGCTTCCCTGCTAAGGTGACTTTGTTCTCTGCACCATGTCTTCAAGGCCCTGCCCTGCCAAGTATTGCCCCAAGACACCCTCTGCCCTGTCTCCACCCTTCCAAGCCTTTAGTATCACTTCCCAGTGGGGAGACTTGAAACACAGGGCCAGGGAATTGCGGTGTTTCTGTCTTGGGGTCCCCTGGATGGCTCTGGGGCCAGCAGGACCAGCATTCCTGCAGTGAAAAACAAAAACAAAAAAACTCCCTTCTACCTCCAATATCCTCTATTTACCACCCTTTCTGCAGATACTGACTTTTTCTCTGAAAGACCAACCTCTCCAAGCAATGCAATCGCAGAATCACGGCACCAAAGGAGGCTTTGTACTTCAGTGGCTCTCCAGCCCCAATCCGGAGCAGGCATACTCTGCAGCTCCTTGCATACCTCCAGGGATGGGGAGCTCATGAAGAAGCAGGGGGTCATCTTTAAAAACTCAAGAAGGAGCTCTGGGCATCTTGCAGGGCCTTCTGGCTGCCCTAAGAGTTGGGGGAAGGTGGCTCAGAGAAGGGGGCCAAGGAGAAATCTCACAGAATCAAAGGATAGTCTTTTTTTTATTGAGGTATAATTGACATAGAACATTATATTGGTTTCAGGTATACAACATAACGATTCGATATTTGTATACATTGCAAAATTATCAGCTCAGTAAGTCTAGTTAACATCCATCACCATACAGTTATAAATTTTTTTATGATGAGGATGTTGAATATCTACTCTCTTAACAACTTTCAAATATGCAATAGTGTTTTTAACTGTAGTCACCATGCTGTACAATACATTTTGGGACTTACTTATTTTGTAACTGGAAGTTTGCACCTTTTGAAGTTAAGAGACTCAGCATTTCTCAAGGTTTGGCTCCTGACCCCCTGCTGCAGAATCTCCTGGGGAAGCTGGTAGAAATGCAGTTTCTGGGCTCTACTCAGAAGCCCTGAATCCACCTCCGGGGGAGGCCCAGGAATCTGCACTTTAAACAAGCTTGGGGTGGGGGGGGTGGGGGGAAGGAATTAGTGTCAATAAAAAAAATAAATAAATAAAAGATTTACAAAAAGTTCCCAAGTGATGAAACAACCATCACTGTCCACTGTCCAGACTCAAATCTGTATATTTCACACATTCCTTTTGGATCATTACGGTGGAGTCACTGAGACCCACTCTAAACTGAAGGGATGCACCCAGGGAGATTGACAGGAAAGTAAATCACCAATGAACTTTGTCATTCATGTCTTTGCTTATTTCATCGGGTCCAAAAGCCAGGGCACTTGTACACACTCAAGATGCCTCATGCTAGAATCAGAATCTCTCCTGATTGTGCTCCTTTTATTATCAAAGGCCCCCAGAAGCACAGGCTGCAGAGCAGCTCACTCAGGAGCTGGATGGTTTGGTGTGGCTGCCTGCTGAACTGTCTGCAGGGGGGAAAGCCAGCAGAGCCAGGCAGGAGTGAGGGCAGAGGCACACCCCAGGAGAGAGATTATGAGCCCCAAGTCTGGGAGCCTGGGTTGGGGGATGGTAGGTGGAAAAGACTCCGCTCAGAGTTGACCAGGGTGTCATAATAAATGACGCTGCAGAAAGGCCTGGTCTTTTGCCAGGTCCTAAAAAGGGAAGCACATGCCCACCATTTCAGGTCACTTTAACCTCTGCACCCTCACCCCACCCACACCCACACCCACACCACCCTGAGGCTTAGTACTTAGTATGTTACTAAGCACACCCCTTACACTGTTATCCCTTTGACTCCCCACAATAAGCCTACACAATAGGTATGATTATGAGCTCTATTTACAAAAGAGGACACCAAGGCTCAGAGAGGTTAGGTAATTTGTTCAAGGTCACACAGCTAGGAAGTGGCAAAGCCAGGAGATGAACCCAGGCAGGTTGGCGATCAGGGGCAGACTCTTAGGTTTACCCTGTTGCCCCTTTCTTATCTTCCACAAGGTCTTAGAAAGGTGTCATTGAGCCTTGAAAGGTACAACTTCACCCCCATGGGTGTTAATGAGGAAGTGAATTAGTGAGGCATTTCCTGAGCAAGAAAAGAATTAGAGGTGCTGCTTCAGGTAATCCCTTTCAGGTGCACAGCAGTCTACAGTTTACAGAGAGAAGCCCCAAAATGAAGGGATTCACAGCAGTGACCCCAGAACCAGGCTGTCTGTGTTTGAACCCTACTCCCACAGCTATGTGATCCCGGGCATATGACTTAGTATCTGCGGTAACGTATCGTTTCTATAAAATGAGAATGACAATAGTAATGACTTCATCAGATTGTCTTGAGAATTTAAGGAGGATAGAAGTAAATCACTTAGAACAGTACCTGACACATAAAAAGTGTCATTTAACTGCTTGTTGTTATTATATGTATGACAGAGTGATTTTACATTTATTACTTCACTTGATCCTCGTAACAACCCTGCTTGACTCAGCTGGATAATTTGTCCCAATTTGCAGATGAGAAAAGTGAGCGTCAATGGGGAAAAGAACTTCTGCAAGGACACACACAGCAAGCAAGGCAAGTCTCTGAAGCCTCAGGTCACTTCCCAGGCAAGCCAGCATTTTGCATTCGTTTCTCTTCTGAGCCCCAAAGTTGCCCCCATTTGTTCTGCTGATTCACGTCTAAAGAGATGGAGCTGGAAAAACAAAAGGTTGCCTACTATGCGACTAACATACCATCACTTTCAATGCCTTGGCCCACGCAGACACTGCTAATCAATCCTAGACCTCTCCTGCGGAGCCAGAGTCCAGCTTGGGACTCTCCAACAGAATACTCTTCACAGTCATCACCAATTGATCAGAGATGGTAGATGGTCAAACCCAACCCTTCCATTGTATAAACAGAATCTTCCATCCAAGTTCAGATTATTTCCAAATCTAGTTATGATTGGGAGACAGGGCTACCTACAGCTCAGTCACATCACGACTTGTGTCGACCTCCCTGCAGCTCCTTCTCATAGGTTATCATGTCCCTGTGGACACAAGGCGGTCCTAGCAGCATCCATCTTTCCTTACATCCACGAAACCGCTCAGCACGGACGGCTTGCTGAGAGCTGGCCCACAGCCTGCCTTGGTGGCTAGCAATTGCATCAGCTATTGGAAGAGGCAGATGTTCTTAGCATTCGACATCAGCAGGTCTCTGTGGCTATCCACTGGTGAAAAGTGTGGTAGGTAACAAGTTACTATCACATTTTAAAACCCCAACCTAGAGAGTGATTTGGTTTTTAATGGGTTTTAACCCCTCCATCATCTGTCTGGAGAATAATACCTTCCCATTCTAGATCTCATGGGTCAGTGATGCTGATCCCACATTTCTCAGACATCATGACTGGCTCGGAGCTGACCATGTGGCCCCGATCCAAACAAGGAGAGTCGGCCCCAGGCTGCTAGCTGGTGCTTTTGGAAGAGATGCTCTCCTCCTATTACAGTTGCTAAGCTGAGCCTTGTGGCCAACTTCTTCCATTGATTGGGAAAAGCCTGTGTGGAAATGGAACCCCCACAAAGGGAAGCACAGTTGAGAGACAGAGCTTCTGGACCCAATAAGTTTCCTTTTGGGGGGCATGTGGTTGTGGGGGGATGACTTTGAGATAGCTCTCTTCCACTTACAACTGAAACAATCCCGGCAGTTAAACACTCACGTTCCGATGTGGTGGGAGAAAAATCCCGCAGGCACAGGGCCTGCAGCTCCTCTTATCCACGCCACAGCTGGAACCTAGGGGAGGAGCCTGCGTTCTCTAACACGCATGTCGGGGTGGAATTTAAAAAGTTTAAAAAGCATAGAGCGTGATCCCATGGGTTTTTTTCTGATGTCTTTTTTCTACTCTAGGCACCTAATAAAATTGATAAGGCTTGAGCCGAGGGGGTTCAAGCTGTTTCTGAGGGCTGGGAGAGGATCTGTTTCTGTTGGCAGGAGAAGACCTGTATTCATTCATCTGTTCATTCATTGCTTTATTCCTTTTACTGATGTTTACTGCTGTTGGACAGTCTTCACTCCAACCTCTGAATTCTTCTCCCCCTGTGCTACCTCCTAAGACATTCAACCTGACCGTCTCAATGTCCGGTTTCTGCAGAGTCGGCAGCATGCACGCAGCTGGGGTTAGACACAAGGCCACCCGTGACAGGGTCTCTGAGAAAGCATCTGCACAAACACACCTGCCTCTGGATCCTGGCCCCTGTCCCTGGAGTGTCTTCCCACAAAGAATGGGTGTCCGGCTCCGACCTCAGTTTCCCTTCACTCTGAGTCAAGCCGGGCCCAGACTCCTGGGCAGCTAGCATCATACAAGGGTCAGCGAATGATTCCCTTCTCCGGCCTCTTTTAGTGCCAACCTGACTTGGGGAGCCACTAGCCCTGGACAGTTACAAGTCTTAAGCCACAGCAGGCTCCCCGGACACACCTGGACCACTCGTGTGGTACCACCAAGTACAAGGTAAGACCAAATGCACAGCCGGCTCTTTATAAATTCTTGGCACCAAAATATACGGGGAGAAAATAAATTTCTTAATGATAAAGATTTATGAGCCATTTGAACTCCCACGTTCCATCATCAGATTGTAAACTATAAAGGCAGGAGCCCCTGTTTATTGGGTGCTTACTAAGTGTCACATCCGGTGCTATATCATTTGAGATGGTAGAAATTATTATTCCACCCCCTCCTTCACAGAGGAAGAAACCAAGGTTCAGAGAGGCCCGAGATCACCTGGCTAACAAACGATGAAAGCCAAGATTTGAACCTGGGTCTGGCTGGCTTCAAAGTCCATGCTTTAGCCTCTGCCTTTTTTTCTGTCCTACCTTTAGGACTAAAAAGGTCCTCGGCCGAGAGCATATGGTCCAAACCCTTGCTGCACAGACCAGACCGAGGCCTCAAGGGAAGAGGACTGCCTGGGACCTGGGGATGCTGCAGCCCTGGGTGAGGACTCTTTCCAGACCTCCTGCACCACGACTATGAGTATGGAGAACTCTCTGTCGCTAAAAGTATATAAACACTTTCCTCTTTCCCAAACAGTCATTTCAGTGCTAACCTGTGTCAGGCAACTACCCAGCACTGGGACTAGAAAGATGGGGTCCCCACCTTCCAGTCAGGTGGGGGAGCCCCTAGACCAGTGCCCAGGTGATCAGAACACGAGGAGGAACTGAGAGACGCTCAGCTGGCTGGAGTGAGGGTCAGGGAACCTGAGGGGATGAGGGGGAGTCTGTGGGGCCTGAAGAACTTCTAGGCCACGGTGGGGCTGCACTAACAGGGTTTCTGCAGGACAGTGACATGACAATCCGCACTCTGGCTGCCATGGGGAGATGGGGACAGCACGGCAGCGGGCGCTCCCGCTCGGTGCCTGTCTCACTGACCAATGTGACAGAGCGGCCTCTGAGTGGAAAGGCAGTCAAATGAAGAGAAGTGGGTAGACTGGATGTATTGTGACCTACATTCTGGGGCAGGACTGAAAAGACTTGGGGATGGCCAGGCTGTGGAAAGCAAAGAAGGAGGAGAAATTGAGGGCAGCAGCGACCGGGTGGAAGAGGCAGGGGGAGCAGGGCTGGGTGGGGAGCAAGTGCCACAAGGAGCTCCACCCTGGCAGCTGAGTCTGGGCCCCTGGGGCAGGGAGCAGGCAGCCTCAGGCACACAGGCACTGTGTGTGCGCATGTGCCAGGGCGGGGCTGTGAGTGAGGCTGCTGCCATGCTCCAATTTATATAACGCTATAGAGCAGGTTCAGAGACTCTCTGGTCCTCTCATCTGGTCCTCAAAGCATCCTGGGAGTTCTCCCCATTCCAAGAGATTAGACGAGCTCCCCCAGGTCACAACTTCAGCCCACGTCTGCTGTCTTCCAGGCCCCACGCAGCCACCATTAAAGTCACCGATCCCCTTCCCTTCTCTTGTTATGAAAAACTCTGCTCGGCCTTCACTGAATTTCCAGTACAGCAAAATGGGGCAGATGTGCCCATTGGTCAGTCAGGACAAGTTCCCTAATCCGGTTGGTGGCTTTGAGTCTCGGTGAAAATTAACCAATTGGCTTCTGGGATGTTGAGTGTGGCAGGAGGGGGAGAGAGGTATCCCAAGGGTGAGGAAGGCCTGAGTGGGCTATTGGTCTCTTTCACTGTCTTATTCCAGTGTGACATTGATACCAGAACCCAGGAGTTCCGGTACCCCTTCCAGAACCTCTGCCCTTAGCACCCTGATCTTCCGTCCACCCTGTGAGTTCAGAGCCAGCGGCCTTCACACAAGCCCTTTCTTCTCTTCCTCTTCTCTGCCCCCTCCCCACCTCTGTCCCAGCAGGCACTTGGCGGCACCCCAGAGGCACGCTGGGAGTCAGGAGGGAATGTTGAGCATCTGGCCAGAGCCCAGGCCAGCCCTCTGGGTTCACATTAGGGCACCTGCTAATGTGCAGGGACCCTGGGGCCAACCTCCCTGTGATTGGCTGGAAGCCCTGGAATCCAGCCATCCCAGCACCCAGGGCCCTGTGACCCCAAATCCCAGCTATAAATAGATGAGAACCTGTCAGCCCCCTTGCCCATACCCAGCCTCCCCATCCTCTTGGCCAAGAAAGAAAGGGCGCCTTGAAATGGTGCAGAGGCCCAGACAGCCAGCTCAGCTGCTCTGGACCCAAACCTTCTGCCAGCCTCAGGCAAAATGCTTGCATTCTCTAGAAACCCGGGGATCTGTAAATCCCAGACCCCCTTCAAGCCACATCTTGCTTCTTTTCCCAATAACCATCCTGGTGCAGCTACTGCTTCCAGCCCCCAGATTTCTGAGTCATTTGGATCACACTTCAATATGTTGCCACCAAAAGGTATTCATTAGGGACCCACTGGCCACTCCTAGGGGAGTAGGAGGAGGGTGTGTGTGTGTGTGTGTGTGTGTGTGTGTGTGTGTGTGCTGGTCTTTGCTGAAAAAAATATTAGAGCGTCTTTATAGCTTTGAGGATATTAGACCAACCCTTGCCCCCTACCTTACACAAAGAGAAAAATCTTTACTCAAGGTCACACAGAAAATGACTGGCAGAGCAGGGACCCAACTCGCAGGACAGTGTTCACCCAGCCTCACTCCCAACACCACTGGGATTTTTGCTTGTGCCCTGCCAGTAGCCCAAAGTGCCTCCTTGCTTCTCTCTCCTCTTCTTAATCTCACCCCTTCCTCGGTTTTGCCTACTACCACCTCCACCAAGAAGCCCTCACAGATGTCCTGACCCCACTCCCCACCAACACTACACTCCCCTTAATAATGCATTTACTGAGTCACTCGCTAGGTGCTGCCCAAAAATGACATTAATAATTTTTTTTTTTTTTTTATCCTCACCCGAGGATATTTTTCCATTTTTTGTACAGATAGAGTGAGAGGGAGAGAGAGGAAGGGAGAGAGAGAGAGAAACATCGACATGAAGGGACACATCGAGTGGCTGCCACCCACACGACTATCCAGGGCCGGGGACAAACTGCAACCGAAGTACGTGCCCTTAGCGGGAACCGAACCCGGGTCTCTCCGGACCGCAGGTTGACGCTCTAACCGCTGAGCCAAACCGGCCAGGGCGACATTAATAATTATTTTCCTTTATTTAAGAGTGGTGAATAGAGTCTATCTTGGAGGCTAAATCCTAACAATTAGTAATAGCTGTCATCATGCGGGGAAGAATTGTGAGGCCATATCGAAAAATCGGCAGGAAAGAATGCGGTGGTTGATTAGTGACGTCTGCCCTGGCCACAGACAATGTCAACACTCCTCATGCCAAGT
Organism: Molossus molossus; assembly: GCF_014108415.1. NCBI lineage: Eukaryota > Metazoa > Chordata > Mammalia > Chiroptera > Molossidae > Molossus > Molossus molossus. Next base: position 23,182,844 of record NW_023425377.1, read on the forward strand.
TTTGCTATTCCTGCGTTAATATTTACTACTCTTCACTCCGCTGCCTCCAAAGACCAAATTCCTTAAGGCAGAAGCTCGGCTATATAGATCAGTCAGCTGCAGCTGGGAGAATCGGGATTCTCCACCCCCTGCCCGCCACCCCAATGTCAGCAAGGGGCATGCCTTCAACGCAGAGGGGCAAAAACGATAATGATCCCTTGCTTGTATCTGGGGTTGCACCATGCAAAGAACTCTACAGCCATCACCTCAACCAATCTGGACAAGAAGCCCGAGAGGCAGGCGGGTATTCTCTCTTCTTTTCCCATGAGGAAACTGAGGCACGAGGTTCAGTGACTGCCCCGTGTCATGCTGCAGGAGTTGGCCAGCTCAGACTTGAACACTGGTCACAGAACAGTAGCCATCCAGAACTGGTAGGAATCATTCAGTCCAGTGCCCCAAAGGACAAAGGACAGCCAACCTGCCCGGTGACTGTCCCACCTGCCCTCTCATACCTCCTTATCATCCAATGTAGGCCAGTTCATTCCACCTGGAGGCAGATCTTGCTGTTTGACAGCTCCTTCTTCATCTGAGCTGAGCCTCTCCTCACGGCCCCCACTGGCCAGTGCCACCTCTCTCCCATGTCAAACATTTACAAATATTTACGGGCAGCTCTTACGCCCTCCCGGAATTTTGTTTCCTCTAAGTTACACACCTCTACAGCAGCACCTGCCACTTGAAAGAACATCTGGTTTGGACTCATCTTGCTTTCCATTCCTTTCTCTGGGAGCACATCTGTTTGCCTACTTTAGTGACAAAACCATCTCCTCCCTCATTCTAGACCCCAGACTTCTATTAATACAGCCAAATGTTCGGAACTATCAGTAATGTTTTGAGGTTCACCATGCTTCACACTATACATCCCCTTTCCCAAATACCCCTCCTCTGACAGGGATCTACAAAACTAGAATAACACTGTCAGAGCAGGAAGGGCCCTAGAGACCACCTCGTTCAAATTTCTCACTCCCCAGATAAGGGAGAAGGGCCCTGTCTCAGGTCCAATGCTGAGATGGTGAAGAGCCAGGCTAGACCCTAAATATCTTCCTCCCAGTCTTGGACTCGGCCCATCAAACACTAGGTAATGTTTGACTTGAAATCCTGCACGCAATTCAAGGTCGGGCAAGCCAACCTGGGTCACACTGAGGACTGCTGACAGGTCAGGATGAGAATCTGAACCCTGCGGGCCTGGGGCCAGGCCTTGGGCCACACTTGGCTCCTGCTGGTCTCCACACAGGGCTCATCCTGTGTTAGAACTCGTGCTTGGGCCTTCGCCCTCCTGGTGTGTGGGCTGATGATGCTCCAACCTCACATGGCTCTGCTCCCCTCCTGCGTGCCCCCACACACGGTGACAGGCTTTCCACCCTCGGGCCTAAGGGTGCATGGCAGGCTCCTCCCCCCACCCCACCCAGGATGAAGGCCCTTTCACCCAGATCTCTCTTCAGCTTCAGGGAAAGGGAAACTCACTTGCCATCCAGAGGGTGGTAGGGAGGCCAACTGAAGGGAGAGAGCTCCCACATGGAGGGGGTGGAGGGGGAGCTCCATCTACTCCTTTATCAAACATCACAGAGCAGCAAGCTAGCTGCCCAGGGGCCAAGGTACCAGGACACAGTACCATGGGGCACAGTACCTGCTCTGCCCTGGCACCCTACCACCACCACCACCACCACGTCTTCCTCCCCTGCATGCTTGTGTTCCTACCACACCAGCTTCCTCTTGGGATCCCTTCAGCTCTTTCAAAACTGGAGATCTCAAAAGTCAATCCTGGAACAATTGTTCCCTGATGGCCCTGCCCTGCGCCCATTTTATCCTCCTTCTACACCCCCTCATCATCCCAGAGCTCATCACTATTTTGTCTCCTCATCTCTGTGTCTCTAGAGAACTTCATGGATGCAGTGGCCTATCAGTCCTTTCATGGACTTGTATCCTCAGAGTCTAGTATATAGTAGGTGCTCAATAAAAACCTGAAGGTATGAATGTTGCATGGTACCTGAGGTGGTCCAATGACACTTTTGGGGAAGGGGGGTACCAAAACTTGACCTAGAGGGCAGAGGACACAGCCCCTCCCCCAGAGCAGGAGTGCCTGTTGTTTTCCAGTTATTGAGCACTTACGATGCACGGGGCACTTGCACTCATCACACTGATTTCTTTCTTTTTTCCTCTAAATCCTCACCCGAGGATATTTTTCCATTTATTTTCAGATAGAGTGGGAGGGAGGAGTAGAGAAAGACACAGAGAGAGAAACACCAATGTGAGAGAGACACATCGACTGGCTGCCTCCCGCACGACACTGACAAGGGCTGGGAGGAACTGCAACCGAGGTACATGTCCTTGACCGGAATCGAACACACGACTCTTTGGTCCGCGGGCCGATGCTCTAACCGCTGAGCCAAACCGGCCAGGGCATCGCACCAATTTCTAACCACCTTCATGGCCACTGTCTAAATGATGGGAGACTCGAGCTCAGAGGGGTTCCATGATATGCACCCAAGATACAGCAGAGACAGAACTCAGAATCCAGGACTCTCCATGAGCTGCACTCAGCTTGGGAGCCTGGCCCCATCTGGACTTTATCGAGTAGCTACTGGAAATCTAGGAAGGACCCTGCTGAGGAAGGGCTGACGTGAGCCCTTCAATTTGTGACACTCAAAAAACAAGTCTCCTGGGGAGTAACAGCTGTCGAGAGCACCTACTCCATAGAACACTGCTCTGTGGGTGAACTCCCTGTCAAGCACAGACACTGGGCACAGATCATCTCTCCACTGTGAGTTGTTTCTAGAACCTTCTGGATACTCTCTTAGAATATGTTTTTATTGATTCTTTTAGACAGACAGGAAGGGAGAGGGAGAGAGAGAAATATCAATATGAGAGTGGAACACTGATCGGCTGCCCGCTGCACGACCCCACTGGGAATAGACCCACAACCCAGGCATGTGACCTGATGGGGAATCGAACCAGCGACCTCTTGGTGCAGGAGATGGTGTTCAACCACTCAGCCACACCGGCAGGGTTGGATACTCTCTTTCCATAAAATCCTGGAAACTGAGGGATGATTCTAAGATCACAGTCAGGCACACTTCCCTTTTTTCAAACAAGGAAACTAAGGACACAAGTGCCAGGTCTTGCCTGAGATCCCAGGCCACCTCCAGGCACTACAGATCCAGGATGTCTGGGGTGGGGTATTGACGGGGAGCCTGGGAGAAAGGGGTGTGAAGAGCTGTGACTTGTAGGAGGGGTGAGCTTCACTCTGAGATCTCACGAGGCTGAGCCAGGGCCAAGGGTGGGAGCTGAGATGGCAGCTTGTGTATCCCAAGGAAGCACCTGTGACAGCCCGTCTGCCCAAAGATGGTCACAGCCCTGTGAGGTCCCAAGGGCTCTGGGGCTGAGCGTGTGCAAACAGGAGCTGCGTGGTGGGATGGGAGGGGCCTCACGCACTAGATAGTGGGCGGTCTCCATGAGACAGCCTTGCAAGTCCCCTTGATCCAGACAGCCTGAGAGCCCTGCTCTGAGCCTCTTCTCACTCACTGCCTCTGGGGTCCCTCTTGCTCCAGGCAAGCCAGGAAGCCTCACAGACCCCTCCCTCTCCCGCCTGCCAAGTTGTAGGCTGAGGGTAAGAGACAGACTACAGTTTTCTTGCCAGGAGCTCGGGCCTCCCCACCAACTCTGACTTCAAGGGCATCTGCTGAGACCCAGACAGATGGTGCTGGTCCATGTGTGTGAGCGGCTGGACGGTGTGTGTGTGTGTGTGTGTGAAGAAGAGAATTTATCCCTACATCCAAGTGTTCCCCTCTTGGGAAGCTGGAGCTCTGGGAGGAGGATGGGGCGGTGCAGCCCTCATGGGGAGAGAGGACCAAAGAAGGCAAAAAGTTAGGACGGAGGGGGAGGGGGCAGACCACAGGCAGTTTCCTGAGGGGACCCAGGCTGTAAAAGGAGTGAAGAGGCCTCAGTGATCTGTGAGGGATGAGGCAGACACTTAACTCTTCCCTGCCAGCGCAGGACAGGCGCAGAATTTCCCAGTGATTCCTGGGCACAGAGCCAGCGAGCCCTGCCGCCCCCAGCCACTCAGGCCAGGCCTTGCGACTGAGCAGGGCCGGCAATGGCCCTGGGTGGTGGGCTTTGGAGAGGAGGAAGGAGAGTATGGGGACAAGGGAACCAGGCTCTGCAGTCAGTGAGAACAGCCTTGGACCCCAGTTATGCCAACCTGAGCAACCTTGGCATGTGCTTGGGGACCTCTCTCAGGACAGGAGTTTCCCCATCTGTAACATGAGCAGGCTGTGTGTGTGTGTGTGTGCACGCGCGCGTGCATGTGTGTGTTTCAGATGATTGAGAAAATTACTGTAAAGCTCTGGCACATTCGACGTGCTCGATGAAAAGTAGATGAGACAAACCACAGAACTTCCTCAGCAATAATGACAACAACAAAAATGGAAGCAGACAGAGTCTGAGCCCCGGCCTTGCTGCTTAATTAAGATGCGTCCCATCACCTTTCTGAGCCTCAGGCCCGGCATCTGCAAAATGGAGATAATAACCTTCCTCTTGTGAACCAACAAGTGCAACAGACCAAGAAATGGTTGTTTCTATTGAAGAGCTGGGCACAGAGTGAGGTTAGGACTCAGGGCAGGAGCTAGGCTGAATCGTGAGGATGCGTGCCAGTATGCGTATGTGTGTGCACACGCAGAATACAAGCAGCCCGGGGGGTGGGGGTGGGGGGGCTCACCCTGTGTGCCACCAAAAGGAAAAGGTTACTGGGCTATTTCCATCCTCACCTGAGAACCACACACAGTCTTGGTTCAAACCTGTCGGGAGCTCAGAACTAGCAAGGGCAGAGCGGGGATATACACTCAGGTCTGCTGCTCAGGGCCCTTTCTCTACAGTGCTGGTCTCTGAGCGGGTCACTCCCGGGGCTCCGGGAAGAATTCGCGGCAGCCTCACTGTGGCTGGCACCAGTACCCCACCTCACACATGAATGCCAGCTATAGATGGCACCACTGCTGGGGGCATTTGGGAATTCCAGGTTGGCACAGTGATTTGCTCTGGGGGTGTGGGATGCTGTATGTCCTGGATACATGGGTCGTGCCATATAACGAAAAGCTGTCCAGCTTGGAAAACTTTTGGCATTTCTTTTGGGAAACAGTGAACACAGGCAAACTTTTCACGGTACAGATGGGGACACTAAGGCTCACAGAGGGAAAGGAATGTGCCCAGGGTCACGCAGTAAGAGAGCAATGGAAATGAGGCTCTTCCTACTCCAGTCCCCTGCCCTACTCTGCTGTCTTTTCTACAGTACCTGTAAGAGTTAGAACGGAGTGCAGAAGAGGTCCAAAAGAAATATACTTGTACGAGGAAGCTAATAACAGTGATGGGGGAAAGGGGGTGGGCAGTCAGTGCTCGCCCCATGCTAACTAACCACTAGGGGGCAATGTTGGCCTCGGCTAGCTTGGTTGGAAGAATGTTAGGAGGCCAGGGAGGGGAAAGGGGGAGTCAGGGGGACTCTATCAGTTGATTCCTACCTCACTTGATTTACTTTCCCTTGTAAACCATCCAGTGCACCTAATGCCTTAACTCCTTCAGCGCTGCCAGTGGAGAGAGGTACAGGAAATCAGTGAACCGGAGAAGGCGGTCCAAAGACAGATGCAAATCAGAAAGCCGCAGAGACCCAGAGCCCTGGGCACTTCCACGTAAGGACGGAGGAAGGGGAGTAGGGGTCACTAGCCGAAGCCATCAACACTAGATATGCCCAGCTGCAGACTCGGCATCCCTTTCTAGGTCTCTTAGAAAATGCTTATCTCACAGGCCAGCTCCAGCTGATTGGGAGGACTGCCTGAAGCTCGCTCTGCAAAGGGTTCTGAGGCCTGTCCAGATCCAGGGGGGGCGGGGTGGTGATTGATTAGTTCTGCCTGCCGTGGGCGCCGAAAGAGGCGGTCAGCTCTATCGTCTCAGGCCTGACTTTCTCCCTCCCAGGAATCCTCCGCAGGCCTCACTCCTGCACCCTCCGAGCAGCCTGGGTGGTGGGTAGAGCAAGAATGACTGAGGCCCTCTGAAAACAAGGAAATTGGAGGCCTGCAGGTCCAGGGACACTGCACGATTCCACAGTGAGTCAGTGATGGTCGTGGGGAGGAGGACCTGGGACTCCATCTCTCTTCCTATTCCTGCTCTGTGCCCTGCTCCTTGGGGACCCGCAGAAGTGCCTTCTCAGCAGTCTCACGGCTGGTAGTTATGGCTTCTGTAGGAGGGGTGAGAGTTCAGAAGTATCCACAGCAGGGAGCTGCCCTACCGCACCCTACACACTCCTCATATACCCCTCAACTGCCTGTGATCGCACCCCACCAAAGGAGGAAAGGGGAGGCCAGTTCAGGAGGACTTGTGTGACCATTTCCATCCATCTGTGCCCACCCAATAGCTGTCAGCACCAGCAGCAACTCTCCCTGCTCTCTGACTGTGGGAACATGTCACTCAGCTAGATCATGGCCGAGACTCAGGTGAGTCCATCTAGAAAATGCTGAGGTGAAGTAACTACACCAAAAGGTCACGCTGGCACCGAGGGACACTGTACCTGGAGGCCACAGAGTCTTAGATTAAGGTTTTAGCTCTGCCACTCACCCACTCTGGGGCCTGGCCTAGTCCTTGCCCCACCCTGGGCCTCAGTTTCCTCTCTGTTCAGCAAAGATCCATGGCCCACAAATGCCAGTCCATGGACCAGCCACATCAGAGCCACCTACATGTGGGATCTTGTGAGCACACGATGGCCAATCCCGAGCCCAGACCCGAGCAAATACCTGGGCCCAGAGCCTGGAATCTACACTGTGAACCTGTCCCCAAAGGACTCAGATCTAGGGACAGAACACAATGCCTGGGCAAAAGGCCCACAGTTCCCAGACCAACAGCCTCATCTCCATGACTCCCTTGAGCGGGTCCTAGAGAATCTCAGCCACTTTCTGAGCAGGCCAACAGGGAGGGCCTAGCTACAGAGCAGTGTCCACGACCAATACAGGGCAGCACGAAAGGGAGAGGGGATGAGACTCAGACCCAGCCCCGCAGTCAGATCCCAAGTGGGGCAGGGACCCAGCCATGCTCGTCCTTGAACACCTGGCTCCCTGAAAGGGTCTGGCTTATAAGGGACAGGGCCTGCGTGCTAAAGGAATGAATGAGTCAATGTCACAGTTGGGGTCTTAGAGATCATCCGATCCCCCCTCAGTGCTCAGATGTGACAATGATAGTCAGGCAGGTCATCGTGGACCAGACCCCAGGAGGATGGCAGTAGCAGCAAATCTTTCCTGAGCCCCTATTGTGCCAGGTCTACTGCTCAGCTTTAGCTGTACCATCTCATTTGAATTTTACAACCCCTCAGAATGTAGTTTTCAGCCCCATTTTGCAGGTGGGGAAATGGGCCAGTGCACACAGCAAGCAGCGACACTAACTTGAACCCCGACCCCGTGCCCATGCTTTAAATTTCTCTACTCTGCTACCTGCCCTCTCACCACAGGGAGCAGCGGGCTCCACCAGGCTTTCTGCCTTCTGGCTGCCGCAGGGCACCAACCCTGGACTCCTGCGGTTGGGGCTCCGACGCCCATATCTCCAGGCCTCTACCCAAAGGGTATTCAAGTCAGATCTGAAAGGGGAGCCCAGGACAAGTGCCTCGTTTGTTCTCCTAGTGGTGCTAAAATAGCCCAAACAGGCAAGGCTGGGACCAGAGCCCAGAGGCACACCTGTAGACACCTCCTTTCTGACTGACAGGGCAGGCAGGCTGCCAGGGGCCCCCACAAAGGGCTGGGTGAGATCCTGGTGACAGAGTACCGACATCCTAGAGAAACATTGGCACCCTGGGCCCTGTCCATAGTCACCCAATCCTAGGGAGTCACCATCAAGCCAGGAAATTATGTTCCCTCCTTCAGAAGTTCACACTCGGCGCCCTCCCTGAAAAGCCTGTCCCCACTCTCCAACCGCTTTCCTTCACTTCAGCCACCGAGCCCACCCCACCTCAATCCACCCCCTTGGCTGTTCGGCCTCCACCGCTCTGTCTGTTAGCTTCACGGCACTCGTGCGATGCATAACTGCACATTGCTTTGGAACCTGATTATTGTCTGGCTTACCCCCCAGTCCCATTCCACCAAGGCAGGGATGCTGTTTATCTCGTTCATTTGTCCAGTACTGGCAAACTGTGGGCCCTCAATAAATGCTTATTCAAGAAGGAGTAAATCCAGAGGCAAAATGCACAGTTACGAGTGAGTGGTCCCAACAGCAAGGACTGACAGAGCCCCAGTGGGCAGAGATTACTCAGGATTGGGGCAAGTAAGGGAGAGGGAGTCAGTCAGGGAAGGTTTCCTGGAAGAGAAGTTGGGCTTTGACGGATGAGCAGGAGTTCAATAGTCATAAGAGAGTGGAACTTCACAAGGCAGAAGTGGAGAGAGGACCGGGGGGGGGGGGGGGGGTGAGGCTGGAGGACAGCAGCCGGGTAGGACCAAGCTGAGACACAACCTCTGAGAGTACAGGCTGCCTCGCTCCACCCCTGCCCACCAACCAGACAAGGACCAGAGGTATTTTCCCTCCTGTGGGCAGCAGTAGCTGAGAAACATCAACTGCCAGACTGAGTCATATACTGGCCCGCACAAAACACGAGGCAGACACCGACAGGATACCCGGGGCACAGGGAACGGCAGGCTTTGGGAGGCATGGCTGTGATTCCTCTGGAGACTGCCTCAATAAAAGGCTGCAGATCTCATCTGGCTGCACAAACCACCGCCATGGCCACGTCTGCCTCCAACCACTATGGCAGGAAAGCACACACGGAGAGCACCAGACCTGCCAGCACAATTCACCAAAAACACCAAGTTCCACACCCCAGGACGAAGCAGTGTCCTGCAACCCCACCACAGCGGGTGCCATTACCTGACACACCAGATGCATCCATGGTGTGCCTGTCGCCACAGGACACATTTCTAAGAAACCACAACACCTCTGCAAGGTCACAGCACTGTTGCATGAAACCCCACCACAGGGCCACCACCTCTGTCACTGGTTAGCAGTTACAGAATATACAATAAACACACAGTAATGCCACACAACCCCCACAGACAAATCCACTATACCAGACACCCCGATGGATGCATCACCAGCACAGACCCCACAACCCTTGACAGCCAGCATGACACAACCACCCTCACACCCTAACCCACCATCGATGTCACAACAATGATCCTGCCGAACTCCCTCACAGCAGCGCATCATCACTGCCAGGCCAGCAAGCTCACTGCAAAGGCCTTCACCACAATGCCACTAAAACAAACTCGGACCCAACATCTAGTGCTGCCCTTGTGCCTGCTTATCCGAGGTTCGTGGAGTGATCTCAACCCAAGTAGATCAGAGCTGTCTACCCTAGCAGTGTGGGGCTACGGCCCACCCAATCTGCTTCTTAACTCCACTGGTTCCTGAACCCACGCTGCATGAGGTCCATCCTGGCCACACACCACAGCCCCACGGCCACCACAGACCAGGAACTCACAACAGTCTGCTTGCCCCACCCCAAGCCTCTTGACCCCTTTGGGACTTGCCTTCTCTACCCCACCCCACCCCACCCCACCCCAATGTTCTGTCTCTTTTTACCTGGTGCATCTCCAGATACAAGCTCTTGTCAGTCACCCCGGCTGCACTCTCAGAGGACAGCTGAGCTGTCATAGAGCTTAGGGGTTCTGGGGATGATGGCATTCACCCCTACAGCAAGCAGCCCCCCAAAGATGTCCACATCCTAATCCCACAAACCTGTGAATGTGTCACCTTACATGGCAAAAGGGATTTTGCAGATGTGATTAAATTAAGGGTTTCGAGATGGGAGAGTATCCTGGATTACCGGGGTGGGTCCCTGGAATCACAAGGGCCTTCACCAGGAGTGTCAGAGCCAAACAAGGAAATGTGATGATGGAAGCAGAGGTCAGAGCAGTGGACCACAAGCCAAGGAATGTGGGCAGCCACTCGAAGCTGGAAAAGGTGAGGAAATGGATTCTCTCTCCTCGACCCTCTAGGAAGTAGTCCTGCCAATATCTTGATTTAAACCCAGTGAGACCCCCTGACACTTCTAACCTCCAAAAATGTAAGATAAAAAACACGTGTTAAGCCCTGGCCGGTTTGGCACAGCGGTTAGAGTGTCAGCCTGCGGTCCCGAGAGACCAGGGTTCGGTTCCCGCTGAGGGCACGTACCTTGGTTGCAGTTTGTCCCCGGCCCTGGTTGGGTCGTGTGGGTGGCAACCACTCGATGTGTCCCTTTCACGTCGATGTTTCTCTTCTCTCTCTCTCTTCCTCTCTCTCCCTCCCGCTCTATCTGAACAAAAAATGAAAAAAATGTCCTCAGGTGAGGATTAAAAAAAAAATACGTGTTGCTTTAAACCATGGAGTTTGTGGTGATTTGTTGCAGGAGCCCTAGACGAGGAGCTAAGATCAACCCTCGTTCAACGTATAAGTGAAATAGACAAGGCCCGGAAGAAGGGAGAGGCTGCTGTCCCTCAACTGTGGGGAAAGACCCCAGGTGAGGGGAGGTGGGCTTCTGGTCCAGTGAGAACCCGGTGTTCTGTAGCCATCTCCGTGATCACTTGAAGGGGAAACAGAAGAAAGTACAGATGATGTAAACAAATGCTAGAAAGTTCCACGGGAGCAGAGTTCAGCTCAATGAAAGGAACACCTAAGCTGCCAGATGCCCAAAGGGAAGATGATACCCCAGCGGGAATCAATATTCTGTCCTTAGAGGTGACAGCTGAGTGGGACCAGCATTTTCAGGAATGCTAAGAGAAGCTTTCTCACTTTGGGAAGAAAGTCGGACGAAAGGCTATCTACAAGAATGTATAATTGGAGAAAATTCTAGAATTTCGCTACATGGAGAACGAGGCTCTCGATTCCACTGAAGTTGTAAGACCGGAGACTGCCCTTCAGTAAAGTCCAAGACCCCAAGGCTGGAAGCAGGGAGACTCTTCCCCTGGGAACCCTAAATAAACTATCATTTCTAAACAAGAATTGTATCATCAAGGAATCCTTGCAGCCAGCCTCTGTGGGCTCTCAGACCTCCCTGCACAGCACCCCACCTAGGCCCCAGAGCCCACCTCCCTGAGCTGTGCACCCCAGCCATCCCTCCCCCTCCCCGCCGAGCCAGCGTGGGAAACGGGTTGAGATGTCCAGTGTTACAGAAAGAGGACTGTTGTTCCCTAGCTTAGGGCTGACTTCCTCCCCTGGCGAAGGACATCCTTGCCAGGGGCCAGGAAATTGCTAGGACAGCTCTCCACCCACTCAAAGCAAGAACCTTGTCCTCATCTCCACACCAGCCATGCCAGGCCAGCACCACCGGCCAAAATGACTTGGAAAGAAACACGCTGGTTTTGCTTATTCCTCACACCCCTGCCACCTCCCTGCCCCGACCCCGAGTGTGGGCTGGGTCCGCATTCAGGTTCTCAAAGGGCAAGCAGATGGTGCCACTCAGAGAACCTACACCTTCCCCAAAGAGGCAAGCCACCTGACTTGAGGGGGTCAGGGACAGGAAGTAGGGGACCAGATCGTTTCATCATCTCCCATCTGCCTTCAGTGGAATCCAGTGAAACCATGATGGGTGCTCACGTGCTCTGTCAAGGACACGGGCAGAACTAGAGGGTGTGCACCCATGCCAGGGGGTGACACGTTGCTTCTATAGGCTGGTTGCCCACAGAAACCAAGAGCACATTAAACACTGGCATCCAGGAGCTGGACAGATTCTTGGTCTGGGCTTGGCTGAGAGGCAGGAAGAAGATGAATACTTCTGGGTATTTATAGGAAGGAAACAAAAACACTAACTCAAAACGATATTTGCACTCCCATGTTCATTGCTGCATTATTTACAACAGCCAAGGCATGGAAACAACCTAAGTGCCCATCAATGGGTGACTGGAGAAAGGAAAAGTGGTACATATATACATTATTAAAAAAGAAGGAAATCCTGCCATTTGTGACAACACAGATGAATCTTGAGGACATTATAGCTAAGTGCCAGACAGAAAAAGATAGAAAAAGATAAACACCACCCGGCTGGTGTGGCTCAGTGGTTGAGTCCACCCATGTACCAAGAGGTCACCAGTTCAATTCCCGGTCAGGACACATGCCCAGGTTGTGGGCCAAATCCCCAGTGGGGGGCATGCAGGAGGCAGCCAATCAATGTTCTCTCTCATCAGTGTTTCTCTCTCTCTTTCCCTCTCCCTTTCTTTTCTCTAAAACCAATAAAGAAAAAAAAATTAAAAAAGAAAAAGATAAATATCATCTATATATGGAATCTAAAAAAAACAAACTCATAGATACAGAGAATAGATTGATGGTAGCCAGAGGAAGGGGCGACAGGGGTGGTGAGAAACAGTGGTCAAAAGGTACTTCTAGTTATAAAATACGATGCAATGTACAGCATGGGGCTATAATTAGTGATACTGTGTTGCACATTTGAAATTTTTTAATTAAAAAAAAAAATGAAGGTTAAGATCACACACAAGCTTTGGAGTCGAACTGCCTGTTCAGAGGTCCTGGAGAGAAGCCCTAAGTAGCTGCAGCCTCCCTGGGCCCCCCCTTCTCTGCATCATTCCCGGGAGGAAGCCCCCCCAGGGAGGGAAGCAGAGGCCTGGGTGTTTGGGTCCCACCCTCTCCCATCCTCAGAACTCAGGGGTCAGCCATCAGACCAGAGAGGCGTGGAGAGCTGTGGTCCCCATGCCGGCTGCCTGCCTTTTACATCTTTGTCCCCCCCCACTATTTCCTACTTAATATCTGCCTTTAAATCCACTTGTTTTTTTCTCCTTAGACGTATCCCTAGCAACAAGTGACGTGTACCAGCTATAATTTCTCAGATGTGCATTTAAATACTTAGCCATTACAATGAAATTGCCACCCCAAATCACGAAGCAGATCACCCTTGCACTGCCCACGGCACTTCGAGACTGAATACACTCACACACGCACTGGCTTTATCCCAGCCGCTTGTCCTTGCTGGGCCTCAGCTCCTCTCTGAGAAAATTCTGAACCGGTGGCATCTGAGGTCTTTCCAACCCAATGCCTTGTCTCCCTGGGTCTGTTACCTTCACTGGCCAAGGATCACGTCATCCTTGTACCGGAGCCTGTCTTAATTCGACCATGAATTAATTCACTGGCTCCGTGTCTTTAACCGACTCCCACCACCCCTGTCTAGCCTCCATGACTGACCCGGCCTGCTCTGCAGGGCTGGAGGCCATCGAGCCCTGGGCTGGTGTCCCTCTGGGTCCTCATCCTTGCCATCCTCCCACTCACCCGTTCCCGCACACACCCCACCAGCCTGCCTCTGGCTGAGCCACCCCACCACCATCTCTGTTCCTGATCCCCAGCCCCTCTGCCCTCCTACCAGTGACTGCGAAGTGTAGGGGTGCATCTCTGCACCTCAGTTTCTCTGTCCAATAAAGGCACAAGGACTCAAATAGAAGTTCTTATTTTGGACCTGTGCCTGGCTATTAGTCTATGAAATTATACTTAAACTGTTTTGTGTTTTGAAATTCTTATTTAGAAAGTCCATACTGTCTGCAGAATCCTGAACAGAAACTTTGCCCAAAAAGGTAAAAGCCCCTGCCCGGCTGATGAGGCTCAGTGGTTGAGCGTCCACCCATGCACCAAGAGGTCGCCGGTTCAGTTCCTGGTCAGGGCACATGCCCAGGTTATGGGCCAAATCCCCAGTTGGGGGGCATGCGGGAGGCAGCCAGTTGGTGTTCGCTCTCATCTGGAGACTTCTAGAGAGAGGCTCTGGTGAGCGAATCCCCAGGAGCCCACCACAGGGACTCCTGACCCAGGCTCCTGCTTCTCTCCTCGTCACTGCCCTTGCATTTTACACCAGCATCTCACCTAAATCCTGGCAGGAGCCCAGGGAGGATGAGGGTCTGGCCAGAGAACAGGATGGGGAGTAGACTGAGCTAAGGAGAAAACAGCTAGAGGCAGACATCCCAGTCGTGAGAGCAAAACCACATGCTCGTGGTGACAAGCACGCTTCATGGCGCTTCACTTCAGGGCCCCACGATGAGGTCGGTGCTACTGGCATCCACAGGGAACGGAGTGCTCCCCTTGTTATGGAGGAGACTAAGGACAGCGGGGACCCGCAGCCTGTCGAGTTCATACGCCACAACGGGTTAGACGCCAAGCCGCCCCTCCCGGGCCCACAAAACCAAAGCATCGTGAAGTGTGAGAAGGATGCTGGGCCACTGCCAGTCACTGAACAAATTCACCGAGGTGCCCTGTGCTGCTTTATTAACTACAGCAGCAGGAAACATGCCCCGCTTCCAGAAGCTTTCCTGCTCCCCCAGCCAGTCCGCCAGTTCAGGGCATGAGCCTCTTCCCTCGTGCTTACTTCAAGGATGGACAGGCTCTCCTTGAATGCTCAGCTAGCTGTGCACTGTGGGACCAGGTCAACTAGGATCCGCTACCCTGCAAGGCAAATTCCAAAAATTGCCTTGCAATTGCCTTGCAATGACCTGCTCCTCCCCTCTAAAGAGCCAGCCAGGCACAGCAGGCCTCTGCCCCTTTCTTATTTGTATGGCAGGTGCATGAGGTTGTTAGTAGGACAGTGTCTGTCATATGTGCACAGACAGCATTTGGGCTCCACTTACACTGTGCTCCACAATGTACAAGCAATGCCAATCCCATGCGGGTCCCAGACTTCCGTACACCTGCTGTCACCGCCGTGAGGGACAATGACACAAAAAAGGTGTGATGATAACCACATGGCTGTTGTAGATACATTAGGGCCTTCTACATTTATTCTCATGTCCTTCTTGCTCCCTTTCAAACAGGGTAGAGGCTCAGAAAAGCCAAGCCACTTGCCCAAGGTCACACAGCATGTTAAATGGCAGAATCCTCAGACTCGGCACTCACGTTGGTCTGAATCAAAAGCCCCGCCCTTAGCTACCATTCAGTGAACGGCCTCGACTTTCCGGCAGTTGCTGGCCGATGTGGCCTGCTGGCCCATGGTGTGTCCAGGTGCTGAGCACAAGGCCTGGCTCAGCATATGCCTAGGGAATGAGCCAGTGGACAGCCCGCCACGGCCTTGGCCCCTACAGCAGCTCCTGGTTGTGCGTGCGCTAGCTCAGCAAGGACCCCGACTTTGTCCATCCCCCACAGCTCCTTGCAGTAGTAGATGCTCCATCCCACGGGATGAAGAAATTGCAGGGAAAGAACAGTTTCCACTACCCTCAAGGTTCTTCTGGCTGGTCCAATAATCAAATAGACATGAGACAGATTAGCAAGAGAAAACAACCGAGTTTAATACAAACATATGTATGGAAACCCTGCAGACATGAGAGAGAGACAGAGACACCCCCGTCCCACGCATGCCCTGCCCTTTAGATAGGTCAGAAGAGGTCACCTGTGATAGTCTGTCATTCTGGGCAAGGCCTCTAACCCAAGCTCTACTAGGCGTTCAGGGAGAGCACACGTTTCTCTTGAGCCTGTGGCTAAAGTTGCCTTTATCTCAAAACAATCCACATACTACAGAGACACATCTTGGGGTGACTCATTCTGAACCCCCACAGAATCTAACACGGAAGATGTGGTAGGAAAGCCTTGGGTTCGAATCCCAGCTCTGCCGCGAACACACTGCCTGAGGGGGCCTGCAGCTTAGTCTCTGAGCCTCAATAACCAGGGCAGCTGTGGGTGGGTAGACCCAACTTGAGGGGCTCCTGGTGGCCAGGCGCTTCACCAACTCGGAAGGAGCAGCTGCCCATGCTGCTGGTGGAAGCGTGCCTGGTGGGGGATGTGGGCCATCCTTAACCCAATGAACTTCCTCTGGTTGGTGGTGGGGGGGGGGGAGCAGGAGTGCCATCTTGCACTGACCCGGCCCACCCTTCAGGGGCACAGCCCAGCTTTCACTCACACGCTGCTTAAATTGCACTCTGGTCAGCTGGGGCTTGAGGCAGGTGACTTAACCCAGGGAGTCTCCAGCTCCTGGCCACCAAGTCTGGAAGGGTAGCAGCACCGCCTTCCCTAGACTCCAAGGCAGCAGCTATTGTCACAGTGTTCTCCAGGTTGGGCTCGTCTGATTAACCCTTCCGCATCCACTCCTAGGGGCAGGTAGTCATTCCCCTTTTTGCAAATAAATAAAGAGGCAAAGAGGAGTCAGTGGCTTGCCTGAAGGTAGGAGTAGAACCTAACTGACTCTCTAGGGGGAGAGTCCAAACCGCAAGTAAACAGAATCCCTATCTACATCCACGAGGAGCATCACCTGCTATCATCGAAACAGAGTTAAAAAATGTAAGGCCGGACAAAAGACCGTCTATAAACCTTCACAAAGATTAATGAGGCTTTAATAAAGATCTATCATCCAATACCTTGCTAAGTGAAAAAGTCACAAAGACAATCTAATCTGATTTGTTTGTAAAGGAAAAATGTACATGGGAAGAAAGACAAAAGAAATGTTCATGGTGGTCGCTTTTAGATAGTAAAATGATGGGTGGTTTTTATTTCCTTTTGGAGGGTATATTTCTTTAATGTTCTTCAATAAAGATTTCTTCTTTTACAATAAAAAAAAATTAATATTTAAAACACAAAGCAGAAGTAACTCCTATATGAATCAGAGTGATTGTGAATGCATAAAATTAATGGCCAATTTTCTAATTAATTGTATCTGCTTTAAAACTGGAACTAAAATGTGAAAAATTTATAATAATTAAATTTGTTAATTATTTTTTTAAGCAGGCTAAGACGCCATGAAGCCCGGAGGAAGTTTCAAGTACAATGGGTAGACCTAGCCTGCAGTCACCTTTGAATTCTGTGGCAATAAGCTCAGATAGGACCCCTGCTCCCAAAAGGTGGCACCTGCCTCCACAGGTGACCACCCAGGAGACCCCATGTGGCTTCGGATCTCCCAGCCAGTCCTGGTACTTGTCTTTTGAGGTATGTCTCACAACAGTAACTGCCATGTGCAGCTTCAAAGACAAGTATCATCATAAAGATGGTGATATGTGCAATGCACAGTAGCTTCTTCCTCATCCCAGTAGCTACTAAGCTCTAAGAGAGTGGGATGGTCTCTTCTGTTGTGACTGTGTCCCTAGCACTGAACACAGAGCCTGGCACAGACTATGGCTCAATAAATATTTGTTGAATAAACAACAAGATATAAGTGAATAAGGTGAGAGCTAGACTTGCCCCAAGGGCAGGTTACCCAGCCAGAATCCACCCACAATAGGATGTGGGTCGTGGGAGTGAACTTTAGCCTTAACACCATGGTCCCTCACAGGGCCATCATGGTCCCCAGCACCATGTGTGGGACAGTATACCAAGAGTCATGATATAAAGGGGAGAGAAGGAGAAAAGGCTGTTGTTGGAGAAAAGGCTGTTGCTGGAGAGATAAATCCAGACCAGAAAATGCCCCTAGCTGCCCACCTGGGCAACGGTGTCCAGGAGAGCCCAACACCTCCACAAGAATCTGTGTCACTCCAGCTGTGACCAGCGGCTCCCTCTGGCAGGGCCTCCCTTCCTCCTCCAGGCCTAACACCACCCCGCCAACCTCCCCACCCCCACCCCCACCCCAGGGTCTAGCCCTGCTGGTTTCTCTGCATCCTGACCCTGCTGGGGCCCAGCTATTCCAATTCTAAGAACCTCTCTCTTATTAAGCCACCCAATTAGCCCCACTGACCTCAACTCTCTGCAGCTATCTGAGCAGCCAGGCGTTAAATCGCAGATCCAAGAGTGGAAATTGACTTTGTGTCCACGGTGGCTGTGGATGCTGACACCATTAGATGGAGAGCCAGTGAGGAAGTCCTCATTCGTTAAGACATCCTGCCAGAGCTATGCTGAACTCAGGAAGGCCCCGATTCTGCAACTTACAAAGATCTTGAAGATTTTACTCATTTCAAAGAAATACTGTAGCTCAAGCGATGACCTAAAATGCATTTATTCATTCACCTCACCCAGGCTGACTTGGCGATCCCCTCAGGTGGGGCCTATTCTGATTTACAACTAGCACATCACCTGCTCTGAGAAGATGCTCAAACACCCCAGGTCCCTGCACAGCTTCCCCTCGGATCTGGCTTGCACAGGGCATGGGTATATTCTGTGAGAATGCCAAGCTCAGCCACTCACAGCCATCGCCCTGGTGTCTCCACTGCCTAGAACCCCCTTTTTCCCAAAAGGCTGCTTCCTTTCTGGTTTCTCAGGCATGAATATCATCTCGGAAGGCTTTCCAGACCACCCCTTCTAATGTGGCTCGCGACCCTCATTGTATGTCCTTGTCTTATTGATTCCCTTCTCAGGACTGTCACTAGCTGCGGTCATCTGGTTTATTTTCTGCCTCCTGTGCTAGCCCACCACCGGCAGGACCGGGTCTAGCTCACTGCTGCGTCCCAAGTCCAAGCTTGGTGGTGGCACACAGGAAATGTGCATTAAATAGGGGTTGGATGGGAGGGGAACGGCCACACTATGAATGAGCCAGGGAGACACAGGCCAAGCCAGATCCAGTCTTGGTGGGATGTCAGACAAAGCACTGGACCACAAGGCTGCTGGCCCCAGTCAAGGAAGCTCTGATCCCCTCCGCTTACAGGTCGGCAGGTGAGCCCCCCACCCCCACCCCCACCCCTTGTGGAAGGTCAGGAGAGCTGGGCTGAGTCAAGTTCCCTAAGGTTACATACAGGAAGTGATCTACGGAGTCTATAGGGGCAGGAGAAATCCCCTGAGCCCCTCCCAGTTTCCAGGCAGGGGCCAAGCAGAATCTCCATCAGAACCGAACACTGGCCAAAAGACGCCACTGCCATTATTATGACCAAGAACAACAAGAGACATAAAGCAGCAGTAAACTAGGATGCATGCTCCCCAAGGCCAGGGCCCCTGCTTCTTTTCTGCTAAGTCCTCAACATCTGGACCAGGGCTGGCACACAACAGGCCCTTCTGTAATTGTCTTTTTAATAACTTATTTTATTAAGTGCCTCCTACGTGGTAAGCAATTTATATACAAAGTCCACTGGTTCTTCCAATCAGCTCTGTACAGCCCGAATGCCTATCATTACCTCAAAGAGGTGAAGTCACATGCCCAGTCATCAAGGGAGGGCAGGGCACAGCCTTGAATCCAGGGTGTCAGACCCCACGGTGCCTGGCTCCCGGACGATGGGCAGCGCACCTCCTGCAGAGCCAAACAGTAATGATGACACCATCAACCAAGCCCTATCATGTGCCAAATGGGGAACCACTGAGGTCACAGAAATCCTCTCAACAGCCCTCTCAGTCCACAGAGAAGGCCACTGTGGCCCAGAAGGTGAAGTCTCCTGGTGAGGGGTCTGCAGCTAACAGCAGGTATTTCAGCTCTGAAGTAGGGGCTCCTCGGGGTTCAGCCACACAGCATTCCCTTGAAAGGGAAAGACTGCCGTGGAAGTTGGGAAAATTCACTATAAAAATCAGTAAAACAGGATTTTTGAAAAAATCATGTTCTTGAAAAAAATGCACGGCTCCTTCTACAACAAGACTCGGAGCCCGTCCCGGTTGGGCCAGCCTCTGGCACAGGACTCCAGCAACCCCAGTCTCTCTGCGCCTCACTTTGCCCACCTGTTGACCCGCATGACTGGGCTCGAAAGTTTTAGGAATCTCAAATCTTATTATCACTTATTTGAAACTAGGTAGATGTTAATGTGATGTCTTCACAGCTTTCTACAGCTTATGAAACACTTTTCCATTGATTATCTCATTGATCCAACAACTCTGCTGCTCAACGAACATCCTCACCTTTCTGAGTGGGAGACAGTGAGTGACTCAAGAGTGTGTAGGTGAGCTAGTCAAGGTCATACAGGGGGTTGGTGGCAGGACCGGGATCTAGAACCCTACTGGGAATCCCAGTGGGCCTTTCCCTCCCGGCAAGGCTGCCAGAGGGGGAGCAAAGCCTGAGAAGCTTGCGGGGTATCATGAGGGACTGTTGGGGAAAACAAGCCCACCTAGCAATAAGAAAAGAATCAACGCAATAGGCGGTTCTTTGGCGAGGAAACAAAACTCCAAAGAGACACCAGATGGACAAAGGTCAAAAAAGTTGAATACCATGCTGTGTGTGTTGGTGAGGACGGGAGGAAACACACATTTCTTATTCATTTCAGTGGGACTGTAAAACTGGTATCATTTCATGAAGGGGAATGTGGCAATATTCACCAAATGTTTAAATGCACACACCTTTAACTGGGCAATCCCCCTTGTGGTATTTACCCTACACTTCCACTCATATGCATACAAAATAACACTCGGATATTCACTGCAGACTAGTAACAGCACTAAATTAGGAACAACCTGAATTCCTGACAGAGGACTGGTAAAAAAAACAAAAAACAAAACTATAGTCAAGCCAAAAGATGAATTAGATCTTTCTTTGTATACGGGTCTGAAATGATCTTTAAGATATATTATTAAGTAGAAAAAAAGCAATTTGCACAGCAGTGTGTTTAGTTTACTAGCATTTATTGCAAAAATAATGAAGGCAGGAAGTTAGACCATGTATATGCTGGTATCTGCATGGTTGGTCTCTGGAAGAATATGTTAGAAATTGGTAGCAGGCTCTGGGGATAGGAACACAAGAATGGGAGACAGGACTTCCATGTGTAACTTTTACAGTTTTTTAAGAAGGGTCACGTATTATATGTTCAAAGTAAATACAAAAGCGCATCTATTGTCTCTTGCCCACTGAACAATGAATGCTGTATGTTGAAGCCAGTATGAAAATTAGCTTGTTAGGTAGCTGGATCTTTCTGGATCTTTCTGGAGCACGCTCTGCATGACCCTACCCCCCAAATCTTTCCCTTGGGCTGGCTCCAATTGCAGCCTGAATCACAAGGTGGATCAGTTAACACTTCAAACAGCTTGGCTGAGTAATAGATTCTAAATCAGGAAGTCTGGGTTTGAATGCCTTCTCTACCAGCAAAGGTGTTTATCTTGCTCTGTACATATTAACAAATGTATATACAGGCAGATGTGGTGCACCGTGTATGGAATAAAAGCCAAATCCAGAGGGTGATTAAATTGTGGAGTGTAATGGTGACGCGTCATGTGAAATGCTTGGAGGTGATCAGATAATGTCCAAGCCAGATACTATCTGAGTTAAAACGACAGCAGTTGCTGTGGTGGTCACGGGCTGGCACAATCATAACACAGCCTTCCCTCTGTTTATGACTCTACAACTTGCAAATAGCTTTGGAATCGTGATTCAAGCACTCGCCCAGCAACGCTGGGATTGTTCCCATTTCACGAAGAGGAAGCGAGGCTGGAAAAGGTCACATGGTGGGCACCAGTTAAACCAAGACTACAGTGTAGGCCCTTTCCCTCTCAAGGTCATAGGCAGAAATCAGCCCATAAATGACCGCTGGTAAACAGAAAAAGTGTGCCCAAGGAGGGAGGCTTAGCTGGAGGTGGAACCTACAATGTTACTTTTTAAAAAGAAGGCACTGCTGCCCTGGCCGGTTCGGCTCAGCAGTTAGAGCATTGGCCCGAGCACCAAAGAGTCTCAGGTTCGATTCTGGCCAAAGGCACGTCCCTCAGTTGTGGTTCAATCCCCAGCCCTGGTTGGGGTCATGTGGGAGGCAACCGATTGATGTGTCTCTCTCACATCGATGTTTCTCTCCCTCCTTCCCTCCCTCCCTCCCTCCCTCCCACTTCATCTGAAGATAAATGGAAAAATATCCTCTGGTGAAGATTTTTTTTTTTAAAAGCACTGCTTTTGACTGGCTATTTCTGGGTGATGGGTTTTTTGCCACCACCACCCCCAACTGTATTCTCTCAAGTTGCAATAAATTAACACTTGCCACTTTTGTAACAAGAAAATACAATGTATAAACATAATTTTTAAAGCAGATAATCAGATATTCCATTGAAAGGCTTTTGAACCCACCAAACTGCAAAGAGTGGTTGTGTCTTGAGGGGAGATTATAGGATGGGGATGGTCTCACCTTCTTTGACAAGTTAGTTCCTAACACTGGAAGTTATTTTTATTATTACTTAAATATTTTTATTTTAAAGCATTTTTAATATTAATTTGAAAACATAAATGTGTTGAACAACCAACCAAAATATAAAATGAAAAAAGGAATTTAAGACAATCAGTTAGTTCTCCAAAACACTTTGGGGTTGATGGTGAATTATGGAGCAATTAAACAAATATCTGAGTTATGGCAACACAGAATTTTTGTTTAAAAAAACTTTTCAAAATAATTTTTCTTTATTGATCTTGGAAAGAAAGGAAGGGAGAGACTGATGAGAGAGAACATCTATTGGCCACCTCCTGCATGCCCCCGTCTGGGGATTGGTGAACAACCTGGGCATGTGCCCTGACCCGGGACTCAAATCGGCCACTTCTTGGTGCATGGGTCAATACTCAACCACTGAGCCACACTGGCCGGGCGAGAAAATTCCATAATTTTTAGTGTCCCTTATTCCCTGACAAAATTGCTTTTAAATTAACTTGTTCGGTAAGGCTCAGAGCAGAGCTTCCCCTGGATACAGGCAGATCCTGTCTTCCGGGCTGCAGCAGGGCAGGCTGCCTACAGGCCCCCATCGTGCGCACATGGCCCTGCCCGTCAGTCAGTCCTGCCAGTCACCTAATCCACCCGGCTGCAGAACTCGGCAGCTGGTGAGGGCCGGAGGGAGTTGGGTAGCTCTGGTGTTGAATTGCCTACTGGCCACATGGTATGGTAAGCATGGTCGCTGTTTTTCCACTTGATGTGAGCTTTCTTTAAATAATTGCAGACCTTGAGGGTGAGCCAGCAGCAGCTCTGCTGGGGGCCAGAGCCCAAGAATGGTCATCCTGAGCCTCAAAGAGTACCCGAGGCCAAGACCGCAGACCCCCAGGGTATCTGAGAATTCACTCGCACCTTGCCTCCCCTATTAAAAATAGGTTTTAGCTGAAACAGAGAGCTGCTAAAAGGCCGCTTTCCAGATTATGAAAAATGGTCTAAGATGGATAAAACAGTACTGTGGAAAAAAGGAAGAAATCGATTTTAGATAGAATCTATCAGTCGAAGATTTGGAATCATTGGCTCCTTTAAAAACACCTGGTCTGCAGTTCCTGATTTTCACCCAATCTTTCCACCCCCATGAGTGACTTGTCCAAATGTTCGTGATTCACTGGGGAGGTTGGAAATCGGAGATTCTCTTGCCTGGAGTTCCTCCTCTGCCTTCTTCTCCTTCCAAACCCACTCATTTAAGGCACATGATCCCATGACAACCATCTTCCAACTTGCAGTTCAAAGAGGAGTCAGTCACCAGGAAAGGGGATGCAACCTGGGGAGTTCAGAACCTGTAACTGGCTTTGCACGCTGGATGTAGGGCAATCACCCTGCCCTTCTGGGATGTGGCAGTCCCCTAGCTCCTAGTCTTCAGCATGGCACAGACGAGAGAGATGGGGACACTCAAGCCCAGAGAGGGAACCAGACTCGTCCCAGGTCACAGAGCAAAGGGGGACAGGCAGGACCTGAACCCAGACTCCCAGGTACAATACTTTCACCATCTCCAGTGCAGCTACAAAATTCTCTCAACAAGATTTTCTCTTCCCAACTCTAACTTGAAGAGGAATCAATGAAATTTATCTTTCTGGGGGAGTTGCGACGATTGCAAAATTACACAATAGAAGAATGTTGCAACTCCAAAAAGACTGGGGATCAATGCTCCAAGGAGTTGATCCTGAGAACTCAGTCTAGACAAGGCACAGACATGAATGGCTGAGGGTCCCCAGTCAAAAACCATCCCTTCTCCAACAGGCGGGCCACAAGCCCACGTTCCTGTCGCGTCCGTGCAACAGCAACCGTGCAACAGCAACCTTATTGGGCAAGACATTTCAACATCCCTGGGCCAGTTTCTTCAGCTGTAAAATGGAAATGAAAATCTCACAAGGATGTGAACTACAGATGTGAATGTGCTATGTGAATTTCACAGTCATGTGCTAGAGCGGTAACAGCAGCAGTAACAGGAGTAACACTAATTATCATTATGGCAATAATTATCATGATGAAATTTATTGAGGGCTGCCCAGGCCAGTTTGACTCTGTGGTTAGGGTGTCAGCCCGTCGACCAAAGAGTCGCAGGTTAAATTCTGGTCAAGGGCATGTACCTCGGTTGCAGTCTGTCCCAGGCCCTGGTAGGGGTTGTGCTGGAGGCAGCCTATCGATGTTTCTCTCTCTCCCCCCCCCCCCCCCACTCTATCTGCAGATAAATGGAAAAATATCCTCAGGTGAGGATTTAAAAAAAAAATGTATTGAGGGTTGCTCTGTAAAGCTACTAACCTCGAGCACCTGGCGGTTGTGTGGGCCTGGACCTACCATAGCGCGATGAGGACTGCGGCTGTATTGGGCAAAGGACTTCAGTCAGGACTGCAGGTGAGAAGCTGTGTCCCAGCCTTGCTCCTCCATTCCACGCCCAGGGCCTGGGTTCGAGCTGCCCAGACCACAGGGTGCTATCACTCATGTCATCCTGCCTGTGAGGCCCAGGGAAAACCTAGTCACTGTCAAAGTCACCCTCCCCACGACCTCCCCACTCCCCCAGAACAGCCTCCAGCTGGATTCTCCAGCTGGAAATCCTGGTGCTCCTGCTGGTGACTCTTCCAGGCTCTTAGTTCATCTGTGTGTTCTTCACCCTCACGGGAGTCTCTTCCAGCTCATGTCTCCCCCCGCCACTCACTGCTCATTCACCAGCCCCAGGATGTACTGGGCCTTATGACAGGCTGGTCTCTGCCTAGGATGCCCTTCTCTGTCATATCAACAGCTCCCGCTCCTCCCTCAAAACTCTTTCTGCTACACGAGCTGTCTGGACAGTCCCTCTGCACTGGCCACCCTCCAAAGGCACCACAGATCCCCAGGACAGGGAACAGGTCTTGGTCAAATCTGCAATCCTAGCTTCCGGCTGAGGGAGTGATTGCTGCATGGATAAAAAGAGGAAGAGGCATCAAGTGATAATCCATGGTCTATAACTCATGGGGTCTACCAGCTTCCCCTACCAATCTGTCATCAAACCTCCAGTCACTGACTGTCATTATTATTGTTACTAACACCCAGACACTGCACTCGGCTCTTCAGACATTGTATCTTCTTGTCATTTCAACCACCCAGTGAAATCATATTATTATCCCATTTCACAGGTGAGGAAACTGAGGCCCAGGCAAATTAAGGGGCATACCCCAATTCATTCAGCTGCTGACTGACAGACCCTGACTCAGAGCTCTGGTCTTCATCACTGTTCTGTTCTAGTCTGCCTCCCACTGACCCTCAAAATCCAGACCTGGGCTGGGTCTATCGCCTGGAACTGGCTGACGCTGTTCCTCCTCTCTGGTCCTGCAATTGGATCATAGGAAATGTACGGTGAGGTCATCTCAGCAAAGGAGGTCTTTCTTCTCATTCTGGAGCAGATTCTGAATCCCCTTCCTCCCTCTCATGCTTTTCACCACATTCTCAAGCCCACCTCACTCTTCCCATGACTTGATCTACTCCTCTGGGCCTCCTTTGGCTCTAAGGAGAGAGGCTTCTCCCTCTTTAGGTCCACCGCCTACAATGCCCAGCCTCCAGACCATCCCCTCCACAGACCACGCCCACCAGCACCCCCAGAGGTGGAAGACTGCCCCATTCCTGCTGGGCACTGCTCCACAAAGTGCAAGCCAGGCAGCCACTCCCTCAGCCACTAGGACAAAGAGCAAGTGCTGGAGAAGGCTGGAAGGCCCAGGGCACTGCGAAGCAGGTACCCGTGAATGCACCCACAGGACAGGGAAGAGCTGTTGCTCAGCCCTAAGGAGAAAGTGGTGCGCGGTCAACGGGACACTGGGGCATGACTCCTTTGGGGCAAGACCCTAGTCACACCAGCCTGCAGAGCCCTTGGGGGCTTCTGCATGTCTTGGTCAGCAAAGGAGCCCCAGGCCCCACCCCTCACCCTCTGCGCCACAGAACCCTCATCTGAAGAATGGGGCTAATGGTGTTTATCTTGTGGGTTGTTGGAAGAGTTAAGTGAGCTCAGCACAGCAGCCAGTACAGATTAAGAGCTCAACCAGTACAGATTTATTCACTCAAGAAACATCCAATGAATGCCAACCATGTACCAGACCCTAGTCTAGGCCCTGGGGATACAGTGGGAACCAGATAGGCAAGTCCAGTTATCATGGAGCTTCCATTCCCACAGGGGCAACAGGCAACCAATGAGGAACGAATTCATCCATGGGAAAGTATCTGGGAGTGGTACGGGTGCAGGGGTGGAAAGTGGACAGAGCAGAGGGTCAGGAAAGGCCTCTCTGGGAAGGTGATGTCTCAGAACCAGAGGGGGTGAGGGAGTGGCGAGCCACAGCGAAGCACAGCACTCCCAGAAAAGGGAACAGCAAATACACCAGCTCTTGAAGACTATTTCTATTATCACTTAGGCTATGTATGCCCTGCCAATGAGCAGAAGCAGAACATAGTGGCCAGACAGTGAACTGGGCATCAGGAGAAGTGGGTTCTAATCCCCATGCTTCCCCTAAACCGCTGTACAGCCTATGACCATGACCAGCACACTCTGGTCTTTATGGTCCTGATAAATAAAATGTTCACTGGTCTGAGGGTCCACATATGGCTTGCATTCCCTCAGACTCCCTCCTCGCCCCCTCTTCCAACCCACCCACCTCTGAGGTCATTGTGATTTCCACCCCCCACACCCACCTCTTTAGCTCTCCCATAAACAAATATGTGGCTGAGAATCAAAGAGATCAGATATAGGGATAAAGACAAATATTTGAAAACCGATTCATTGCAGGATCCTATCAAACCCCTCCCTGGGCCTCCATGTCGCCATCTGTAAAATGGGAATACTCCTCTCCTCCTGCCCACAAGACTGATGTGAAGATCAAATGGATATGCCAGATCAAGAAGCTGCCCTGCTTTACCCAGGCCTTATAAAGGGTCCTTCTATCTGCTGCTTGGTCATCTGTATCCTAAGAGCTACCCTAGAATCTGGACAAAGGCAGGAAGGACAGAGTGGGGAGGGGACCAACAAAGTTAATGCCAGACATTCTACAAATAGTATCTGATTGTTTAGGACCAAAGCAGGGGTGCCATGGGAGGAAGCTTTCTAAAAACAAAGAAGCTTAAGGGCTCGCTCTCAAAGATTCTCAAACAGTAAGTCTGGGATGGCCCCAGAGGTATAACTTACTTTTTTTAACTACACCATTGATTTTGATATGCATTCATGGTTGACAACCACTGACTACTTCTACCAATGGAAGGAAGGTAGGACCTATTATCATTCCTATTTGGGAACTGACTAGCTAGAGCACAGATCTGCTGTCGCACTCCGTGGATCACACAGCTAATGAGTCACAGAGCTCAGATTTGAACCTGACAATCTGTGCTCATTAATCACTATTTGAGAGAGAGAAACATCAATTTGTTGTTCCATTTATTTATGTATTCATTGGTTGCTTCTTGTATGTGCCCTGACCAGGAATCGAATTGTCCTGCACCCTTGGTGTATCAGGACAATGCTCTAACCAACTGAGCTACCCGGCCAGGAACAATCGGCATTTGCCACATACTTCTACCACCCCATGCAGCCTTGGAAATACAAAAGACAACATCTCACATTAGAAGACACACTTTCAAAGAAACTTTTTTATTTTATTTTGTTGTTGTTTTTTAAATCCTCACCCATGAATATTTTTTCCATTGATTTTTAGATAGAGAGGGAGAGGGAGGGGAAGAGAAAAAGGGGGGGGGGGAGAAACACTGATGTGAGAAACACATCGAGTGGTTGTTTCCCATAAGATCCTAAGCAGGGCCCTGGCCGGTTTGGCTCAGCGGTTGGAGCATCGGCCTGCGGTACAGAGAGACCCGGGTTCGGTTCCCGCTAAGGGCACGTACCTCGGTTGCAGTTTGTCCCCGGTCCTGGTTGGTCGTGCGGGTGGCAGCCACTCTATGTGTCCCTTCACGTTGATGTTTCTCTCTCTCTCTCTTCCTCTCTCTCCCTCCCGCTCTATCTGAACAAAAAATGGAAAAATGTCCTCGGGTGAGGATAAAAAAAAAAAAAGATCCCAAGCAGGGTTGGGGGTCAAACCTGCAACCCAGGTACATGCCTCTGACCGGTAATGAAACCCAAGACTCTTGGTCCATGGGCTGATGCTCTATCCACTGAGCCAAACCGGTCAAGGCTCAAACTTTTATAGCTAGACTAACTCCTTAAGCACCTGACATTCCCAAGGACTAATGCGTTCTGGCAATAGCTATGTTTATCGCTACCTGATAAAACTTTTCCCATTTTTAATAGACCTCCTATTTTAGACAATAATACCCAAATGTATTTCACTCTTCCTTGCTTCCTTGAACAGAGAACCCTGAGCAGAATACACCTTTCCTCGGGGGTGACATGCTGTCGATGACCCATAAGCTTTGTACTTTTATACAGTAACGTGCTCGAGGACAAGGTGCCTCCTTTTCCCTTCACTTAAAGGCCCCACGTGCCTTCAGTGCCGGAGTCCACGTGTTTCCGACTCTAGTGGAATGGCATCTGACCCAAGCTGGCAGACACACATGAACTAACTTGCTGATTCTAATGTCACAGAGGAGGCTGGGACAAGACTGCCAGGCTTGTAAGAATTATGCCTAAACTAAGAGCTAATTGGTCCCTAAGCAAAATGGGGGCGGGGGGGTGATCAGATGTGGGAGAGACGAGTCTTGAAGGGATTCTGAGCATGGAAAGGTTGGTATAGCGTGGAGTTAATCCTCTTGGCCTGGAGAGTGAGGTCACCCCTTTATCTCCCTGGATCCCCCCTTTCTTCCTCCAGAGTGGAGGCCAGCTTGCCCAATCCCTCTGGAATAAGCCACCGGGCAATGGACAGGAGCCCACTGTAAAGTGCTGGTTTCAATCTTTTTGGAAGGTACAGGGACATTTGACCAGACACCTCCCTGCAGATACTGAGACTCCAGAGGCTCTGAGTTCTTCCCCACTTGGGCCTGAGCAACACTCTACAGCAGACTGGATTCCTAACAGTGGTTTAACATTCCACAAAGACCTGCCTGCTGGAAGTGTGTTCTGACAGAGGGTTCTGGAGACGCCAAGAAGTGATTGCCTTTCATTCCCTTGTGGGCAAGGCTTATCTTGGAGACAAGGCAGTGGACTCCTTTTGGGGACTGGTACAATCCCCCTAGACTCCCCTCGCTCATACATCCTAGGCACAGGTTCCAAGCACAGATACGGGGCCTCTGGAGCCAGACAAGTGGTTGATGAATTTTCTAAAAGATCAAATAGCATTTGTTCATTCATTCAATATTCATCAGATATTCAACAAATATTTATTGGGGGGCCTCCGGTGTGCCAAGAACTGTGAAGACATTAGGGAATTAGATGGTGAACCAGCTGGATGAAGTTCCCTTTCCTTAGGCAACTCTGGTCCTGGCTGGGTAGAAAAGAATGAAGGATAAAGGCATAAACAAAGGTTTTCACAGGCTGGGATCAAAGTTTTGCATTTAATAAAGCTCCAGGAAGGCCAGGGGTGAGGGCAAACCTGGCACACAGGGGACCCTGAATAAATGGTTATTTCCTCCCTATAAAAATCCCCCAAAGGAAATCCTCTTCTGTAGCTTTATCTCAGAGGAATGCCACTCTGAGCCCCCTGCGTCCCACGCATTACCACTGTGCTGACCCCATCAAGGCCAAGTGCAGATGAGCCTTCTCTGCCACCCATCACCCCCATTCCAGTCCTTTCTACGTGCTCAGCCAGGTCAGCCACACTGCAGTGGTTTAGACCATGTGCTCTGAAGCCAGGCAGACCAAGGTGCAAATCCCAGCCTTTTGCTTACTATCTGCCTGGATGATTTGGGGCAAGTCCCTGAACTTCTCAGAGCTCCAGTTTTCTTGTTTGTCACAGTACAAACCTCAGCAGGTAGTTGAAGATTAAACAAAATAACGTTCCTGAAGGTACTAGCTGAGAACCTGGTATACTCCAAGTGCTCACGAAAGTTGAGTTACGTCCTATGATTACTGTTATTAATAACAATACTAATGAAAACCTTTGCTGACTCCTCACCGGGACAGCCAAAGCTCTCCCCTCTAGCTCGTTCCCCTGTGTGGTTTTGGTGGGCTGGAGGGCAGATATAAACTCATCAGGGTGACAGGTACAGAGTGAAGGCAGGACACACAAAGACTCTGTAACAAACTGTGGGATCACAGAGCAAAATGGGGCCACTTCTGAGAGGGGGAATTTGGGGAGGTAACACTCGACTTGTCCTTGAAGGATATAGTTAGAGATGAGGGTGGGGAAAGAAGTCTCACAGTAGGGGCCCTCGTGGTTGCCTGGTTTAGGGTAGGAACTGCAGAGCAGCACCAGCACCCCAAACTTTGGAGTTGGCCTCAGTCTATTCAACTGTAAAATGGGGATAACAAATGGGGACCGTTTCATGGGGTTCCTCTGAGATTAAATGTGATTGTACATGTGACTCATTTAGCACAGGGCCTGGAAAAGTAATTGCTTGAAAGGCTTAGCAGTTGTTAGCTGTTCTCATCACTACAACTGTTAAAGGATATGGTTGAAGATGAGGCCAGACTGGGAATACCTAACCCCACGGTGCACGTTAAGAATGTTATGTTGTTCTGCTCTTGCAGTAGTGGGTACAGTGTTGTGTGGTCACACAGTATTTGATGAGTAGTTAGATGAACAGGCATTTGAGGCTTTGAATGCCATCCAGGAGTCTGCTCTGCAGGTAGTGCAGGGTGAGCCTGCAGATGTTTTGACCAGGAGTTGCTGTGGTCTGGGATCTCTAGCAGCATGAAGACCAGGTTATCCCCAGTGCCAAAGAGCCAGGGCAGGGCCCTCCCCTGTGTCCTGGGTACCACACTTCTCCGTGAGGAGCCTGAGACCAGAAATAAAGGCTCAAGCAGCCACGTTGCCAAGGCTCTTTGCCATGGCAACATCAGGGCCCGGTTTCTGCCGTCTCCTTGCTCTCCCTCTGCTACATGACTGTGTTCTGCCAGGCAAGCACAAGGAAAAAACACGGCTGCAGAGCTGCTAGGGAGCATCCATCTCAGCCAAGCAGAGCTCGCCAGGCTGAGTTCCCAGACAGTGGGTCCCAGACAGTTGAGTCCCTGCCACACAGAGCCAGCCCTGGCCAAGCAGACAGCAGGCGGGGGTCCTGTCCTGCCCCGGCTAGGTGATCTGAAGGCATCCCCTGGTCTGCTCCCAGTCTGTTTCCTCACTCCAAGATGGTCTCTAAAGCACCCTGAAAGCTCAAATTTACATCATCATCATGGTCATCATCACAATGGCTACTATTTATTTATTCGGCTCTTACTATACGTCCAGCAATGCTGCAGACATTATTTATCCTCTGCACTTATACTAAGAACATACTATTATCTCCAATTTTCAGGAGGCAGCTGGGATCAGAGAAGACACTTGCTCAAGGTCACAGCTAGTAAGTGGTAGACCCCTGACTTAAACCCTTGGCAGTTTTAAACTCCAAAGCCCAGAGCACTTAACCACTATCTGATATTTATTCTCCTCTCCTGAAGTGGCATCTGACGGAATTTGGTTCCCTCGAAGTCAGTATTGTAACACTTGCTACAGCTGGTCTGGGATCTCTAGCAGCATGAACCTCTCCAGTTCCCCCAGAAGTTTATCGGGGAAGAACATAATACTTTGAGAGAGGAACCCTGGGGCCCAGACAGGATCAAGGACCTAAAGCTCAGGTCTGCATGATATTAGACTGTTTTCAATACCAACAATGACTCCTATTGACTGAGCATTTGTCAACATTTGGCAGGCATCAATCAGTCTTCACTAAAACCCTTAAAGTATGGGCTGTTATCAGTCCCATTACTCAGATGGAAAAAACCGAGACACAAAAAAAAATCTTGTGCCAAGGCCAAAGTTCAATCCTGGGAGGCAAAGCCCTCAGCTACCTAAAGGGATAATTAGGGCAATTGTGTATTTTCTTACCTAAAAGACTGAGCAGCAAGTAGAGCCGTTGGGGATCATTAATCAATGGCTTCGCCCTCCCACGTGTAAATCACTCTTGCCTCCTACTCTAGACCTGGCAGCAACTCAGTTTCGGCCCTAAGGAAAGGGCAAGGCGGGAGCCCAGGAGTCCAGCTGCCACCAGGAGGCTGTAGATCCTGTGCCTAGCCCAGCAGTGTGACCTCGGGCCAGGCCCCTCCTCTCAGCTCCGTGAACCAGGATGCTGACCCTGCAGCTCTGTCTCGGCCATTGGGTGGGCCTGAGCACCTAGTGAGAAAACCCAAGGTCAAATGCAAGGGGAGAGGGTGAGGCCTTTGGGATTCAGGAACAGTGCAAGCAGAAAGAAAATGCAGCCTGTCTAGGGCTGGTGGCTGGACTTCACCCGGGGTCCCACAGCCACCACAAAGCCCAGGTACACTGAGCAACAGTGTCTCTCCAAAGACCACCCACCCTGTCTCTCCCCCAGAAACAAGTCACCCCCACCACACACACACAAGTCCTCATATTGAGAAAGAACTGGCCAGGGAGTCAGGGACCCGGGCCTCCTCCAGCTAGGTGGCTTTTCTTTCTGTGCCTCAATGTCCCTTCTTTGGGAAAAGGCTGGGGTAGATCTGATGCTCTCTAAGGGCCCTCTCAAGCCTGGCAAGAGAGGGAGCTGCTCAGGGGCCAAGTTTCAAATCCCAGATTAGATGCTCACTACTGCAAGACCCCGAGTGACTTACCCTCTGTGCTTCCATTTCATCAATTACAAAGTGGGGACAATAGAACCAAGCTCACAGTTATTGGGAGAAAGCCATGGGATAGTACTCTCTTTGCAGACACACACTGCCAAAGTCACCAATGACATGATGCAATGTGTGGGTGGATGGACAAGAGTGGCCACGGGTCCAAAGCGCCGGAAGCTGAGTGACAGGGCCAGAAGGAGGCACTACCATTCCCGCCACCGGCTCCTTCTGTGTAAGTCTGACCTTTTCCATAGTAAAATGCTTAAAACACAAAGTTCTTTTCAGAGAACCTGACACTAGTCATATACAACATTCTGCTCAAAAACTCGTCTGCTTAATGGGTAACCATAATGCTAGTCTAGGATAAAAATATTATTTCTTGCCCTCCCTCCTAGAACTGTCAACCTAGTTGTAGGGATAAAGAAATGCAGGTAACCCAGGATCATAAGTGGCACCCTCCACATTGGTGGTAGAGGCGGAAAAACAGGTAAGCTCAAAATTAAAAGGCTTTCGCCCTCGCCGGTTTGGCTCAGAGGTTAGAGCATCGACCTGCGGTCTGGAGAGACCCAGGTTCGGTCCCCGCTAAGGGCACGTACCTCAGGTTGCAGTTTGTCCCCGGCCCTGGTTGGGTTGTACGGTGGCAACCACTCGATGTGTCCCTTTCACGTCAATGTTTCTCTCTCTCTATCAGAACAAAATATCGAAAAATGTCCTCAGATGAGGATAAAAGAAAAAAAAAATTAAAAGGCTTTCCAGAGAGGTCAGGTTTGAGCAGGGGCTTAAAGTGCAGGTAGGCTATGAATACGTTATAATGGTGGAAGTGGCGGTATGGGGAGGACATTCCAGGTCGCTCCACAAGCACCAGTTAGTCCGTCCCTTCTCAGGAACACACGGACTGAGGATACAAGACGAGAAGTGCTGTCTACCCTGAAGAGGCTCATGGTCTAGCAGATTTGATCACTCAGTGAGGATTTTGAATGACTGCTGTGTTTCAAGCATTTGTCTATTCACTGTGGGGAAAAAAAACGCTGAATGAAACAAACAAAAAATCCTTGCCCTCTGGAGTTTAACAATCTGGAGTGATTTCCTGAATAACACTTAATGTGACCTGGAGTAGATGAGGCGTATCTATTATTTGGTGATCATTATATGCCAGGCATTGTGTTAGGTGGTTTAAATCCATTTTGTCATTTGACGTTCATTGACTCCCTGCAACAACCTTCTCAGGGAAGTAACATTTACCTTTACAGATGAGGAAAGGGAAGCTCAGAGAGGTATGGGACCCACCAAAGGTCTCACAGCACATGTAGAACCAAGACTCAACCCCAGGGAGGCTGACTTCGAAGTGACCGCATGCTGCCCGACATGGGGTGCAATATGCCTAGAGATGAGCGAGAAGGCATCACCAAAACAATTGTTTAGGAGCTGGGTCTTGCAGGATGATGGAAATGGTAGAAATGGAGACAGAGGACATAGAAAAGTATGAGCCTGAGCTTCCAGGAAGAAAAGTCGTAATCCTGGGTGGACCTGGATCCTAAAGGGAAAGCAGACAACTGAGGATAAAGGTGGGGGCCTGACTCTCCAACCTGTAAGTACCTGAAGGCCCTTGAACATCTGGTTTAATTTAAAAGCTTTAATTTAACTCAAGAGCACTGGGGAGCCATGAGTGATGTGTGAGCGACGGAGTAACACATCAGACGTGCACCTTAAGAGGACTGATCCGCCATCGGGGCCCAGGACAAGTGGAAGAGGGCAAAGTCTAGTGTGCTCAAAATCTGTCTGGTAGTAGTTGGAGGAATCTAGTTATGAATGAACAAGGACCTAGACCAGAAGAGGGGAAGAGGAACAGGAAGGTCAATCCAATCACAGGATGTTACATCACCCAAGTGTCCACAGGATGAATGTGAGGTGCTTGACTACCTTGCAGGAAGAGGTAGTAAACAGCTCAGCTCATTCTCTTCTAAATGACTTTATTTGGATTCCCTTCACCCTCGCATAACAAGAATTAAGTTTCCCACTTTTTTTACATTATAAAAGGCTGAGTGGAAGGGAGTTAGCTCTCTACTGGATCCTGCCCTTCTAAAGTGCTTCAAAGAAAGAAAGTTTTCTAAGTAGCAGGCAGATGCTCATTTTACATACATTATATTATTCAATGCCCAACCCTGAGAGTTAGGGCCTATTAGCTCCATTTCACAAATTGAGAAAGTGAGGCTTAGAGAAGCCAAGGGATGTCTCTGAGTTCTGTCTGTACTCTATGCACTGTGCCTCCATTTGCTCAAGGTGCAGGAAGCAAAATGAAAACAGAAACAGAAAGCTGTTCCTGTGTTCAGGGAGCTTGGAGTCAAGCAGTATGGAAACCTCACCCACAGATCCTGCCTCTTCTACTTACTCAAAAGGTATTGTAGGTAGATGGTCATCAGCTGATCAGTGAGTTCTCTGAAACTCTACAATCTGCATCTATCTAATAGGAATAGCACCTGCCCTTTGTAGAATCTTTATGAGAATGAAACCTAATAATGCACACAGAAGGTTCAGCAGAGTACATGGCATCTAGAAGATGCTCAATAAATGTCGTTGATGATGATGATGATGATGATGATGATGATGATGATGAAAGAGGAGACGGCTGTTACCTGCAATGCTCATGTTATGGCCTAACTTCCAAGCCCAGGCCCCCATCTGCAAGGCTGCTTCTGACTCAAAGCAGTATCCTATTATTCCAGAGAGAGGCGAAAAAGGGTGACTCACATCCTGGCAATGGAGGAGCTTCTGGCTGGCTTGCACCAGCTGGGAGAGGATGGCCCCAAGGTGAAAGGGAAATATGAGCCCACCTGGGGCCCAGTTGCTGAGCCATTGCTTTTCCGGGGTCTCATGGGCATCCTGATTATTAGCACCAGTGAGGGAGTCCCAGTGAAAGTGGAGCCTCCGGGCCTATGACAAAGCCAGCAAACATGTCCTCTTCTGGGCTCAGGTGAAGAAGTTACTCCCCCTGGTCTCACACAGGTGAAGAGTGGACAAAGGTACCCAGCGAAGACTGTACTTCAGCTTGTTCCTACGGATGGCTAGGCTGGAACTTTGACTTGGAAAGGAAACTGGCCCTGCTTCCAGAGCCGTGGTGCCAGCAATATTCCAGACCTCGCAAGGGAACACTCGGGCTCCAACCCGTTTTCCCCAATTCTCTCTGTGGGGGGGCCCTTTCTGGGAGCTCAGATCCAGCTTTAGAACGACGAGGGGAGAGGATACCAATTGAAAAATGGGCCAAGTTTTTACAAACACAGAGTTTTACAGAACAGAACCATACATTGTCCATAATAATATGGGGGAAAAGTTCATCATCACAAGTAATAAAAAAAAATGCACATTAAAACAATAAGAGTGACAGAGAATTTATTGATGAACAGACTGGTTAAAATGAAAATACTAAGTTATCTGGGAATGAGGAACCACGCATTGCCACACAATGCTGCTAAGTGTGTAAATTAGCACAATCTTTCTAGAAAGGAATCCAAAAATGTGTTTACCAAACACCTGCATAGTTCCTTTGACAGAGTAATTTCACTTCTAGGAATTTAAATGAAGGAAAGAAACATATGCAAAGATATTCATTTCATCATGGCTTACCATAGCAAAAAAATAAAAACAGCTTCAATGACTAACAATAAAGGACTGATTAAATACATTTTGCTTCAACTCTAAAAGAATACTATATAACCATTACAATATTAAGTAGGATATTTATTAATGAGGAAAGGTAGTCACAGTATATTGTTTGGAGGAGGGGAAAAAAGCAAGTTACAACAGTGTGATTCCAAGTTACAATCATTACATAAAGAATGACTCCATTGTTCTACAATGATATAATCAATAGGAATCAATAGGAAAGAAAAAAGGAAGTATACATAAAAATTAACAGTGGTTATCTTTGGATAACATTACATATTTTCGATTTCTTTCTCTATGCTTGCCAGCATTTTCTAACAATTCTACAATTAAATATTTTCAAATGATAAAGGGGTGGACCAGATGATTTATAAAGTTACTGCCAACTCTGACATTTCGAACATCTATGGCTGATGTCCCAAACAACTTCAAACAACCCATATTTAGTGTGGGCTTATGGTGTGGCCTTTGGAGCCTAAGTCACTGCCCACAGCTGCAGCCCTCTGCATTCCTCTCTCTATACTCTCTGCCCAGTTGTCTCCCCAGCCAGCCTGGGAGCTTCCCCTGTAATCCATGTGCCTAGCCAAGAGCTGAGTAAAGGAACTCAGTCAGCATAGTGACAGGTGCCATGGGAGCACAAAGAGATGAAAGGCGCAACTCTAGCTCTAGAATCTTACTGGGACACAGGGCTCACACACAAAGTGCCTGGTTGTATAACACAAACTAAGAAAACCAGAGGAGAGAGAAAGAAAGCAGGGCAAGGCAAGCTGGGAAGGCCTGCAAGAGGCCATGCAGGATGGGTGGATGAGGGAATTGCAGGCAGAGGCACAGCCTGAGCAAAGGTGAAGCCAACCCAAAGTCCTTTGGAATACATGTCCTAAATCTTTCCAAGAAACTTTCACAATCCTTGGTCTGCTGGATTTCTGAACTTTGGCCCAAATGGGTAAAAGTTAAGTCTCCTAAACAAGTCTTTCCTCTATCTAACCCTGGATTAGCCACCAAAGACAACTTAAGTCCTTTGGATAAAGACAACAAATTACCTTTTTATTCACTTTCCCCACCACTCCCAATGAGAGGAGAGGACAGCGAGGAAGGGTCTGGGGGAGGAAAGGGAATTGCCAGACGCATGCAGAGTGCTCACCCCCACCACCAGGCCCGTGGCTTCTCTTGACAGACAACACCAGCCCCATTTGACAGATGGAGGAAAGGAGGCTCCCAGGGTTAAAATGGCTTGCTCCAGGGTCACCCAGCCAGAGAGTGGGGAAGGTGACTCCACTCAGGCCTTCTGACTCCAAGTCCAGTGCTATTTCGAGGTAACACACAGGACCTGGAGTCAGGAGCCCTGGGTGGCTCTGTCACCCGCTGGCTGCGTGGTCCTGTACAAGTCGCTCACCCCTCACAGCCTCTATCCCCAACTGTAAAATGAGGAGGCACCACCGGCGATGGCATACCCAAATCTTCTTACTGCTGGGTTCCATAAGCCTTCTAGGGGCCGCTGCAAAGCTCTCCCTATCAATTACATTTCCCAAGTTGGGCCGGCAAAGATCACCAGTAGATCTCAGCCTGTCACGTGGTTAAATAAAAAAAGCAAAGGTCCCAGATTAACTTTCACTGCACTGCTTCTGCTGACACCCGATTACCCAATTTTCTAGTTTCCTTGGGTGAAATATCCCTGCTGTGTAGGCCCGATGCGCGGCTAACAAGGCAAAAATTACTGGTGAGCCAAAGAATACTGAAGATGGAGTTAAGACCTGGAGTTGGGCCCAAAACGGCCAGGTCTTGCTCTGGGTCCCTGAACACGTCTCCACCTATTTCAGGCCTTCTTCACCCGCGTCTTATACGAGAGGCTTGGAAACATTCCCAGACCAAGTGCTACGGCTAAGAACAGAACTTTCCCAGGGGCAACTCTGTCTCCCACGCACCTAGTCCCGGCGGGCAACCGGGGGGAGGGGGCTGGGGGGAAAGGGGGCCATGGTGGTGCTGGGCAGGGATCTGCAGTCCGCGCAGACCTGGGCTCTGAGCTTCGGGCGTGTGACAGCGCCCGGTGACCGCCGAGGGAGCTCCACTGCGGTTTCGTCAGAGGTAAAGGTACGCGCCGGGCGCGCGCAGCGTGTGCACACACACCCGCGCGCATACCCCACTCAGCACACTCCCCGCCTGGCCTTGCGAAGCGCGCTCACACACCACCAGCCCCTTAGACCCCTGACCGGAACCCACCCGAGCGCACCCGCCACCGACCACGAGGCCCCGCGGCTCCCTGACGCATGGACGTCTGCAGCGAAAGAGGGCTGGCCTTCTCCGGCGCGTGGCGGGCTTCCTCTCCGCGACACCCGCCACGCCGCGCCATCCTAGCCGCCAGCCAGGAGTCGCCACCCGGAGTCCGCCTGGAGCTGAACGTCTGGGCTGCTGAGTCCCCTCCAAGTCGCGTCTCACGGCTGGGAATCAGCTTGCAAACCTCTCCCCGCCCACCCGGTCCCATGACAGCTGCTGCCGCCCAAAGACAGGCAGATTACAACAAGAAGCAAAGTTTCCCTCTCAGCCCTCCCACCCCGCCCCCTCCGCCTTTCCCCCCTCCCTTCCAATGTTATGCAAAACGAGCGGGCACTGGCGCTCCGACTCCAGGTACCAAACCAGCCCTCGCAAGCTGAGCCCGGTTCCGCCCGGCAGCCCCTCTCCTGGCCCAGGCGTGCGCC
The DNA here is from genome assembly GCF_014108415.1 of Molossus molossus. Taxonomy (NCBI): domain Eukaryota; kingdom Metazoa; phylum Chordata; class Mammalia; order Chiroptera; family Molossidae; genus Molossus; species Molossus molossus. Next base: position 23,221,867 of record NW_023425377.1, read on the forward strand.
CGCATCCGGGGTCCCATTCTCCGCTCCGCAGCATCCCCATGCTCCCGGCTTCCTGCAGCCTGGCGCCAGAAGAAAAAGCCCGAACTATGGGGCCAAACTTTATGCTTTCAACAGGCATGGGGCTGGGGAAACCCGGGGGAGGGGGCGCACATGCCGTGTTCAGGCATTTTCGGTGGCTGCTTGTCTCAGCAGCCCCCCCCTCCCGCCTCGGTCTCCAAGTCACCAGCTTCCTCGGCGACCCCCGCCCCCTGGCACACCAGAGCACCCCCTCCTGTCACGCGCGTGTCGCCGGTGGGGCCCCCAGGGGCTGCTGGAGCCTGGGACCGCCGCCTCGTCTTCCCTTCCCCCAGCATCGCCGGGCGCGCACCGGGGCCGCGCGCCGCAGGGGGACCCAGGCGCCCCCATCCCGCCGTGCTTTTCCTCCTGGGCTCTACGCCGAGTAGCGTAACCAGGAAGGTGCTATAACCGCCCGCATGTCCACGTGCCCCTCGGACCCCTCTGCCCTTAGCGGGCCACTGGCAGGAAACTCTGCGCTGCGGGCGCCGATGAGGAGCCACTAGGCAGATGGGGAGTCAAGGGGGGACTGGAGACTGAAGGAGCAGGTGACTCCGAGGACGGCGGTAGGCGCCCGTGCCGGGGCCACAAGTCCACGTGAAAGTACGGCAGCAAGTGCCGGGAGCCTGAGGGCGCGCCTTCAGCACCCAGCGCTAGCTTGAGGGTCCCCCACACCTTGGCGCGGCTCCACCTCCCCAAGGAAACGCGGCACACCACCCCCCCAGCTCTGCCGGCGGCGGAGATGGGGGGTGAGCGGATTCCAAGAGACCAAAGCTAGAACCTCCCCAGCGGCCGAAGCGCCCAGGACGCTCCTGCTGGCGCGGGGGACCGCCAGCTCCCTGCCCCCTTAACTGAACGTATCGCAGGGTGCATGGAAGGGGGGGCTCTGCAGCCTGGAACCCCCGATCCCCTCACTGCGCCCACCACTGCCTCCCCGCTTCCGCGGCTGCGGCAGCAACCCCGGCGGCTCAGCAGCCCTGGCTCCGGGCCCGCGGCCCCAGCTGGCCGTACCTGCGTGTCGGCGAGATAGTTGAGGAAGAAGGAGGAGAGCTCTTCGTCCAGCAGCGCGCCGCAGTCGTTCCCCGCCATCTTCCAGCCGCGGCTGCAGCGTGCGGCGGAGTCAGCGCCGAGCCGGCCGGGGGGAGGGAGCGAGCCAGCGAGTGAGGGAGGCGGGCGGAGGGAGCGAGGGAGGCGGAGGGCGGAGCTCGGCCGCGGCTGCCGCAGGGCCGCTGGCTGCGGGGGCGGGGCCGCGCGGTGCCCGAGCCCGCTGGGGGTCGCGTCCCCACTTTCTTGCTCCACGTCTGGAGCCGCGATCCGAACCGGCAGCCCCCGGCCCGGAGGACAGCGCCTGAAGCCGGGTGACGGTGCCCCAGCCGGCAGCCCGATGCCTGCGCAGCAATGCGGGCAGCCCCCAGGTTTTGCCAGAGCGAATCACGTTGCCTTAGCGCTGGGCGGGTCCGTCGAGCCAACCTGCTTCTGCCCTGATAGGGAAACTGAGACCCGCATTTGAAGCCACAGTACACTTCAGTAGAAGGAAGACAGAGTCTAGGTCTGACCGCCCCAGAGCTTGAGTTTCTTTACCGGAGCTGCAAGGCCAGAGGAGGGATACCATAGTTCAAAGGTGGAGAAATCGGGAAAGGCTCCTCTGAAGGGGTGGTGTTTTTATCTTTAACTTGAAAATGCGTTGACTCGTATTCTGTTAAGTTTGGCAATCTCTCTCTTGAGAGGCTCCCTTCAATCCCCTAAACCCCTTCCAAAAGCAAAACAAAAAAACCAATAGCCTCTCTTACCATGACCCATGATTCCTTGAAGAGGCCAGGCTCCTGCTGGCTTCCCCAGGCCCACTGGCTTTCTCTAAGTTCTTCAAACGAACCGTATCACAATGGGCCTCTACACACTGAGTGCTGTCCCCTGCCCAGTGGCCACTCACCTAATAACCACATCTTCAGGGCATCGTCCCCCACTGCCTCTCAGACTGTCCACCCATTTCCTCTTCCCCCACCCCACCATCATGGGCTTTCTTACCTCCCCAGGCCTTCCCTTTAAAACTGGTCCCGGTTGCCATTTTACACCTATTTCAGTGAAAATATGATCTACATATCTCTCCTTACTAGACTCCAAGACCCATGAAAGTAGGGCTTTAATCTGCTTTTGCACTAGCCATGTCTCCAGTGCCTGGCACATGGTAGGTGGTGCATAAATTATATCTTAACTAAAAACCGGGATGGTTTTATTCCTGCAAACCCCCCGCCACCAACTACCACCACCACATATTGTATAGATAAGAAAACTGCCCAGCCTGGCAGGTGTGGCTCAGTGGTTGAGGATTGACCCTTGCACCAAGAGGTCACGGGTTCGATTCCAGGTCAGGGCACATGCCCAGGTTATGGGCCAAATCCCCAGTAGGGGGACATGCTGTACATGGCCAATTGATGTTCTCTGTCATCAATGTTTCTCTCTCTCTCTCTCTCTCTCCCCCTTCCTCTCTCTCAAAAATCAATAAAGAAAAAAAATTAAAAGAAAGAAAGAAAACTGCCCAGAGTCAAAGGCACATAGATTGAGTGCCTGAGCCAGAACCTTAACTTAGGCTTCCTGACTCCAGCCTTGAACTCTCACCATCGTGATTTGCTGTTTGCCAGGCAGGAGATGAGGGCATGGCCAGGATAAAGGCATGAAGGCGGGAAGATTTAGACCTGTTTTATTGGGCATACCTGTCTCCTGTTCTCCCCCCACGTGTACTCACAAGGTCTGCCCCACCCTGCCCAGCGTGGACTTCCTCCCAGCTAGAGGAAGAAACAGGGAGAGTCCCAGTACACCTGCTCAGACTTGAACACCAGAGCGAGAGCTTCCTTCTTCAGTCTGAGCTTCCGAGAACCGCAGGGTGTGATTTCACTCTTTGGGCTGTAAGCCAACGCACTTTTAGGAACAATGAATTCCAACAGAGTTCACATGTAGCCTTGGAGCACTAGCCTGGGAGTCAGGAGTCCTGGGTGCTGGACCAGCCCTGCCATGTCTTGTTCCAGTCTTGGGCAACTCAAAAAGTTAAGCACATGAGCCCTCTAAAGTCAGACTGCTGAGTTTTAAACCCCCACAAGTCATTTAGTCTCAGGCCTCAGTTTCCTCATCTACACAAAAAGAGATTATAAAATTACTTCATAGGACTGTTATGATTACTGAGGAGATAATATATGTAAAGTGCTTGGCATAGTGCCTGACCTCATGGGAAATATGCAAAACTCTCTGGCCCTCTGTTTCCTCATTTGTAAAAATGGCAATAAAATATATATCCCTTGAAGGCACTGGGGGGTGTTACTTTCATTTCTTCTACCACTTACGGGCTGCTGACCATCTTAAACTCTAATAGACTTAGATTTGAATCCCAGTGCTCACTAGCTATGTGCCCTTGGTCACTTAACCTCCCTGAGCCTGTTTCCTCCATGCAGGGATCTTGGGAGATTTGCATGGAACAATGCATGTAAAATAAATTGCTTGACCCTGTGCCTGGTAGTGAGGAAATGCTCATCCTCACTATGTCAGCATCACCGACATCATCACCATTAGCACTAAGGACTCTTGGAAAGCCCTGCTTTTCTGCTGCTGCCCGTGGACACCAGAGTCAGAGCCCTGCAGGACAGTTTCCAGAGATGTCTCTACAAGATCCAGCCTTGGGTTGTGCCCCTGGTAGCCCAGAGTCCAGACTTGGAGGGTTCCCGGGCCAGCCATCTCCAGCTGTGACTCTCAGAGCTGCTAGACTTCCCAGGGAAGACTTCAAAGGTGCGCACCCAGAGGTGCTTGTCTTTAAAACTCCAGTGTTGATAGAATAGCCAGAAATTGCCTAGCTTCAGGAACTTTCTCACTAACTACTGTGTCCTCAGAATGGACTTCTGGCTGACAAGAAACTCCGGTGAGAAGCATCTTATCCCAGGAATTTCTTCTTCAAGGCCACCCACAGCATCAGCCTCATCTCACCCCCTCCAGTTCATGAAGGAATTTGAAATTCTTCATTGAGATTAGAAGCTCTCAGGAAACCTAAGGTGCCAAACAATCTTCTGCAATATGCTTACCCTCTCTCGGAACCTATTTTCTTACCTGTAAAATGGAAGAGCTGAGCTAAATGACCCTCCTCTGAACCTTCCAACCCAAATATGATGGCAGTTTATAGGTGTTGGCCAAAACGTTGCAGTTTTTCTGTCCTAGACGTGTCCCAGACACCTGAGTTTTTATTATCCTGAGTAATCAGCATTGCGGTGTCGATTCTGTGACTGAGGAAACTAAAGCTTAAAAGGAGTTGAAATGATTAGCCCAAGACCAAGCAGTTAGAGGCACACTGAGATCAGGCCTGTGCTTGGTCCAAGGCACAGTCCCTTGAAAGGATTGAGAAAAGCCTCCTGCTAGCTAACCACTCGCAGGAATGGTGGCACATTTCTTATTTTATGACTTTCAAGTGAAGGACAATAATAATACCAAGCCCGGATTTCATGTGGCTCAATTCCTATCTTCTCCGCCTTTTTATTGGCCTTGCCTCTCCCGAGATTAGTGAAAGTTTGCCCTGCGCATACTCTGGCGAAGCCCAGACTCCTCCAGGCTCCGCAGAAATGGCTACAGCAAAATTAACCTATTTGACTTGAATATTACAGTCACTGCCTACAAATGCTCAAAAGTAAAAACATCAGCATTTTCTCCCTTCTGGAAATAGGAGAATGCTTTCATCAGACAGACACTACAACCGTGCTTCTCCAACTCTGGAGGGCATGACTGTCACCCGGGCTCTGTCACTAGAGATGATAATTTAGTAGGTCTGTGGTGGGCCCAGGAATCTGCATTTAATAAACTCCCCTAGATGATTCTGTTGCAGGAAACTACCCATCATTCAGCAGATAGCGAAGGGCCTCCTACTATGTGCCAGTCACTGGAATAGGTGCCGTGGATAAATCAGTGATCACAAGAACTGCCATCCCTGCCCACATTCTATTCAACGCAATTGCTTAGTAAAGTTTTGTTGAATGAGTGAGGGAGATAGGACATGAGTTAATAATCACTGAGGTTTCCTGCCAGACACCCACAACTCTGTAATTCTATGACCCAGGCCAGAAAGCCAGACACACACCTACTTCCCAGCTTCTGTCCAGGAGCAGGGACTCCAGCCAACAGGAACCAAAAAGGCACCTGTACTGTATTGTTAATTCCGAAAGCCATCTATCTCTACCGTCCACTGAATGATAAGACTTTAGACCCGTGGAGGTCTAGTGCAGAGCAGGTTCACCACTGACTTTACTGTCCAGGTATAAGAATGTGGAATAATGAAGTGGGAAGGGATAGAAATGTGTTTTTTTCCTCATCTGCTCACAGAGCAGAAAGATCCTAGACAGGGCCCTCCTTAAGCCCATTTGATAGATGGAGGAAAAAAGGGCCAGACGTGGGAGTGTTTTTTAAAATAGAAGTATAAATTCTATCCGGTTGTTTTATGTGTGTGTGTGTGTGTGTGTGTGTGTGCACCAGAACAGCAACACTTAAGGAGACAGTCAACTGACATTAAAGGGCAACGTCTAAATTTAGTACCCCTATCAAATAAGGCAAAGAAATGGCAAGAATACCAGAGTAGCTGTTGCTTACACTGTCACTTATTGGCTTTAGGACCTTGTGAAAAACAGTCCTGCGTGAGGATCATTCTGTCTGTACTGCCTGACCTAGAGTTTTGTGTGGATCAAGTTCACTTACAGAGAGCTTTAAACTTTACATTCATTATCCTAAGTCATCAATAATGCTCCACTGGGGAATTTATCCTAAGGGTCTGAGTCAAAAGATGGGAAAATTACAGCATGACCCATACTTTGATATATATTTATATTTATATATACTTTGATTTAATAGTTTTAGAATCTGCTACATGCCAGGCACTGCTACAGGCCCAAGTAATACAATCTTTGCTCATGTGTAACTCACAGCTCTGATCTCCACAATGTGTAGGAGAGAGACGAGTCGACATGCAATTTGCTAGGGTGGAATAAATTCTTCAATGGAGGACGTTGTGGGGCTGGAGAGGATGAGGGACCAGTTAGGAGCTGAGAGGAGCTCAGGGGAGAAAGGGAGTCCTGAATAAGACAGTGAAAGGAGGCGAGATATGGTTAGAGCCATCGTTTAAAATGGGAATCAATAGGCTTGGGTCATAGGTAAGAAGTGGTTCAGGGATTAAAGAAAAGAGTCAGGACACCCTGTTTCTGTCTTCAGGGGATGATGGGTCTTAGAGAGTGACAACTTCGGGGGCAGGGAGTCCCTGTGTAGGGTTTTCAGATGACTGTGGGACATCCAAGTCAGCATACAAGCAGAACACACTGATGCCAAGCAAAAAAAAAAAAAAAAAAATGGGAATAACCTCAACATCTAGGAAGACAGACAGTTTGGCTTTATACCCAGTTACAGACAAAAGACTAAAGCTCACATGTGCACAAGAACTGTGTTCACTGCACTATTTTTAATTGTGGTAAAAAGAAGTAGAAGAGACTAGAAAAAATGAGCTGTGGTGAGATCACACTCCTGGAATATTAGACAATAGTGAAAATAAAAAAAATCTACACCGATTCACACAGATAAATCACACGCAATTAGTGAAATAAGCAATCAGTCTAAGGACGCATACAGTATGATGCCACTTATGCAATGTTTTAAATGTGTTTTCATTGAATTTTAGAGAGAGAGGAAGGGAGAGGGAGAGAGATAGAAACATCAATTGGCTGCCTCCTGCACACCCCTTACTGAGGATAAAGCCTACAACCCGGGCATGTGCCCTGACTTGGAATCAAACTGGTGACCTCTTGGTGCATGGGATGATGCTCAGCCACAGAGCCACACTGGCTGGGCATTATGCAGTATTTTTAAATACACAGAATAACACTCCATAATGTTGGTCAATACAGGAATATGAAGTAGAAGCATAAAGATGGGACCATGGATCAGTATTAGAAGAGGCAGAGGAGGGGGAGAGCCGGGGCTGGCTTCAGGGGTGACCTGCGCAGTCACACTGGGCCCTGCGCTTAGAAAGGCCTGCACTGGGTTGAACGCTCTGCTGTCGCTGTCTTAAAATTCATAATGCTTTTTAATACATCCCTGCATTTTCATTTCGCACTGGACCTTGCAATTTATGTAGCTTGTCCTGGGAGGATTAGAGTACATTGTGTGGAAGAAAGCTCCAACTACACCTGTAATGTTTCATTTTCTCTAAAAATCTCAAAAATATATTTAAATATTAATATTTGCTAAATCTGTATAGTACATTGTTCCTTATGCTTTTTTGTGTGTTTGAAGTAGTTTACACTATAAGAACAGGGAAGATACAGTTATGCATGATGAAATACTCTGCAGAAGGTAGAAAGCTATATGGAAAATGTCCAGGAAAATGTGTACAATATTAAGTGAGACAGGATTATAAAATGTAAATAATTATAGCGTTATGCATAAATGCACATGTAAAGTATGTGTGTTAGAGTGACAAATGTGAACAAATGAAACATGATTAGGATGGCAGAAATATTTTCTTTTAATATTTTCACTTGTGTTGTTACAATTTTGTTTTTACAACAACTGAAGTAAAATGTAACTTATTCTCTGCTTTCTATACTAAAACCCAGCTCCTCTGATAAACTGTTTCCAGGTGCTAAATGTGTTCTTTAAGTGACAGATATGCACTGCAATGGATATTTTGTTGACTCAAGACCTCAACGTAAAGGAATAGCTATGATTGTGGACCTTTTGGGAACCTTCCCTAAAATGAGCTCTGAACTGGGAGTCCAGTTGGAGTCCCACTCTGGCACTGAACTCACATTTGAATAAATCTCTTCTCTACTCTGAGACTCAGATTCCCAGTCTGCACAAAAATGGACTTAGATGGATCAGCCATCCCAAACATGCCTCAGATGGGTATCTGCCCCCGGGCCTCTGCCCTGACTGTGAGATGCTCTGATTCCCTCTCCTGTTTGCGGGAGAAATCATCTGGGCCATGTGGAGTTTGGCAGCAGAGGCAGCTGCAGTCAGGATACTGAGAGGAGAATCCAGGTCAGTAGGCCACCCCAGGACTGCTTTATATGGGGTGGAATCTCCTTGGCTCCTGGAGCAGCCAGAACTGCAGAGTCCTAAGGAAAGGTCATGGCCTCACAGTCATGGCGAGGATAGAGGTCACAGCAAGATATTATGGGCACGGTATAGCATGGTATCATGAGCACAGCATCACTGGCACAGCAGAGCATCATGGGCACAACAGTATGAGAACAACAGCATGGGCACAACAGCATGAGCACAGTAGAGCATCATGGGTACAACATCATCGTCTCAGTAGAGCATCATGGTCACATCATGGGCACAGCCCTGCTCTCTTCAGCTTTCCTGAGAATACTCACACACACACACACACACACACACAACTTAAAAGGGAATATTACACCTTCCATCAGAGTTGCTATATTATTTTTTTATTATAAATTATTTTAAATTATACAGATGATGCATATTTATTTTATCCTTGCATAAAACATGTGAATAATACAGGGGAAGGCTATTTCTGTGACTACCCCCACCCAATACCACTCCCTCCTCAGAGGTGCCCACTGATAGTGTTTCACAAGTGGCCTTTCAGAACTTCTCTTTAATTTTACATACTTATGTGTATAAAGAAGCTCAAGGTTTTGCCTGGGAGATTTTGTTTTTAATGAAAATGGAATCTTATTGTAATTACTGTTTTGTAATTTTCTTCTTAATGTGTCTTGGAGGACTTTCCATATCAGTACATTAGATCTACCTGATTCCTTTACATTGCTGCATGGTATTGCCCAGTGTGTGTGCCATGGACCTGATTTGTACCTGTAGTCCGTCCTGATTCTAGACTTGTGTTCTCCAGGTGGTAATATGGCCCTGGAGATGTCACTGAAGAATCTGCAAAACTGGGGATATAAAATAATGACAATGGACACCTTCCATTGTTCATTCAACCAACAAAAGCCCACAGAATGTTTACTTTCAGTATATCCTTCATCTTTTAATACAGAATCAAGCTAGATCTGCACATAAGAGTTTAATAAATAATATTAATCATATGGCTACATTGTTTGAAATTCACTCATCATTCTTTCATCAGCAAACAACTTTGTGTCAGCCCAGTCTGTGTGGCTCAGTGGTTGAGCATCGACCCATGCACCAAGAGGTTGCCAGTTCGATTCCTGGTCAGGGCACGTGCCCAGGTTGTGGGCCTGATCCCCAGTGGGGGACATGCAGGAAGCAGCCAATCGATGTTCTCTCTCATCAGTGTTTCTCTCTCTCCCTCCTTTTCCCTTTCTCTCTCTCTAAAATCAATAAAGAAAAAAACAACAACAACTTTGTGCCAGGCATTCGGCTAAGCTCTGCAGGACTCTATTAGTTGTAACTGCTTTCGTTGCAATGAACGAAAAACTCTACTCAAACTGGCTGTAACAGATAATGTATTAGCTTCCATAATTAACACATTAAAAGGAGGATTGTTGCCAAGAAGACGTGAATGATCATTCCTCAGCTCTGCTTTCTTCTGTGTTTGCTTCATTCTGTGTCTGGGTGATGGCAAGGTGGTATGCTCCAAGACTTAGCTCAATCCCCTTAGCAAGTCCAGCAGAAGGAGCTGTCCCAGTTGTCCAGCAAAAGTCCAGGACTCATTCTGATTGTAACAGTTTGGCTCAAATGCCCATCGTTAACCAATTCCTACTTTGGTTGGCCAGCAATGGCTTACATGCCTACTTCTGAATCCAGGAATCAAGCAGTTTTATACAAACCCAAAACCAAGGTTTCTTAACAAGGAACCATTCATTTGAATGAGAAAAATTTACATCTCTTTTTGCTAACTTCTAACTGACATTTAGCATTTCCTTCTATTATGAATGTAGCAAATAAGTCACAGTAAATTAGTAAACATACCTATAACTTTATCACCAATAGAAATCACAGATATTTAATTTCACATCACAGTAGTCATAAATATCTCAAAATACTTTTTATGCTGATAGTTATTTTGAAATGATGGTAGTTATTAGATCAACTAGATCTTGCTATTTAATGTGTTAATAAAGAAATATATTACTATGTTATAAATTTATTGTTCTAATAATTTGATAACTATTTCAATATAATTGACTTCTAGTAAATCATATGTTGTTGATATAATGCATTTAAATACATCAGTCTGAGGAGCAGTCCATAGGCTTCTACAGACTGTCCAGGGGTCCATGACACACACACAAAGGTGTAAATATAATGTGGGGAAGGGTGTCTCCCCAAGGGAAACCAAGTGCCTTTACCAGAGGGGGAGGTGTTGAGTAGGCAGAAACAACAGATGTCCACTCCACAGGGATACAGAGAAGTGTCAGATGTGAATCTGCCCCCCAAACCAGTTAGACCTGAAGGCCCTGGAGATGCTGTGGTCCAGCTCCTTTATTTTATAGATAAGAAACAAGTAAGACCCAAGAGGGGTAGGTTCTTAGCCAAGGTCACCTATGTGGCAGTATCAGGACCCAGTGAAGGCTCCCTGACTCCAGCCTCTTCAAGGTGAGTGGGGAGGGTGCAGTGGAACCCAGACGTCTGAAGTTAAACAACAGTACATATGAGAGAGAAAAATTGATAGGGATAACATGTCTATATTAAAAAAGAAGATCTCTGTTACCTCAAAAAATTAAAAATTGAACTTCCATTTGACCCAGTGATCCCTCTTCTAGGAATATACCCTAAGAAGCCTGAAACACCAATCAGAAAGAATATATGTACCCCCATGTTTATAGCAGCACTATTTACAATAGCTAAGATCTGGAAACAGCCCAAGTGTCCATCAGTAGACGAATGGATAAAAAAGCTGTGGTACATATACACAATGGAGTACTACGCAGCTGTAAGAAAGAAAGATCTCTTATCCTTTGAGATGACATGGAGGGACCTGGAAAGTATCATCCTAAGTGAAACAAACCAAACAGAGAAAGACAAGTATCATATGATCTCACTTATTTGTGGAATATAATGAACATAACAGTCTGAGGAATGGGGTAGTCCCAGAGACGTGGAAGTGGGGTACAGACTGATAATCCCCAGAAGAGGGGGTGGTGGGGGAGAGATAAACCACAGAACTTATATGCATGTATGCATGAACAGTGGACATGGACAACAAACTGGGGAAAGGGCAGGGAGGGAGAGGGAGGGGGGAATCATTGGGGGAAAAAGGAGAAACATCTGTAAAAAAAATTAATAAAAAAAATATATATATATATATATATCTCAAATCAATGATCTAACCTGGAAAGAGGAGAACAAACTAAGCCCAAAGCAAGCAGAAGGAAGGAAATAATAAAGACCAGACCTAAAATTAATGAAATCAAGAGAACAATAGAGAAAACCCCAATAGTTGGTTCTTTGAAAAGATCAACAAAGTGGACAAAACTTTAGCTAAGAAAAAAAAAAGAGAGAGAGAGAGAGAGAAGATTCAAATTACTAAAATAAGAAAGGAAAGAGCAGCTATTACTACCAACCTTACAGAAATAAAAAGGATTGTAAAGGAATACCATGAACAACCATAGGCCGATAAATTAGGTGAAGTCATCAAATTCCTGGAAAGACACAAACTATTACTCCAGTAAGAAATAGAACACCTAAATAGACCTGAAACAAGCCAAGAGATTGAATTAATAATCAAAAAGCTATTCAAAAAGAAAAACCTAAGCCCAGATGGCTTCATAGGTGAATTTGACCAAACATTTAAAAAAGAATCAGCCCTGGCAGGTTTGGCTCAGTGGTTACAGCATCGGCCCGCGGACCAATGAGTCTTGAGTTCGATTCCAGTCAAGGGCATGTACCTTGGTTGCGATTCATCCCCAGTTCTGATTGGGGTTGTGCAGGAGGCAACCACTCAATGTGTCCCTCTCATGTCAATGTTTTTCTCTCTCTTTCTTCCTCTCTCTCCCTCCCACTCTATCTGAACAGATATGAAAAAATATCCTCGGGTGAGGATTCAAAAAAAAGGAAAAGAAAAAAAAAAAGAAAGAATCAATACCAACAATTTACAAGCTCTTAGAAGAGAAAGGAACACTTTTCAACTCATTCTATGAGGGCAGTATTACTATGACACCAAAACCAGACAAAGACATCACAAGAAAAGAAAACTACAAACCAATATCTCTATGCCTATTGATGTAAAAGCAGTATACATGAGGACTTAACCACAGAATTAAATATCATAAAAGAAATAAATATATAAAGATGTTCCAAGTTTCCAAAAGATTTCCATCATTAGAAGCAATAAAAGATAATGGAGATACATCAGATTAAATTTAAGCATAGAAGTAGAGTGGGCCCATTTTGGAAAAATATGCAAAGGCAATTCATAAGACATTTTTTGTTCTATAAAGCAAAATCAATAATACTTCTCTGCCTTGCCCCTCCAATCTTTCAAAAATTATTTTGAGGATCACTTACAATAAAGAATGTGACAGTATTTTAAAACTCTCTAGCAAAATAATTACTGTTAGGACTCTTTACTGTTTATAGAAGATGACCCTACTCATGAACGCTGTTCTATTCCTTGTAATAAGTTACTCCTGTCTCAGGGCCTTTGTACTTGCTGTTCCCTTAACCTGGAATGCTGTTCCCTTAGCTCCCCTTGTGCTCTGCTCTCATTCTCTATGCCTTAACCCCAACTAACCTTCTTAGAGAGACCCTCCTATCTGATCTAAATTAAATCCTTAAAATCATCCTGCCTGTCTACTTGTAAAACAAGGAAGTCAGGCAAGCAGGAGCTGTGTCTCGTTACCCACAGTATCCCCCATGAGCCTAGTTCCTGCCATATGTCAGGATGTCGCTAAATGAAGAGCGAGCCATATCTCTGCGGAATTGGTAGCCCGGCCTGCTATACAGATGAGGAAGCTGAGGCTCAGGGCAGAAAAATGACTTATCCAAGTTTCTGTGGCAGGTAGAGTAACCATATGACTTATTGTCCAAATGAAGAGGAGTTTGCCTCTGACAAACACTAAACTGGACAGGAGAAGAAACAGCAGGTGTGTATCCGGTGAGGTAACCCATGTGAAAGAACCAAACGCGCTCTCTCTGTCTCTCTTTCTCTCTCTCTCTCTCTCTCTCTCTCTATATATATATATATATATATGTATGTGTGTGTGTGTGTATGTATATACATATATGTGTATGTATATACATATATACACACACATATATATATCTTAAATAAAAGACATCTTAATAAGACATAAATATAGAATTATATAACATATACAAGCAACATAAGTCTATGTTTTTATGTTTTCTAATCATTAGCAATCCTTTGGTGGATATATATTTTTGATATAAGATGCCAAGAGGAAAATAGTGAACTTGTTGTCCTCATTCTGTAAGATCCTTGAGACAGGGACCATGTCTGTCTGGTTCATGGCCATCTCAGTGTCTGGGACACTCAAGTAGGTGCTCAATGAGTGTGTGATAAATGACACCATGCCTGCATCTCTGGGCTGACAGAGTTCAGAGCCAGGGTGGAAGCTACCCTGAGTCCCCTGTCCCAGCTACCCACTCCCTCTCCCCAACGTCACTCCTGGCTGGGGAGAGAATTCTTCCCTGTGTCCTGAGCTTACCTCTATTAATGCACTAACACCTTCAGTGAGAACATTTTCTAAGTATCCATTTCCCATGAGACTGAGCAAATCATTGCCAGGGACTGTTTTTTGTTTGTTTGTTTTTTGTCAAAATTAAATTAATTCTCAATTTTACTTCATGGGGATTTGGTAACAAAATTGGCCCATACAAAAAGAATACTGATATTGGGCTTAGTTAGAGAAAATGCCTCTGGCAAAGTGGCAGGAAGAAGAAAGGAGCAAAGATAAAAATAGAAGTCGGAGTTTTTAAAAAGTGAGTTCAAATTTTAGGTTTGCCACAATCTGTGACCGGAGGCAACTGGTCCTATCTACGCCTGTTTTCTCATCTGTCATTCGATTTGAGATCATTCATGTCACCATTGGAACCATCTGAGCCTTTAGACACCAGTGTGTGCATTTTTGGCCATGCGAGACCACCCTGGTCCGGGCTAAGGAATGAAGGCTACGTGGTCGAGGTGCTTTGACAATCTGGACTTGGTTCAATAAGCTTCACTGGGTTTGCTCAGCCCTGGTCCACAGCCTGATAGCTTGACAGTCTGGTGACACCACACCCAAACCTTAGGGAGCAGGGAACAGAGAGATGGGGCAGGATCAGCACCTATTCTGGAGTGAGGCAGCCAGTGAAAATAAAACTCTTCGGTTCTGCTTCTCATTTTTCTATCCAAGCTGTTTTAAACCAAGTTCTGCCAAAATGGAAAAGATCTGAACTCTTCTGCAACCTGTTCTCCCCCATCTATTTGCCTGGCTTTTGTTGTTTTTCAATCTTTCTGTCTTTGTTTTGACAAACCTCTAATCGTGACACCCTTTCCATAGGGACTGGGTCTTAATCTTAGGTACATCAGACCTCACAGTGAATGACATGAAGTAAGTGATCAATAAATATTTGTTAAACTAAAATAAACCAATAAAGCTTGTAGATTTTTAAAAACTTATCTTTATTGTTGAATGTATTTCAGATGTCCCTCTTCCCTCCCCCCTGGAACCCCCAACCCTGCCCTCCTACTGCTTTCCCCACACTATTGTCTGTGTCCATTGGTCATGTATATATGCATATAAGTTCTTTGGTTTCTCTCTTCCCGCCCCACCTCCCCCCTTTCCTTTGAGGTTCATCAATCTAACAACCAATTTGTACTTCTTAATCCCTTCATCTTTTCCACCCAACTCCCCTCCTATCTGGCAACCAACAAAAAAGTCTCTGTATCCATGAATCTGTTTCTATTCTGCTTGCTCATTTTGTTTGTAGATTCAATTGTTGATATGTATTCATAGCCATTTTATTGTTCATATTTTTTTATCTTCTTCAGGAAGACCTGTCAAGATTTTGGTTTGGTGGTGATGAACTCCTTTAGCTTTTTCTTGTCTGGGAAACTCTTTATATGGCCATTGATTCTAAATGACAGCTTTGCAGGATAGAGTAATTTTGGTTGTAGGTTCTTGCTTTTCATCACTCTGAATATTTCTTGCCACTCCCTCCTGACCTGCAAAGTTTCTTTTGAGCAATTGGCTGACAGCCTTATGGGAGTTCCATTGTATGTAACTAACTGCTCTTCTCTTGCTGCTTTTAAGATTCTCTCTTTGTCTTGAACCTTTGACATTTTAATGATGATGTGTCTTGGTGTGAACTTCTTTGGGTTCATCTTGTTTGGGACTCTCTGTGCTTCCTGGACTTGTATGTCTGTTTCCGTCACCAAGTCAGGGAAGTTTTCTGTCATTATTTTTTCAAATAGGTTTTCAATTTCTTGCCCTCTCTCTTCTCCTTCTGGTACTCCCATGATGCAAATGTTGGTATGCTTGAAGGTGTTCCACAAGCTCCTTACACTATCCTCATTTTTTTGGATTCTTATTTCTTTTTGCTGTTCTGATTTTAAATTGGTTTGCTTCTTGGCTTTATCTACTCTACTATTGATTCCCTGTAAATTATTCTTTATTTCAGTTAGTGCATCCTTCATTTCTGACTGGTCCTTTATTATGCTATTAAAGTCCTCACTAAGTTCATTGAGCGTCCTTATAAGCAGTGTTTTAAATTCTGCATCTGTTAGATTGCTTATCTCCATTTCATTTAGTTCTTTTCCTGGAGTTTTGTTCTGTTCTTTCATTTGGAACATATTTCTTTGTCTCTTCATTTGGGCTGCCTCCCTGTGTTTGTGTCTATGTATTAGGTAGAGTTGCTATGTCTCCTAGGCTTCCTAGGATGGTCTGTTGTAGGCATCCTGTAGGCTCCAGTGGCACAGTCTCCCTGATCACCTAGCTGGGCCCTTGAGGTACACCCCTCATGTGGACTTTATACCCTTTTGTTGTAGCCGAGTCTTGATTGCTGTTGGCACATCAATGGGAGGGATTTAGTCAGGTTGATCACCTGCAAGGACTGGCTGTGCCCACTGACCACTGGCCTCTGACTACTTTGGAGGATCAGCGTGAGAGGCCCACCACACAGAGCAAGACTTCCTTCAGCAGGGCTCTGGTACCCCTGAGTCCACTCCTTGAGTGTGTCACTTGTGGAGGTGGTTGGGTGGTGGTGCTTTGATGTGGTCTAAAGCTGCCCACTGGGTTTGCTGGCTCTGGGGCAAGGTCAGCCACTGCCTGTGTTCTACCCGGGACCACCAGGCATAAGCTACAAAGCGATCTGCAGATGGCTGCTTCTTGTGCTGGGCTTGAAGGTGCCCAGGTGAAGCCTAACTGAGAACCAAGGCTGGCTGCTTCTAATACAGGGCCTGGGACCACTTAACAAGAGGTATGGGGCTCGCTGAGACCAGATGCTGCTTGTTTGAAAGAATTTAGGAAAATCTGAATCAGGAGCCAAAACAGGCCAATCCTATGGTAAAGCCACTGGAAACAATTTGGGTGGGCCTGAAAGTTGGGTGGGGCAGGGCCTCAGGGAATCCCCAGGGTGGGGCCAACAGTGTGAGCTAAGTTGCTGGAGTCCCAGATATGGCGGCTGTCTGCCAGACTCCTGGGGGAACGGCTCGCCAAAGAAACTACGGCCTCTGTCAGCACATCTGTCCAGGAGAAAGCTGCCGCTCCAGCTCTCGCCCTGATACCAAACAACTAAGTTCTTCCCCGTATGTCTCTGGTGCCTATCAAGCTGCCTCTTCTCTGCTCTGGAGCGCTGAGGGAGCGGGTCCGAGTAAGTCTGTGTGCAGGCCCTTTAAGAGGAGCTGCCTGGTGCTCTAGCAGACTCAGTCTCCCTCTGCCTCAGTTCCTTCTGGTTTTACAGCTAGAAGTGATGGGGACTTCTCTGCCTGGCACTGGAACTCTGAGCTGGGCACCTGGTGTGGGATGGAGACCCCCCTCCTCAGGGAGGACCTTCACAGCCAAGGTGTCCTCCTGATTTTTATCTGCCACATGTGGGTCCGTGCCTGCTTCTTTAATTTCATAGTTGTAGGACTTCATTCAGCTTGATTTTAGTTGGTTCTGAAAGATAGTTGTTTTGTAGTAAAGTTGTAATTTTGATGTGGTTCGAGCTTGAAGATTTCTAATAGCAGAAAACATTGCTTTAAAATTACATCCTTTTTTTTTTTTTTTTTTTTTTTTTACAAATAGCAAATAAGCACAAGAAAAGATACTCTACATTAATAATTAGGGAAACACAAATTATATCAGTGCAATAGCACTACACATTCTCTATGGTGACTAAAACCTTAAAAACTGATCATATCCATTGTTTGCAGCAATGGGGAGCAACTGAAACTCTCAAGCAATATTGACAGGGATGTAAAATGATACAGTATAAAATGAGACTGCTTTGAAAAATAGGTTGGCAACTTAAAAACAAATTTTTTTTCTTTATTGATTTTAGAGAGAGAGAAAGGGAGAGGGAAAGAGACATAGAAACATCGATAACAACATCGACTGGCCTCCTCCTGCAGGCCCCCCACTGGGGATTGGGCCCACAACCTGGGCATGTGACCTGACCAGGAATCAAACCAGTGACCTCTTAGTGCATGGGTTGATGCTCAACTACTGAGCCACACCGGCCAGGCCTCACTTGGCAACTTTTTTATAAAGTTAAACTTATACCTTCTATATAAATATATACATCCCATTCTAGGTATTTATAAAATAGAAATTTTAACAAAATATGTGTACACAAGTGCATACGTGAATTATCATGGCTGTTTTGTTAACAACAGAACAAAAACTGGAAAGAACCTAAATGGTGGATTGGATAAACTGAACGAATAAACAAATTGTGGTAATAGCCATTCAGTGGAATACTATTTAGCAATTAAAAAGGTACAAGCTCCTGACACATGCAATAACATAGATGAATCTCAAATGCAGTATGCTAAGTGACATGTGAGAGACTCAAAAGGCTAAATAGTGTATAACTCCCTTCAAATGGAATTCTAGAAAAGGCAAAATAATAGTGACAGGAAGTAGAGGCCAGGTGTAGTAGATTGACTACAAAAAAGGACAGGCAAACTTTTTGACATGGTGGAAATGTTCTAAACCAGCGGTTCTCAACCTGTGGGTCACGACCCCTTTGGGGGTCAAACGACCCTTTCACAGGGGCCATCTCAGACATAACAGTAGCAAAATTACAGTTATGAAGTAGCAACAAAAATAATTTTATGGTTGGGGGTCACCACAACATGAGGAACTGTATTAAAGGGTCGTGGCATTAGGAAGGTTGAGAACCACTGATTGTGGTAGTGGTTGTATAACTGTGTACATTTGTCAAACTCACTGAATTTTCTACTTAAATCAGTGCATTTTATTATATGTAAATTATACTTCAATAAAGATGAGTTTGAAAATACATATCTAGCCCAGCCGGTGTGGCTCAGTGGATTAAGCATCGTCCCATGCACCAAGAGGTCCCAGTTCAATTCCTGGTCAGGACACATGCCCAAATTTCAGCCTTGATCCCCAGTCGGGGGTGTACAGGAGGCAGCCGATCAATGTTTCTTTCTCATAATGTTTCTATCTCTCTCTAAAAAAATAAATAAATAAAAACATTTTTAAAAATACATATCTATTGTTTGTTTTTGTTTTTTTGGTGGGGATTGATCCTCACCTGAGGATATTTTTTCCATTAATTATTTTAGAGAGAGTAGAAGGGAGGGAGGGAGGAAGAAGAGAGAGAGAGAGAGACATTGATGTGAGAGAAACACATCGATTGGTTGCCTCCCGCACATGCCCAGACCATAGCCGGGGATCAACCTGCAACCCAGGCACATGCCCTTGACCAGGAATCAAACCCGAGACCCTTCAGTGCACAGGCTGATGCTGTAACCACTGTAACACACCAGCCAGCGCTATTGTTTGTTTTAAATAAGGATTGCTTTTTGAAGTAGTGAATATCCTGTCCCTGGAGAATTCCAAAGACAGGCCAAATGAATACCTGTCAGGCATGCTGTAGAGGGGATTCCTAAACTGCGTGGAATAGCTGACCGTGAGAATACCAAGGATTAAGGAATCGAGGCTTAAGGTCGGTATTGCCCATGTGTAGTAGCCAAAACAATGGTCCAGGAGTCAAGCGCCATTCATTCCTTCATTCCTTCATCATTTACCGAGCACATACCGTGTGT
The DNA here is from genome assembly GCF_014108415.1 of Molossus molossus. Classification (NCBI taxonomy): domain Eukaryota; kingdom Metazoa; phylum Chordata; class Mammalia; order Chiroptera; family Molossidae; genus Molossus; species Molossus molossus. The sequence continues at coordinate 23,241,104 of NW_023425377.1, forward strand.
CTGACACTGCTCAACAGTGTTGAGCTTGAGCTACTTTGAGTTGGGTTTTGTGCAATCATACCTAAAAGAATCCTAACAAATATTTTAGCCTGTTACGAGGTATTAAATTGGGTAATACTGACGGTAAGTGCCAAAGGAAATCAAGGAGGGCCTGAAGAAGTGAGGGGGACCACCCACTTATCTCCATCTCCATTGCTACAGCCTTGGCCCAGGCTGTCATGGCTTCTCACCTGGACAGTTTCAGCACCTCTCTCAGAGGTTTCCACGAGTCCGCTCGAACTTCCCTGGGTCTATTGCATTCATAACAGAGGCTTTCAGTGGCCACCTGAAATCTACATCTGACATGGCTCTCCTGAGTAAAAATTCTTCCACGGTGTCTCGTTGCCCCTGGTTAAAGTCCAAATTCCTCAGTGTGGTTTACAGGGCCTTTTGTGACCCAACCCTGGGCCAAAGGAAGATGCCGTGGTATCCCTGTGACAGGTGTGAAAGGAAGGACAAAGAAGGATGGCCTAGAGAGATGTTTAGGAAGCAAAAACAATCTGAGTTCTGGCCCTGGCTGTGCTGTTGGTCTGTGCCACCCGAGCCTCGGTTTCCCCAGTCGTACAGTGATGACACAGGTGATCTTGAAGCCCTTTCAGTTCCAGAGCTGTACGTTTATGCTCTAGGTATGTTTTCTGGCTGCCCCTCTGTCTCTGTTTCTCTGGGTGTCCCTCTCACTCAACAGACACCTTTACAGAAACATTTTTATCTGCAGATATGAGTCACAGATTATAACTGGCTCAATCTGCAGGAGGCTTCGCAGCCCATCCTGCTGACATGATTCTCTGCCCAGAGGAGCGGGAGGGTCATGTTACTGACCTAAAGTGCAAAAGAAAACCTGGTGAGTGTCCTTTGAAATGGGAGAAGAAGGAATGCACTTATAACCACCAGCACTCTCCTGGACATAGACTGCTCCCTGGAATCGAGCAAAAGGGAGTGAACAGGAGATGGAATGGTCCTATTTTTCAGATATTTGAGATACTGTGTCCCCGAAGCACTCAGAACACTACTGGAGAGGTGTTTCCTTCCAGTCAGATGGAAAGGTCACTGAACTGGCCCTGAATCAATGGGCCACTCAGCCTTGGCTTGACCTTGACAATGTCACTTCAGCTGCAGCTCAGTTGCTCTACCAACGAGTCAAACACAGTGAGAGCTCAAGCTCATCGAATATGTCACATTACTTTCCATCTCACAGTCAGTGCATGTTCATTAAAGAAAATACAAAGATACATAATTATAAAGGAAAAATAATCCTTAATCTCACCATTTCAACAAGAGCAGATGTTTTTCTATTTTAACCAAAATGGGGTTGCAATTGCACATCCCCTCCTGCACCCAATTATTTTCCTTAACAATATATTGTGGACATCTTTCCACATCATTAAATTTTCTTCTACATTATGATACTCAGATGTGACCGGACACCCATGGGTATTCTCTGATTGAGGCCAGACTCTGTATTTCATTTCACCCTTCAAAAGACATCCAATCCCCAAAGCACTGCCAGGCACTGTATATTTTACTGAAGACTTTGTGAGTCGTGGAGGAGACTTATATTGCTCATCATCCAGTAAACACCCAGAAACATCCTACTTGATAGCTCTGTTCTTTCTAAAATCTGACTTTCCTGTTCCCCCCTCCCATAGCCTCTCAAAACCACCGCTAGCTCTTCTAGTCCACCGGTAGAGGCCTTGCAGCAAAACAGGAGTCAATGGCATTCCTCTAGATGTCCCTTGGAAATTAATCTACAGCATTTAATTCTTTCTTTCTATAAAACCTAACACCTATTATATGACAGGTATTGTTTTGGGTGCTGGGAGATTCATCCTTCAAGAGAAAAATAATTTGGTTCTCTTGGGACCTATATTCTTCATTGTATACGAGCCTATTGAAGGAATTCTCATATTATGTTTCTTTTCTTTCTTTCTTTCTTTTTTTTAATCCTCACCCAAGGACATTTTGCATTAATTTTCAGATAGAGCGGGAGGGAGAGAGGGGGCAAGAGAGAAAGAGAAACATTGATGTGAGAGAGATACATCGAGTGGCTGACACCCACACAACCCCAACCGGGGCTGGGGACAAACTACAACCAGAGTACATGCCCTTAGCAGGAATCAAACCCAGGACTCTCTGGTCCACGGGCTGATGCTCTAACCACTGAGCAAACCAACCAGGGCTCATATTATGTTTCAACAGTCATTTCTTTTTGGACATCTATGCCATCTCCCGTTCTCCACCTCCCCGTGGTAAACAACGCTGAAGTGAACATCTCTGTGGCATAGGTTTGCATTTCACTGTTTTCAAAGCACTTTCCCTTGACAGATCTTGCTTTTGTCATGACAATTTCAAAAGATTTTACTGGAAAGGAAGGTCAGGGCTAAGATAAAACATCTCCCCATTGTTACAGATGTGGTTCCTGGGTCACAAATAAAAAAGAAGAAGAAAGAAAAAAACACTTTTTCAAGAGGAAAACAGGAATTCACATGAGCTTTGTGTCCTTTCCCCTTGAGCAGCAGCTGTCATTTACAGAGCACCCACCATGAGCCACCAACCCCAGTCCACACATGTCATTTGACCTTCTTATTGTATCCCCCCCATTCTACAGATGGGTTCCTGGAGAGCAAGTGATAGTCAGGGATTGGAACCAGGTGGGTCTGATACCAAAGCCCTCACTCTGAAGTACCCCTCCACCCTGCCCCACTACTCTGTGTCTGATTCCAATCCTAACAAACTTGTCTTAAAAATTGCACAGGGCCCAGCCAGTGTGGCTTAGTGGATTGAGCATCGTCCCATGGACCGAAAGGTCCTGGTTTGATTCCTGGTTGGGGCACATGCCTGAATTGCAGGCTTGTCCCCAGAGTGGGTGTGCAAGAGGCAGCCAATTGATGTTTCTCTCTCACATTGATGTTTCTCTCTCTCTCTTCCTTCCTCTCTCTCTAAAAAAAATCAATAAAAACATATTTTTAAAAATTGCACAGAAATTTGCTAGTGCCTCTGGCAAAAACCTTTCCTAGGCAGGCCAGTAGTTATTAGTCGAAGTGATTTTTTTGTTTGTTTGTTTTAGCATCATAATATATTAATAACAAAGATCACTCTCTGTGACATTGTTACATTTGACAATCTCATGTGCTACTATCTCATTGGCTCCTCATAGCAAATGCTCATCTTTCAAAGGCCAACCAGAATCCGCTTCTCCAGCAAACCAATTCCAACTGCCTTCAACTGAGAAGTTCCCCTCCTGAACCTCATGGACCAACATACAGTTGTTCTTTCAGGCTATATTGTCACTATGTATCCCTGAGAGTGGCGACTCAGTCTTTTTTACCCCTGGCATTGGGTACAAACTTGGCTTACAACACACACTCTATCCCTGGCCGGTTTGGCTCAGCAGTTAGAGCGTTGGCCCGTGGACCAGAAAGTCCCAGGTTTGGTTCCCACTAAGGGCACGTACCTCGATTGCAGTTTGTCCCCGGCCCTGGTTGGGGTCGTGTGGGTGGCAACCAGTCGATGTGTCTCTCTTACATCCATGTTTCTCTCTCTTTCTTCCCCACTCTCTCCCTCCCACTCTATCTGAAGATAAAAATGCAAAAATGTCCTCAGGTGAGGATAAACACACACACACACACACACACACACACACACACACACACACACTATAAAAGTTCAGGAGAACCACTGCTCACATTAGGTTCCTGGAAGGGAAGTGAGGATTACAAATCAGGATTCTAACTCCAACTCTTTGTCACAAGATGTTTTTCCTACCCTACTTGCTTTGAGCTCAGCTTTTTCAGGTAGCTTCAGCCTTGTCTGGTGAAAAAAAAAATATCAACAAAATACTAGCAAACAGGCAAACAGAATCTAGCAATAGATAAAAAGAATTAGACATCATGACCAAGTGGGATTTATCCCCAGGAATGCAATGTTGGATTAATATCTGAAAATCAAGTAATGCACATACCATTCATCAATAGATAAAGGACAAAATCCACACGATCATCTTGATTGATGCAGAAAAGGAAGTTGACAAAATTCAAAATCCTTTCATGATAAAAGCATTCAGAAAATTAGGAGTAGGAGAAAAAGTCCTTAACTAGAAAACCCACAGTTAAATCATACTTAATAACGAAAGGCCAAATGATTTCTCCCAAATCAGGAACAACACAAGTATGTCTTCTCTCACTACTTCTATTCAACATTGTACTTGAGGTCTTGCCAGGGCAATTAGGCAAGAAAATAAAATCAAAGGCACCAGATTGGAAAGAAAGAAGTAAAACCAATTCTATTTAATTTACTTTTTCTACCAGTATCTCTGGCATTGTGAATGGGAATTAATTCATTTCAGCCATACCTATTAATTGCCTTAAGCACATGACTCTGGGGATAGACATAAACCAGATGTGGGGACTGTCCTTCAGGAGTTTCTAGACTGTTTGGAGAGATGAGGTCAACAAAGCCTATAAAGTGAGGTGGAAAGGTAATTTCTATCTGGGCTGGATCTGGGGACGCTCCTGGAAATGGAGCACCAGAGCTGGGTCTTAAGTGTCGGGAAGGATTTCACCAAGTTAACAGAATAGCAAGAGGAAGGTTGCCTGGTTCAGGCACCAGAAACTGCCCAGAGTGCCTACAGCAGGTGGTGAGTGAGAGGAGAGGTGGGATAAGGGTCTGGGCAGAACTGAAGTCGAGCATGCTACACTCAAGAGCTGCGGCTTCAGCCTGAGGTGTGGGAAGCTTTTGAAGGTTTGTGAGCGCAGAGAGATCTGAGCAGATATCATTTGGATATGTAGGTTCCTGTTTCCTTCACACATTTGCTAGATGATAAAATCCTCTGGAAAGCTTGATGAAATACATATTCCCAGACCCAGGTACAGAGGATTTGGATTCAGTCTTTTTGGGAGGTGTTGGTGGGTGGCTGGGTGATGGAGGGAGGGACGCATATGGTTTGATTCATTCCTCATATCAAGGCTGAGCCTCACCTCATGCTAAGTCCTTTGTCTGCAGTGTATCAAAACCGACCTCCTTCAGTAGTATCAGGGTGGGGTTGTTAGATAAAGTGTGGAGATATTTCCTGTGGTATGATGCGTGAAAGGATCAACAGGGAAATGTCTCCCACCCCCCTGACCCCAACCCCAGTGAACCTGCCTGACACACATGGGACTGTGATCATCCCCTCTCTCCCCTCAGCTTCGTGGGTGCTGGAGAGAGGCAGGCTGGCCAACTGGCACGAACTTTGGCTTAGTGTTATCACTTTTCCTAAGTGTTTCAAAGGTCTTTTATGACCAGGAGGACAAAAGTCAGATCCAGCCATTAGCCACGGATTATTGGCCACCACACCTTGGGCAAGATCCTTGTCCTGGTATCACAGAGAGTAAAACTGAGGTCTCAGGGTTATTCTAACAGGTTCCTAGATGTTGTCAAGCTGTCTTATCACTCCGCAGGCAGGCTTGTTCCAAGAAGCCTGGCTTTGGCAAGCCGGTGTGGCTCAGTGAATTGAGTGTCGTCCCATGGACTAAGAGGTCCCAGTTGGATTCTCCATCAGGGCACATGCCCAGGTTGTGGGCTCCATACCCAGTGGGGGGCATGCAAGAGGCAACTGATTGATGTTTCTCTCTCACATCAATGTTTCTATCTCTCTCTCCCTTCCTCTCTCTCTAAAAAATGAATAAAAAGCATTTTAACAAATCCTTTCTGATATTAAAAAAAAAAGAAAGCCAGCTTCTAAACTCACACCCACTAAACTTGTGTGCGTGTGTGTGTGTGGAGGGGGGGGGGGCTCAATGTCCTCTCCAGAATAGTACAGATTTACACTTAAAACCAGGAGTTAACAACTACAACAAAATAGTCATTACATGAGGCAAAGGAGTTGTTAACTAACCTTAAGGTGGTGTTTCACAATATATACATGTATCAAATCACTCCGTTGGACACCTTCAACTGACACAATGTTCTGTGTCAGTTATATCTCAATAAAGCTGAAAATAAATAAACAGATACATAGTAAATCAAACCAGGATCCTTCCTCTCTGGCAGAAATGTCAAGAGCAATCTGTACCAAGAACTTGAAAAAGATCTAGACCTTGGGTCCAGCAATTCCATTTCCAGGAATCTCTCCTAAGGAATTAACCTTTAACATGGATAAGCCTCTGGACACAGAGGTGTTCGCTGTAGCATTATTCACACTGGCTGAAAAACGAAATCAACCGTGTCTATGGCAGCAATAGACTGATTGCTAACGCTTACGACATTACGCTGTTGGCAGAGTATTTTTCCTGCATTATCTCACTGAATCGGTGCAGGAGCCCCGTAAGGTAAATGCTGGTATTATCTCCATTTTGCAGGTAAGGAAACGGGGGTACAGAGAGGTTAAGTAATGTGCCCACAATGACATAGCACAGCAGAGCCAGGATTTATAACAACATAAACAAATGCTTTTGTTGAAATGGTTTTTATTAAAAAGGATCAAAATTGATATATGGAATGAGCACAACATTATAAAACAACAATAATAAAAATGACTCACTTATTTTTAAAGACCTCAAAGGAATATTTCATAGTATTACAGTGGTTCTTGTTAGGTACTGGGTGTGTGACTTTGGGGGTGGGGGAGGTTCTGCCTTTTTCTGCTTCACACATTATACATTTTTATAATTCAGGGAGAAAATAAACTTTTTATTTGGTTTTAAGTTGGAATTTAGAATTGATAATGCAAAAACATGGTTCTAAAATGGAGGGATTTTAGCCCTGGCCGGTTTGGCTCAGCGGTTAGAGCGTCAGCCTGCGGTCTGGAGAGACCCGGGTTCGGTTCCCGCTAAGGGCACGTACTTCGGTTGCAGTTTGTCCCCGGCCCTGGTTGGTCGTGTGGGTGGCAGCCACTCGATGTGTCCCTTCACGTCGATGTTTCTCTCACTCTCTCTCTCTTCCTCTCTCTCCCTCCCACTCTATCTGTACAAAAAATGGAAAAATATCCTCGGGTGAGGATAAAAAAAATAAATAAATAAAATGGAGGGATTTTAGTCAATGGAGGAATTATCCAGGGACAGTGAGGACCTTGGAAGTGTCTGATGGGCTCACTTGGGTCTGAGCCAGCATCACCTCAGAAGTGTACAGGGAGCAGCAGAAGAGAGAGGCCAAAACGGGGAAAGGCACAGAAAACAAATCCCAGGAGAAAACTTCCAAACCCTTGGTCTCAGACCATGGGGGCAACCCAGGGAAGCCAACCCATGGGGGACAGGGAGGCTGGAGGCATCTTTGTTTCTCTCTTCCGAACGCAGGGTGGGGACTAGCCATCAAACATCAAGGTCCCCACCATGGTGGCCACACCAGGGAGCCAGGGCAGGTGGATTCCGGGCTAGTCCACTCTCCTTCTCTTTCCCCCAACATCTGTGTGCCCCTCCTTTTTTAATCCTCACCTGAGGATATGTTTTTTTATTGATTTTTTGAGAGAGAAACATTGATCAGTTGCCTCCCACATAGACCCTGACTGGGGATCAAACCCACAACCTAGGAATGTACCCTGATCGGGAACTGAACCTGCAACCTTTTGTGGGATACAGGACAACACTCCAACTAACTGAGCCACCCAGCCAGGGCTGTGTGTCCCCCTCTTTAAAATGGACAACGTGCCCTGGCGGGTTTGGCTCAGCGGTTAGAGCCTCGGCCCACGGACCAGAGGCCTGGGTTTGGTTCCTACTAAGGGCACGTACCTCGGTTGCAGTTTGTCCGAGCCCTGGTTGGGGTCGTGTGGGTGGCAACCAGTCAATGTGTCTCTCTCACATCGATGTTTCTCTCTCTCTCTCTCTCTCTTGCCCCCTCTCTCCCTCCCACTCTATCTGAAGATAAATGCAAAAATGTCCTCAGGTGAGGATAAAAATAATGATAATAATAATAATAATAATAATAATAAAATAATAAAATAAAATGGACAACAAATGTTTGTTCAACCTAACATAACACACGAATAAAAAAATTCTCTTGAAAACTTTGTTTTTATTTGTCTGTAACATACTATTAGAATATAACACTGTGCCTATCGGACATACACAACTTGAAAACATGCCCCTCTTAGAAGAACCCTGAAGCAGTGTGCCCTCTGTCTGTCCTCGCTCCTCCAGCGAGCTCTGAGGGTTGGGGACTGGGTGGACACTTGGCAGGCAGGGCAGGCCGTCTGAGGGCAGCGGGAGAGGCTGGGCCAGGAGGCTGCAGAGAGCAGGGCCAGAGAGAAGGGTCCAGGGCTGCTTGAAGATCAAGGTCAGCCGGTGCTGCTTTACCCACTGCCTAAAACTGGTGGCTTTACGTCCAACAACTTGGTTACAGACCTTTTCCAAATTGCAATAATGGATGTCAATAGAGAAAATGTAGAGAAAGAGAAGAAGGAGAAGAAGAAGAAAAAGAGCATTTCTGTGATCTTTTATTTTAAAGTACATTTTATTATTAAATATATTTTTCCTTTGAGAGTAAACTAGGAGGCGTGTTCTGTGTTTACTTTAAACATTGGTGTCATTTGAATGTTAGGAATACCTGCCTTATTTATGTTAGGCAATGCCTGTTGTTCATTTGTTAAATACAGAGTAGGGTAGAAACAAACAAAACGTGTTTTATTTTTACCTAGGAATGTTTTGACTTATGTCTTGAAACTTTGTTTTTATGACATAAAGCAGGAATTCAGAAAAAAAAAAAATCGATACATCTTTAAAAGTACATGGTCCCAAATTCAAAAAGTACAGAGATGGGTATAGACCATGAAAAGTCAGCCTCCTTCCCTTCCAGTCCTGTTCCCAGCCACCCAGTTCCCCTCCCTGTGGAAACATATTCTTGAGGTTTTTAAATTCACTTTGCAGAGCATCTTTGCATTTGCAAATACATGTACATACATTCTTTAGGAATTGTGTGTGTATGTTGACACTAACTGTAGCACTATGTTAGGAACTTTGTTTTTTACACAGTATATCTTGGAGATCTTTCCAAAAGACACACGTAAAGAGTTCTGTAGCTGGTGGCTTCACCCCTATTGATCTAAATGGTCCTCACTAGTGTCTAACCAGAAACTCTTACAACTTTCAGCCACTCCAGCAAGGCCTGCAACCCCAAGTAGATGGGAGAGACAAGGAGGGTGCACTTCAAGGGCTCCCCTTTTTTTCCTTCCTCCCTCCCTCCCTCCCTTCCTTTTTTTCTTCTTGTTTTCCAGAATGAAAACAGCTCATTGTGACCTTTATTCATTCTGATTATTAATGCAAAATATACTTATTATAAAATGATCAGATATGCAAAAAGAAAAAAGAGTGAGAAGTCACTCCTACTGTTATTCAGAAATAATCCTTGTTAACATTTTAGCATATGTGCTTTCAGTTATTTTTCTGGAATACACACAATTTTTTCCGCCATTTTAATCATTTTAAAGTGTACAATTCACTGACGTTTAATATATTTACAGTATTACAACCATCGCCACTAACTAGTTTCAAAATTTTTTTCATCACCCCAGAAGGAAACTCTGTACCCATTAAAGAGTCATTTCCTATTCTCCTTTCCCCACCCTTGGTAACCACTGATTTGCTTTCTGTTTCTGTGAACTTGCCTATTCTGAGTATTTTATATGAGTGAAAGCATATAATATGTGGCCTTTTATGACTGGCTTCTCTCACTTAGCATATTTTCAAGGTTCATCTATTTATAGCACATATTAGTACTTTATTCTTTTTTATAGCCAAATGACATTCCATTGTATGGATACATCGTAATTTATTTAATCACTCATCAGTTGAGGGACATTTGGGTTATTTCCACCTTTTGGTTACTGTGAATAGTGTTGCTATAAATATGTCTGGGTAAGTTTTTGATTGAACAGTTATTTTCAATTCTTTTGGGTATATATTTGGAAGTAGAATTGCTGGGTCCCATGGTCATTCTATATTAACTTATTTAGGAAACACCAGACCATTTCCTTTTTCTTTCTTTTTTTTTATCCTCACCCGAGGACATTTTTCCATTTTTTGTTCAGATAGAGCGGGAGGGAGAGAGAGGAAGAGAGAGAGAGAGAAACTTCGATGTGAAAGGAACACATCGAGTGGCTGCCACCTGTACGACCAACCAGGGCCGGGGACAAACTGCAACCAAGGTACATGCCCCTAGCGGGAACCGAACCTGGTCTGTCTGGACCGCAGGCCGACGCTCCAACCGCTGAGCCAAACTGGCCAGGGCGAAACACCAGACCATTTTCCATAGTGGCTGCACCATTTTACATTCCTACCAATGACAAAAGTTCATGTAAATATTTGTTATTGTCCACTTTTTTTTTTTATAGCCATCTTAGTGCCTATCAGATGTTATTGTGGTTTCAACTTACATTTCCCTAATGATTAATGATAAATGATATTAAGCATACTTTTCTATGCTTGTTGACTATTTGTATAAATTATTTGAAGAAATATTTATTCAAGAATTTTGCCCACTTAAAAAGTTGGCTTCTTTATCTTTTTGTTGTTTAGTTGTACTTCTTTACATATTTAGATTTTAAAAAAACAACTTATCAGATATATATTTGCAAATATTTTCTCCATTCTGTGGGTTTCTTTTCACCTTCTTTGTAGTGTCCTTTGATACATAAATGTTTTTAATTTTATGGGTGATGAAAGCCAAAAGGTACAAACTCCCAGCTGTAAAATGAGTAAATAAGCCATGGGGATGTAATGTACAGCATGGCAGCTATAGTTAACAACACTGCATTGTATATTTGAACATAGCTAAGAGGGTAGATCTTAAAAGTTCTTATCACAAGAAAAAAATTGTAAACTATGTGTGTGATGGATGTTAACTAGACTTATTGTGTGATTATTTCACAATATATACAAATATAGAATCATTATATTGTACACCTGAAACTAATATAATGTTATGTCAATTATGTATCAATGTTTCAAAAATTTTAATTTTGATGAAGTCCAATTTATCTATTTTTTATTCTGTTGCTTGTGCTCAAGGTCATGAAGACTTATCTCCTGTTTTCATCTAAGAGTTTTTATAGTTGTAGCTTGTGTAGTTAGGTCTTTCATCCATTTTGAGTTAATTTTTGGTTATGGTATGAGGCAATGATCCAACTTCTTTTTTTGCAGTTGATATCCAGCTGTCCCAGCATCATTTGTGAGTGAGACTATTTTTCCCCCATTGAATGGTCTTAGCATCCTTGTCAAAAAACAATTTACTAAAGATATATAGGTTTATTTCCGGTTTCTCAGTTCTATTCCACTGATCTATATGTAAGATTATCCTTATACCAGTACCACACTATTTTGATTATTATAGCTTTGTAATAAGTTTTGAAATCAGGAAGTGTGGCTCTTTGCACTTTTTTTTCTTTGTAAAGATTATTTTGGCTATTTGAGGTTCCTTGCAATTCCATGTGAATTTCAGAATCAGCTTTTCTGCTTCTGAAAAATAAAATTTGTGGAATTTGGGGATTTTATTTTATTAATTTTTTTAGGGACTGCATTGAATCTACAGATTGCTTTGGAAAGTGTTGCCATCTTAACAATTTTATCTCTTCAACAATGAATACAGATGTCTATTTATTTAGGTCTTTAATTTCCTCCAGCAACGTTTTGTAGTTTCATTACTCAGGTCTTGTACCTTTGTAGTTAAATTTATTTTCTTTTTAAAAAATATCTTTTTATTGATTTTTTAGAGAGAGAGGAAGGGAGAGAGAGATAGAAATATCAGTGAGAAAGAGAAACATCGATTGGCTGCCTCCTGCACACCCCCCACTGGGGATCAAACCCACAACCTGGGCATGTGCCCTGATCAGGAATTGAACTGGGACCTCTCAGTCCATGGGACAATGCTCAATCCACTGAGCCACACCAGCTGGGTTATTTTCAAGTATTTTATTTATTTTTTGGTGCTGTTGCTTATAATATTTTTTCAATATTTTAATTATGGCAAAATACACAAAACAAAATTTACCATCATAACCAGTTTTAAGTGTACAGTTCAGTTGTATTAAGTGCAGTTATAATATTGTGCTATCTCACTACTGTCCAACTCCAGAACTCTTTTCATCTTATAAAACTTAAACTTAATACCCATTAAACAATAAATCCTCATTCTTCCCTCCCCCAACCTTGGCAACCACCATTCTACTTTCTGCCTTTATGGTTTTGACTACTTTAAGTAACTCATATAAATGGAATCAGACAATATTTGTCTTTTGTAACTGGCTTATTTCACTTAGCATAATGTCCTCAAGGTCCATCCACATCACAGCATATATTAGAATTTCCTTCCTTTTTAAGACTGAATAATACTCCACTGTGTTTATATACCATGTTCTGTTAATCTGTTCATCTGTCAATGGATACTGGGGTTGCCTCCATATTTTATCTATCATGAATAATGCTGCTATAAACACGGTGTATAAATATCTCTTCGAGACCTTGTTTTTAATTCTTTTGAGTATATATCTAAAAGTATACTGGATTATATGGTAATTCTACTTTTAATTTTTTAAGGAACCTGCGTAAATATTTTCCAAGGTGGCTACACCATTTTATATTCCCACTAACAGTACACAGAGTTTTAATTTCTCTGCTCACAACTTTTTAAATAAAACATTTTGGCTTCACATATGGCTATCTTTCCAACTCAGTGGTATAGAGTGCTAATCATTTCATAGCACTTTATGAATAGACTACAATTTGTTTCAACAATCCCTTCCTATTGGCTATCCTGGTTATTTCAAGTTTTTAACTATCATAAATAAGGAGGCAGTGAGCTTCGTTATAATGTACATCTTTGTGTACTTATCCAATTATCTCCTTTAAATAAACCCAGAAGTGGACTTATTAAGTCAAAGGAGAGGCATACTTCTAAAACTTTGGTGAATGTTGCCAAATTGTCCTTTAAAACGGTCAGACCAACACCCACTCTGAACTGCAGGAAGAGGTGCCTATTTCTCACACAGGGTTCAGTGCCTTCTCTCCAGTGTCTCTACCAGAGGGACAGTGGAGGGGCCCTGACATGTTCCTTCACTGAGCAGAAATCTGAACAAGATAGTAACAGTCCCACTTCAAGAGAGAGGTCCTCCTCTTAGATCTGGAAGGGCCCTGAGCAAATCTTTTTATTTATTTATTTATTTTTATTTTTGTTAATCTTTATCCAAGGACATTTTGCATTAATCTTCAGATAGAGTGGGAGGGAGAGAAGAGGGAAGAGAGAAAGAGAAACATCGATGTGAGAGAGATACATCCAGTGGCTGCCACCCACACGACCCCAACCGGGGCTGGGGACAAACCACCAAGGTACGTGCCCTTAGCGGGAACCGAACCCGGGACTCTCTGGTCCGCAGGCCGACCCTCTAACCACTGAGCCAAGGCATCCTTAGCAAATCTTCATTGGAATTTTTATTGTAAAGACAATTTGTCTGGGTTTTCTTTTCATCTGTTATTTGTCTGTTTCTTCCTCTAGACTGTAAGCTACATGTGGCCAGGGGCTGTGTCTGGTTTGTTCAGCAATGTCTTGTAAAGTGCCTGGCACAGGGAAGATCTCAGAAAATGTTACTTAGCCTCAGGATGGGGTCCAGGACAGCTCACCACAAGCTGAAACTCCATGAGACTAGGAACAGCCTCTGCCTTTTGTATCTCTTGTGCTAACACGTCTCTGGCATACAGTGGTTGCTCAGTGTTTGTGGAGTGATTAAATGAAAACGCCGGGCTCTAGAGCATCCATGGTAGTGGCAGATCTGAAGACTCCTAGTTCAGTGCTCTTTCTGCCTGCTGTATCCTCTTACTCACTTTTAATGTTTGCACTGGGTTTCTGTCTTTGTGGTCCCTTGATTTCTGTACATCAGCGAAACAGTCACATTTCTGCTGCCAAACAGACAAGCATGGGACATCGCCTGTCAGCAGCCCTGAAGTCCCATCCAGCATTCCTGAATGATTTTCCATGGGCGAAGACCAGGAAGGGGATTTCCCCCTGCGTGCCCAGCTCTGGCCCATCTGTGCTCCCTTCTCCTGAATGCTGTTCTGTGGGCTAGAGTCAGCATGAGAGCTATTTTTGACTAAGTGGCTATCTAACCTTACATAACCCTCAGTGATTCGGGCCAAGGTCATTTGGCTTAGTGCAGGAAAGACATTTCAGAGATAATGATCCCCCTTCCCGAGCCCCTCCTGAGACCGAGAGCTGGGAGGGTAGTGCCAGGGTGGCTGCGGGTCTCTACAGCAGAGCCCAGGTAGGACCTTCTGAGCACAGCTCAACTTCTGTAACAACCCCTGAGAGAATTCTCCAAATATCTGTTTCCCCAGTATCCTTAGCACTTGGATGGAATTACAGATCCAGGAAGCAGAGCGTTGGGATCCTGCTTCCTCCACACACACCCAGTCTCACTTCTCCTCCACTGTGGAGGTACATGAGCTAAAGAAACTCGAGAGGGCCCCGGGATGGGGAAGACCTTTCTCTCTCCTAGGGGAGCAGCGATAAGTCCACATTTTACTCTCAGTTTTGTTTCACTGGCGGAGAACTAGAATGGCATTCAATGTTCTCTCCAATCTCATCAGTGAGCCCTTAGCCAAAAGCCTGACATACAACAGCTGCTCACTAGATGCTTAGGGAATGGAATGCACCACCTGCTCCCTCAGACCTGCCACACCCAGCTACCTGCCAACCCTGACCTGCTGACTCTGAACCCTTGCATGTGCTGTTTCCTTCACCTGGTAAGCCCTTCATTTTATGCCTTATCTTCAAGGCCCAGTTCAAAGCCCAGTGAGTGGCCCAAGACCACCTTTCAAGATCCCACTAAACAGAATGTGTTACTCGTTGATCTAGATTTTCCTAGCATGCTGCTCACACTTCTGTTTTGAGATTCTTATAATATAACTGATCATGAATTCATTTGTTTTTTTCTGCCAGATGGAGCTCCTTGAGGACAGGGTCTGACTCTTAGTTGTCACCATGTCTCTTGCACATGTGCTGCCTGGCACTTACTGGGCCCCTTGGAGATAGCTGTTTGTTGGATGGGTGAATGACTGGAGACACAAATGAGCTCTGCAGTTCACAGAATCATTTGTATTTCGAATCTAACCACGGCTAGCTGAAGGCAAGAGACATGAATGACAGCCTCTTGTGTTAACATTCCAAATCCTCATGGAGGTGATACAGCTTTTCTCTTTTAAAAATATTTTACTCTCACAAATAATTGGTGCTTATTGTAGAATACACAACACAGCTGCGAGAAAATCACCTTTAACATTTTAGGATATCTTTTTAGACTTCTTTCTCCTATTGAGTCCTCCGTCCTATGCCACATTTTTACAGAAATGGGACCTCGTGCCCTGGCCAGTTTGGCTCAGCGGTTAGAGCTTCAGCCTGCGGTCCAGAGAGACCCAGGTTCGGTTCCCGCTAAGGGCACATACCTCCGTTGCAGTTTGTCCCTGGCCCTGGTTGGGTCGTGCGGGAGGCAGCCACTAGATGTGTCCCTTTCACGTCGATGTTTCTCTCTCTCTCTCCCTCCCACTCTGTCTGAACAAAAAAAAAGGAAAAATGTCCTCGAGTGAGGATAAAAATAATGACAATATGTTTAAAAAAAAGAAAAAGAAATGGGACCTCACTGTGCTGACTGTTTTGCTACCCATTTCCCTTAACAATAAATAGAGGATGACTGAGATTATCAGCCCACTTCCCTTTCCTGGGAAATAATGTTCTTCTCTGTTTAATTCAGGAACTCCCATGTTAGGTCAAGGAGACCTCTTCACCATCTTAGCTGACTGGTCCAGAGGCAGTTCTTGACCCCAGCTGGGCCAGTCACAGTGCCTAGTTTCCCTGCTCATAGTTGATTGTTCTGATTTGGATACTTGACCGAAGGTGGCCAATACATTCCTGGCTTGGGACTTTTGGATTTAGGGCTAGAGACAGCTTTAGGTAAACTCTTTCCTGTGTCCCAAATCTTGTTCCCCACTACCTGTCTGCAGTGAGAAAGTGACTCTGGCATGTAGGGAGAGGCAAACACGGCAGGTGGAGAAGGAGCCTTGGAGCTGTCCACGTCGAGATCCAGCTGTTCATAAGGTCTGGCCACACCATGGTCCTTCCTGAAACTTGGTTGTCCAACTCTGCTTTGGATCCCATGGATCAACAAATCTTCCCTGTGCTGTCTCCTTTTTGAGATGGATTTCTCTCACTTGCCACTGAACAGCTCCTAACACATACATGCAACATGCCATGGACTTAATTCCATGTCAAGTAATATACATGCACAACATTATTTTTAATGGTTTGGGTTTCCACTTTTAACCAATCTCCTGTTGTTGGCTATATAGATTATTTCCATTTTTTCCCCACTGTGAATTTCCCCAAAAAAAATCATCTTTGCTCCCATGTATTAGTTTATCAGAATGAGTTTCTTGAGGTAGAATTGATGCAGCAAAAGGTAGTCTTATTTATTTATTTATTTATTTATTTATTTATTTATTTATTTATTTATTTTTGGTACATGCCCCTAGCAGGAACTGAACTTGGAACTCTCTGGTCCGCAGGCTGATGCTCCAACCGCTGAGCCAAACTGGCCAGGGTGGTAGTCATATTTTTAAGGCTTTGTGACATAGCTTTTTTTGTTTGTTAATCCTCCTCACCCAAGAATATTTTTCCATTGATTTTTAGAGAGAGTAGGAGGGAGGGAGAGGAGGGAGGGGGAGGGGGAGAGAGAGAGAGAGAGACATCAATGTGAGAGACATTGACTGGTTGCTTCCCGCAGATCAAACTTGCAACACAGACATGTACCCTTGGCTGGAATCAAAACCCACAACCCTCTGGACTGTGAGCCGACGCTCTAACTCAGCGGTTCTCAACCTGTGGGTCGCAACCACTTTGGGGGTCGAATGACCCTTTCACAGGGGTCACCTAAGATATAACAGTAGCAAAATTACAGTTATGAAGTAGCAATAAAAATAATTTTATGGTTGGGGGTCACCACAACACGAGGAACTGAATTACAGGTCGCAGCACTTCCGGTCAAGATGGCGGGTAGATAAACGCAGTATCGCGTCCTCCCACAACCACATCAAAGTTACAGCTAAACTACAGAACTACCATCATTCAAAGCCACCCCAAACCAAGCTGAATGGAAGTCCTACAACTACGGAATTAAAGCAGCAGCCACATAGAGACTGGTAGGAGGGGCGGAGGCAGACGGGCTGGTCCCACACCCACGTGTGGTGGATAAAAATCAGGAGGACACCTCGGCTGGGAAGGTCCTTCCTGAAAACTGAGGGGTCCCCATCCCACACCAGGTGCCCCGCTCAGGGTTCCAGTGCCAGGAAGAGAATCCCCATCACTTCTGGCTGTAAAACAAGTGGGAACTGAGGCTCAGGGAGGCTGAGGCAGCTGGAGCCCCAGGCAGCCAATCTTAAAGGGGCCGCGCACAGACTTGCTCGGACTCATACCCTCCAGGCTCCAGCGAGGGGGAGGCAGCTCGAGGGGCCCCAGAGACATACAGGGAAGAACTGAGCTGTTTGGCACTGGAGCGAGGGCTGTGGAGGGGGCTTTCTCCAGGACAAACGTGCTGTCAGAGGCCTTTGTTCCTTTGGTGAGCCCTTCCCTGGGGCAGCAGACAGAAGCCATATCTGGGACTCCAGCAACCTGGCTCACACTGGTAGCCCTGCCCTGGTGACTCCCTGAGGCCCCACCCCACCCAACTTTCAGGCCCACCCAAGCTGTTGCCAGTTGCTTTACTATAGGATTGGCCTATCTTGGATCCTGCTTCAGGTTTTTCTAAATTCTTTCAAACAAGCAGCATCTGATCTCAGCTAGTCCCATACCCCTTGTTAAGTAATACACAGAAACAAACACAGGGTAGCAGCCAAAATGAGGAGACAAAGAAACAGGTCCCAAATGAAAGAACAGAACAAAATTTCAGGAAAAGAACTAAGCAAAATGGAGATATGCAACCTAACAGATGCTGAGTTCTAAACACTGCTTATAAGGATGCTCAGTGTACTTAGTGAGAACCTCAGTGAAATTAGTGAGGGCCTCAAGAGCATAAAAAAGGACCAATCAGAAATGAAGGATGCACAGTCAGAAATGAAGGAGGCACTAAATGAAATAAAGACTAATTTACATAGATTCAATAGTAAAATAGGTAAAGCCAAGAAGCAAACCATTGATTTGGAATATAAGGAAGCAAAAAACACCCAATTGGAACAGCAAAAAAAAAAAAGAATCTAAAAAAAATGAGGATAGTGTAAGGAGCCCCTGGGACAAATTCAAACGTGCCAACATTCACATCTTGGGGGTGCCAGAAGGAGAAGAGAGAGAACAAGAAATTGAAAACCTGTTTGAAACAATAATGACAGAAAACTTTCCTAACTCGGTGAAGAAAACAGACATACAAGTCCAGGAAGCACAGAGAGTCCCAAACAAGATGAACCCCAAGAGGCCCACACCAAGACACATCATCATCAAAATGCAAAAGGTTCAAGACAAAGAGAGAATCTTAAAAGCAGCAAGAGAAAAGCAGTTACCTACAAGGGAGCTCCTATAAGACTGTCAGCTGATTTCTCAAAAGAAACTTTGCAGGCCAGAAGGGAGTGGCAAGAAATATTCAGTGATGAAAAGCAAGAACCTACAACCAAGATTACTCTATCCTGCATAGCTGTCATTTAGAATCGATGGCCATATAGTTTCCCAGACAAAGAAAAGCTAAAGGAGTTTATCACCATCAAACCAGCATTATATGAAATGTTGAAGGGTCTTCTTGAAGAAAAAGATAAAAAAACATGAACAAACAAAATGGCAATGAATACATATCTATTGACAATTGAATCTACAAACAAAATGAATAGGCAGAACAGAAACATTCTCATAGATACAGAGAACATTTTGTTGGTTGCCAAATGGGAGGGGGGTTGGGGAATGGGTAAAAAAGGTGAAGGGATTAAGAAGTACAAATTGGTTGCTAGGCTGACAAACCTCAAAGGGAAGGGGGGTTGGGAAGTTGGAAGAAATAAAGCAAAGAACTTATATGCATAACCAGTGGACACACAACAGTGCGGGGAAAGGCAAGAGGGGGTCAATGGGGGAAAAATGAGGAACATCTGTAATATATTCAACAATAAAGATAAGTTGAAAAAAAGAAAATAAAAGGGTTGCAGCATTAAGAAGGTTGAGAACCACTGCTCTAACTGCTGAGCCAAACCAGCCGGGGCTGTGACACAGCTTTAGATGCTCTGTGACTATTGCCTCTTCCAGAATCACTGGCCACACTGTTGACACTGTAATTTGATGTCCTCATGAGATTACATTATTTCAGACTGAGTTGGCCCCAAAAAGTTTGACCCTAATTAGTGCTTTACAAGAGGTGGGGGTAGGTTTTGGCTCCAATCTGCCTGTAAACTATGTCCAAGTATTGTGTTGAAAAGGTAGGTATGGGGTCAGTCATGGTCAGGAGCATTTTCAGGGGATTTTGAAACACAAGCACAAGTCCCTGAGTGCACAGTGGCCTCTTGGTCTCCCAGGTTCAAGGTCATCAGCTGGGTCCCCAGGGTTTATTCCAAAAAGCAAGGAAAGAACATGGTTGTGAAGACATGTTTGGCACCTGATGCCAGGAAGCAGGGCACAGTCCTCAGTCTGGGAGGTCATGGGACAAATCAGTCAACCGTCCCTGTGCTGAGCACTGTGTCAGGTTACAGGGGACAAGAAGGCAGACAGAGTCCCCACTGCACTGGAACTCAGTCTGGTGGCCAAGACAGATGCTGCAAGTGTCCTACTATAAAGAGAAGTGAGGGTCACACCGGGCAGTACTGGTGGCCCAGGGTAAACAAGTCAGGAGCTCATCCTGTTCAGGGAGTGGGAAGCCTTCCTGGAAAAAATGGATTAAGGTTGACATGCAGAATGTGTTGTGGTAAGCCCAGTGAAGAGTGAACACAGTCCCAGGCAGAGGAAACAGACATGAAAAGTCCTGGATACAGGAAAGCATGTCGAGCAATTAGTAGACAGAAAGAAATTCAGCATGGCTGGAACATGGAGAATCCAGTAACCAGAGGGAAAGATGGGGCTACAGAATTGGTCAGGCCTCCTCCCGGCCAGGCCTAGAGCCAGGGCTAAGAACTCTTTCCTAGGACATGTGGAGCTTTGGAGAGTCCAGGAGGGAGAGACGTGATCATATTCTTCAGGGAGAGGCTGGGCAGATAGAATCAAAAGGTCACAGGGCCCATGTTTCTGGCACTTGAGGCCTGTCCCAGGGGCCCAAGGCTCTCTGAAAGCTGCTTCTCTGTCCATTCCACCTGGGTCTCAGACCCCTTAGTTCAGCCGCACTGCAGTGAGAACCAGGGCCTCCACCCGCCTCTCATCATGGCCAAAGCCCCCTGCAGGTCCGCCCCAGGGCCTGCTCTTTTAATACAGAAATAGAGTATGTTCACGGAACAGCATCCACGCGAATATATCTTTCCACATAAAGAAACAGCGTTCCCCACCCACCCCCAGCTTGCCTCCTGTATAACAATCTTTGTCATGAAATTAAATGGAAGGAAGTAATGGAACTGAAAGTGCTTTGTAAAAGGAAAACGGACTAGAACGGTGGCTTTTAATTTCTCTTTCTCTGAAGCAGCGGAAGTCTTTTTATCAAATGAATCTTACTGTACATTTGTATATCCATCTGTTCCCATTATGCTGTCTTTGGAAACATCTCAAATTTTACATGTCCATGACCAAGGCCTTGGGTTCTGCCATCCTTGTTAAACCTGTGCCTCTCCCACCTTCTCCATCTTCATCCTGACACCTCCTCTCACTCAGGGGCTCAGCCAGAGCTGAGTCCACTGCCCCTCACCCTGTTCATGGGCCCCTGCTCTTCCCACCATCACCAGCCCCATGGACTTCTCTCTTTAACCCACTTTTATGTCTCCATCGCTGCCGCCACCCCCTGGACCAACCATCACTCACCTGGATTCTGCAATAGCCCCACCTCGTCTTGCCTAGACCGTGCCGGCCCCCTTTCCAGTTCAGGGCTCACATACTGGCCAGAATGCAACATATAACAATCACACACAAGTTATAAGCATTAAGCTGATGAGTTTGTCTAAACTGAACACACCTGTATAATCAACACCCAGCTTAAGAAGCAGAACATCACCGGCATCTCAGAAGCTCCATGTGCCCCCTCCTAGCCACCCTCATTACTTCCCCAGGGTAACTACTATCCTGACCTGTAACCATACCTTAGTTCACCTGTTTTTGAACTTTACCTACACAAATTAATGCAATATGTAGTATTTTCTATCTGCCTTAATTCATCCATTATTCTGCTTGTGAGATCCATCCATGTGGTTCTATGTAGCCATGGTTTGCTCATTTTCATTACTGTGTAGTATTCCACTGTCTGTCTATATTATTATTTATTTAATGAGTATTGAGAGTCATTTGAGTGGTTTATAATTTGGGGCTCTTACAAAGAGTGCAGTGGTCAATATTTTTATCTTTGGTGCACATAAATATGCGTTTTTGTTGAGTACCTACCTAGGAGTAGAATTGTCTCATCATAGAGTATGAATATGTCCACAGAGTGATGTCTTGGAAGTACAATCAGAAGCAGCATTCCTTTAAACTCTCCATGGCTTCCCCTTGCCCTTAGAATCAAGTCCAAACTTTTCATCCCAACCTCCACAGGCCTTGCATGCTCTGGAATCCCTTGACCTCTTCCCCTTCACCTCAAACATTGCACAGGCTGCCTTCCTGCCATACTGACCTTCAGTTCCATTCCTGAAGCCCGCCCACTCGATGTGCCACAGTTTCCAACGGGTCAACTCTTACTTATTCTTTATGTCTCAGATCAAAGAGAGTATTCTCAGAAGAGCCACTCCTAATCCCCCAATCTAAAAAAGCAATCATCTTCCCTGGCCAGCTTGGCTCAGCGATTAGATCGTCGGCACCAATGAGACCTGGGTTCGATTCTGGCCAAGGGCATGTACCTTGGTTGCAGTTCGTCCCCAGCCCTGGTTGGGGTCATGCGGGAGGCAACCAGTTGCTGTGACATATCTATGTTTCTCTTTGTCGCTCTCTCTCTCCCTCTCCCTCCCTCCCTCCTACTCTATCTAAAGATAAATTAAAAAATATCCTCCAGTGAGGATTAAAAAGTGGTTAGAGCATTGGCCTGCGGACCAGAGAGACCGGGTTTGGTTCCCACTAAGAGCATATACCTCAGTTGCAGTTTGTCCCTGGCCCCAGTTGGGGTCGTGTGGGTGGCAACTAGTCAATTTGTCTCTCTACATTAATGTTTCTCTCGCTCTCACTCTCCCCCTCCCCACCCCACCCCCCGCTCTATCTAAAGATAAATGCAGAGAATTTCTGGTCAAGATGGCGGGTAGGTAAACGCGGTATCACCTCCTCCCACAACCACATCAAAGTTACAACTAAACTACAGAACAACCATCATTCAAAACCACCTGAAATCCAGCTGAATGGAAGTCCTACAACTACGGAATTTAAGCAGCTGCCACATCCAGACTGGTAGGAGGGGCGGCGGCACAACGGGCAACGGGCTGGTCCCACACGCACATGTGGCGGATAAAAATCAGGAGGACACCTCGGCTGGGAAGGTCCTTCCTGAGGACTGAGGGGTCCCTGTCTCACACCAGGCGCCCCGCTCAGGGTTCCAGTGCCATGAAGAGAATCCCCATAACTTCTGGCTGGAAAAACCAGCGGGAACTGAGGCTCAGGGAAGCTGAAGCGGTTGGAGCCCCAGGCAGCTCCTTAAAGGGCCGGCGCACGGACTTATTGGACTCTCTCCCTCTAAGCTTGGAGGGGAGGCAGCTCGAGGGGCACCAGAGACATACAGGGAAGAACTGAGCTGTTTGGCACTGGAGCGAGGGCTGGAGAGGGGGCTTTCTCCGGGACAAACGTGCTGTCAGAGGCCTTTGTTCCTTTGGTGAGCCAGTCGCCATAGCTGGGACTCCAGCAACCTGGCTCACACTGGTAGCCCCGCCCTGGTGATTCCCTGAAGCCCCGCCCCACCCACCTTTCAGGCCCACCCAAGCTGTTGCCAGTTGCTTAACCATAGGATTGGCCTGTCTTGGATCCTGCTTCAGGTTTTCCTAAATTCAAACAAGCAGCATCTGGTGTCAGATAGCCCCATACCTCTCGTTAAGTAATACACAGAAACAAACACAGAGAGGCAGCCAAAATGAGGAGACAAAGAAACAGGTCCCAAATGAAAGAACAGAACAAAACCCCAAGAAAAGAACTAAGCGAAATGGAGATAAGCAACCTAACAGATGCTGAGTTCAAAATACTCCTTATAAGGATGCTCAATGAACTTAGTGAGGGCCTCAAGAGCATAAAAAAGGACCAGTCAGAAATGATGGATGCACAGTCAGAAATGAAGGAGGCATTAACTAAAATAAAGAATAATTTATACAGATTCAATAGTAGAGTACGTAAATCCAAAAAGCAAACCATTGATTTGGAATATAAGGAAGCAAAAAACACCCAATCAGAACAGCAAAAAGAAAAAATAATCCAGAAAAATGAGGATAGTGTAAGGAGCCCCTGGGACAACTTCAAGCGTGCCAACATTCACATCTTGGGGGTGCCAGAAGGAGAAGAAAGAGAACAAGAAATTGAAAACTTGTTTGAAACAATAATGGCAGAAAACTTTCCTAACCTGGTGAAGAAAACAGACATACAAGTCCAGGAAGCACAGAGAGTCCCAAACAAGATGAATCCCAAGAGGCCCACACCAAGACACATCATCATCAAAATGCAAAAGGTTCAAGACAAAGAGAGAATCTTAAAAGCAGCAAGAGAAAAGCAGTTAGTTACCTACAAGAGAGTTCCCATAAGACTGTCAGCTGATTTCTCAAAAAAACTTTGCAGGCCAGAAGGGAGTGGCAAGGAATATTCAGAGTGACGAAAAGCAAGAACCTACAGCCAAGATTACTCTATCCTGCAAAGCTGTCATTTAGAATCAATGGCCATATAAAGAGTTTCCCAGACAAGAAAAAGTAAAAGGAGTTCATCACCACCAAACTGTTATTATATGAAATGATGTAAGGTCTTTTTGAAGAAAAAGATAAAATATATGAACAAACAAAATGGCAATGAATACATATCTATCGACAATGGAATCTACAAACAAAATGAACAGGCAGAACAGAAACATTCTCATAGATACAGAAAACATTTTGTTGGTTGCCAGATGGGAGGGGGTTTGAGGGAATGGGTGAAAAAGGTGAAGGGATTAAGAAGTACAAATTCATTGCTAGACTCACAAACCTTAAAGGGAAAGGGGTTGGGGGGTGGGAAGAAATAAACCAAAGAACTTATATGCATAATCAATGGACACAGACAATAGTGTGGGAAAAGGTCGGAGGGGGGCTAGAGTGGGGAGGAGGGGGTCAATGTGGGGAAAATGAGGAACATCTATAACACATTCAACATAAAAGATTTAAAATTAAAAAAAAGATAAATGCAAAAAATAATAATAAATAAACAAAAGAGCAATCATCCTTATTGTCTCTCATTGCACAGTTCATAATTGCACTGAACTACAATTTGAAATTGTCTGGTTGTCAATGACTGCTTCGCCCAATAAGAGACTGACGCTGTCGTGTTTGCTGGGCAGGGACGTAGTAGGTGTTCAATAAATATCCATGTATAGAGAGTGGATAAGAGGGGAACCAAGGCCTTCAAGTCACATAGGGCAAGGGTGCAAATCTTGGTGCCACTACTCACTATTTGTGAGCCTTTAGGCAAGTTACCTTCATTCTTTGGGCCTCAGTTTCCTTCTCTGTAAAACAGGGATGCTGCTGCTGGCCCCTTAGACAGGTTTTAGGGACAGGGTGAGAGTATATGTGTGTACATTACCTACAGTGTTGGACACAGTAAGTGCTAGTTAAGCAAGGGCTTTCCTTATATCAGCTACTGAAGTCTCACGGCAATACCAGGGGCAGACACTGTTCTAAGTCCCCATCTCACAGATGAACAAATCAAGAAACTGAGGCCCAGGGAGGTTAAATCTTTTGCTCAATAATTCTGGCTCCATATTGTAGGCCCTCGTCCACCGCAGTAGCACGTGAAAGATCAATAAAAAGAGGAAAGGGCTGTGGTGAACTTCTAACAGCAAACAGCCCCATTCACCCCCACCTCTTGACATCCATTCACCCCCACGAAACCCGAACGTTAGGAGCACAGTATAAAAACCACTGGGTTACACAAACATCCGTGGTTATTAATAGCTATGAAGGAAAAATAGAGAGATTTGATTACATAAAAATCTTAAACTTCTATATAAAAAAAGACATCATGAATGAGGTCAAATGATAAATGAGAGAGTGGGAGAAAATATTTAAACTTCATATAACAAAGGCTTAGTGTCCCTGGTATGAACATGCTCCTGCAAATAAACTGGAAAAATACAGGCGACCCAACGGAAAACTGGGCAAAGACTGTGAACAGTATAGAGAAGAGGAAATGAAAATGGGAAACAAATATAAGTATAAGTAGGGAAATGAAAATTAAGAAATAAGCTCCCATATGTCTCCTAATATTGGCAGAAATGAAAAATATTGGAAACACTTATGGCTGATGAAGGCATAAGAAAACCGACACTATCATACCCATTGTTGGGCTATAAGAAAAATAGTCCTCTAGGAAAATTTCTCTCATATATATATATATATATATATATATATATATATATATATGTTTTTATTGATTTATTTTAGAGAGAAAGAAACATCAATGAGAGTGAAACATCAATCTGTTGTCTCCTGCACGCCCCCCATGGGGATCGAGTCCACAACCTGGGCATGTGCCCGGAAATCGAACTGGGACCTCTCAGTCCATGGGATGACACTCAGTCCGTTGAACCACACTGGCCGGGCATAGAAAAATTTTTCTAAAATACTATGACCCAAAAAAAAAAGTGTGACAACTTTCAGAAATGAAAGCAATAATAGATAGTGATATAGACAGATAGACAGATAAGAATAATCATTGCAACATTTTTGTAGTAACAAGAACCTAGAAACACCTTCATTGCATCAATACAGTTGCATATTACATAGCTATGGAAACAAATGAGGTAGAACTATGTGTGCCAACTTAATATTATCTCTAAAACATATAAAGTGAAAAAAAAAGATGTTAAAAAACAATGTCTATGGTTTGACTCTATTTTCATAAGTTCCCATACTCAAATCACCCTGAATCCTCGTTTAAGCAAAGAAAATCGTAGGGAAATAAAATTTCTAACAACAGTGTCAAAAGAGTTGGACTGGAGGGTGTTAATTTTGTTTCAGATACATTTTAAAGTTTGAATTGTTGCAATGAACATATACTTCATTTAAAAATTAATAAGCCCTGCTCATTAATAATGACTTCAAAAACATTGTCTGCCTGTCTCATCTTGTAAACCCTTTTCTGCTTTGACACCTACCTTGCTCCAGTTCCTACAAATAAGCCGCTGGTTGTAGAGAAGGTGTTAATTGTCTTCTGAATAGCTTCCCCTGGATAACCTCCTGGCTGGCTCTGCTGCCCAGCTTTCCAGGGGGAAGACACCTGCTATTATTATTATTCTAAAAATAACTGTACGTTCTGAGTGTGCACCACATGCACAGGGTAGAAAATGTAAATGAGGAGAAGAGTGTATAGTAAAAAGTGAATCTCAATCCCTCCCTCATATCCTAACCACCCAGTTCCACACCAGTTTCTTGTGTAGCCTTCCAGAGACATTCTAGGTATATACTAGCCACAAGGATATATTCTAATTTTAAAAATATTTTTTTCAATCATCACCTGAGGATTTGCTTTCTTTCTTAATGAGTTTAGAGAGAGCAAAAGGGCAGTGGGAGGGTGGGGTGGAGAAGCATTGATGTGAGAGAAAAACATCAGTTGGCTGCCTCCGGCATGCACCCCGGCCGGGGATTGAACCCACAACCTGAGTATTTGGCTGACCTTTTCGGTGCATGGGATGATGCCTTAACCAAGTGAGCCACCTGGCTGGGGCTATAGTCTATGTTTTTAAACACAAATGCTGTATATAACGTCTCTACACACAAACAAATATGTTCACATGAAAGATAAACTTTTGATTTCTTCCAGCCAGAACCTGATGAGTTCCAAAGTTGCATTTCTCTCCTGCTTGAGAAGCTGAATTTCCCCAACCGAGGCAGTTCCCCATCCATTCATTCATCCATCCAACCATCTGCCCCATCTGTCCATCCATCCACCCACCACTGCCACCCACTAACAAGTATCTATCTGGTGAGCACTTGCTCTGCCACAGGCACTAGGCTTCAGCAGCTGCAGACAGAGCGGTAGAAAGGTAAGGTCCTTCTCCCACCCAGCTGAACTTCTAGTGGGGAAGAAACAAATTGTGTAGAAGAAAGCAATAGAAGAAAATGAACAAATTTCAGATGATGGAGTGTGCCTTGGAGAAACTCATTCTCTGTTAAGAGAGGGGAGCAGGGGCAGAGGTGGCGAGGGGAAGGGAGGGGGAGAGAGGGGCCTATTTTAGATGGAGCGGCCAGAGAAGAGCTCCCCCAGGAGGTGACATTTAAGTTAAAAACTGAATGACAAGTAGGAGCAAATGTTACTGGTTTCCTTGCTTTGATGACTTTCCAATGAGAGATTCCAGAGGCAGAGCTCTGTGTGGTCCTAGTGTGTGTGTGTGGGGGGGGGGGGGGAGGCTCTGAGTCCTGGAGGTGTGGAGTCAAAGCCCAGCTCTGCCATCGAAAACCAGTGAGCCCTGGACATTTATGTAAGCTCTCTGTGACTCAGTTTCCTCCTCTGTAATATAGGGTTGTATAAAAATAGTACCACTCTCACAGGATCACAGTGAGACTGAATGAGTTAAGCAACATGGACTGCCCAGGCTAACACTAAGAAAGTGATCAAACAATGATGTTAGGCCAAGAGTTCCCCGACAAAAAGTCAAAAGTATGATCTATTAAAGAAAAAACACGGATAGAAATTTTCTTCATCAAAATTAGAAATGTTAAGAGAACAGGCAAATTATAGTCTGGGAGAAAATATTCACAAATCACACATCTGACAAAAGGCTGGTGATATCCAGAATATAAAAAGAACTCTCAAAACTCAAAACAAGCAACCCAGTTAAGAAATGGACCAGACACTTGACCAGACTCTTCACCAAAGAAGAAAAACACGTAAAAAGATATTCCACAGGGAAATGCAAAATAAAGCCATGATAAGAATTACTACACACCTATAAGAATGACTTAAAAAAGCAAAGCGAAATTCTGACAATACCAAGTGCTGACAAGATACAGAGAAACAGCAACCTTCATGTTGCTGGTGGGAGTGCAGAGTGGTGCAGCCACTCTGGGAAACAATCTGGCAGTTTCTCATAAAACTAAACCTACACTTAGCATGCAGCAATCCCATTCCTGGGCAACTACCCTAGAGAAGTGAAAACTCACATTCAGCCTGGCCGGTGTGGCTCAGTGGTTGAGCATCCACCCATGCACCAAGAGGTCGCCAGTTCGATTCCCAGTCAGAGCACATGCCCAGGTTGTTGGCCTGATCCCCAGTAGGGGGCATGCAGGACGCGGCCAATAGATGTTTCTATCTCTCTCTTCCTCTCATTTCCTCCCTCTCTAAAATAAAAACAAAACAAAACTCATATTCACACAAAAACGTGTACACATTTGTAGCAGCTCTATTCGTAATTACCAAAAACTAGAAACAACTCAAATGTCCTTCAAGGGGTGAACAGATAAACTGTAGTAAGTCAATATTACTTGAAAGTTATCAGGGAAAGAAAAGGTACAAACTACTGATACATGCAATGGGAAAGAAGCTAGTCTCATACGTTGCTTACATGATCCCATTCATTAGACCGTCTTGAAACGACAAAGCCAGGACTGTGGTTGTCAAGGGAAGGGCTGGGGCGAAACGGTGCCTACAGAGGGGCAGCTCCAGGTGATTTGGGGCTGATGGAACTGATCTGTATCCCGACTGCGGTGGTGGTCACCCAAATCTACACATATCTTAAAAGCCATAGACATGTACATGCTCATTTAAAAAAATAAGCAAAATTAAAAATGATCAATGATATGTTTATTCTAACTCAGCCGCTCATTTCCAGCCCCTCCTCCCTCATTTGTCCTCATTCTCTGCAACTAGAAACTTCTTAAAGAAACATTTCTACCTCCTAAATATTTGAAGAGATCCTTAATAACCTGGCTTTGTTACTCTGCATACATTTTTGTTGGGGGGAAAAATGGAGGGAAGGAAGGAGGGAGGGAGGGAGGGAGAATTCAATCATTACAGAAATGTGTGAGGTAGAAGTGAAAGCCCTCAGGCATCCCACCGTCCAGAATTCACTGCTGGGAAAACTCCCACCAGAACCGTTTCAAAGCAGTTTTATGCGGCTGTTTCCGTACAGGATTCAGAACCCATATGGTGGGATTTATTCTGACTGATTGCTCAGGGAAACGCGGAGGGCCCTGGGGAGGCGACCTTGAAAGGGTAGCCTCCTGGATGCCAGCCCATTCTCACATCAAGTCAAAGCGTTTCACAGTTGGACGGAATCTTAGGGTGATATAGTTCATTAAAGGTCACCCAGTCCCTTCCTGTCACTCTCTGCCACCACCCCCAACAAGGCTCTGTGTCCCATGGCAGCCTCCTCCCCCACACTCCCCTCTCCACCCCGTGCCCCTGCCGCTTCCCACTCAGCCCTTTGCAACCACCATGTGGGTTATTCAGTCAACGTTCAACAGATCGTTCAGCGGCTCCTTCCTTCCAAAATGCTCACTGGGCACCGAGTATGTGCCCAGCACTGTGCTGAGTGCGGACATACCTTGGTGAACAAGATCCGCACCGCTCCTGCCCTCCCGGACCTTCCACTCTGGTGACAGAGACAGCAATGAGCTTCCAAATGATTCTAACACCGAGTTCGATCATAACTGCACTAAAGCCCAGAAAATAGAAGCACACAGTATGCTGAGAATAAACCTGGCCGGGCTGGGCTTCCCTGAGGAAAGGGCCAGTAGGCTGAGACCCTGCAGGATGAGTAGGAGTTGGCCCTGTGCAGAGTAGAGGGAAGAGCACTAGAGGTGGAGAGCACTCTGCATGCTCAGACCCAGAAATCAGGGTGGCTCATGTGTATCGTGGGGACCAGCAGGAGCTGGGGTCACAGCAGTGGACAGGGCACAGTGACAGCTCTCCAGGGAAGTGTTTTTGGGGACTTCTGCCCCCGGCTTTGTGGCTTCCCTTACCCTTTCTCTTAGAGTCCTGCATCTGAAACAGAATGCTCCCCCTAGGGGCTCCGGGTATGGATTTGGAGTCAGACTGATAGAAACCCATTAGACCTGGGCTTCATCGTTCACTACGTGTGTGCATATCGGGAAGAGCTTAATGTCTCCAAGCCTCATTTTTCCCACCTGTGAAATGTGTATAAGCTATAGCATGTGCGGATATAGCGAGATAATCACATACAGACACATGAAGTCGTGATCACAACGTTTGACACTTTGGCAGAGCTCAGTCACGGGAGCACCTCGGAGGCACAGTCTCTTTATTGCTGTAAATGAAGTTCACACAGAGCCAAGGAGGGTCTACCAGCCTCTGGGTTCCCGTAGGCAAAAGTCCAAGGAGTGACTCCACTGGAACGACATTCTTTGAATCCATCAAGTATGTTTTGATTGTGGACCCACATGTGTCAATGACACAGAGGACAGATAAGACCCAGGAAGGTCCCTTAGTTGACAGATGGATGCTGACGGTTAACTGTAGTCCACCCCACCCCACTCCCCACCTCCTGCCCTGAAGGCTGGACTCGGCCCCAAAGGAGTCCAACGATAATGTTGGTAATGAGAGCCCCACGGAGTCCTCTCTGGGCAGAGGAGTCACGGGTTCCGCCTTCCCAGAAAAGCACCTTTGCTCCAGTGGGAGCATGCCTTTGGACTGATAAAGACTTGCTGTGTCCAGTTATGGGTAGGAATATTGCAAGGGGGTGAAGCTATTTTTTGCCACATGCTCTATCTCTCGGGCAGGCACAGTGACATTGCTTGGGATCCAAATAGCCCAGCCTTAGAAGGTCATGGAGTTGAACGCTAGAAGGCCTGGTTCTCAAAGGGCCAAGTTGGGGTGGGGGGATTTTTTTGCATCACCAGCTGGGGGTCCTAGGGCTTTTAGCTGTCATCCCATCCATCCCCTAGCTCAGTCCCAATCCACTGTCCACAGGACTCATGTTGAACTGATTTCCCCAGGCCCAGAGTCTGGTGGCAACTGTCTATTTTTAGCCTATGATTCCCCAAGAATTCGAGTGGGCCACTGTGGAGCAGGGGGAGGGAGGAGGGAGGTGGAAGAGAAACTTCAGGGCCTGGAGAGCCAGGGAGGACATGGCTCAGCTAGCCCCTAGCTCAGCCCTGTGGCAGCCTCCTGCAGGGACAGGGCCAAGCCCTCTCCCTTCTCGATCCTCCCCAACTCAGGACCAAGTTGGACTCATGTCCCCATGTTCCCCTTTTCTTTGCCCCCGAAGGCCCTAGAGACTGTGGGCTTTCTATTCCTCTTTCTACACACCCCCGTGCTCTGATTCTCCGTGGCTGTCAGACTTAAGCAGAATGAGTGGGAACGGGACTCCTCACCCCCGCCCCTCTGACTCTGAAGAGATATCCCAAGCCCATCCACTTGGGCCTGCCTGTCACCAGAGAAGACACTTAAACATTTAGAGTCAGAAGGATGGACTTCACTGCTTCTCCCTTAGGCAAAAGGCCTGAATAATGGAAGAATCAATAAAGGGAAGTTATAGAGGTTGGGAAACTTATAAAACCCTTCAGTCATTGTCACTGGTTGCTAGTTCCCGTCCCTTTTCTGAGAAGTTCCCTGGAGCCGCAGGCCCCTTCTCTGCCTCTGTGATCCAGAGACAAATCCATCTACCCCTTCTTCTTCAGCTTTACCTTCTGCCTTCCCTTGACCCTTCTCTCCAGGAGGCCCACGCCCTGCCCCACAGCCTGCATGAGAGTCTGGCAAAAGTGAAACCATCTGGCCGAGCTGGCTCTAGTCCTGGCTCTGCCACAGACTAGCTGTGTGACGGGGGGCAAGGCAGCCTGCCTCCTGCGACAGATCGACAGATCGGGAAGCTCTCTCGAGAGGTTGGGTTGAGGGCTAGCAAGAGTGCCTGTAAAACAGCTAGCACAAAGTAGGTGCTTCATAAACAGCTGTTGTTTTATCATCATTACATAAACAGTGTAGAAAACCAACCTTTCTTTTTTAACATCTCTCATGCTGCACCTGATCGTTCTTCATATTTATAGAGCGCTTTAATAATTTAAAAAGCACTTACACATCCATTAGCTCATCCGATCCGCACACAACCCCTTGAGAAGGGCTAAGTTATCACTACATGATTATTATTCCCATTATATGGATAAATACACTCATGCTCCAGGAAAACAAAGGTGGGCCTCGCTGGTCATTGTGTCGTCAGAGCCTGACACAGGGCCTGGCACAGAGTAGGTGTGCCAAACAAAACAAGGCGAATCGCTTTGGCAGGCATGGTCTTATAGGATGCAATCATTGATGCCACTTACTCACATCCTGGGACCTGGGTTTCTCCAGCAGGAAGCTACGTTTTAGGGAGAAGATGGGCCTATGGGCATGTAGTTGGGGGAAGCAGATCCCAGAGAAATTGGGAAAAGCTCCGGAGGAGAAATGAATATCCTCTAGTGCTGACACATGGGGCAAGGCTCTGTGGCTCCGCTGCATTTGCAAGCGATGGGGTGGGGGTGGATGAAAATGTGAGTGAAAATTAAAATATATATGGTCCTGCCCGGCCAGTGTGGTGCAGTGGTTGAGCATCGACCCATGCACCAAGAGGTCACCAGTTCGATTCCCAGTCAGAGCACATGCCCAGGTTGTGGGCCCGATCCCCAGTGGGGAGGCATGCAGGAGGCGGCCAATCGATGTTTTCTCTCATTGATGTTTCTATCTCTCTCTCCCTCTCTCTTTATCTCTCTCTAAAATAAATAAAGAAAATATATATATATATGGTCCTTATTCAGGTTAAAAATTATTTCATTAATTTAGGAACATAAAAATGTACTATGTGTAAGTTGATTTTGCTGCAAATTATCACAGTCAGTATGTTACATTTCAAAGTATAATCCTTGGCGTCAGGCACTCATTTTACATCTGTGGTTTACTTTTAATTTATTGAATTTAAATAAATAAATAAATAAATAGGCCCTGGCTGGTGTGGCTCAGTTGGTTGAGCATTGTCCTGTGAACCAAAAGGTCACTGGTTTGATTCCTGGTTGGGGCACATGCCCAGGTGTGGGCTCGATCCCCAGTAGGGGGCGTGCAGAAGGCAGCCAATTGATATTTCTCTCTCTCTTCCTCTCCCTTCCTCTCTCTCTCAAATCAATAAAGACATATTTTAAAAATAAATAATAAACTAAAAAACAGTGGAGTTTTTGCTGTTAAATTTTAAGGAATCTCTTCAATTTCCCTGCCGAAGAGAAGCAGAGGTCACCACACCCGACTTCAATGAGGCCTCTGGTGTTGTGAATCTCGGGTTCATTAAGAGAGACCACACATCTTTAAGAAAGTTTCCAAGACAGTGTAGGAGGAAAAAACCCAACTCACAGATGACCACAATTGTCTCTAGGAACTTATCTCATCATTATAAGTGTACGTTTTGTTTTCTAGTGACTGTGTGCAAACCACACTCGTCTTCTAAGACTCATTTGCAGGGCTCTCAGATTCTTGGAATCCAAAATGAAGCTGACGTTCACTGAGCATCTGCTATGTGGCAGCCGCTGTTCCAAGGGCTTTCCATGCCTTCATCATCTGGCCCTTCTGACAGCCCCATGACATAGGAACTTTCATTATTCACATTTTACGGATGAGAAAACTGAAGTTCAAGGAAGTGAGTGACCTGCGTAAGGCCCCATGGCGACTAAGCGGAAAAACTAGGATTTGAATCCAGAGTGAGAGCAAAGCGGTGGGTGGTTTGGTATGAACACCAGTCTCCAGCCCTGGCCGGTTTGGCTCAGCAGTTAGAGCATCGGCCTGCGGTCCAGAGAGGCCCGGGTTCAGTTCCCTCTAAGGGCACGTCGTACCTCTGTTGCAGTTTGTCCCTGGCCCTGGTTGGGTTGTGCAGGTGGCAGCCACTTGATGTGTCCCTTTCACATCCATGTTTCTCTCTCTCTCTCTCTCTCTTTCCCTCTCACTCTATC
This sequence comes from Molossus molossus, assembly GCF_014108415.1. Lineage (NCBI taxonomy): Eukaryota > Metazoa > Chordata > Mammalia > Chiroptera > Molossidae > Molossus > Molossus molossus. Next base: position 23,275,312 of record NW_023425377.1, read on the forward strand.
TGAACAAAAAATGGAAAAAATGTCCTCGGGTGAGGATAAAAAACAAAACAAAACAAAAAACCCAGGCTCCAGTAACCTCCTCGTATAGTCCCGTTACCGCCTCACAGTGAGCTGGGACGAACTGACCCTCCAGCCTCATCATCCGATGGAACCCCGCGGAAACCTCTTCTTCCCAGATCCTGCCACGACAGGAACACTCTTGTGACTTGGGTGGCTGACGAAAGCACACCAAAGCTCCCAAAATATTGTTTTAAAAATTTCAACTCAGAGTCATTTTAAACTCTTCCAACTTTCATGTAAAAAGGATTCTTCCTTTAATCCCTTTGATAGATGATGGGGTCACAGGGGAAAGAAGAAGCGTTTCCAGTTCCCTCCCAACTCCGTATTTCTCATTCATGCCCAGTCCGCCTGGAACCTGGGGGGAAGCCGACAGATAAGGTCATGTTTGTGGCCCTCCCATGCTAGACCGGAAAGGTGCTGGGATCCCCAGCACAACAAGTCCCACTCGGCTTTCCTTCTAGGGGTGACAGCTGACAATAAACAGGACACCGAGAGATGGATACAGTGACGGCCACTTGCTCTGAAGGACATCGTTTGGTTTTTGGTCAGGCAATGCCAGTGCCCAGGCAGGCTCCCAGCCACCAGGGCCTGGGGGCGGGCAGAGCCCACCCACCACCATCAAGACTGAAAGTTGATAAGAGGAAGCCCCACGCCAGGAGGCATGGAGCTCTCAGTCTTGCAATAATGGCAGTTCCCTGGTCCCAGGGGCCGCTTCCCCTTGTTGACCCGTGCGGTCGGCTCGACCTCAGGTGCCCTGGGACTGCACCGAGCCCGCACCAGCGACAGCTTGACGTTCAGAACCTCCCTGTGGCTTGCATTTCTACACATCACTTCGGGAGAGCGAAGTCTACCTGGTAGTGTTTGGATAACTTATCTTAAATATTTTATCTTTGGGGAGATTGGTGTTTCAGGCTTAATTCCTTCAAGGTCTCCAGAATAATCTCCCCCATCCCTCTGATTCCTGCCTGCAGAGCCGGTGGGAGGATCAGGGCAGAGACCCCTTGTGAGCCGTCCTCCCCGGCTGCTCCCTGGGACCCGGAGTCCTCTCCTCACAGTTCGTGACTCCAAACCCGGTGCTCTCTGCCATCCCCATGTCCCCAGCCTTCTGTCACTCAGTCCTCCCTGACTTTGACCATACCCCTGGACCACCTGGGCCATGGTTTACTTAATCATTTTTAAAGGTGGTCCATACCCCCCGCCCCCCCTTAGCTTAAATGTCTTCATTTAAAAACAAAAGTTGACATCACTGATTGGAGATCTGGTTTCACTCACCGCAAATGGGAGGCAGACGTAGAACTGAATGCAGCCGAGTGTCACCGAGACAGGGTGACAGGGTTGCCTGCTGAAGGCTTTCAGCCTGAGGCCTGCTCTCTGGGGTCAAAAAGGGAGGATTCAAGGGTCAGAGACAGACTAGCACCCCACTGAGGCTTTCTTCTCGAAGGACTGAAGGGGGACTAAGGAAGGGTGGCCTTTCCCGCTATTTGTTGTTGTTGTTGTTGTTCCTCACCCAAGGATACTTTTCTATTTATCAGTAGGTAGAGTGGGGGGGACAGAGAGAAACATCAGTGTGATAGAGCCACATCGACTGGTTGCCCCCCGCACGACCCGACCAGGGCCAGGGATGAATCGCAACCGAGGTACGTGCCCTTGGCCAGAATCGAACCCGCGACTCATTGGTCCACAGGCTGACGCTCTAACCACTGGGCAAACCCGACAGAACCCTTTCCCGCTATGTGAGTGAACTGGCGCTAGAATGCTGCCCACCAATAGGTGCGGTCTCACCCCAGGAGAAACCCGTAGTGTGGCACCCCTTCTTGGAGAAGAGAGGATTCACCCTTGGCAACCTTCAACTTGGTTCCCCCGAGCACCACCCCATCAGCCAGCCTGGTGGCCTCTGAGGCTGTCTTTGCCAGACCTCTTGTCTCTGCCTCCCCTCTGTGAGGTCCCAGGCTCCACCTCTGCCCACTCATGTCTAGCCCAAGTTCACTTCTCCAACCCACCCTCTGCCTTAGCCAGACGTCAGAGCTCTGGGTCACTGCTGCAGCCCCTTCATCTGCTCCCCACGTCTCCCCTTCACTCTGTGCTCAGATCTGATCACGCTGCTTTATGGCTCAACCCCTGTGAGTCTCCCCTGCTCCCAGGATCATGGCTCTCACAGGCTAGGAGGCCCTGCCTGCCTGTCTTGCCCACACCTCTCCCAACCCCATTCCTCCCCACCTCCCGCCTCGGGCTCCAGGATCGGGCCATGTGGGATGTCTTCATTTCCAGGCTCTCCCTTACTTGGGGATTTCAAAAACAATGTTCCCTCCACTTGGAGCACGGTTTCACGCCATCACCCACACGTTCTTCCTGTCTCAGCTTAAATGTCACTCTCTCCTGGCAGCCTCTCCTGCTCTCCCTTGAGGCAGCCCCCTCCCCTTTGACGCCTCTGGGCTTCTCCCACTTCTGCTCTGTTGGAATCACCTGCGCCTGTTCCTAATGCTAGACACAGTGCCCAGCACAGGGCCAGAACTGTGGAGCCACACAAATTCCCGTTGATTGAATGAAAGATTACCAATCCCCACACTCACTTCCCACTCACCTTGCTTTTTGTCTTCAGCTCACTAAATTTTCCCTCTCCCAGCCTTGATACTCTAGGTTATTTCCCATCTCTCCCATGAAGCCACCCCTGATAACTGTAGCCCAGACAGAATTCACCTTCCCTAGAGCTCCTGTGGCATCTGCTTATTTGTTGAATGAATGAATGAATGAATGAATGAATGAATGAATGAACGAACGAATCATATTATAAATGGAACACAGTGAGAAAACAATGTTATTTAAAACTCAAACTCACTGTAATGACTTCTGCTTTCTAAGAGGGAAGGCATAATTCCTGTCAGTGGAAACAATAAATCTCTGAAGTGTTTACTTCCTTAGAGAGGCTGGTGGGAGGAGAGACAACAGGCTGAGATTACAAAGCCTTTTTTGGTTTTTCTGTGCAGTAAAAGTGGGATCTGAAGAAGAAGGCCTCATTCAAGAAATTAGGTTTCTTTTGGAAATAAATAATAGTTTGCACATCGTACAAAATTCAAAAGGCAACTGGCCTTGCCTTTGCCCACCACATTCAGGAATCTTTTAATGTTCTCAGAGATGGGTATGGGTGGGGGTGGAGAACACTTCGTGTCATTGGAATGAGACCGTGAGGGACACTGCATTCCTGGGGGAGTCCTAGGGGTGGAAAAGTGGACTCTAAGGGCAAAGGACCAACCATCCAAATGCAGTGCTGGGATCTCTGCAGGGAAGGGTGGCCTAGGACCTCTAGACCAGGGCTGGCCGGCACTTAAGTTACTGTTGCTTACATTATTGGCCACACCAAGCCGTTGGTACAGTTGGCTGCACTCAAATCCCTGCAGACAGGGTTTGGGGGCAAACCAGGAAACCCCGGGCCTGGGGACTCAGGGAGGACAGAGGTCCCTGGAAACTTGTGGAGACCTTGAGAGGGTATCAAAGCTTCCCACAGAGGAGGTACATAGCTCCAGCCAATCTTATTTACTCTTAAAGGACATATCCCCTCAGCTAACATTGGAGTTACAAGGAGCTTTGCTTTATGGCTGGGGACTGGGGTTCATTACTTCCTGTTCCACACCTCATTCCCCCCACCAATAACAGTGAGCTCAGCACTGAATCCATTTTTGTGGCGGCCTACAACATTCTCACTGAGAGAGGATTGTGACGGAATGATTTGAATCAAACTCCTCCAAACACACACACACACACACACACACACACACACACACACACAGAACTTGGAAACAGCCCAGGGAGGGCGAAGGTACTACCTAGGCCCCCACTACCAATGCGCCACTTTGGGCAACCTTGACCAACTCAGCTTTTGTTTTCCACACCCTTCAATCAAGCTCAAGAAACCACAAAGCAATCTTTATGGCTGTTGCACTGGATAGATTGTAGGAAGTACAAATAAGGCTGTTTCTAAATAATTCCCAAACCGTTGAGATATGAAGGTTGTAATGGGCAGAGGCTGGCATGGGCTGGGGAACCAGGCAAAGCAAGATTGCCAGAGGCCTTTGTAACTGCTTACTATGGCTGTACTGGTCTGGAACCAGCTCCAAGTCAAATATATGTACAAAGAGGAGGCTCGAACCCCGCCTGGTGGGCCAGGCCTGGCCGCCTCGCTGCCTCCACTGGAGAGATAAGGACAAAGACAGAGAGGTTAACACAGTCACATGAACGTAAATAGGGTAGTCAAGAATTAACCTCATTAGAACAATACCTAATTTCTGGCTCCTTAAAGGATCCAAGCAACTGAATCTGCCAAACTGAGGTTTCCATTCCCTTCCAGAGGGGGAAAAAAAATGCTCCAAATGATGCCACCATTATAATAACAGCATGGGACTAATGGGGGTCTCAAGGGCAGACTAGCTAGCCATCAATTTGTTACTCTGGATTCTTGACATTGTCCAGTTACAATTTTTGGCTTTAATTATTTGCGAGTGAACCAGAATGCTCGTGGCATGTACTGATGTGTCATTGTTCGGGGCCCAAATTTAAATCACAGCACTGGGAGGCTGGTGCTCAGGAAGCAGTAACAGCCGGTGAGCAAGCCCAGCCTGCTGCCCAGCGGCTATATTTCAGCATTGCTGCCTTGGTGCCACTCATTGTCTACCTAGAATTCTCAAGAGGTAATTTTTTTTTTTAATGGCTTTCTATAACATATGGTTCCTTGAAAAATAAGTCGACTTGTCTTGGTGATAGAAGGAAAGAGTAAGAGAAGTTGAAATTTATGTGGGTCTTTAAGCCAGAAAATGGGAGTTTTGGGTAAACTGCATAGTGGAAGATTGGACCCAGGGGGTCTCGGATCCCCAAAGTAATAAAGTTCACCTTCTTCTCTAAACAGTAATTTTTTAAAAAGAAATTTACTGAATCATTCCTAGCAGTCAACAGAAATAACAATAGCAAAAAACCCACCTTTTCGGTAAATAGGAGAAGAAACTTTACCGAAGTTAAAAAGGCGTTGACATGTAGCAGGGAGATGTAACCGTGGATGAAAATGGGGTTCTGGAATAAGGCAATTACCCAAGCAAAGATTTCCATACATACAAATTTAGGGTTCACAAAGGTCTCAACTTATTAGTCTGGAAAACACTGGAGACCCCCCGGGAAGTGTTGCCTCACCCCATCAGCCTGCTCCTTCTTCAATTTTTACCCCCAACTCCCAGCTCATTCCAACTGGGCTGACATCGTGGCTTGCCACCTAGTGGTCAAAATGATCATTGCAAGTAACTGTGTCAGGCTTCCAGTTTGATTTTATTACACCTTCGTTTATTTATTTGTTCATTCGATGAATTGTTATTGTGTGCCTGATGTTGGGACTGGGAATATACTAGAGAACAATATGGACATGGTCTTTCCTTCAGGAACCTCATCCCCTAGTGAGGGGAATCAGACACATATTATACAATATGAGAGTAGGTTCATGACATATTACAGGGAGCTAACAGAGCACAGAGGAGGGGGCACCTAAGCCAGATTCAGTGATCAGGGAAGACTTCCCAGAGGAAGTGCCATCAGTGCTGGAACCTGAAGGATGAGTAGAAGTTCATTAAGCAAATGAGGGGAAGGGAAGAGACAGTCTTCCAGGCAGAGGGAGCAGCATGCCCGCAAGCCAGGTGTGAAGACAGCAATACCAGCTCATGCTGGGCTTTAAGCTTTGTGAAAAACTTTGAACTTCATCCTTGGGAGCAGTGAGCCATTTCTTTCCAGGGGACAATTAAAGAAGCCTATAGAATTTGAATTTCTTCCAGGCTCTGGCTTACACCTCTTCCTCTTAGAGTCCATACCTTCACAACCAGCACCTCCTCCAGGAGTGGCATGAGGTTATTCTTTAATTTTTTGTTTTCTCCCAGGCACAAGTTGCTCATTCCACATGCCCTTGAGCTCTCTTTTCCTTCTGTCAGCAAAGAAGTTTCTCTCACATTGTAATCATTCCTAAGCCAGGGTAGAGATTTAGCTCCTGAAAGAATAGGTCTGGGAATGCCAAACTCCTTTGGGGGCCAAAGTTCTTGATGGGAGGACTCTCAGGGTGAAGTCCTGGGACCCTTGTTCATCAGCATCTTCTGGGGTGTTTGTTAAAAAGGTAGCTTCCCAGATCTTGGCCCAGGCCTGCTCAGTCCTACTCAGAACAGGGTGGCCCTGGAATGTGCCCCAGGTGACTGCTGCTCACTTAGGTTAGAAGCACACCTGCAGTGGTCAAGAGCACTAGCCCAGAAGCCCTGGCCGGTTTGGCTCAGCGGTTAGAGCGTCGGCCTGTGGTCCAGAGAGACCTGGGTTCGGTTCCCGCTAAGGGCACGTGCCTCGGTTGTGGTTTGTCCCCGGCCCTGGTTGGGTTGTGTGGGTGGCAACCACTTGACGTGTCCCTTTCACGTCGATGTTTCTCTCTCTCTCTCTCTTCCTCTCTCTCCCTCCCACTCTGTCTGAACAAAAAAATGGAAAAATGTCCTCGAGTGAGGATAAAAAAAAAAAAAGAGCACTGGCCCAGGGATGATTCCCTCCAGTCCCAGCCCTGCCTCGGCCTGCATTTGCCTCAGGTCTCTGACCTCAGGCCAGTTCCTTCACCTCCCTAAGCCACTTCTCCCTGTTCTGAAAGTGAGAATAATAATCGTAAAATGTACATGATAGGGTTGTTGAGAGAAGTAGATGCAGTTATGCATTCGATGCACTTGGCTCAGTCTGGCATAGAGGAAGTGCTCAATAAAGATTAAAGAACAGAAGTTGTCATGTCTTAAGCCCCATTTCAGTCATAAATGGGTACGGGGGTCAATGGCATAATCAGGGGCTAGAACTGAGGATAGAACATACCCAGAGGAGTGGGCTGGTGCTGAGGGGAGTTGAGAAGGCATAGGGGTGTCAGACAAGTTACCCAGAGAGGAGGGTGAGAACTAGCAGGCCAGAGAGCACACTGCCTCTGGCAGCTGGGAAAGGGTAACAGAGGGTCCCAACTACAAAGCAAAAGGGGTGGAAAGAAAATCTCCATGAAATGTTCAGAGAATCCAATAGGAAACTCAACTCTGCCAACTCTGGATACCAGTCATAATTCTTACCACTATAAATCAGTTTAAGAAAATAAAAATAAAAAAGGGAAAAAAAGGAATATTTGGTTTATTTAACTAAAAAGGACAAAGGTAGATGAATCCACTTTATTTATTTTTAAATATGTTTTCATTGATTTTTTTTTTTAGAGAGAGAAACATTGATGTGAGAGAGTAGCATCCGTTGGCTGCCTCCTGCACGCCCCCTATTGGGGATCAAACCGAAACCTGGGCATGTGCCCTGACAGGGAATCGAACTGGGACCTCTCAGTCCATGGGACCACGCTCAAGCCACTGAGCCTCACCCTCCAGGCTGAATCCACTTTAAATAGTGTCATCAGAAACCAATCTCCAGTTCTTTGCTCTACTTCTTTCCATCTTAGCTTTTTCCTCAGGCAGACTTGCTCTTTGTAGTGGCCGAAATTGACCAGCAGCTCCAAGTGTAGTTCTGCAGCAAGCAAACCCAGCATCGAGACAAGACCTCTTCTGCAATTGCTCCAGTAAAAATCTTGAGGCTGGCAGTCATTGGCTTGGCTTGGGTCACATGTCCATCTCTGAACCAGTCACGGTGACCAGTGACATGGAATGTTCCGATTGGCCAGACCTGTATCACGTGTCCAATCTGGTGTCCAGGGTTGGGTCAGCCCCACCCACAGTATATGAACTGCGCATAAAGAGTTCCCTGAATTAGACAGGGGCCCCGTGTTTCTGAGAGAAGGGGTGAGAGCAAGCACAAGAGGTGCCTCAGTTTGTCTGTGTGTGAGACACTCATTTGATTGGCTGTTTCTGGAGCCAAGTACCTGGGCACCTAAACATTCAGGAGTTCAGCTTGGCCACCACAGGCATGGTCCTTGGGTGGGGGACTCTCGCAGCACCAGACGGCGGGTAGGAGGAGTCTCTCCGCCTAGAACGGTGGCACCACAGATGGCGCTTGCTGAAAAGGCAGTTCCAGGAGCAGTGGGTACAGCTGGTTTGCACAAGCCCTCAGCTGCATTTGCCTAATGTCCTTCAAGAGAGCGCAAAACCCAGAAACCTGGTGGGGGTGGGGAGTGGGGAGAGGTTAAAATGCCTTCAGTTCTCCAAAAGGCTAGAGCTTCTCAACCAAGGCACCCACAGACCATGAGGAGCTGGCACCCTTGGGCTGGGGAGGCATTAGGGATAATGTCCTGCTCGGCCACTGTCGCCTTGCCCCTCCCTCCCAGGCCATCCCACCTGACTCCAGCACCCTCTGAACTACGCATTCCTCCTCTGAGTGCACCCCTCACTCTCCACACGCATCTCTTGGGCCCTTGTATTCACTCATTAACTAGATTAGTGCCTGCAGGGGGCCATGCCCTGTGCCTGCAGCTACAGTGAGTCCACAGGCATAGCTCACAACCTCACAACCTCACAGAACACACAGTTCTAGAAAGCGTGCATTCTTTATTTTTATTTATTTTTTAATCCTCACCCAATGATATTTTTCTATTTATGTTCAGATATAGTGGGGGAGAGAGAGAAACATCGACGTGAGAGGGACATATTTTTTTTTTTTTTTTTTATCCTCACCCGAGGACATTTTTCCATTTTTTTTTTTGTTCAGGTAGAGTGGGAGGGAGAGAGAGGAACAGAGAAAGAGAGAGAAACATCGATGTGAAAGGAACACATCGAGTGGCTGCCACCCGCACAACCGACCAGGGCCGGGGACAAACTGCAACCGAGGTACGCGCCCTTAGCGGGAACCGAACCCGGGTCTCTCAGGACCGCAGGCCGACGCTCTAACCGCTGAGCCAAACCGGCCAGGGCAAGAGAGGGACATATTGGCGGGTTGCCTCCCTTGCGACCCTGACCAGGGCGGGGGATGAACCACAACTGAGGTACGTGCCCTTGACCTGAATCGAACCTGTGACTCATTGGTCAGCCGGCCGATGCTCTAACCGCTGAGACAAACCGGCCAGGGCTGCATTCTTTATTTTTAATTGCATGTGTATACATGACATGGTTCTCCTTGTAAAATACTCCAACAACGTATTTACTACTGAAGCTATTTGACTCCAACTCCAGCCAGCCTCTTTCTCAGAAATACTCAGAAACCATTTTAACAGCTATTCACCAAATGCGTAACCTCAGGTATTCATGTGGTGAATAGCTGTTAAAACACTTTTTTATTCCTCACCCGAGGATATTTTTACATTTCTTTTCAGACAGAGTGGGAGGGAGAGAGAGAAAAACATCGATGTGAGAGGGACACAAGTATTGGTTGCCTCCCGCACGACCCCAACCAGGGCTGGGGACAAACCGTAACTGAGGTACCTGCCTTTGGTCGGAATCGAACCCAGGACTTTTTGGTTGAAGGCCGATGCTTTAACGGCTGAGACCTACCGGCTAGGGCTTAAATACTTTTATACATATGGACATCCTAATATGTTCACATGCAAAAATATAGTTTTCTTGTTGTTGTTGTTGGTGGTGACTTCTTTAAAAAAATAGGTCCAAAAGGGGTACACCATGAAAAGTCTTCCTCCCACCCTTTCCCTAGCTGCTCATGCTCTCTCAGAGCAGCTGGCCAAGGTCACCAGTTTCCAGTGCTTCCTTCCAGATAAGCCAGGCCAGAAGTCAGCAAACCTTGTCTGTAAATGGCCAGATCATAAATATTTTAAGCTTTGCAGGCTTACAGTATTAGTCACAACTAATTGACTCTGCCATTGTACTGAGAAAGTAGCCACAGACAGACAATGCACAAATGAATGAGGATGACCATGTGCCAATCAAACTTTATTGATGGGCACTGAAATTTGAATTTCATGTCTTTTTCACATGTAATGAAATATTATTCTCCCTTTGATTGTTTTCTAACTGTTGAAAAATCTGAACATCATTCTTAGCTCACTGACTGTACCAAGACAGGTAGTAGGTTGGATTTGACCCACGGGCTGTACTTTGCCCACCTGGTCAAGCCTCACATAAAACAAATTGCACGAACATTCTTTCCCCTCATTTTTACACGAGGGGAGCATGCTATACACATTGTTCTAGACCAACGTGTGGGTCGCGACCCGTTTGGGGGTCAAACGACCCTTTCCCAGGGGTCGCCTAAGACCATTGGAAAACAAAATTACAGTTATGAAGTAGCAACAAAAATAATTGTATGGTTGGGGGTCACCACAACATGAGGAATGGTATTAAAGGTTTGCGAAATTAGGAAGGTTGAGAACCACTGTTCTAGACTTTGATTTTCTCACTTGGTGATCTGTCTTAGAGATCATGCCACATCAGTTCCCACGGAACTTTATGATGTCTTCTAGGCCTTGAAGAAATCCACAATTCTTGACTGCGCAGGGAGCATTTCGTTAGTAACCAGCAGAATGAGCAGGTCAGGCTGGAACACAGGGGTGTTTTAGAACAGGTCCCAGGATCCTGGGAAACAGGATTCTTGTGCTGGAAATGTCTTCATACCATCATTCAAACAGAACTGGAAAAAACCTTAGGTGTCAATTAAAGCCATCCCATTGTACAGCTCAGGAGACTGAGGCCCCAGCTAGGGAAGTGACTAGTTCTGGGTCACACAGCTTATCGAGTGGGAGGCTGTGAGTGCAACCCGGTTTCGGATTCCAAACTAATGCTCTTTCTTCAAAACGTGTGCAGTCAAAGAATTCACTTCTAAACCCCTCCCTGAGTTCCTCTGCTCCTAGCTGAGGACCATGACCTTTCCCAGAAGGCAGCATAGAATGGAACTTAAGGGCCCTGTTTCAAACCCTGAATTCAAGTCCAGCTCAGCCACCAAGGCCTAGTTACTCTACCTTTTGACAGTTAATACTACCTACTTCACAGGATTATAGTCATATTGAATATTACCCACCTCATAGTTTAATGTCAGATTTGAATGAGCCAAATGCATTGCCTGGTATACAGTCAGCACTAAATAAACTGCCTATTATTTGTCCCTCTTGTTCTCTTCTTGGTGAACCAGCTGTAAGGGTACAAAGATTAATGTGTCACAGTGTAGAAAATTCCCAGGTTAGTCTCCGTGCGGGTGCTGGAACACGGTTCCCTCATTCGGCTTGGCTGCAGTTGCCGCCTCCCAAGTCCTGTAATGAACTGCCGTTCGCAGCAGAGGGACTGGCCACACCCATGCTCATCTCCACTGTTAAATTAGGAGGAGCTGAGAATGAGATTCCTCTGAGCTCAGTGGTTCTCTCAGGCTCGGTTGCCGTTAGAATCACTTCGGGGAATGTTTCTAGAACGCCAAGGCCTGGACCAAGAGAGGACAAGGAATCAGGGACCTGTTAAAATTGGTTGGGAGTGGGGTCCAGGCAGCTTGAAAGCTGCCCCCGTAGTTCTGGTTGAAGTCGGGTGCGAGAGCCACAGGTTTGAAGACCACCACGGGTGTATCTGAATCCCCTGGGGGGCTGGGCCCCTTCCATTCCGTAGGTCTGGGGCAGGGCCTGTGAATGCGCGTCTAACAATTACCATGCGATGTTGATGGTGGCGATCTGGGGAACACGCTTTGAGAACTGCTGATGTGGACGAACCTGAGTGGACCTCTGTGGGTGTTTTCCTTCCCGGCATCCTTTCCCCTTCTGGTAACAACAGCTCCTGACTTGCCTTTGGTGAACGACCCCTCCTCACCTCTTAGGCCATAAGGTGTTAGTGATGCCCTGCCTCCAGCTTCAGGAGTGGGAACACGACCAAGCCTGGTCAACCAACAGAATCCATACCCTGGCAGCAGCGAGTGATTGGCTCACCCACGGGCACGTCACTTAGCAGAGTCCAGTGAGACTTAGCCCTAGGGCTGTTGCTGGAACCCTTGGGAGGGGGCACTAAGCCTGCAAGGTGTAAGCCTGGGGCTGCTGCGCACCATCTGCCTTGCATGAGAAGAACCTGCCTGAGGATGAGGCAGCCAGAGGAGAGCAGAAGGAATAAGAGAGACCTGACGGCACCCTCTCATCGCTGGACCCAGCCAAACCTGACTCTAGAATCAAACCAACGAATCCATAAATATTATGTTTTAATCCAAATGGAGAGATGGACATGGAAATCATTTCAGGGAACAAAGATGAGCAGAAAGGAGAAAATGAAATCCTCCAATAGTCTCTCCACTTGTGCCGGGGAGCATATCCTTTGGCGCTGGTTTGCTTTTCCCATAAAAATGCACACCAGGCCAGGTGGGGATTAGCTCTGGGGGACCCAAACTGTCCTCCTGAGGAGGAAATTGGGGCGAGGCGTGGCAGTGAGGGGAGGGGAGAGCTCTCCGCTCTGGAGCGGGCGACAGGAACTAAAGTGAAGGGGATTTTTTCGAAAGCCAGGGGAAGCCTCCATAACTGATGAAAGACACTACGAGCGGGCTTGGGTCAGCAGGAATCAAGCGCACGCTGAGGGCCGAGAAGCTGGGAGTAGGCAAAGCTGTCATTTAACAGGGACTGAGGTGGGGATGATATCAATGACCCCTCAGCTGCAGTGGCCACCAAGAGAATGGCCAGAAACCATTCCCTTGTCCTGGCTGGAGTCAATATCCTTGGAAAGAGCATTTTGGGGCATGTGTCCTCACTGATTCACCCAGGTGAAGAGAGGACGGGGCTGACCCTTTCGACTTCAATCAGACGAGGCCAGCCGTGGCAGGAAGGAGCCAAGAATGACCGCCTGCTCCAAGATGGTCGGGGGGAGGCAATTTCTCTTAATGAACTGGGGTGCTTTTAGGGGTGAAATGGGTGCTGTGTAGTCCTCAACCAAGAGCTACCCAATGGTCAGCCCAGAGAGAGCCAGCGCTTGGCCCTGCTGCTTCTAGGGGTAGTATGTATGTGGGTCAGGAGTCTTGATCCTTGGTCCTAGCTTGGCCATTAGCTTGCTGTGTGACCTTGAGCAACTTGCTGGGGCTCTCTGAGCCCCACATCCCTTCTCAGGCAAATAACCTCTGCACTGCCCACATCAAGGTCTGCTCACTGGTTTGAACGAAGTTAAGGTTGTGGAAACCTAGAAAAGACAAGATAAACAAAGAATTATTAACAATATGTACACAGGGAAATTTTCTGCTGCAATATTGGCTTTTCTGCGAAGGTGAGAAACTGGGAAATAGGATTCTGGTTCAGAAAAATAGCTGTTAAATCTTTCTGTGTGTGTGTGTGTGTGTGTGTGTGTGTGTCCATCTCTGACTCCAAGTTTCTCTCTGTTTCTGTCTCTCCTTTTACCCCCTGCTCTCTGCCTCTCTCCTTCCCCTCTAAGACTTTGAGTCTTAGCCAGGCCGGAGCTGAGATGTTCTCACAAGCAGCAGCTCAGGGCCCGAGAGGACCAGCTGTCCCTCCCCTAATGTCTGTGGTCGGCAAGATCAGACCAAGTCAAGACAGCGTCTGGGTTTTCTGGGGCTCTGGCTCCAGGATCGAAAGGCAGGGCATTTCAGTCTCTTGTAAGTCCCAGGAGTGTGTGAAAAGGGGACCTCAGTGACAGATGGGGGCAGAGAGACCCCAGATTGCTGCACTCAGCTCCTGGGGAAGAGAGAGGTAGGGAGATCCCCCAGTACTTGGTGACTGCTGTCTTCGAGCCAAGGTCAGCAGCACTGATGCCCTCAGTGCGGCCCTGCTTCCTGCCCACCCCAGCCTCTGCCAGCTGTCCTGCCGCTGCAACTTCTGGGGTCCAACCTCTGGCCAATCCTGACTCCCCCACCTCCTGGCTGTGTAACCTTGGGCAAGTCATTAACCCCTTCTAACCTCAGTTTCTTTGTCTGGAGAATGGAAGTGATAATAAGTGAGTTGTAATCCTCAGGTTGAGCAATAGCACGATGTAGAGCAGCAGTTAGCACACTATTCACAGCCCGCCGGCCGAATCTGCCTGGCTCACCACCTGGCTTTATTTATTTATCTTCACCCAAAGACATTTTTTTCCATTTTTGTTCAGATAGAGTGGGAGGGAGAGGAAGAGAGGGAGAGAGAGAAACATCGACATGAAAGGGACACATCAAGTGGCTGCCTCCCGCATGACCCTAACCAGGGCCAGGGACGAACCACAACGGAGGTACGTGCCCTTGACCGGAAGAGAACCCACGACTCATCAGTCCATGGGCCGACACTCTAACCGCTGAGCCAAACCAGCCAGGGCACCACCTGTCTTCATAGGACCTGCAAGCAAAGCAAGGAGTTTGTATTTCTAAATGGTTAGAAGGGAAAAAAAATCAAAAGAAGAGTAATATTTCATGACACCGAAGATGACATGAAATTAAAATGTCAGTGTCTCTAAATAAAGTTTTATTGGTACATAGTCATGCCCCTTTATTTTATTTATTTATTTTTTTTATGGTATAGAAAATGTTCAACTTTATTTTCATTTAAACACTTTTTCATGGCTGTCTTATTTGATTTCTCTGTAACATTTTTTTTAAATCTTTATTGTTGAATGTAAAATGTATTACAGATGTTCCACATTTTCCCCCATTGGCCCCCTCCTCCCCACTCCCGCCCCCCTCCCACATTTTCCCACACTATTGTCTGTGTCCATTGGTTATGCATATAAGTTCTTTGGTTTATTTCTTCCAACACCCCCAAACCCTTTCCCTTTGAGGTTTGTCAGTCTAGCAATGAATTTGTACTTCTTAATCTCTTCACCTTTTTCACCCATTCCCCCAAACCCCCTCCCAACTGGCAACCAACAAAATGTTCTCTGTATCTATGAGAATGTTTCTGTTCTACCTGTTCATTTTGTTTGTAGGTTCCATTGTCGATAGATATGTATTCATTGCCATTTTGTTTGTTCATATATTTTATCTTTTTCTTCAAAAAGACCCTTCATCATTTCATATAATAACGGTTTGGTGGTGATGAACGCCTTTAAATTTTTCTTGTCTGGGAAAGTCTTTTTATGGCCATCGATTCTAAATGACAGCTTTGCAGGATAGAGTAATCTTGGTTGTAGGTTCTTGCTTTTCATCATTCTGAATATTTCTTGCCATTCCCTTCTGGCCTGCAAAGTTTCTTTTGAGAAATCAGCTGACAGCCTTATGAGAACTCCCTTGTAGGTAACTAGCTGCTTTTCTCTTGCTGCTTTTAAGATTCTCTCTTTGTCTTGAACCTTTTGCATTTTGATGATGATGTGACTTGGTGTGGGCCTCTTGGGTTTCATCTTGTTTGGCACTCTCTGTGCTTCCTGGACTTGTATGTCTGTTTCCTTCACCGAGTTAGGAAAGTTTTCTGCCATTATTGTTTCAAACAGGTTTTCGATTTCTTGTTCTCTCTCTTCTCCTTCTGGCACCCCCAAGATGCGAATGTGGGCACACTTGAAGTTGTCCCAGAGGCTCCTTACACTATCCTCATTTTCTTGGATTCTTTTTTCTTTTTGCTGTTCTGATTGGGCATTTTTTGCTTCCTTATATTCCAAATCGATGGTTTGCTCCTTGGATTTACGTACTCTATTATTGAAGCTGTGTAAATTATTCTTTATTTCAATTAATGCCTCCTTCAGTTCTAACTGTGCATCCATGATTTCTGACTCGTCCTTTTTTATGCTCTTGAGGCCCTCACTAAGTTCACTGAGGTTCTCACTAAGTTCATTGAGCATCCTTATAAGGAGTATTTTGAACTCAGCATCTGTTAGGTTGCTTATCTGCATTTCACTTAGTTCTTTTCCTAGGGTTTTGTTCTGTTCTTTCATTTGGGACTCGTTTCTTTGTCTCCTCATTTTGGCTGCCTCCCTGTGTTTGTTTCAGTGTGTTACTTTTTTTTTTTTTTTTTAATCCTCACCCGAGGATATTTTTCCTTTTTTTTTTTTTGTACAGATAGAGTGGGAGGGAGACAGAGGAAGGGAGAGAGAGAAACATCGATGTGAAGGGACACATCGAGTGGCTGCCTCCCGCACATCCCAACCAGGGCCGGGGACAAACTGCAACTGAAGTACGTGCCCTTAGTGGGAACCGAACCCGGGTCTCTCCCGACCGCAGGCCGACGCTCTAATCGCTGAGCCAAACTGGCCAGGGCTCAGTGTGTTACTTAACGAGAGGTATGGGGCTAGCTGAGACCAGATGCTGCTCGTTTGAAAGAATTTAGGAAAAACCTGAAGCAGGGTCCAAGACAGGCCAGTCCTATGGTTAAGCAAGTGGCAACAGCTTGGGTGGGTCTGAAAGTTGGGTGGGGTGGGGCGGGGCCTCAGGGAGTCAGCAGGGCGGGGCTACCAGTGTGAGCCAGGTTGCTGGAGTCCCAGATATGGCTTCTGTTTGCTGCCCCAGGGAAGGGCTCACCAAAGGAACAAAGGCCTCTGACAGTACATTTGTCCCGGAGAAAGCCCCCTCTCCAGCCCTCGCTCCAGTGCCAAACAGCTCAGTTCTTCCCTGTATGTCTCTGGTGCCCCTAGAGCTGCCTCCCCTCCAAGCTTAGAGGGAGAGAGTCCGATAAGTCCGTGCACGGGCCCTTTAAGGAGCTGCCTGGGGCTCCAGCCGCCTCAGCCTCCCTGAGCCTCAGTTCCCGCTGGTTTTTCCAGCCAGAAGTTATGGGGATTCTCTTCCTGGCACTGGAACCCTGAGCTGGGTGCCTGGTGTGGGAAGGGGACCCCTCAGTCCTCAGGAAGGACCTTCCCAGCCGAGGTGTCCTCCTGATTTTATCCGCCACACGTGGGTGTGGGACCAGCCCGTCCCCTCCGCCCCTCCTACCAGTGTGGATGTGGCTGCTGCTTTAATTTCGGAGTTGCGGGACTTCCATTCAGCTGGATTTCAGATGGTTTTGAATGATGGTTGTTCTGTAGTTTAGTTGTAACTTTGATGTGGTTGTGGGAGGACGCGTTACCACGTTTACCTACCCGCCTTCTTGACCGGAAGTCCCATGCCCCTTTATGTATGTATTGTCTACAACTGCTTTAAAACTCCAGTGACAGAACTGAGTAGTTGGGACAAAGACTCAATGTCTAAAATACTACTGGCCCTTTATAGAAAAAGTTTGCCTGTCCTTGGCACACACAGGTTTAAGAGTGCAGGCTTCATGGGTTCAAATCTCTGCTCTGTCACTAATCTGGGAAGGTCACTTAATCTACACGTGCCTCAATTTCTTCTTCTGAAAAATTGGAATAATAATAATTATGGGTTGTTTTGAGAATTAAGTGAATTAATATCTGTAGAGCACCAGGACCAAGGTCTGTACATAGTATTATGTAAATAAAAAATGAGATCGTATCTATGAAGAACTAAGCATGTATCAGGGGTTTTGGATTTGTTTGGAAGCAAAATCAGAAAGAATGGTGGCTTCATCCCTGTTACTGTCCTGGACACATTTTTTTTTTTTTAATCAGGCACTGGAATGAGGACCTCCGATATAAGATGGTAGTATGCACCACGGTGTGCAGGGGTGGGAGTCACAGGGAGAGACAGGATTGGATTCCTAGAGGCTCTGTCAGGAGCAAACACACTGAGTATACAGATGACAATTTGGAGGCATAGACCTAAGTGTGGCCAGTTACCCTATAAAGACATTCAGCCCTGGCCAGTTTGGCTCAGCGGTTAGAGCGTCGGCCTGCGGTCCTGAGAGACCCGGGTTCAGTTCTCGCTAAGGGCGTGTACCTCGGTTGCAGTTTGTCCCTGGCGCTGGTTGTTTGTGCGGGTGGCAACCACTCGATGTGTCCCTTTCACATCGATGTTTCTCTCTCTCTCTGTTCCTCTCTCTCCCTCCCACTCTACCTGAACAAAAAATGGAAAAATGTCCTCCGGTGAGGATTTAAAAAAAATAAAATAAAAAGACATTCATATGCATTTTGCTTGTTTTGGGGGGTTTCCTTTGTTATATTGAAGAATTTTTTTAAATGAGAGCTGGTTTTTATCTCCTCCTTGACCACTTTACCTCCTCGAGAGGACAAAATTTTTGACTCATGCAGTCTTTTTTTTTTTAAATTTTTTTCTTTATTGATTTCAGAGAGAAAGGAAGGGAGAGGGAGAGAGAGATAGAAACATTGATGAGATAGAACATCAATTGGCCACCTCCTGCATGCCCCTCACTGGGAATTTGGCCCACAACCTGGGCATGTGCCCTGACCAGGAATTGAACTGGTGACCTCTTGGTGCATGGGTCAACGCTCAACCACTGAGCCACACTGGCCAGGTGACTCATACAGTCTTGAAAGGCAGTTGAAGGTGGAATCGGTTTTCTCAAGGTGGAAGAGGGATTGGAAGACTTGAGGCAACCAGGGAGACATGACACAGCTGTGCATGTATGACATCATTTAAATACAAAACATAATGTGTTGCCACTAAAGTAAATGCAATTTCAGGCTGCATTAACAGAAATAAGTCTTGTAGAAAGATGGAGGGGATGTCCTTCACTCTACTCTGCCCAGCCCATGTCCTCTTCTGGACAATGTAAAGGGATATGAACACATTTGGTGGTATCTCCAGACGTTCTCATCAGTTGCACTGGGTTTCTCCCCACTACTTATTATCCCTGGCCATCAGGAGCAATTGATAGGTGCCAGTAGCTCCTGTCTTCTAAACTATGCAGAACTCCTCCAACTCTTCCCTGGTGAAAGCATGCCTGGCAAATGAATCCTGCTGCAGGTCAAGAATTCTACTTTATCAGCAGCTACAAAAACATTAACCTGATCCCTGGGGCCAAAGTTTAGCCTGTTTGGCAACTCTTAGGATCACCTGGCCTCAGGAGGTCCTGCATTCCCCCGGTGGTCTATCTCAGTGACTTCAAGGCCCCCCCGCCATGTATCTGCAGCCTAATTTCCCAACCTTATCTTCCATTATCCTCCTTTACACACACACCACTCAGCCAAAGGAGAGCACAGTTCAGCTTTTGAAAAAAAACATGCTATATTAGTTGTTTTTTTCATTGCAAGAGGCAGAATGCCAACTTAGACCGGGTTGACCAAGAAAGGAAAGTTAACTGGCTCATGTGACTGAGATGTACAGGGTTGTCTGGCATCAGGCCCGGTTGGATCCAGCAGCTTAGGGTCTCTCTCTCTCTCTGTCTCTCCGCTCTGTGTTAGCTTCATTCTCAGAGCAGCTTTCCCCTCAGAAGTTGCAAAACAATTGCAGCTCAATAAGTTAAGTAGAAAGAGAATTTCTCTCCCCGACGAGTTTAAGCCCAATTCCAAGAATTGACTCTCATAGAACAGTCTGGAGGTTCTGTGAGAACCACTGTTATTCCCATTTTATAGAAGAAGAAATTGAGGCACATAGGGCTTAAGTGACCTTCCCAAAGTTACAAAACTAGTGACAGGACAGAGATTTGTCCACCCCAAATGAAGTCCTGTGGCAAGAGGCATGTGACTGCATAGACCTAAGTCACATGCCCCAAGCTGCAGGGAAAGAAACCTTCTACGAGTGGGGGGTACCATGAGAGTCAGTGCTGCTTATACCACAGGGCTTGGGAGTGGGAAAGAGTGAGTCCCTAGGGGACAATGTGCATTTTGTAATTAGAGCAGGAAAAACAGGTGATGGGCAGGCAATAGCATGTACCTGCCACAGCACTTGCGGAATCAGACCTCCCAACAACCCAGGAGACTGGTACTAAAGGAAGTAAAGCCAGTAAGAGCACTTCTGGGTGCTGGAGGGAAAGTCCCACACTTCTCCAGGACGCCTTACTGGCTATGGGAGAAGACTGGAAGAAAGGGAAAGGGAGCCACGGGGAGGACCTGGAACTTTGAAAGTCAGCCTAACTGCAAGAATCATGACTAATGAAAAGAGAGATGCCGCTGAGCCTGGGCCCAGCATCAGAGAGGGAACAGGAGAGAAATTGTGCACAGACACTACCCAACACCTCTGTTTCCTTTTTTCTTGAAGAGCCCTGTACTGTTCAGTTGTGCACTCAGCACAGGGTGAATCATGATTGGTCCAGGACAATCATGGACCAATGCTCCCACCCCTCTTGCCAGTGATTGCATGAGGTATGAACATGTGATGAGATTCTGACCAATGATATGCGAAGAGCTTTTCAGAACGATTTTCTTCACTGAGAAAGAAACGCACAAGAAGAAACAGACCAAACTCCTGTGCTGGACGTTGTCATGTCTGAAAGTGGAGCAGCTATCTTGTAACCAAGAAGAGAGCCAACTCAAGGGCCGGTTGAAACTAGAAGAGAGCAGAACAGAAAAATGGAAAGGCCCTGAGCTTTGATTGTGACATTGATCCACTGAATTAAACAACCCTGGAGCCATCCTACTTTGGGACTTCTTAGAATCTAGTGTAATAAATTTCCCTTATCGTTTAAGCCAATCCCATTGGTGTCCTCTCTTATTGTAGCCATAGCTCACTATGTGACTCAGATAGGCTTTGCCTGTTGAGAGAGAGGACTGACATTTTCAACACCAGCTATAGAGGCTCTAGGCAAGCCACATGGCCATTCTGAGAAGTGTGCAATAGTGGAAAGACGATGAGCTGCAGAGACTCCTGCTCCTAGATCCGAGCCCTTGAACACATTAATTCACCTCTCTAGGTCTCAGTGTTTTCATCTATAAAATGGAAGGATAAACTGCACGTCATCGAGTTGTGAAGACTGAGACCATGCACTGGTTCTGACATACAATTATAATGGCTATTTATGGAAGGGTCACTTTTATCTGCATATCCTTGGACCAGGATCTCAATGATGTCCAAGCAACAACTTATAAAGTGGTGACATTTTATCAGAATTCCCTCAGAAGCTTTTTGAAAAGTCCAGATTTCTGGGCTCCATTCTTGGAGATCACAATTCAACAGATCTGAGATGGGGTCTGTGAATTAGTCAGGACTCTCTTGGTTCACAGTGGCAGAACCCCAACACAAACTAGTTGAAGAAAAAAAAGCAACTGGCTCATGTATCTGAATGGCCCAGAGGGATAAACTTCAGACATGGCTGGATCCAGGCGTTCCCAGTATGTCAGGTCTGTCCATCTGTCTGTCTCTCATCCCATGGTTTGCCTCTGTGCTGGCTTCATTCTTAGCCAACAGTTTCAACCTGACAGCTACCAGCCTATGGCATCTGAAAAAGAGGGCATCTCTTCCCCTCCAGCTCTGCCAGGATCCTGGGGCTGCTGTTCCAGCCAAGCTTGACCCTGGGCTGATCATTTTGTCTGTGATTGGTCCATCGGGAACTGCCCACCCCTGGAGACCAAGTGAGTGGGGTCTCCAGCCAAACCACACGAGTTGTGTGCGGGGCAGGGAGGGCTCTGGAAGAAAACAGAGGCTATCCCCAGGGAAAGAGGAAGTGGGTACCGAGCAGGCAAACACGGCTCAGGGTCTGTATTTCTTCCCAAGTCACCCAGTTGATTCTGATGCACAGACATGTTTGGGAAAGACTTCTGATTAGAACACTGGTTTTTGGACTTATTAGAGTCACAGAATCCCTTTCTTCCTAGGAAATCTTAAACAGGAGAAAATAAAATAGATCCAAAAATGGCCCTGTGCTGGTGGAAGGAGGGGTTGGGGGGCTGCCTATCATCAGCCCTGAGGGGCTCCAAGGGCACCCCTGAGCTCCCTCATCTCATTGCTCTCTGAGGTCCCTTTTGCTCTGATTCCAACCCTGCATTTGGTGTAACAGGCAGGGCAGGGCCAGGGAGAGGCCCAAAGAGCCCACCTAATGCTATCCCCCCTCCAGCCCCCACCCCTGCCTTAGAAGCCAGTGCCAGAGAAGTAAATAGGAACAGGAGGGCCCATGGTTGACTGAGAAGGTGCATCGGACAGGCCACATCAGGATGCTCCTGGCTTTGAAAGCCCATCCTGGCCCGAGGCCAACTGGCTTGTGGGCTCTGCAAAGCACTGGGCCCCGGGGCCGCGTGGGCGCTGATGGCCGCTTGTCTGCTGGTGACAGAGAGGACGTCGGCAGCGCCAGCATCAGCTGTAGCAGAGGGAGATGCTACAGGGACACACTGGCTGGGGAGGCGACGTGGTGGAGGATGAAGTCAATTTCACACTTTATTAGTCAGTCCAGGGCCAATTGAGGCCACCCAGAAACTGGGCTGAGGCCTCGCCTCTCCCTCCTCCCGGTACCAGGAAGAAAGGCCTCTATCGCCTGAAATTCTTCTTGGTGAAGGAGCAACACTTTTTTTTTTTTTTTCTATTCAAAATCCCCCAGCATTCAAGCTAGGAGTCGGGATCCCTTTTGTTCTGCAGAGACTGCCCAGCTGAGAGGCCTGCAAGGCTGAGAGCTGAACAAGCCCGATGTGCGTGTGCCAGCTAACCCGCGGGGCAGCCGGTTGAATTTGCATTTCAGATACAACCAGCAGTGATTTTTCAATATGAGCATGCTTCATTTGGGACATACTAAAGACTATTTGAATTTGGCGTTGAGTGAGATGGATTAAAGACCTGCCTTTGAGGAGCTTACTTTCTAACAAGGGAGTCAGACAGCACACAAACAAGAAAATAAGAGGGAGTGATAAAGCCCGGGACAGTGAGACAGGGTGACGTGGTAGTGAGTGACAGGGATCAGGATGGGGAGGGCGGGAGGCTTCCCAGATGGGTGGTCGATGAAGGCATCATGGAGAAGCTGACCTTTGTGGCCAGAGCCAGCCTTGGGTAGATCTGGGGGAAGAGCGCCCCAGGAACGGGAAGGGCCAGCGCACAGACTCTCAGTCAGGACGGAGCTGGGAGTCACTGGGGACTAGAAAGCCAGCAGGCAGGAACAGTGAGGAACGTAGCACAAGGCAGAGGGTGTGGTGAGAGGGAGCAGGGGCCCATCACACAGGCCTTCTGGACCAGAGTAGGAGCCTGGGTTTGGCTCACACGTTTTAGACAGAGGTGTGACATTCTCTAATTTACCTTTTCCAAGAATCACTCTGCTCTGCGGAGAGTGGACTGGGGGTGAAGGGAAGGGTGGGAACGGAGAGACCAGCGGGAGGCCCCTGCAGGAGTCCAGGCGCAAGACGACGACGCGTTGCCCGGAGTGGATGTGGCGGAGGCGGGAGACGTGGACCGATGTGGGGAAGGTTTTGGAGGACTCGCTGAAGGATTCAATGTGGAGGGCTGAGAGGAACTGGGGCGAGTCCCCGGGTTTTGTCCTGAACAGCTGAGTGGACGATGGCACCCTTTACTGAGAGGGAAGACTGTGGGCAGAGTAGCTCTGGGGGTGTGGCTGCAGGTTAGGTATTTGCTAGCCTGTACCTTCCAGGGGGCCAAGAAGCGTGACAAACACGGGGAGGAAGTGACATCATTCAAATCCCATATTCAACTGTAGTAAATATAACGTATCACACGCATACTGTAATACATTAAGAAACACAAAGGGTACATCATTGTCACAATACAAACTAGGGAGTAAATCTGGACCCAGTGTTTTCGGCTGGGCACTCTGAGTCTCCAGGTGGGGGTGGGGACACATGAAGCCTGGGGCAGTGCCACGGCCTGGGAAGTGGCCAGAGGCTGCTATGAGCGGACAGGGGATGGATGTTGACATTTTCCTAATGGTTTGTATGTGCATTATTATGTGATGTGTTTTGACATGTGGCTTTGGGGGGGGAGGTTCAGGAAGGAGGGATGAAAAAGAATGTGTAATAAAGATATTTAGAAATGTATGGGGGGGAAGGAGAGGAAAGGTAGACTCACAAGCTGGTCTTATCAGGAAGGCGGCCCAACGTGCACCCTGGGCTGCGGAAGCCTCTGAGAGAATGAAGTAATTCAAGATGGGTGACTGTAATCACCAAGCATCTGAGGACGTGGTCACAGTGACAACCTTTGGACTCTTATGACATCCACTTGCTTTCAGTTTTGAAAGAGCCCAGGCAGTGAGGGGTCAGGAACACAGACATTGGAGGAAAGTTGAAGCCACGGGGAGCGTTAGCCCAGAAAACTCGGGTGCAGGGTCACTGCCTGCCAAGTGGGGAAGGAAGACCGTGGGGGGTGGGCGGAGCCATGCTGGCTGGTGTGCTCAGTCGTAGGTCCCAGATACAGTACCGCATGCGGCCGTGCCTTATCCCGTTTCAACATCCCGGCCACCCTTTGAGGTAGAGCTGTTTCCTGGCTCACCCTCAAAGACGAAAGTGAGGTTTCAAAGAGATGAAGTCACTTGTTCAACAAGGTCACACTGCTAGTCAGTGTGGGGTCCGGATCGGAACTCAGGTGCTTTCCAATGTGGAGTCTGGGCTCCTGACCACCTGAGCCTTGTCTAAGACCTTCTCCCAGATCCAGCCCGCCTTGCTCCCTGAGTTCAATCCTATCCTCAGATGGGAGGGCTTTCGGCAAGCCCCTGGGGCTCAGTATGAAGTCCCTTGTGCTAGAAGCTGGCCCCTAACCTCGTGCCCAGCCCTCAGTCCCGTCTCCTGCCATGACCTCCATATCTATAGTAGGCTTCATCCTAGAGTCTTTGGGACCTGGTACTCGAACCTCAACCCAAAGCCTGGGACACTGCTGCCCACTCTGACCTGTCCTTGATCTCTGTCCTGCCTGGACACTAGGAGATACTTGTCACCAAGTGCCCCCTTGGGGTTCCAACTGCCTGCTGGATACCAGCTGCCTCCCCTTACATCCCTGGGGAGTGTGCCCTGGGATAACCATGCCTCCCAACCTTACAACTCCTTCACCTGACGTGACCCTCTTCTGTGACTGGCAGCTGGACCTGTGTCCCCAGCCCCGGCTCTGCCCCCGGGGAGAGGCCAGGATCTCAATCCCAGCTGTGCCACGAGCTCACCCCGTGTCCTGCCTACAGAAGGAGGTCCACGCTGTTGGCTGATGGCGAGCCTCGCGTTTGTTTTTCAGCGTGCAGCTCTGGAGAGCTCCCTAAGTGTCAGGCACTGGATTAATCACGTAACGTGGTCTCCTCCACAGGCCCCGTGCGTGGTGAAGAGAAGCTGCAGTGGGCACTATCGACACGCTGGTCTTTTCCCAGGCCAGAGGCGCGGCTGATGTGCCCAGAAGCCCGAGACCCCGGAATCTAAATATGCAGCCTCTTCCCAGGCCAGCAGCCCACTCCCGCTTCCTGTCTCCTTTACCTGGGCTCACTGCCCAGCCCTTCCCGAGCCAGGGCGAGACGCAGATGCTGCTGAGACACGCGGCTGGAAGGAGGTGACCCCCTCCCTCTGCCCATCGTCGAGCTCTGCTCTCTAACAGCAGCCCTGGGACCTGTGTCTGCCTGCTGGGGGCCCTGCAGGAACAGCCTCAGCTGGTCAAGATTAGGGGCAGCCCAGCAGACTCTCCCAGCCACGGACCTGGGGTGCGACCCGCTCGGCTGCGGTGTGCAGCTGAAGACACTTCCAAGAGTGGGGAAAGCAGGACAGTCCCCTGATCCAGGGAAGCTGCGGCCGACCTGGAGATGGTGCCAGTCTTCCCGGAGGGTCGGGCAGCCTGAGGCGCAGAGGTACCTGGGATCCCCGTAGATCCACTACCCCGTCCCATCCTGTATCCCCAGCTGCTGAACAGCAGGCCAGTCACTGTGCAGTCTGAAAGAGAACCACTCTATTCCTTTTGAACAGAAGGAATTTAATACAGGGAGGAGGGTACACAGGTGAACAGAGATCTGAGAAGTGCTCCAGAGATTAAAAACAGCAAAGAGACACTCATGTTCTTAGGCTGGACAGACATGGTGAAGAAGCAGTGTTGTTAGTGTCCAGTATTGGGGCCACCAAATAGAAATGGGACACATTGTCAGACCTGTCCAACAGGACCTGAGACCTTGAGGAAGGGGTCATCCAGTGGGAGCTAGAACCACAGAGAAGACCAGCATAGGCAGAGATGCTGCCTGAAGCAGAGAGAGGGAGAAATGCCTTGGGTTCGCCCCTCCTCCTCCTGCCTGCCAGCGCTTCCCATTGACCAAACCACCAGGAAACCAGAGAGCAAAGGAGCCTGGGAAATGTAGTTCTCTGAACTGCAGAGCAGAGCAGGGCAGGGACTGTGAGAGCAAACAAGCAAATACCATCCTCTGGAGATGTGAGATGCTCAGAGGGGTGGCCGCCGCTCCTATGCCCACGAGAGTCCAACCTTCCTGGGGCTTAGGGCGTCCCAAACCTGCAGCCACTGTTTAGAGCTCTCTCCACTCATAGGGCCCAAGGATGCCCAAACTCCTGATGACAGGCAGATGGGCCTGAGGCAGAGAACCCACAACCACCCTGAATGTCCTGGATACATGGGGGCTGCCTGAGACCTCGGTATTAACTGAGCAGCATGCTCATGAGCCCAGCCATAGTCAGAGCTCATGACAATCTGGTCCCCTCATCCTCTTCGCTCCCTAGCAAGGAACCTGGAGCTTCCAAGCTGCTGGGTCCCTTAGGAACATCCCAAGAGGATGCTCCTGGCTGCAAGGCTTCTGGCAGTATCAGTGTGCCTAATTATTGCCTGAGTACCTGCCCAGCGTGTCCGGGTGCACTGGGCCCCTCGCACCCACGAGCATTATCCTGGAGGGAAAACCTGCCCATCCTGACCCAGCTGGCAGGACCAGTGATGACCAAGGAGGGAAAGTCTCAGGAATGTCTTTGGAGTGTGACAGCCAAGTCCAGCCAGGCCCTCAGGAGCCAGGACTAAGGGTCTTCATCTACATAGGAGAATGGCCAGGCCTTGCCACCATCCCAGAGAAAGACAGGCCCTGCGAACCCTTCCCCAAATGTCATGCCATCACCTCCACAGCCCCCATAATAATGATAACTATTTGTTGAGCACTAATGAGCCAGATGCTGGGCTAAGTGATTTTATATCAGTATCTCAGTTAATCCTCCACAGAATCTTGTAAGATAGGTACTATGGAGATCCTCACAGACGAGTCTGAAAGCATAGCGGGCGATTTCGCAAAAGCTCGAGATGACAAGTAAAGGTAGCATACAAGGACACAGTGCTCCCCAGAGATCTTTTGTTTTTGTTTTGTTTGCCCCCCAGAAATCTAACAAAGGTTAGATGAGTCCAGTGGAGACACAGGAAGGCATTGCACAGGAAATATAAAGATATGAAACTAGTTCTTCAGAAGAAATCCTCCACCCAGGACAGTCCACCCACACTCAGGCAGGAGATACAAAGAGGGATTTTGTTGTGGCCCACACAATTGCCACACAGAAGTCGTCACATCAGAATATTAAAACAAAACTCATCCAGGGACTAACCAGGCCCGACCTGCTTCGCTCCTGAAATCAGACGAGACAGGGCACGTTCAGAGCGGTATGGTCGTCATCCCTGTACTTCAGTTGGTTAGAGCGTTGTCCTGATGCGCTGGGGTTGTGGGTTCAATTCCTGGTCAGGTCACATGATGGATGTGTGAATGGCTGAAACAATAAATGGATGTTTCTCTCTTTCAAATCAATTGAAAAAAAAAAAACTGGTTTCTGGTTTCTCTCAAAAAGTCAGACTATCTGGCACCACTGGGCTTTCGTTCTGTTGTGGCAACAGAGGTTGGAGCCAAGAAGCTGCTCCTTTAGACTAGACTAAGCATGCATGCTTGGGTCCAGCACAGTCTCCGCCACTCCCTAATGTGTTTCACCTGTTCCCCCCCTGATATGCACCACCTGCCCGGTTTGACGCCTCGCCTCCAGGTCCTCCCTCAGCTGAACTGTAGAGCCCTGCTGCCACCTGCTGGTCACAGGTCACATGTTCCCTCACTGCACAGCCACGACGCTCCTGATGTGATACCATTTGTGCTGCTTGTTTCACTGAGTCCCTGGGAGAACAGGAATTGTACCCACTTTACAGATGAGAAAACAGAAAAGGTAAGTTCAGAAATTACCAATGAGAAAACAGATGAGCTCGAGGGGAACACTTTGTAACGTATATGATCATCTATGCTGTACACAAAATAATATTGAGTGTAAAGTGTAATAGAAAAAATAATACCTAATGAAGAAAGAAAGCAAACACACGTGTGGACTGCTCAGGATCCTAGCACCTCGGACGTTGCTGGAGTGGAAACCAGCTCTGTCCTTATGCCCAGTCCTGGGTATTTAGTCCCTTCCCTGCCACGAGAGGCCCTAAAATGATCCCACACTGGAAGTGAGGTCCTGGCAGAGGGAGCCAGGGCTCCTTGAGATAAGGCAGAACCCTACAGTGAGCACTTTCGGGGCTGAGTAGGGAGGACACGGGAAGCTGGAGGACCCTTCTGACTTCCTCACGTGCTAGGAAGTGCCTTTCCTCATGCCTGTGGTCAAGCAGGCCTTGAACTCGGCTTTTCTAAGGCAAACTTCTGGGCACTTTTCACACCACCACATGGTGTCCCAGGCCTAGGATGGCCTCTCCTTTCCCTTTTGCTTTCCCCAATCCTACTTATCCCACACAGCCCAGCACCGGCCCCGCCTGCTCCAAGAAGCCTCCGGGACCACCTCAGCCCCCTCAGATCTCCCTCGTGCCCTGCCCTGTGGTGCCAGGTAAATGTTGCCCAACGCTCACACGTCTTGCCTCTCCAGCTGGAAGGGAGATTCCTCGGGGGCAGGGTTTCCGTGTTCCCATCCCCTCTGGGAGGTGTATCTGAGGGAGATGTACAGATCATCTATTACCTGAGACACGTGACACACTCAGGGAGATTCCGGAATGAACAAGAGCTTGTACCCTAAAATATAACCTGGGCATGTCACTCCTCCATTTCAAACCCTTCAGTGCCCCATGGCCCTCAGAATAAAAACCGAAGCTCCTTACCACGCCGACCTCTCTGAACGATGCCTCTCTCACTGCACCAATACCCCCCACACACCGTGTTCTAGCTCCACAGCATTTGTTTTCTCTTACCTCTGGGCCTTTGCACATACCCTCCCTCCCACCTTCACTCAACTCTAGTTACCCATCAGGCCTCAGCATGCCTATCACTTCTCTTAGGAAGGCTTCCTGAGCTGCCAAGTCTGAGCCAGGGCTGGGCCCTCCCCTGGGCTCTGGTGGCACTGTTATTGCCCTATCCCAACACTTACACTGCATTTAACTGACTGATGACTTGTCTCTCCCACCAGACTGTAGGCTTTGGGAGGACAGGGCCCCCATCTGTCTGACCTCTTGCTGTATCACCAGCAGGTAAGGCCAACTCCAGGAGGCACCAAAGATGTGCTGTAGACACTCCTTAATGAACATACAAATGAATGAGGTGCCATATTTATGTATAGCAAGTGCCCAGTGAACAAATGTCCCGCTGGGGCATTGCCCATCCAGTGGTTAGAGTCACACAAATTCCAGACATTTTCACCTGTGAAGTCCTTTATTCCCAGAAGTTCACATCAGTTATTCACCAAGCTAGAGCTCATCCTATTAACCAAGCATCCACTCACCCTTCCTTTGATATTGTAATCTTGTCCAAAACTGGGCCGGGGCCCAAAAGGCTGAAGCGGTGTCCCTCTGCTGCAGGGAGCAAGGGGCCCCCCCTTGAATCAGTCTTCAACTCATAGACTTATTCGGTTCATAGGCAAATACCTCAGCGAGTTCAACAGTGAAATAAACGACACAGTGCAATGGTCCTAGGCATTGGGGGTGAGGGCACATCATACAGTCTCCTGGAGAAAATGCAGGCCATGCTCCGTCTTCTCAGTGTGCATTTTCTCACCCTTAGTGACTTTTAACCTTATTCCCTGGTCCACAAGAAACCATAACCCATGTGAATATTTTAATTTTCCATTCACAGGGTTGATTTGGTTCCAAGTGTATTTCTGTTTTCTTCCTTATGCCTACAAGAACATCCGATTTTGTTCAGGTCCCTTTTAATGGCACTTTATACATTCTGGGACCTGACAGAACAGGCTGTCCTATTGCAAACCACCTCTGAAGCTGCCTGTTCAAAACACCTGAGCTAGGACAAAGCTCAGATGGGGCATGTCCCAGCTCTCAGCTTGTGGCCAGTTCTGATGCCAGGTCTCTCATCCACCACTGTGTGTCTAGGGCAGAGGTCCCCAACCCTGGCCACACATTAACGAAGCACCTGGGAAGCTTTCTGAGGTCCTGAGGCCCAGGCCATTCCCCCGACCAATTCCATCAGAATCTCCGGGTGGGGTCCTGGTGTGAGTCGTGGGAAAGCTGCCCGGGTGACTTCAGTGAGCGGCCACATGGAGAAACCCTGAGCTAGTGCTGGCACACGGCAGGCTCTCGGTCAGCATTGGGGGACCGCAGATGGATTTCTTATTGTATTATCTGCTCCCCTCTGCTTTCTATTCGTATCAGAAACCTGAGAAGAGAGCAAGGGAAACGAGTCAAGAGCATTTCGCAAAGTGAATTTGGGGCTGGGAAGGGGACTGTGGGGACTGAGTTTCCCTTGCAATTACGCATTCTTCACACTTTCACACGCCCACAGGAGGTGAGCTGCAGACTGTCTGACACAGACAAGTATATATGTCTTAAAAGCCCTCTAAGAACCAGAGCTAGCAGTTACAGGCACTAGTTATAACAAGAGAGGTGTTCTTGGAACTGAGTCTTCACTGCCACACATTTCTACACACACTCTGACTTGGGCTGGTCCCAAATTTTGTCCTTTGTGTTCAAGATCATGCAGATCCATCTTCCTGCTCTTCTGAGAGTCTTGCCATTTATCTTCGCTCAAAGCGACATCCTAGAGATGATTCCACAGTGGCTGCACCCAAAATTGCCCCATGAGTCGGCTTTTATTGAGGGGCTCCCATTTCCAGGTTCTCGAAAGGGAGGACAGCAGGTTTGATCTCACCAAGTTCCAGGGTTTGGCTCCCTGGAATGCAGGATGGAGGAGCCTGCGGTAGATCCTGGGGTGATGGGAAAGGACGCCACGTGGATTAACAATGTCTGCCAAGGGCACGGGAAGGGACAGCGTGAACGCTGATGTGGGGGCCGCCCGAGACCACTCCCGGCACACCCTGCTACCAGCAGCAGCGTACATTTATATACGCTTCCACTTGCAAGCAGTTTCCGCGGCCTTACCCGCGTGTCCTTCTCACCACAACCCTGGGAGTGAGGTCTCTATGGATGGGAAAACTGAGGTTGTGTCCTATATCCAAGGTCGCACAGCCACCTGACATCACACCCACCGTTGCCTCCAGGCCCTCGGTGGCCTCTTGAAATCACCTGGGGCTCCTCTGGTGCCCCGTCTCCCAGAAAGGGAAAACCAAGCCATTGCCTAACCTCCCCCACCCACCAGCCCTGTAATCCCCTGCTCCACAGTTTCCTTTGGGATTTGCATGTCCCTTTGTCTCCTAGTTCTGAGAACACAGCAACAGTGTGCAATGGTTTGGTAACAGCCTCACACACCCCACCCCACACACCCTCCAAAGCTCCTCTTCCCCAGAACAGGCTCTGAATTTACCTACCACATTCCAGGACTGTGACTTGGTCCCACCCACTCCCAGGCCTGGGCAAGACTGTTCTGGCTGGCAACCTCTCCATTGTCCAAAAAAGCTGCTGCTCCCTAACTAGAGAGGGCTCCTGGGGGTTCACTGCCCAAGATAAGTCAGCTCCCAGCATGGAGAAATAAAAGATGACTGACAGGTGGGCTATGGGGCCTCCTGGTGCCACATGTAGGAAGTGAACTGTCAGGCCAGGCGGTTCTGGGCTTCTCCCGCATCCCTCCCTGCACCCGCACAGCACACAGGTGACTTTCACCTGGGTGACCCCCTCCATGGGCAGGTCCACATGGGGGCACAGGGAAGACTGGCCATTCGCTACGGCAAATCCTTATCACCTTGACCTGCCACCGCGATGTTGTGACTCTGGGTGACAACAATCTATGAAGACAACGTGAGTCATCTTGGCTGGAGTCTTTCGTGCCCACCCATGCCAGGCATTCTGCAAGGGCTGCCTACCTCTCTGGGTGCCCTTCACCCTACCCTGGCCTGATCTCCCCTTCCACTCTGCCTTCTCTCTGCTTCTCTGGGGTCACAGCCTCTAATCCTCATCCCTTGGCCACATGGGCTCCGAGGCAGGCGCCCTAGGAGGGCAGACTCCAGCCCCACGGAGCCGGGCTCGGTGCCCGGGCCAGGAAGCTGGAAGGCACATATCCGCTCTGTCCGTCCACTTCCACGAGGCTCCATTCCGGGTTGCCCTTCTTGTCCTGGGCCTCCAGGACAGTCACTGGCTGGCCTGCCTGCAGACTCACTTCATGGCTGCTTCTGGCCACAAAGGGGTACACTGCGACCACCTGAAACACCTGGGGAGTGACACAGAAATCGTCAGGCTGCGAAGACAGACAGACAGACAGACAGACCCAACCCAGAGAGGCTGCTTTCCCCTCCCAGCCAATCTGCTGGGCAGTGCTGGCCCCCCAGGCACCTCCTTTGTGCTCAGGACCACGCTGCTCCCAGCGCGCCGCCCACAACGCGCAGGCGCTGTTCTAGTGCTTGCCTGGCTTCGTTTCCATTGTGTCACAGTCCTCTGACTCTGTTTGCCCCATTTTTCAGATACGGAAATTGAGGCTGAGAGAAGTTAAGGAACTTATTCAAAATCACACACGTAGTTTTTTGTTTTTTTAATATCCTCACCCGAGGACATTTTTCCATTTTTTGTTCAGATAGAGCGGGAGGGAGAGAGAAGAAGAAAGAGAGAGAAACATCGATGTGAAGGGACACATCGAGTGGCTGCCATCTGCATGACCAACCAGGGCCGGGGACAAACTGCAACCGAGGTACATGCCCTTAGCGGGAACCAAACCCAGGTCTCTCTGGACCACAGGCTGACGCTCTAACCGCTGAGCCAAACCAGCCAGGGCCACGCAGGTAGTTTGTAATGTATTCACGTGGTTGTACTGTCTAATTCCAGGACATCTTCACCCCAAAGAAATGCCACACCCATTAGTGGTCACTCCTCACCCCTCCCTCCCCCAGCCCTGCCAACCACTGCTCTTTCCGTCTCTGAGCATGTCATACAAACACAATCACACAGTTCATGGCCTTCCGTGTCTAACAAATGTGGCAGCGTGTACTGGCACTTCCTTTCTCCAGGTCCCACCCTGGCCAGGACACTGGCGGCCACCAGTCAAGGCCCCTCCAGACAGCAGAAAAGTCAAAGCCCCACTCCAGGTGGCTGTGGGAGGCAACCCCCACTCCACTCGCAAACTCACCTGGGTCTCAGCTGGGACAGAGGGGACTGGGGCTGGGGTGGACTCGGCTGTTAGATGTTGGGAGTCCTTAAGAGGCGCTGCCTGCCCTCTGGGCTTCTCCTCACTGGGGACGATGTGGTACGGCTCCAGTTTCCCAGCGGGCACGTACCCTCGATGTCCTGTGGACATACAGAACGTTATCTGGCTACCGGCCACCATCTCCATCCCTTTCAGTGACAGAGGAAATCGCCACCATGCATGGAGGTCAGTGCTTCCAATGCAGCTTCTCAGCACTCAAAGGGCATCTAGGAACCCACAACTGCCCACCCCTGCACTCAGTGCTCTACCTTCTGCTTGCACACCCCCAGTGACAGGGAGCTCATTCCCTACTGAGGCAGCCCACCCGGTTTGAAACAGCTCGGTCTGAGATGAAAACTGCTTTCCTGGAGGTGCACCGCCGGTCCCTGAGGTGGCGGCTCGGAGACAGCTGCTTCCTTCCCCCAGGACCGCCTTTCCCTTCTCCAAGGGCCCCCAGTTCTTTCTCCCGTAGCAGTGACTCCCGTGCTGTTCTGGCCACTGTCATCACGAATGGCCACCCCTCCCCGAGCGCACGCCAGGTGCCAGGACCAGCACTGATCATCGAGTCTTCACATCAACTCTCCACTTGACTGCGGAGCCAACCGGGCCTGGAGAGGCTCCGAACCCAAGTCCCTGCAGTCAGCTAAGTGGCAGGGCTGGGATCCACACCCACTCCTCGTGACCCGGGGACTGTTTTAACCTCCATTCAGCTGTTTTCCACCTCAGTCCTGAGACAGCCCTTTCATGCTTTCTGCTGGATTTACACCGATTTCTTAATTTTTTCAGACTCACTTTTTAAAACTTAGAAGTGTACTTGTATAATAGCATAAATAAAGTCATGGACTGATGTACTAGTTATTTTTTTCTAATACACATTAATATCCTTAAGTAACAATGGTAATGAACTGACGGGGAAAACCTGTCCACAGGCTCCCTCCCAATCATCCTGTGGGGCATGTCTTCTTTGGAGGACTCCACTGGTCCATCTCCTCCTGGGTCCATGGTGCCACTTGCCTCCTGCCTGGTTACACTGGGGCACCCAGACCTGAACACCACACCCCAAGGGTGTAACCAGTGCAGAGGGGACCCTCTTCATTCTGGACATCAGACGTCTGTCCACATGGCTGGGATCCAAGCACCCTTCTCTGCATATCTCCATCCCCCAGGGTGATGCTGAAGTTCTGTCCACCCCAGTGGGCTGTGAGGTCCCCAAGGCAGGGTCCATGTCTTCCTTGCACAGCACCCAGCACTCAGGAGGTGCCTGATGACAGATGTTGTGAGGAAAGACTGAACAACTCTTCGGAATTTCATGCACCGCACTAAGCCGACTGTGCTCCAAGCCCTGTTTTCACCTCGGCTCACTCCCACCTGGGGTTTGCACAGCTAGCCTCGGGCCCACAAGGGCACCCACTGGTCCTGTTGGGCGGCTTTCCCAGAGGGAGGGGGAGGGCCCACGAAGTCCCACCTACCCCCAGTGTCCACCAGCCAGCGGCTGCTGTTGCCTTTGGTGTCCTTGTTTTGGAGGAGGGCCACGATTTGGCCCCGCAGCAATGTCAGGTCCAGAGTCCCTGCCCCGCTGATGCTGCTTGTCACTTGGTACAGCTTCCCTGGGCCATACCTGCTCAGGAGAGCCTGCAGCTGGTGTTCAGCCCCTGGAAGGAGTGGCTGAGGGGACGGGGGACAGAGACAAACAGGTGCTTGAGTTAGGGTGTCAAAGCTGAGGCCAACATCTGCCCAACAGCCCCCTGCCTCACGGACAGCTGGAGCAGATGCGAAACACATGCAGTTAGTACCCAAGGGCATCTCATCTCATTTAATCTCCGAACCCCTCCCAGGTCTAAACTTCTGGGGTTTTCTAAAATTCTCATTTGGGTTCTGAAATTGCTCAGTTACAGAACTCCAGGGTTGGGCTCTAAATTCTGCCATAGCACCAAGCTAAAATGACCACCAGAGAAATGTTGTGCCTGGGTCTTTCAACCCCATTAGATTGTGAGCTTCGTGTGGGCACCAGGCCTTACTCATCGGGCATCTCAACCAGCACAGGGCAGACACAGGGAGACCTCCCACACGTGGGAATGAAATCTTTTACTGTGAGTTTTCAGTCCACAAGTATGTATTGGGCACCTACTGTTTACAAGGCATGGTAAGCCTTGCGAATGGTGTAGCAGAAACACGGGCGAGAGCTTTGCCCTGATGGACGCGGCCACCTGGCTGGGGGGAATGATTCAGCGCATCCAAAACTCTCCTGGCAGGAACTTCATTTTTTCATTCATTACTTCCAGCAAAAATATAAACAAGAAGGGACTCGGGTGACTGTCCCCTTTTTGTAAAGCAAAGAAGAAACTAAAAATGTTGAATATAGATTTACTATATATTCTCTTTCTCTTACTATATACATATATGTAAGTATTTATATTCACAGTGTTTATGTGGTTAGTTATTTCTGGGTAGGGAGGTGCTGGGTGTAGGGAGATAGACAGAGGTGCCCTTCAGGGACACTGAGGTACAGACTCTGCTATTCCCCATACTCCAATGGGTTCACTGAGTCAGGATCAAGAAACCAGGAGAAACCTACATTTCAAACAGGCCCTAAAATGGAAGTGTAGAGATGGGCAGCTTTTTTTTTCGACCAGTGGTGCTAACATGAGTATAAAAGTCAGTGGTGTAGCAAATATGTGCCTTCCTTCTCAAGGTGACAGCCCCTACCTGTGCACAGGACAGCAGCATTCCCTGGGTGGGCCACCTCACTTCTCTCCCCTTAGCCAAATAAGTCAGGGATTTATAGGGAGGTGTGTGTGTGTGTGGTGGTAGTGGTGGTGGTGGAGAGAGGTGGTGGACAGAGGTGGGGAAGAGGGGGGTCTCTTCTCTTCCTACCAATTTTCAACAGGTACTGGGATTATCATGTTCCCATCTGTTTCTTCTTTTTGTTTTTCTGAGTCTTCTTTATTTTGTAATCAGCATGGCTTGTTTTTCCAATAAAAAAAACCCTGTAATTTTGTTTTAAGTAGAAAGAGAGGAAGTTCCCATGACTCAACTGAGTGGCTGCTCTGTTCTTCCTTTTCTGCTCAGTTCCTCTCCCCCAAGTTACAGGGCCCATGTTACACCCCCGTGAGACCTCTATGGGGCAGCCTGAGTGGGAGGAGGAAGTGGGGAAGGCCGGTCCGAGGGGTATCAGTCCCAACCCCCGGAGCAGACACACACCTCTGATGGTCTTTGACGTTCTCTGCGCTCTGGACAAGTGCGAAGGCTGCCCGCGGCTGCCCGCACCTGCCCGGCCCTGCTGGGCTCCTTTACTCGTCTCTCTGTCTCTGGGCTGCTGCTTCCTTCTGGGAAACCTTGGGGCCGTCTCCTGACCCTTCGATTCACACCTCACACGTGACTGAACATAGCTTCCATTTTCTCAAGCCCTGTGATCCCCTTTTCCCTTTAGCTACTTCACTTATATATATATTTTTTATTGATTTTTAGATAGAGAGGAAGGAAGAGGGAGAGAGAGATAGAAACATCAGTAGGAGAGAAACATCAATTGGCTGCCTCCTGCATACTCCCTACTGGGGATAGAGCCTGCAACCCTGGCATGTGCCCTGACCGAGAATCGAACCGGTGACCTCTTGGCGCACGGGACACCACTCAAGCAACTGAGCTATACCTGCTGGGCTACTTCAGTTACTTTTAAAACATACACTACCTGGGCATAGTCTTCAAGTGGACTGACTGGAAAATACCATTTCCTTACTTTTTTTTTTCCTTTATTGATTTTTTTAGAGAGAGGAAGGGAGAGAGAGATAGAAACATTGATGAGAGAGAACATCGATTGGCCGCCTCCTGCATGCCCCCCACTGGGGATCGGGCCGACAACTTGGGCATGTGCCCTGAACTGGCGACCACTTGGTGCACGGGTTGATGCTCAACCACTGAGCCACACCAGCCGGGCCCATTTCCTTACATTTTAATGAAACGTACTTTACCAAGAAAAG
Organism: Molossus molossus; assembly: GCF_014108415.1. Classification (NCBI taxonomy): domain Eukaryota; kingdom Metazoa; phylum Chordata; class Mammalia; order Chiroptera; family Molossidae; genus Molossus; species Molossus molossus. Next base: position 23,312,308 of record NW_023425377.1, read on the forward strand.
CACTTAACCATCCAAAGTTTTGTAAATGATGATGGAACTGAAATACTGTATTTTACAATGAATAACTCCATAGCATACAAACTTTGTTAAGTTACAGGGATATGAAGTACAGGGAATATACTCAATAATATTGTAATAATTTTGATGAAAAATTTGAAGTTCCAGGTTTTTGGATGTTAAATGCTACTTGCTCATTATTATGCCTAATTTCACTTAAAATATTTGGGTTTTCTTATTCTTGTTCTTGTTGTTGTTGTTGTTAATCCTCAACTGAGAATATTTTTCCCATTGATTTTTAGAGAGAGTGGATGGGAGGGAGGGCAAGGGGAGAGAGAGAAACACCTACGTAAGAGAGACACATGGGTTGGTTCCCTCCCGCACGTGCCCCAACCCAGGCCAGGATCGAACCTGCAACCCAGGTATGTGCCCTTGACTGGGAATTGAACCTGTAACCTTTGGTTCTTGGGACGACGCTCTAACCACTGAGCATACCAGCCAGGGTGGGTTTTCTTATTCTTAATCCAACAGTTCTGTTCGTCTCTGATGCTCACTGGCCATGAAGAGCATGTGTGCATGGGGTGTGAATCCTGCCCAACCCCACCCCCAGCTCGCAGAGAGAAAGGCGAGAGGGAAAGCGGGAGTGTTTCCATGGGTAACAGGAGACACTGAAAATAGAACAGGAAGAGGAAACAGGGATTGAGCCTCACCTCATGGGCAGGTGAAGGGTGGTCACTTACTTGTACAGTGGGAGGTGGCAGCACTTTCTCGAAGTTCTTTTGAAAGGACTGAAGCTGGTGACCGGCCTGGCCTAGTGCATCCTCCACCAGCTTCCTGAAGGCCGGCTCAGAGAGGTGGTGGTGGGGGAGCTGCGGGGGGACAGAGGCTGTCAGCTCACACGTAAACCCCAGATGTGTTAGGATGGGCCTTTCTGTCCTGGTCTGCTGTCTTTTCTTCTGCCTTCTGCCCTACTTTCCTTTGAGAAAGCTCCTTCTCTGGGGGCCCAGTAAAACTGCAGAACTGCCCATCCTGGTGCTCTAGCCACAGAAGTGGCAGTCACGGCATCCCTTCTCCGAGCCACCGCGAACGGTCCAAGGATCGGACCATGGACACGAACGGGGCCAATCGGAGCCCTCCGATCAGATTTAGGACGTGAAGGCTGGCAGTGAGAGGGCTATTCTTCCTGTGGATTCTGAGGTGTCCAGGTGACTGCCTGGAGCTGTGGGGAGGCCTCTCCCCACCGTGCAGAGACAGGTCCGTCTGAGAACAAAGCTAATCCAGAGAGGGGAACAGAGCGGGGGGTAGAGTGAAGGACAAGCCCTGACAACATCTGTGCTGGATGCAGCCGGGCCTCAGGCTGGATTCCCTCCTGGCCGCCCAGTTATGCAGACAATACATCCTTCTTTACGCCTAACCTGGCTTGGACCCCAAGGAGTTCTGAATAACGCTCTGTCCGGACACTGGCCCTGCTAGGCATCTCCTGCACTCTCTTCAGGCAACCTAGGGGTGAGAGAGTCCCCACAGCTAACAGAGACGTGTCCTCTCTGCTTGTCATCAAACTCACTGCTCTTGTTTCTGATTTAGAGCCTCCCTCCCCAACTTCCCAGGATGCAGACAGACCGAGGTCCTACCATGCAGGTCTTCCCAGGCTCCGCAGGATGAGTCCCAGGGAATGGGCCACGGGACAGCGGCGAGGAGGCCCTCACATTTTACATTACAGGGCTCACCAAGACATGCCCTCTTTCTGCGTTTATACAATTGATCTCCCCTACCAGCATCTATAACACTCCCCAGCCAGGCACATCCGAGCCTAAATACAAGGGGGTCTGGAGAGAACACTAGAGGGCGGGAGGAGCATGAGAAGATCATCTAAAAAGGTTTACCCTCTGCCTTCAGGAAAGAGAAATGCTTCTTCCTGCATTTGGTTCAAGCCTAATTCAATTCAAAAAGAGTATGAAACAGAACTCTGTACTAAATGCTGTGAGGGCCCCAAAGAAGAAAGGCCCACAGTTCCAGTTCCCCTCAATGAGAAACAGCTTCATCCATCACCCCAGCAGAAAGCGGGCTCTGAAAAGCACTTGGCAGAGGCACATTCTAGGGGCTGCTGGAGTAGAAAGGATGGGGCGATGGGGCCTCCTACCTGGGGGACACGGATTCTGAGAGCTTCATGGACAGACCTGTTCATCTGTCACATATCCGGGCAGTTCCTACGACATGCCAGAGATTGTCAAAGGCAGGGGGGCTGACGGGTGTGGGTACCCAGACTGAGGAGGGAGTCTGTGCAAACGGACCAGACGTGAGGTACTGGACGTGGGAGCTATGGGCTCGCAGAGGACGATGGGCTGGAAAGGTGCTGGCGGGGCAGATTTTGAGGAATTGTCATGCAGTGAACTAGATGGGGAAAGCTGAGCTGGGGAACATGAAGCACGGGAGACAGCATATGGCATGTGCAGTACTGCAACTGTTTCCAAGCTCGGACCCGCAGGCCATTCGGCTCTGATGCTGACATCAGGGAGCCATCTCAAAGCAGCTGAGGATTCTTTCCTAGATCAACCTCGGTCTTCAAAATTCCAAAATCACAGTTTGCCCTCGGAGGTGTATCCAACCCTCTCTGCGACCTATTTATGCTTTCAGCAGACTGCTCCTTTTTATAGGCTGCTGAGCCGTCGGCCCAGAGCCCAGGCTCTAAAGTTTCACTGTCAGGGTTCACATCCCACTATTAGCTGTGTGGCCTTGGGCAAACTGCTTAACGTCTCTGTGCCTCCTCATCCTTTTGAATATGGACAATAACAAAACTTTCTCTGCAGGGTTGTCTGAGGAGTGAGTTAGTGCATGGAAGGTACTCCAAACAGATACACAGTACGTGCTCATGAGGCGGCTGCTAGAAGTGGTGATAGTCACAGGAACACCAGCTGGATACATTTAGTACTGACTGTGTAGAAGGGACCTTGTCTCTGCCACCAATATCTAATCTACCCCTGGGAACAGCCCCCAGGTCTGCTATTTTCCCAGCAGAGCCTTCTCTGCTTCCGAGTTCAGAGCCTGGGAATGACCTGGAGCCCCAGTTCTGTGCTTGCTTTCATGGTCCGACTCCACTAAAGGAAGAACAGGCATGAGAGAGATCCAGAAGGTCCCCACGGCCTCCTCCTAAGCACCTGATGGCCTGTTTGGAAGGCCTAACCTCCCCCTGCCCCCGCTCCTGCTAAAGACGCTGCAAGGCCTTGCCTGGCTGTTCCCCAGAGGAGCCCAGTCCCAGAGGCCTTACCTGGGCCAAGCTGCCCTCTGCCCTCTGCAACACTTGCTCGGCAAGGTCCCTCTGGAGAGCCACGAATGTGCACAGGATCTGGCCCAGCCACTGCATGGCCAGCTGGTTAAACTGCGGGAGCTCAGCCACTAGCAAGGAGTTGAGTGCCTGGTACGTGTGCCGGGCCTCCTCCTCTTCGTAGGTCACGTTGCCCGCCTCCAGCAGCTTCTCTTCCAGATGCTCAAAGTCCAGTAGTTTGTCCAGACGCTTCTTGATCAAGTTCCGAGGGCCGGCGAGAGCTTTGGCCAGGCTGCACAGCGGCTGCCACACCAGGCCTTCCAGCCGCTGCTTCTGTGGGGGGAGGGGAGCTTGGGAGTCCAAGAAAGAGGTGGCAGTGGGTAGGTACTGGGAAAAGGGGCTATGAAGGTAGGCAGGCCTGGGCGCCAGTGCTCCCCAACTGACTGGTTGTGACTTCTAGCATGTCATCTAACCTTTATGAGCCTCAATGTACCCTTCTGAAAAATAGGGACAGTGCAGGCAATGAGATTAGCTGGAACAGAATTGGTATTTAATACGTCACTTCCTAATATTGGTACTGTGCACAGGTCTTGAAAAAAGATTTTGTATAGAGCGGTGGTCAAAAGCATAGACTTTGAGGCTCAGATCCAAGCTTGCCACTGACCATCAGAATCACGTGGGCAGCCACCCGCTCTGAGCCTCAGCTCTCACCTGCAGAATGGGGCCATTAGTAGTATCTGCCCCGTACGCCCTGTTGTGAGCACCAAATGAGGTGAAGAATTCGAAGGGCTTAGCTCAGTGCCTGGCAGACAGCAAGGCTCAGCAAACATTCACTGGGGCTATTTTTCTCAGTAAAATACACTAATAATCGTATCTGCCTTGCTGACTACTCAGGGTGGTTATGGATGTGACAAGCATGTGAAGGGCCAGATGTCTAACTATTCTCCTTATAGGTTCTGTCACTTGCCCAACAAAGAAAGATGAAAGGAGAAATTCCACTCACAAACACAGGAAAAGCCTGGAGCTGAAGGTCTCTTGCCAGGTTGCAGTACTGCCCCACAGGCCCCCCAGGCATGTCCAGATCGGATTCCTGCGGCCGGAAGTGGAGGAAAGCCTGGACCAGGGCAAATGAGAGACAGGAAATCACGCCCGTCATGGCCATCTGACATCTGCATCCCCTCCACCATATCCCTAAGAGGCTGCCCGGGCCGTCTGCACATCCCGTGACAGGGAAGCACACAGCCTTTTCTATTCCTGGACAACTTAGTCGATTAGACAGTTCCTTCTAGACTAATCCAACATCTTCTCTCTATTCCAGCGCTTACCAATCTTTACACATCTGCATACCTCCCTTGTGATTTTTTTCCCATGTCTGTATGTCACATGTTGTATTAATACTTTTCTTTAAATCAACTGAGTTCCTACTTAAATCAATGCATTACAAAACACACACACACACACACACACACACACCCCTTATGACACTAACATAAAGGGGAAACCAGTAATAATCGCCATAAATAGGCATGGAGCCCTAGCTGGTTTGGCTTACTGGTTAGAGCGTTGGCCCTTGGACCAGAGTTCCGGCTCATTCTGGTCAAGGGCACATACCACGGCTGCAGTTCGTCCCCTGCCCTGGTCAGGGTTGTGCGGGAGGCAACCAGTCGATGTATCCCTCTCACATTGATGTTTCTCTCTCTCCTTCTCCCTCCCTCCCACTCTATCTGAAGATAAATAGGAAAAAAAATAGGCATGGAAGAATAATTGCTGTAAAAACAAAGTCATTAAGTTCTGCCTGGATGTCACTGCCTGCTGCAGGCTCCCAGCCACTGCCTGTGCTACAAACGTGCCAGCTACAGAGGCTTTTCCCGGACTCAGGGAACCGCTCTGTCCCCGAGGGATTCCGAGCCAACGCTAGCTCTGTGGTGTGAGTCCTGCCTCCAGGGAAAGGCAGCCTGAAAGCTCCCAATTCTCGTCTCTCCTCTGCAAAGCCAGACGTTCTCTCTCCGGTGCCACTGGGTTCTCTCCCTCAAGGCCCTGAGTGTCTTCCCCTTCCATCTCCCGTGATGCTCAGATCCTTCCCCTGGAAGACCAGGATGAAGCAGAAACAAGCAGGGAGATGTGTCCACACAGAGAAATGTGAAACGGCCACCTTCCTCCTTGTACATACTTCCAATAATGCCACCGCCACTCCCATTATCCAAATAGCTCATTATCTAGTGACTGAGCTGGTCTGTGCAAATGAACAAGGCCGAGAACAAAACCATGTAAACGGGACACAGTAGACGGGATGAGTCAACATCGATGACGAGAATGAGGGGGGCGTTTTGGCCCAAGGAAAGTGACATGCTGGATGGGAACGTAACCTGCTGTTCCTGTGGGCTGACTTCAGTTTATGGAAATACATTTCCTTGGGCCTCAATAACATTTAAATGTTTCATTTAATTAGCTGCTCTCATGGTCGCATCTTGAGATTTCAACTAAAACTCTGAATTTCCAATTTTCTTTTTTTCCTTAAAATCAGAACTGGCTGCATTAGGCCCGTAGCAACAACTCCCCCAAGTCAAGTAATAACAATCCCGTGAGATTTTACTCATTCATTCGTTCATTCAGTCATCCAAATTCCAAATATTATTACTGATTTAACTACCAAAAAGGTCTCATAAACAGACATTAGTTGTTGTTTTTTTTAATCTTCACCCAAGGATATTTTTCCACTTATTTTCAGACAGCGTGGGAGGGAGAGAGAGAGAGAGAAAATCATCAATGTGAGAGAGACAGATCAACTAGCTGTCTCCCACACGACCCCGACCAGGGCTGGGGACCGAACCGCAACCGAGGTACATGCCCTTGACCAGAATCGAACCCATGACTCTTTGGTCTGTGGACCGATGCTCTAACCACTGAGCCAAGCCGGCCAGGGCAGACATTAGGTTTTGTATACATGTACACCTCCCTCAGGAATGTTACCTGCTTGGCCCCTTTAAGCACCTGAGTTTGTCACCCCTGCTCTGGGTGCCAGTGTGGCAGGGTTCTTCTCAGGGCTCTGACCCCAGTGAATTCTTACCCTGCCCAGTGGGAACCCTAATGCCTGAGAGCTCAGTGGGCTCAGCAGCTGCCCCAGTCTAGTGACCTGTGGGCTGAGGTGTGCCTGCCTGTGGGCCCCCTCAGGCCTGCAGCCTCAGGAAGACCTCGTCCATGCGTCTCCTGCAGCTGGCACCTTTGCCAGCTTGTTGGATGGGCCCTCAATGCCTTCTGCCCTGGGAACCCCGCCCATTATTAGCTGCAGGATCCTTACCTCCAGATTGTCCATGTAAGTAGCCACGTTGTTTCTCAGCTCAGTCACACACAGCGACACCCCCTGGAACTTCTCTTCTAAGGCATCAAATTCCTTGTCTTCTGTCTGACAGTCAAGTTACGCTTGTGAGGGCCAAAAATATCCACATGGGGGCAGTGTATACCACACATCTGCATCCCCAAGTCTTCACTGGGGAACACCTTTCTCCAGACTTGCCCATCAGAACCAGTTCCTCCAGCCCCAAAGCTGAGTGGGACGATTAGAGAGGCAGGGAGTGCAGCTTAGTGGTTTTGTATTCCGACCACAGAATCAAACACATGTGCATATGAGTCCTGGTTCACCTGCTTTTAAGCTGTGTGACCTTGGGCAAGTGTTTTACCCTCTCTGAGCCTCTCATCTGCAAAATGGGGGGTAATAGGAACGCCTACTTCATTGTATGTATCAAGTAATGCCTGGTTCAGAGTAATACTCAATTGATCTGAGCTGGTACTGGTAGCCATCAGAGCTGGTTCCATGCCCAGACCCAGAGGTTAGCTCTCCTGTCTGTGTAAAGAGGTCCCAGAGAGAGAACAGTACAAGGTGCAGTGCAGAAAGCCCTATCCAGGCTCCACAGAGTCAAGTGGGGTGCTAACTCTGCCTGTAACTGGGCCTTCCCTCCCCCAGCCTCAGTTTCCTCATCTCTGAAAGCAGTCCAAGCCCCCTGCCCCATCCATTGCACAGTCTTGCTTGCCCCTTGGGATGGTTGGGATGTGACCCTTCCTCCTGCCCATGCTCACCCTGAACACGAGCCCCGCCTCCTGCTTCAGCAACTGGCTCAGCCGAGCGGTCTTCTTGGAGAGGGTGTGCGTGTTGATGCGGGCCAGCCGCTCCCGGAGGCTGAGCTGCTCCACCTTGGTGTACTTGGAAGCTGCACCGACAGGGGGAGGACATGGGGACAGAAGCTGACCCAGGAACGCAAGCATCCAGCACACCTGGCTAAGCACCCAACTGGGCCCTCTGCTCAACGTCAGGATCACATCCATAGAATGGAGGTGAGTCAGGGAACACAGGCACAGGGCTGAGCTCTCGCTCCAAGGTGTGAGCCCTGGACAGCTTGCTTGACTTTGGCAAATCGCCACTTCTTGGGTCTCAGTTTTCTCATCTCAGTCAGCTCCTGGGACTGCTGGGAGGACCACATAGATGCTGGGTCTGAATCTACTTTCTTAGAACCCAAGAGAGAGGTGATTTGCCTGAAGTCCCTTGGTCACTGTTAGCCTGGCCAAACTGGGACCATACTTGCCCACTCCTGATTCAGGACTTACTGACTGCCCGACCCCTAGCCTGAGTTTGAAACCTGGCTCTGTCCCTTACCAGCTCTGTGACCTGGAGCAAATGACTAAAGCTCCCAGTTTGTCCAACTGTGAAATAGGACTAACAGTGCCAACCTCAGAGGATCAAACAAGATAATAAAAGAAAAACACGTCATAGCCCTTAGTAAACATTAGCTAAATTATCGTTTTTATATTGTCTCAGTTGTGCAAATGAGCTTCTGTCTCCTTGGGACACTGCTTTATTGTTTCAACCTCTCTGTTTTAACAAACTGAGAGGCAGGATCCCGACTTATCTCCTCTCCTGCCCAGGTATACATTCAGTCCTTTGCCCAGTATTCATTTCTCCTCCACAGTATAGCAGTCCTGTGGTTGGGGTGGGACGGATCTCAATTTAGTTCAAGGGGTGGGTACTAAGTGCTGTAAACCAATCCATATAATCCCATCCCCCTGGCCACAGTGATTGGTTCAAAGAAGGGTATATAACCCAGGTCTAAGCCAATCAGCTCGTGGCATTCCCCTAACATAGTGATTGGTTCAGGGTGAGCACATGACCCAAGTGGGTCCTATCAGAGTGAAGCTCCAGTTTAATTTTATGGCTAAGAGGAGAAAGGCCCTGTCTTGTCTTGGAGGGTATGATATGCAGATGTGTGTCTTAGAATAGCAACAGCCATGTAGTACATGAGGGAGGCCAGCCCGGTGATACACAGTAAACAGCAGAGAGAAGAGAATTATAGGAAAACTGAACCAGCACCCTGATCAAACCCTACCTAAAGACCACTTAATTCTGGACTTGTGGTTACATGAACTACTACATAACCCTTCATTGGTGAAGCCAATCTGAGATGAGTTTTTTTATAACTGGACATATGTTCACTGATGTATTTTACATATATTTTTTTAATCCTCACCTGAGGATATTTTTACATCTATCTTCAGACAGAGTGGGAGGAAGAGAGAGAGAGAGAGAGAGAGAGAGAGAGAGAGAGAGAGAGGAAGACAGACAGAGAGAGAAAGAGAGAGAGAGAGAGAGAGAAAGAAACATCGATATGAGAGAGACACAGTGATTGGCTGCCACACACATGACCCCAAGGGGGCCGGGGACTAACCACAACCGAGGTACATGCCCTTGGCTAGAATTGAACCCAGGACTCTTTGGTCCTCAGGCCGACGCTCTAACCGCTGAGCCAAACTGGCCAGGGCATCACTGATGTATTCTCTAAATTGCCCAAGTTCTTACCCAATTCCTTACGCCTCTTGTACTCGTTGATGTTGGTGTTCACATCGTGGAGGGCAGAGGCAGCCCTCTGGAGGACAGGATAGGCACTGGCATCAGGGAGTGTGTTCTCCAGAATTTTCTGCAGCAGTAATGGGTACTTGGTAATCCTCTGCAGAGGGATGACCAGTAAGAAACTGAGGCCTGAGGGTCCAGCTTGTGGCCTGAGGGAGAAGGCTGGTGTTAGATAGGTAAAGCCCACCCCTGGGGGCAACAGGGGGCCTGCACTTCTAGTTCCAGATCTGCCATTGAACTCACTGAGAGATTTGAGGCAAGTCACCTCCTCCTGTGGTTCTGCTTCCTCATCTGAAATTTGTGGGATCTAGAAGTTAGATGGATGCTGCTGGATCTCATTTTACCCCCTTTCTGGGCCTCGGTTCCCCATCTGTGCCACACCCAATGGCCAGTTTCCTGCCCTCAGTTTACTCATTCACTCAACAGCAAACACAGATGACCACTTCCTTTTATCAAAACATGTTCTTATTTTGGCCCCAGAGACGCCCTCTGTCCTTCTCATACTCCAAGGCCTCTGTCTTGGCCAACTCTATTGGCCTCTCTCCAATGCTGGGGTGCTCTGGGGCCTCCTCTCCTCCCTCTCTGCCCACTCTCTTACTGACTTCATTTAGTCCTATGGCTTTAAATACATCTGAAACCCAGATCTTCACTTTCAACCTCTGTCCAGAGCTCCAGACTCACATGGTCAACTGCCTATTAACATCTCCACTTGGATATGTCCCAAGCTCAACTCTCTATATTGGGCATCCACATATTTCACTTAATAAAATGGTTCTGCTGCTTTACAAAAGAAAAGCTTTAAAAATTACAGGAGCTTGTCCAGACAGTGTGGCTCAGAGGTTGAGCATCAACCCATGCACCAAGGGGTTGCCAGTTTGATTCCCGGTCAGGACACATGCCCAGGTTGTGGGCCTGATCCCCAGTGGGGAGCATGCAGGAGGTGGCCAATCAATGTTCTTCCTCATTGATGTTTCTATCTCTTTCTCCCTTTCACTTCCTTTCTCTCTAAAATCAATAAAGGAAAAAAAAAATCAGATGTAATTTTTTTTTTTAAATTACAGGAGCTTAATGTTTAGAGATACACCTGAGTTATTTGAGGGGAAAAGTCATAACATCTGTATTTTCCTTTAAACAGTTTGGCATGCCCTGGCCGGTTTGACTCAGTGGTCGTGGACCAATGAGTGGCAGGTTCAATTCCGGTCAAGGGCATGTACCTCAGTTGTGACTCGTCCCCAGCCCGAATTGGGGTCATGTGGGAGGCAGCCACTCAATATGTCCCTTTTACGGTGACATCTCTCTCTCTCTCTCTCTCTCTCTCTCTCTCCACTCTATCGGGAAAAAAAATGGAAAAATGTCCTCAGGTGAGGATAAAACAAAAAATTAAATAAAAAAATAGTTTGGCATAAAAATAGCTGAAGCAAACAGCAAAAGATTAACACTGGTTCATTTCAGGTGGTGGGTGTGTGAGTGTTCATTACATTCTTCTATTTTTCTATAGGTTTGACATTTTTCATTTTAAAAAAGTAAAAAATAGCACACAGGAACTAATAGTACCAAGATTTCTTCCAGATGCTCTAGTTCATGAACAGATGACTATTTCTCCAATTCCCTCCTTTAAAAAAAAAAATGTTTGTTTTGACTTTTTGGAGATAGACAGAAACATCCATATGAGAGACATCAATCGGCTGCCTCTTGCATACCCCCGACTGGGGATCGAGCCCAAAACCTGGGCATGTGCCCTGACCAGGAATCGAACTAGGATGTCTCAGTCCACGGGAGGACGCTCAATCCACTGAGCCACACCGGCCAGGCTCCAATCCCCTTCTTGATGATGGCTGGTATTTGCAGACAGAGTGCCCAAGTCAACAGCATCTGGGACATCTAGGTTATCTCCAAAAGTCTTTCCCTGATCATGACCAGTATCCCTCAGTCCATGAGTGTTTCAAGCCTCAATGTCCAAGCATGCCTCCTCCATGAAGACTCACAAATGCTGCTCACAACCATTATCTGGTCCCCTCACTGTGGTACCCTAGCCTCTTGCTCTTTTTCCTAAGGGAAAAGCTCCAGACCAAATGGCCAGGAAGGATCATCCATGAGGCTAAAAATAGGCAGAGCAGGTGGAAGCCCCCTCATGAGCTGCAGGGGGTAGAGAGGCATGGCCAGGATCAAATCGTCAGGACACACCTACGCGGACCATCTGCTCTCAGCGAGCATTTCCTAGTGCTTGGCTGACCATGGGCAGGGGCGGTGGAAACAATTGCCAGATTTTGGCAAAACTCTGTCCTCTGGGCTTACTTTCCATAGGAAGAGCCAACTGCCTCATGAGGACAACTGTCACCTCATGAATCAGAGAGTAGAGGATCTTCAAAGAGATGATCACAGCCCTTCTCCACAATTATCAAATAACGTCACTACAGAGTTACAGCAGCCTCCTACCCGTACGGCCTTTCTAAAGCAACGGGGAGAAAAATGTGCATGCGGCCTTTCAGACATGCAACAAAAATGACAAGACAATACCCAGAACTACGTGTGAGGAAGCAGGCCCTCCTGGTGGGAGCATCCAATGGGGAGATCTCTTTGGAGAGCAGGTCAGCAGTATGTGAAATGTACAAACCCTTTGTGCCATCAATCCTACTCTAGTAATTTAGCCACAGAAATATCAACTCAAGCAAGCAAGGTAGAAGTTATTCAGCAACTATATTTATGACAGTAAAAAACTGGCAACAATCCAAACATCCACATCAAGAGGATAATGGTTAAATAAACCATAAACCAGCCCTGGAGAAGTAGCTATTAAATAGTGTATATTTGAATTTGCATGTACATGCAAGAAGGAACTCCACAAAGATCCATAAAGAAATTTAAGAGGTTACCTGAACTTTGGGGATAGGAGTTGTAAATGAGTGACTAAAAGAGCGAGGTTGGGGAGATCTTTTTTACTGTATAAATTTGGATGTTTTAAAGATTTTGAACCATGTAACTATGTTTACCCATTTAAAATTTCTATTTAAAAAATTGTTTTCTCCGTGTCTCTATCTGGAGCTTTCACCTACTGGTGCCAGCTCTGGTTGTGATGCCACAGGGCAGTTCTGCTCCTTTTCCATGGGGCAGGACTTCAACCATCTGTAGAGAGGCCTCCCCAGGTGATACACACCTGCTTCCGACACTGTTGCTTACAGCACATGGTTCTCTTCCCCCACCCCCACTTCACTGCCCTTCCTATGGTAGGCATGAAAGCTGTTCATCAAATGTTTCTGCTTTTCCACTTCTGGACACATGGCAGGATAGCATATCCTGGCCTCCTGGTAATTGGATAAAACTATGCAATTAGTTCTGGCCCTCGAATTACGAGAAAGATGGATATAATTTCTAAGCTGGAGCATTCGGTTACCAGAGTTAAACCCTCCAGAGCTCCTTTCTCCTTTGCCACAATTACTGGCAATATTCTAGACAGTGGCTGCTGTCAGCTTGGATCCCAGAGTGAGAATGATGCAAAGAGCCCTGGGTCACCCCGCAGTGGTGGAAAGAAAGGTATAGACCTTTGTGGTTTGAAGCCGCTGGGAGCTGGGAGTTGTTTGTTTCTGCAGCACAGCCTAGCCTAGCCTGGCTGAGACACTCCTGAGCTATGTGAGCAGCACCAAATGAAGGTGAGACCTCAACGGTCCCTGAACTTGGTGTCCATGCAGCAGGATCAAAGGCTCACTGGCCGTTCTACTCACACCACCGCCTCAATGATGCCCTGGATCTCCCGCTGCAGCTCTGGCTCCCTCCGGTATGACTCCACCAGCAGCAAGGCCTGGTCATAGTTGGCACAGTAGACCTTGTAGACTTGCTCCAACTCCTCTTGGAATTCCAGGAATAAGTTACCTGACAGTGAAAAAACAGCAAGGAGTTCAAAGGCATGTCTGTATGGCCCCTTACTTGGGACAGGGAGGTAGTGAGTGAGACAAGGGCCGATTTAACCCCCTCTGTCGCCTTGAGCAAGCTACCTCATCTTCTGAGTTGCCATTTGCTTCATTTCACTTCCATCAGTTTGCTGTAAGGATTAGGTGACAGAATGATGTAGAGCTTGGGCTAACACACTGCGAGTACTTAATAAATGGTAGCTATAATAAGAGCAGTAATTTCAATAACGCTCGTATTTGTACAGTGCTTTACAGTTGACAAAATGCACCCATGTTATATTTTTACAACTACTGTGTGTGGCAAGTACAACCACTAACCCCCAGTCTGCAAAGAGACGCTATAGCACAGAGACAGGCATGGATGGGCTTCGGACTCAGGGGGAACTACAGCCGGATCTCCAGTCAACTCTCTCCCAGTGTGCAATCTGGGGCAAGACTTTGACCTCTCGGACCCTCCATTTTCCCATCTATAGATTGGAATAAAAATAGTACTCATCTCCAAGTGTTTTTTTTTTTTTTTTAATGAGGATTAAATGAATGCATGCAAAACATTCAATACAAACCTCATTCACCAAATATTTACCAATTACTTATTTATTGACTATATGCCAAGTACTCTTCTAAGCTCTATGAACAAAACAAAGGCTGTGCTTCATGGGACTTATATTCTAGGGGGGAGACAGACAATAAATAAATATCGTACATATGCCAGGTAGTGATGAGTGTCGTGAACCGAGACAGACAGAAAAAGACTTGGAGAGAAATAGGAGATCTATCTAGGGGAGGCTTCTATAAAGAATGTTTACTAGAGACCAGAAGTACCCAGCCCTGGGAGAGCAGCATTCCCAGCGTAGGGAAGGACAGATACAAAGTCCTGAAGGCAGGTGAGCACTTGGCATGCGGGTAACAGCAAGAGGGCAGTTGTGGCTGGAGCAGAGTGAGCAAGGGCACAACATTGAGAAAATGAACAGGAAACTGCAGCCAGACCATGGAGGGCCTTGGAGGAAGTAGGTAAGGTGGAGTAAGGTGTCTGGATTTTATTCTAATGGTGGCAGGAAGCAACTGGAGGGTTTTGAGCTCAGGTGATATGATCTGGTTTTGAAAGGATCACTCTGGAGCTCAATAAGTATATATGATATATAAATGTAATTAACAACCAGGATGTGGAAAGGGAACCCCAAATGGAATACAAGTAATAGGAATGAGCCTAATTTTATTACAAATGAATAACATAATCACAGTGAAGGGTGTGGGGAACAAATTAACATAAGTATCGCCCTGGCCAGTTTTGCTCAGTGGTTAGAGCGTCGGCCTGCGGTCCTGAGAGACCCGGGTTCGATTCCCGCTAAGGGCACGTACCTCGGTTGCAGTTTGTCCCCGGCCCTGGTTGGGTCGTGTGGGTGGCAACCACTCGACGTGTCCCTTCACATCGATGTTTCTCTCTCTCTCTCTCTCTCCCTCCCACACTCTATCTGAACAAAAAATAGAAAAAATGTCCTCGGGTGAGGATAAAAAACAAAACAAAACATAAGTATCTGTTTTTGACAGTCGTACAGGTTAGCAATTCTGGAACTACTTTATGTGTATTCTAACTTTGAACAAATAAGTAAATATATTGTAAATAATGACAGCCATTTCTTTCTGTCATTGAAAGATGTTGCCAAGAAGAAAAGGGGAAAGGTTAGAATAAACCTTGTGATGTTGGTGGAATTGGAGGTATCAGTATGAACTCATGGTCTTACATATAGAAAAATAGATATAGAAAAATATATAGATATGTGTATATGTATGTATTAGCACAGAAACATATATTTCCTACCTCCTAGGCCCTCTCTATCAGCTGAGAGGGCCTAGGAGCAATGATACCATAGGAGCAATGACACCTAGGAGCAATGAACACACCTAGAGTCTAGAACTTGTTGTCTAAATACCATTCTCCAAAGATTGAAACCAGGACTCCAAGGAGAAATTGTTGATTCCAAGGATGAGGCAGGAAAAATACAAGATGGGTCTGGAACATCTTGTGGTGTCAGAAAGTAAGGAAGCACTCAAAAATTGTTAGAGGCACATTAAAAGGACACAGGAGCCAACCTGAAGGAGCTCCCCATGGCCAAAATTGGTACAATTTGAGCAAGAAAATAAATCACAATAGTACTGGTTTCTCCCTCATGAAATAAAGTAAAAATACAGGAGTCCACACTGACATAAATAAATAACTGAACAAAGAACTGAATGGGGGAAAAAGGATAGTTCTTTAAGATAATTCTAATTAATAAACATAAAAGGAATAAGGGAAATATAAATTACCATTAGAATACCAGTAATAATTATTGTAGCAAGAACCATTTGTGGATGCTAAAATTAGTGGATTAAAGTTTGAGAAGAAGCAGAACATCAGCATAATGTCAAAGATTTTCTACACAAGTATTTGTTCATTACAAAGGAAAAAACAGTAACTTTACAGTAGAAAATCTAGAAGATACAATCTTCTATAAGCTACAGAAGTTAATGTTATTCTAAGTAATAATATATAGTGCAATCATGTGATATGATGCACTGAGAACATGACATTGACTATGATGTTCTTGCCAAAAATGTATAGCCTTAATTTAATAATGAAAATTATAATTTTGTAAATCATATAAAATGTAACATATAAAATTTTATTATAATACAAATTTATAAAATATAGATTTTATATATAAACTTTTATGAACTATATAAAATAATTTTAGTTTTAATCATTGAGAACCTCAAATGGAGGCATATTCTATAAATCTGAACTCTTCAGAAGTATGGTCACTAAAGACAAAGAGAGACTAAGGAACTGTCACAGACTGAGAATACTAAGGGAACGTGACAATAAAATGAAATGCGGTACCCTAGATTGGATCCTGGACCAGAAGAAAAACATTAATAGAAGACTGGCAAAATCTGAATACGGTCTGTAGAGTTAATAGTGTTAATTTCCTTGTTTCAGTAAGTGTACTATGGACAGGTAAGATGTCCAGCTGGATGAAGGGTATATAGGAGCTATTATATTTATAACTTTTCTGTAAGTCTAAAAGTATGTCAAGATAAAAAGTGCAAAAAGAACCTAGAAGACATTATGCTAAGTGAAATAAACCAGACACAAAAGGACAATACTGTATGATTCCACTTATATGAGGTAGCTAGAGTTCTCAGAGTCACAGAGACAGAAAGTAGAATCATGGTTACCAAGGGCTGGTTTAGTGGGTAGAGTTTCATTTGAGGATGATGAAAAAGTTCTGGAGATGAATGATGGTGATGGTGGTACAACAATGTGAATGTGCTTAATGCCATTAAACTGTACACTTACAAATGGTTACTATGGCCCTGGCTGGTGTGTTTCAATGGTTAGAGCATCATGTTATTTCCCCTAGCCCCCAGCCCTAGCACTGAAGGGTTGTAGGTTTGATTCCTGGTTAAGGGCATGTACCTGGGTTGCAGGTTCAATCCCCAGCTTCAGTAGGGTACATGTGGGAATGTGTGTCGTCTCTCACATTGATATTTCTCTCTCTCTCTCTCTTTCTCTCCCCACCCCCTCCCTCCCTTCTACTCTGAAAATCAATGGCAAAAATATCCTCAAGTGAGGAGTAATTAAAAAAAATGGTTATACAGAACTTATATGCATGTGTGCATGACCAATGGACATGGACAACTAAGCCGGGGACAGGGTGGAGGGGGGGTGGGGTGGGGGGTGCCAATGGGGTAAAAAGGTAAAATATCTGTAACAAAAAAATAAATAAAAATTCATTAAAAAAATAAATAAATAAATAAAATAAAAAATAAAAAAAATGGTTACAATGGTAAATTTTATGTTATGTATATTTTACCACGAACATTTTTTTTTAATAATATTTTTAAAAACACTGCACACTAAGCCCAGCTGGTGTGGCTCAGTGGATTGAGCATGGTCCTGTGGACTGAGAGGTCCCAGTTCAATTTCTATTCAGGGCACATGCCCAGGTTGTGGGCTTGATCCCCAGTAGGGGGCGTGCAGGAGGCAGCCAATCGATGTTTCTCTCTCACATCGATGTGTCTATCTCTTCCTTCTCCTTTCTCTAAAAGGAAATCAATAAAAACATTTTTAAAAAACAACACTGCATGCTAAGGTTATAGCAGCTTTATTCATAATTGCCAAAACTTAGAAGCAACCAGTTGTTCTTCAGTAGGTGAATGCATAAACTGTGCTGTGTCCCTAAAATGAAATATTATTCAGTGATAAAAAAGAAAAAGAAACGAGATGGCAAGCCAGGAAAAGACAAGGAGAAACCTTAAATGTATATTATTAGATGAAAGAAGCCATTGTAGAAAGGTTATATACTGTATGATTCCAGCAATATGACATTTTGGAAAAGGCAAAACTATGGAAACAGTAGAAAGATCAGTGGTTTCAGGGCTTGGAGGGTGGAGGGGATGAACAGGCAGGGCAAGAGGATATTTAGGGCAGGGAAACTACATGTCTGATACTGTGATGGTGGCTATGTGACATTATACATCAGTCTAAACCACAAAACGAAAGCACAAAAAATGAACCCAATGTACACTATGAACTTCAGTCAATAATATATCAATATTCACTCATAAATTATAATAAATGTACCACACTAATACAAGATGCTGATAATAGGGAAAACTCTGCCTATGGGGAGGGAATATATAGAAGCTCTTTATATATTTTCTCCTTTAGTTTTCTGTAAACTAAAAAACAAAGTGCTCTAAAAAACAAAGTCTGTTCAGGGATGCCCACTTTCACCACTCTTATTTAACACAGTCTTGGAAGTCTTAGCCACAGCAATTAGACATGAAGAAAACATAAAAGGGATCCAAATTGGAAAGGAGGAAGTGAAACTGTCATTATTTACAGATGATATGATACTATAGATGGAAAACCCTAAAGACTCCATCAAAAATCTACTAGACTTAATAAATGAATTTGGCAAAGAAGCAGGATACAAAATTAACATCAACAAATTGATGGTATTCTTATACACCAATAATGAACTCACAGAAAGAAAAACTAAAAAAAACAATCCCATTTACCATTACGCAAAAAAAAATTAAGATACTTAGGAATAAACTTAACCAGAGAAGTAAAGGAACTATTCCCAGAAAACTACAGGTCATTGAGAAAAAAAATAGAGCAAGATATAAAAAAGTGGAAGCATATACCTTGTTCATGGATTGGAAGAGTTAACATCATTAAAATGATGGCAATTCCAAACTACCCAAAGCAATCTATAGATTCAATGAAATCCCCATCAAAATACCAATGACATATTTCACAGAACTAGAACAAATACTCCAAATTTTATAGGGAACCAAAAAGACCCCAAATAGCCACAGAAATCTTGAAAAAGAAGAACAAGGTAGAAGGGATCACAATACCATAACAGGTTATACTACAAAGCCATTGTAATCAAAACAGCCTGGTACTGGCACAAGAACAGACATACAGATCAATGGAACAGAACAGAGAACCCAGAAATTGACCCAAGTCATTATGCTCAATTAATATTTGACAAAGGTGGCAAGAACATACAGTGGAGTCAAGACAGCCTCTTTAATAAATGGTGTTGGGAAAATGGGACAGCTATATGCAAAAAAAAAAAAAATGAAGCTAGACCACCAACTTACACTATCCACAAGAATAAACTCAAAATGGATAAAAGACTTAAATGTGACTCGTGAATCCATAAAAATCCTAGAAGAAAATATAGGCAACAAAATTTCAGACATCACATGCAGCAAAATTCTCACTGATACAACACCTAAGGCAAGAGAAACAAAGGAAAAAATGAACACATGGGACTACATCAAACTAAAAAGCTTCTGCACAGCAAAAGAAACAAGCATAAAAATGAGAAGAGAACCCACTGTAAGTGAGAGCATAAGTGCCAACAATACATCAGATAAGGGGTTAATTTCCAATATATAGAGTACTCACACAACTCAACAAAGGAAGACAAATAATCCAATTAAAATGGGCAGAGGACCTAAATAGACACCTCTCCAAATAGGACATACAAATGGCCAAGAGACATATGAAAAAATGTTCAATGTCACTAATCATCAGAGAGATGCAAATTAAAACAACTATGAGGTGTTACTTCACACCTGCCAGAATGGCTCCATCAACAAATCATCAAACAACAAGTGTTGGCGAGGGTGTGGAGAAAAGGGGACTCTAGTACACTCCTGGTGGGAATGCAGATTGGTGCAGCCACTATGGAAAACACTATAGTGTTATCTCAAAAAATTAAAAGTTGAACTGCCATTTGACCTAATAATCCCACTTCTAGAAATACACCCTAAGAAGCCTGAAACAACAATCAGAAAGAATATATATACCTCTGTGTTCACAGCAGCACTATTTATAATCGCTAAGATCTGGAAACAGCCCAAGTGTCCATCAATGGATGAGTGGATAAAAAAAGCTGTGGTACATATACACAATGGAATACTATGCAGCTGTAAGAAAAAAAGATCTCTTATCCTTTGAGATGACATGGAGGGACCTGGAGAGTATTATGCTAAGTGAAACAAACGAATCAGAGGAAGAGAAATATCACATGATCTCACTTATTTGTGGAATATGATGAACAAAACAAGCTGATGAACAAAACAGACCCAGAGACATAGAAGTAGGGTACAGACTGACAAACCTTAGAAGAGGGGTGGGGGGTAGGGAGGAGATAAACCACAGGACTTATATGCATGTATGCATAACCATGGACATAGACAATGATGCTGGGGAGGGGGGTGGAATTGGAAGGAGGGTATCAATGGGGAAAAAAGGAGAAACATCTGTAACAAAAATAAACAAATAAATAAATAAACATGGAAAAAAACATAAATAAATCTTGTTAGATCTATACTACGTTGAGGCTAAAGAGGGGTTAAACGTGGTAACAGGAATTGCTGTTAGAGCTGCTACAAATACCTGGGCAAGAGTATTTGGTGGTCTATCAGGGGGGAAGTGGTGAGGGTGAAGAGAAATGTATTAACCACAAAGGGCAGGTGGAAGGCCAGGACCACAGGAAGCTCAGCTTACCCTACTGCCTGCCAAAGCTATGGGCTGGGCTTCTGACCTGGACCAGGTGCCCCGTGGGACACATCAAATGGTATCTAGACCAACATGGTCCAGCCCTCGACAAAGACTCCCACAGCAAGATGACTAGCCCAGGACCAAGTCTCCTCCCCAGTGCTGTTCCAGTGAACCCTCAGAGAGAACTCCCTCAGGAGAAGCCCCCAGAACTAGGGAGAACGGAAGGTCACTCAAAGCTGCAGCTAGGGCGAATCAGCGTGATAGGGAAACCGGCCAACGGCAGAGATGATCTTCACTATGAGATAACTTGGGCATAGCCATGAATGTAGGGCAGTTCCCACCTTCTCCTCAACATGGGTGCTTCCACAGGAATGTGACCAGTGCCAAAGAAACTGTATCAGACCAGTATGGCCAGGGACAGGGGTATGTCAGTAACTGAAGGGCAGAGGAAGGCCAACTCCCAAAGAGCAGAACTGTCCAAAGAGGCAGGAATGCCTGGGACACCAGAGTAAAGCCTTATTTCCTCTCCTCTTGTCCTTCTCCAGTCACAGATTGTAAAGAAGTCCCAGCAGCAAAGAAGTTACTCCCAGAGTCAAAAGGGCACTCTGCCTCTAGCTGGGATTAATTAGAAAGACGAGAAAGGGAAGCAGGATGATCAAGAGCTAGGGTTCTAGAGTCTGAAAGGGCTGGGTTCAAATACTCATTCTTCCTGGTCAAGCTGTGTGGCCTTGGGAAAGTTACTTAACCTTTCTGAGTCCTGGGTTTATCTTTAGTAAGATGGGGAATAATAATAATCAATAAGTAATTGTGTTATGAGAATAAAAAGGGCTACTACATGTTAAGTTCTCGAACTCTCCATTTTGTAAAGCGGTGGGTTGGACTAGCTATTATTTGAGAGTCCTGCCAACTCTGACATGCTAGCTTTCAGGGATCTCAAATCCAGGCTCCTGGATTTGATTGAGTTGCATCCCCCTGGAACTCCAGGCACAGTTCAGCAATAACCACATGCTGAGGACAACTCCACAGGAATCCAAGGCTGACAGCTGCCTCGTCTTTTGCTTACCAATTAGCTGCACTTGTTTCTCTCCCCTGGTGTCTGTCTCCTGCAGATCCTGAAGAAATCTGCTGTTCACCTTGATGAGATCATCAATGTTTGAGAACAGAACATCCAGATCTCCCTGTGGCAGCTGGAAGGAACAAAAAAGCCATAGGAGGTTACTGGGAGGTCAGTGGAGTGACTTGATTTGCAGGCTTTGGGGAACAGTCCAGAACACTCACACCCCCAGGGGCCCATCGCTCTGGGAATTCTGCCCCAGCAGAATGTTTGCAAGGACTTCAGGATTTTATAAAGTGGGTATTTCCATTACTCTACAAGAGGAGAGGAAAAGATGGGGCACTCAGCATGGAAGGAAAGCTAAGCTGGGGTTTTAACCTAGGTCTACTGCCAACTATCATTTTTCTCCCCTCAGTTCCCCCATCTGTCACATAGGGTGGAAAGTTGGACTTCTTTCCAGCTCTGATATACTTGGCACCTGCCATCATGACCTTGAGATGTATTCTGAACTCCAGCCCCTATGGACTAGGCTGTACCACTGTTAAAAAGGATGCAGGACATCTATTTATATGCAGGGACATACAGAGGAAATAGCTATATGGAAAGAGATACCCTGGATGCGTGACCAAGTGGGGAAAACTAACTGTAGAAAAATATCTAGAGTATGATCTTACTTTTATTAAAATACGTAACAATCTATATTTGTTTGTTTAATGCCCACAGAGAAAAATCCTAGTTTCTGGAGAGTAAAATTTCACCTTCTTCATTACCTAGTCTAGTATTTCATTCATTTAAGAAACACTAATTAGCCCTGGCCAGTTTGGCTCAGCGGTTAGAGCATCAGCCCGCGGTCCGGAGAGACCCAGGTTCGGTTCCCGCTAAGGGCACGTACCTCGGTTGCAGTTTGTCCCCGGCCCTGGTTGGTCGTGTGGGTGGCAGCCACTCAATGTGTCCCTTTCACGTCAATGTTTCTCTCTCGCTCTCTCTTCCTCTCTCTCCCTCCCACTCTATCTGAACAAAAAGTGGAAAAATGTCCTCAGGTGAGGATAAAAAAAAACACACTAATTAAAGTCCATTATTTATGTGTCAAAAACTGGGATATATTGAACTAAATGGTCTTTGCTCTTAAGGAGCATACATGTTAGGAATGCTTGGAATGTTATAGAGAAAGCTTGTATTATTCCTGAAGTCAGGGGTGGGGGGGAAGATGTAAAAATGAACACTAAATAGAAACCTATCATAGCAAACTTCTCCATGCCTCCATCCCCCAAACGAGACAATGAGAATGTAGGTCAGTTTAAGCAATCTGTTCTAAACTTGATAAAGGGCTATTGTATTCATTAGCTCACTTAATTCTCTGAGGTGATTATCCCTCTCCTCATTTAGCAGATGAGCACACTAAGGCTCCAAGGCTTTGCTGAAGATTGCATAGCCAATAAACGGAAGTTCAGGGCTTACATTCAGGTGACTTCACATTCACCATGACTTTCCATGCATCAAGCCTGCTCCAGGAACAGATGTCAGGTCTCAGAACCTAGGACCCACATTTGTCCCTAGGATTTGTCCCTAGGCTGTGTACGGCTCCACCCAGGTACCTGCTTCAGGCGGCTCCTGATGCCCAAGGCACAGAGCTGGAGCATGTGCAAGTAGGAGACCTCGGTGTCAATGAGCTCCCTGATGGCCAGCCTCTGATGGTGTGACCATCTGTCCTCAGAGACCTGACTTTCTCCATCAGGACTCCCTGTCCTGGAGGGTGGATCATCAGCCCCACGATCAGCCATGTCAGCAGGTTCTGGGGAAGACAAACACATCGCAGCTCATTTCCGGGAGATCCACTGGGACATGCTGTCTTGAATCCAAAGCTAACTATTCATCAGGTGGCCTAAAAACATTGTAAGCTGCATACAGAGTCAAGATGAACTGTGCATTTGGGGATGGCATCTGAACAACCTAAAAGGTAGAACACAACTCAGAAAATTGTTGACATTTTAAATTCATTTCCCAGGATTCAGACAGTGTGCTTGTCTGGTTTCTTCTATTTTTTCCCCAGCTCTTGACCCAGATTTCTTTATCTGATTCAGCTGAGTCTGTCTCTCTCTTTTTCCCCCACCCCCACTCCCAGTGGTTCTCTCCTCTCCCTGTCCCTATCCCATTACCCCATTCAGGCAATACTGTCACCTGGGCTATTTCCACAGCCTCCAAGATCATTATCTTCCTAAATCCAAATCCCTCTCCCACCTGCTGCCACCCAACACCCATTCATCCTGGACAGAAACATTGACGTGAGAGAGACACATCAATCGGATGCCTCCTGCACGTCCTCAACAAGGGCTGGGTATCGAACCTGCAACCCAGGTACGTGCCCTTGACTGGGAATCGAACCCGAGACCTTTCTATCCTTGGGCCAATACTCTAAGCAGTGAGCCAAACAGGCCAGGGCTGTACCTTTTTTATCTCAAAATTTAAAAAGTACAAATGGCAATGGACAAGATGGCCTGAAAATCCTCCCCACCACAAAGTATCTAAAAACGCTAGATCAGCAAGAACAAGTTTCCTTTACACTGCACTGCAGGGCTTGCAGACCGTAAGGAAATCAGCGGGGCACCCAAATAGAGGGAGCTGAAAACCAGAGCGGGAGCAGCTAGCTGAGTTGATACAGCTGTGGCCCAAGTGGCTGGAGTGGTCAGGGAAGAGGGCATCGTTGGGCTCAGTGAACCAGGGACTCGGGCACTGGTGCCCAGGCAGGATCTGGAGACAAGCTCCGTCACAGAACTGGGATCCCCAAGGACTCTGGTGAATGGTGGATCAGGAAAATCCTCCCCCCACCCTCACAGATGACAAAGATGCTTCTCCTTCCTGGCTTGGGTACGGTATGAGCGAAAAAGTCTCCTCTGAAAATTCATAACAACAGGCCTGCCTTCACTGGATTTTAGGTTCAAATAGCCCAAGGATGAGAAATTAACAAACAAAATAACAATTCTGGACTAAGGCTACTCGGAGTGCACACAGGACAAATAAAATGTCTCCAGAAGGGCACATCCTTAACCTAGGACACATGGTACTCAACAGTTAACCCGTTCTGAAGATTAATTTAAAATCCAGAATTACAAGAACTCCACTGTGAGTGAGCATCATCAGGAACAACAAAGAGCAGGGTTAGACCCAAGAGCATCAGATAATCAAACAATAAGATAAAATATATTAAATAAGCAGGGAAAGAAAAGACATTATGTATATATAATTCCGGGTCAGTGCATGTGCCTGGGTTACAGGTTCAATCCCCAGTAGGGACCATGCAGGAGGCAGCTGATTGATGTTTCTCTCTCATGGATATTTCTCTCTCTCTTGCCCTCTCCTTTCCTCTCTGAAATCAATAAAAAACATATTTTTTAAAAAAAGAATGTATGTAAATCATACAGTATGTGTATGTGTGTGTGTGTGTGTGTGTGTGTGTGTGTATATATATATATATATATATATATATATATATATGAAGACTTTGGGACTGACTTTATTCAAGCAGCCTAATTCCCTGGAGATTCATGTAAGTTGTTGGGTACATCAACAGTTCCTTCCTTTTTATTGCTGAGCATCTGAAATGTTTCATTTGTTTAAAAAAACTGAAGTAAATATGGCAAAAATGTTAAAATTAAACAAAGCTAGTTGGTAATATCATAGGCATTTGTTTATTGTTCTTTGCTCTTTTCTTGATGGTTAAAATATTTCTGAATATTTAAAGTGGCATGCATCCCATTCAGCCTTGTACGTGGGTTATTTAAGGTTACGCCTCATCTTCCTGACTAGACACCAAGCTCTTAGAGACAAGATGAACACCAATTCATCTTGTGTCCTCCTCTGGCCTCACAATACTACATATTTGCATTCATAAAATGTCCTTTTGAATGTATTAGCAGCAGTAGAAGTTTCTGTCCTGTGCCATAAACACTGACCCATGGATCAGATAATGTACAAACTGAGTGTTTGGGGAGAGTGAGGTTGTTCAGAAGGTAAAGGGCCTAGAAAGGTCCTGGAACACATCCGGCTGCTGCACAACTCGATCCAGCTCCTGCACACTGCCTGTGGTCTGCTGACCTGTCCCTGGCCTGAATCGCTGACATTCACCACCCTGTGTCCAACTTCTCTAGAAAGATCCCAGTAGGATTTCAGGAGAGCTACTCAGGTCCCACTACTCATAAATGTTGCTAAACAAACAAAAAGTATACATAATACTTTAGAGGAAACTTCTAAATATGAAAAATAGCATTAATTAGTACTTCAGTTAATTGCGATCTAGACCTCCAAGCAGGCTTGGCAAAAGCTCTCCATCGCACCATTTTGTTAATGTACAGCCCATGTAATAAAAGAAAACACACTTTTATTTCTCTAAAAATATTATATATTGCCCTGGCCGGTTTGGCTCAGCGGTTAGAGTGTTGGCCTATGGTCCAGAGAGACCCGGGTTCGGTTCCCGCTAAGGCCACGTACCTTGGTTGCAGTTTGTCCCCGGCCCTGTTTGGGGTTGTGTGGGTGGCAACCACTCAATGTGTCTCTCTCACATCGATGTTTCTCTCGCTCTCTTCCTCCCTCTCTCCCTCCTGCTCTATCTGAAGATAATGCAAAAATGTCCTTAGATGAGGATAAAAAATATGTATATATACATTATATAGACAATGAAAAGGAATGAAGTACTAATCCATGCTGCAACATGGACATGCTAAGCGAAAGGAGCCAGTCACAAAGGGCCACCTATTCTATGATTCCATCTCTATGGAATGTTTGGAATAGGCAGGTCTGTAGAAACAGAATATAGATTAGTGCTTTCTAGACTGAAGGGTTAGGAGCTCATGGTATGGTAGCTACTAGGTACAGGGTTTCTTTTGGGGATAATCAAAATGTTCTAAATCTGTTGTGATGGCTGCACAACTCAGTGACTATACCAAAAACCACTGATTTGCCCTGGCTAGTGTGGCTCAGTGGGTGAGTGTTGACCCATGCACCAAGAGGTTGCCAGTTCAATTCCCAGTCAGGGCATATGCCCAGGTTGTGGCCCTATCCCCAGTGTGGGCGTGCAGGAGGTGGCCAGTCAATGTTCTCTCTCATCAATGTTTCTCTCTCTCTCTCCCTCTCCCTTCTTCTCTCTCTAAAATTAATAAAGACAACAAATTTTTTTTAAAAACTACTGATTTGTACACTTTAAATGGGTAAATTATATATAAATTATAATGATAGAACAGATGTATTATCTTTTTTTTAAAATTTTTTTCTTTATTGATTTGAGAGAGAGAGAGAAACATTGATGAGAGGGAGCATTAATTGGTCACCTCCTGCATGCCCCACACTGGAGATCGGGCCCACAACCTGGGCATGTGCCCTGACCGGAAATCGAACTGGCAACCTCTTGGTGCATGGGTCAATGCTCAACTACTGAGCCACACTGGCCGGGCCAGATGTATTATCTTAATTGAGGTGGTGGCTACACAAATCTACATACGTGATAGAATGGCAGAGAACAAACACTCTCAGGACAAATGCAGCTTAAAAGCCCAGGAGAGCAGGCTGGGTGCCCTTGTTCCATTTCCTGTCTGGCCTGATAAGGAGGCTTGTCTCAGAGAACACACTGAGGGAAATGTGGCTTTCCTTTACAGTCCAGTCCAGGCTCAGTCCTGAGATCTCCTCAGTGCCCTGAGATAGCCAGTTAGGAACTAAAATCAGTCCAGCCCATAAGCGTCTATTGAATGCTCTGCAGCAATCACTTCTGACTCTAGGACAGGATAAAACAGTTCCTTCTCTCCTCCTCTCTCTTCTCTGTTCACAATGGCACACAAGAATCTGGGCATTCACAATATTTGGAGCAGTTACGTCATGCTAAGTATTTTCCTGGATACTACGGAAAGATCAAGAAAAAAATGGCTTTACAATAAGGATAGGACATTTAAAATAGCTGGCTATTTGCTCCATATTTCATTCCTCTGAAAGAAGAGGAACTAAATAAATGTATGGACATCTTGAATCTTTCAGCCCTTTCAAGACAAAGGAAGTAACGGGGGAAATAATACTCCGAACCTAATTCTGAACATTGGAAGAACTGGAGAAATGAAACTAAGAAGATCTATGAAAGTAAGAAACCATCATCCTAAAGTTCTTTCAGAAGGTAAAACGTCATGGCAAAGAGAGTTGAATGTCTATCATTCTCCTACCCCAGGTTTTAGAGGTAGGTTAATTTAAACATTTAAGAGGAAAAAAATTTTTAAAAACCTCTGGTTTGAGACTCTAGGGATTAGAGGAGGCTGTCAAAGATAAAGTTCAAGCATCATGACAGCCAAAGACCCTGCTGGAGAATAAAGGGAGGAAGCACCTATAGAAACTAGAGTGGCCACATAGGTTAATGAGCCTAGTTCATAAAGACATACACACTAGGTCAGAGGGCAGGGTCCTGTACAAAGATCTTCCACAACTCTCAAACCCAGAAGGATCTGGAATAGACAAAACTGTAAGAACCCCCAAAGCTCTGCCCCTACTATGACTGCCAACTCTATTTTAGGATTCATGTTCAGAAAAAGTAAGAAATGGGTACAGATTTGATGGCTTTGCTTTCCTCTCAGCTCTAAAGCAGTGGTTCTCAACAGGTGGGTCACGACCCCTTTGGAGGTCGAACAACCCTTTCTCAGGGGTCGCTTAAGACCATCAGAAAACACATATTTCCAGTGGCGATTCAAAGCAGTAGCAAAATTACAGTTATGAAGTAGCAACGAAAATGATTTTATGGTTGGGGGTCACCACAACATGAGGAACTGTGTATTAAAGGGTCGTGGCATTAGCAAGGTTGAGAACCAGTATTCTAAAGAGTGACTGTAGGGCCCTGGCCAGTTTTTTTTTTTTTTTTTTTTATCCTCACCCGAGGACATTTTTCCATTTTTTGTTCAGGTAGAGTGGGAGGGAGAGAGAGGAACAGAGAGAGAGAGAGAAACATCGATGTGAAAGGAACACATCGAGTGGCTGCCACCCGCACAACCGACCAGGGCCGGGGACAAACTGCAACCGAGGTACATGCCCTTAGCGGGAACCGAACCCGGGTCTCTCAGGACCGCAGGCCGACGCTCTAACCGCTGAACCAAACCGGCCGGGGCGGGCCCTGGCCAGTTTTGCTCAGTGGTTAGAGTGTCAGCCCACAGACTAAAGAGTCGCGGGTTCGATTCCAGCCAAGGGCACGTATCTCGGTGTGGCCCTAATCGGGGTCTTTTGGAAGGAGACCAGTCGAAGTGTCTCTCTCACATGGATGTTTCTCTCTCTCTCCCTCCCTCCCCTCCACTCTATCTAAAGATAAATGGAAAAAATATCTGCGGGTGAAGATACAAAAAAAAAAGAGTGACTGTAGGGGACACTGTGAAAATTCGAAGCCCGGATCCTGGGGCTGGAAAACCTGATTTCAAACTCTGATGCTGCAATCAATTGGCTAGCTTTCCTGGGGTACTTATATAACCTTTCTTAGAATTAAATAATCCATGGAAAGTAACTAACAGAGTGCCTGGTACATTGCAAGCTCTCAAAAATATTAACTGTTGTTTTTGTTACCATTATTGTTAAACTAGAAACCATTGCATTACCATGGATCAGATGGATGAAGAAGTTGTCTAAAGGCACCTGACTAATCATATTGAAGCAGATGGCAAGAATAGGTAATCATGATGCTAATAATAAGAACTATACACCAAAGAAATGGAGCTGAGAGATAAAGAGACCATGAGACTGAGCCTTGAGGGCATTATTCAGACCAGCCATGATGAAATCTGATTCCCTTCGGACTTTTTTTACATTTTCATTCCCTACCCTGCTTTGATGTAATCCACGCTGAGTTGGGCTTTCGCCACCTGATTAAAACAGATGGTCTGTCAACCTTTGGAAAAGGAAACAGAGCCCTTGAAGCCCACGTAGGCTAACAACAACAAAATAAAACAGATCATGCCAAACTATCCTCATTCCCCTATTTAAAGTTAACTAGATCAGTAGATCAAAGGAATGCTGTAAGCTGGTGTAACTGGACCTACAAGGTGCTGACGTCAACCTCTTGTGACATCCTTACAAATAAGGAATAAGATGTGATAATGGAGGCTAAAGGTGGGGGAGGCAATAGGATAATAATATGGACTGAAAACTGATAAAACTACCAGATCCAAAAAGCACTGATCAATGTCAGCCTCTGGGATCTGCCATGTCTTATTAAGGATATCCATTAGTTCTTTTGGTGCTCTAACCAGGAATCTTACCCAAAACCCAGGACGATGCTCCAACCAACTGAGCCACACCGGCCAGGGAGAAAATGTAGAACTTTCCAAAGTGATGATGCCATTTTACATTCCCACCAACACTGTATGAGTTCCAATTCTCCTACAACCTCATTAACACTTGGTAGGGTCGGTCTTATTCATTTTAGCCATACCTAACATGTATGAAGCTATATCTCACTGTGGGTTTTGTTGTTGTTGATATCCTCACCCAAGGACATTCTTCCATTTTTTGTTCAGATAGAGTGGGAGGGAGAGAGAGGAAGAGAGAGAAACATCGACATGAAAGGGATACATCGAGTGGTTGCCACCTGCACAACCAACCAGGGCCAGGGACAAACTGCAACCGAGGCACGGGCCCTTAGTGGAAACTGAACCCGGGTCTCTCTGGACCGCAGGCCAATGCTCTAACCACTAAGCCAAACCGGCCAAGGCTCTCACTGTGGTTTTAATGTGTGTTTCCCCAGTGATTAATGATCTCAAACATCTTTTCAAGTACTTATTTGATACTCATATATCTTCACTGGACATCATACATAGGTTGTTTGTTTGTTGAAATTACAAATTATATAACTAGACACACAATATAGAAATGTAAAAGAATTAGCAGCCCCCCAGTACTAATCCCCACCCTCCAATACACATAACTAAAGGTGTACAAGAATCACCAGAAGCACTTACCAGGTGTGCACATTCTTGTCCCCAGCTACTTGCCCTAAGCCGTATTTCCCTGGCTTTAACTGTAAGGCCTGAAGTGGTACAGAAAAGAAACAACACTGTTTCTTTTTGTAAGAGCGGTTCTTTTTATAGATAGGCCTACCCAGGCCCTGTCCCATGATTCTGGATCTATAGATATTTTTAATTCTTAAGCTTGCCAATAAACAAACAATATAGGCTTTGGAAAATCACTGTCAACAAAAGCCATTTTGCTTCTGTTGCAGCACCCAAAAATACTCCCCTCCTCCCCCGGGTGAGTTAAATAAAAAGCCATTTATTTGATCAGCAAGCAGCTGATCCAAGAGGGATGTGAGCTAACTGCCAGCAATTCCTGTACCCTGGCAGAAACTCGGCTGAACCTCCATTGCCGGGGAAGACTGGGTGTTGCCCAGGTTCCCATGGATGTCATTCTCTCTCCTCTTATTTCAAAACAAACTATAAAAGTGCTGACTCCATTCAAAGAGGAAAATGAGACCGGATAAACAGTCTTTGTTAGAACGTCTGGTAGTTTTGTTTCTCTCACTTTTAAAAAAAATGTCTAGCATTTTCTAGTTTCAGCTTTTGACCTTGGGTCAAATGTTAAGTGTAGTGCATTATCCTAAATAAATGCACTCTAGGCTGCTCTCTCCTCTGTGTAGGATGGGACAGCCGCCGCGCAGCTAATAAAGCTCTCTTAATTTGAAAAAAATAAAAATAAATAAATAAATGCACTCTAATTTAGACTACCACCAAGGTATGTGCTGTCATTTGTAAGTCATAATAGGGTTAACTATATATTTTCAGGTTTGTAACTTAAAAAAATTATTTTTTCTTTATTGATTTTTTTGAGAGAGAGGAAGGGAGAGGGAGAGAGAGACAGAAACATTGATGAGAGAGAACATTGACTGGCTACCTCCTATATGGCCCCCACTGGGGATCTGGCCCACAACCTGGGCATGTGCCCTGACTGGGAATTGAACCAGCGACCTCTTGCTGCATGGGTCAGTGTTCAACTACTGAGCCACACCGGCTGGGCCAGGTTTGTAACTTTTTAATGTTTTATTTCATTTTATTTCAGGCACAACCCAATTTCCTCCAGGTCATGACTCTTTCCAAATGACACGCACAGCTGTGATTCACTGTTTTTTATGTGCCCCAGCACTTTCACCAGCACTTACTATGTGCTAGGCTCCAAACTCCGCGTTCAATCTTAAGTCTGGCGATAAATGGCCTGAAGTATGAAGCCGACAATCTTATCTCCATTTTACAAAGAAAACTGGGCCTTGGAGAGGATAAACTATGTATTCAAGATCACACAGCTGGTGACACCAGGACACTGCCTGGACTCACAGCAGATACTCTGTAACCAGCTGTTTCCCTTTAAAGGAGAAAATAAACTGGTCTGAATGAGTGATAGCCTTTGGTCATTCCTGACAGCAGGAATGCTTCATGTCAAATCTGAAACTGTGTGCAAGGTTATGTGAGCCTCTGGGGGGGAGGGGCACCCAGATTCCTAAGGGGTCAGTGATCCCAAGGTTAAGAACCAAAGTCTGGGCGGGCTGTCCACTTCTTCATTCCCCTCTAAGGTCCAGGGGCTCACTGGGCAGGCAGCCCCGCAGCGGGTGCCCGAAGTTCTGGCTTCCAGTCCCAGCTTGGCACTATTTTTCTGAGGGCCCTTGGCGAAGGAAGCTCACGCGAGGGACAGCAGATTTCTGTTCTCTTTTCCCCTGGCCTTGACTATTATAATTGTACTTTCCTTGGCAAGGACTCTAGCATCATTTATATTATTCCATTGTTTTAACACGTGGATTCTTACTAAAAGTCGCCCCAAATCGTACACCGAAGTAGGCAGGGATAAACAGACACAGGAATGATTAGTTTGTACTAGACCAGCTTACCTCTCTTGGGCCTGTTTGCCACCTGTAAACCGACTCGGTTGGGTCACATGGATCAGGCTGCTCGCATTACACAAGGCTCACGGCACAAAGCTACCTACAGAGCAACTGGGACGGGGCGTCGTCGCTTCCGCGCTCCCCTACCTCCCTTTTCAGACCTGACAGCAGCTGTTTCCCTGCACCCCTCCCCCAGGCCGACTCACCGCGGGAGCTCGGCCGCCCTGGTGACTGCGCAGCCCGGGTGAAAGGGGCGCCGGGCTGCCGGGACCCACACCACGCAGGGCCTCTGCGCGGCTGTGTCCACGAAAGACGTGGGCGGGCGCGGCTCTGCCCACGCTGCGTGCGTACGTGCGCCGGGAAGGGGCGGCCCGGTCTCCTACCTTTTTGTTAATTGTCTCTCTGGAGACAGGTTGTTTTCCTCTCGCTGCTGCTGGCGCTGGCCCCGGCTGGTGTGGTCCCGCAGTAGTACAACAACCCTGAGCCCGCGCAGCCAGCGTGAATCATCGCACGTGGGTGTTAGCGCCGCGCCCCGGGACACACCCGCCCGTGGCTTCATATTAAGCAGCCTTCTCTTTGGGGCTTGTCACCCCGAAAACAAGAACTAACATTTAGGCTACCTAGTGGGAATGTTGACTCCTGGATCACTGGATATCTGTACTCCTGCCTGAATCACCAAACTTTAGGGCTGCACCTTGATTTAATTCTGCGCGTCACCTGCTCAGTACCTCTGGTTCTTGTCCCAGCTCTCCTGGGAGCTTTCTGCACAGTCTTAAACCTTCCAGCCCCTCTGCACCCAGTTCCCTTTTATGATATGAAGGTGTTTGACCATTCTCTTACCACTGTGAACAGGACGCTGTTTTAGGCACTAAGTATTCAGCAGTCAACACAACACAAAAGGTCTTCGCCCTCTTAGGTAGGTGGGTGGGTGTGGTCAGACATTGAACACAGAATTGAAAGTTATAATTGCTATGAAAAGTATGGAAAGTTTCATATCTGAGCAACCAAACCTTATTTGTGGAGTCATGAATTGACTAGGTTAACATTTCTAAATCCTTCAGGTTCTAAAATTTATTCTTATTTTCATTATTAGAGCTTATTACTTATTATTATTATTATTATTATTATTATTGCAGCAATAGTAATATTGCCAGGTACTATACTAAACATTTTACTGCCCTGGCCAGTTTGGCTCAGCGGTTAGAGCGTTGGCCTGCGGTCCAGAGACACCCGGGTTTGGTTTCCACTAAGGGCACATACCTCGGTTGCAGTTTGTCCACAGCCCTGGTTGGGTCAGGGCCATGCGGGAGGCAGCCACTCAATGTGTCCCTTTCACATAGATGTCTCTCTCTTTCTCTCTCTCCCTCCCACTCTATCTGAACAAAAAATGGAAAAATTCCTTGGATGAGGATAAAAAAACAAACATTTTACTTGTGTTTTCTCATTTACCTCTTTCACTACTTCTCTAAGAGATAAGTATGCTGCTGTTGATCATCATCATCATCATCATCATCATCATCATTTTAGAAAGCACATCAGGCTAGAGAAATGCAAGTAACTTGCCCACTGTCACATAGTTAAGTGACAGGACCAGTATTCAAATTCAGACTGTCCGAGGCCTCAGAGTGGTTACCCTCTACTCCACATCCATAAAAATATGAAGACCAGAATGGCGTTATCTTGAATGTGGTAGGTGAGAGCAATGGAGAGGAGGGGGTGGTTGTGGCCGGTAAAGGAGAAAAGCAAAGGAAGTTCATAGAGAGCTGTCCACAGCAGTCCACAGATTAGACTTGACCTTACAGGTTACTAGCACGAGGAAAGCTGTAGGGAGACACATTGCAAATATGTGAGGAAGAACTTCTCTAACAGTCGGAGCTCTTCAAAAATGACATCAGTCTCCTGGAGAGAGCAAGCATCCTTTCAATAAATGTCAGCATTCAAGCAGAGAGGCTTCCTGGGGATGCTTCAAAGAAGAGTCATGTAAAAGTTAAGGACTGGTTTAGATCATCTCTAAGTTTCCTTCCAATTCGGAAGGAAGTCTGAAGGGAAACTGAGTCCTACAGTGGTTAAATGACTTGTCCAAAGTCATCCAAGGAGTGAAGACCTGACCCCAAAACCAAGTCTGACTTCTAGGTCAAACTTCCTGTTTGTGGGTGAGAGTCTTGTTAGTGTTCAGCTAATCAGTGTAAGCTCATGTAAAGTGTGCTGTGTGTGTGTGACCAGTCTTTTCCTGGGTGTGTGGAAACATCTGCTTTACCTGCCTTACTTTACATTACTAATGTGCACCCTTCCTCCTCAACTGTGTTGAGTATTGTGTTTTGAGATGCAAGTGTCAACCATCCTGAGCAATTGCTGTAATACAGGTGTCCCAGAGGTAGCAGGGTCCCCACTCCCCTGGAGAATATTTATTTGGTAATTTAAGGAAAAGGGGACAAATTGGATAGTATTTTCATGTGAAATTGATGTTTCTTTGATTCTATTTTAGGACTCTGTGTTATCTGGAGTTAAATTTCTAATGCACTGGCACCAATTCCCCATCTCTCATCGTCATCACAAATATTTTGATGACCAGCAATCTAGCTGTCAACTTCAGAAGAGGCATTCTTGCCCTGGCCTGGTGGCTCAGTTGGTTGGAGCATGTCCCTTACACCAAAAGGGTGTGGGTTCAATTCCCAGTCAGGACACATACCTAGGTTTCAGGTTTGATCCCCAGTTGGGGCATGTATGGGAAGCAGCCAGTAGATGTTTCTCTCTTTCTTTCTTTCTCTCTCCCTCTCTCTCTCTCAAATCAATTAAAAAATAAAAAAAATAAAAGAGGCATTCTTTTCTCAGTGCTTTAGAGAGCTACTTTTTTCTTTTTTTCTACTGGAAACCTCTTAACAAAGGAATCTAGTTGCCTTTTCGAATTTAGTTCTGGAACATTTACAAAGAAATGGACATCATCTTGCCCTCAGTGACACTAACTCAAAGATAAAAAGAGTTCCACCCTGGCCGGTTTGGCTCAGCAGTTAGAGCGTCGGCCCGTGGACCAATGAGTCTCAGGTTCAATTCCGGCCAACGGCATGTACCTCAGTTGCAGTTCGTCCCCAGCTCTGGTCAGGGTTGTGCAGGAGGTAACCAGTTGGTGTGTCTCTCTCACATTGATGTTTCTCTCTCTCCCTCTCTCTTTCTTCCTCCCACTCTATCTGAGGATAAATGGAAAAATATCTTCAGATGAGGATTTTTTTTTTTTTTAAGTTTCTTTTCACTTCCACCCTCAACAGAGTGATCAATTTTTAAATATACTTTTTGAAAAGAAAATATACTTACCTGGTTCAAATTTGAAAGTATACTCTCAGGGCTACAGTTTACTAATCTTGGAGTCCTCGCATATTGCACCTGGTATGTAGTAGGTGCTGAATAAGTGTTTACTGAATGAGTGTGAATTAAGAAGTTGTGGGAGACAGAGAAAGAGGTGGTTTAGGGTGGGGCAGCAGACATTTTACCTGAGGTGCCTGGGTTTAAAGGAAGCCTAGACAGCCCTGGCCGGTTTGGTTCAGCGGTTAGAGCGTTGGCCTGTGGTCCTGAGAGACCCGGGTTCGGTTCCCACTAAGGGCACGTACTTCGGTTGCAGTTTGTCCCTGGCCCTGGTCAGTTGTGCGGGTGGCAGCCACTCGATGTGTTCCTTTCACATCGATGTTTCTCTCTCTCTCTCTCTCTCTGTTCCTCTCTCTCCCTCCCACTCTACCTGAACAAAAGATGGAAAAATGTCCTCGGGTGAGGATAAAAATAAATAAATAAATAAATAAATAAATAAATAAATAAATAAAATAAAGGAAGCCTAGACAGAACTCCCAGACCAGCTGCAAATTTGACCATGATTTTATCCAGCAGCATCAGATTCTTTTGGATTGAACGTTACCTAAAGGCTGTGTACTAGCCAGAGTCTTTTGGTTGCAAGCAACAAAAACTGAATCTAGTTAACTGAAGCAGAAAATACATTTAAAAATATTTTTTTAAAATATGTTTTTATTGATTTGAGAGAGAGAAGGGAGAGAGAGAAACACTGATGACTGAGAAACCATCAATCAGTGTGGGCCTCCTGCACACCTTCTATAGGGATTGAGCCCGAAACCTGGGCATGTGTCCTGACCAGGAATTGAACCAGCAACCTCTCAGTGCATGGAATAACACCCAACCAACTGAGCCATATCAGCCAGAGCCAGAAAATAAATTTTTTGAAAGAATAGTGGGAGCTCGCCCTGGCCGGTTTGGCTCAGCGGTTAGAGCAGCAGCCTGTGGTTCAGAGAGACCCGGATTTGGTTCCCTCTAAGGGCACATATCTCGGTTGCAGTTTGTCCCCGGCCCTGGTTGGATTGTACGGGTGACAACCACTCGATGTTTCCCTTTCACGTCGATGTTTTTCTCTCTTTCTCTCCCTCTCACTCTATCTGAATAAAAAATGTCCTCAAGTGAGGATAAAAAAAAAAAGAAGAAGAAGAAGAAGAAGAATAGTGGGAGCTCAAAGAATCAGTGAAAAGGCTAGAGAACCAGGCTAGGAATACAGCAGGCACCAAGGGAGGCTGGATGTTCAGATCCACAGAGGAAACCATGCTACAGGAAGGGTGCCACTGCTGGACACTGGCAATGCTCTGGGGACTGGGTACCAAACCTGACCCAGCTGCCATTACTGCCACCAGATACTGAATGTCACCAATACCAGAATACATTTTATACATTGCCTGCTTTCCTTGACTCCTACCTCCAGCATCACAATCTGGGAGAGACTGGCTCATCAGTCATGCTTGGGTCCCAAGCAGTCTGATCAGGAAAACTGATGCCAGGGCCTTTTGGCTTCCCTGAGTGAGATGCAGGGCTCTGCCTCACACAATGCTCTATTCCCCAATCTTATAAAGGCAATTTGGGGGCTGGGAAACCAGAAATATGACAGACATCTACTATGTCGTTATCTTCTAATAATTTTTAGGCCAAAACCAGAAAGAATTAAAGAGTAAAATCTGTATACCTCAAATAAGTGCTGGTGAGGATGTGGAGAAAAGGGGACTCTAGTACACTGCTGGAGGGAATGCAGACTGGTGCAGCCACTATGGAAAACAATATGGTGCTTTCTCAAAAAATTTAAAATGGAATTGCCATTTGACCCAGTGATTCCACTTCTAGGAATATATTCTAAGAAGCCTGAACACCAATCAGAAAGAATATATGCACCCCTATGTTATAGCTAAGACCTGGAAACAACCCAAGTCGTGTCTATGAGTAGATGAATGGATAAAAAGGCTGCAGTACATACCTCCCAGGGAGATGTGAGCAAGGCTGGTTATCTGCAGGATGGGGGCAGAGGAGGCAAGAAAAAAGAAACACCTCACTATAATTAACACTTCCCACAGCACCACTCACCTTCCAGAGTGTGACATTGCACCTCCTGCACTGGTAGTTAAAAAAACCCTGACATGCCCCCCCACCAAAAGCTGTGGTACATATACACAATGGAATACTATGCAGCTGTGTGAAAGAAAGATCTCTTACCCTTTGAGATGATATGGAGGGACCTGGAGAGTATTATGCTGAGCAACACGAGCCAGTCAGAGAAAGACAAGTACCACATGATCTCACTTATTTATGGAACACCATGAACAAAATAAGCTGTTGATCAAAATAGATCCACAATCATGGAAGTAAGGAAGACTGAGAAACCTCAGTGGGATTGGGGGTGGTGGGAGGGGTGGGAAGAGATAAACCAAAGAACTTATGCATATATGCACAACCAATCAACACAGACATTAGGTTGGGGAAAGCATGAGGAGGTGGGAGCAGGGAGGATGGGGGTCAATAGTGGAAGAAAGGGGGACATCTGTAACACTTTCGACAATTAAATAAATCATAACCTATGATATACAAAAAAAAAGAGTATGAGCTATATAAAGTGCTTGATACAGCACCTGAGCTGAACTCTCAAAACCAGAAGAGGTGCTTTATACTTATTACTCAACCTTTAAAATTTTTAACCAATCAAGAACTTATTTACAATACCAATATTTTCTTCCCAAGCCTTCCTGTTGGAATCACTTACAATTGCAGAGTCAAGCAAAGCAAGTTGGAGAAGAAAGAGGTAAATATGCCAAATGCATACTGAGCAGCACAATATAGGGAGGCAGAGCCATGACCCTAATGAATCTAATTTATTTTTCTGATAATTTTTTTTAACTGCCTATCTCTTTTAGAGTCTCAGTCTTAGCTTCCTATCTATTTTTTTATTCAACTTTGTGAAATCTACCACTCTAATTTCTACAGTAGTAATAAAAAGAGATACTAGTTACTACATGCGAATAAGTGTCAGAAAACATTCATGGATTATTTTTGACAATTACCCTAAATAATAGTTATTATTTGCACTTTACAGATGAGGAAACTGAAGCTCAGATGGATTAAGTAACCTGTCCAAGACTGCATGGCTCATAGGTGACGAGTCACAGCCAAGTCTACTAATACACACACTCTCTCTCATGTGGTTGCTTTTTCCAAAGATTCTCATCACCATTATAAAAAAATTCCACTAAATCCAAAGGTAAGTTTTGCGAATTATTTCTTCTATCTTCTGAAACATTAACTTGTCAGAAAGACAGTCAAGGAATTATTGGTGCCCTGGCTGGTGTGGTTCAGTGGTTAGAGCATCAGCCCATGCACTGGAGGGTCTCAAGTTTGATTCCCGGTTAAGGGCACATACCTGGATTGCAGTTTTGATTCTTGGACCCAGTCGGGGTACATGCAGGAGGATGTGTCTCTCTCACATGGATGTTTCTTTCTCTCTCTCTCCCTTCCACTCTTACTAAAAAAAAGTCAATGGAAAATATATCTTCAGGAGGATTAACTAGGAAAAAAAGAAAGAGAGCCCAGCGGTGTGGCTCAGGGGTTGAGCGTCGACCCATGCACCAAGAGGTTGCTGGTTCAATTCCTAGTCAGGACACATACCCAGGTTGTGGGCCAAATCCCCAGTTAGGGGGCATGCTGGAGGCGACCAATTGATGTTCTCTCTCATGGATGTTTCCATCTCTCTTTTCCTCTCCATTCTTCTCTCTAAAAATCAATAAAGAAAAAAATTAAATTAAAAAAAAAGGAAGAGCCCTGGCCAGTTTGGCTCAGCGGTTAGAGCGTCAGCCTGCGGTCCAGAGAGACCTGGGCCGCATACCTTGGTTGCGGTTTGTCCCCAGCCCTGGTTGGTCATGTGGGTGGCAGCCACTCGATGTGTCCCTTTCACGTTGATGTTTCTCTCTCTCTCTCTTCCTCTCTCTCCCTCCCACTCTATCTGAACAAAAAATGGAAAAATGTCCTTGGGTGAGGATAAAAAAAAAAAAATCCTCACCCGAGGATATAAAAAAAAAAGGAGAAAAAAAGGAGGGAAAAAGGAGGAAATTATTGGTTGCCATGTCTTTACCAGAATAAAACTTTTATTGGATAACAGGCTAGTGTAGTAACCTCATTCCTAACATAAAAATTTTTATAACAAAAGTGTCTGCTTTAATGAGCCCATATATTATAAACCAGGTACTCTGTTAGTCAGCCCTAACAGGTAAGTATTATCATCTCCTTTATACAAATGAGAAACCTGAGATTTAGAGAGATGCGTAAACTTGCCAGGGCCTCACTGCTAGGAAATGGGAGAACTGGAACTGCAAAGGATTTCATCATGTCATACCCCGTTTGGGCCAGCTTTATAATTTGTATTGAGAAGCACCATTCAGTATCTCTGGAATAGTCTTCTTCTCAATCTGTAGAAATAAGTGAAATATGAGCCTTAAATTTGAAGCTTAGGAGATTCCCTCTAAGCTTGCTTTGCTGGAACTCCATTACTGAATAAATGCCTCTGTTCTAGCATTCGGCTTTAAGGTCATCAAGAAGACACGACCGCTAGTTTGACCTGTAAACTGGTCCTGGGCAACTGGAGGCTCCTCACTCCCTCCCCTGTGCACTCCACTGGCCTTTCCTGATCCAGAAGCTGCCCAAGGACACAGCCTTGAGATAGTGATGTGGTGATGAGACCACCTGGATTGGGTACATGACTGAACTCTCTTAAGGCCTCCTATATACATGATTGACCCCAGTTAAGGTTTCTACATAAACCTTTAAGATTTGGTGGATGAGCCCTGGCTAGGTAGTTGTTAGTTAGTATCATCCTGATACACCAAGGTTGTGGGTTCGATCCCTGGTTGAGGCACATACAAGAATCAACCAATGAATCCATCAATAAATGGAACAACAAATCAATGTGTTTTTTCTCTCTACCCCCCCTTCCTTTCCTCTCTCTCTCTAAAATCAATAAATTTGAAAAAAGATTTTGCAGGCAGGTGCAGAAAACTACTCATCTTGTAGCCACCCAAGACAAGCTTCATAAGTTCACTTGCTTATTAAACCTGCTACCTACCAATCTGGAATGATCTGCCTTTTTCTTCAATCTCTCCCTGCTCTCTGTGCATGGGGGCTGGTTTCAGATTACACCTGGGAAGCTCTGGAAGAAGTTGCAACCCAACAACCTGTTACCATCATGATGTTTTAGCCCAGTTTGGGGGAACTGCTTTGCTTTTACCGTACTCCTTTAATACATACTCCTTTGGTCCCAGTGCCAGAAATCCAACTCATCCAGAAATGATAATGTCCATTAGAAGACTAGAGACCAAAGAATAAAAGACCGTCTCTGCCAGTGTGTTTCTTCAAGATAGCAAGCCCCCAGAAAGCTCTCCTGTAGACCCTTCCTCCTGTCCCATTGACTAAAACATCATGTCCATACCTAAACCAATCACTGACTGGCTTGAACGGATGAAGACCCAGCATTGGGCCAGCCTCCCTCTGAAGCATATAGTCATGTAGCCTTAACAAAATTAAAGTCTTGTTGGGAAAGAGGGAGGACAAGGATTTAGAATGCTCTTGAGTAGACAGCCAAGAGTATCTGCTGCAGGAGGGAGTGGACAATTCTACAGTTAAGTTGGGGAGCCTCTGAAATATTATTCTTAGTTCCCTGACTCCAGCTCTTTCCTGGGCTTTTAACATTTGACTGTTCAGATTCAGCTAGGCAATTCTGGCCATGCATGATACTAGGCCACTGAAGCAGGCTAAAGTAGTAACAGCAAAGGAGTACATCCACAAGATGGCAGCATTGTATAATTATTGAAACCATGATGTGGCCCAGGTTCTTGAAAGTACATACCCTTTTGTAGCATGTTCTGTGGTCAATTAAGTGGATGTATGTTTTTATAGCTTCACTTAATCATGAAATTGCTCTATCTAAAAATTTAAAACAATTAAATTACTTTCTCCATGAAATCTTTTTTTATGACATAAGATAATGTAAGAATAATATAGTCATAATATAGTATAAAATGCTGTATAAATATTGAAAGTAACTATTACCTTAGCATCGAAAAATCAGGGTAGATGCCATCTGAAAACTCAGTATCTTCAAGTTGACTAGAAGAAAGAATCACCTACAATATTTGTTTTCTTTCCTGTGACACATCTTAAAAGCCTATGGTAGTGACCTTGTCAAAAGGAGCAATCCACATAATCCAATCAGTTGTGGTAGTATCATAGTTGTTATACGTTTTGTTGTTGTTATACTTGTCTTATTTTGGCTTTGGACAATAATTGTGAGGTTTCTACTTCAGCTGACAGTCTTTCTTCCTCCACCAGGAAGGTTAGAAAAAGTCACCTTTGGCTTGAATT
Organism: Molossus molossus; assembly: GCF_014108415.1. Classification (NCBI taxonomy): domain Eukaryota; kingdom Metazoa; phylum Chordata; class Mammalia; order Chiroptera; family Molossidae; genus Molossus; species Molossus molossus. Next base: position 23,354,078 of record NW_023425377.1, read on the forward strand.
GGCTAATAATAACAGCAGCAGGGTATATTTGTACAAGGGTTATGGCTTTAACAAAGTGCTTTTAGATATCCTATTTCAACTAGGGTAGAACCTATGGCAATCAATGATTGTGTGGGACAAGAAAATACAGGCTAAGAAGGTCAATAGAATTTGAAATTCTAAGCAACCAAATATTTTAAAAATATGAGTTTCATATAGGTTACAGGGGGCTGAAAGGTAAGTAGAAAGGGCCTGATATCTATTATTTGCCTAACCTAGACGACACATGTAAGAAGCATTCTTAGGAGTTCAGATCACGATCAGAGTCCGACAGAAAGTAAAAAGGGTCTGCAAAGTCCAGTAGGTAGCTAAGATTATTATTAAATAGATCAGTTGGCTTCAGAATCTGAAAGGAGGTAAGACAGAAGTAATTAACACTGGCAAGGCAGGAGTAGGCAGTATTGTCTAGGGGGGATGGCTGGTGGGCAAAGGAAGACAGAAGTAAATAACTGAGATCAGGTAGCCAGGATCAAGGAACCAGTTAGCGAGCCAGGGACTACTGGGTTTGAGACTCAGCCATAGAACGGATGGGTGTCAGCCCTCAAAACTGTGGGAATTCAGACGCAGCCGGAGGTCAGAACCCAGACCCTGACTGAGCATCAAGTTGCAGAATATGGACACTGAGAGATCAATTGAGCGGCAGATGGGCTGAGCCAACCACTGAAAGGGGGTGATTTAAGTCAAATGTAGGTCTACTGAGGTAGTGATTGCTAATATGCTCCCTGTCTAGATCTACCACAGCACCGGAGTCTGGGCAGGACATGCTAACTGTGAGGGTGAACAAGCACACATCACAGAACAGCGGTGTGAATCACGGGAAGTTCTCCAAAGCTGGTGGTGTTGGGTAAGTTACCTCTCCAGACCTTCAGCTTCCTCAGCAAGATCAATGATAGCTGCTTTACCTATTTCTGATACTGGTCATGAAGAGCACCAGTTAGTGCATCACAAAATACTTCATGAATTGTAAAGGGCTATATAAATATAATTTGACTTTTTGGCTTTGTGCATTAGGGCCCTACAATCCAGAGTTCCGTTTTTTGTTTTTGTTTTTTTGTAATCAAGCCCCTGGCTTTGTTGACTGCAGAAAGTCTTTCTGTCGTGATGCTGGGCTTCGCCAGGATCAAATACAGCAGCTATTCCATTTTCTGCGATTGCTATCAGTGCTTCCTGGCCTTAGCATGGAGAGTTGAGAGTTAACAGGACGTGCTCTTAGGACTGGTTCTCCTCAGGAATGGCAACTCAGGCATCTTCCAAATTTAGTCTCACAAGGAAGAATAGATTACTATAGTGAGTAATAATGAGTCACAGGGAGCATGGTTTCATGCCCTTGCTAATGAACAATGCAGAGAAAGAGAACAGGGGCTGAGAAGGGGGTGGGGCAGAAATTACAGAAACTCCAGAAAACTAATAAAATTCTTCCAAATAAAAATAGCCAGCAAAATATCCCCCAATGCCATGCATGACAGTGCATTTCCAGGAATTCATGGTTCCTCTGATTAAAACAGAAACGTTAAAGTACAATTTGATTATCTAAATGTTGCCAGGTCAGACAGACTGACCAGAACAAGATAATGTGTTAGGGAAACACAGACATTTCACCTCTTATAGTTCTTTTCAAGTCCTGGCCTTTGCCAGCTTTTCTATGAGTACATGGAACATCAATGACTTAAATTTCTTCCCTGTCAGGACACATCTCTGGCATTTAAATATTACACTGCAGAATGTGCGTTGCAGACAATAGAGTTAAAGCCTTAGGCATTATTTCATACTCTGAAAGGCAGGGGTGGGGCTAGTGGAAACAGTAATCTAAGAGGACAAAAACTAGCTTTGCTTGATTTTCACTGTTGAATCTCATTCCTTGCCAAGAATAAGACTGTTGAAGAGTTAACTCATTTCATAATTTTCCTCTATGAGAATTAAGCAAGGATTTTTTAAGACTAACAAGGACCATGGAGGAGATGGGTGTCAGCCCTCAAAATTATGGGACTTCAGATACAGCTAGAAGACAGAACCCAGACGCTGACTGAGCACCAATTGCAGAATATGGACACTGAGAGGTTATTTTTTAGTGAGGCCCCTCTCTCCAGGGAGAGCTATACCTAAAACTAAGATACCATTGTAATTGGTCCTCTGTATCCCCAGGTATCTCATCCACATCTGTGGATTCAAACATATCAAAATTATTCAGGGGGAAAAATGTTACGTTCTTGCTGACATGTGCTGTGTAATTAGACCTACAATGGTTGTGTCTGTACTGAACAAGTACAGATGTTTTTGTCTTGTCATTATTCCCTAAACAATACAGTATAACAACTATTTACCTAGCATTTACATTGTATCTAGTATTGTAAGTAACCTAGAGATGATTTAAGGTATAGGGAGGATGTGCACAGGTTATATGCAAATATACCATTTCATATAAGGGAATTGAGCATCTGTGGATTTTGGTATTCTTGGGAGTCCTGGAACAGTTAGCAGCAAACAGCACCAGATGTTAGACCTCGGTCCTTGAGTTTGGTTAAGAGAAGAATTCAGAACCAAGGAACTCAAATACAAGTGAAAGTTTATTTAGAAAGTCACAGGGGTAGAAGTGAGCCATGGAAGAAGTGAGCCAGCTAGGCTGCTGGACTCAGGAAGCAAGTTACAGAGGCAAAAGAAGGACCTTTGGAGCTTAGGAAAAAGAAAAGCAAAGAAAATGCTCCTGGGGGAGGAGATGGGGAAAGGCCTCTGGCATTTAAATATTACACTGCAGAATGTCTAGAAAGAGAGCTTGCCTAGGGAAAGAAGGGGATGGGGAAAGGTATGAGAAAGAAGAAGGGGTGGGGTGGGAAGAAGAGAGGGAGAATCTAAATAGCTGTAAAACACATTGTTTCACTAATGGCCAAGCCAACAAATATGTCTTGTTAGCTGTGTCCATAAAAGGGACATTTTCAATTGTATGAGCACATCGAAAACCACAGACTTGCAAAATTCTTGAGATTTTGAAATGTGTGGGGAAGGGAATAGGGGAGTTGCAAAGAACTCTTCTAAGTTTATTAGGTTTTACAATAGCTGGTCAGAAAAGAAAATCTAACAACCACTTTTAAGAAACTGAAGGATTAGAATTTAAATTTGAAGATAAATTTAAGAAAGGAGAAGATAGGCTAGCACATGAATATTGGCTTAATCATCACAAATTATACCAAAACAGAATCAGAAGTTGTTTATCATACAAGGGGCTTTAAGACCAGTAGCATGTTTAGAAATATATCCTAACCAATTAATTTTGGATGTGGGCAAAGATTTAGCTACAGGTATATTCATTAAAGCATTGTTTATACTATTACTAGCAAAAGTTTGAAAATAACTGGAATACTCAGTTGGGATTGGTTAAATGTTGTTCCAGCAATACAATCCTTATTTATCATACAGACATTAAAAATGATATTTGGGAAGATTGTTTACACACATGGAAACATGTCTCCAACAAATCACTAAATGAAAAAAACAAGTCTCTTGCCCTAGACAGTTTTGCTCAGCAGTTAGAGCATCAGCCTTTTTTTTTTTTTTTTTTTTCCTTTATTGATTTGAATGAGAGAGAGGAAGGGAGGAGAGAGAGATAGAAACATCAATGAGAGAGAACATCGATTGGCCACCTCCTACATGCCCTTCAATGGGGATGGAGCCCAAAACCTGGGCATGTACCCTCACCAGGAATTCAACTGGTGATCTCTTGGTGCATGGGTTGACACTCAACCACTGAGCCACACCAGCTGGGCCAAAAGCATAAGTTTAAAGAATAAAATTAATTGAAATACATTTATGGTTAATGATTACATAAAAAGTAAGAAATGTTTATAGAATATCTCAAATGTGTTTGAAGTTGCTATCATAGATGCAGCAGTCTACCTTCATAAAACCTCCAGAACAACAGAGGGGAGAACAGGAATTGAGACAAGAGAGGGACACAGAAATTGCCATCACAGTTGATGACTGGAAAATAGACTGAATGGATTATCACTCTGACCCAAAAGGACATTTCTGATGTTTTTTGTGCTTTCAATCAATCCACTAACTTTTCTGATAACTGATTACCCACAAGGCTGTGTAACAGTTAAACACCACCTTAAACAGTGACATATTCTAAGGCATTCCATTTTTTCTACTTATTTGCACCAAACAACTCTAGAGATTGGCAGGCCACTTTTGTGTTTTATTTTCCTCCTTACAGCATCTGTCTATAATTCTTGTGCTTGTCATTATTTTACTCAAAACATATTCTGGTTACCACTGACCTTTTCTTGGGTAAACACCATGGCTTAAATTTTTTTTTTTCAATTCATCTTGACCTCTCTTTGAACATAGAAGTAATCACTGTGGCATAATTGTCTCAGTTTGCATCTTAACCTTTCCTTTTTCTCTTTCTTTTGGTTAGAGATTGGGGTTCCGACCCTTGCCTGGCCTCTAATATGTGTATGATTTTTGGCAAGCCACTTTGTCCTAGTAGGGCAAAACTGGTATGTGTGAAACTACTCTGTAAATTGCAAATCATAAAAATATGATTATTGACCTAGATATAATATCTCCCTCAAAGCCTAAAATTTTATCCTATACATTAGATTAGACATTTAGTGAATTCATTTGATCCAGGAGTTAGGAATTACATTTTGGCATATTTTAGAAGACTTCCATTACACCAAAGTTGCTGCTGATTCAATAAGTACAGAATGACTTGTAACTTTAGAATAGCAGCACCTAAAACAGGTAATTCTTCAATTGCTGAGACTGAAAGTTACCACAAATGATACATGATTTTAAGGAAAAGGCTGAGTCATAGGCGACACCTAAAAACTTCATTTTCTACATTAAAAAAAAAAAAGACTTCCAGTCAAGATGGCAGCGTAGGTAAACACGTATCGTGTCTTCCCACAACCACATCAAAGTTACAACTAAACTACAGAACAATCATCATTCAAAACAGCCTGAAATCAAGCTCAATGGAAGTCCTACAACTACGGAATTTAAAAAGCAGCCACATGGAGACTGGTAGGAGGGGTGGAGGCAGACAGGCTGGTCCCACACCCACGTGTATCGGATAAAAATCAGGAAGATACCTCAGCTGGGAAGGTCCTCCCTGGGTAGTGAGGGGTTCCCGTCCAACACCAGGTACCCCACTCAGGGTTCCAGTGCCAGGAAGAGAAGTCCCCATAACGTCTGGCTGGAAAAACCAGCGGGAACTGAGGCTGAAGCTACTGAAGCCCCAGGCAGCTCCTTAAAGGGACCGCACATGGACTTATCGGACTCACTCTGTCTAAGCTTGGAGGGGAGGCAGCTCGAGGGGCGCCAGAGACATACAGGGAAGAACTGAGCTGTTTGGCACTGGAGCGAGGGCTGGAGAGGGGGCTTTTCAGGGACAAACGTGCTGTCAGAGGCCTTTGTTCCTTTGGTGAGCCCTTCCCTGGGTGGCAGACAGCCACCATATCTGGGACTCCAGCAACCTGGCTCACACTGGTTGCCCCGCCCTGGTGATTCCCTGAGGCCCCACCCCACCCAACTTTCAGGCCCACCCAAGCTGTGGCCACTTGCTTAACCATAGGATTGGCCTGTCTTGGATCCTGCTTCAAGTTTTCCTAAATTCTTTCAAACAAGCAGCATCTGTTCTCAGCTAGCCCCATACCTCTCGTTAAGTAATACATAGAAACAAACACAGGGAGGCAGCCAAAATGAGGAGACAAAGAAACAGGTCCCAAATGAAAGAACGGAACAAAACCCCAGGAAAAGAACTAAGCGAATTGGAGATAAGCAACCTAACAGATGCTGAGTTCAAAATACTCCTTATAAGGATGCTCAATGAACTTAGTGAGAACTCAGTGAACTTAGTGAAGTCCTCAAGAGCATAAAAAAGGACCAGTCAGAAATGAAGGATGCACAGTCAGAAATGAAGGAGGCACTAACTGAAACAAAGAATAATTTACACAGATTCAGTAGTAGAGTAGGTAAAGCCAAGAAGCAAACCATCGATTTGGAATATAAGGAAGCAAAAAACACCCAATCAGAACAGCAAAAAAAAAAAAAAAAAAAAAAAAAAGAATACAAAAAAGTGAAGATAGTGTAAAGAGCCTCTGGGACAACTTCAAGCGTGCCAACATTCGCATTTTGGGGGTGCCAGAAGAAGAGAGAGAACAAGAAATCAAAAACCTATTTGAAACAATAATGGCAGAAAACTTCCCTAACTTGGTGAAGGAAACAGACATACAAGTCTAGGAAGCACAGAGAGACCCAAACAAGACAAACCCCAAGAGGCCCACACTAAGACATATCATTATCAAAATGCAAAAGGTTCAAGACAAAGAGAGAATCTTAAAAGCAGCAATAGAAAAACAGTTAGTTACCTACAAGGGAGCTCCCATAAGACTGTCAGCTGATTTCTCAAAAGAAACTTTGCAGGCCAGAAGGGAGTGGCAAGAAATATTCAGAGTGATGAAAAGCAAGAACCTACAACCAAGGTTACTCTATTCTGCAAAGCTGTCATTTAAAATCAATGGCCAGCCCTGGCCGGTTTGGCTCAGCGGTTAGAGCATCAGCCTGCGGTCCCGAGAGACCCGGGTTCAGTTCCCGCTAAGGGCACGTACCTCAGTTGCAGTTTATCCCCGGCCCTGGTTGGGTTGTGTGGGTGGCAGCCACTCGATGTGTCCCTTTCACGTCGATGTTTCTCTTTCTCTCTCTCTCTCTCCCACTCTATCTGAACAAAATATCAAAAAATGTCCTCGGGCGAGGATAAAAAATAAAAAATAATTAAAATCAATGGCCATATAAAGAGTTTCCCAGACAAGAAAAAGTTAAAGGAGTTCATCACCACCAAACTGTTATTATATGAAATGATGTAAGGTCTTTTTGAAGAAAAAGATAAAAATATATGAACAAACAAAATGGCAATGAATACATATCTATCGACAATTGGATCTACAAACAAAACGAACAAGCAGAACAGAAACATTCTCATAGATACAGAGAACATTTTGTTGGTTGCCAGATGGGAGGGGGGTTGGGGAAATGGGTAAAAAAGGTGAAGGGATTAAGGAGTACAAATTGGTTGCTAGACTGACAAACCTCAAAGGAAAGGGGGTTGTGGGGTGGGAAGAAATAAACCAAAGAACTTATATGCATAACCAATGGACACAGACAACAGTGTGGGAAAAGGCGGGAGGGGGATGGCAGTGGAAAGGAGGGGGTCAATGGGGGAAAGATGAGGAACATCTGTAATACATTTAACAATAAAAATAAAAACAAAAACAAAAAACCTGACTTCTGTCCTTAAATCTGACAAATTTAAATCTTAACATGGAATCAAATGAAATCACATTTGAAAATGCTATGACCATTCAGATATCATTTTAGTACATTTTGCTGGGTACTGTCAGTGCTGGAATAGCGACTGCAGCAGGCTGGAAACACATGAGGGGACACACCAAATATATACACAAAAATCATGGACTCTCAGTTGGAAGGCCTTCTAAGAGTCATTTAAACTAGTGGGTCCCAGAGTGTGGGATTTCTAAAGCTTATACAAGACAAAAAAAAGAGGGCAAATAAAACATCAACTTTAATTAAGGATATTAACAAAACGACAAAACAGCTACCTATCATTAGCACCATTTTATAAAAGGGCACTTTAATAACATATATAGCCCTGGCTGGTTTGGCTCAGTGGTTAGAGTATCGGCCTGCGGTCCAGAGAGACCCAGATTCAATTCCCACTAAGGTCATGTACCTTGGTTGCAGTTCGTCCCTGGCCCTGATTGGGTCGTGTGGGTGGCAACCACTTGACGGGTCCCTTTCATGTCAATGTTTCTCTGTCTCTCTTTCCCTTCCACTCTATCTGAAGAAAATATCGAAAAATGTCCTCGGGTGAAGATTAAATAAATAAATAAATAAATAACACATACATAGAAAGATAAAATCTCAGAATAAAATATTATTTTAAATTAGATAAATGAAAGAAAAAATGTATTTCACTGCTCTTATTTTTCTAATATCTCTCTGGAAGCCTTTGTTAGACTTGCCCCTGTCCATACACAGACCTTTGGGAATCCCTAATCTAATCTACTCCATGCATACCTCATCCCTCTCATCCCCAATCCAGCATTTGTATCCTCACTCAAAACCCTTTTAAAAATTGTTTCTTTAAGAAATGAGGCATGCTCCCCATTTATTGTGTTATTTATTTTTGTTAATCCTCACACATTGATTTTTAGTGAGTGAGCCATTCCTTTTTTTTAAATTCTCACATGAGGATATTTTTTCCACTGATCTTTTCTTTCTTTTTTTTTAGATAGAGTGTGTGTGTGGAGAGAGAGAGAGAGAGAGAGAGAGAGAGAGAGAGAGAGAGATCAATTGGTTGCCTCCCACAAGCACCCAGACCAGGGCCAGGGATCATGGACGGATGCTCTAACCACTGAGCACCACTGGCCAGGGCCCAAAACTCCTTTTAAATGTATACCTCACCCCTCTATGGAAACTCCAAAAGCTGAGGAATCCATCAAATTTTGAATGGATTACACTTGGCTATTAAAAAAAAAACAAAAAAACAAAAAAACAGAATCTATCAGCAGATATGTTCAAGTAGGCTGAACATGCTTTAGAGTCACCAAAGGGGGAATGTCTAACAGTGCTGATTTGGGAGCCCAGCAGCATGGGTTTTGGTAGTGCCTCAAAACTTCATAATCTACATTAGGGGAGTCTCCTGTTTTCAAATTCAAAACTAGAGCTTTAATACAAACATATCAGAATTAAAGTAAACTGGAGGAATTTTAGTTAGGATATCTTGCAGGATAAACTCCATTACTAATTACTTGATCAGTTTTGTTTTGTTTTTTATCCTCACCCGAGGACATTTTTCCATTTTTTGTTCAGGTAGAGTGGGAGGGAGAAGAGGAACAGAGAGAGAGAGAAACATCGATGCGAAAGGGACACATCGAGTGGCTGCCACCCGCACAACCAACCAGGGCCGGGGACAAATTGCAACCGAGGTACGCGCCCTTAGCGGGAACCGAACCCGGGTCTCTCTGGACCGCAGGCCGACGCTCTAACCGCTGAGCCAAACTGGCCAGGGCTACTTGATCAGTTTTAAAAAAACAATTTGAGCCCAACTAGTGTGGCTCAGTGGATTGAGCATCGACCCATGCACCAAGAGGTCACCGGTTTGATTCCTAGTCAGGGCACATGCCCAGGTTTGATTCCTAGTCAGGGCAAGTGCCCAGTCAGGGCAAATCCCCAGTGGGAGGCATGTAGGAGGCGGCCAATCTCTCTGCTCTCTCTCATCCATGTTTCTCTCTTTCTCTCCCTCTCCCTTCCTTTCTCTAAAATCAATAAAGAAAAAAATAATAATAATTTGAGACAGACAGAGGAGAGGGAGAGCGAGAGATTTGGTGTTTCACTCATTTATGCATTCCTTGGTATGTGCCCTACTGGGGATTAAATTTACAACTGTGGCATATTGGGAGGATGCTCTAACTAACCAAGCTACCAGGCCGGGGCTTGATCAGTTTTCCAAGGTTTTCCAAGTTGCAGTTAAGTCTATATATTTTTTCCATTTCCATTTTAATGAAAGTACTTTATTTGAGATAGATTTTTCTGTTTCAACTTTTACAACTGAGGTTTGATTCATTCAGGGTTGCATTCATCAGGATTTGATTGATATTACAGATGGTAGTTATCAAACGTGTAGTTTTCTTCTATGATCACTATTACTGTCCAAATTCATTTTCCCAGGTCAAATTTTGTAAACCAAAATGTAGTCAAGATTTTGTTTTTAATAAATTTTCAGTAAAAAAATTTTACTTGGTAAAGTTTTAAACGTCAATTTTATTTTGTAATAGTTGTTTCTATGTGTTTTTTTTGTCAATGCTGCAGTTTTCAACACTACTAACATACAATTCTTTAGGGTTTTTTTGGGGGGGTAAGATATAACAAGTTTTATGTGCATTTAAAAAATGTTTTTATTGATTTTTTAGAGGAAGGGAGACATGGAAACATTGATGTGATAGAGATACATCCATCTACTGGCTGCCTCCTGCACCCCCAAACTCGGGCATGTGCCCTGACCAGGACAGATCCGGGACCTTTCAGTCCATGGGACGACGCTCAATCCACAGAGCCATGCCAGCCCGGCTTAGGTGCAGTTGTTATTCATGGTTGTATATTTTCTTTTCTGTTAACTATACCTGCCAGTAAAACTATGAATCAGATAATTAGTCCTTCCTTGGGGATCAAATGTATCAGTGGGGCAACACACAAAGACATAGGGCGGCACGGTAATTCCTGCTTTTCCTCTTTTCCCCTCCTGTAAAAAGAGGATCTCCAACACTCGTAGAGAGAATTCTAATTATTAAGACTTATCAGCTAGATTTTGCCAAAATCGGGAGCCCTGAACAAACCCAGCCAGCCCAGGGCTGCTTTTCTCTTCTTCTCCACCAGAGGCGACAGCTTCTTTCAGAATCGAAATCGGGCTGGAATAGGCCGGTGGAGGGGAGTGGCGGAAAGATCAAAGGTTGAAAACCGTCGCAAACAGAGCAAAGGTCAACACTTAACTCCAAGACCTGAAGCGTACATTTCACAAGAAAAATAAAGGTGACTCCTCTCTAACTGCTCTGGAGGCCTGACGCCGCCCAGCGTTTCAGAGACCGGGCGTAGCCGAGGTGAGTAACAAACAGGTAGCAAGAGTGGACCAGCCGACGACCGGAAGTGAAAATGAGCCCGGGGCAGAGGTGAGGAGAGGCCACGACGGGCCTGCGCAGTCAGGAGGGCCGCAGTACGCATGAGCAGTTGGGCGGTGACGGGGTGACGCTCTGAGCGTGAGCCGCGACTTTCGCGGGTCCGGTTCCGCCCTCCTCGCTGCCGACCCTCCGGGGCTAGCGCCTGAGAGCTCTTTCCCAGAGTGCTGTGCGCCGTGAAGAAGCGGCTCCCGGGGACTGGGGGCATTTTGCGTTGGCTGGAGCCGGAGTAACAAGATGGCGGCGTCGGCGGAGTGACAGGGGTCCCTCCGGGCGGGAGCCGGCGGCAGCGGTGGCAGCGGTATCACCACTCTAACTCACCGCGCCCCTTTTCCAGCCCGCGACGTCGCCGCGAAAGCGAGGCAGTGGCGGCCGCCCGGAAACAAGTGCCCCGGCCTGGGAACCGCGAGAACCCCTCACAAGCTGCAGTGGCCAAAAGAAACCTGCCTGAGCGGCGGTGATCAGGTTCCCCTGGGCGGATTCTGGGCCCCTGACGCCCAAAGCCATCGTTTTCCGTTTCCTGCCGCCCTCCTCCGCAGCCTTGCTCAGGGGTCAGCCCAGAGGCCTCTGCCTCCCTCCCAGGGGTCGGCGTGGCCCAGCCTCCGTCTCCGTCTCTCAGGATGGCGAGCAGCAGCGGCTCCAAGGCCGAATTCATTGTCGGAGGGAAATACAAACTGGTGCGGAAGATCGGGTCTGGCTCCTTCGGGGACATCTATCTGGCGATCAACATCACCAATGGCGAGGTAATGTCTTGGGGTGGGGTTCACAACGACGCTGCGCCTGTCCTCACCCCCACCCCCACCCCCCAGTGCTCGGGCCTTTCCCCCCGAACGCACGCGTTGGGGAGTCCACAGGGAGCCCTAGTTTTCCTGGCTTCGGAACCTCTCCCACGCTGCTTCCCTAAAAGGGAAAGAACACGGTAGAAAGCTTGGGTGAGCTAGGAAGTTTCCCAGCTCGTTAAAAATGTACCGTAACCCAACTTTTTTTTTTTTTTTTTTACTGTCCTTTAAGGTGAAAACGGCAAAACCCTACTTCTGTGGTCCCCATATATTATATATTTCTACTGGGCTGATTGTTCCAGTTGGGACGGTTTCCCATTGCCCGGTTTCTTCGTAACCTCTCATTACGTTTTCTGGGTGAATCATGTTCCTGCACTTGAGAGGACGTGCCGATTTCGTCACTACCCCCTGAAAAGACCTTTGAGGCTGGAGCCTCCTTTTCTGATCACAAAGAGAGCTCTCTGTTCCCAGCCTCTCGCTTTCACGTTTCTAGTTGCGAGCTGGAGCTTTGCTAATGTCTCCCCTCCTCTGCCAAGTGACACTGAATCCACAGGGGTGTTGATGCCATTATCCCTTCTTTGCCCTGCAGGAAGTGGCCGTGAAGCTAGAATCGCAGAAGGCCAGGCATCCGCAGTTGCTGTACGAGAGCAAACTCTATAAGATTCTTCAGGGGGGGGTTGGCATCCCCCACATACGGTAAGAACCCGTGAGCACACAGGCGTCCTCTGAGGGAAGCCAGAGCGGGGACCTGGGCCGAGGCAGGTAGCAGGACCAGCTGCATCCGGGTCTTGATGTTTGAGTTACCTGGGTTGCCTGTAGCCGCCGGTTTCCTTGGAACCGTAGGTCACCACAATCACCGAGTAAATGTCAGTTTGCCAACTTAATGTAGATTTTCAGTTTGTTACACTCTGCTCGGTTTAGCTGCAGTTAAGTAAGTCTGCGGGTCGTCTTTGATCCCTACCCGGAAGGGTTGGAGACTGCTTTCTCTCGGTCCGGCACCTCCGATGTTCTTAGGTTTGTCCCGGGAGGTGGGTTCGAAGGTGCCGAAGTGACCCGGCTCGGCCAGTTCGGGTTGCTATTGGAGCTGGCTTGGGAAATGGCTGCTCTTTTGTTGTGTTTTTGTTCCAACATGTCTTCCTCCTCCGCTTAGAAAATGGCGGAACGACGTGACTCAACCGCATTTTCCTGCCCTTTTCTCTGCCTGGGTTTCCAAGTGAAGCTTCCTTGATTCCCCCTTTAGCAGTCCTGAGTGGGTCAAACCTTTGAAAAGCCAAGAATAAAGCTGTAGGCTGTGGTGGGGTTCAAGGAAAGAGATGGCATGATGACAGTCTGTGATCTCTGCAGCAGATGCGACATAAAATTATTAAATGATACGGTGCTGAGTCCTTTTAAAGACGTTAATTACCCTTTCAAGAATGGCAATGTTGGCTCCATTTCAGTCTGTCCTAAATTTCTGTGGGTAATGCAAAGGCAGTCTGAGCACAGTACTATGTTGAAATTGACTCAGGTCTGAGTTGTATTGAAAGAAAACTTAATCATGGAACCACAGTTTGATAAGACTTGAACCTGTTGAGTTACTTGGTCAGTAACTTGTTACATCAGAGAAATTGTGGCCTTTAGGGAGGGGTGAAGGCAAGTAGTAATAGTAATTAGAATAAAATAACCGGATAGAGACTGGATTCTTTGATGTTTAAAGGATTTTAGAATAGTTTGACTTTTGAGATTCAAGAGTCCTTTCCTAGAATAGAGACTCAAATATAGCTTAAAACCCAGCAATTTTCCAACAGTTACTCAAAAATAACAAAAAGATCCAGAGATAGTTGAGAATTAAGTGGAACTGGTATTTACTGTAGCCTCTTTTTCTATTCCTCCAATCTTGAATTAAGGATTGGATTACATATATTCATTCTGATGTGGAAACAAGCAAAATAACACTATTCTTTAAACAATTTCCAATACTGATTGACATTTTAAATGGAGAAATTGAATGATGAAATATTCTGTTGGAAGAAAATCCCAGGTTTGTCTTTTGAAATAAAGATTGATGTGAAATCTGAGGTGATCCAGATTTGAGATTTTAAATTATTCCACCTCTAAAAACAAAACAGAAAAAACCCTGCTTTGTGTGGAAATAAATTTGTTATTGTGGAGGAATGAAAATTTTTATTAAAATACCTAGCTTTTTACTTCTCAAAGAAAATGTCAATTGCATTAAAATTTTTGAACTCTTTTCTCTTTGCATGTAGTATCTGTATCCTTGGTCCTCACTGAATTACTTTTCATCACTAGTTTTCCCTAGAATTTCATATATATGCAATCATATATGAGGTAATGTTTATGTCTGGTTTTTCTCACTTAGCGTAATGGTTTTTAGATTCATTCATGTTGGGATATTTGATAAATTTCACAAATCAGGTTGAGTTTAATATAGTTAAAATCATTTTCAAAAGGTATTAAGCAAAAAATAAATAACATTAAGCACCTGGCATTTTCAGGGCTAACCCCAAATTAAATGCATGCCCTTTTATCCACTGGCTTATATTTAGTAACAGCAATGGTACAGACCAACAATGGCAACAGTTAATGAACTGAATAAACAGTGAATAAAGGAAATTAATTTGTGAACAAGCTAACAGGCATCTATTATAAGATGTGTATAGAGAGTTGTGGTAGTTGTAAACTCTCTGGGTGGAGCTAAAGAGAGATTAACCTGGCTTTCAAGTTATGGGAGAGGAGATGGGATTTCAGGATCTGACTCTAAGGAAGAGAGCTTGGTGAACTGGTTGGGGCAGGCATCCAAGAATAGATTGTGGCTTCTGGGAGTAGTAGTCTTAGGCAGAATGTAGTAATTGGATGAGGGTGGGAAATGAGTACACTTGTTTCAGTAGTGGTAAAGTCAGTACATAGACACAAAGTGGTTCATTGATTTTAAGTGTGAGGGAATTGCTTTTCCAATGAAACAGAAAAGATGAGAAAGCCGTAAGTTTTTATTTGGGTGGCAACATCTTCCCATCCCCTCAGATTGTTCCCCACTATTTCCACATCACCTATTTGGTAAATAGTGAAGTAAATTGACTTTAGTTTTGCTAGATGGAAAGGCAAATCTTTGTTATCCGTGGTTTTAAACGTGTAGATACTTTGATATGTCCTAAAAAAAGGTTTGAAAATTACCTGACCTATATAGAAAACCTGCCTAATCAGGTCCTTACCTAGTAAGGACCTTATTAAGGTATCTATGGTTACCTACAGGCATAGCATCCAGTGTAAAGAGCAAGAATGAGAGGATGACATTCAGTCTCTTTGATATTTTTAAGACACTGAAATCCTTGGACCTTGTGAATTAGCCCCTGGGAGCTCAATTAAAAATACTGTATCTCCGTTAAAAAAGCCTCTCTTTCTTTGTGACACTTCGAATTAATGTGTTTTCTAAAGAAGCAATTATGGTATAACCAAGCTTTAGATCTACTATGTGGTAATGACTGAGTGATCTGGGGTTAGTCAGTCCTTTAACCTCTTTGGGCCTATTATTTTTCTCAACTATGAAATAAAAGAGATATTACCAACTTAGTAATTTTCTAATTTTGTTGGAGTGGGAAAGGAGAATGTTGGACAGAAGGTTTAGGGTTTCCTACTCTTCTGGAGAAAGTTTTGCCTATGAGGTTTTGGGTAGGGATTTGTTTGAGCAAGTTTCCTGACTTAAAGTCACTGGTCTAGTTGGTCCCAGAAATCTCAGCTCTGACATTTTAAGACTTGTTTTCAGAAAGTAGCTAGAAAGCATTTTGTCACAGTTTGGTGTGTCTTACCTTTGAATGTTATTTAGTAATAAGACACCACTCAAGATTCTTAAAAATGACATCTTCAGGGAAACCATACATTATCATTTAGAAGGAAGTAAATTAGTAGAATCTACTTTTATAAGGAAATCATGAATAAAGAAGTCAGGAGGGACATAGGAAAATGTGCCTTGTTTTTTAACTTTTTTTCCCCCCTCTGAATGTCAAGTCTTCTAGAAGATGTTTTTTAAGTACTAGTTAATCCTTACTCTTCAGTGTTAAAAGCAGCTTAAATTTTAATCTTAGCTTTTTGGCACTGAGGATATATTCTGTAAATACATTCTAATGCTGTTATCAGAGGACAAAGGTGACATCTGTACTGGCTATGTCTTTATTAGAGAGATCACTTGATACATGAGAAAATGTGATTTTAAATCATAAGGTAACTGAAGCCACAGTATGCCAAAGATGCTTATATTGGCTTATAATGGATTCCGAGTTAAGGAATGATGCAATGATGCTTAGGTAGCATTTTTTAACTGGATGAAACCTGAGAGATATAGCCTAGCACCTCATAATACAAATTAGACTATTGACTTTCAGAGGGGTACTAGAGTCTGTGAACCATTTTCACCTTTTTGTCAAGGTCAAATCATGCCCGCTCACATGCCCCACACCTTTACATTTGATGCTGCAGAGCCATTTTGCCTACTTCACTTAATGGCATTTGGCCTCATACAGAGAAACTGAAAGCTCTTCTATAAATGTAAGTAATCTATTGCTTGTATTAT
This sequence comes from Molossus molossus, assembly GCF_014108415.1. Taxonomy (NCBI): domain Eukaryota; kingdom Metazoa; phylum Chordata; class Mammalia; order Chiroptera; family Molossidae; genus Molossus; species Molossus molossus. Next base: position 23,370,211 of record NW_023425377.1, read on the forward strand.
TATTTAACTAGATGCTTATAATTCTTATTCTCTCTTTTGAATCCATGGATTGCAGGTTGAGAACTTTTGTTGGATATTATTAATTTGTATTTTTTATTTTATTTATTTTTTGGTACATGCCCCTAGCGGGAACCGAACTTGAGATTTTCTGGTCTGCAGGCCGACGCTCCAACCGCTGAGCCAAACTGACCAGGGCTAATTTGTATTTTAAATTGAAGTAAATACTCAGGAACCTATGTGTAGTATAATACATGGATTTGACTACCTTGGTTTATCTTTAGAGCTAAATCATTTTGTTTCAAAGTATATTTAAACTGTACCTAAAGTAGCATTTAGTAAGGTTTTCTCATCTGTTACTATTTATATTAAGAACCTAAATGTCAAGAATTCTATAAAATCAAACTAGAATTTGAAACACGTGTTATAAATGAATATTTTATGCTTATTTTGTTTATATTAAGATCAATCCTTGAGTTTTGTTTTTATTTTTTAAATCCTTACTTGAGGATGTTTTTTGGTTTATCTTCAGATAGAGTGGGAAGAGGAGAGAGAGAGAGAGAGGGGAACATTGATGTGAGAGAGACACATTGACTGGTTGCCTCCCCCACGACCCCTATTGAGGCTGGGGACCCAACCGCAACTGAGGTATACACCTGACTGGAATGGAACCTTTGACTCTGGTCCATGGGCTGATGCTCTAACCACTGAGCCAAACCAGCCTGGGCAGTCCTTGAGTTTTAACAAGTTTTTCTGAGGTTAAATGAGTATACCTTTCACAATACAAATGACTACCTAGTTTAAATGATGCTTTTTGTTATTGTTTTTGTTTCCACTACTATCTCAGGTTGTTGTTAAAATTTTGAATGAGTAATAATCATACAACATGGACTAGTGAATGTTTTAAAGGCATTTTAAGAAATGAGGTGCAGCCCTGGCTGGTTTGGCTCAGCAGTTAGAGTGTCGGCCCTTGGACCAAAGAGTCAAGGGTTTGATTCCAGTCAAGTGCCTCAGTTGTGGTTTGGTTCCTGGCCCTGGTTGGGGTCCTGTGGGAGGCCACCAACCAATGTGTCTTTCTCACATAAATGTTTTTCTTTCTCTTTCTGTTACCCCCTGTCCCCCTCTATCTGAAGATAAATGGAAAAATATCCTCAGGTGAGGATTTTTTAAAAAATGAGATGCAATTATAGAGTGAAATGTACAGGTTTATTTATTTTTTAATATTTTTTCTTTATTGGTTTTTAGAGAGAGGAAAGGGGAGAGGGAGAGATAGAAACATCAGTGAGAGAGAACATTGATTGGCTGCCTCCTGCATGCCCCCCACTGGGGATTGGGCCCATAATTTAGGCATATGCCCTGACCAGGAATCAAATCGGTGACCTTGACACTCAACCAGTGAGCCACACCAGCCGGGCCAAATGTACACATTTTAATGTGCCATTGAATCAGTTTCAACAAATGCATGCACTGGTGTAACCTGCACTCCCTATTGAGGTGAAGAGTATTTGATTTTTTTTGTCAATGCTACTAATCATTGGTAAGCTATATTCTTTGACAACAGGTTTGTTTTTTGTTTTGTTTTTTGGATTATGGATATATATATATATATGTTTTGGTTTTGATGTTATTAGTCTATGCAGGACTGCAGGTTAGTAATCTGTTTATCGCCATGAAGTGCGCTGTGAAATTTACCTAATAAAATAATCAGGTGGGGATGGTGAATACTTAGTGGCAGTTGAGCTCTTTGCCTTGTTCTCTTTTGAAGAACTAGAATACTGCTTTCTTCTTAAAAGTTATCAGCAGAGTGTGTTGTTTTAATGGGGACTTTGGAAGTGCTATACAAAAAGGTTTAGCTGGGTAGTACATTCAGATCCTCAATACAGTATAAAGGGAAATGTGAAAAGTTACGGTGAGAGTTAGGATTCTGTCTGTGATGCCATAGATTTGAACCTGGAATGAAGTCTATAATTTGTAATGTCAGCTTTCATTTATAAAAGGGATTTTGTAAGACCAACTAGGTTTTAAGAGTGTTTTTTTAAATGCATTATATAAATTGATAGGATGAAAGATGCCTCTTTCATTCTCTGATGTGTTCTGACTTTAATGTATAGTTGCCTTTTATTCATAACATTGATACATACTATTGAAATAAGTGGGTAGTTGGTTTAATTCAGTGTGGCTAAACATTTCTTTTTATATGTACATGCAAGACAAAAAAATAGTTGACCATTATTCAGGCATTGTCCTGGTCTCATTTGGTCATTACAACAATCCTCTAAGTTGGGGTTTCATATAAATTGTGAGTCAGAGTGTTTTGTTTGCTTAAAGTTACATAGCTAATATGTTATTTGAATAGAACATATTGCCTCTTTCAATTATTCAGTGGTTCCCAAACTTTCCTGGTCATTGGAGGAACCCTGGCTTCTAACTAACCTTAGGTACTTATTTTGATTTAATTGGTTTGGGGTTTGAGTTAGTCAGCAAAAGTTATAAAAGCTCCGGGTTGTTTTCTGTTTGCAGCTAAGTTTAATAATGACTGTATGTACCATATTTCATAGATTAATAATAGTGCTTCCCTGTCCACACCCACAGACCCTCATCTTAGAACTGTAAGTTGATAAGGTTGGATTCTTATTTACCTTCTACGAATTGGGAGGTTAATTCAGGAAACCCTATACCAGGAAACGGTACTGGAAAGTATACTGCAATCTCATACAATCAAATGCTTTGATTTCTGAAAATCAGTATGTGAAGTCATTTTCCTGTTCACTTCTCAGATGCATTCCTACAAGAAAGCATTGTAGAAACTTCTTGAGGGATAGAACCATGCCTTGCTGATGGAAGTATCTTTGTTTCTAAGCATAGTGCTGGGTAAAAGAAGGCATGATTCATACATAATAAAAACATCCTGCTTTTATCTTATCTATGTGCATTTACTTTTTTAAAAATAGATTTTTTTTTATGGATATTTAGAGAGAGAGAGGAAGGCAGGGGGAGTGAGAGATAGAAACATCTATCCACTGCCCTCTGTATACCACCTCCCCCCAGGATCAAGTCCGAAACCCAGGCATGTGCCCTGAGTAGGAATCTTAACTGGTGACCTCTTGATATAGGGACAGTCCTCAACCAACTGAGCCACACTGGCCAGGCTGCATTTACTTTTTAAATGAAGCCCTGTAGAAAGTTATGGTTCATACACCTTTATAGAATTTTAGGAGTACCTGATGCATGCCATGGTTAGTTCCTCAGTTCCTATTGGGAATATTCATCATCTCTGTAGTATTTACTATTTCTTAAATATTCAGCTGAACTCATTAACTGGCAGCCAATTAACAAAATGGAAATATGGCTGTACTAGTTTTTTTTAGCTTTGAATTCTGGTGTAAAAATACTACCATATCATTAAATGCTAATGTGCATTAATTTCACAGTAAAGTCTGCTATTGGATATTTGTCAGCTTAGGTATCTATTAGCATCTCAGTGGTGTTGGCGTTTTGGAACTTATTTTGGTTCTCGTTGAGCAACATCAGGAAGTTAATTACCTACACTGCCAGATATGGAGGGTGAGGGTATGGTCAAAAAAATAACTTTTCTCCTACCATTTAAGTCAGTGGTTCTCAACCTTCCTAATGCTGCGACCATTTAATACAGTTCCTCATGTTGTGGTGACCTCCAACCATAAAATTATTTTTGTCACTACTTCATAACTGTAATTTTGCTACTGTTATATCTTAGGTGACCCCTGTGAAAGGGTCGTTCGACCCCCAAAGGGGTCGCAACCCACAGATTGAGAACCGCTGTTCTAAGTTCTTCTAGCTGAACTAATATCGTGTTAACATGAGACAAATTGACAGGAGAGAATGTCCAAAATTTATTATGGATTGATATATAGGGTGCCATAACAATATGACACCCAAATATGCATTGAGCTCTTGAGGTTTTTATATGCCGATTTGGACAAAAGGAGAAAAGGAGCAGGGGCCTGGGATTTTAAAGCCCACAATTTGCAGGTAAATGAGAAAGAGCAAAGGTGGTAAACAAATTCTTGTTGGCCACCCAGAAACAATGGTACAAACAGGCTTTGCTAGATTTCTCCCACTCTGCCACATTTTATATTATGATGTTAACGTGATGTTTCCTTCCTCTAAGCAGGTATTTATATGCATTTCTTTAGGCAAGTAAGGAGGGAGGGTAAAAGGTTCATTCTGAGTCTTGTTAATAATCAGTTTAAAAACAATATCCCCAAAGGCATATTTTGGGGTGGCAAAACTTTGGTTCCCCTCACAGGCTATTCTTTCCTTAAGGTGGCTTTAAAGAAAAGACATGTTGAGTTTAAAGTGACAGGGTATCCCAAGTTTAGCTCTTAAATTGTTGTTAGTAGAAGAAAATACAGAACTAAATCTAGACCAGTTTATTAAGACCAGGGTTAGATCTGAGCAAGATCAGCATAGAAGAGATAGTGAATTGAGGATGAGGACTGAACCCCTTGATGGAAATTCAAAGTTGAGCAAGAGGAGAGTTGGATAATGGGTTGTTGAAGTAAAAAGAAGTCAGTTTTTGGCCAGCTGGTGTGCCTCAGTGGTTGAGCGTCGATCCATGCACCAATAGGTCTTGGGTTCAGTTCCTGGTCAGGGCACATGCCTGGGTTGTGGGCCATATCCCCAGTGGAGGTCATGTAGGAGGCAACCAATCGATGTTTCTCTCTCTCTCTCTCCCTCTCCCTTCCTCTTTCTCTCTAAAATCAATGAAGCCGGTTTTTAGGAAGGGGTAGTATACATCCAAGAGGTAGATAGGAAATGAGATTTTTAAAGGGTTTGGGGTTTGGCAGTGGAATTAAGCCCACTATACAATGATGCTTAGTAAATAACTGTTGACACAAGGGCATGGTCTGAGTGCAGTGTGGTGAGGGATTAAGTATATAAAATTAAAGAATAATCTTCCAGAGGCCATATTTTGGAGAGTGAGTGTGTGTGTGTGTGTGTGTGTGTGTGTGTGTGTGTGTGTGTGTGAGAGAGAGAGAGAGAGAGAGAAAGAGAAAGAGAGAGAGAGAGAGAGAGAGAGAGAGAACCTCCCTCTCCCCTTTTTTTTGCATTTATCTCCCGATAGAGCAGGAGGGGGGGGGGAAGACAGAGAGAAACATCAACATGAGTGAGAAAGACACATCGACTGGTTGCCACCCACACAGGGACAAACTGCAACCAAGGTACATGCCCTTAGTGGGAACCGAACCTGGGACTCTCTAGTCCGCGGGCCAACGGTCTAACCGCTGAGCCAAACTGGCCAGGGCGAAACTTTCCCCTTTTTTTGGTAGATGATGGGGTAGGGGCTTTGGTTTTCATAGCAGAGAAATAACTACATGAAACCATAGAGGAATTGCTGGAACTAGTAAAAGTATTTAGGAAACTAACATAGTAATCTAGGCATCTTTCAAAATTTAGCTCAGATGCTACCTTTTCTAGGTAATTTTCCCTTTGATTTTCTCTGAATAAGTTGCTCCCTTCTCTATATTTTGTATTTACTTCATTGTTGCTTTTATACTGCTTTTGTCATTTATCTGTTTTTCTATACCTAAAGATGTCTATAGCACTTATCTGCAGTGTCAGACATACAATAGGTGTCTGATAAGTATTCCGAGACTGGAGGAGCAAATTTTGGAGAAAATTTTTTACAGCTTTATTGAGATAATTTATGTACGTAAAGCTTCACCCATTTAAAATGTACAATTTAGCCCTGGCCAGTTTGGCTCAGCAGTAGAGCGTCGGCCCACAGACCACTGAGTCTCGAGTTCACTTCTGGCCAAGGGCATGTACCTCAGTTGCAGTTCATCCCCGGCCCTGGTTGGGGTCTTGTGGGAGGCAACCAGTCGATGTTTCTCTCTCTCTCTCCCTCCCACTCTATCTGAAAATAAATTGAAAAATATCCTTGAGTGAGGATTTGGGAGGGGGAGGGTATAACTTACTGGTTTTTAGCATAGGCACAGAGTTGTGTAGCCACCATAATCTGATTTTAGAATATTTTCATCATCCCTAAAAGAAAACTCGAACCCATTAGCGATCAATCTCCATATTCTGCCAGCCCTGTACAACCATTAATTTACTTTCTGTCTATATATTTGCCTGTTAGAGAAAAAAAATTTTTTTTTTTTTTTTTTATCCTTACCCGAGGACACTTTTCCATTTTTTGTTCAGGTAGAGTGGGAGGGAGAGAGAGGAACAGAGAGAGAGAGAAACATCGATGTGAAAGGAACACATCGAGTGGCTGCCACCCGCACAGCCGACCAGGGCTGGGGAAAAACTGCAACTGAGGTATGTGCCCTTAGCAGGAACCGAACCCAGGTCTCTCTAGACCGCAGGCCGATGCTCTAACTGCTGAGCCAAACCGGCCAGGGCTAATTTTTTAATCTTTATTGTTGAAAGTATTACAGATATCACCCCTTTTTTCCCCATTGACCCTCTCTCTTCTCTCTGCCCCCCCCCCCCAACTCCTGCTTTCCCAAAACTGTTGTATGTGTCCATTGGTTATGCATATATGCATATAAATTCTTTGGTTGATTTCTTCCCAACTCCCCCATACCCCTTCCCTCTGAGGTTTGTCAGTCTGTTCCTTACTTTGATGTCTCTGGATCTATTTTGATAAACAGCTTATTTTGTTCACAATGTTCTATAAATAGGTGAGAGCATGTGGTATTTGTCTTTCTCTTACTGGCTCATTTCACTCAGCATAAAGCTCTCCAGGCCCTTCATATCATCTCAGAGGGTAAGAGATCTTTCTTATAGCTGCATAGTATTCCATTGTGTAAATGTACCACAGCTTTTTTTTATCCACTCATCTACTCATGGAGACAACTTGGGTTGTTTCCAGGTCTTAGATGTAAGATCTGGAAATAGCACTGCTGTGAACATAGGGGTACATATATTCTTTCTGATTGGTGTTTCGGGCTTCTTAAGATATATTCCTAGAAGTAGAATCACTAGGTTAAATGGCAATTCCATTTTTAATTTTTTGAGGAAACACCATATTGTTTTCCATAGTGGCTGGGATTTGATCAAGCCTTTATAATTGGTGTGAAAACTATAGGTGTATTTTCCATTTCTCAGTGGAAAAGTATATTTTAATATATGTATCCCCCTGAAGTGTGTCTAGTTCTCCACATGCTGTCTTCAGTACCACCACTACCAATGTTAGAGCAGTGACAACAAAGACTGACAAAAATCAGATTATTTGTGATCTCTGAAATATGATTTTGGGTAGTATGATAATCATGATTGAGAGTAAGAAGGCAGATATAAAATAGGTTTTCACAAGTTAATTGGTAAAGACAAAAATAAGGTGATCTTGTTTCAATTGTGTATCAGCCATTCTGGCTACTTTCAGTTTCTTGTGAATACCAAGCTTCAGGTAAGCTAACCCTCACCGCCTCCCCTTGCCATCTTCCATTTATGCTGCAAGAATCAACAGTCTTCACCAGAGTTTTCCCTAATGCCTCCGAAGATAGATTGAGTCCCCATCATTTGTACCATCTTAGCACCAATCTCTCCATCACAGATAAATGAATGTTAATTATTTGCCTCTTCACACTGCTGTAAGCTATGAGAGCAGGAATTTGGTTTTGTCTTGTCAGCTATCATAAATATTGAGTGGATAAATAAATAGTAGCTTTAGTAGTGGATAGCAATATGTATCAAAGCATATTTTTTTGTTTTGTGTTTTTTATAACTTTTCAAGTTAAGGTACATTTATGCATCTTTGAAGACTAAGGGCAGAGAACAAGGAGACTGAGAAATAGAAATGTTGCAGCATAATTCAAGGATCCTTAGGGATGATATTTTGAGCAAAGGATTAGGAGTCACAAAAGAGTTAGGATGAAGAAGAAAAATGAATCATCCTAGTTGACAGTATTCTGTGTAAGACATACACATGATGCCCGAGTTTTGGGTCTCATTCTGCAATCTGTTTACCTTAAAAATCAGTTTAGAGTATGGTTTCTTAATTAACCTGGTTCAGAGATATCCCCCACTCCCACCTTCCAAGAGATTGGTAAATTTGGATAGGAAAAAAAATTACATCTTTATTTTCATGAACCTCTAGCTAATGAATGTATTATTTCTTTTATAAATGTATGCAAGAAACCCCCACTAAGCAGTACCTATGGCTTTGTGTCACCAATAGAAATCACAGATGTTTTCATATCACATAATCACGGGTAGCTCAAAATATTGTTTACAATCATCACTACTTCAAAATTATAGCAATAATTAAACCTGCCGCTATATCTTACTATTTAATGCATTAATAAACTGCATGTATATTACTATTATCAAAACCGATTTTTAAAAGTAATTTTATGGCAGTTGGATTTCCATATAATAAGTTTCCTTTATAATTCTATGTATTTTACTTTATACATTTAAAATATTCTGAGAGTGCTGACCTGTTAAGCTCAGTAGTTAGAGCATTGGCCTGAGGACTGAAGGGTCGTGGGTTCCATTCTGGTCAAGGGCACCATACCTGGGTTGCAGGTTCGATTCCCAGCCCTGGTTGCAACCAAAGAGTCTCACACATCAGATGTTTCTCTCCCTCCCCCTCCCTTCTTCTCTTCCACTCTCTCTTTTTAAAAAAATCAATGGAAGAATATCCTCCAGTGAGGATTAACCAAAAACATTTTTTAAATAAAAATATTCTGAGAAAGGGATCTATAGGCTTCATCAGACTACAAAAGGAGGGAGAGAAGGGTCCATGGCACCCAAAAGATTTAGAACTCTTAGTGTAGAGTGATTTATCCCACCCCCCCCCACCCACCCACCCCACCCCCCGCACACACACACACACACACACAAGTTCTTAGTAATTGTTGCTAAATACATTTGATGTAGATTGGTCTCAGTTGGTAGATTTCCAATATTTATTTTCTTTCCCTTCCTAGTCTTGTTTAATTTTAAGTTACTTCCATGCTTGTTAATATCTTCTCCAGGGGTATGAGATTATAAAGGTGAGAAAATCAGCCAGTTCAAGATTGAACAGTTCTGGGAAAGGTTTGGTGAAGTAAAATATTGGATTAACATCTAAAGTTGCCATGTTGTCAGAATTATTACTCTGATCAACATACCCACAGCTAAAACTGGCTTTTTTTTTTTTATCCTCACCCGAGGACATTTTCCCGTTTTTTGTTCAGATAGAGTGGGCGGGAGAGAAACATTGCCTTGAAAGGGACAAATCGCGTGGCTGCCACCCGCACGACCCAACCAGGGCTGGGAACAAATGGCAACCAAGGCGTGTGCCCTTAGTGGGAACCAAACCCAGGTCTCTGGACCGCAGGCCAACGCTCTAACCTCTGAGCCAAACCGGCCAGGGCTGGCTCCCCCCTCCCCCTCCAGTTCATATCTAAATAAGTTGTTACTATGGAGGAAGAAATCAGCTTAATCTGTATTTGTATTTATGGCTTTAGTTGCTTGTATTCTATAATTTCTGTTTCTTTTATTAAACCTGATTTTCCAGTTCTCTACAAGTAGTGAAATAGCAGCATTGAGTGTCTTTTTCTAGTGAAAATGCTCTGGATCCCAAATAATTTCAAAGGTATTTCCACAAGTTGTAAATCCAAACAAAGATTTATGGATAAATATTATGTGTTACTGACCTTTTAAAATCTGGATTGTGTTTTAAGTGTAAAATTGCAAGAGAAGGAAATTGATGCTCTTAAATTTCTGATGGTAGGAGAAATCAGGTTTAGATCATTAAATTCTAGGTTTCTTATATTCAAAATAAAATGAAGACCACAAATCCAAGGAGCAAATATTGGCAGAGAAGCTTAAAGAGAATGAGTTACACAGCAGTTTTGTTTACCAAGAATTAGTAGAAAACCAGGAGGTAGCTCACATTTAGTCCTGTGTCTAGTTCTCTTTTTAGAAGGGCTAACGAGTTATTACCATGAATCAAAATGGAGTTTAACCTGTCTTGCATTATTGGTTGTAATTTCATGATGAATGCCATTAATAAGATGGAGCCTAATAAGTTCAAAGATGCCTGCAGCTTCCAGACTGCAGTACCAGAAGGACTGGTGATTTCAGGAGACTCAAGAATTTAGATTGAGAATAGATGGCCATGCCCTGTGGTTAAGGGTGCCTTACTGTTGGAACCTGGTAATTTAGGAGGGAAGGAGGATAAGGAACTACCTTTAATTGCAGTAAATTAATTGTTAACCACAACACACACACATCAAAAAAAGAGAAAAGAAGCCAACATGACATCATTACCATAAAAAAACAGAAACAAAGTAGTATAGGAAAAGATAAGCAAGAATTGCCTGTAGGTTAATTTCTTTGGCTTACGGTAGTTTGGGTACTGTTTAAGGATGGAAAGAAGGGGTATCCATAATTTTAAGGCTATCTCTATTATGAATGGCAAAATTATACTGTTAAGAATGATACACATAAATATTAATGTATAGGAACATTAAAAGAAATAGAGACAAAAGAGAGCCAGGGTGGTTGAAACTTAGCAATAGCAACTTAAGGAGGGATTTGGGCTAATTCTTAGAGTTCAACAAGATTGTACTGGACCAGGTCCTTATTTTCTACCCTCATAAAAAGGAACAGAAAAGTTAGATGGTGTCTTGAAAATGTAGATGCTATGAAAATGGGTATATTATAGCACTGATTCAATGATAATACATTTTAGTTCAGTGAGGACTGACAGTAATAACTCAAAGATAGGAAGATAATGGCATTGGATAAAACATTTGCCTATTAAAACTCACTTTTAAACTTTTGTAATTATTTGGCTTATTTGAATCAGAGATGAGTAGGTACTTGCAGTTGACTTTAAACTTTCAGTGCAGGGTGTGTTTTGCATGCCTTTTTTACCCCCCTTATCTGTCAAATCAAGCACTTAGCATTTTACAGCCTCTTATTTGGCTTTTTTATTCTTTAATTCAGCAAATGTTACCTAGCATTTCCTGTGTATAAGGCATTTTGCTGGATGCTGGGAATAGAGAGTTGTGAGCAAGATAGATACAGTGTCTGCCTCTATTGGATTAGGATTTTCTGGAGAAACAGAACCAATGGGTTATATATAGATATACTGAAAGAGATTGTGAGGGATTGGCTCACATAATTATGGAGATAATAAATCCTGTGATCTGTTGGTCTGCAAGCCAGAGGCCTAGGAAAACCAGTCTAGTTCTAATCCAAGCCTAAAGGCCTGAAAACCAGGAGTATGGATGTCAGGAAGAGTGAATTCTCCCCTCCACCTTTTTGTTTTAGTCCCTTTTTGTTCTACTCAGGCCCTCCACCTTGGGAAGGGTGATTTTTGTCTGACATTCAAATGCTAATCTTGATTCAAATGCTAGTCTTCACTGACACACCAAAATAATGGTTTACTTCCCATCCTTTAGCCCAGTCAGGTTTACACACAAAATTAGCACCTATCAAGTTGATATAATCTGAAGTGGAGGACCTACCTACATTAAACAAATTTTTTTTCTTATATTATTGCCCTAGTCATACGAATGGAACATATTGGGTGTTTTAATCTGAACTGCATACTTACGCCCCACTGGTGTGGCTCAGTGGTTGAGCATCGACCCATGCACCAAGAGGTCACCAGTTTGATTCCTGGTCAGGGCACTTGCCTAGGTTGTGGGCCTGATCCTCAGTGAGGGCATACAGGAGGCGGCCAATCGATGTTCTCTCTCATCAATGTTTCTATCCCTCCATCTCTCTCTCAAATCAATAAAAGAAAAAAAAAGTGAACTGCATACTTAGGATAATTTGTTGTTCTTAGAAGTCCTTAGGTATCATAGCAACACAAATATTTTATTTGCTGGTTTAATTTTAGTCGTTTCTGAGCTATTTCCATTTTTATAAAGAGATTTCTCAAAAAAAAAGAAAGAAAACCCCTTGCCTCAAATATCCAACTGTAATGTAACACTTCTAATTGGTCCCCATGTCATTGTTACTCTTTCCCCTACTTTTGATTTTCATATTGCATACTGATGCTAAGGCTAACCCTAAAATACTGATTTAATTATATTATGTTCCAGCCACACTCTATTGATAATTCCCCCAGTTATTTAGAAAATTTAAAAGCTCTTTAGCTTGGCATTCAAGAGTTCTATAATATAGCCTGGCCAGTGTGGCTCAGTAGTTGAGCATCGACCTATGTTCCAAGAGGTCGCTATAGTCTTCGATTCCTGATCAGGACACATGCCCAGGTTGTGGGCCAAATCCCCAGCGGGGGATGTGTAGGAGGTGGCCATTTGATGTTCTCTCTCATCGATGTTTCTATCTATCTCTTCCTCTCCCTTCCTCTCCCTCTCAAATCAATAAAGGGGAAAAAAGAATCTGTAATATAGCCCGAAACGATCAGCCACCTTGACTCTCCTTTCAGTAAGTCTGTTCTTGCTCTGTCTAGTGTCCCCTTTTATATCTTCCCTCTAAGAATATTGCCCCTCCTTCGGGATCAGATCTGTAACAGATCATTTTCATGAGGTTTCTTTGGGCAAATTTAGTTTTCATGATGGTTTGGTTTTCCTGAATTCTGTTAACATTTTTGTGGGCCCCAATGACTTAATGTATTATCTTACATTTTTGCTTTTATGTGTGTTTTAATTTTAAAACTAGATTTAATTTGGATGTGGGTTTAGGGGAAAGGAAATGAGAACAAAGAGGTGGACCTTGCCTTCTCTTAGCTGCTAAGACTTAGCTTATTCTTAAGACCTTAAGGTACCTTTTTTTGGTAAGCAGTAGAGAGTTGGAAGTTCTCAGAATAGAAGTGTGAAACAGAGGTGAAGGTAGAAACTGTATAAGTAGGATTTGGATAGGCAGAACACTGTTTCTGGCTTCTGATTTGCGTGTAATAATGTCTGGATGAGTTAGACAGGTGGAAAGCACAGATGGGGAGAATATGAATTGTTAGCTTTAGAGAAATAAGCTATATTATATATTCCTTGAGACCTAAAGGAAGTATGAATGATATAAACACCTGTCACCTATTTTTAAGGAGTTATAGTATCAGTCTGTATATAGCAGGAAGATCTAATTATTTTAGAAATGCATGAGTATTCCATGGAGGGAAATGCCTTTGAAACATTCATCTTTAAGCTTTTTTTTGATGATTTATCTTCACCTGGAGAATAGTAGATATGCATATCTTACACACTTAAGCAAGTAAGGAGAAAACTGGCCAATAAAAACTTGTTTTAAATATGTTTTAAGCTTCATCTTATTCTCTCTGGTTTCTAATATTATGAGAGTATTTTGTCAAGGCTTACTTTGCCGATGACTTCTCAAAAAGTGCTTTATGAAATCATGTGGGATTAAGTGCATGAAGATACAAGTATGAATTTGTGTCTTTTACATTTCAGGTTTGGATTTGGGCTTGGGTTGTGGTTTATTGCCGCTTTATCCATGAGCCATCAGTGCAAATCTGCTGATTAGGGAGATGAGGTCTTACAAGAGTTGATTCGTGTTTTTTCTTTTGCTTTTGACTTCTTGTGCCTTCCCCTCACAGTTTTCCCTCTTTCTGGATTTGGTGTTCTTATATAGAATAAGTTCTCTTTTTTCATAACCTGGATAAATTAGATTTATATTAAAAGTTTGCTAACTCTTTTTTATGTGTATATTAAGTGGGCATTTATAGTGGCAAGGACTGACTTTGAAGTTCCTGACAGCTCTTGAGCACAGATTTGTTTCTGCGATTAAGTAATGGAAGAGGGAAAAGGGTGGAAAAAGGGGAAGGAGAACATAACCTATTCACTTTGTTCATCATTTACCTTTTAATATCATTGTTTTAAGCACTTCTTCCCATTTCACCACTGCAAGCCTGCAAGCTTTTCTTACAAGTAAATGTTTGAACAAATGTGAAGTGTTGAATTCCCATGTGGAAAATAAGGATGGAAGAGGGGAAATTATAGAACATCCTTGTACAGTAGGTTCTTGAATAACATTTTGCTTAATGTCATTTTGTTAAAACATTGATGAGATGCTGTAGAAACTTCACTCTTATTTATATCGAGTTAACATTTGTGTCATTATATTTTGTTTTGTTTAATTCGCTTAAAGTCACAGAATCTGTTGACGGTGTGTTAAATGAATACTTACTGTACTCAGTTTTGGGAACAGAAAGGACAGACCAACTCTACCATTGGCACATCTGTTGCTCTTTCTAGGCTAATAGGCAAGATTTCTAAAAGGTTAAGTAGAAACTATTTCCCCACTAGAATACCTTTTTCTGCAAAGAGGGTATGAAATGAATTCCTTTGGTGTGTTTGATGGCAGTTATTAATGTATCATGTTTGTGGGGGTAGTTTTCAAAAACAGTTGAAGCTAAAGTGTAGAAAGGAACGTGAATTAATTTCTTTCTTCTTTCTTCTTTCTTCTTCCTTCCTTCCTTCCTTCCTTCCTTCCTTCCTTCCTTCCTTCCTTCCTTCCTTCCTTCCTTCCTTCCTTCCTTCCTTCCTTCCTTCCTTTCTTTCTTTCTTTCTTTCTTTCTTTCTTTCTTTCTTTCTTTCATCTCAGAGGAAGGGAGAGGGGGAGAGAGAGAGAGAGAGAGAGAGAGAGAGAGAGATCCATGTGAAAGAGAAACGTCGAAGATTGGTTGTCTTTAATTCAGCACACACCCTGACTGGTGATGATCAGGGTGATCAAACTTGAGACCTGGTATGTGTCCTAACCTTGAATCAAACCCACCACCTTCTGGTATACAGGATGACACTCCAAACAACTGAGCCACACCAGCCAGGGGCATTAGTGTTGATTTTTTAAAGGAAAGTACTCTTGCCAGAATTATGGTTACAATAGAAACTTGAAACCACGTATTTCAATGATTCCAAGTCCTTGAAGTCTCTGAAATTAGCGTTAGATATTCCTTGAGTTATTGGGGACAAAGTGTGTATTTATCCACAGTAATACAGCAGGGATAACAAAATCAAGTGTCATCTTTGTGGTAACACTATTTTCTGTCATCTGAGACTAAGCAAAAAATGTGACTCCTTTAAAGAAAAAGGACAAGTTATTACTGATTAAATACAATTTGGTGGGGAATGGGACAGGAGATATAATATTAGGTATCTTTGCTTTCTGCAGTGTTTTGAAATGACTGATATGCATAGTCTTGTCATCTTCATTTCTTCTATTAGGATGTAAAACCAGGTGAGATTAAGGTCACAAGAATCAGTGGCAGGTGGGTATAGACTTCAGCTGCCCTGGTAAAGGAGTGTTAAAGCTGCCAGGCAAGTTCTGTCTTAGTAGGACAAAGGAGTCACTTGACAGAAGAAAAATCTCCTTACCCTTATTTTGTGTTTGGCAATGTAGTTGGTCAGTGAGTTCATTATCTGAACCAGAGAGGGGAAAATTTATAAGGTTTAAGAATTTTTAAAATTTGGTGATATTAAGTGATAATCTGCTTTTCGTAGTGCCTTCACTTTTCCTTTTCCCCTTTTGTTTTGTTAGGTGGTATGGTCAGGAAAAAGACTACAATGTGCTAGTCATGGATCTTCTTGGACCCAGCCTCGAAGACCTCTTCAATTTCTGTTCAAGAAGGTTCACAATGAAAACTGTACTTATGTTAGCTGACCAGGTATGTGAAATTTTGATGAGAATTAAAACAGAATACACTGTTTCACCACTATTTAATGATAATTTAAATGTTTATAAACGTGTCACTTTAGGATCAGCAAAAAAAAGAAGTATACTCATTCAGGGGTACTACTTTGATGACTTTGTAGATGTTTTCCTAAGGGACTGGGACAAAAACGGATTATATTGGTTTATTACTCGCCTCTGGACTAGGAGTTTTCAAGCTGCTCCATCAGATGAAGTATATTTGTTTTCATGTTGAATATAGCAAATTTCCTTATAAGATTTTGTTTGAAGAAAAGGTTCAGAGTTTGTATATAAGTATAGATAAGTGTGTATATTGAGATTTCTGTTAAATTAAACAAGTTAAATGCTATATATTATGTGTGGAACCTTACGAAAGCTGTATTTTTTTGTGGAAAATAAGGTATGGAAATAATTACATCAAGAAAGAGTTTTTGACCACATAGATAGTTTTTGAAGTGATGGAAACAGCCATTGGTAGAATTGAAGCAAAATTGTAGTTTCTGAAGATGTCATGAATTTGATCCATGCATTGGCTAGAGGTTAGATTAAATTGTTTTAAAGCCAATGCTTAGATTTTTTTTTCTTTTTATCTTAGAGAATAAGAAAGAAAATTTGTTTTAAAGAGTTTTAAGATGTAGGAATGTAGTCAGAAACAAGCCTCAAGGAAATAGATAATACAGAAAAAGATGATAGGGAAATATCAAGGAATTTATAATTTTACATTTTGGTCAAGGTCCCTTTAGGGCAGGAAAGTGTTGAAATTGCTTCAAGTTAACTCACTATAAAAATGCTGTGGAAGAGAAAATTATTAAAAAATTTAGGCCAGATAGCAAAAAAAGTGAAATGAGATCAACAGAACTAGCATTTGAGGTAGGATTAGAAAGTAGTGTTCAATTTTTTTTTTTTTTTTTTGTAATCACCTGATATTCCCTAAGCTTAACATATTAGTAAATTACAGTTTTCTATTTGTGGCACATTATGGACTCAAACATTAAAAGGTTAAAAAAAATTTTAATATGTTTTAACTAACATGTAAATGAATCCTAATAAAAGTTTTATATTCTGTAGGCTCAGTAACACCTAGGCATTTATACCATGAAACATTTATTTAGGGCCTGCTACTGTAATTAGCACTGTGGGGAGGGAGGTATAAAGAAACATAACTAGCCCCTGCCTTCTAGGAGCTTTGAATTTAGTAGAGAAAAATGGAAAAGTACGATGTTCTAGGTTCTGTGATAAAAAGGTTATTCTGGATACACTGGTTGCAAAGGAGAAATAATAATTCAGGGTTGCAGGAAAGCATTTGTTTTAGGAGATAATAGCTAAATCTTACTCTGTGGATGCCTGGCAACACTTGAAATAGTCTGGTTTGGGCCATTGTCTTTTGCCCAGTGTTTTCCCAGTGGGTTAATGGTCACAGTTTAACGATGGGTATTATTTAGCTAGGACAAATGTGCACATTGTGAACCAAATGTGTTGTTTTACTTCCTTAATGCACAAGTTGCTACTTTATCTAAGGTGGTATTTGTATATTGCATACATCTACTTCCTTGAGAGTTTAAATAGTTTATGCCAGAGATTACAGGTTTGGTTTCAAAAGATATCTGTCAAGGTAAACTAGTAAGATTTAGAATCTTTCTATTCATGGTAACAAAGAGCTCTGGGGAAAATAAGGACAACTAGAAAAATAGAATCTTGATACACACTACTGGGAAAAGCAAGAACATATGGGTAGAAAGATAATGTTGG
Source organism: Molossus molossus (assembly GCF_014108415.1). Classification (NCBI taxonomy): domain Eukaryota; kingdom Metazoa; phylum Chordata; class Mammalia; order Chiroptera; family Molossidae; genus Molossus; species Molossus molossus. The sequence goes on from NW_023425377.1 coordinate 23,387,557, forward strand.
CAGTCTTTGGATATGGAAAACATTGTCAATTACAATTTTTAAGTATCTTAACAGAAAAGGTAGACATGGTGGATAATTTGAAAATTAAAACTATTTTGGAAGAAACACCATAAATAGTTAAAAAACCATTGATTTTAAAATGTAAATCTATTTACATAACAAATAACAGACAAAAGATTGTTGTGTACAAAGAATTTTTGAAAAATTGACAAGAAAAGTCAAGGGAAGGATGGACAAAAAATATATATTGACTGTTTATAGAAGAGTACAGTTGTCCCTCGCCACTTCGTGCTTCGACTTTCGTGGTTCCACTCTGTCGCCGTATTTTTTTAAAGTCAAGTGCAAAGTGGCGAGGGATGACTGTATATAAATAAAGAATCCTGCTTTGCAGAAATTCATTCATCATGGTAGAGCCTGGAACTGATTAACTGCGATAAACGAGGGCCAACTGTAAATTGAAATGGTCAATACAAATGAGCAGATTTCCAAACTAAGTGTTAGGGAGGTACAAGTAAGGTCAGTAATTGGCAAAATTTAAAAAGAACTGATACCACTTTGCTAGTGGGAAAAAGAATACCCTCAAATACTCCTGGTGGGAGAACAAATTGTTAATCACCTATTTTGAAAGGCACTTATCAAAATGAAAAATACAAATACTCTTCAACCCAGTAACTAACTCTCCCTGGGTGGGGCTTATAGCTCATAAAAATATAAGCACTGCCCTGGCCGGTTTGGCTCAGCAGTTGGAGTGTTGGCCTGCGGACCAGAGAGTCCCTGGTTTGGTTCCCACTAGGGGCACATACCAAAAAATAAAAATAAAAAACTAGTAGGTAGAATATATTTACGTTTACTCATAGCATTACTGCTTACGGTAGGGAGATACTGGAAACAATAGGAATACTGTGGGTTGGGATGATTGGGGGAAACATCTATACCATAGAATATTTGGAGCCATTAAAAAGAATGCTAAGGCCCTGGCCAGTTTGGCTCAGCGGTTGGAGCGTCAGCCTGCGGTCCAGAGAGACCCGGGTTCGATTTCTGCTATGGGCATGTACCTCCGTTGCAGTTTGTCCTGGGCCCTGGTTGGGTCATGTGGGGGAGGCGACCACTCAATGTGTCCCTTTCATGTTGATGTTTCTCTCTCTCTCTCCCTCCCACTCTATCTGAACAAAAAAAAGACCTCAGATGAGGATTAAAAAAAAAAAAAGAATGCTAAGACCTATACCATTTGATTTGGCAGAATTTTCAAGAAAAACTTGTTGAAATGACATGTTTACTATTCAGATTTTTAATATGATTATATTAGTGTGGAGAAAAAAATGAGGGATTCTAAAAAAAAAAAAAAAATGAAAAAAGGAAATCCAACATGTGTACATCTTCATTTATGTAGAAGTTATATTTTTGTTTCGTATACTACCAATTTCCAGGAGTGTTTTAATGTGTAGTTAAAAACAAATAAGCAAACAAGAATAAACTAATAAAGTGCTTCTCTTTCAGTTTAAAACAATAACAACTTATAGCTCTATCTGTCAATTGATCAACACCCCTTATTCCCAAGTATGTGTATGTCTGAGTTTATGAGTGTATGTATATAAGAACATGGAAATAGATCTGGGTGATACCAGGCTGTTTTAACACAGGTTACCTTGGGGCAGGGCATAAACTTGGGCGTGAAAAGTAATGATTTAGCTTTTTACTTTATACATTTATTACTTTTGCAGTTCAAAAAAATTGCAAACACCAATTCTTTCTATCAGGTTAGATGCTGCTAGTGACGCATGATTGCAGTTAGACACTAATTGTGTTGGAATTTTTTATATAATCATTAATATTGGAAAAACAAGCCAAAGGACACAGATTTATGCTTGGCTATCCATCAGTTTGGAGATAAATGGAGAGCCTTATTGCCCTTTTCATTTAATTTTGTTACACTGACCTTGAACTCTAAAGTTATTAAAATATACCTGCAGTCTTGAAAAATAATTGAGATATTGAAATAATTGAGAAATAATGTCTTACTTTCTTTTATCACTTAATTTAAATCGCTTAACTCAGTTTTCTCTTTTTCTTTTCCCAGATGATCAGTAGAATTGAATACGTGCATACAAAGAATTTTATACACAGAGACATTAAACCAGATAACTTCCTAATGGGTATTGGGCGTCACTGTAATAAGGTTAGTCAAATGTTCTTTGCATGAAAGAACACAGAATAAAAACTCCAAGAATTGCTTTGGTAAACTTTCGATCTTTAAAAAGTCATAGTAAATTTAATTTGCTGTTGATAATTGCTTTAAAAGATTGTACTAGAAGGATATCAGCTAACTCTATTAACTTAGTAGTAACTTGAAATAAATGTTCTCCAACTTACCCAACCACGGTTAGTTATCTTTATGGAAATATAAAGTTCCCAAGGGCTTTATAATGAAATGTAATTATCTGTTACTTAACTATTGAACAGTTTTAGCTATTTTTTATTCATATGTGCTTGTGCCAGCGTGGAAACCACTGACCTATCTGTCACCATGGTGTTAACATTTGCTGACTGAGCATGTTTGATAATGAGAATTCTTCAGTCCTTGGATTTGTGTATTCAAAAGGATTACTTTTGGGCCTGCTTCAAAATAGTTGACAGTTTCTTGGTTGCCAAGTTGGGTGGGTTCTCTGTGCCTCTTTCCCTTTCAAAGGAAAATATTAATAAGTGAAATGAACATTCATGCAACAAAATTAGTGTCCATTGGGGTGTCAGAATGGTTGGACATTATGGGATGATTGGGTTTTAGCTAGTGACGCATGATTGCAGTTAGACACTAATTGTGTTGGAATTTTTTCTGCAATGATTAGTGTATTGAGTGAATTGCTTTATTTATCTATTGATTCAATGTTGAGCTCGGGCAGACAGGCAGCATTGGCAATGCACTAAGCATATTATGATATAATGATCTGATAGAAATTCTCAACTTCAGGACAACTTGGGTTTTTTTTTTTTGTTTTTTTTTTTATGGTTCTTTTTGTTTTGTTTTGTTAATGTTTTTGGAGGGAAGATTCCCATTTGTTTTATTAAACCATTAGGAAATGTTTGGTGTTTTTAGGTCTAGCTATAAATGTTTACCTTTGTTTGCCTGTATGAATGCCAACTTGGAGCTATTACCATTAGAACTGGTGTTATTTGTTAATGTATGAGACATTAATGTTGGTCTGACCAAGTTTTAGGAAATAGTATTTTTTTTGTTGAAAGCTGAGCTAAATATTTAAAAAATAAAGGTGTTTAAATTTACATAGAACTTACCTTGCCATTCCCTAATCGCATCATCCTTTTTTTTTTTTTTTTTTTTTTTTTTTTTAATATTACATAGCTTTTCTCTTTGAAGCATCCAGGTTCTTAATTGCTATTGTAAAACCTGGTGATTTAATTGAAAAAAGTTTACTAGTCTTAATTTTGGGGGCAATTTTGTCAGTTTAACTCTAATCTTCTGGCCATTTCCCAGCCCTCTCCTTCCCACTTTTTCCCCACCTAAGATTTATTATCCTCATGCGATTCGTATTCTGCATATTGACATTGCAGGACATGATTTTTGCCTTAAAATTAAATAATGGCCTAGATAATTCTTCTTTTCTTCCCCCTTCTCCCTTTAAAAATAGCTTGTTAATCACATAGTTATGCCAGGAAGTCCAAATTGCCCAGTGATGAAAATCTCTTTAGGATTTTGTATCCTCTTTAGAGATATTAAATATCGTACTGTAGAGCTGCTTGCTGTTACACAGATTCAGAGAGCCCCTAGGATAGAAGCACAGTGTTTTAACTAAGACTCAAATTCTAAATGTTCTTGAACATTTTAGATTAGTTTTGTTTATGTAGTTGGTTTTTAGTGTTTTCTGTATTGTAGTTTGAAAAATGCCAGTTTCATGAGACTGGATTCTTTGATCATCTTGTTCCAGTAGTTTTCTATTCATTGGAAAACAGAGTTTGGGGGGACTTTTGAGGTTGACTTTTAAAGTAAAATTTCTTAATTTGAAAATTGTTCTGAATTTGATGTTTAGGAGTGGCCACTCCAATCTTAGTGAATTTGCTCATCTCTTCCAGTAATCAGCCCTGCATGCTTATGAAAATAAATTTTAAGGTGACTAAATGCCTTCTACCTCTTCCTTACTGAAGATTTTTCCTCCCTGTACAATTTTTTGGGGAGAAGGGCAGATTATGGTACTAAAGATTACAGATCCAAATTCCCTTCCCCCTTTTAATAAAAAAATTAAGAGCCAAATGTCACCATTGCTATCCCTGTTTCAGGCAGTGACACATTATAGCGGCATTAAAAACCTGAGTATTTTCCAGAATTCAAATGTTCTTGAGCATGTGATTCTTATTTGGAAAACTGAGAAGCTCAGTGCTTGGTGGAAGAAGGATGGCATTTGGCTACCCTGTTCTTTCTCTAATGCCTCGGTGTTGCCTGTCTGCGCCGGCCATTGTTGCAATGTAAGCAATACTGTTTGATGCACTGCCACCCTCTATTGTCTGTTTAGTGTTTAGAATCTCCAGTGGGGAAGAGGAAAAGAAGCATGACTGTTAGTACTTCTCAGGACCCATCTTTCTCAGGATTAAACCAGGTCTGAAACTGTCTCCTATTCCAAACTCAATCCCAAATTCATGTGCTTTTCTTTTTTATTGTTTTATTTTGATTATTTTTGTTTTGTTTTAATTCTGGAGAATGTAGATCTTTCTCAAGCACCTCTTACGTTGGCATTATTCAGACATACTTGGCAAACATAACATTACTAAGATGTTTCTTTGTGGCTTTTGCTTAAACTTCTAAAGTTTAGAGAAAACCTAAATGAAGACAGGATTATGTTTAGACCTCTAACATCCATATGAGAAAATGATATGTTAGTCTAGTATGGAAATTCTTTACCTGGTGATAAACTCGAGATAGACTGTTTAGTTTTTAAAAATGTATTTGGAATTGTAGAACTTAAATACATCTCAATTCAGTTGCATCAGTGCTGTATGGTAAATATATATTCTGCCTCAACACTCTTCCTGTCCCTAAAACCTTCAGGTAAGTGTAGGTCATATTTCAAATCTAGTGTTTCTAGAATTGATTTACCTTAGTAAGAACATTATATGCTCTAGAAATAGAAGACATTGCATTCTAACAATATAACAATAACATAATCAAACAGTTGTCATTAGCAACACACAAATTAAGATATAATGTGATTATTTAGTGTTTGGCAAGCTACATAAACACCCTAATAATTTACTATTTTTTAAAATGTAAGTGGAACTCTTCACAATGTTTCACATTTGTAGACATTAGTAGCTTTCTTACCATCTGACTTTTCAGACAAACAAGGGAATATAATGTTTTGTTTTTCTTTTAATCCTCACCCGAGGACATTTTCCATTTTTTGTTCAGGTAGAGTGGGAGGGAGAGAGGGGGAGAGAGAGAGAGAGAGAAACATCTACGTGAAAGGGACACATCGAGTGGCTGCCACCCTCACGACCAACCAAGGCTGGGGACAAACCGCAACTGAGGTATGTGCCCTTAGCGGGAACCGAACCCAGGTCTCTCTGGACTGCAGGCCGACATTCTAACCGATGAGCCAAATCGGCCAGGACAATATAGTTTTTTTAATGAGAAAATTTGGGTAGGTAAAATTTGAAGCTCCAGAGCAAATGAATCTTTATCAATTTAGTATACACTGAGGAGAAAGTATTGCTATAAGTAATTAACAGAATAAAAAAATTATATTTGATATGTAAACATATATTGTAGCTCCTTAATTACTACATGCATCATCTGAGTGATCATTTAATTTTTGTCTATACTGCCCAGCATTATTCTAGGTACCACCTTCTCGTGCTGTTACAAAGGTTTCATACATTACATTTATTTTTATTCATGGACAAAGAAGTAGTAGTACCAACTGTGGTGACTACTAGGTTTTGGTTGGAGAAAGAGTGAGGGTATGAGGCATGTTAGGCAGTTCTGGTACCCTCTTTTTACTTATCAATTAATTCACACATTTTACTTACATTTTGTACCATAATCATTTATACTTTCCATTAAATTGCATTGAATTGTTTATTTCTCTACAGGTTTGCTGGGTTTTGAGGAAAGGTGATCTTGTGAATTTTTTGGAAGGGCAGGGTAATATGACCCTTGGTTAGGAAAAATTGCTACAAATACTAAAAACTAAAATTGGCAGTAGTGTTTCTGAAGAAAATGCACATCTACTGAATGGACTTATCCCAGTATGTCCAACATTAACTCATTTCCACATTCCTTTTGAATAAACTGTATTCTTTAAGACAGGCACAAATTTTACTTAGAACATATTTTAAAACCTACAGAAAAGCTGTTTGATGCACTAAAGAGATTAGGCCTCTCTCTGTATATGCAAACCTGTAAAAATATGTTATCTTATGACTTACTTAAATATTGACTTGTCCTACCTTCACGTATTTGCTGCACTTTGTACTCTTGGTATCATGTGGTTTCATGTATATGCTTCTGTTATATGTTTACATTCATTTTTAAATTCAAAGCATAGAGAGCTACTAAAGACAGACACCCATTAGGTACCAGAAAATGATGAATTACCAAGAGATTTTAAAACTTTTTATTTTTATTTTAGGTAGTTTTTCTTTCAATTGTTTGCTCTTAAAATAGGATACCTTTGTTTGGCAGTGACATTACTTTTCCAGACTCAGTTTTTAAAAGAAAAAATATATATAATTGATTTAGTTGCTTTGTAGTATTTTGGTTTGATAATAGTGATTGAGATGTTTAAGAAGATAGTGTTTATATGTTTTTGTTTCCTTCGTTAGATTTCATCCCTTAGAGATGTGGAAGGAAAAAAGTCATGAACAATTTATAAAGCAATCTTTTAGTTGTGAGAAAATGTCTAGTTTTTGAATTGCAAATGGAGCTGCTGACGGTAGATTTAGACATGAATGAAGCAAACTATTTTCATAATCTTGTGAGAGATGTTCCTATTTTCTCCTCCATTTTGAAGTACTAAAGGAAGCAATCCAGAAAATATCCCTTAGAGGAAATTCTATGTCCTAATCACTTTTTATTCAAAATCCACTTAAATACCTTAAAGCTGGGTGTCTTTTTGTGTTTTTTAATTTCCCCTTGATTGATTTGCAATATGAATCTGCAGAGCTTAAGTCATAATTTTTGATTTGCTTAACAGAAATACATTTTACTCATTTAAATATTTGTATACTAAGATGATATTCACATCAAGAGAAACATGAGCTTTATTTAGTGTTTTATAACACTTTTTCATATTCCTATAACTCAGTTGCTTAGGGAGTGAATTTCATCTTATAAGAGAGCTTTCTTTATTCAGTTACATTTTACTAAAAATTTAATCCTCATTGTTTTAAAGTAGAAGACCAGATAAATAATCACATTGTTAACATGATTACAGAGGCTCCAACTTCAATGTCTTTCCATAGAGCTTATAACTAAGACTAGGTTTAACAGTGCCTACCTGAAAGAGGTGTTTTTCATCCTCATAAGAGAAACACTTGGTCAGGTCTTTTTCATGTAAATCAATATAGCCTGCTTTATTTTTTGACACACTCTTAATAGACTGAGTTTTCCAATATACTACAGATAATAAACTGTGGCAGAGGAAACCTAATGTCATCTTAATGGAAAGAACTACAGATTTAAGCATAACTAGAAAAGAACAATAGTATAGGGCTACGATGGTGTAAGGGCACATAGACTTGCTTTGCTTAATGATCTCAATGTGATTTTATGATAAAGGCTAAACTTCTAAGTAAATATTGTTTATTTTGCATTAGAAGGTATGTAAATGTGGACTTATTTTGGATTTTTTATTTTTGGTCAAATATAGTTTTGTTTTTTTTCTTTGAAAGGTGTTAATTGTGGAGAGTAAACCTGAATTACTTTTAAAAATTAACTACATTATAAATGAGTATCTTACTCTCTGTGTACTAGATATATGAGAGAGCACTAAACATTATTTTATTCTAAAATATTAGTTTGGTTTTAGTTAGGTTATTTAAACTACTAATTGGTAAGCCACCATGATATTAAGAAGTACTTTTTTAAGATTTCAGATCAACTTGTTATTGTTTCCAGGCTTTTAACCTTGATCACATGCATATATGTCACTTCGAAGTAGTAGAATATAATGCTGTTTTAAAAAATGCTTATTTTTTGTTAATGAAAATCCTGGTTTTGTTTGTTACAAACTTTGAGAATTGTTTTGTTTACCAATAGTAACCGGATATCAGGTTTCATTATGGCACACAGCATGTCAACTCTGCTATCAAGCATGTAAATATACATTTCTCCACTACTTTTCTAAAGACAGGCTCCTGGGTGTGTAATGAACTGGGCCTGTGAAATTGTTCAGTTGATGGGATCAACCACCTGACCTAATTCTATTTTTTTAAATTTTATTTATTGTTGAGGACTAGTAAAAGCTTATTGGAGTGTTATATTTGTTCTACTTATGATGCTTTATTTTGATATATTTGAAGAAAGAGAATAGATGTTATTTAGTGAATAAGTTGTAGTATACTTGAACAAGATTGGAAACCTAATGTCTTTTTTATTTTCTTTTAAAGTTATTCCTTATTGATTTTGGTTTGGCCAAAAAGTACAGAGACAACAGGACAAGGCAACACATACCGTACAGAGAAGATAAAAATCTCACTGGCACTGCCCGGTATGCTAGCATCAATGCACATCTTGGTATTGAACAGAGGTGAGTTTGACGATTGCAAAAGCCATTAATTTTTTAAAATAATCGAACGGTTTTTTTTTTTTTACAACATCTAAAGATGTCTCTTGGCTGAGGATTTGAAGGGTGCTTATTTATCCTTTTACCTGCTGCTTTAGCCAGTGCAGAGAGGCCAAATAAATGAGACCTTTTTGTTTTCATTTTTGAAGGTTATCTCTTGGGAAGAAAATTATTGCATGATGAAAAGTTAGGTGCATAAATGTATTTTTATCATGATATTTATTTTTGCAGCTGAAGAGGGTACTTATTTTCTTAATGCTGATCTTGGGCTTTTTATATTTTAGTAATGCAAGTTGAGTTTGGAGGAAGAATGTTGGTTATTTTTACAAAGAAAATATTTTCTGAGTACTAATGAACCACAGCAGGTTGATGGATCATCTTCTGTTCTACTCTTCCCAATTTTCCTTAAATTAATAGCATCTAGTTTGAAGTAAATCTTCATAACCACCATGCTGTTTTTTGGCTTGAGTTCTAGGGTTTCACATTCCCTTTATCTTTTATAAATCATCTTCTCCTTAAAAGAAGCATAGAAATGACAAATTACATGCTTCTAGGTTTAAGAACCTCGTAAGAAGATTTTAAGCTTAGGAAATTTCCATGAATATCTGAATACCCTGGGTTAAACTATAATTTCACATTTTCTGTATGTCGACATATTACCAAGTCTTAAAATATGTATCTACCTGAATATAAATATATGTGTATAGTTGACCCTGAACAACTTAGGTTGAACTGCTCTGGGTCAATTGAAATGTGGTCAACTGAAAAAGTTTGCATATAAGTGGAGCCTTGCATTTCAAACCTGTGTTGTTCGAGGGTCAACTGTGAGAGAGTTCATATAGATGTTTAAATAGGTTTACAGTGTTAGTTTCTTTCACCATCCAAAAAGTTAGTTTTTAGACAGAGAGTTCACATAAATGTTTTAATTAGGTTTGCGATGTTTATTTCAGCATCCCTAAAATTTTGTGTATATATATATGGGATTTTTTTTTTTTTTAATTCTTACTTGGGGGTATTTTTCCATTGATTTCGAATAGAAAGTGTCCTGTTCTTTGGTTCTTTAGACTTTGTTAACTTTGTTTGGAAAGTTGTTTAGCTAAGTCTTTTTGCTCTTCTTTAAAAATTAAGTTGCAAGAGAGTATTAGATTTTATCATTTTGAATTCTGTGAGAGAGTTTTATTTAGAAGTAACCCATAATGAACTTTTTTATTACTGTAACTACATACTTTCTTTCACAAGACACCAAATTGCTATCTCCTGGCTTGAGACAATTTCTTCTGTGTGCCTGGCTTTCTTTCACATGTTTTTCATAATAATTTTAGCTCATAAATTTACATTTTCTTTTCTAGTCGCCGAGATGACATGGAATCATTAGGATATGTTTTGATGTATTTTAATAGAACCAGCCTGCCATGGCAAGGACTAAAGGTAAGTCAGACTCCAATTACCAGTTTTTTGTTCTGTTTTAAAAATAAAATAGATATTGGAGGTGATCTTTAAGTTCCCATTCAAATATGAGGTGTTCTAAAATTGAATTAACATTTTTACTTTTTATTGGGAAAATCTGATCATTTTAATAAGAATAAGCTAATAGAATTCCACAGTCACACCTGAAGAACACCTTTTTGGGAGACAGTAATCAGGTACCCACCCATTGATAACCAGTAGCTTGATCTGGATAGAAGTTAACATGGACTAAGAAGTGAGGTGGAGACTTTCTCATTTTGATGTGTTGAAAATACATACTTTTGTGTGTACAGTAAAACGGGTTTAGCCAGTAATACTAGCTATATTATTTAATTATCCTAGCATTTCTCTTGTGACTGTTTTAATGATAAATCTCTGTGTCTTAGAATTAAATGGTTATTTTAATATTTCGTTCATCCTTTAAAGGAATATGTTTTCTGTATTTTTTGAACATCCGTGAGCTAGAAAATTGTTTTGTGCTTGTGTATGGTATGGGTAGCTTTATTCAATATGAATAATTTTTTTTAAATATACTTTTTATTCATTTTTAGAGAGAGAGGAAGGGAAAGGGAGAGAGAGAGACATCAATGAAAGAGAAACATCAGTCGGCTGCCTCCTGCACATCCCCCACTGGGGATCGAGCCCACCACGGGAGCATGTGCCCTGACCTACCCTGACCAGGAATCAAACTGATGACTTCTTTGTGCATGGGACAACGCTCAATCCACTGAACAACACTGTCGAGTTGAATATTTTTCATTGGAAAAATATTTTGACTTAACACCAGTTATTTATTTATTTTTTTAATTTATTTATTTTTGTTACAGATGTTTCTCCTTTTTCCCCCATTGACACCCTCCTCCCAGTCCCACCCGCCCCCACTCCCAGACATTGTCGTCTATGTCCATTGGTTATGCTTATATGCATACGTTCTTTGATTTATCTCTTCCCTCCATCCCGCCCCCCTCCTGAGGTTTGTCCGTCTAAACCCTACTTCTGTGTTTCTGGGTCTGTTTCGTTCATCAGCTTATTTTGTTCATTATATTCCACAAATAAGTGAGATCATGTGGTATTTGTCTTTCCCTGATTGGCTTATTTTGCTTAGCATAATACTCTTCAGGTCCCTCCATGTCATCTCAAAGGATAAGGAGCTTTCTTTCTTAACAGCTGCATTGTATTCCATTTTATATATGTACCACAGCTTTTTTATCTATTCCTCTACTGATGGACACTTGGGCTGTTTCTAGATCTTAGCTATTGTAAATAGTGCTGCTATGAACATGGGGGTACATATATTCTTTCTGATTGGTGTTTAAGGCTTCTTAGGGTATATTCCAAAAAGTGGGATCACTGGATCAAATGGCATTTCCATTTTTAACTTTTTGAGAAAACACCATATTGTTTTCCATAATGGCTGCACCAGTCTGCATTCCCACCAGCAGTGAATTCAAGTCCCCCTTTCTCCACACCCTTGCCAGCATTTTTTGTTTAATAATTTGTTGATGGTAGCCATTATGGCAGGTGTGAGGTGATACCTCATAGTTGTTTTAATTTGCATGTCTCTGATGATTAGTGACGTTGAGCATTTTTTTATATGAGTACTCATTTGTATGTCCTGTTTGGAGAAATGTCTATTTAGGTACTCTGCCCATCTTAATTGGATTATTTTGGAGCCAGTTATTGGTGTCGCTAAATGATGTGTTTTTGTATTGATTTACCTATACCTTTGCCCTTGTGATGACTGTGGGTCAAGAAAAATTTCAGATTTGACCAACCATGTTTTACTGAAATCGTACATCTTCATGTTCCTATTAGACTCTCTCTTTCCTAAGAGTTAAAAATATTCTTTAAGTAGAAACTCATAAAAAGTTAACAATTTGGGGTGGGGCGAGGTTTTAGATATATTGCACCTTGGGTTTTTTGGTTTTCTTTTGTTTTTTTAATTCTAGGCTATGATCTCTTGAAGGTTAAGTTTACATTTAGGTCTAGTATATTAAACTAATAAAGTTCTCAATAGTACTGAGTGTGTGGTTTGGTTCTTCTTTTCCACAGGCTGCAACAAAGAAACAAAAATATGAAAAGATTAGCGAAAAGAAGATGTCCACTCCTGTAGAAGTTTTATGTAAGGTAGGTGTGCATGATGAGTTTTTATGTATATATAATTATGATTCAAGAACTAAAACACTTTACTTGCCAGATCTGAAACTTAAACATCCTTTTTTAGGAGCCAGCCAATCAGTGTTTGTTTTATTGTTTCTGGTACGTTTGGGTCTGTCATCTGATACGTTTGGGTCTGTCATCTGTTAAAAATTAGAGGGAAAATAAGAGAGCAGGTAAAGTTTTCTAGTAGAACCTCATTAATTTATGAGAAAAGTTAAATTTAAAAATATAATGCCAGAAAAGAAAGGATATCAGCAGTTGGTACACAAGGAGTAGAGAAACAAAGGAAGGTAGATCAGAACAATATAAAGTAGCACATATCTGACAATATAGATGACAGTTTGAATCAGGCTTATTTCTCTGAAATCTCAAACTTTGCAGAGAAGCACCTGAGTTGAGAATGGAGAGGTATTTATCTCATAATGGACAACCATGGTTTTCCACAGAAAGAAGACCATATGGTTGTTTTTGAGACTATTGACTACCTGAAATAATGAGAAAATAGTATGTAATTACATAGTTGGGTGATACAAAGTAGAAGTCAGCATGATCATATTTTCTCTAGACTACATTGCCATGGAACAGAAAAATTCATTTGGCTCATCAGAAAAGTTGGCCATTTTTACAGGGAGAGAAAGGATTACTGTAGTCTCTTGTGGGCTGTGTCAGTTTTGATGTAGAAATTATGAACTATGTCTGTCTTTTTTATTGTTGTTGTTAATCTTCACCTGAGGATATTTTTCTTTGATTTTTAGATAGGGAGGGAGGGAGAGAGAAACATCAGTGTCACACATCAGTTAGTTTCCTCCCGCGCAACCCCAACTGGGGCCGGGGCTTGAACCAGCAACCCGGGTATGTGACCTTGACTAGGAATTGAACCCACGACCCTACCGTCTGCAGGCCAATGCTCCAACTGCTGAACTAAACCAGACAGGGTTGTCTGTCTTTTTCGATTGGCCACGTATAATTGATTGGGGATACACAAGACACAGAAAGTACTAGGTATTTCTATAAAATAGTGAGAATGTTTTCAGTCTCATGGTCCAGTTGAGCTTCTTATTTCACATTTGTAATACTTATGATATTGGTAGTCCCCTTTTGTTAAGGTTTTGCCTGTTTTCAATAAGGTGGTAGCACACTGACCTTCAATTGTGGTTATGTAACACCATTTGTAATACCTGTAACAGCAAATTCACTTGATAATTGCTGTTAACCATGAAGATACAATCAATAACAATAAATGTTGCAAATAAATTCATCAAAATTGTAAGGTTGTCCAAAGAGACTTTTTTAACTTGCATCCCTTCATGGTCATATTTACTCAAGGAGAGGAGATATAAGGATTTTTGTTATTTTAGTGCTTTGCACATTTCCGTTTCTGATGGCAAAATACGTTTGATGACTTATATCGGCAGCCTTAAAATGTTAATAAACATCTTTGAGAATCTTTCCTAGGAAACTGAACATGGAAAAAGTTTATGCCCACAGATGTGATTATTTGTATTGTGTATAAGAGAGAAAATGTTTAGTTGTAGGGGACAAGTTAATTATGATGCACTTAAGACCATAATACCATAGCAAAAAGATATTTTCTCTACCAGAGTTAAATGATACAGTTATACTAAGGTGGTCAAGATGGTGAAATTTGTTAACTTTATGAGGATAACAGGTCAGTTATCTTACTTCAAATCTTCCAATAAAATAGTAAGCACCCTCTTGAAATACATATTTTGCTTGTATTTAAATACATTTATTTTTCTATCTTGAAATAAGTTTGTTTGTTTGTTTTACTTTGTGTTTTAACTCTTGAACTTATAGGGGTTTCCTGCAGAATTTGCCATGTACTTAAACTATTGTCGTGGACTGCGCTTTGAGGAAGCTCCGGATTACATGTATCTGAGGCAGCTATTCCGCATTCTTTTCAGGTCTGTTTTTAAGGTGTTTAAAGACTATAAACGCCAGTGAGGGCAATGAGTTAAATTTACCCAAATATTCTGATAAGTGGCAAATTAAAGGGGGCCTAGGCAATATGATTAAAATTTTAAGAAGCTGATTTTGTTTGGCTTTTCTCAATTTGTAGTATAAATATGCTTGAAATTATTTTAGTTTGGTATTTAACTTTTCCACTATAATTGCATTTTACATTAGATCTAAGTGACATCAGTGGCCTTTGGAAGTCTCCAACTTTGTTACAGAACCTTATTCAACACAACAATGCAAAGCAATTAAAATATCAGTCATGGAGTCTTTGATAGTGGAGGCGGACCCAAATTCTGTGGTTCCTAGGTAAAACCCAGAATTGGTTAAGGCAGCTCTTTTTGAAAGGGGAGAGGATTTATTCTTAACAAATATAGCAGGCCAAAAGTGATGATCCAGTGTTCTCCAATCATGCCATGTAAAAAGTGAGAATTAATTAACCGAGTAGATTTTTAAAAACATCAACAGGGAAAATCTTTAGGAGCTATCACACTTAAGAGAAAAATACTCATTTCCTTAAAAAAATGCCCTCACTGTCTTGAAAGTTCAGTAGTGTATTAAACTAGAGTCTTTTTGAGGTATTAACATGTAATTTCATATTTCCCAGGACCCTGAACCACCAATATGACTACACATTTGATTGGACAATGTTAAAGCAGAAAGCAGCACAACAGGCAGCCTCTTCAAGTGGGCAGGGTCAGCAGGCCCAAACCCCCACAGGCAAGCAAACTGACAAAACCAAGAGTAACATGAAAGGTTAGTAGCCAAGAACCAAGTGACGTTACAGGGGGAAAAAATTGAACACAAAATTGGGTAATTCATTCATTTCTAACAGTGTTAGATCGAGGAGGTGGTTTTAAAATACATAAAAATTTGGCTCTGTTTTAAAAATAAGACGTCCTTGGAAAATTTGACTACTAACTTTAAACCCAAATGTCCTTGTTCATATATATATGTATATGTATTTGTATATACATATATGTGTGTATATTATATCATTTCTCTTGGGATTTTGGGTCATTTTTTAACAACTGCATCTTTTTTACTCATTCATTAACTCTTTCCAAAATAAATATTTGGTGTTGGGAGTATGGTATAGCCAATCAATCCAAAATCCTAGACCTAACACTTGTTGATTTTTTTAATAATGTATCTGACTTAGCTATGATGTCTTGACTTTCTTTCAGACTAACAGTGTTAAGAAGTTTTTTTGCATGTTAATGCTTTAGCATTTAAAATGAAATATTGTGAACATGATCTAAGAGGTGAGTCTGGCATTGCCCTCAAAGTGTCTATCTTCTCAGTTGTAGAGCATTTCTAGTTTAAGCTCTTAAATGCTCCAATAACTGAAAAGCTCGACACAGCTTTCCTAGTAAAACATAAATCTCCTAGTTGATATTGAACTACATATGTTCTTAATTTCAAGATAATTTTTTGTTTTCGGCTTTATCTTTTAAAATCTTGCTAATATTCAGCATCTAGGAGTCCGTGTGGCATTGAATTCTGCAGTTAGGCCTTGTACATTGAAAAAAAGTGGGGCAAATGCCATCGAACTGCTAGTCTGTTTCCTTTCTTTCTCTGGCACTTTTGCTGCTGTAGGAGTAGAATTGTTAGGGCACAGCTCCATTTCTTATTGCTGTTGCCATACAGTTCGACTCCTGTGTTTCGTGTTTTTTTGTTTATTTTCTTGTCCCCTTTCTGGGGCTTATCTCCTAATACCTGCCTACTTTCTAGAAGTAGTGGGCAGGTAAGGTTTGGTTTTTGGTTTCTAATTATTCAATTTCTGAATGACTGCTCTAGTCTGAACTTGGTCTTTGATCCATGTTTTTAGTGTTTCGTTTAAGCTGTTTTGTAATATAAAAATAGGCTCTTAACTAAGGATATTCTACAAGAAGTGTAATTAACTGATGTCATCCTCATCCCAGCAGCTCATCTATTAGGAATGAAGTTGAGATGCTTCCATGCTTTTCTCTACTGGGAAGGATTCACAGTTGAAGATTTAATGTAGTGAGGGCTCTCAAATGATGAAATTTCAGCTCAGGATAACAAACACTAATACTTGCCCAGTGCTCTGCCTGTGTGTCTCAGTTGGGACTTAATTGCTCCTTTTGAGTGTTTTAATCATTGTATAACTAATCACAGTGCCAACAGGGTAGAAGAAATGGCCTTACTATTTAGGTAAGACAACATAGAGTTTCTAAACTGAGGACTTGTTATACCTGACACCTGTAGTATGTTTGCTTTTTCTCACAGAATGAAACCAATGTTTGGTAAAGCTAGCTGGGATAATAGGATCATCACAAATTGCTGTTTTTAGAACTAAAATTAGATTGAAATCTCAGCTGACCTGGAACATTTCACTTCAGGCATTCAGCAGCCTTCAGAAAGAACGATAACCTTATTGTGAGCTAGTTTGTTAGTTTACTGTGTGTTTTTTACTCAATAAACAAGTAAAATTTTTGTCCTGCCTTGCCCTATCCAGGTCCTAAAGATGAGCAGTTGGATCCACTGAGTTAGTATGTTTCCTTGGGAAAAACATTAAACTTAAGTTTAATCCTTACTTTGTACGTAGCTATTTTTCATAACAGAAACTTAAAATCTTATGAAAATCTCGCAGTGTTGTTAGACACAGAGGTTATACTAATTATTACGTTAAAATGGGCTTGTAATTTTTGAAAAAGTGGACTTTTCTTAAAACACATCACATATCATTGACTACTTTCAGAGATGATGAATATCCAAACTATGTAATTTAACTTCTGGCAAAATAATACTTGCGACTAAAATGTGCCACTCCACAGAATACAAACAACAAAATTCTTTTTGATCTTTGACTTCTTGAAACATTTATTTTAGATATGGAGTTTAGTGCCCCAAGCAAATTTTATATGAAACCACCCCCCCTATATATAAAGCCATGAAGATTTTGTTGGATTTGAGGGTGGCATGAAATGAGTATGGAAAGCCAGTTCCCCTAACCTTTACCCCAACCCCATTTTCTGGGTCTTCTTCCAGAAACCTTTGAAGTCTGTATTTGGAAAGCCAGTTTGGAATACTTACTGCTGATTTCAATCTCTCAGTAGTAAGGGTGTTTAAAAGCTACAGTTTGTATTCAGGGAATAGCTTGTGCAGCTCAGTGATTTATTGACTACCCGAAATCCTTTCAGTGATGCTGAAAACACCATATTACATTTTTCTAGTTAAAATTTTAGAAGGTGCTTTTTATTTTTTATTATTTTAAATTGATTTTAGCGAGAGAGGAAGGAAAAGGGAGAAAAACATCAGTTGGCTGCCTCCACATGTGCCGACTGGGAATCAAACTAGTGACCCTTCGGTTACATGGGATGACACTCTTATTAATCAACTGAGCCACGCTGGACAGGGCTAGCAGGTGCTTTTTAAATGCCTTTTGTTATGCTTGGAGTTATGTTTTCAGAGTTTTTCACGTCAGAGAATTCAGTTTCTTAAATGAATTTTCAGCCAGTAGAGCTCTATATCACAGGAATGTCCATTCCTGGAAAAATCCTCCACATGATGGCTTCACTAGTATATTTTATGTTGTTGTTTTAGTTTTCAAAAATCTATATATAATGTTTATTCGTGCAAAACTATAATATGTTGTTTTAGCAATTCACTAAAAAATGTCCAAAGACTTTTTAAAGTCTGACTTAATGGATTATAATTAGGAGAAAAATAAAAGATTCATTTATGATACACTTTCAAATCCATTTCACTTTCTTTCAACTAGCAAAAGAAAGGAAGTGATTATCAGAAAAGTACTTTTCAACACATTTAAAAAGTAAAGGAAAGGAAAACATTTTCAGGACATTTATAATCCGATTAAGTTTGTGGTTTCTTTAGTTAGGGGCAGAGATAGGAGAGTTTCAGAAGGTAATAAAACCAAAGGTGGATCCTCACATAAGTCTACTGTTCTCATCACCTTAACCCATCTATCAGTCCACTACTCCAGCCATCAGTACTAGCATAGTTTGGTCCTAAGTATCTGGATGTCAAATTGTTGGCATTCAAGAGATTAGAAATAGTTTTCTATCACATTATTCTACCATGTACATGATCTTCCTTGAATTACCTTCCAGTATTTACTGGGCTTCACTTATCATTTATGTCTAGCTTAACTTTTTCTGACTTCACCAATTGCTGCTAGGAACATGGCTGGTCACTTAGCAACGTAACCCAAATCACAGGGAAGACCTTGAAATATCTGGACCGACTGATCTGCTCTGAATATCAGTTCAGAGAAGTCCCAGGGAGCTGCATCTGCTTGCTGAAATTTTTGTCAGCTTTTTTCACTGTGGACAATAAAGCTGGAGAGAAAAGAACTAAATTACCCAACAGAAAACGAAGATGAGTGTGCAAGAGTTGATACGTGATTATCTGAAGCCCACATCGTCAAGGCTTGCTCTGGACCTATCAAACTTTGCAACTTGTCAGATTGTCTGGATGATACAGAAGACCCAGAAGGAGTACGGTGTTGCTGTGACTCAGTGTATAATGCAGACCATCTACCAGTTGGGGAAGGAAGTCAGTTGTAACAGGTATTTTAAAATTTAGCAACCTCAGAAATCTGTAGCAGAATTAATTCTGTGACAGGGAAGAGAAGAAATCAGATCATCAGTCTGTTTTCTACTGCAGTTTAAGGATGCTGTGTACCTGCTATACTTGAGTTGTCATTTATCTTATTTGCAGTGATAAAAATAAAATCTTATTTTCTTTATCTTTCCTAATTTAATACTTTTCTATGGAGAAGGAAGAGTTATTATAGGCTCTTTGTTTTTCTGCCAATCTGCTTCAAAATTCTGTCAGCTTGATTCTGATTCTGTGTGACCAAAAAAATTGCACAAGCACACGTTACAGGAAAAGTTAATATAAATGGCACTGCATAGAGATGAATATGACGATTATGTTTAAAGTTACTTTTTAAAAGTTAATGTCTTATTCTGTGAAAGAATTTTACATTTTATTCAAAAGCCCATCATAAACTTTCAAGCCTTACAGTAATTACATAAATATCTCTTTGAAATAGTTTGTGGTTCCATCAAAAAAAATTCAGGAACATCTGAATTTAATTCACAGATAGGAGCCGATACATACTTTTCAGATTGAGGGGGTAGATCTCCTGATTAGTTAAAAATAATTTTTTTTTGCAGATTTGAAAAGAAACTTAAATGTAGCTATTAACTCTTGAATCTGTCATATTAATCCTCCAATCCTGTTTCAACTTTCCCCCCCATCTTCTTTTAGGAACAAAGGGATCCAGTTCTTATTTTAGCTGTTGCAATGAAGATGGGTCTTTGGACTTTTAGAAGCCAGGAGATGACACCTGAACTACAAGATAAAAACCAACCACTAATGCACTCTGGAGAAAAGAATGCTTCGTACTTGAAGATTGAATGTTGGATGCTCCTGTTGAGATTTTTTTCTAAGCAAACTTCAGTACATCTTAGGACAATTTGCTGGAGAAACATTGATCCCTGGGCTGAGTGTCCTACCTACAACTGGCTAATCTGAAGCATTAAATCTGGATTTGACTGCTGTATTATACCAGGAATATTGTTAGGCTAACTTTTAAGCAATCCATAAACAATTGTAATTATTAATTGACCCAGCAATTCTTCAAATCAGATTAAAAGATAACATAAAATTCTTACGTAGATACAATTTTTATCCCTGTTAAAAACACACGAGTTTTTTTATATTTTGACTCCAATGTAACTTATATTTGCTTTTTAGTTAGTGACGATGGTTTCCATTTAAAGCTGTTTGGATAGTCAACATAGTAATTATTCAATATAATTGTGTAAGCAAGCTATGATAAAAGAAAACCTAACAATTTTAGTAGTTGTGAAAACTTTTTTTATGGTATTTAACTGCTGTACTTGAAGCCAAATGCTCATCAAGGAAAAGGTCATTTCTGTTGAGCTAGTCCATAGTTTTAATTTGCTTTAAAATACTCTATTTTCAAAATTGGGATTTGAATGCAGAATATGGTCAGATTTTTTAAATTTAGGTTTGATTTGACAGCCATTTTCTTTACATGGCTTACCTTGCTAATCCTACCTAATAATCTCTGCCAAATAGATGGTATTCTTGTGGTGAAGTACATTTTCAGAAAGTTTTGTTAACTTTGGCATTTGTTTTATGAACATAGTACTTGGAACAGAGAGCAATGGTCTATTCTGTACCTAGTCTTGTTAGGCACTATGGAGAGACAGTGGATATAGCACTGACATCCTTAGGACTTAGCACAAATATATTTATTAAATGAATGAAGATGACTTTCTGCCCTCAGATTAAAAAAAAAAAACCTTCTAGGTAACAAGTGAGAGAATATTTACCAAGAAATGTGATGTAAATGTTTGGTATTTGGAAAAAGCATTTGTGCATGAACATAAATTATAGAAATATTTTATTTATCCCATAAAAATCATTGGAAATTGTCCAGCCACTATTTGCAAAGTACCAAAAAAGCAGTTTGTTATTGACAGCATGGTTTGTGCTAAGGAAGTGAAGAGATCGGAGTGGGCTAGAGTAAGTTATTAATAAATAGAGCAGCTGTACGGGTTTGAAGGGGGTGTGCCAAGGGGCATTGATTCCTTAAAGGAGGGGAAGAGGCAATGATAGGGTTTTCATGTTACTCCTGAGAGAGGCATGTTTCATGTCTACCGTTAGCAATAGGTAAATTTACCTGAATTCTTCTATTCAAACGTGAAACCCTAGAGTCTAATTGTGGCTGAGGGAGGGGGAGTGTTTGCAGGGTGGAAAGGCATGAGAAGTAAATAAAGCCAAAAACAGCCACTTGCTTACATTTTCAAATCAGTGACAAAACCTAACCTTTTTAATGGAACTGATGGAGGTAAAGGATTTTTAAAAGTGTAAGGTTTCTGTAGAAAAATCATCAGTTTTGTGTTCAGTGGAATAACTCCGATAATAATGCCTTGAATACATTTATTAAAACTTACTATTCCTTTTTGTATCAGAAATGTTCAGAAAAGTTCCTGCTAATGGTATGATTAAAATTATACTTCCATTTCTTAGAGCAATCTATTTTTCATACATTTTACAATTAGTTGAAAACACATGTTCTAGGTAGTAGAAATACAGAAGTAAACAAAACAGACTTATTGAAATGACCATTATTCCTCTGGCTTGAGAATTGTGTGCTGACTGGGAGACTTTTGTACACTGCTCCTACCTAGAACTATCCAGAACAGAGAAGTTTCTTGCTTTTCTGTTTAAAAAACAAAAAATGAGCTAGTGATTTTCAAATAGATAAAATCATGCGTCACAATACTAAAGTAATTATTGGCCCAATTCTGTCCAATTTCCTTATTTTGTGTGTAGTTTATAATTTTTCTAGCTTGGGATTTTAACCTTTTTTTTTCTGTTTTTTGTTTTTGTTTTTTTAAACAGGTTTCTAAGCATGAATCAAGGAGCAGAAGAAGCAGTGCAGATGATCGGAGCAGCATTTGTTTCTCCCCAAATCTAGAAATTTTAGTTCATATGCACTCTGGCCAGTGGTTGTGAATAACCATTTACTTGGTGTAAAGAAGTTAAATTCAGTATAAACTGGCTCTGGGCAGCATTGGTGATGCTGCCTCTCCGGTTGTAGCCACTGTAATTATGAATATTAACTGAGGCAGTGCAACATGGTGTCCAGTTTTCTATTGCATTTTTTCAAGTGAAAACGTTAACTAAATGGTTGACACACAATTGGTGGAGAAATTGTGCATATGCCAATTTTTTGTTAAAATCTTTCATTGAACTATACTGCTTTGAGATCTCATTTCAGAAGAATGGCATGAACAGTCTTCAGCCACAGTTGTGATGGTTGTAAATGCTCACAATTGTACATTCTTGGGGTTTATCCATCCCTGGGGTTTGCAAGTCGTTCACTTAAACCATTCTTAAAATGGTTGGCTACTTGTTTGCAAGCCAGCTGATATGGTAGCAACCAAAGATTCCAGTGTTTGAGCACATGAAAGACTGTCTGCTTACCTGTGCTAGAAAAAACAGCATCTAAAGTGAAGACTTAAGAAAAACTTAGTGACTACTAGATTATCCTTAGGACTCTGCATTAACTTTATAATGTTCTTAGTATTAAGAAGAAAAAGCATATTTGTCACAGAAATTTAGTTAACATCCTAAAACTGAACATGTATGTATGTTGCTTAGATAAATGTAATCACTGTAAAAATCTATATGATGTGGGATTTTATTTTTATTTTGAAATGAAAGCTTTTTGTTTACAAGTTCATTAAAAACTAAAACCTGTTTCTCTAAGGAAATGAGATTTTTTTTTAAAACAACAAAAAATGCCTTGCTGACTCACTATGAAATCAAAATCTCCCCAATTTTTTAATAGACTACTTCAAGCCATTTGTTACATAATACTCCTTTGCAAATCATTTTAGGGTTAGTGTTATAACTGTTCCTATTGAAAAATAATTTTTTTTTTGGTCTTGAGAAGAAAGGCATATTTGATTTTTCTTTTTTTAATGACTTGCAGGCACAAGTACCTAGTACTGCAACTGCTAGGACTTGATATTGTAACTCCTGCCTCAGACTAACAGCTGGACTGATTTTGAATAAGAAAGCGTTAAAGGGTTTAACTGCAGAATGAAGTTTTCCTTTAAATTTTTTGTTAATTGGTTCTGAGCACATTGACTCTTAACCTTGGGGAACATCACACCACTGAGGGTCCTGTGATTGCTGACCCTCCTTAGCCCACCCATTAAGTTCTCTGTGCTTCCTCTCAACCTTATATGCCACTTTCCTTTTTCTGACCCAAGAGAAAGACTTATTGACAGTTATTTTTTAAAAACTGTAATTTATTCATTTATAGCTTATCAGGATAAATTTAAAAGAACTTTTGTCTGAAAATGCTGCCAGGAGCCTATTGTGTAAAAAATGTAGGTATTTTGTAAAATAATCTTGAAATTGTAAATTGACACTAGTTTGGTCAGATGCGTCAAGCTTAATTTTTTTTTTCCGTTTGAAAACTACTTTAGCAATAATTAATTCAGTAATTACTGCATTCTGCCATTAAAGGATATATTAGCGCCATCATACTGCAGAATCATGAGTATGAACTTTGGGGGTAGCTAGGCAGCTTCATTTCTTTTCTATCCACCCATGTCAGTTAAGGTATTGTTTCCTGACTAAATAAACCCTTTGATACTTTTAGCCAGAAATCAGTCTCATAAAGCTATTTTTGAGTATAGTTTGTGTAAAATAAAAATGTTTAGCTTTGGTAATAACTTTTCCAAGCTGAACTCCCTCTAGCAAGATATTTTTCAGTGCTTTTATTTACTATGCACTTAGACTATGCACTTTTTCTGAAATATTTTTGTAACACTTAACTTTTTTGTATTTTTGCCATTTGAAAAGGTTGTGGTGTAGTGGGTCTGTAATTAAGTTGCAGATTTATAACTGCTGTTAGCTTTGTAAATCCAAATATAGGTGTTTTTGTCCTGGTATATCGTCATTCCACCTGCAGCTGGAGCTGGAATCCCATTGATCTTCTAGCTACCATTCGTTTTCTTCACAGTTCACAACAGAAGAATGTGAATTCAGTGAATGCTGTTTACTAATCCTGTCGGGAGATGAATCTCATTTCACCAAAATTAAATTATGTTTTTCCACTAAAATGATGATACAAGTTGAAGACACATCACTCTGAAATTGGAAGACCTCACCACTTAAGGCTCCACAGTGGCTCACTCAGCTGAACTCTAGGTTACTACTATTTACTTTGTTCGCCCATTGGGGGGGCACAGTTTTTTTAAATGTTGGGAGATGGCCATTCTAACTACTGTTGAATGTCTCTGTTTTGGGAAGGTATAACAAGAAAATAAAAAAAATATATATGAAGGGAGAGACTGGTTATCTCCTCCCATATGGTTGTGCTCATGCTCCTAAGGCCTACAAATGGAAATTGGGTGTTTGCTTTTATGTTTTATCGACCAGTATTGAGATTTTTTTTATTTCTACCAGTCCTATTACTCAATGTTTTAAGCAGAGTATACTGTCATAATTATAAACTCAAATTCATTATAATAAAAGAAAACAAACAAGGATTTTAGAAACCAAGCCAGTGAGCTAGTCTTCCCTGCTATTTGCTGAACCAACTATCAAGAATAGGTTCTTACAAATAGATTAGAGTGAACCATGGGGATTCTAAGAAGGGGTGCCCTAGACATTTTCAGCACAGCTCCTGCAACTTCAGCAGCAGTCTGAGGTAGTTGATTCTGAGATGATGTGTAGCAATATTTGAGATTTCCTCTGTTAGTTTTTAAATAGTGATTACCATGTGACAAAGATGTTAATAGGTTTATGTGAGGTGAATTGTTAACATAAAAATGTTACATGTCTTCGGTGTGCTCTCTCCTTTAAAGTAGACTTTGTGGGACTATCCTTTAATTACGTTACTATTTGCTCACAACATTTTGGGGATTTCTACCCCCCCCCAATTTTCCCCCCACTTCTCCTTACAATATATCTAATAATGACAACTTTTTAGTCTATACTTTTTATCTTCTGAGAAGGCCAGAGATGGTGGATCAAGTATAAGTTTATCTGATCAGGCTATGCATTCTGTATTTAGTCATCAACCAGCATATAATTGAAGTAAGCTGTTTTCCGAACCGACTTATTAGAACAGTTTTGAGGATACTATATATGTGAAAGTGTAATGAAAATGTTGAACACCATCAGAACTATTAGAGTAACTTTAAAACAATTTCAAGTTGATAAAATGCATTGTGTTTGGATTGAGGCTGTGGACCCACAGTGGCTAGAATTCTGTGATACTGCAGATTGAGCAAGTATGAAAGACCTAAGGATTCGCACTTAATTGTTCTTGGTCTCTGCTCCTTTTCAGTCTGGTAGGGTGAATTGGTTTATTTTGCCTTTTACCTTTGTCTAACCAGATCCCTTGAAGAGGTTTTTTGAGGCACTCCTGCAGTTGTCTACCATGTACAATCAAAATTATGAAGAAATGTTTGTAATACTAATAATTGTTTTATGTATTGCGAGCTGTGATGAGTTCGTTTTTGTCAGTACTACCCAAGACCTGAGGCAGAGCACCTGGCGCATTGGGTGATTTCTGAATGAATGAAGAATAAAATGGAAGTGGAGAAAGTCTTTAAGAGACCAGTAGGTCTACATTCTTCATAGTGAGGGGAATAACCAAAATGCATAAATGTTATTTAAATTCAGGGTTTTCTATTTTACTGAGTCATTTATCACTCCAAGCATGTACGTTTTTCATTGGCAAATATATGCAAAAGAGTTTGAAGGAACGAGCTGCTTTGGCATCAATTACAGTGTACCTTTAGACTGTCAGGAGCTGTGTCAACTACAGAAAGTTCCTAAGGGACCAACACAATCACATGTTAAGAGTTTACACTATAGAAGAGAACAGTTTTGTGCCACAGTGTAACCACTGTGAAAGAGGAAGTGTTGGGGTTCCATGGGAGTGCCTAGTAGGGACAACCAGCCCAGTCTCGAAGTCGTTTAAGGCCTTTGGGAAGACTGGGTTAGAAATCTAGACAGATGTGGGAGTAGATTAACAATCAACTAAGGATAGGACTGAGAATGGCAGGGATGGACGAAATTGGAAGTGCCCTTTGCAAGGATCACAAGTATTAGGGAACCCATTTAAGCTATTGTAGGAGAGATTTAGAGTACATTTGGATGTAGACAAAAGTGGGAGAGGATTAACTCATCCATTGGTAGGCAAAAAAGGACTAAGTGGAATCTGCAGATTATGCCTCATTCTGTCAAAATCATGAAAAATACTGAAGCCAAATCTTACTTGCCAAAGGTGACAAGAATTGTGGTTGGTATTTTTTATTTTATTTTTTTAAGTCTTTACCCAGGGATATTTTCCCGTTTATCTTCAGACAGAGTGGGAGGAGGGAAGAGAGAGAAACATCGACTGATTGCCTCCCTCACAACCCCAACCAGGACTGGGACCAAACCACAATCAAGGCACAAGCCCTTGACCAGAAGCGAATCCATGACTGGTCTGTGGGTCGACGTTCTAACTGCTGAGCCAAACCTGCCAGGACTTGTGGTTGGATTTTAATGGGATTTGTGTCTGTTTCAGTTCCAATTCTTAGTTCTCCATGTAACTCATCTAGGAGAAGAGATGGTTCCCTGTTAGGATGAAACTGAGCAGCTGTATGGAACTATCTGTTACCCTCAAAAA
Organism: Molossus molossus; assembly: GCF_014108415.1. Classification (NCBI taxonomy): domain Eukaryota; kingdom Metazoa; phylum Chordata; class Mammalia; order Chiroptera; family Molossidae; genus Molossus; species Molossus molossus. The sequence continues at coordinate 23,414,182 of NW_023425377.1, forward strand.
CTCTGCCAACAGCAAAATTTAGTTATTTCTACATTTCTTTTGGTGTCATTTTAAATGTTAATATAGATGGTTTTAACTTTATTCTCAGTTAAGATCAAAGCTTTTCTCTCTTTGAAGAAACAATAGATTGCCGGTTTATCTACTAAATAATTAATATGATTATGGATCAAACTTTAACAAGACAACCAAGAGCTTCATACTAGGTCATCTCTGACCTGAGTCATTACCCTCAGAAATAACTTGTGGCTTATAGTCCTTTGGTTTACAAGTTGCTTTTAAGCTTTTTGTAACTTACTTTTGATATTAAAAACAAAAATTGCAAGATAGTACAGTGGTTCCCCTTATGTTGTTTAACATTTTGCTCCATTTGCTTCATAAACATACTTTTTAACCATTTGAGAATAGATTACAGTACCTGCCCCTTTCTAACTCATATTTTTAGTGCAGAATAGTAAAATTACTAAAATCAGAACATTTTAATATTGACACAAACTTGTCCAGACTTTCATCAGTAATCCCATAATTTTTTTTCCCCTCACTGTCCAGGATCCAAAGCAAGGATCATGTATTGTGCTCAGTTGTTAGGTCTGTGTAGTGTCCTTTAATTTGTCTTTTGTGACTTTGCAATGGTGTGTGTAATGTTTTATTCCCAGCTAGGTTCACTGAGGGCCTAGAACCTATAGTAACTGTAGCAGCAATTAATACTACTAGTATCCAGATCTTTATTTCTAAATACAGAAAGGAACCGTGCTCCTTGGAGAAATGTCTGACTCTGGTGCCAGGGCAGAGAAAGTACAAGGTGAACCTGTAACAAACATTCTGTTGTGCCGAGAAGAAAGGAAATCTCAAAAAATGATGGCTACATGTCAGAAGTACATGGGAACCACTTGAAGGGTTCTCACTAGACAAATTGGTATCAAATACATTACTGAAATAATGGTAGTAACAAACTCACTGAAAGAATCCAAGATTGTCGTATTGATATAAAAAACGGAATACGGGAAGCTTTTAGAATGTCAGCTAATAAAGATAACTAATAATGTATTAGAAAATCATTTCTAAAATGATGTTCTAACTGACATCCCTGGCCGGTTTTGCTCAGTGGTTAGAGTGTCAGCCCGTGGACCAAAGAATTGTGGGTTTGATTCTGGTCGAGAGCGTGTACCTCAGTTGTGGTTCTGGCCCTGGCCCTGGTCAGGGTCATTTGGGAGGTGGGTGGTCATGTGTCTCTCACATCTATGTTTCTCTCCTTCCCTCACTTTATCTGAAAATTAATGGGAAAATATCCTCGGGTGAGGATTAAAAATAATAAAAGCAAGTGCAACTTTGATGAGCAGAATATTTACATTGTCTTAAAAGTATTTTTTAAAAAGAAATTTGGTTTTTATTAAAATTGATTTTGAAAGAAACTGATCTGTTCCACATATTCATGCATTCATTGGTTGCTGTATGTGCCCTGACTGGAGCGTGAACCTGCAACCTTGGTCCATCAGGACAATACTCTAACCAACCGAACTACCTGGCTAGGGCCATTGAGGGACTTTATTTAAAATACTTGAGCTGAACACTTAAAATACTAACATTTTAAAAATCATTCTCAGTTGGAAAGGTGGTATGATCATCCACATTTTAAAGATTGCATTACTAAGTTTCATAGAATGTCTTGCAGAATTCAGGACATTTCATTTAATCCTAATTACAAGAAACAGCAAGCTGTTACTCCCACTAGATAATCAAGGAAAGTGTGGGACTATTTAAACTGAGATGGATGGGTTGGTACATTTTTCGGAGCTGGGACTGAAACCTCATTTCCCTTAGTTTTCGTACAGTTAAACTATAATGTCCCTTTTTAAATGCAAAGATTGATAATATTTATTACTTGGTGAGTGCTGTGTGCCAGGTACTTAGATTCTGAGTGCCTTAACGTTGATTTGAAGCTGAGGTACACCTGGCTCCATTTTACATTTGAGGGCAACGAAGCACAGTGTTGGAGGAGGTGCTTAAGTTCACTTGTTTCTTAAATGAGAACTTAACTTTTGCCCTTTTAAGATATGTTGTCTGTGCATCTTAAGTGAGTATCAGGTAGGATGATGTGATGGGAGGGTTTTTATAAATAAGTCATCCACTCATGGTTGGCTGACAGGATCCTCATTTAGACCAAATGCCAGAGCTTGTTTTCTTGGGCCTTTGGGGATCAGTCGGTGAAAGTAAAGCCCCCAAAAGTGTATATACAGATGTGTAAAGGTTTCCACAAACAGGGCTTTAACTGGGGCCAAATAGTACTGTTCACATTAAAAAAAAATTTTTTTTTTAGTGGCAGTCAACATCAAGCCAGAGCAATTATTCTATAGATTGCATTTGTCAGCCCACCTTTGCCTAGTTATCACCAAGTACCTCTGTGTACTGATGGCAAGAAAAAAAAAAAGTTTTGCTACTAAACAGTCTTAATACAAATTGAAATTATGGTTTTTAAAATTCAGTTTAAAACTGTTGATGAAAATTGTTAGTAGTGGATGAATTTAAGATACATTATAGTAGTAGTAGGATGCAGTAATAAAATTTGCATTCTGCTAGATTAATTTGATCAAGTTATTTTTACTTGTGAATATTTTATTTCCACTTTTGGAGCATTTTCATGTAACCAGGGTTATGTGGGTTGTTCTTTACTGGTATATTTACTAAAAGGGTCTACCCCAGTACTCAGCTACTTTTCTGGGCTGATAAAGTCATTTATGGAGTAGAATGTCTAGGCAGAAAAATGTAGTCTTTCTTAACATTACCATATTAAGTCGGCAGTCTTACTGATTTAGAGAAATAAAATAGTTTGAATGACCATTGGAAACAGTTTCTGGGATGCCAGGCAGCCGTCCATTGGTTCTCTGCCAGCGGACAGTGGCACAACTGGTGGTAAAGCGCTGCAGTAGATATTTAGGATTGCAAGAAAGTGAGGTGGATATTTTTAGAGACTGCTCGCAGTAGTTGCTAGGTAAATATTTTTTAATTGCAAACTGGTTTGCACTGTGCTAACATGCAGCTCCATTAAGAGTAATGTTTTAGTCTAGATTTAGACAGAAAAACTAAGTCTCTAGATTGTCCACCAAAAAACATGAAAGTAAATACTTGGGATAATTTTTGACATCCTTTACCCCTCTTCTCCTACCCCCTGCCAAATGGTGAAGAATGTATACATTATTGCTGATTTATCTTGAATCTGTATGATGGCGTGCATTTTTTTAGCCCATGTGCAAAAGTGCAAGTTCTGCACAAACAGTAATAGGATTACTTTTACTCACGATGGATTAGTGATTAAGGAGCATTCTCTGGTTCCAGGAACTGTGCTACTCCCTGGGAATTCAGGGGTGACAGTTAATATGAGACTACTTGCAATATGAGATGTTTACCAAAATGGATGCCACACTACTGAAGCAGATGTAGACCAGAAAAGATAATCTCAGAATTGTATCTTGAAGGATGAGTAAGGTTTTACTAGGCAAACAAGACTCACCTTGAAGAAACTAATCTTGGACGAATGGTATAGCAAAACACACCCACATGAGTAATTTAGTGCACTCCTTTCGCACAGAACCAGGATGAGTGGTGGGGTGGTGAGTGCTAGAGGTTCGCATCTATCAGAGTGACATTGTCCGGGGTAATATGTAATCAAGCATAAATTTGGAGTTGGAGGAAAAGTCCCATCCAGCATGTCTCTCCAAAGACTGTTACTGGTCCTAAAGGCAAGAGATCAGAACGATAATGAGATAAAGGGTAGGGGCAGAGGAGGGGGAGAAGGTGTGAGAAAACCCAAACAAGCATAGACTCAACTTTGGGGAAATGTGTTGGGGAGAGGGATGGGCTTCAGAGCAGATGGTCTCAACAACAGACTTTCTCCTTCCCTGCCCCACGGCCAGATCTGCAGTGTCCTGCACATGATACTAACAGTTGCCTGGATAACAACCTCATGAACTCCTGGTGGTGAGGACTCCCTGGGTTCCATCACATTGAAACAAGTCTCTTAGATTTTTTAAGGCTGATAATCTCCTAGGGGCTAAATATATTCTAATGTCTTTTTAAATGCCACTTGTCCATCTTCGATTGCTATCTTTAGAGGAAAGTGTGCTATATTTATAACTAGACATCAGGAAGGAAAATTCCGGACATTAATTTTACTCCAGTGTGCATTGTCACCAGGAGAGGAGCCTCGATAAAGGGATTTTAGGGCTTGTAAAATCGAGATACCCAGCCCTGTCTTTTTGTCTCCAGATAGATACTATTTATGGAGTGCTAACAGGCTAAGATGGATAAGCAAGAAAATAGCAATGCATGGAAAGTAAACAGATCATTGAATCTTGAAGCTCTCAGCTGCCTTCGAAATATCCTGTTCAAGGTCACAGCTGATTAGTGGCAGGGCTGGGACAGAACCCAGCTGGCGCCCTTGTGTCACTAAACTACTCTAAGCACAGGGCAGTGATTCTCCTAAGTATAGGTACAGGACCAGCAGCAGCTGGGGACTTGATAGATAGACAAATTCTTGTGCCCTGCTCCAGACTGCAGAATCCACTCTGGGGAAGGAGCCACCAGCCTGTTTTAAGAAGACCCCTGAGTGATTCCCTCATGCACACGAGTGTGAGAAACACTGGCAAAAACGAATTGAGAAGGGACCTAAGCGTAAGACCTATGATTTCAGTTTCCTCATCTATAAAAGAAATAATCACTAGGTTGTCACTCTGCCGGTGGTTGTGAGTCTGGAATGGTCAGACTCTCATACAGGTCGAAACACCATACAGGTCAAAAGGTTTGCCCCAGACAACAAAACATTTGGTGACATGTTAACTGGAAATGAGCTGTGATGGGAAATAGCCCTACATAACCAGGGCTTCCCTCCCGCTTCCAGCACACCACTGGCTTGATTACAAAGCTTATCAGGTTTCCTTGTCCTGCTTTGTAACTCACAGATTAACTGTTAGGATCCCTTTACGCTGCAAACTTAAAAAATTAATTTAGGAGAAAGGTCTGATTTATACATCTTAAGACTTTTTTTTTAACCAGTTATCCATGAATCCTGCAAAGCCTCGTGTGTTTTAATAACTTTAAGGCACGGGGTCAGAAGTGCTTCAGGCGAGAGAGATGTAGATTAGGGAATTGTCACTACAGAAGGGCGATAGTTGAAACTCTACAAGTGAGCTTTTCTAGACTCAATTTTGATCTGGAGGAAAAGAAGGTTGAACACAGAACTCGGGCATACAAGGATGAAGAACTGAATCACTGAAGAAGGATGGGAAGTAGTCGCAAAGGAGCGCATCCAGGAAGTCAGCAATGCCACGTGGAGAGGTCAAGGAGGAAGCTGTTTAGTGAAGGTACTTCATGCTAATTGCTGGAATGGACAAACTCTAGAATAGCTACTTTATGCAAAATGTGTTTCCTTAGATCAGGGAGGCACACCAGAAACGAACTGCCTCAGTGGAAGTGACGTGTGTCACTTTTATTTTCATCGCCCGTTGGCCAGACCAAGTCAAGACCTAAAAATCTGTCTGCCAAGAAGGCTTACCAGTGTAGGGGAAAGGACAGATATTTAGGAAATTTGGATTTTCTTGGTCACATTGTTTGCAAGTGCTGTTGTAGAGAAAGTTGAGTGTGTCAGGGACCTGCTGGTGGAACTCTGGTATGCAGGCTAGATCTTCCAGGAAGGCAGAGCCCGGAGTTACTAAACCCTGGTGGCTCTGGCAGACTCCTTGCCTCTCCATCAGGGCTTGTCGCAGAGCAAAATAAGCCATGCATTCCCGTTGCTAGGAAGTGTATAAACACAGCAAGAAACAACCTGCCTGTCTGCCGAGGGTTTAGCCTTGCAACTTTCCCATAAATGACCAACAGCTGTTTGACCTTTGGTTGGACGGGGGGGTGGGGAGCTATAGCTCCATTTTGGCATAGGAATTAGGAAGGAAAGACTATCTCCCATGCTGGAAGGGGAGTTTCTTTTAGGGCAGAAGCCATAACTTTTTTTTCCCCCTTGTGTTCATAGAGTCTAGTACAAAAAGGCAGCCGGTAAAACTGCTGTTGAATATTACTGCAGTATGCTGTTGAGTAGTTGGATTTGAGGTCAATTAAAATTCTGCATTATCTCTCTTCAAGATCTGTTGCCAGGCCACATCTATCTTGGACCTATGCACACACACACAATTTTTTTTTTTTTGGTGCTACATGCAGATTTTAGATTCAAAGCTTTTAAATGGCTCCAGCATTAATCGGTACCACTCTCAAAAGAGATCAACAAAAGCTCTCCAGAGTCAGCTTCTTGAAAATAGAATTCTCTCCCTACCTGTAAAAGGAATTATATCAATACGTGATCCTAGGCATGTGTATTTATGGGTTGTGTTTAAGAAGGTCTTCAAAAGGTCTATGTTGCAGGCCTAATCTGACATCAGGTCTCTTCCTCCAAACCATGCTGACCCTTCAAACCGCCTTTCTTATGCTTGCCTATTGCTCAAGAATCTGCCATCCCTCTGTTTTCCAAAAGACCATAGACGATGACTTGGAAACGTACTTGGATGTGTTTAATAGCTGACTCCAGAGCCCATGCTTAACATGACCTGTTACTTTGGTCCCACTGTGTACCCTAGTGATATGCCACATATATTGTGTGATAAACTCCTACCTATGAATTTTGAGCAACCTTGAGCACCAAGATTCATGCATTGCAATGTATCAGGGTTGACTCACCACATCTACAAATGAACCTGCTATTTTGCCGCCCTAAACCTGCTCTTCCTCCTGTAATTCTCTCGCGATGAATGGAAACGCTCAGGCAGGACACCAGGGAGCCAACCTTGACTCCTCTGTCAAGTCTGTCTCCTCACTATCCTCACTGGTTTTGCTTTAATTTGACTTTTATCATCTCATCGGATCAAGTCTCCTCGCCTTGAACATCTCCAGTCCATTCTCCTCATCATTCTTCCGAAATGTGTCACTCTGCCCTTTGCTTGCAGAATGACCCAATTCTCTGCTACCAACCTCACCTCTTGGCCTCTGTCCTGAGCCCCGTCCCAACGCCCTACACTACAGATACACGAGCAGTTCCAGGGATTCATTGTCCCATCGTGCCTTCACAGACTTCTCTGCATCAGAAATGCCTTCTTTCTCCTCCAATCTGCCTCCCTGTTCAAGTCACACATCTCTAGGAAGCCTCACCAACCCCACCAGAAGGTGGTTCGCTCACTCCTCTGTGCCCTTACTTTCCTAATTTTATTTGCAATTGTATTTCTGCAGTTATTCAGACATGCATTTCTCCCTCAATACTGAGCTCTCCTCGAGGGCTGGAACTCATTTCTGCCTACTCTTCGTGCTGGAGGAGTGGCACACAGGTAGCTGAATATTTCTTTACTGATGGGTTCATGGGCAACACCAGCTCAGTTCAAGCTAAGGCAGTCTTGGGAGGAGGGAGGGACTTCTCATCAGAAGGAAACTCTCAAATCTATAGGACACAGGGTCTCAGACTGAGCATATGTTTCACCCTAAGGTGTGTTCCCTCCTCACCAGAAGGAGCATAGGTAGGAGAGGCGTGGAGAACATAGGCTTCAGTGTTGAAAAACAGCAGAGTCTAAAAATGTTACGGATCAAACAGACATTCAAGGTCACAAACCCTTAGGACCAGGTTATGCCTTTTAAGTGTACATTTGAAAACATGACCCAATATTCTCTGCAGTTGAGGAAACGGAGGCCCAGAAAGGGAACTGACCACGTTGAGGCCACAAAACAAGCTCGTGGCAGAGTGGTTTCATCATTCTTAAGCCTGGTCTCTTTTCACACCATAGTTCTCGTGTGAATTGGGTTTTGATCAGAAATTGGGGAGAGAACATGGTTTTTCTCACTTCTCCCAAGATAATGGGCTGGAAATGAGGTAAGAATTTCCCGAGGAAAGTGAAGCGCAGATGATCAAACTGCTGGTGCAGATTACCGTCTTCACTCCCTGCCACTCACACGGTCCCTGCAGGACCTTTGAAACTGCTGCAGCCCTCCGCACACTTTTAAGTTGACATCTAATTTTAAAAATCATAACTTCATTTAAAAAAATTTTTTTCTTTATTGATTTTAGAGAGAGGAAGGGAGAGATAGTGTGAGAGAGAAACATCCATGAGAGAGAACATCAATTGGCCGCCTCCTGCACGCCCCCCGCTGGGGATCAGGCCCACAACCTGGGCATGTGTCCTGACCGGGAATCGAACCAGTGACCTCTTGGTGCATGGGTCGACGCTCAACCACTGAGCCACACAGGCCAGGCCAGGGCCCAATTTTAATGTTTAAGTTCTTGTGACTGTAAACCTGGACGTGTTATTTCTTCTGACTGGAGTTATCTTTACAGATATTAGACCTAATTGATCAAAGCCACCTTAGTACATCACACATTTTGGTAATTTAAATATAGATTTAAATGTTATTTATGAAGATGGATTTCTTAAATGCATGTTCATGTATACATTGATAAATGGTATTTATTCCTAGATTGAGACAGGAATCACTGTTAATACTATCCTTATTCTTTTCATTTTAACCCATGTATGAGTCCAGAAGTCTGTTCACATAATTATAGGGAACTTGAAGGTGTTTTTTTCATTGGAATGTCACTCAGTTATTTGAATTCTTTCTGAGAAACAGGCACACCTTGTTTCATGGCTCTTGGCTTTACTGAACTTCACACATGTTGCTTGCTTTTTTGTTATTGTTAATCCTCACTTGAGGATATTCTTTCCATTGATCTTTAGAGAGAGGAAAGGGAGGGATGGAGGAGGGAAGAGAGAGAGAGACAGAGAGAGAGAGAAACATTGATGTAAGAGACAGGCATCTATTGGTTGTCCGCTGCATGTGTCCTGATTGGGGCCAGGGATTGAGCCTGCAACCCAGGTACATGCCCACGACCAGGAATCAAACTCTCCATCCTTTGGTGTGTCAGCCCACGTTCTAACCACTGAGCAACAAATGGCCAGGGCACGTTGCATTTTTTAAAACAAATTGAAGGCAAGACCCTCCACCAGGAAAAAGATGACTCGCTTTATTGTGACACTCACGTTATTGCCATGGTCTGGAACCAAACCCGTAGCATCTCCCGGTATACCTGGCTATGCCAAAACCACTTAGAGATCTCTGATCGAAAATCAGTGAACAACTCCATTAGAGCGTCCTTCAGTGTTGTACCATGGTGACCTCATTTCTCTGAAGCTGCTTCCCTGAAGGAGCTTCTAGAACAAGGTGGGTCAGTTTTACAATACGCCCCCTGCTTAGAGGACCATGAGGGTAGGGTCCCTGGAGTTTTCTTCCAGTTCTCTCCTTGCTCTTTTCCCTCTCCAGGTCTGAATCTCTGGATCCAGCACCTGACACTCCCTTGAGCTGAAAATCGGGATTGTTTCCTGCCTCCCACTCGAACCAGCCCTCTCCCAGAGTTGACTGTCTCTGTGGGACAAAGACTCACCCTGTATAATTAGCAAATCAAGTCAGCCATCTAAAGCAATGGTGCGGCTCTCAAAAACAGCACCCACAAAGAGATGGCTGAGCCAAACCCCCGCACCCCCGCACCACCACTTCAAAATGACGTGCTTTCAAAAGTTCACTGGAAGTTTCGCTGTCAGCTCTTTGAGCCGTTCACAATCAGCTCTGACACAATGTAGCGAACTGGTCAGCTCGACCCCATTCACTAGACCACTCTAGAAAACCGTGTGGCGCTGGCCGCAACTCGCCTCCGTTAGCATTTTTGTTCGGGCAGTAACTTTGCTTTTGAATCTGAACCTACTTGGATTCTTGCCTCTGTCTGACCACATTCATTATCTCCGGTTTCACCGGGACTCTTCTTGGCTAGCTCCCATTTCTAATAAAGATGAAGTCACAACCTCAAAGCCCTTGTGGACGTTGGTAACTTCCTCTTGCATTAACCTTTGATCTGAAACAAAAGCAGAGTGCTCGGGGCTTCTGAGGGGCAGCAGGGAAGCTTGGGGAGGCGGAAGACCGAAGGGTACTTACTAGACGTCACTGTTCCCGACAGTGACCCCAGTGAGCTGCCTCTCTGCCCTGAAACTCAGTTCCTGCCTCTGAACAATCGGATACAAATTTCTGCTCCGTCTTCTCCTCCTGTCTGGGATCAAGGGGAAGGCAAAAGCTTTGCTATGTTTAGAATAGAGCCAAGCACACAGGGAGCTGTTGACTAGCGTTAGCAGCCGATATTAATATCCAAGAGGAGGATGCTGCCCAGAATTTGAGGCCTGGTTCACCAGGAGACCTTTCTCATTATCTCGGGGAACATAGTATGTGATGGAGTAAGGGCCGGTTAAAGCGTTATCTTCAGTGTATCGTCCCAGTGGGGACAGCAAGGGCCACATTGCTGAGGTCTAGGCAGCCAGGGAAAGTGGGCAGACGGGCTGTATTGCCAGCTCGGACCCACCCAGTTGGTTTCCACAACGCCTCTCAGGGTGGTTGGAGTGGGTGGGGTGGTGCCCGGGCTGTGGGTGAGTCATAGGCACTGCATGTCTGGGCAGCTGTTACCTTACCTGCCTAGTGGCGAAAGGCTGGGGCCACCTTGGAGAACCAGCCCTGCCCGGGGGGGCTGCTGGAAAGAGACTGCTCCCAGAGGAGCCAGGGTACGAGCACTTGCTGGACACCCAGGGCCCACATCAGGAGGCGAAGAGGTCCCGGTCCCCCTTCGGACAGCTCAGGTTCCTGGGAGCTGAGGGACCCATGCAGCTGGGACCTGGGACAAACAAGTGGTCAAGATCTCGGCACTGGAGTCCGGGGGTCTGGGCTTGGCTTCCAGCCCCACAGCGTTCCAGCTGTTTCACTTGAGGCAAATCACTGACCTTCTCAGCTCTAATGGAGGGGGTGACACTTGTCCCGTGAGGTCTCACGATAATTCAACCATATTTCGTAAAACACAGGTCAATATAGAGGACTCTGTAAATGTCTAGCCGGTGGAGCTGAGGGCATTCCAGGCAGAGCCAAATCAAGGGCTGAGGCTGGGAAGTGATGTCCTCTGAGGGCTGAGGAGGCCGAGAAGTCGGAAGAGCTGAGGGCAGGTGGAAAAGGGGAAGGGGAAAGAAGGGGGCGGTGCCCCAACTGTGGGGGTCACGAAGACCAGATTATAGAGACAGGCTTGTACACCTGAGGCCACAGGGAGCCTGTCAATGTGTCTGCAGAGGTTAGGGGTGATGGCAGGGCTCCGGAAAGCAGGAATATACTCTGTCTTCAAATGTGAGGCTTGTTTCCTTGGGGAGTTGACATGAACCGTAAGGACGAGGCAGAACATTGGTCTGCCTGAGACACACCCACAAGCAGGTAACAGCCTCACACTTCACCCCTCAGGAGGTACAACGCCAATGGGTAGCCCAGGGCTCAGCTCCAGGACACATCTGGACAGAGTTCCGTAGGGTCTAGACCTCGGGGTGCAGGGGGCTCTCCAGATGCAGTTGCAGAATGAAAGAAAAAAACAGGAGAATAGCCCAGAGTGGGAGCCTGGTTCCGGATCAAAGGGGTCGGTTCACCTGGGTGCAGCAAAGAAAGTCATTTTCAGTTGAGGAAATGGGGGCCAAGCCTGGAGTCACAGGTGAGCCAGTGCTTAAAGTCCTGGCTCCCCGACGGCTTCCAAGGGACGGGTTGTGTAGGGGGAAATCATTAGTCACGGTGGCTTCAGGAGCTGGGGTCATGTGCTCCCCTGATTGGTGGGCCGGGGTAGGGAGCAGTTGATCATGTGCGGGTCCTCACGGCAGCCATGGCACCAGTTCTGTCTGGTTTCGTCGGGGAGTGGTCTGGAGGGTCGGTCCACTTTCATGGGCCTGGGGCTGAAGGCTAGATGTTACCTTAGATCGACAACAACTCTATTTCTGTGGTCAACAGACCTGAGGCTTCGTTCTTAAGGCAGTTTGATGCTGCCCAGAAACTCATGTCCTAAGGGCTTAATGATTAAGGAAAGCCCAGCTGGTGTGGCTCAGTGGCTGAGCGTCGCCTCATGCACCAAGAGGTCGCCAGTTCGATTCCCAGTCAGGGCACATGCCCAGGTTGTGGGCTGGGTACCCAGAGGGGGGCCTGCACGGGGTGACCAATCAATGTTCTCTCTCATTGATGCTTCTATCTCTCTCTCCCCTCCTCTCTCTCTCAAATCAATAAAGAAAAAAAAAATTTTTAAATGATTAAGGAAAGGTGTGGAGAAGGGGTGGTGTTAAAGACATGGAGTTTCTGCTCAGTCACAGCTTGATGCCCACAGGCCACACAACAGGCGAGATCCAGGCCCTCCCTTCAATCCAGGCTTCCCTGTAAAAGAACACCACTGTCTCCGCCCCCGGGGAAGGGCCACGTGCTAGGGAGGGATCCTTTGTTCTGCCCCAACCGGCCTCTGCGCCTCCTCACCTGGGGAAGAGGCGAGATCAGCATTTCTCGGAGCAGTGGGGAGAGAGCAGGCCCAGCCCGAGATGATCTCACAGCCTCCACCTCATCCCTGCTGCTCTGGCTACAGCCAGGAACCTTGCCAGGCAACCTCTGCCTGCTTGGAACGCCTCCAGGAGAGTCACAAGGAAACAGTCCATGTCTGCATTGGGCCTTCTCCCCATCCCTCGCACACCCTGTCCAGAGAGGCTCGGGGCTGCCCCTCACCCCCTCAGGCCTGTCCTGGTGGCCTCCACAGGGGACAGTGCAAGGGCCACCTGGACTAGCACAGGTGAGAGAGCAGAGATGCAGGGCAGTGGGAGCCAGGCCTTCCCAGGGCGGCAGCCAGCAGCCTCCTCCCTTTACAGATATGCAGCCCGATCACGTGGGCTCTGCATTCAAAACCCCACCTCAGTCCTACGGAGCCCAAGTCTGAATGCCCTGCACCCTCACCCTCCAGACCTCACTCCCCAGACCTCAATCTGGGGCTGTTCCTCAGCCACCACTTCAGCCACCCGGACCGCTCACTGCTTCCCTCTTGCCAGACACACACCCCACCTGTCTCGGGCAGGTGCTCCTGCAGCCCGCCTGGCTCACACCCCCGGGACTCTCCTGGTCTTTGCTGAGATGTCACGGCTCAGGAAGGCCTACCCTGACCACCCGATTTGAAGATGCAACCTGCCCTTCACTCCTCACCCCCTTTCCTGTTTTACGTTTTCCAAGAAACATACCGTGTACTGGACTTGTTATTTTAAAGTAACAATAACCTCAGTCTCAGCTGAGAGGACAGGGGTGTTTTTGTCAGACTGTCCTTCTGCTGTATCCCCCGGACGGCCAGTCCTGGCACATAGCACGCCTGGCCCCAACGCCGTGGAACATGGAAAGGATAAATGAGGAAACGCATAAATGAATGAAGAGAGGACAAGACGCTCCTTCGCCCTCCTGTGCAGGCAAAGTTCCCTCCCCGTATGGAAATCCTGAAAAATGCCAGATACCAACTTTGGTAAGAGAGATCTTGGCTGTTAAAACCACTACGTACAGCCACCACCTCTAATCCACTCCCCTCCAAAGACACTTCTTCTGTTTTTGACAGAGAGCCTAGTTTACCCCTTTGGTCCCAACCATCGCTCTTGCCTGGATCTTCTTTGGTTTCTTCGCATCTGTTTGTATTTACTCAAAGTACAAACTAGATGCAATGGAAGCACACACCTGAGCCGGCAGCTGGGTGACCTTCTCCGTGTATGTCCACCTGAGGGTCTCCCCAGCCAAGGTGCGAGCAGTTTCTATGGCTGCGGGAGGCCTCAAAGGCAGCTACCCTCCTGCTGTCACCACAGGACCCTTTGTCCCCTTGAGAACGTCACCTAAATGGAACCAGACGGGAAGTGTGCTTTTGTGCCTGGTGTCTTCTGCCCAGCATTGTGTCTGTGACTTTTCCCCATTGTCCTGTAGCACAGGAGTTGGGCTCTTTGTATACTTATATATTCCTCTCCACATCTTCAGGCCTAATAGGGGCACAGGAGTGTCCACCCCCACTCAGCCCTCTGGGCTCTGGCTTTTCGTGGATGCATGGGCTAGAGAGAGACTCGGTTGCTTCGCTCCAGCCTTGGGGACCTGATCACAGCCCAGGATCAGAGGCAGGCCAGCGTCCTGGAGTCAGGCTTGGGTTCAAATGGCTCATCTGCCACATCGTGGCCAGGTGACCTTGGGCAAGCCACTACCCCTTCATTTCTTGTCTTCATCTGTGAAATGCACTTATAATTATACCCTGGCTGTGTGGCACTGCTGCGAACATGAAAGAAAATGACCCGTGAGTCTGGCACTCAGGGAAGGTAGGTGTCTGATAAATGCTAGCTACTTTGATGATGGCTTGGACCACCAGACAGTCCCCCGTAATTGTCTTTATTGGGATCTTTGCCCGTCTACAGCTGTTTACTGGCTGTCTCTCCTCACCCCTACCAGCTGCCTACTCAGGACTCAATTTCCCCAACTTTTAAAACATTTTTATAAATGGGCCCAGGGAACAACCGGAATGTGGAAGAAATACAAGGAAGCACACATATATAGGGGCTTTTACAAGCACCATAATGAAACCTTTGTATCCTCCTTGGAGAAAATTCATTATCAGATCTTTCATTCAGGACTTTGAACTTGAGCTTCACAACGTGCTGAGTAAAGAAGTAGCTTAAGAGCAGAAGGCAGGCAATTTGAGACTCAATCTGCTCTCGCAGGACGCCTGAGCCACTCACACCCACTCACAGGGGTCTGGTGCCTCCCAGCCAGAAAGCTGCTATCCCCATCCACACGGCCACACACGAAGCACACGAGGGGGCTGGGCACATCATGGGGATCCCCGTGTTACCCCATGACAGACCCTTGGGACCACCAGCCTGCCCACAGTGACGTGGCACCCTCAGTGGCTGGGTAAGGGTACCTCGGGAGCACTCACCCCACCTGCCACCAGCAATGGCCATTACTTCCCCTACAAACGTCACAAAGGGCTGATGACAACAGCAATAGAGTTGGCTGTAGGTGGACAATTGAGTTTCAGAGCCACACGTTAAGTGGGATTCAGACTGTCTCCAAAACCAGCTGTCTTTGTGGATTCGTAGGAGAGAAACGTCAGTGAGGTGCTAACCCCCATCACCCCAAGTTCGTCCTCACAGTGAAGTTCTGGAGCCACGACTGGCCACAATGCAGGGACACAGTCACACCACCCCCGTGGCAGTCACCTCACCCACAGGACACGCTGGCAGCCACTCCGCAGTGAAATAACACTGATAACAGAGAACATTTGGTGAGTGATTACTGCGTGGCAGGCACTTCCTGCATCAGCTTCTTTACTCCGCTCAACGTTTCTGCCCCGGCTGGTAGCTCGGCTGCTTAGAGCAGCAGGCAGGTCGATGTTCAGAGGTTGGGGGTTCAACGCCAGGTCAGGGCACATACAAGGAGTAACCAATGAATGCATAAATAAGTGGAACAACCAATCAATGCTTCTCTCTCTCTCTCAAATCAAATAAAATTAGTCGATAAGATTTTTTTTTTCAATCCAACATTTCTGGGAGGTGGTGCTGTGGATTGAATTGTGTGCCTTCCTAACTCCTAGCACCTGTGACTGTGGCTGTCTTTGGAAATAGGGTCTTTGCCGATGATCAAGTCGAGATGAGGTTATTAGGGTAGGACCTAATCTACCATGACTGGTGTCCTTACAAAAAGGAGAAATTGCCCTGACAGGTGTGGCTCAGCAGTTAGCATTGGCTAGCAGACTGAAGGGTCTCGGGTTCGATTCCGGGTCAAGGGCACGTACCTGGGTTGCAGGTTCAATCCCTGGCCCCAGTTGGGGTTGTGCAGGAGGCAACCAATCCATGTGTCTCTCTCACATCGATGTTTCTCGCTCTCTCTCCCTCCCCTCCACTCCTTCCACTCTATCTAAAAATCAGTGGGAAAATATCCTTGGGTGAGGATTAACCAAAAAAGGGGGGGGGGGAGTAAACTTGCACACTGAGACACACACAAAGACAGATACTGGGGTGATGCGTCTAAAAACCAAGGAATGCCAACGATTGCCAGCAAAGCCCCAGAAGCCAGGAAGGAGGCCTGGAACACACTGTCCTCAGGAACTAGCCCTGCCAACACCTTGGTCTTAGACTGCTAGGAGGCAATAGACTTCTTTGGTTAAGCCCCCAGCCCCCAGTTTGTGGTCCTTTGTAACAATAGTCCTAGTGAGCTATTACAGGTAAGGACTATTTTTATCCGCATGTTACAGGTGAAGAAACTGAGGCTTGACTCTGACTCTGCCAGGGCCCCAGAGAGACAGCTGGGATGTTGGAGGAGCGGAGGTGGACCTAGGACAGTTCTGGAGGGGCTGTGTCCTGCACTCCCCTGCTATGGGCTCCCCTCCTACAGCAGCAGGGAGGTCAGGGCCCAGGGCAGCCGGCATCTTGTCTCTGCTCTCTCTGGTCTTTAAAGGCCTCAAGGAGCCAGTGGTTGGGAAGGGAGCGGCAAACAGACATAGGCCAAAGGCTGTTGTATTAGACAAATTTAAGATACATTATCTTGTCTAATATTCAAAAGTGAGCCCTGGCTGGTTTGACTCAGCAGTTAGCATAACGGCCTGTGGTCTGGAGAGACGCGGGTTCGGTTCCCGCTAGGGGCACGTACCTCGGTTGCTGTTTGTCCCCGGCCCTGGTTGGTCGTGTGGGTGGCAGCCACTCGATGTGTCCTTTTCACGTCGATGTCTCTCTCTCTCTCTCTTCTCTCTCCCTCCTGCTCTATCTGGACGGAGAATGAAAAAATGTCCTTGGGTGAGGATAAAAAAAAAGAGTGGGATGTGGGTGAGACTTTGAGATTAACAATCGGGGGCCTACCAGGGTTCTGAAATCAGCTCTTTGAGACTACATATCGGGTTTCTCTGTTTCTCCTGGGTTCTCGGGTGCATTCTACGTGTTAGTCCTTTGTCTTGTTTTTTTGTTGTTGTGGTGGTGGTTAATTTTCACCCAAGGATATTTTTCCATTGATTTTTAGATAGTGTAGAAGGGAGGGAGACACACACACACACACACACACACACACAGAAACATCGGTGTGAGAGAGACACATTGATTGGTTACATCCGGGGATCGAACCTGCAACCCAGGTATGTGCCCTTGACTGGAAATTGAACCCAGGACCCTTCGGTCCACAGGCCAACGCTGCAGCTGGCGAGCTAACCAGCTGGGGTGGTCCCTCGTCTGTTTTGGACATTGTGTATATAATCACAAGAGACTCTTTGAGTCTCTTCTTTGTCTAGTCCCTTTCCTCCCGGTATTCTTCACTGAACTTTCATTTTGTTATAACCAACCACTTGGTGAATTTTGTTTAAGGAGTCGTTTCCTGCCTCAGGGTTGAAAGGCATTTCCTTCCATTTTGTTCTTCTAACCGTCTGGCTCTGCCTCGTCCATGGGGATGAACCCTCTGAGGTCCACCTTGGTGTGGGGTCAGGTTGGGGCCCTCAGGTGGCAAATGAGTCGTCCCAGATCCTAAATGCTCCAGTTTCTAACATGCAAAGCCCTGGGCTCCTCATTCAGGACCCTTTTAACCAGGGCCGTTTCCTCATACCCGGCCCCTCCCCGCATTTTTTTTTATCCTCATCTGAGGACGCTTTTGCATTTATCTTCAGAGAGAGTGGGAGGGAGAGAAGGAGGAAGGGAGGGAGAGAGAGAGAGAGAAACATTGATGTAAGAGAGACACATCAAGTGGTTGCCACCCACACGACCCCAACCCGGGGCTGGGGACACACCGCAACTGAGGTACGTGCCCTTGGTGGGAACCAAACCTGGGACTCTCTGATCCCTAGACCGATGCTCTAACCACTGAGCCAAACTGGCCAGGGCCCTGCATTTCTGTTATCCGCCTCCTTCCACAGGTGGGTAAACTTTTTTAAACTCCTATGTAGTCTATCTGTCAAAATAAATATAATACTTTGAGGGAGCCCTGCACAGTCTGTCCTGCTCTCGATGCACAGATCACAGGAATGTATTAAGGCACTGACAAGTCTTGCAATTTCCCAAAGCATAATGGTCCCCATTGATATATGAGGTGCCTCTGCAGGCAGGCGCCCTGGTCCCTGAGCCTGGGGGCAGTCCCCACCAGGGCGATGCTTTGGTAACTTCTCCAAGCACAGGGCAGCTCTCCGTGAGCTCGCTGAGGATACCTTGACACAAGAGACAGAGACAAAAGGAGGTCAGGTGACGAACTTCAAATGCAGAGCCGGTGAGTCAGCACCTCACCACAGTGTCACTCTTGGTGGGTGAACCCTCACAAGCCTGGCCTGGGCCGACACCCTAAAAGTTATGAGTCCTTAGACCTCCTCTGGAATCACTGACGCCCCCCATCCCCCCCGGGCTGCACATCCTGCTTAGATCGAAGTGCTGATTCAGACTCAGGCCACACCTGTGCCTTTGGGCAACCAGAGATGGTCCCATCCTGTCTCGTTCTTTCATGCCATCTGGAGTCTCTCGGAGACAGCTTCCTGGCGCGCACAGTTGATTCTGAGTCTGTCTGGTTCTGTGCTCGGCTCAGTGACTGGGGTGTCATTGAGTGCCAGATGGATCGGTAATGCCGGCCATGGTTACAGAGAGGCGGTGGGGTTTGCACCGACGTGACATCCTGGCCCTAGTCTGTGGGGCAGGTCAGAGGCCCTTCCTGGGATTGAGGGGGGTCCTGAGGGAACTGGGATCTACAGTTTATTAAGAGAGCTGAGACTCGGAGGACACAGCTGCCGGCACAGCTTCTGGTGGCCCCGGTCCGGGCCAGCCTCAGGCTGCCCTCGACTCCCACGGCCTCCCCACTGCACACGGCAGGTTAGTGCCAGGTGACCCCACCTTCCTGGTTGCAGCTGATTGGACCATAGGTGGGGAGTCACCAGCCTTTGAGGTGACCTGGTGGGAAAATTAACTTCACCAAGTAGACCCTCTTGGGGAGCATGAATTCAGGGCAAAGAGTAGAACAGTTGATGGCAAAAACAGAAGCTGCACGATTTTTTTTTAAATCCTCACCTGAAGATATTTTTTCATTTATCTTCAGACAGAGTAGGAGGGGGAAAGAGAGGGAGAGAGAGAGAGATGTCAATGTGAGAGAGACACATCGACTGGTTGCACCCACACGACCCCAACCAGGCCCGGGAACGAACTGCAACCGAGGTACAGGCCCTTGGCTGGAATCAAACGCAGGTCTCTTTGGTCTGAAGGCTGATGCTCTAACCGCTGAGCCAAACTGGCCAGGGCAGAAGCTGCACCGCTGACGAAGAGACATGGTGGTGGAGGGTGGGGAGAAGCTGAGTGAGTGAATGAGACACCCAGGAGTGACAACCCCTCACTTCCTGCAGCTGACACACTCATCTCCAGGGAGTCCCCTTGGGCAGGGTGTGGGAGGGCGAGAGCTATGCATCTGGTTCATCAGTCAGGTCTCCGGAACCCACGGAACCTATTTCTGGCCAAAGGGATTTTTCCTGCACTGAGGGCTGAGGGTTGCGGGCCGAACTCACCCTCAGGCCTGCTCTGGTCCTGGCCTCCAACGGTGGATGGTGGATGTCACAGTGCGTTCCCAAGGGCACATGGGTAGATCACGGAGTGGGGCTGATTATAGGGACGGCCAACTCCAATTAGAACTGTGCCATTTCCTGGGCCACTTTGGGTAGAGCATGACATCTTCCCTGTGACACCTGCCCTCCCTGGGGGGGCTAGTAACAGGTTTCAGTGGGAGGTGGGGATTGGGCCTTAAGACAACACGCGTGAATTTGTCACGAGCTGCAGTCTGGTTTCAGCCTTTCATGACTTCAGTAAATATTGATAGTGAGTGGATGCAAGCCCGGGCTCCCAGCCAGACCACCTGCATTTGAATCCTGGCTCTGCCACAGGGGGGCTTTGGGCAAGTTACGTAAGCTCTCTGCCCCTCAGTTTCCTTAGCTGTAAAATGGGGCGATGATGGCACCTCACAGGGTTGCTGTGAGGGATAAATATAAGCGCTGAGAATAGGGCCTGACACATAGTAAGTGCTACTAAATGCCAGGCTCGTGCCAGGTGCTGAAGGTACAAGGTGGATTTGATCCGTGCCTTTATGGTGCTTCGCGTTGTTAAAAGAAACAACAGTCCCAAAATGGAGTCACTTTTGCTAAGCGCCACCAGACTTAACACTTAACCTAATTGCAGTGTCAGCCCTCCCAGGAGTGGAATGTTAAACCAATGAGTCTGGGTTGCCCTGGTCAGCACTAGTGAGGTCATCTGTCTGTAAGAGCCCTTGCCTGCCCCTCAGGGAAGATGACCTTGCAGAAGCAATCCACGCTTCACCGTCTTGTCCCACCCTCCTTCCGCCTGTAAAAACTTCCCATTTCGTATAACCCCTGAAGTGCCCTTCTACTTGTCAAGTGGTATGTTGCCGGATTCACAAATCATTTAATAAAGCCAACTAGATCTTCAGATTTACGCGGTTGAGTTTTGTCCTTGAACAGAAGGTAGAATTCAGTGGTGGCTGAGGGCCCCGCCCACCTTTGTCTTCCACACTGAGAACCTGCTCTTTCCTGGGCCTGGTCGCAGCCACCGCTGGTGAGACGGGCATCCACCCTCACACGTCTAGTCTTGCCTCCACCCTCCTGCCCAGCCTGTCAACATCCCTCTATTCGTGTCCCAGCTGGGTGCTTAAAACAACACATTTATCCTTGCACAACTCTTGAGGCCAGAAATCCGAAATCGAGGTGCCGCTGGGCCACGCTCCGTCCGAAGGCTAAGGGAGAGCACGTCCTTGGCTCTCTGGCCTCAGGCGCCTCTGGAATCCTTAGCTTGTGGCAGCTGGACTCCAGCCGCTGCCTCCATCTCCACGCGGCATCTCTCTGTGAGTATCTGCGCTTTGTCTCTGCGTCCAAATTTCCCACCAAGACACCAGTCACGGGACCTACCCTAATCCAGGATGACCTCGCTTTAACTGACTATAGGTGCTAAGACCTCATTCCCAAATAAGGCTGCGTTCGCAGGTTCTTGGTGAACATGAACACTGGCGGGACACTGGTCAACCCAGTACAACCCCTTAGCCATCACCCGTCAGATGCTTTGGTGGTGTTTCCCTCGTTGTACAGACGGCTGGACGAGGGCCCAGAGCCACACTCCGGAGGAAGAAGGAAGCACAGTAGGAAATCCTTCTCGGGGCAATGACCAGGCCGCTTATCAGCCTGGGGCCTGGACTTCAGCCTCCCAGCCCTCCTCTCCCCTTTCTCCCCGAGCCCCCTCAGCCCTTCCCAGCAGCAGGCAGGAAGCAGCTTAGCCTAATGCCCTGCTGAGGTCTGTTCTGTGCTGATCTGGCCAGAATAAGCCAGCAGCAGCAGCAGCAGGAACTCAGGTGGAAAACCAGTGGCTGGAACAAGCTGGAAAGAATGCTTATCTGGGGCCAACAGAGGGGAGAAGGCTGGAGAGGCCCACTTGCCTGGGAAGGGATCTTATCTCCTCTGAGAAGCTGGTGTGTGGGCGTGTGTGTGTGTGTGTGTGTGTGTGTGGTGGCAGAGGCTTGGAGGGGTGCAACCCAGCCCTGTTGCCTGCCCTCAGGCCCTGCCCAAGCTCAGAAAGCTGCTGATTCTGATCATAGGACAGTCAGGGCCCTTAGAAACATCTCAGCCCAGGGGTATCAAATAAATGGTGGGTCTACCACCAGACTCCCTTCCTCTGAATCCTCCTTAACACAGTGCCCCCCGCAGCTGCTATCAATCAATTGCAGCTGACACATGAGTTAAAATTGCCCTGTGCCCAGCCAGTGTGGTGACTCAGTTGGTTGGGCATCATCCCATGCACCAGGAGGTCGCCGGTTCGGTTCCCGGTCAGGGCACACACCTGGGTTTCAGGTTCAACCCCCAGTAGGGGGCGTGCAGGAGGCAGCTGTTCGATGTTTCTCTCTCATGGATGTTTCTGTCTCTCTCTGCCTTCTTCTCTCTGAAATCGATAAAAACATATTTAAAAGAAAATCTATACAAAAAAATCTGCCCTGTGGCTCTAACTCCAGACTCAGGAGTCTGAACCTCCATGATGTCTCCCCGGGGGGTTGGAGAACTCCCTTTAGATCCCCTGCCTGAAGAGAGAGGCAGGCCGGGGCCAAGTCTCCCGATCTGGATCCTAGGCGCTTTTCATGAGTCTCAGATTTTTACAGAGGGTGACACCCAAGCCTTCCTGTCTCTCCACTCCCCGTGAATCATTCCTGGCTGCTGCCAAGAAGCAGGTTTCACAGCTGCTGAGCTTGCAGCCCTGGCTGGCATCCGAGGGCAGCTGCAGCGGCGGACCCGCCCCGCCCCCAGGCTGGCTGGCGGCCGAGGACAGCCACCGGGCGGTGTGCTGGGAAAGCTCGGAATGGTTTTGAAGTACAGGTGAGTGTTTGCCCAGTCAAGAAAGTTCAAGGAGGGAATTCTGGGCAGAAGGATCAGCATGTGCAGAAGGCCAGGCAGAGCTAAAGGGAGAAAGGGGTGGGGTGGCGCTGAAGGGGCAGGGAGATGGCAGGGACGCGTGAAACCATTGTCAACAAAACCTGGGTTCTGGTCTTGGCTTATCATAATCTTGCTCTGGCTCCTGGGGCATGTCCTTGTTCTTCTGGGCCTCGGTTAGTCCATCTGTACAGTAAGGAGGTCATTCTTGCCTTGTCCTGGGTTCCCAGTTTCCTCTTCCTCTCTGTCCTCACCAGTGGAGGGGACCAGATGCTGATCCTCAGAGAGGCCCAGCCTGTCCCTGGGCCTCTGCACAGGTCTGGTGGCGAGAGAGACACCATGTGCTTCTCAGGAGGCAGCCTGGCACGGGGTACCAACCACCATGCCCCACTCTGACCTGGGTGAATCATGCACCCTATCTGGGCCCTCTCCTCCGCAGCTCAACAGCTGGTGAGGCATCTGGAGGGGGGGGCTGCCCGCACAGCCGAGGAATGTGTTTACATCCCCTGTGCAGGGAGGAAACCGAGCGAGGCTCCTGCTGGATGCCTTCCCAGCCAGGCCAGCAGGCCTCCCCACATGGTTCTCGCAGCCCCTCCTCCCAGCCACATTTGGGGGCTGTCCTGCCTCACTTTGTCCCTCCACAGATATGAACCTCACCCAGTTGGGGCCACCCTTGGCCTGGAACCAGCCTGCTCTCCATAAGCTCTGTGTCTAACCTCTGCGGGACCCTGACAAGTCCCTCGCCCTCTCTGACCTCAGTTTCCCCTTTCTATTATGCAGGGATGGATTGAGGTGAGCTCTGAGGGACCCTTCAGTCCCGGGAGTCCAGCCTCCGTGAGATCTTCCAGGAAGGCAAGGTGACCTAATGGTCGTGAGCACGGCTGTCATTCATGCACCAAAGTGTCAGCCCCTGCATGGGCCAGGCTCTGGTCCAGGTGCTGTCCATTCAGCAGCAGGCAAGACAGTCCCTGGCCTCAGCGAGGGAGGTGGCATTGAGCAAACACCTCATCGTGAACTGTGGTGGGTGCTTAGGAGACGACTCCTTACAAACGAACTATCAGAGGGAAGAGATGGGGGGGTGAGGGAAGGGCTCGCCCAGGAGGTGATGTTTAAGCTGAGAGGTAGAGGAGGAAATGATGCCAACGTCACTGAGAAAGGGGCAGGGAAGAGCATTCCAGGCTGTGGGGCCAGCCTGTCTGAAGACCGAAGAGGGGACATGGAGTCAAGGAGCTGACTTTACCTGTGGGACAAGGAGCCTGTGGGACTTTGGAAAGGGCCCTTAACCTCCCTAAGGCTCTTTGTCATCATTTGCAAATTAGGAATAACATCTAACTTGCAAGATACCCATGAAGATTTAATTATATAGCTCCCCCTGCTTATTTGGGGGCCTTAAGAAGCAGCAGCACTCAAGAAACGGCAGCAGCCCTGGCAGGTTTGGCTCAGTGGTTGGAGCGTCGGCCTGTGGACCCGAGGGTCACATGTTCAATTCCCAGTCAAAGGCATGTACTTGGGTTGTGGGTTCAATCCCCGGCTCTGGTTGGGGTCTTCCGGGAGGCAACTGATCAATGTGTCTCTCTCACATCAGTGTTTCTCTCTCTCTCTCCCTTCCTCCCTCCCTCCCTTCCACTGTCTCTAAAAATCAATGGAAAAATATCCTTGGGTGAGGATTAACAAAAAAGATTAAATGAGATAATGTAAACATGTGTCACCCGTGTTTGGCATATGGTAAACACATCAGCTGTTCCGCAGCCTTCTATCTTAACTTTCCATTCAATTGATTATATTTCTATTAGAAAAAAAAGACATGGCAGCAATGTATCTCAGTGTGCTCTGTGCAGATATGATGCATGTATATTGATTGATCTGATTATATGTTATAATCCACTTGTCTTTGTTTTTCTTTATTCTACTCCTATTCTTAATTTGCGCTATCATGTTGCATTTTATGTATTCCTTTCAATTTCTGTAAAGGAGACATTCTTTTAATTACTATTACTATTATGAAAGTGCGGGAGAATAATTTCCGGTGTGTAAGCTGCTATGCAGATGTGAGGAAGTCTTGTCACATACTCCAAGTGTCTCTGCTGCACTGACATACCGCATCACAGAATCAACAGCTCCTTGCAGTCTGAAGCCTCACTCTCATGCTGGGGAGCCATGGACACTGGGGTGCCCTAACACCCCGACCAGAGTTGGACATGCTGGCAGGTAGTAAGCCCTTCTGCAGTCCCCTCAGGACAAGTCCTGGGGGGAGAGGTCCCCAAGGGCCAGAGGGCAGTGGGATGGTCACAGGCGGCACTGCTGGTCCCGGGGCTCTGAGCTCACAGACCGCTGGATCCTTATAAGGTCTGAAGGCTCGGGCCTGGAGAAACTAAGGTGATGCCTTCAAAGCTGCTATCGGTCCCTTCGGTAGCTCAGCTGGTAGAGCGGAGGACTGTAGTTGTCAGTGCTTCTATCACCCTGTTGTTTTTTCATTAATATGTTTTATTTGGAATTTAATCTTCTAAACCATCATCTCAAATCCTCTTGGGAAGTGGGTGGGAGGCAGTGGGTCACAGATACCTGAGAGCTGGGATTATCTCTGGAACCCCAGCACCAGGGACCAGGGCTGACAGCCCCCACCTGGCTCCTGCTCATCTCCAAGGAGGGCCCGTGTGTGCACGTGTGAGCGTGTGAACCTGTGAGTGTGCAAGTGTGCGAGTATGCAGTAGTGAACAGATGCAAGAATTGTGTGAGTATGTGTGAGAGCTGTGTGGAGAAATGGGTGTGTGTCAGCCTGTGTTTGAGAGTGTGTGCGCGAGTTGTGTGTGTCCGCAAATGTGAGTGTGCGAGTGCTTGCTAGTGGTGTGAAAATGGGTGTGCATTCGGGTGTACGGGTGTGTTCGTGTGAAAGTGTGTAAGAGTATATCGTGAAGTGTGTGTTAGTATAGAAATGTGCTGGTGTCTGTGTATCTGAGTGTGTGAGTTGGGTGTGATTTGTGTGAAAATGTGTGTTAGTGTGTCTGAGCGTGTGCGTGAGTCTATCCCCACAGCACTAGCATGATCTGTAGAAAACACACAGGGATCATATCAAGACCTAGTCAAAGACCCTGCAGGGTGCCCCTGCTCCTCTGAGGAGCTCACACCTGGGGACACGGTGACCCCGCCCCGCGGGTGGTCGGAGCTCGGCACAGCTGGCCCCTCTCCGGCTCTTGAACCGCCCTCCGCAGTTTTAAGACGGCTCTGGGACTGGCGAGTGTGGACTGTGGCCCCGGGGCTCAGGTGAGAAGCTATCTCACCTGAAACTTCACCCACAGCAGGGAGGCTGAAACAGTCCCGGCCTCCTCCCGGGACGGCCAAGGTCTCTAGGTCCTGCTCTCTGCCGCCCTCTGCTGGGCGTCTTCCCTGCAGGTGCAGAGGAAGCCGAGCCCCCACCTCAGCACGCAGAGCAGCTCCCTGCCACACCCGGGTCGCAGAGGGCCCCGCTGGACGCTCCCAAACACCAGGATCACTGTGTCCTTGATGCTGTTGCAGGTCTGATACTCAGTGGAAGAGAAAACGAATGTGTGGATTGGGTCAGTAGACAAAGGGGAAACTGAGGCCCAGAGAGGGAACTCAATGAGCTCATACAGAGCCCTCCAAATGCCCAGGCTTGCTCTGCATGGCTTCATTGGGGAGCAAGTCCTGGCCATACCCTGCTCAGCATGAGCCAGACTTCCTCACTTGCTTGGGCTGCCCCAGGAGAAATAGAGTGTCCAAAAATTGGGGCAACCGAGCCAGGCTGGGGAGGCGGCACCAAGGGGCCAGAGCCCAGCCTGCCTCTGCTGGGCACCCAGGCTGGTCCTGCCGGATTGTGCTGAGCTGGCCCACACCTGCCGGAGGATGACGTGGACATAGACACGTCAGTGTGGGGGCCCCTGACGCCTCCCCTCCACCCACTGCCTCTGCCACAGCATCATTACCCCACCCTCAACAGATGAGGACGCCGAGGTTCAGAGGGGCCAGATTTGCCCAAGGCCACAGCTCCCTGTGTCCAACCAAGCCTCTCAGCCAGGAGTCCTGCCTGCTCTCTCCAGCTACCTGGGAGTTGACCCTGTACCCCTCGGGTGAGGCAGGGCCACCTAATTCCCTTCCCAGGACTTTCAAACAGTGACCACTTAGCCCCTCTTGTAGTTACTCAGTGTAGAAAAAGGAAAACGGAAAAGCCAAAAGAAAGCAAAATCACCCCAGTGATCAACCCCACTCCCCAGATAGCTCCATTAACTCTGCCTGCTACTTTCTTGGAACTGTACCCCCTCCCTGACCTCTCTGTGGGCCTCCCCCAGTCCCCCTGCCGCCCTCACTACCTAGGGTCTTACCTGGGGTAGGCCTCTGTGCCCCACAATCCTGCACCACCCCATCCCCCACTGTGCCTGCCTCAGTGATGGCTCAGGAGCCTCAGGCCATAGGTAACAGGATTCCATTAAACATTTTTTAAAAATGTATGTATTGATTTTTAGAGAGAGGAAGAGAGAGAGAAACATTGATTTGTTGTTCTACTTATTTATACATTCATCGGTGCTTCTTGTATGTGCCCCGACCTGGGATGGAACCTGCAACCTTGGTGCATCCAGATGATGTACTAACCAACTAAACTACCTAGCCAGGGTGCAAGATTTCATTTCTAAGTGAGATGACTGGGCCAGCCATTCCCCTGCTCTAAGACCTCCCACGGTTCCCAGGTGGACAAGAGAAGACCCACGCAGCTTAGTGTGGCATCGAAGGCCCCACACGGTGTGGCCCAGTGTCTCCCGATAATGATTGCTGCACACCGCGGGCCTACAGGCATGGTTGCCTTCCTTCTGGCTGGCCTCCCCTGACTGCTCGTGAGCTAGTGAGAGCAGGAACCGTGTCCACTTTATCTCTGCACCCCTTTGCTTATCCCAGGGCCAGGCACAGAGTGGGTGCCCAGCTAATGTTCACCAGAAGGAACTGAACTGGTTAGAGAAAGTCTCGGATTCCACCCCAGCCCATGCTCTACCCACCACCCTAGACTGCAGGGCCGGCCTGCTCCTGCCTTGTGAGCATGCTGGCTGGCTGGCTGGCCCCTTTCCTGTTTTCCCCTCCTCATCTGGGCCATGCAGGGCGAGGCTCCGGTGAGTCTCAGGTGCCTGGCTGTGCTGAGCATGCTGGGATGCCGCAGGGCTGGGATCTCCAGAGAACCAGGGCACGGCTGCTCTTTCATGTGGTTAAACAAGACTCAACAGGTCAGCTTTCGGGCCTGAAACTCGTGTTCCTGACGTGAGCTTGAACTGATGCACCCATGGACACCCTGGCCTGGGACTTCGGACTCAGGCATAGTCACAGGCAGGCGATGTGACCTTGGGCAAGGAGCTTAGCTTGTCTGAGCCTCAGCTTTACCATCTGTACAGTAGGCAAAAGAATGTCCAGCTCGCAGTGTCGCTGGGAGGATTACATGTGATCTGCCATAGGAAGATGGTTCATACGCTCTGCAAAGCCTCTGGTGGGGGGAGGGAAGAGTTTGCCCTGTGGGATGTGGGTCCGCAGTAGCCTGGTTTGGAGGTGGGAGGAGAGAGAGGCAGGACAGGTGCCAGTTGCTGGAGGCCAGGCACAGGTTTTTCCGGTTAGGATGTGTGCGGAGAGGGGGCATGGAGGGGGAGAGGTGCGAAGCTTTGTGAAGGTAGGCGGAACCTCTGCTGGGAGCTGCTGGGGATCCCGGGAGAGCTGCTGAATCCTCCTCCTCTCTAGCCTTTTTTTTTTTTTAAGTCTTAATTATTTTTTTCTGCTTACGAAAGCAGGACATGCTCGTTGTATAAAGTTCAAACAGCACTGAGCTGTAGGCTTCTACGCTCCCAGATGTAACTGTTGTTGACATTCTGGTGGATGTTCTTCTAGATTTTTCCGTGGGTGAATAGGTGCCTAATTTTTAAATTAAAGAAGTGTGTTCCTGCCCTGGCCAGTCTGGCTCAGCGGTTAGAGCGTTGGCCTGTGGTCCAAAGAGATCCGGGTTCGGTTTCCACTAAGGGCATGTACCTCGGTTGCAGTTTGTCCCCGGCCCTGGTTGGTTGTGCGGGTGGCAGCCACTCGATGTGTCCCTTCACGTCGATGTTTCTTTTCTCTTTCTCTCTCTTCCTCTCTCTCCCTCCCACTCTATCTGAACAAAAAATGGAAAAAAATGTCCTCGGGTGAGGATAAAAAAACAAAACAAAACAAAACAAGAAGTGTGTTCCTTGCAGACAATTCAAAGCAATGCAGAACCATATCATATGAACTACCTCCCATATCCCTCTCAGAACCAACCACTATAGCAGTTTTGAAGGTACCTCCTGGAAATTTTTACGTGCATCTATATCCACAACTGGGCGTAAAGGAGGCAGGGACAGTAATGATTATAGACACAGAAGCCAAGAATGCCAGGGTCCAAGTCCCAGTCCCAACAATTACTAGCTGGGTGACTACAGGCAAATTCCCCAACATCTCTGAGCTTCGTTTCCTTCCTCTGTAAAACGACAATAATGCTAGCACATGCTTCAGACTGTGACTGAGAGAATTAAATGAAATGAAGTATGCAGTGCTCAGCAGAATGCCTCCGTGAGGATTAGCATCATTTCATAAACATACACGTAAAGAGAGTCATTTTCTCCCCCACAAGAAGGGGATCATTCTATGTGTTCTGTCCTGTTTGGTTTGGAAGCAGAATTATGCGGAAAGATTAGTCATAGGGCTCTTGAAATTTACATAGGAGACGAGAAGTCCTGCGTTTAGATTCAAGTGATCGGTTGCATAAGGGCAGGATGGGAGAAACCTAGATTTCCCAAGCTGAGTCACAGCCACATCTGTGACACGGCTGCAGCCTGGCCTTCGTCAGCAGATGCTGAGCTTTCGAAGTGTGGGAGGCGAGGGGGTTTCTGTAACCTGGGCCAGTTGGCTTCCATTTCCCTAAAGGCTGCAGCAGCCCTCACTGCGTGAACATCCAGCTACCTACACGCTATCTTCTACCTTGAAATGTCTAAAATTTCTCCCTGCTGTGTCTCACTTTCCGCCTCCTTCCAGCCCCCTTATCCTCCAATCTCCCAGCCTCAGTGATAGCATCAGAGTCTGCCCATTGGCTCAAGCCAGACCTGGGAGGTTGGGGGTGTGGGCTCACTGCTTTGTGACTTTTTCTCCCTCCTACGTCAGATCCCTCTGCGAGTCCTGTGGGTCTTTGCTCCCCCACATACACAACCCCTCTGCCTCCCTCCTCTCCAGCTGCCTCCATCCTGGCACCCACTGGTCCTTCTGCACCCCAGAGCTAGAACAAGATTTTCAAGTTTACTTCGATCTCTTTGAATAGGTATTGTGATGGGTTGAATGGCAGCACTCCCAAAGATAGGTCTGCATCCTAATTCCTGGATCCTGTGAATGTGACTTATTTAGAAAAAGGGTCTTTCCAGATGGGATTAAGGATCTTGAGATGAACAGATCATCCTGGATTTTCCAGATGGCCCTGAATCGATGATAAGCGTCCGTATAAGAGATACACCAGGGGGCCCTGGCGGGGGGCTCAGCTGGTTAGAGCGTCATCCCAATACGCCACGGTTGTGGGCTTGATTCCTGGTCAGGGCACCTGCAAGAATCGACCAGTGAATGCATAATAAGTGGGACAACATGTGTCTTTCTCTCTCTCTCTCTAAAAATCAATAAATAAAAAAAAAAAAAAAAAAAAAAGATACACTGGGGAGATTTGACAGACGAGAGGGGAGGCCTCGTGGGGCAGAGATTGGAGGGACACAGGCCAGCCAAGGAACGCTCCCTCGGAGCCACCGGCCAGGCACAGAAGCCTCGTGCCCTCGGAGCACGGCCCTGCCAACACCTTGGCTTTGGCCCTCTGGCCTCCAGAACCGGGAGAGAGCAGATTTCTCTTCTTTCAGGCCCCTAGTCTGTGGTAATTTGTTATGGCGTCCACAAGAACCAATACAGGTGATATATACACATGGTTCAAATCAAAACAAGGGCAAATGTAAATTTTGAGAAATCTAGCTTTTCTGGGTAACCACCTTTATTAGGGTCTTTATAGAGATATCAGAGAGTATCGCTGCCCTGTGTGAGAGTGATATTTTAGAATATCTGACTGTCGCTCACTGCACTTAGGCGCACTCCCTGGCCTGGCCCTGGGCCCTGTCCCACACCCCACTCCGCTCCGGGCTGTAGCCCCCCACCCGTTTCCTTGCATGAAGATCCACGCTCCTTCTGCCTCAGGGTCTTGACATCCGTCCTTGCTCCTGCCTGACCCTCAGACCCTTCAGTCCCCACCGCCTTCTTGTCATCAGTTCTCACTCCAATGTCGCCCCCCCCCGGAAGCCCTCTCTGACCCCCCAGTTTAAAACAACACTTCTAACCCTGTCACTCACCGTCGCACTTGGCTTCGTTTTCTTTCTCGCATTTGCCACCATCTAACATGGTCTTGACAACGTGTTGGTTTTCTTGTTTCTGTGTCTCCCTCCAGACTGTAAACTCGAGGAGCTGGGATCTGGTTTGTTCACGCCTCCCTCCTGGACCCGAAATAGTGCCTGGCACAGGGCAGGCCCTCTGTAAGCGTTTATTGAACACAGACATTAAACCTAAAGGCCAGTCACTTTCTAGAAAGTATGACATACGAAAGAGAGGGTTCGTAGAGTCCATAGACCCTCTAAAGTCGTCGGTTGCATTTTGAGTGGACATGAATCACTTTCATGGAGATGGCTGACAGCTTTTATTAGCTTTTCAAAGGGGTCCTGACCCCAAAGACGTGAAGGGGTCTTAAAATCAGAGCTTGGTTGTGCAGGAAGGGAAACAAGGCCCACAGGGGTCTGGAGCATGTGTGGCCAGCCTGGAGGAAGGAACCTGAGGAAGACCGGCCAATGTTTGTAAAGTTTATGCACAGTGAAGAAACCGGGGGAAATGAAAGGGTTTTCACTTTAACAAGGGAAGGACCTCCAGGCTGACCAAGAACATAGGGATAACTGGTAGTGAGATCCTCGTTACTGGAGGTGTGCAAGCACATGTGCATGTCTCTCTGTCAGAAATTGTTCTGGGATGAGCAGGCCAAGGAAACACAGTTCTGGGATGTAGGAGTGTTGCACGGTCTGGGTCAGAGGGGACAGTCTCTAAATTAACATTAGCTGTGGGTCCTTCCAGCCTTCCACAGGTGTGAGTACAATTGATATGCCATTGTCTATCTCCTGAGTGAGCACATTCAAGTGCCATTCCCGTATTTCACATACGAGGAGCAAGTCTGAACCTATCCCTTCCATGTTAGACTGGTTTCCACTGTGCCTGCTCCCGTGACCCTGAGAGGGTGGTCTGGATCCGAAATGCGAGGACAGGCCCGGAGCCCCTTTTTTGGCCACTGCCCTTTGCAGCAATGACCTTGGCTTGCAGAGGCTGCCAGCCGGCAGCGGGACTGCTGGAGCTGCGCCGTCTTCCGCAGGCCAGACTGTCCTCCTCTGGCCTCCCTCAGGCTTCCTCGCACTCAGCAACTTTCTTTTAGGACCAGAGCATCTCATTTCACATCCTTTATCTGGATCATCAGACCACATCCTACAGCAATTTCAGGGTGTCCTTCCTGCTGTCCCCTTCTGAGAGAGGCCGCTCTCAGGGAGCCCAGAAGCCTTTCTCCTTGAAGCAGGAAATAATCTCTCTCTTCCGAGTCGGGGGTGCCAGTGTCCTTGGGGCACACCAGGAGGCAGGAGATGGCCCCCCCAGAGGGTCTGTTGGCTCTGAGACTCAGGTGGGATACTGCTGTCTCCAGGCTCATATGAGAGAGGTTGGTCAGGGTGCGGGGCTGGTGCTTGCTTCCTGATGCAGCTACTAAGCAGTTATGGGACCCCAGGCACAAGCCTAATGCTCTGCACTGTTCTCCATCTGCGCCGTAAGGACCACTGTGAATCTCACAAAGCAGACAATATGTATAAAACAAATTCAAAGTGCCAGGCACAAAGTAAGAGCTCAAAAATCATAGGTGCTATTATTACTACTATTATTATTTTGTAAGCATTGCTTAACCTCTTGGGCCTCTGTAAAAGTACGATAAGGCCCTGGCTGAGTAGCTCAGTTGGTTAGAGCGCTGTCCCGATACATGCAGGTTGTGGGTTTGATCCCCAGTCAGGGCACACACAGGAATCAACCAGTAAATACATAAATAAGTGGAACAACTCTCTCTCCCTTCCTCTCTCTCTCTAAAATTCAATAAATAAAAAAAGTATGAAGTGTGATGACAATATGCATTTTATAGCAAGGGTTAAATAAAGTCATGGGATGGAAAGTAAATTTTGAGATGCACAATCCTACCCAAATGTGTTAGATAATGGTCACTGATAACATTAATAATAATGGAAAGTCCTTTCAAGCAAGGAAGCCTGTTTTTCCAGGATTGGCCACAAGAGAGCACCCTCTCTCCTGCCCAAGTCTTGTCCTGGAGCAGGCCTCCCACACTGCCCTGGGCCTAGTCCTGGGGATCTGTCGCTGGGGCTGCCAGTTCTTCCCCCACAGGATGGAGGCCCATGGCAGAGCATTCAGGGACATGCTTGAAACTGCTACTCCTGCCGGGCTGCGTTGAGAATCCGTCTCAACACTGACATTCTGCAAGGGCAGTGCCCACGCTCAGACTTGTGCGTGGGAAGGAGTCTGTCCTCAGAACAGTGCCCTCCCGGGACGTCGGGCTCCTCAGCAGTGGGGTGCAGGCACGCAGGCATCGTCTGAGTTTGTGCTGTGGTGCGAAGGAGAGATGGGCGGAGCTCCGGGGAATCCGGGTATTGTTGTGTAAGAGGTTGTCACATTGTTGAGTCCTTAAAATGTAGTAGAACTGGGAGGTTCATGCCAAAGGTGGGGGACCTGTGTTTGAAATGCCCCCCATGCCCTGGCCGGTTTGGCTCAGCGGTTAGAGCGTTGGCCTGCGGTTCAGAGAGACCTAGGTTCGGTTCCTGCTGAGGGCGTGTACCTCGGTTGCAGTTTGTCCCCGGCCCTGGTTGGGTTGTGTCGATGTGTCCCTTTCACGTTGATGTTTCTCTCTCTCTCTCTCTCTCTCTCTCCCTCCCACTCTATCTGAACAAAAAATGGAAAAATGTCCTCAGGTGAGGATTAAAAAATAAATAAAAAATAAAACGCCCCCACGTGTTGGCCATGATGCCTATGGCATAGCTAAAGTCCAGAGTTCACTCTGAACGCTAATACCTACCTAACCTGGTCAGTCACACCTTTGGGACCGAGGTGAGCAGGTGAGCGGCTGCAGTGTGGCTGGGCCCCGGGTGCACCTCGGCCCTTACCTCGGTCCCAGCCTCGTGGGTCCTCCCTCCTCTAACCCTCCATAGCAGGTATTCCCAGAAGGTCATGGCGCTCCCGGGTTCCGACTCCCCGGGGTGGGTCCTGATGGCTGTCCGTGCTGGTCTCTGGGAATGTCTGGCCACGCGAAGGCACCTGGGGTCACCTCAGGTGGGGCTGTGAATTGGGCCCCCCACTCCTGCCAAATTCATGTTGAGGTCCTAACCGCCAGTACCTCCGAATGTGACTATTTGAAGACAGCATCTTTTTTTTTCTTTCTTGATTTTAGAGAGAGAGGAAGGGAGAGGGAGAGAGAGAGAGACAGAAACATCGATGAGGGAGAACATCGATTGGCCGCCTCCTACATGCCCCCCACTGGGGATCAGGCCCACAACCTGGACATGTGCCCTGACCGGGAATCAAACTGGTGACCTCTTGGTGCATGGGTTGCTGCTCTACCACTGAGCCCCACTGGCTGGGTGAGACAGGGTCTTTAAAGAGATAATGAAGGTTGAATGAGGTCATTAGTGTGGGGCCTAGTCCAATGTCACTGGTGTCCTTATGAGAAGAGATTAGGACACAGACCAGCACAGAGTGAAGACATAGAGAGTGGCCTCAGAAGAAACCAACCCTACGACACTTTGATCTTGTTCTTCCAGCCCCCAGAACTAGGAGAAAGTAAAATGCTATTGCTTAAGCTGCCCAGGCTGAGGTCTGTGTTATGACAGCCCTAACAAACTAAAATAGACTGTCAAGTTCATTCCCGCCCTTCTCCCCGCCCCCCACCATGTTCCCAGAAAGAAACAGGACACAAGCCAAGGGTCCAGCACTTTATTACAGTCACAGAACACAGGAGGGACCACTTGGGGTTCACTGAGGCTTGTTTGACCCTTTCCCCAGAGGAAGTCCTCTGGAGACACCTCCCCCCTCCGCCAGGCCAGGCAGTGTGAGGGAGGGGGCATGGGCAGGTTAAAAGCATAAACACTGACTTATCTGATTCCAGCTTTTTGACTTATAAGCTGTGTGATTTCAGGCAAGACTCTTAATTCTCTGAGTCTTGGCTTCCTCATCTGTGAAATGGAGAAATGATAGAACCTACCTCAGTGGGTTGTTGTGAGGACTGGATGAGATAGGGCCTGTGAAATGTTTAACACAGTGTCTGAAAAATTGTATGTCGTCAGTGAGTGGAAGAGGATATTATTATTATTGTTATTATTATTATTATTATGACAAAGTCATATTTATTTATGGTCAGGCCAGCTCCAGTCTCTGTGTATGAGGGAGAAGGGGTCTCATAAATGTCTTCAATGGGGCCGGCTAGGAAACAGCCCGTCACATGTGTGGGAGCCACCTGGTCCCTGGGAATATGGGGATGGGATCCCAAAGTGAGGGTTCTGGGGCTGTGACCTACTATCTCCATCAACCCCATGAAAAGCACTGAGAAGGGTTTGTGAAAAGTTCTAGTTTTGCACCCGGACCACTTCCAGTCTTTGGCATTCAATCATTAGCATACCCTGCGTCTATTCAGAAAGAGTCTCCTTTGTTTTTGTTTTTTTTTAAAGTCTTGTAGTTCAACGAGCTGCCATAGGCTACTGCACTTTGAGTTAATCCTGGCTCTGCCTTTTGCTATCTGGGCTACCTTGGGCCGGTCACTTCACCTCTCTGAGTCTCACCAGTTACGTGACCTGCAGGGAGCTTGGAGGAGAAGCCAGGGTAGAAGTTGATGAGGCATCACTGGCAGTGAGGTGGGGGTGGGGCTACAGCTGTCACTGGCTCAAAAGCAACAGGTACAGGAGTGTCTGCTGCGTGCAGAGCCCGGTTCCCAGAGGAGGTGGAGGCAGGCGTCACCACAAGAGGGTACTCTGAGCCTTGTCTTCTCTACCTTGAAAAAAACGTTCATCTTTCTACGGCTGCATTCCAACGTGAACTAAGACTCCTGGGTTTCAGTTTACCTAACTGATTTAATAAACGTTTAAAATGCATTCATGTGCATGTACAGTTGATTGGTAATGTAGATTCGATTCTGTGGCCCCTCCACACGGCAAGGGGGAAGTGTCTGAGGGTGGGTGGAGACGGAAGAGACTGGGCTTCCCGGCGGCTCGGTTCCAGCCCAGCTCAGCGGAGCGCCTGGACAAATTTCCCCAGAGTGCGGCAGTGGTGAAGTTCCCACATCCAGCCTCACAGGGACGTTACGAAATGGACCAAATGGAAAGAAAAGCAACTTAAAGGTCAAGAGCACAGTCCGCAAGCCCTCTTACCTCCAGGGCACGGCCTTCCACGTGACCCCAAGCCGCGCGGAGCCGGCCACCAGGACAGCTCTGGGATGGGAAGGAGGCGAGTCCGGCTGGTAAACCATGACCTCAAGAACAGTATTTCCAGGAATCCCCATCTTAGCATCTAAGGGATTCCTGGGAAAACTGGACCGTGAGGACAAGGTGAGAGAGCGGCCTTCAGCTGCAAGGCCCTGTCGTGTCCCTGGGGACAGCTGGGTTTTCTTCTGCAACCAGCCCGTCTGCAGAAGCCAGCGTGGGCGCACCACGTATCGCAGGATGTGGCTTCAGAAGGCGCAGTGACTGGAACTTCAAGTGCCCTGGAAAGTACTTTCCCTAAGGTCAAAGGCCACATTGTTGACCAGCATCCATCGGGCAGCTTAGTCCCCCCTTCCCGTGACAGCCGCGAGTCGTGTGTGTTCCTGAGTCTCCAGCCAGAGGGAAGGTTTTACTCTAAACCAACGGTGCAGATCCGATCCCTGGTCTCTGGCAACTTCCAGGTCACTTAACCTCGGCTTTTCTCAACTGTAAAATGGGATAGTATAGGACCTACTGGATTAAGTAAGTTAAATATAATTTAGGGGGTGGGTGGTAGGAAGTAAGGAATTGATAGGATTGATGGGAAGTGTCTGGGTGTAAGGACAAAACCAGAGTAGGATTGATTAGGTTCACCTCCTGGTCCCCTATCCCCAGGTTTCAAAGTCACATGCACTGGGTCAGAATACAGATCTAAAAGCAGACAGATTAGGCTACAACCCCAGCTCAACACAATCAACGTGTGAGTTTGGGCGAGTTACTTCACTGAGCCTTAATTTTCTCATCTGTAAAATGGGTCAATAGCATTACCCACCTCCCAAGCTTATTGGGAGGTTAAATGAACTTGTGCTTAGCCCAGTGATTTTCCTCTGCTGTTCCTTGCTTGTCTGAAGCCTCGAGGAGACAGCAGACACTTGTGAGATGTTTGGACTGGTTCAGGCAATATCCCGGAGCTCAAAGAGTGAAGAGCCCAGGACTCAAAGCCCAGGACTTTATCTTTAAGATGGAAAGATTTTGCCAATTCACAAATGATGAGTGGGTTTCAGTTCCGAATCACTGATAGAACTTGGTGTTGAGAAGGATTCTGAAGCCGAATCTGAGCACTTCAAGAATGGACACCTTGACAGGTTAGCAGCATCCACCACGGGCTCAGAAAAAGCAGAGGCAGGGTGCAGGGTAATAGCCATCACGAAATGCTCCAACAGCCCTTCTTACAGGTGGACAGACTGCCGTGCACAGAGCAGTCAGAACTTGCCCAGAATCACAGAGCAGATCATGGCATGCATGGGACTTGGGTCCAGAAACTTCCTCAGCACAAGCAGCGGACAGTATGGAGCCTGGAAACGTTCCCCCCTTCCCAGTGCCCCCCAGCACCACCACTTACCGCTTCCGGGCGCCTCCGCAGAACAACTTCTCCCTTCCTGAGCTACAGTGCTTCATCTCAGACTCCCAACTGACCAGAGATGCAGCACTGCACCTCAGGCTGGGAGACAGGGCGCTAGCCTGCGGCAGGGAGGCCAGCCTGGCCGGAGAGGGCCTGCAAAGGGGCCTGGGCTCACCTGCAGCCCCCGCCCTCAGCCAGCTGTAACCACCCTGCCTGTGTGCCCCGTCCTGGGCCCGGCATTTGAGCCCTTAGGACCAAGCCTCAACTCTCCTTTTATTTACCTTTTGTTGAAAATAGAGCTTTATGGCAAAAAGATCCCCTCCCCATTAGAGTGTACAATGAAATTAATTTTTAATACATTGATAAAGTTATGCAACCATCGCCAAGATCAATATTAGAATATTTCATCATTCTAAAAAGAAAGCTCTTGCCACTTGGCTCCTCCCATCCCCATCCGCCCCAGCCCTGGGCAGACCACGTCTATCTTTCTAGAGCTGCCTGTTCTAGACATTTCAATACACGGAGTCTTCCAATATGTGGACCCCACACCCCTCCTTTATGTTCGGTGTATCCCAGCCAAACGGCACAGTCATGGAATTTGATCTTTTATACAATCAAACATCTGCCGTGGCCCCCTGCCTGGTCTCCCTGCTTCTACTACCCCCAACCCCCAGTCTTCCCACCCATCCTTCCCTGACACCCTCCCAGAGTGATTTCTCAAAATCAATGCAAATATGGTCCTATCTCTCCCTTCCTTAAAGCCCTCCAAGAGGGCTCCCCCTGCCCTCAGCAGGCACCACACAAAAGGCTATGGTGCCTGCCCCACCGGGCCACTCCTCCAGGGAGGCTGCACCCGCCCCTCAGGCTCCCGGGTGCCATGTGCCCCCTGCCCATCTCCTCTCCATGGCTTTGGTGTCTACCCAAATGGCCCCTCTTCTGGGATGTGCTCCCAACTTTCTCAGACATCAGGATACCCGGGTCATGTCCTCAAACATCCTGTGCCCTTTTCCTAACCCTTCACCGCAGTAGTTCCATTGAAGACCACTTCCACGCGTGGACTGCAGGGCCCCGCCATGAGGGAAGGGGCCCTGTGGACTGTACTCACCGCTGAGAGCAAGTCCAGGCCGTGTAGACACCCCCAAGGCCCTGGCTGGGTGGCTGAACGAGACTGTTCCTCAGTCTCATGCTCTCTCCTGTCGGGGCTGTTTGCGTCTGGTCTGACTGGGCTGGATCTCCAGCTCCCTGAGGACAGCACCCACATTTTGTTAATCTGGGGGTGTTCCTGGGCCCTGCTAAGGCCTTTGTACATGATGATGGGCCTAGGGAATGAATGCCATCTGTGAATGATTGAATGGCCCTGCAGGTAATTCATTTGTTCTTTAGACCTGGCTTGAGGGAGAACACCTGAGTGAACAGGCAGAGCCCCTCCCCTCTTCCTGCCTCCACGATCTCAGGGGAACCCGAGAGCACCCTCCTTTTCTGGATGCCCACAGTGGTGGCTTAGTTGCCAGATAACATGTACTTTCAGGGATGTTTAAAGGCAGAAGGGGTTCAGGGCTGGGAGGGAGCAGGAAAACACGTACCTCCTTTAAAAACTAAAGTGTCTCCTATGCTTCTAGCAAAAATCTGAAATCAGGCTCCTACCTGAAGAGTATTCTTACCTGCTCGGCCACGTGGGGTAGGTCAGTCCCGCAGGCCCCTGAGGGGCAGCCCCTTCCTGAGGCCTTCCCAGCCACTGCCTGCCCCCAACGTGGGATTCCTGTGGGAACGCTGCAGACTGCATGGAACTGGGGAGGGGCTCCACAGCAGGATCAGCCGTGGGGCCTGGCACCCCAGAGCCTGTCTGCTCCTCTCTCAGACGCTCCCACCAGTCCCGGGAGAGAACGCTCGCCTGGCCCACGTGGAGGTTTCAGTAAGGGGCCAGGAAGGGTCATTCCAAAAACGTGGTCATCTGTTCCCAGGAACCAACCAGGTCGGCCCCTGCATCCGGTGGAGCTCAATTTTCCCTAAAGCCCTTGCACCTAAACCGCCTGGGACTTCCGGGGTGCAGCACAGGGAGTGAGCGATTTGGGGGGAGCCTGTGGCCTCGGCACTAAGTGACTTTGGAAGACAGAGTGACTCAACTGTGACAGTGGGCTCTTAGTCCTATCTGCAGGTGGGGACAAAGCCTCCGCTGGGTGCTATCCTGTCTCTGACCCTCTTCCAGCTCCTACTTACCAGCCTCGGGCCCAGGACCTCGCAAGCCTCATACCAGGGTAAAAACCCCGTTTCCTTTCCACTGTGTTCTTACCTTCGTCTCCTAATTATGGCCAGTGTTCTAGTTGTCCATTTACAGTAACTATTTTTACTTAGGTATTAACAGTGACATCTTACATTTTAAAATAGTATGATTGTTTGCCGAGCTGGCAAAAATTTTACAATAGTTACCTGAGTGACTGCAGTCTAGGCCACATTTAATCTGCAGAACAGCAGGTGGGGCTGGCAAGGTGATGCTGTCACCTCCAAGTGGAGGACCGTGGGGGACCGGGAAGGGGAGGAGATGGCTGCAGGTCACAGCCCAGCTTGAAGGAGCGAGGGAAGTGCCTAGGGCTATTTCCAGTACAACCCACTGTCCCACTGGGCTCAGAATATTGCCGAAAAAAATAGCAGCTCTCCTGGGTGTAGAAACAGGAAGTAGATGGGTCAGTCCCACGCTCCTACCCGGGTAACTCTGACGCAGGGACGGGGTGTTGAGGCACAGCCTGCGACCAGGGGAGGGGTTTTATCTCCATTTCTCGGTGGGTGTAGGCTGCCTAGCTGTTCCTTTATATCTAGAAAAGTCATAATGGTGCTGACCGTGCTAAGCACGGTCCCCTGTTGAATGTTTTAATTGTGCCAATCCCTGTGCATCCCCGAGGCTTTGTGGGAAGAGAATTTTCCGAGGGCAGGAAGCGAGGAGCCGAGCTGGAACTCCTAACGCAGAACAGCCGGCCGGGACCCTCATTTTCAACCTCCCTGCTCAATGTCTTATCCCTGACCAACTTCCAATCCTTTTCACCACCCATTCGGCAAACCGAATTCATCTCCTACATGCCCAGGGGGAGACGGACTACTAATCCTTGCCCTGGAGGAGTGCATTCAGGCTGAAATGGAAGAAAATGCCTCTAGCAAGGCAAATAGGGGACAGACGCAGGTGGCATGTGAGCTGGAGAAAGGACTGCCAAGGGCTTAGAGGACAGAGAGGTGTCCAACCCTGGGGGAAGCTGGGAGGGCTTCCTGGAGGAGGAGGTGGTGAGGCTGGGCTGGGAGGACCTGGCTCTCTGGTCGCTGGAACTCTTCCCTTGAGTCTTGTGCATCTGCCTGGCCCTAACCCTTGGTCTCCTTCAAATGAGGAGGGAGTCGGTAGCCTCCTATTCCACTTGCCCTACAAGAGGCTCCTTCTCATTCTGGGTCCCTAGCAAAGGACAGGGGCCGCCTGGGAAACTCGGGTTCTATCACCGACTGACACAGTCACTTCCCACAGGCGCTTCTCTCTGTGTTCTGTCTCCCCTCTGTCAAAGGAGGCCATTGAATAGGTGACCTCGGAATCTTACCTGGTGCTGGTGTCGGCAGTCTGGGGGTTGCTCCCAGAGGGTGAGCCATTTTTCCTCCCTGCTCCCCACTGTCTTCAGGAAATGTCGCTGAGCCCGGGGGAACCTCTGTCTTCTGTGGGGAAGCTCCAGGGAGGCTGGGAAGGAGAAAATAAACAGTGGCTGTCTGGGTTTTCTCGCCAGGCCCGAGCCAGGAGGCCTCCCTGGCTCCTTCCCTTATATGGCCAGGCCGCTCCGGGCTGGAGGCCTGCGCTCCCCCACCCTCCACTGCCACTGAGGTCTTGGGGCCACCGCTGGTCACCCGGGACTCTGGGGTTGCAGAGGCTGGGACAGGCTGCGGGTAGACGGCAGGACCCAGGGCACGTCTCCATATCACCTATACAACCCGGCCCCCTGTGGCCTCTGGGCTGCCTGGGGTGGACCAGGTGGGAGGATTTATACAGGGACCAGGGATGGAGAGGAGGGGACCCACCTGGTCCTGACTTAACCTCCAGTTTCCGGTGTTACCCTGGCTGAGCCCTGTTCCGCTCCTGGCCTCTGTCTCCCTGTGTCAAATGAGGGTATGCAAAGCATAATTAATTAATCCTCCATTAGGTGGGAGCTGTTGTATCCCTGTTTCACAGACGGGAAAACAGGTTTGGAGTGGCTAACTGGACCCCAGGATCCAGCAAGAAGGGAGCAGGGCTGAATTTGAACTCGGGGCTGTCTGACGTCAGGGTCTATGCTCGATTTGGAGGCTTGCTAAGGCTTCTCTTGGTGATCATATTCAGCCACTCACGTGTGCCGTATGGACAAGAGATTCTGCTGTAGCTGCTCCCCTGGAAGACCAGGGAGGCCCCAGGGCCCAATGACCAGCCCAGAGGACACTGTTTTGTTAAACAGAGGCTCTAAGATGTTCATCTCGGTGTCCCCAGCACCCTGCACAGGGCCTGGCGCAGACTCAGGGCTCAGCAACGGGGAGTTGTAGAATCACTGACTAAATGAACCTCAGTAGTCATGTCTGTGCTATGGGCACAACCTCCTAATTCCCAGGCCCATGAGGAGCGAACAAAATGATGGATGAGAAAACACTGAGGTACCGCCTTTACAATGGCATTGTCTTTCTGCTGACAAGTTCCTCCTTCTCTCTCAAGTGCCTGCCTGTGTCTCATCCTCAGGCCATGTCTCCTGAGCTGACCAGTCCCTGCTCAGTCCCTGTGGGACCGAGATGAGGGTGCTTCTGCTCAGGGCCTGGGCTCTGGCTGCAGTGACCGTGGGAGAGGCTGCAGGAGGGGAGGCCGGGAGGGGAGGTGGGGGTGGGTTGCTGGGAACAGCTCAGAAATGAGCCTCACACAAGCACTAACATCCTGTGTGCTCTTGAGCTAGCCCTGGAACCTCCCTCGGCCCATCCATCATTGTGGCATCCTTTCGGACCCTGGCCCTCTTCCTGGGGCCCCGGGGACGGGTCGAGGGGGGCCGAGGATTAGCTGTCACTGTGGCCGAGACATTGCAGCTGGCAGGTCTGCAGGCCTGCTCAGTGTCTGAGCAGGACAGTCGCGGGAGGAGGCGCCTGCAGCCTTCCTAATCCAATTTGTTTAGACCCAGTCTCCGAGGCTCGCTGGCTAGTGAGCGAGGGCCGCGTTTGTGCGCGGTGCTGGGGCGCACGTTTGCACACATGTGTGGGGCGTGCAGAGGTGAACAGGTGTGCTGCATTATGTAAGCCAGGCCTGGGCCTTGTCACATGTCCCCAGAATGTCAGCTTCTGGCCTCCTCCCCTCACCTCCATCTTCCTCCGCTTTTTCCATTCTTATAAGATCTGGTGCCAGAACCCCGCTCTGCAATGACTGTCCGTGCGGTTCTGAGTGAGTTCCTTCACCTCGCTGGGCCTCAGTTTCTCCACCCGTCTTATGGAGCTGGTACGTCACCCTGCCTGCTCCACACGCAGGGTACTCCCAACCGGCAAGTGTGGGAACAAGATGGACAGTAAAAACACCTGCTGTGGTATCTTAATGTTCACCATGTGCCAAGCACTGGGCACCCAGACACACGCCTGAGCTCACGAACCCTGTCAGAGCCCTGGGTGCTGGTTCCGTCATCGCCAGGCTCCCCACCCCCGGCCTACCTGTTTCTAGACCCTGGCATCGCCCTCCACGTTGCCGAGCCCTGTTCTCAGGAGCGTGCGGGCTTAGCACTGCTGGTTTGTAAGGAGCATGGGGTGGGGTGGCTATCTGGCTCCTGGCTGTTTTTCCTGCTTTGGTCTCACTTGTTTTCACCCACAACCTGGACCCAACAGCCCCAAATTCCCTGTACCCCATCAATCAGCAGGGGCCTTCCATCAACTCTTCCCCTTCTGAGGGCTGGTTTCTTGGTCATTTCAAGGTTGGGATGGGGAGGGTACCCCGTGGACCGAGGCTGCTACAGGAGCCACCATCAGGGTGGGGCGAGGTGTGGACTGGGGTGGGTAGCAGATGAGCGGAGGTCAGACGTGCTCACAGTTCCGTTTCCATGGTTCTCAGGAGGCCTCTCTCTGGGGTGCTTGCTCCTCCATCATCAGGGTTGTTTGGGGGGGCTCCCGCCAGCCAGTGCCCTTTCCTGAAAGGAACAGAGATACCACCTGTCACAAGATGCTGGGGTGCCCTGTGGCCTTTGCGGGTTCTGACCAGGCTGCCAGGCTCCGAGGGGTTGAAGATGGATCTGGATTGCTGCTGGGTCCTTGG
Organism: Molossus molossus; assembly: GCF_014108415.1. Taxonomy (NCBI): domain Eukaryota; kingdom Metazoa; phylum Chordata; class Mammalia; order Chiroptera; family Molossidae; genus Molossus; species Molossus molossus. The sequence continues at coordinate 23,457,714 of NW_023425377.1, forward strand.
AAGCCTCCGGCTGAGCCTGCTAAGATTTTCCAGGCCTCAAAGAGCCAGCTTCTCGGGCCCTCGGCGGCCATCATTGCTGCGTTGCCTGCCTGGCTTTCAAAAGGGGCCTTCAGAGCAGCTCAAACCTCCATGCGATGGAGGGACCTCCCCGCCCTGGGCACACCCAGGCCCCATCAGTGAGGGGAGGGGTCTGGAAGGAAACTTCCCGGAGGCCCCTCGGACCCCACCTCCAGCCTCACATGTTGCAAAAGAGCCATTTAGGGGTAGATCAAAACCTGGGGTTAACACAGTGGCTAAGACGGAAGGGACAGCCCTGGGACCACCTGTGGCCGATTCCAGCTGCACAAGGTTCTTAGCCTGCAAAAAGCTCCCTCTCGTGACTCAAGGATCACTCACAACCACCACCGGAGGCAGGAATAACTTCCCACTTACTGAGCTTCAAAGAGGCTCTACTATGCGCCCAGGGTCATCCGCTGGTGAGTATCAGAGGCCCGCTTGGACCCAGAGCTGCTCACGCTCAATCCAGCTGTCTCCCGGACTTGGGCAGTGGCCAGCTAGATGACCACCAAACAAAGCTCACGTCGTTATGGTCATTTCAAAAGCCCCTGGCCCTTTCCTGGCCTTGCTCATTTCCAAGAAACACAAGGGGCTGGGACTGGGCCACATCTGCAAGCCAGATGGCACTGTGGCGGGAGAGAGCGGACGCTGGGGCTCCGTGCAGGCGCACGAACCCATGCCCACCCTGGCTTCTTCTGGGGAGCTGCCTTGCCCACAGCGTCCCTTCCTCGGCACCCTGAAGCATGTGCAAGTAGGAGAGCTGGTGCTCCCCTCGGGCTCCAGGGCCCTAGGGTTTCCACTATGTTTTTATTGATTTTAGAAAGAGGGAGGGAGACAGAGAGAGAGAAATGTCAATGAGAAACACGGATTGGCTGCCTCCTGCATGTCCTCTCCTGGAGATTGAGCTCGAAACCCAGGCATGTGCCCTGACCAGGAATCGAACTGGTGACCTCTTGGTGCCAGGGACAATGCTCAATCCACTGAGCTACACTGGAAAGAATAGAAAAAATACAGTCCCTAGAGCTAAGCAGCACTGCATTGGAATCTCACCTAGCACTTTCTAGCTGTGTGAGCTAGAGCTGGTGGCTTTCCCTCTCTGAACCTTGGCTTCCAACCTCACAGTTGTTTGGGAAGGTCAAATGTCAAGTGCAAGCACAGTTGCTGGCACCTAGTAAGCCCACAGTAAATGGCTGCCATTTCCACTACGAGCACGGGGCTGGGCCCACAGTGAGGCCCAGGCACAGAAGGAGGAGAAGCTAGAAGGATGAGTCCAAGGCCCAAATGGCACCCAGAGAAGACATGGAAGCTTCGGTGGGAGCCACCATGTGGGGCCCTTTCCATGTCTCCTCTGTGTGCTACTCTGGACTTCTATTCCCAGAGTGCCCTCCTATCCCCTTGACGCCCCAGCTGAGTTCACCAGCCTCACACGCTCCCCATTTCCTCCCCAGGGAAGGCCGCTGCCTGGGGACTTTTGAGCACACCCTGGGAACGCAGTTTGAGGAGGAAATAAGAGTGATACAGGAAAAAAGGGAAGAGAGGGAAAGAGAGGGGCCCGGAGCTGCCTGGCCTAGAATCCCAAACCCTGCTTGGAGTAGCTGGGGCTCTGGGAGGGCGGAGGTAGAGACCAGCATCCCCTTGACCCCGATCTTCCAGTGAAAACAAAAACTGGGAAAACAGTGACAATGGTACTAGCTGCCACCTATCAGGCTCCCACTGGGACATGCTGGAATCAAGCCATCGCTGACACTGGGTGTTACAGCTAACTCAATGTGCTTCCAAGGTGTTCCACGCTAGCTAAGTCCTCTATTTTACATTGGTTTTTTCATCTGCGCCTTATAATCACTTATGAGTTTGGTGCCATTTTTACCCCCATTTTCCAGATGAGGAAACTGAGGCTCCTAGAGGTCACATAGAGCACTCATAGAGCGAACAAGTGTCAGGAGCAGGATTGGCTCAGCAGCTTTGCATTTTCATGGCTCCCCTTTAAGACCAGACAATTCATGGCGTTATTTTGACAAAGCAGAGTCTCTCATGGCACTTTGTCAGATGTGTGCGTCTGTGTGGAAGGAGGTTGTGAACAGAGAAAGTGTTTTCAGTATCAGCAGAGGTCATGTGGGCCCTGGCAAGGGCCGCATGTGTCCAGAAATGACACATGTGGGACTTTTCATTTTAGTTGTTATACCTCTTTCCCAGCAGTATTTCTTCCTCACATGCGTCTGTTTGCACAAACAAACAAATACCTTGATGAAGAAGTTAGTCCTGCCCTCTGTTCTGTCTACTTTGCAGAGAACTGGGAGCTCAGGGTTCCAGTTTGCTGGGACTGAGTGACACCTCTGAGAACACAGACGTTGGTTTCTTTAGGAACGTGTTGGATGAAGAGCAGCGGGTTAAGCACAAGGTCTCCTGGAGATGTGCTGTGTAATTGTAGACAAGTGTCCTTCCCTCTCTGGGCCTCGCCATGATGGTGGGGAGAGGACTGGACTCCATGGTGTCGAGTCCTCCAAGGGTCAGATAAGGGGGGATGTTTGGGCCTCACCCTGTCCCCCTGGTGTGGGTGTCAGAGTGAAGGAAGGTGAGTGGTCTACATAGATCTGCATGGACAGAGAGGGTGAGAGAGACACGGGGCATCAAGTTGAGGCTGGAGACCCCTAGCTGCCTCTTGCTCCCTTTGCCTTATCCCACCCCTACCTCAGCCCAAAGCAGCCCCAGCAACCTGGACCAGGTGGATTTTCTACGCAGGACTTGAAGCCTCAGAGCATTAGTGCTGGTTTCATGCCCATTGTTCGGATGAGGAGACCGAGGTGTGGCGAGCAGAAGCAAGGAGCTCAAAGTGATGCAGTCAAGTCAGACGCCCCGCTGGAACTGACCCCTTCTACTCACTGAAGGATCCTAATGGCTCAGATCTTGACAAAGGGGCCCCGCAGGAAGGTGGGAGAGAGGAGAGCCTTCAAGTTCCTTTGGCTTTGAACATGGAATAATCATGACTTCCTTTTCCAAATATCTTTTGGCCCTTCCTAGAACCAGATGGCGGATGTTTGGAATTTATGTTGTAAATAGTGTTTAAGAAGGGAGTGGGGGTGGGTGGGGGGCAGATATGTTACTTTCTCCAACCACCAAAAACAGGATCCAAGGGAGGGAGGAGGAGGGGAGCTGACTCTGAGAAGATTTGGGAAGGGAGAAGAAAGATTTGAGGAGAAGGGGAAGGAAGAAAGAGGAGAGGAGAGGGGGAGGACAAAGGAAGAGAGACTGATGGAATGTAAGTAAGACAGAGAGGCTGAGAGAGGAAGAGAAAGGGAAGGAAGAGAGGGTGACGGGTGAAGAGTGAGGACCAGAGAGAGAAGGTGGGCGAGGGATATGGGGAAGGGGCTCCCTGGGTGCAGGCTCCATCTTGAGTTCAGGAGCAAACCCTTGAGTTTTCTAAAAATAGCTCAGCCTTCCCCCCAGTGGGGCTGGCAGCAGGGAGGAGAGAGGCAGGCTTGCCCTTTTATGGTAAGAAAATTCCAAATCCTCAAGGGGGAGCTGGGCCCTAGCCTGCAGTTCTGGATGAAGCCCAACCCTGGGGTCTGGGTGGCACAGGGCTGAGTGAGGGTTGTGACTTGTTGGGATTTCCTGTCCTGGGTGGTCCCACCCTCTGTAAGAAAAGGTTGAAATGTCAACACTAGAACCTCAGCGTTGGAGCTCCTAGAGACATCTGGTCTACCCCACCTTTCTGTTTGATAAGGAGAAAAAAACTGAGTCCCAGAGAGTGGAAGAGATTGTAGGCTCCCATGTAGGGATTTGAGGTGTCAAGGTAAGTCAGTGCCCAGGATCACGTGAGGATGGCTTACATGCCTATTATTCTGGAGGGCAATGTGGTCAGTGGAGAGAGCACTGGTCTGGGCTTCAGGAGACCCAAAGCCCACCCCCAGTTTGTGCATGGTTTTCTGTGTGACCTTGAGCAATCTGCCAAACCTCTCTGGTCTCAGATTCCTTCACCAAGTTGATCTTAAGGGCCTTCCCAGCTTTTTGCCTCTCTGAGAATTCCAAGGCTGTAAAGCAAAACTCGGGCATAGAGGATGCTGCTTTTAGGCAGGGGAGAATCTGCAGGCTGCTGTTTACTTTCTGTGCCTGGCCCACTTCTGGTGCTGCCAAAGTGAGATGGACCAAGACAGAGAGAGAGGAGGTCCTACAGGAGGCTGGGGTAGATCATGGGTGGGATCTCCTGCTGTCCAAGCTGGCTGGGTCCAGCCCCTCACTGGACACACTGAGGCCAGAAAGGAATTTATGTTCAAGATCATGTTCAAGGTCATGTGGAGAGTTAGGGCAGAACCAGGAATAGAACCAAGGGCTCCCCCTCCCAGCCTTGGGCTCTTTCTTCTACAGGAAGCCTCCTCCAATCTGCAGCAGCTGGAAACTTTGGGGACCATCTCTAGCCAGGAAAAGGGCTTTCCTGGGCAGAGCAGCCAGAACTCAAGAGATGCTTTAATCATCTAACTACCTCTTAAAGGCAGTTAGGTCCTGGCAGGTCAGCACCTCTCCTCTGTCCCCCTTGCTTGGCTGCAAGGACCATACCATGATCTCATCTCTGGCTAGAAGGCAGGAAAGAGGCAGAGAAGGATGCACAGGATGGGCAGCCACTCTGGCAGTGTGGTCTTGGGCAAGTTTCTCCCTGATGTTGGCCTTGGGTTTTGCATCTATAACACAAGGAGATGGCCTTGAAGATGCTCTTGACAGGCCTTTCAGCTCTGACAGGACCGTGACACTCTGAGTTTAGGACTCTGCAGCAGGTAAGCTGATTAAGCAGGCACCAGGCTCACTAGGGTGGATGAGATGGATCTAGCTGTATTCTGTTGCTTTATAGTCCGTTAAAGCGGGGACCCAGTGCCCAGGGTTCCTGGTAGCCCCATTCCTGACACCTCTGTCAATTCTGGAACTTGGGCAGACTCTCTGACTCCAGCTCAAACCCAGAGCTCGGGTAGCTCTGGTCTTGAGCGTCCAGGAATCCTGTTGGCCGGATCCATGTCCATGCCCACTCCCTAGGCCCCTGCCCGGGCCTGGCTATCCCCTGGTCTTTGCCCTTTCCTCCACCCTGTCCCACATAGCTACCCCTCTCCCCATGCCCTGCCTGGTCCCTCTCCCCATCTGCCCTGCACCCATCTCCCCATACTTGGTCTTTTTGTGACTCAGCCCAAAGAGGAGGCTTGCTTTCGTCTTCCAGCCTCTGTGACACTCCCACCCACTGCTGGTGGAAAGGAGGGACAGGAAAGAAAGAGGACAAAAATAAAGCATCTTGGTCTAAGCTTCCCTGTGACCCTCCTGGAATTTCCATGTAAACTCTCTGGGGCGTGTGAACAGGGCTCTCAGGGACCCTGGTCCCCTCTGCCTCGTTCCTGCTGGGTGGAAGGCCATTGGCTGAATGTTCCCCAGGGACCCAGGCTCAGCCAGGCTCCAGGTCTGCCTGGTGTTCATGGGAAGGGCAGAAGGCAGCAGTGGGGTGAAAGGAAGTGGAAGGGAGGGCGTCCCTAGAGGCCCCTGTGTGCAGCCAGGGCAAAGCTGATGTCATGCCTAGCTGGGAATCTGACATCCAGGCGGGAGGGGCGCTCAGCCCCATGAGATTGTCCTGAGGCATCTAGGGCTGTGATGTGAAGTCCCAGTCTGGTGGTGGGAAAAACCTGAAGCCCAACCTCCTCTACTGTTTGACTTCTCTCTAGTGTCACTGCTAAGTTTGCATACCTCTGGTGATGGGGAGCTCACTGCTTCCCAATCACCTATCTCTCTTTGGATAGACTACTGGTGTCTAATATCCTGCTGACATCTGCCTCTCTGGGGCTGCACACTCTGTCCTTTGGGGGTACATAGGACAAGTTCTGTTCCCCAAAAAGCTCTTCAGATGGTGACTGCAGCCCTTGGGCTGCCTACCCATCCTGATACCACCCTAAGGTCTCCTGTTCCATTGTCATCTCAGAGTCTCCAAAGCCCAAATCCCCAGGTCTCTCCTCTGCACTGGGGCTCTTGGCCTGATGGTGCTTTGGGGAAGGGGACAAACAGGATAATGAAAGGGACAGATGCCAGGAAGGACCTATCCCACCTTCCAGGGCTTTGGTTTCTGGCTCTGCAAGCCACTTCACGACCAGGCCTTCCCCACTTTGCCAGACTCAAATCGCGCGGAGTTTCTAGACCTACCCTCTGCTCCAACCAAACGGGCTTGTCTGCTCTTCTCCTGCAAATGTCTTTCCAGTCCTGCCTCCATTCCTTGGAGCACAGCGCTCGCCACCTGCAATGCACTCTCCTTTCTCCTCTGTCTACCCAAAGTGTGCCCCCTGCTACTCTGACCACCCCAGCCCCAGGTTTTTCCTCCCTAAGAGTCTGAGTGTACTGGCATACATGGGGTGACCCGAGCTGTCCCCCTTTTATCCCAAATCATGCAACAGCACAGCCCGAAGAGCCCAGAGGGACGGAGGAACTTACCTGAGGGTGCTGGCTGCAGAACCAGGGCCAGAGTCTTAGCCTGTTTCCTTCCCCTTCTCCCCGTCTCGCTCAGCCTATCTCAGCAGATGCCCTCAGACTCAGTGGGTTGCGGGGTCACATGCCTGCGGTCTGGCAGGCTCCGGGCGGACTGACCAGTGGCCTCCGAGCTCGGCAGTCCAGCCAGGGGTGGTGCTGTCCTGCACACTTCGCCGTCTCTGTTTCCCTGAAGGAGGAGGAGGAAGAGGGTTTGGGTCAGGGGCTAGTGGCAGCTGAGTAGTGTCCCTGGGAAGCTTATAGGGTCCAGTGTGTTTTCCACTGTGGGGCTTTTCCACCTCCTTCCGACCATGGCTGGTTCAGAGGGAGGTCTTTGAGAAGGGGGGCCGGGGCCTGTGGCTGGATGGGCTCTTAGGGAGGGTTAGGGTGTGGCTGCTTCTTTTAGCCTTGGCCAAGCTGACTACCCCTTCCTCCAATCTCCCGGGGGCTGTGCCGGGCAAGGGGCAGCGCCAGGCTGCTGAGGCCCCCAGGATTGTTTTGCCAGGGTGCATTTCTTCCCCGAGCAGGTATGGGGGTGTAGAGGAGGCTCTGTCTATCCCCCTATCATTACAGTGCCTAATCCAGAAGGAAGCATCAGGCTTCAGTGGCCCTTCCCCAAATATGCCAAGAGTTGGTCCTATCAGGCAGGGTAGGACCAGAGCTAGTTCTTGCTCACAAACTCATTGGGGTGGTGCTAGAATGCAAGCACCTGGTTTCTGGAGTCAGCCAGTCCTGGGGTTGAGCCCCAGGTGGGGCTCGTACATGCTGTGTGACTCTGGGTAAATGACTACCCTCTCTGAGCCTCTGAGCCTCTGAGCCTCTGAGCTTGCAGAGGGATAATGATTCTTACCTCAGAGAGTGCTAGGCAAAGGGCCGGGCCTGTGGGCAGAGTTGACATGTGGCGATTGTTATTTTTATTTTTGAAGAAACAGTCTGTCCCCTCCCCAGGTGGAAAGAAGAATTGGAGCCCAGTACAGCCCCTGCCAAAGCTGCCTTTTGTAGTCACACTTTAGCAATTGCTTTTTATTGAGGACTTACTATGTGCCAGTCACTGTTCTGAGGGCTGTGTGAGTTTTAATTCATTTCATCAGACCGAGCAATACAAGTCAATGAGACAGGTAGTCTTGCCCCGTGCAGGCACACACAGCGGCTACCAGGCAGATCTAGGGTTTAAACCCAGCAGCCTGACTTCACAGCCAGCCCACCGCACCTTCGTCCCTGTCTGGCAGCACTCTGACCCTCCCCCGGTCACCTCATCACCTGGCCACAGGATTCACCCCACATCTGAAGCCCCTGGCTCCAGAGTTGGCCTCTGTTTCCTCACCCGAACAATAACGGGCCCGAGTGAGTTGGTCTCCGTGGGCCATGAGAGCGGGCGATTCATGCTGTCCATTAAGGCATGTTGTGAACTGGAGAAAAGGTTTCTGGAGGCGCAGCATTGCCACCAACAAGCCTCTTTTGCAAGAGGAAGGGGGCTGGCTCTGGAAATGTGTGGTGAAGCCCTGTGGGACCTGTCTAGACAGGCCCTTAGGAGGTGGCAGCCACCATGGGCTCTTTTCCCCGAATTCCTGCAGCTTGGCCCACAGGCAACCTCTGATTGGACCACGGCCACTGCACACTGCTGGGCTGGGGAGGGCCCCGTGGCCGTGCCCACTGCCACCCCAGGGCCTTCAGGGTACTCTGCAACTTGGCACATATGTAGGGCAATTTCTTTCTTTCTTTTTTTTTTTTAATCCTCACCAGAGGACATTTTTCCATTTTTTGTTCAGGTAGAGTGGGAGGGAGAGAGAGGAACAGAGAGAGAGAGAGAAACATCAATGTGAAAGGGACACATCGAGTGGCTGCCACCCGCACAACTGACCAGGGCTGGGGACAAACTGCAACCGAGGTACATGCCCTTAGCGGGAACCGAACCCGGGTCTCTCAGGACGGCAGGCCGACGCTCTAACCGCTGAGCCAAACCGGCCAGGGCTGTAGGGCAATTTCTTGATCCCCACGTGGACAGGAGCATAGCAGCATTTTTGTTTCTTCCTTACATTCTTTATTACACAAATTTGATAGATGCAAAATAAAGCATATAATAGATATATTTTAAGAAATCTCATCATTTCCTGTGTTGTCAAGGAGGGGGCTGCTCCCACCTGGCTGGTGGGCATGTAACTTGGTTCAGCCACTTAGGAAAATAACAGGGTGCTCCTTGTAACATTGACAGGCATGTACCCCAGAACCCAGTAATCCCTCTCTAGGTATACACCCTGGAGAAACTCTGGCTCGCGTGCACTAGGAAATGTGGACAAAACTGGTCCTCACAGTCATCGGAAAAAGGCTTTCTCACAGTTCTCTGCACGAACTCCATGGCCCTGAGCTCAGGGGGCTGTTTAGCTGGAAAACGGCAACTGAGGCAGAAGCAGGCAGAGCCCAGAGGTGAGGACCTCAGGGACCACCCCCCGGGCTCCTGGGGGCTCCCAAGGAGTCAGACACAGCCCGGAGCGTGAGTGGTGGCACTGGGCCTCGGGGCTGTGTGTGTCAGCCGGTCCCCAGAACCGGCCAGGCTGGGAAAGGGCTGCCTTGGCCCAAAGAGCTGCAGTGTGCTCTTAGGGACGGGTGACAAGCAGTCTCCTTTTGGTCCTGCGGCAGCGGCGGGACAGAAGGAGAGCGGTGCCTGGAAACTAGGAGACTTGGGTTCAAGGTCGGGCGCGGCCACTCTCTTAGCCTCAGTGTCCTCTAGGAGGGGGTGGGATTCCTCGTCACGGCCCTCCGACGGCCGGGGGGAGGCTGAGTGTGCGTTCTGAAGGTGAAGACTGGGTTCTAATCCCCTCTGCTCCTTTCTAGATGGGTGACCCTGGGTAAGCTCCAGTGGCGTCCTGCTCTGTAAACTGGGCACCATGGAATGATGGAGACTCCTGCCCCACAGGGAATCCTGGGAGGATTAAATGATAATGCTGGAGATTCAGCCCAGTACTTGGCTCCAGGAAAATCTCCATGCATATTCATGAGGTGCATTGAAGGTCTCCAGGAAGTTCCAGGCTGGGGTGGCCAAGGGGCAGGGTAGGAGGTGGGAGACCCCCCCTCCCACCTGGGGAGAGAGTATCTGGGACAGTCCTAACACGCAGTGTCCAGGTTTAACAATTCATCAGCTGTGTGACCTCAGGCAAGCTACTTAATGTCTCTGTGCCTCAGTTTCATCATCTGTACACTGAGGATAAGGATAATAATTGCACAACGTTGTGAGGATTGACAATTTAAATCATGTAGAGGATTTATGTAGTGTCTGGACCATCATGATTGAAATCTCAGTTTCCTATCCGCGCTGGGCAGGGAGGCCAGTTCTGCTCCGGCTCTGCCATCAGCTCTCTGGGTGACCCACAGCAGGCTCCTTGTGTGGATTCAGTTGCCTTGGCTGTGTTTGTGAGGGTCCCAGGCTGCTTGACAGCACCGCGGTCTCAAATCTCCACGTGCATGGGAATTCCCCAGGGACTTACAATGCAGATTCCTGGGCCCCGTCCCAGATTCCCTGTCAGTAGGTGAGTGTGCAGTGGTTTAGACACCACACTTTGGGACACATGGCCCATGCAATGCCCTACTGAGGCTCAGAGATAGCAAGGGACTTGCCCAGGGTCGCTTGTCCAGTAGGTAAACAAGCCTGACCCAGACAGCTGGATTCCAGTCTCCTTTTAGACCATGATGGCCTTGGGTGTTGTGTGACCAGAAGTGGGGAGATGACGGTGCTGGGCATGCTGACGCTGGAGGACTGTGTCCATTGCGGGCCCCAGATGTGGCCGGAGCTTGTTCAGAAGACCTATGTGGCCGGCATGTCTCCCGGTCCTCACCTCAGTCTCTGCCTCACCTCGCCTGCCTCCACCATGTCCATCTCGAGCCTCCTAGTTCCCTCTGCGTCCCCACGCCCACTGAAGCCCTCTGCTGTCTTTTCTGTCCCCATTCCAGCCTGCTGTCCTGATGCAGAGTCCGTCCCTGCCCCACCGGAGGCTGCGTGGGGCCCCTTCAGCTTCTTTTAATCATTTGAGGCTCAGTCTCCAAAAACTCCCACAGGCTACAGTCTGCTTGGACTCTCGGCAAGTGGTCACAGGGCAGACTCGTCTCAGGGCTCCTGGGGAAACTTCCTCACACTCGCACCCCTTAGGCCTGAATGGGGCTCAGAAGCCACATCCCGCGTGGAGACCCTGTCGTCCAGCAGCTTCACAGAGCACATAGGAAACTGCAGGTCAGAGAGGACAGGGCGCCTGCCCAAGGCCACCGGCCAAGCCGTGAGAGGCAGGGCTGGGGCTGGAGCCCGGGCCCCATCCGCCAGCCAGCGTGCCCACCCTGCCGCCGCGGCCCAGCCGATACCCCGGCCGTCCCGCCTGTCGGCCTGTCTGCCGGGGCCTGAGCTGACATGGCTTCTCCTCCGGCTGTGCTTCTTGAAACCATTATTTGAAAACAGTTTTCCTCGCCAGGAGCCCGGGCTCTTGGAGCTGTGAAATCAAACCCCATAGAACACAGCAGAAGCACTGTCTACGGAGAAGCCAGGGAGATGGGTCCAGACTCGGTCACGCCGGAGAGGCTCACACCGGCAGGACAGTCACAGTGCCCACTCCCTCTGTCCCACCCCCCCTTAATCACAGCCACTAAGTCCTGGAGGCCAACAGGACCACGGATTCTGCACATCTGTCAGGGCAGCAGGGTGCTTAGAGATCATCCAGTCCAGCCCCTGTGCAGACAGGGAAACTGAGGCCCAGAGAGGCAGAAGGCACAGAGCGGGTTAGCAGGAGAACGGGGACCAGACCCTGCTCACTGCGTCCTCCCAGTCGCACCCCCCACATCTGCCACTGGTTCTTACCTCTTCTGTGTCTGGTCCAGGTGTGGCTCCTTGCAGCCCAGAGAGGGGAGCCAGCCCATTTGGGGATCTTTGAGGATGTCACTGCTTCTCAACTAACTTGACTGGGGCTCTGGCACCCCTCATTGCCACAGGGGCATTTTTAAACGGCTGGCACTGGCCCCCCTCCCGTAGCCCCTTGCTCGCTGCGCCCTGGCCACAGAGGCCCCTCTGCCTTTTACCTTATATGAGCTGAAGAGGCAAGCCCAGTGTTGGGGCGAGGCGGGTGCGGAGTCCTCCCAGGGCCCCCCATTGGCCCAGGCACCCGCCACGTGACCACCTCGCTTTGACCTGCCCCTGGTGCCGAATGTTGCTTTTACCCCCTAAGGAAGGAGTGGTTGACAATTTTCATATTTCTTCTAAATTTGGAGATTTCAGACAATGCTGGGAGGCTTGGCTCCAGCTGCCAGAGGCCCATGTGGAAGTCATTAAGCCAAGGAAGGGGGGCCAGGGGAAAGAGGGAGGCAAGGAGAAGAGGAGGAGGAGGAAGGGGGTGGGGGACAGAGTTCTGAGGGTTGCCAGTTGTCAGCCTGGGAACATGAGCAAATCCCTGGGAGTGAGCTGTGTGTGAGAATTTCCTTCCTCTTCTCGGGCCTCTGTGTCCCAGGACAGGAGTGGGAGTTCCGAGATTTTCTGGGAACCTTTAGTCGGGAAGACACCAGTTCTGGCTCGTGGGGGAGAGGGGGTGGTGGTAATGGCAAGGAGAGGGGACCACGAGGAAGCAAAATCTCTCTCCAAAAAGCGGGGACCCTGAAAGGACAACCCCATCGCTGTGCAGAGGAAGCCAGTAGACCCAGGAGGGACAGGCCTGCCCCAGTCACAGAGGAGGCTGCCACTGGATAGGAGTTTGAGCCCAGAGACACCCACAGGCGCTCTTTCCCTTGAAGTCCTAGTCGTAAGAGATGCCCATCTCGCCCTGGCCGGTTGCTAAGTGGTTAGAGCATCAGCCTGCGGTCCGGAGAGACTCGGGTTCGGTTCCCGCTAAGGGCACGTACCTCGGTTGCAGTTTGTCCCCGGCCCTGGTTGGGTCGTGTGGGTGGCAGCCACTCGATGTGTCCCTTTCACGTCGATGTTTCTCTCTCTCTCTCTCCCTCCCACTCTATCTGAACAAAATATCGAAAAATGTCCTTGGGTGAGGATAAAAAAATAAAAATAAGAAAAAGAAAAGAGATGCCCATCTCTTGCCATACTCCTTTCTCATGCTTCAGCTCCACGGGCCTCCTGTAGATACCTTAGCACTTTTCATGCCTCAGGGCCTTTGCACTTGCAGTTCTTTCTGTCCAAAGTGCTCTTTCCCCAGATCTTCCCAGAACTGGCTCCTCCTGCTTCTGGTCTCAGCTCAAAAGCCACCTCTGGGTGAGGCCTGGCCTGGCCACTGTGCTATTGCCCACCACTGGTGGCCCTCCAGGACCACCACACACTGTACTTACTGCACATATCCACTGGTGTAGTTGCTCATTGTCTAGCTCTTCCAGGAAAGCATGACTCCCCTAGGCAGCGTCTGTGTCCCCAGGCCTCCCACAGTGCTGGTGCAGAATAAAGTCAGGGTTTTCTAGGGGCAGCCATCATCTTTGGAGCTGCTGCTCTGAGGCTGGAGGAGAGCTCCTCCCAGTGGCCAGTCGTTCCCGAGCCGAGGCGGCTACCCCATCCCTGCCCTTGGTCGCTCAGAGCTTCCCTTCTGTGGCCAGGCTGGCTGGACCTAGCTACCTCCATTCACATTCAAATTCCCAGCTCCCTGACTCCTGGCTGCCCTTTCCCTCCCCTCCCTCCCCTCCCTCGGGGCGGGATTCCCTCCAGCACACGGCCTGGTGCCATCCTGTGTGGGGCCAGTGACTGGCCCCGAGGGCCTGGAACCCAACACAGTCCCTGCCCTTACAAGGCTCCCAGTGCAGCCGGAGGATCCTCACCTCCTCTTTGTTCCCGCTGAGGAAGTGATGGTCTTGATGTGGGAGGCTGTGCACCGGTTCCTGCCCTGCGGCTTCCCAGCTCTGAGGTCTGGCACAGTTATTCAGCTGCTATTCGAGCCTCACCTTCCTGCTCTGTGAAATGGGATCAGGCCTGCCTGGCAGCATTGCCATGGGGCCGGGTGGGGCAGCCCCTGCTGTCCAGGGGATGGGTGCCAGGGGCTCTGCTCCTGCCCATGGGGTGGAGGCGGCCTGGGGAGAGTGGCTTCAGGTCTGTGAACCCCACTTTCCCCTTCTGTAGAATGGAGTGAGAAGCGGCACCCGCTTCAGAGGAAGTGAGACCAGGCCCATGAAGGGTCACCCAGCGCCGGGTGCTCCGTGGACGTCAGGTGTTATTAAGTGTTACGACGCCAGAGCTGATACACAGCAGACTCGCCATTCATGACATCCCCTTCCTTCCTGAACCAAGAAGACGGATTCCATTCATAACACCCCCTTCCCCCCGGAGCGTAAGATGATGGGCAGGGAAGGCTTGTAACTCCCACTCCCTACCCATGCTCAGGGCTCCAGGTTAACCCTCCAGGCACCACGAACAGATCCCAGGGCAAAGAAGAAACCAGCCCAACGGAACTGTCAAGATTATGGAAAGTTCACTCTGAAGATTGTGAATCTTAATTTATGCTTCTGTTCGTTCTGCTACTACATAAGCATCAGAGAGTTTCTGTCGAGACTGAGAAGAAAAACAGAAAAACTACCAGTCTGAGTTGTAGTGAGAGCCATTTCAATGCCCCAAACCCCGTGCCCGGGTAAGCACCAACGGGCTCAGTTATCAGCAAGTTCACGATCAGAGGTGAAGGCAAGGAGCTGCAGCGATGGAAACATCCCAGGAGAGGAGGTGTCCTCGCAGTAAAGTATCTCAAAAGGCTAACGAAATGGCAGCCTCTTGTTACTCAGTCTCCATAAATCTGTCTCAAACATTTTGAAGCCGGTTTTACTTCCTCCCATGCCCCCTCTTGGGAGTTATGAGAGCTTTAGGTTTATTAATCACTGTGTGAAGTGGCTTTTCTTCCCAGACTGTGGCAAGCAGCCTTGAAATCCCTCCACTACCAGAGGAAATGGGTCATTGATACTGTTAGTTAGTATGTGTGGGTAAGGCGTCTTGGGAGGTGAAGGGAGGGCTCTTATTAGGAGCTGAGTACGAGAGTGCGTTTGGTGAGTTCTGTGTCTTCAGAGGGTGTGTGCAGTCGGGGGCAAGGGAACCCCAACCAGGAGGGTGAGGGGCCTGAAGAACAGGGGCTCATGGGGCCTGGGAGAGATGCCTCACTTGTATAGGTGATCAAAGAAGATGTTGAGGAGGAACAGTTGAAACCTTTAAGAAGATGGAGTTCAGGCCCTGGCAGCTTTGGCTCAGCGATTAGAGCGTCAGCCTGTGGACCAAAGAGTCGTGGGTTGGATTCTGGTCAAAGGCATGTACGGTGGTTGCGGTTCAGTCCCTGGTCGGGGTCGTGCGGGAGGCAACCAATCAATGTGTTCCTCTCATATCAATGTCCCCCCCCCCCCATCTGAAGATAAAGGGAAAAATATCTACAGGTGAGGATAAAAAAAAGAGGATGGAGTTCAGATCTACATAAGGACTTTGAGGGTGGTGAGCACACAAGGCAAAATACAGCTGTTGTATCATAGAATTGTACACCTGAAACTTATAAAATGCTATTAACCAGTTACCCCAACTAATTTAATTCAATAAAAAAAGAAATTGGTAACTCTTAAAATTATAAGAAAGGGCTTTGTAAGTCATTGGAGGTACTCAAAGATGAAATGGGCTAATGGGCTGTCTTTTTTTAAAAAATATGTTTTTATTGATTTTTTAGAGAGACAGGAAGGGAGAGATAGAAACATCAATGTGAGAAACATTGATTGGCTACTTCAGCACGCCCCCTACTGGGGACCGAGCTTGCAACCTGGGCAAATGCCCTGACCTGGACTTGAACTGGGACCTTTCAGTCCATGGGATGACGCTCAATCCACTGAGCCACACCAGCTGGACTGGGCTGTCTTTTTTTTTTTTTTTTTTTATCCTCACCAGAGGACATTTTTTTATTTTTTGTTCAGATAGAGCAGGAGGGAAAGAGAGGAAGAGAGAGAGAGAGAGAGAGAGAGAGAAACATCGACGTGAAAGTGACACATCAAGTGGCTGCCACCCACACAACCCAACCAGGGCCGGGGACAAACTGCAACCAAGGTACATGCCTCCAGCAGGAACCGAACCTGGGTCTCTCTGGACTGCAGGCCAACACTCTAACCGCTGAGCCAAACCGGCCAGGGCCGGACTGGGCTGTCTTGAGCTAGCCCATGGTGGTTGCTGCTAGTTGTGAGCTCTCCGTTACTGGCAGAATGAAAGCAGAGGCTGAATGACAACTTGCAAATCCCTTCTAGTGCTGAGATCCTATGAACTTTATCTCGTACTTCATGTTCTCACTGCCAATCTGTCCCTAACCCCCAACCCTGACTTCACACTGATTTGACCCAAAGCTCAGAGGTGACCAGCGGGAGACGATTATATATTGCAAAGAGCCATAAGCTCTGAGTTAAAAATCAAGCTCCAAATGTTTTCTTTGATGAACATAAGACCTTTGTTTCATTGATTTAATTTAATACTGAGATAATAGTCAATAAGTCAAGACACACTTGTAATTGTAATCAAACCAATATCTCAAAAACATCATTCCATAGAAAGCAAGCTGTCCACAACATACGAATGAGGTTAAAAAACATGGTATGAAGAAGATATATGGTATAATCCCATTTAAGTAAAATGATGTGTCTGCAAAATTGCAGTAAGATGCCACTTCAAATCCATTAAGATGGTAATGATGATGATGATGATGATGATGATAAAAATAATAGAAGAACCTTCTAAATACTTAGATACTTGTACAATGACGTTCAGAGCAGCATTATTTGGATGTAACAAACCTTTTCTGCCGAACTTTGGGGAAGAATGGCGGCAGGGGAGGGCGCAGTGGTGTTCACAGTCCAAATCTCTGTGACCCCCTGGTGTTCGAATGCTGAGAGGAAGTGGGACAGCTTTGTTAAAGGGCCCTGGTGCTTGGCTTGCAGCCCTTCCCTGGTGGAGGGAGAATATTAGCTTCCACCTCTGTGGCTGCTTTGGGAGTTGTGGACTTGACTCACAGTTGGGGGTCTGACTCACCGAAACCAGCTTTTACCCAGACCATAGTCAGCAAATTGATATAGCACCAGGGCACCAGATGGGACTGGACACTGTCCCCCACCCCGGACCCTTGAATGCAAAGAGGAAGGTGATAAGGTGGACAGAGCAGCTGCCCTGCAGGTCTGACCTCCTGCGTTACCAGCACGAAACTTCTGAACTCTCAGGGCCAACTGGGCCACACTAATGGCACCCTGAGCTGTGCAAAGGAACACCCCAGTAACACGTGTGTGTGCATGTGACTGCACCTGTGTGTGAAGATGCAGGTAGATCTTTGAAAGATGGAGGGAATTTGGGTGACTCTGGCTTACTCCATTATTATTTTCTGCACTTGACTTTTCTCTTCATTCACATTGAGCATTTGTTGTTCTCAATATGAGAAAAAAAGGCCATTACCACATTTTAAAAAGGTATATAACAGGTCTTTGACAACTTGCTTTGTGTTAGGACTTACATATGCCAAGCGTGCAGAATTGAAAATTCAACGCAGGGCTAACTGTTTGACAAAGTGGGACCATCAGGGTTCAGTTGTAGGAAAGCATTCCTGTTATTTCAAGCAGAAAGGAATTTAGGACAGGGAATTAGGGGCTTACATGCCTATTGAGAAGGCTGGAGACACTCAGGCAGGGCCCTGGGCAGGACTGGGTCGACCACACCACTGCCATCCCTCTGGGGCGGCTGCTGTCTCTGGAATCAGAAAGGGCCACCCCGCTGTTGACTTTGAGAACACATGCTGTGCTGAGGGCAGGGGTCAGGAAGCCACTCTCGCCTCTACCACAACAGTCCTTCGACATCCACAAAGCCAGCAACGGCTCTGTATTAGTTTCTAAGGGCTGCCGAGCCAAAGTACCACAGACTCCGTGACTTAAACAACAGCAATGTACTGTCTGCCAGTTCTGGAAGCGAGAAGTCTAAGATCAAGGTGCGGCGGGGTTGGCTCCTTCTGAGGGCTGTGGGGGTCTGTCCCAGGCCTCCCGAGAAGCTTCTGGTGGCTTGCTGGCAGTCTTTGGTGTTCCTTGGCTTGTAGACACATCAGCCTGCTGTCTGCCCTTAGGTTCACCTGACGTTCTCCCTGTGTGTCTGTCTCCAAATTTCTCCCTTTTATAAGGACACCAGTCATATTGGATTAAAGTCTACCCTACCCCAGTATGACCTCATCTTCACGAATCACATCAGCAACTGCCCTGTTTCCAAATAAGGCCAAATTCTGACATGTTGGGGGTTATAACCTCAGCATATGAATTTCGGGGGGATACAAGTCAGCCCATACATGAGTAACAAAACACTGCTGTGGAAAAACACATATGGGAAGGCTTGATGTCAACCACAAGGAAGAAGCTGGGACATGATCTTCATCTAGAACCTAGGAGGTCTGCAAAATGTTTTCAGTTCATTAGCCCTGCAGTAATGAAGGCATTCTAGGAATAGGTTGAAATGAATACTCTGCCAGTCCACCGAACCACCTTCCTAAAGCCCATAGCCTCTACCCACCACCCCAGCCCTGGCCATTTTGTAGCTGGCAAAATTTCACAGCACTAAGCACAGGAACTTGGGGTACTAAAAGCAACACTGTCCTCAGAAACCAGGAGTTGGGAGTTGGAGCCCTGGCCTTTCCCTTAAATTGTGGGGTGACAGCCACAGCTAACCAAAACCCCCTGCTCAAAACCCCCATCCACAGTTCACTCCACCAGCCCCGCGGTGCTCACCGCCATTACCACGCTCGAGAACCTTGTGCCTCATGCTGGTAACTAACTTCATACACTTTTTTGCCCCCATAGGATGTCCCACACAAATTTGTTTTAGTTTTTTCTTGCTACCCTGGGATTTTTAAAAAGATAATTGTCGCCTGGCTGGTGTGGCTCAGTGGACTGAGCTCTGTCCCATGGGCTGAGAGGTCCCGGTTCAATTCCCTGTGGGCCCATGCCTGGGTTCCGGCTCGATCCTAAGTAGGGGTCGTGCAGGAGGCAGCCAATCGATGTTTCTCTCACCTCCATGTTTCCATCTCTCTTTGCCTTCCTCTCTTTAAAAATCAATAAAGGAAAAATAAATAAATAAATCAGTAAAAAACATAAAAAAAAAAAAAAGATAATTGTCTTCGTCCGACCATGACCATTTGCCTACCATCTCTTACTGAGGGACACTGGGTAACCGATTACCCTCAGTTGTTTGGTCTGTACCATAGTGGGGTTGGACAACTTGTTACTGAGGAAGGGACAGAGAAAACAGTCACGCACACTGGACGTGGCTGCTTCTGCTTCAGAGGAGTGAGACCTGACTCACTTCTACGCGACTCTGTTGACTCCTAAAGGTGAGGCCTCCTGGGCCCAGCCCAGAGAAGAGAGAGAGGGAATGAAATGATCCTCGTCATACAGTAACAGGTATTTATTTATTAATTAACGTATGTTTTAACTGATTTTAGAGAGAGGAAGGGAGAACGAGAAAGAGAAACATCACTGAGAGAGAGAAACATGGATCAATCCATTGGTTGCCTCCTGCATGCCTCTTGGTGGGGATTGAGCCTGTAATCCTGTAACCTGGGGCTGTGCCCTGACCTCGGAATCAAACCAGCGACCTCTCGGTATATGGGATGAAGCTCAAACAAGTGAGCCACACTGGCCAGGGCCAGGTATTTATTTTTTTATGTAAAAATAGTATTTATCAGGTGAATAGATAACATCTTCATATTGCCCCCATCGAAAAGGTAACCCTATCCACCCAGTTCCCCTCCCCAGAGGAAATCTCTGTTACCGATTTTTTGTGTATAGCTCCCGAGGCAGCCGAGGCAAATGCTAGCAAGTTCATCTACACGCATGCACATATATGGTCTCTGCAATTTTTTTTCACACATAGGAGCATATTATTCACACTGTTCTGAGCCTTACTTTATGTACTTAACAATGCATCTCAGATATTGCAGCCTGTCATTACATAGAGGGCTGTGTCCCACTGGGTGGAGGTGCCACAATTCAGGTCACCAGTCTGTGTGAATGTACGGATGAGCACTCAGAGGATTTCCAATCCTTTCCTGTTATTAACAATGCTGCAAAGCCTGTCCTGGTACCTGTGCCATTTCCAGGTGGGGTACCCCTTTCAGACGAAGGCCTAGAAGAGCAGTTGTTGGATCACAGGTTGCATGCATTTGTGACTCTGAGACATCCTGTCCCCTGTCCACCCACAGAGGTTGTAGCCAATAGGTCCTCCCACCAGCAATGGCTGTCTCTCCAGGTAGCCTGGGGGAAAGGAAGGAGAGGGATGAGAACCTGGGAGGCACGCAGAGCAGGGCAGAGTGGATACATAAATAAAAAATAGAAATGAGAAAAGAGAAGTAAAAATCGAAGTTCTTACTATTTTTCCTAAGCCTGGAGTGATACCCTATTTTGGAAACCACAGCATAGAGTTGGCTTGTCCAAGGGACTTGGGGGTCTGTGTGTGTGTGTGTGTGTGTGTGTGTGTGTGCACAAGAACTTATGTGCTAACTCAGGAATAGGGGTGTTGGGAGACTTGGGACATGGGGAGGGTTTGGGGTTTTTTCTTTGGGCTGGGGCCTGGGATGAATTTGCACTGGAGCCTTGAGTGAAGAGGGGTCTTTGGCTGTACGGTAGATGGTTGGACCTTAAGTGTCTTGGCTTGGGAGCAGCTTGGCAAGATTCCTGCACCCCAACTTGGGCTGCATGAGTGGGGGAGCCTTTCAGCTTCATAATGATCCCATTCCCTTCCCCCAGATCCCCTTAGATAGATCACTTGCCTCTTTAGATAATGAGCTTAACTATGGGAAATCAGTTATATATTATAATTATACAGACCATAAGGGACTTCTATTTTTGCTTCTATCTTTTCTAATTTCTAGTTTGTTGTGTTAAAGGAAGATAACATATGAGTATAATAGTACTTTACAGAACTTATAAAAAATTATTTTAAAAAGTAATTTACTTAAAATACAATTTATTTATTTAAGTAAACATGGAGATTGAGCTAGCCCCTAGCCCATTTTCCCCCAGGGTGGCGAGGGGTTGTGCCAATAACGACTGCTACTGCAGGGCTCAATCTGACAGAGAACCCAAGTGTCCTGTGGTCACCGTTTCACCTGCTTGCTGTGGAACACATTCACATTCTCCATCTACGTCTGAGAGGGTCATGGAACAGAGGGGAGTTCCTGGAGATACTTTCTAACCATGAGCGGCCTGGTTGATGGGATTCGGGACAGTTACTTTCATGTCCCCTCTAGGCCTTGGCCTAAGTTTTGCTTATCCATCTCTTCCCTCTGCCCCTGAGGCCCCCTCCCTGCCTTCCTGCCCCCACCCCACCCATGCCGTGCCATCTGACACTCCTCAGCCAGCCCTTAGGACTGCAGGCTGACTCCAAGCCTTTGTAAACCACCCAGGACTGTTAAACAAATCCTATAATTAGAAGCCAGGTTTCCTAAACGAAGTGAAAAATGTAACGCTACCCTGTGCTTGTTCACTGGATGCTCAACGCATGTCCCATGACCCAGAGGAGCTGTGACTTTGGGTTTCCAAGAAGCCTTAATAAGGTAATGTTTATAAAGTTCTTAACTTCACAATTCTGCTGTAATACAACTCTGCGAAACAAGGACACACCACAATTCCAAGGAGAGACCCCTTCCACCCCGTCCGCACCCCACCCTGTCCCAACAGTGAAGAATGTCATCCGTTATGGGGTGTGTAGAAAACCCCAAGGCTTGGGTTAAAAGAAGTGAGTTTTGGCCCCAAATCTGACCCTGAATTGCTGTGCGACACTGTATCAGTCTCTTTCCCTCTCTGGACTTTATTTTATTTATTTATTTATTTTATCCTCACCCGAGGACATTTTTGCATTTTTTGTTCAGACAAAACGGGAGGGAGAGAGAGGGAGAGAGAGAGAGAGAGAAACATCGATGTGAAGGGACACATCGAGTGGTTGCCACCCGCACGACCAACCAGGGCCGGGGACAAACTGCAACCGAGGTACGTGCCCTTAGCGGAAACCGAACCCGGGTCTCTCCGTACCGCAGGCCGACGCTCTAACCGCTGAGCCAAACTGGCCAGGGCTGGACTTTATTTTTTTAAATAAATCTTTATAAATTCTACAAAGTTCTATTCCAGTGTCCCTATCTAAAGAGAAGAGACGTGAGACTTGTTTGTTCTGACAGTCCCTTTATGCTCTGGCATTCTGCGGTCTGATTCTGTCTCTTTGCCCCTGGCTTTGTCTCAAGCAAGGATTCTTCTCCAAACTGGACCTCCCGTCTCTGGACTCCACAGAAGGACTTGGCAATGAAACTCGAACTGGGTAAGTCAAGTTTGGGGTTGGCAAGACACATAGATCTACCTTTCCTCCATTGGCTTTGAACCCCTAAGGACTCGTGAGATAAAATGCATAAAAAATAAAAATAAAATAAAATGTGAAAATGACTGGTGGGGAAACAAAGAAAAAAGAACCCATTCACTCTTCGAAGGAATTCAAACTGGTCAACATGAGGAAGAGGGAAAAGCAGCAGGGCGGTGCTGTCCGGAAATGGTAGCCACTGTTAAGTCAGCTTCATACTTCAACATGATGCTGACATCATAGCAGCTGACACTTACTGAGTTCTTACTATGAACCAGACTCTGCTGAGGGCTGATATCCCTCCTCTCCGTTAACCACATAGCAAATCTGCGAGGTAGGTACTTTCTCGTCATCCTCATTGTACAGATAAGAAACTGAAAGTCAAAGAGATGAAAGAATTTGCGCAAAGGAAATCAGTGGTTGGAATAGAGACTTCAGAACCCATTCTTGACCTCTATAAATCTGTTGCCTATAAACCTCTGATCCTTTGTGGAAGTGAGTGTTGTGATGAAGCTTCCATCGCTCTGTATCTCCACGTAGTTCTGATGAATAGGGCATACCCTGGCAGTCGCCTTGTGAGAAAGACACCTTCTCTGAGCTAAGCCTTTAAGATCTGGGGACTGTTTGTTACTGCAGCACAACGTGACCCCTCCTAACTGATGCTCCTTGTCATTGGACAGAGGGAGCAGCTTTGTTATGTGTATTCTCAAAGAGCAAATTTGTCACTATCAGATGAAGGAAGCAGGGAGGTGGACATTTAAAACAAGTAGAGATTAATAAAAGACTTGGGAGCATTGAATAAGAGTATCATTGAGAAACCAACAAAATGACCAATAAAGCCTGGTTGGTGTGGCTCAGTGTTTGAGCATCAACCAAGAGGTTGCTGGTTCGATTCTTGATCAGGGTTGCAGACTTGGTCCCCAGCAGGGGGTGTGCAGGAGGCAGCTGATCAATGTTTCCATCTTTCTCTAAAAATCAATAAAAACATATTTTAAAAAAAATGACCGGTAAGGTCTCATTTAGCCTGAGACTCTAAGACATGGTCTAAAAATGGAGAAGATTTGGAAGTGGTTCTGGATCGACAAGGTCAGAGCTAGCTCTGTGGTTGAGATAATGGGATAGAATGAAAGGGAATCCCAACATGGAAGACAAAAATTACAGACACAGCTATGTGATTACCAGACTGAAGAGCCAAGCCATCCCAGCTTTTTTAAGAACACACTACTGGAGAGGAAGAGATTGGGCTCATCCCAACTGTTGAAGTTTCTACGGAGCTGACTCAGAAAACATGTCCCCCTGGAACCAAGCCCTCTCACCAGACACATTTCCGTCCAGCGTAGATTTGTCCATTGAACACAGCTAGGCCATGTCAGAGACCATTTGGACGACCTTTGGCACTCTGTGTACACGCCTAATGATAGGCAGGGGCACCCACCGGTAATCAATGCCTAGTTCCAATGCTCATTTCCTAAGCGGGGGCAAAGGTTAGGGTGGATGGTGGTCAAAAGGGGCCTCTGGGCCCAGACTTCCCTCCTAGGCTCTGTCCCTTTTTCTGTGCTGTGTGACCACGAGCAGGTCATTTCCCTTTCCTGGACCTCGATTTTCTCTTTGGTAATAATCTTTATATTCACATGGGTTGATACAAGGAGTAAATAAAGTCATGGATATAAAAGTGCTTTGTAAACTGGAGAGTGTTATTCACATGCCAAGAGTATCACTCTTACCACCTGGGCAATAATCAGCAGCATTGCCTGGGTCCCCGGGCTGGGCCAGCTCTGTCTCCCAGGACCAGAAACCCCAAAACTGTCTTTTAACAGTAGAGCAGTTATAGAG
This sequence comes from Molossus molossus, assembly GCF_014108415.1. Classification (NCBI taxonomy): domain Eukaryota; kingdom Metazoa; phylum Chordata; class Mammalia; order Chiroptera; family Molossidae; genus Molossus; species Molossus molossus. Next base: position 23,481,412 of record NW_023425377.1, read on the forward strand.
ACTTCTTTCCTGGGAACCAGACCTTGGAAATGGTCAGATTCCACACGAGCCATTTCTTCCTCGTTCCTCACAAATACAATATTTGTGAGAACCGACCTTCCAATGGAAATTTGGCAAGATTTCACATTCTGGAGACATTGTACCTTCCTCCACATGCCCCGAGGGCTGAGGTCATGGGCTTCCCAGGAGATCTGGCTGTTCCCAAGGATGCAGGAGGTGCAGGAGGCCGAGAGGAGAGGGGCCAGTGAGCGCCCCTGTCCCACAGGCTGGTCCTAACCTATCAGTATTGTGATGGCTGCCCTCCTCTGTAAGCATTAGTTGTCCACTGCCATATGCCCACGGCAGATGCTCGATGTGTATATCTGTGTTGAATAAAGTGAATGAATCCGCAAGAACTCTCAAGGATCCTCCTTGCCTGTACCTTGAAACTTACAGAGTTTCCTAGGCAACATACTTAAACCACCACCCAGGCAGCTTCTCAAGATCATCCCAGCAGGTTCAGACCACAGAGACAAGCTTCTGGATGGAGGCCAAGGTAGGGATGCACTGTAGCCCTAAGAGCCTGTATGTATTTGAGGCTGTTTTCTGGGGGGAGGCATGCTGAGGATGGAGGCCTTGGCTATGGCCATCAAGGCTCCTTGCTGCTTCTCCCCGCAGTGGTGGGTAGTAGGTAGCTCTCAGGGTTTCTCTGCTCCCTCAGCAAGACCTGTCCTGATCACAGTTCCCCGAGACAGGCACTGAGGAGCACATGTGTCAATAAGACATGTTGGCTGCCTGCAAGACCCTTCAAAACCATTAACAAAACGAAACACACACATACAAGACCCTGCCCACAAATTCCTGCTCACACGGATACTCAGGAAAACCAGTGCGATAAAAACAGCACCATCTACAGCAATGGCAGAGCCAATATGTAAAGCAGACTTTGGTACCATTCGTTTCTAGCTTGGTTCCGGGGAGCAGGCCTTTGAACCCAAGCTGCAAGGAAGTCCCCCACCTCCCTGGACTCCTCTCCTACAACAGCCAGAAGACATCAACCCCTTTCTTCTCCCATCCTCCACCGCCCAGGCTTCTTCTTCCAGTGGGGTCTACACTCTGGGGGTCTGAAGAGAACATTTCTCATGCTGCTTCCGCTGGAGGATGGGGCCTCCCACCCAAAATAGACACAGACCCGCCCTGCCAAAGGAGGGGCTGACAGCTCTGGGGGGAAAGCCAGAACTCTGGATCTTGTAAGTCCAGACGTCCTGTAAACTCTGACCATAGTATAAACATCCCCCGGGACGGACGGGAGGATATGTTGGTGGGCAGGGGGCCCGGCGCCTCTGTCTGCCCTGGGGATAGGCTGTTTATTCCATGTCCCTCACCAGCCCGTTGGGCTCCTGCCTGCCCCAGGTCTGGGCACATCGAGGCAGACAGGACAGCCCCATACGGGGGTCTGAGACCTTGGACAAAAGACTTAAACTGCTCAGGGCTAGAAGAAAACGACTTATTAAAGCCCAACAAGTCCAACTCGTTCCTCTCCTTGCCTCTCCCTCATGGCCTCCCAGCTGTTCTTCCGACCTCTGCTGAAACGCCTTGGATGGTGGGAGTTCACTGCTTCTCGGGGCAATCCCTTCTAGTACTGGGATTTGGCCTTAGAAAGTTCTAGAAAAGAGTGGACTAGAATTGTTCTGTGCAACCTGATTGTGCAGAGCTAAAACAATGTGTACGACAAAGTAAAGCAGGGCCATTCATGACGGGCACTGCTCTGTGACAGGCACTCACCTCGTTAAATCCCCTTCCTTTTGAGGACACATGGGCTCAGAGAGGTTAGATCACTTGCCTAAGGTAACCCAGCTATTGAATTCAAGGTTTGTGCTTTTATTTATTTTTATTTTTTATCCTCACCTGAGGACATTTTTCGATATTTTGTTCAGATAGAGTGTGTGTGTGTGGGGGGGGAGGGGGGTAGGGGGGGAGAGACATCGACGTGAAAGGGTCATATTGAGTGGCTGCCATCCACAGGACCCAACCAGGGCTGGGGACAAACTGCAACTTACAAACGTGCCCTTAGCGGGAACCGAACCCGGGTCTCTCCGGATTGCAGGCTGACGCTCTAACCGCTGAGCCAAACCGGCCAGGGCAAGGTTTGTGCTTTTAAATCTTAGTCTATACCAGGTCTTCACAATCAAAACCCAAAATAGCACATACATCCACAAAACACCATTCGATAAACAAGGCATACACAGAACCAACCAAGTTACAGTAAAAACAGCCCAAACTTGCCATATATTAAATACCAGTTGTGTGCCAGGCAAATAATAATTTTTATGATAAATCCACTGGAGCAACCCTATGAGGAAACTGAGGCTCACGGAGGTTAGAAAACGTGCACACGGTCACGTAAGAAGGGGCAGAGCAAGTGTCCGACCACCGTTTCTGAAGCGTGCAGTCGCCCACTACACCACATTGCGTCACGGGGTGAGGAGGGTGGGACCTGAGCACATGAGAGAAAATTTTTGTAGTTCTAGCGATCCCTCTCAACAACCCGAACTTTAAAATGTGGGATGTGCGTCCTTGGGGAGAAGGGACCTCCCCGTGCTGGAGGCGTCCAGCAAAGGTGCTTGGGAAGGGTACCTACGCTGCAGTCTGTGGGTGGTGGACACTGACAAGAGACTAGGCACCGTGCAGTCCATTTGCAACTCAGAAACAAACTCCGTGTTTTCAAGGCTGGATGCTGGGCAGGAGGGAGGCCCTGGCCACCCAGTCCCAGAGCATAGGCCCACCTCTTGGAATCCTACCCCAGCTCACACTTCCTTGGTTGCCCCCTGGGGGGGAAGAGTATTGGCACCTGGCCTGGGCAGAGGGTCACTGGATGTGGCAGCCCCTCTGTACATCCCAGGGGCCGCCCATTCACCAGGGCCTTTCCCTTTTTTGAGAACTGGGAGCTTGCTGGCTGGGTTTGTTCCCACCAACAGTGTTCCCGTCCAGGGAGCTTAAAATAGTGCCTCTTGGCTAGGGCTCTGGAGTGAGCAGTGAGGCAGGCATTTGTGCAAATATGGGCCTGGGAGAAGGACTCAACCCAGGAGGGTGGAGGGTGGGGTGGGCAGCATGGCAGGAGAGCCAAGACCTCCTGTGGAGGATGCGCCCTCCTGGCCACAGCCCCCCTCCATCTTGCAGCAGAGGCGCCAGCGAGTCTCCTCCTGCCTCCCCCAGCCTTACTGGGTCCACTTGGACTGGGCTTTAGACTGAAACCTGCAGGTCCTGGGCCCAGCTGAGGTTCCAGGGTGAGCCCACTGGGGACAGGGGCTCTGCATTCTTCTGCTGGTCCTATCCTTGACCCCACTTAACAATGCCCTACCTCCCTAGGAACACTCCAGAAATATCCTTGAAGGCCCAACTCAAAACTCCTTTTAAACAATAACAGTGACAATTGCAGCTGCCATTCATTGAGGGCTTCCTTTCACCAGGCATTCTAAGCGCTCTGCCATGCAGATTTCATCGGATCCTCACAACAATCCACTGACAGCCAAGTTATTATTATCTCCACTGTGCAGAAGAAACAGGCTCAGAGAAGTCACGTAACTTTCCCCAGGTAACACAGTTGTTAACTGGTAGAGGCAGGATTAAAACTCAGGTCTGGCAGCCTCTGGAATCTGAACTCTTAGCCCTTGGGTTGCACCTAGTCCTCCAGGTCCCTGCTGTTCTGGCCTCCCATTCTCCATGCCAGCATGATCATCCTGTGTGACAGACCGCTGGTTTGATTCCATGCATGAAATAGTCAATGCCTACTACGTGTCAGGAACATTGCTGGGTGCCATGCTCGCACCCTGGGAGTTCTTATGTCTCCTTGAGGACTCCTGTTTGGCTTTGGACTCAGTGATCTCCCCAACACGCAGGGTCCCGTTTGCTGGAGAATATTAGGGTACGGCTGAGGCAAGCACAGAACCCCCTCGCCGACCAAGAGACCAGCTGGACATTCCCCTCCTGCCCTGGTTGCAATGCTCTCCTCTCACTGTAGAGACCAGCATGTGCATGGACAAAACTTGCTTTGAAGCCTCTACGACTTTGGCTCCCCGAGCCTCAGTTTCCCCATTCTATATTCGGGATAAAATTAGGACCTCACCACGGGGTGGGTGGGAGGATTTCATGAAACAATGCACATGAGTGAAAGAGTTAGCACCACGTCGGCCAGTCAGTAAGTAGATGTTAAGCAACAGCTATTATTATTACTAATTGTTGTTTCCTGGCAGTCACGGTGTCCAGGTGTCAAATGCCTACGGCCCAGCACATAGTAAGTTCTCCAAGTGAACGGAATCACTCACACAGCAGACAGAAGTCCCCTCCATCCCTTACCCTGCCATCCCCACTCCCGACCAACTGTGCCATTCCTGCTCTGATGAGGTAGGTGTCCTGGGCACCGGTCCTCATTACCAATAGGGCTCCTCGGGCAGCCAGGGGCAGGCGTAGGATGGACCCACTCTCCCAGATGCCTCATTTTCAGCTCCAGGGCCCAGTCCAGAGAAAAGAAGTGGCTGGTGTGGAAGTTCCCTCAGGGTTTGCTGGGCTCTTCAGGATGTCTGGTGGTGCCACCTGGTGGTGAGTACGGCACTGCTCCTGGTCAGGCCTGCGGCAGGGGCTCTGGTGGCTCTAAGTACCACCGCCCTGTGCCCCTCACTCTCCAGCCCCTTCACCCCTTCCCTCATTCTCATGTACCGACCAACTCCCGCGTGCAAAGACTTAAGGACCCAACTTTGTTGTGGGGCAGAAGCTCCTGAAGTCCAAGCCACTAGGCCTCCCTGTCAGGCCCAGCTCTGACCTGTGGGGATAGGTCCCACTTTGGCCTGCCAGAATTCAATCTCAGGACACCCTGAAGCAGATGACCCTCCAGTAATTTTGAGAAGCCAAGGCTAGAGGAAGGGGCTTTCTTCCTGGCCTGAGCTGGCTAGGAACAGAAAACCCAATGATGGTCACTGGGCCCATCCTTGACTCCCCACAGCACCTGCGTGGGGACCCCTCAGATCTCCCTCTCCATCGGGAGGAACCTGGGGTCCCCTCCCAGACTTGCTGTTGTTAAAGTGCAGGTTGCAGGGCCTGCTGGGTCAGAGCCCCGGGGCCAGGCTGTGGACCCTGAATCCATCAGCACTGAGGCTGGAAGCTGCTATGGAGACAGACACGATGCAGACAGTGCGGTGGTCTCGGGGGTCCTGAGAGGCAGAGGAGCCCCCTGCATCCCGGTCTCTGCTATAATTTCCCGCCTTGCAGTGGCGGTAGGGTCAGCCAGCTGCTTGTCTGGGGGACCCCACTACCAGCAGCAGCAGAGGGGTGGCTGTCCCCATCCTGCGCCCCATCCCTCTGGCCATTCCACGGGTTCAAAGGACAGCGGCAGCAGGGCTGGGCCAGCCTGGGGTGGGAGTGGGGCCCTTGTCGCCTGAGGAAGTATTTTCAGAGTCCTCCTCCCTCCGGAGTTTCCAGCGATAGAATGGAGCCCTGTCTAGTATTTGACCAAATATGGTGGTATCGCTCGATGAACTCAAGCCCCAGCCAGCTTCTCAGTTATGCCGTGGAAACCTGCCCTGGACAGATTAATCTTGTGACATTCAGGAGAGCCTCGCACCCCGCGTTCTTCCCCACGGCCGATTCCTGTAAATGGCCAAGAGTGGCCCCTCGACAAGATGCTACAGTCCTCATGTCTGCTCATGGTCCCTCCTCCGCCTCCCTGGCTGGGCTACTCCCTCACAAGCGGCTGGGCTGCTCACCCGAGTGAGAGGCCTTGGCCAGCGGGGCTGGTCAGCTCAGCACGGGATTCCAGGACACGGAGACCCTGGGGTCGCCTGAGCTCACAAAACCGCCGCCACGCCTGTGAAGCCCGGAGCTGTCTCAGCCGAGAGGGTGGAAAGGAGACTGGGCTGAGCCAGGAGAACGATGCTCGCTCGAAGGCTAACTGGAACAGCTGATGTTCATACACTATTTTACAATAATTTTCCAAATAAATAGTTAGGTGTCTATTGAGCAGTTACTATGTGCCAGGCGCGGTGCCAGCTATTTAACATGGGCTATTTTACTCCTTATAACACCCTCTAAGGTGGAAGCTGTGATGATCCCGTTCGAGAGATGTGGGAATGGAGCCTCAGAAAGATTTCGGTGAGAAATGGGCCAGGCCGCTGTCGATTCCTGGGCACTACACCCATTCCACAGAGAAGGAAACTGAGGATGAGAGAGAAGCAAAGTCACAGACAGTCACATGGGGCCAGGTCCCCGGAGCGGAGACCTTCTCCACGCAAGGGGGAAACACTACCGCAGGAAGGCCTTGTAGACCCGAGACTTGGCTTGTGTGAGAACACCGATTCAGAAACACATTCCCAGCAGGCCAGACAGGCACAGAAAACATCCCAAGAAAAACAGCCCTGCACAGGACCAGGTGTGAACCCCAGCTCTGCCGTCTGTAACTCACTGTGTCATCTTGCACAAGTCCCTTCCTGCTCCAGCCTCAGTTTCCCTGCCTGTGAAGTAAGGAGGTGGAGCTCTGGTCACCAAGGGCTGTTGACTCACCTGAGACTTGCTGAGGCCAGAGCGCCTGAGTCTGTTTTCCTGGGAGATGGGGCCTGTGTCGTGCTCCTGGCCAGCACACTCTGAGAACATTTGCTCTCCTGACCAACGGACGGCCCGTCCCTCCTCTGCCCTCACCCCCTTGCCATCCCCAAAGCAAACGAAGCTGATTGTCTTAGCAGGCCCTGTGGGTGCTGGCTGGCCAGCCAGCCGCAGGCCACAGACGGAGGTGCCACCCGCCAGAGCCCCACCAGACACACAGGGCATTGTCCCTCAGTCAACAGCCCCTGGGCACCTCGGCCGGTTTCTGGCCTGCCCCCACGCCCCTCACCGCCTGCCACTGCGCCAGGCCCAACCAGCTGGGGGCCCAAGGCTCCCAGCCGATGACGAGCCCACCCACCCCCAGCAGCCCCCTGATGAGCTATAATTGCTTCGCTCCATCCTGTTGCTGCCATTCTCTCGGTGGAGGCATCTGGGGTTCCAGGCGGGCGGCAGCTGCAGGCCGACCGCCTGGCTCGTCGGGATGGACTGGCTGTGCAACCTGGTACGTGGCGCTCCCCACCCCACCCCCACCCCTTTTTAGGACCCGAGTGTTTCGGTACTTCTTTCCTATTGATTAATGTCTGCCTCTGTTTGGCTTGGAATCTGCAGAGTTCTCCCTCTGTCCTCTCCCCCAGGACTAGAGAGAAACAGACTGGCCTCACAGCCTGCAGCCATGGCCAGTAGCTCAGGCTCCTCCACCGGGCTCGGCCAGTCCACACTGAAGCCCTTTCAGGCCAAAGGCATCTGGGGAGATCCTGGCAAACTCAGTTATCAGGGTTTTTCCAAAGAATCCTTGGATCCTGAGAGCCAGGCTGTGTGACCTTGGGCAAGTCCTTCTGTGTCTCTGTTTCCCATCTGCACCACGAAAGAAGGGGGACTTCGATTCTGTTCTGGGTTTCTCTGAATGCAGAGCCAGCGTGTAAGAACACCAAGTGAGAAACAGAAGAGATGAGAAAGCCTGTTGTTAGGGAGACATTTTTCCGCATCAGAATCTAAGACCTAAAGGGAGGAATTTAGCGACTTGAATCTCTGTCATGGATTTTGCTCCAGGAATTGGCTCTGCCAAGAGGGACTATGCTGAAACTTGTTTCCAAGGGTCAAGACTCGATGGGTAGCCTGGATAAGTCAGACTCGGACCACGCGGACCGTGGGGTGAGGGACCCAGGGCAGATTCAGTGAGGAGATGAAACTTCCCCTGAAGGTTCCTGCCATCTGGCCAGCCCTGGCCCTCACCCAAATTCTGGCCCCCCGCTGCCCCTCCTCCCCTGCCCGGGTCTCTCCTGTGTGAGCCAGAGGCTTTCCCGACACTCCCGGCTCTGAGAGCAGAAGTGGATGGTGGTGGTGAGGGTGGACACGCGTGGGCGAGGAGAGGACGCGGGTGGGGCAGGCAGAGGGCTGGGGGAGGGAGGAGGAGAGCGCAAGTGTCACGAAGTCCAAGAGAGGTCCTCGGCCTCACCTGCCCATCTCCCCAGCTTCATCTCACGCCCCCTCGCCCGCACACGGTACTGCAGCCTCACCATTTCCTTTCGGCAAAGCTCTTCATCAACTCACATCTCCTTTCACACTGTTCCCCGTCTGCCTCCCTCTCATCCTTCAAACCTGCCATGCATGCACCTCAGAATGGCTCTGTGAGACCCCCTCCACGGCCACCGGGCTAAGCAGGTGGCCCTGTTCATCTCTAGCCGTGAGCTACACGGTGCCACCATCACCCTGGTCTCTAGTGAGATTTAAGTGTTTGTTTTCTTGTTCACCAGCTGTTCTTTCTCCCAGACTGAGCTACAGAAGGCAGGGATGGTAACAGCCATTCATTCACTCAGACAGGGGGATAAGGCAGTGTGTGGAAACTGACGCCGTACCTGCTTAGTGGGGGACAGTCATAGAAAAGAATCACACATATGGACTGTAGGACTGTAGTCATGCGAGAGGCATGCGCTGTTGTGAGCCCAAGAAGGTCCACTGAGGCATCCCCAAGGAAGTGACACTAGAGGGTGAGGAGAGGCAGGACTCGGCGTGTAGTGGGCTGTGCAAAGTCCCTGTGGCAGGGAGCATGGTGAGAGGAAGGGACTGAGAGAAGGCCAGAAGCTCAGGCCCAGGAAGGTGACTTGATTAGATTTGCATTTCAAACAGCTGTTCTTAGCTCAGGTGTGGAGAATTGATTGGAAGGAGCCAGGGGGGATTTGGGGAAATGAGGTAGGAGACTGTTGAGCTGCTCAGGGAAGTGAGGATAGTGGTGCAGATAGAGAGAAGTGGATGGGTGGAGAGATTTTATTTTCAAAGCATCAAGTTAGACTTAATTTATAAGTAATAACATTTAGAAAAGATCCACCCCTGGTCCTTAAAAACCTCTCCATCAATTGAAACGGGTGGGAACATATTTAAAAGGTGCAATAGACAGGGCTTAGCGATGAGTGTGTTGCATAAAAGTGCTGGCACACATGCTGGTGGGCTGGAGGGGCCAGGACAGGGCATGGCAGGCCAGAGTCACCCACATAGAGCCTTTCCTCTTCCCTCTCCTCTCTCCGGGCCTTGAATCTTGGCCCAGAGGGAGTCTTGGCTCTCACACCTTTGACCTGCGACCTTCCTCTTCAGCTGTTTCTTCTCACCATCTCCATCTTCCTGGGGCTGGGCCAGCCCAGGAACCCCAAAAGCAAGAGGAAGGGGCAAGGGCGGCCTGGAACCCTGGCCCCTGGGCCTCATCAGGTGCCACTGGACCTGGTATCTCGGGCGAAGCCATATGCCCGCATGGAGGAATATGAGAGAAACCTTGGGGACATGGTGGCCCAGCTGAGGAACAGCTCCGAGCCAGTGAGGAGGAAGTGTGAGGTCAACCTGCAGCTGTGGCTGTCTAACAAGAGAAGTCTGTCACCATGGGGCTACAGGTAGGCCAGGCTGGGTAGCCATGGGCAAGCTGTGCTGTGTGTGGAGGGTGGGGGGTGGGGGAAACACCTTGCCCACTATCCCCATCATTGTAACAGTTAAGACCTTGGATGCAGAGGCCTGAACACCTGGGAAGGAATCCTGGCTCTGCTTCTTACTTACTTTGCTGTGTGGCTTTGGGCAAGTTGCTGAGCCTCTATGAACTTCAGTTTCCTCAACTGTAAATGGAGGTGACAGTAGTACCTACTTCAACGGCTGGTTATTAAATAAGATAGCCATGCACAGCCCTGCCGTTATTGTTTTCCGAGTCCCGGCTGAAGCGCCTTCGAGGCCTTCCCTGAATGTCCCTTCCTCCAACTCGGGGTGTCTTGTATTCACTTCTCAGTTACAGCATGTCCAGGTGGTCTTGAGTTGACTGTGTCCATATCTGTCTCATGCTGGATTAGGACCCTCCCAATGCATTAGAATCATCTACGGAGTCTTAGGCTCCATTCTATCAAAACCTCCAGGGCTGGGGCCCAGAAAGTGGGATTTATACATCTCCATGTGGTTAGGATGCTCAGCTAGGTTTGGTGGTCACGACCTGCTGCCCCTAGATGACGGGCAGTGTCTTGCCATGGTTGTAGCTCCACGTCCTAGCACAGCACCTGGCACGCAGAAGAAGCTACATGTGTATGTGTTGAATGAACAATGAAGAAACAGACTAACCCTGAAGGGTCCTCACTCACAAACCCAGGCCACACAACTGATGTCCTGAGACTCCAGAATTACATGTTCAGTAGAACTGTCTGTGATGATGTGAAGTCCAACCAGCCTCATGTGGCTGTTGAGCACCTGAAGTGTGGCCAGTGCAACTGGGGAGCTAATTTTGATTAATTTTTTTTTCTTTATTGATATTAGAGAGAGAGAAGAAGTGAGAGGGAAAGAGAGAGAGAAACATCAATGAGAGAGAACATTGATTGGCCGCCTCCTGCATGCCCCCACTGGGGATCGGACCCACAACCTGGGCATGTGCCCTGGCCAGGAATCGAACCAGCGACCTCTCGTGCATGAGTTGACGCTCAACCACTGAGCCACACTGGCCGGGTTTGATTAATTTAAATAGCCACACGTGGCTAGTGGCTACCATAGCTGGAATGTGACAATTGCAGAGATTGCAATAAAGATCCTCCAGAGCTGGGCCTCTCACTGTACTGTGCCCTTGACTTTCTTGGGAAACTTATAAAAATGCAGGTTCTGATTCAAGAGGTGGTAGTGGTGGTGGTGGTGGGGGAGAGATTCGACATTTCTAACAAGTTCCCAGGTGATCCTCACGCTGCAGGTCCACAAGTCAAGTTCACCCCCCACATTTAGCAGATGAGGAAACACAGTGAGAACAAGGTCACAATCAAGTTCCTATACTTGCAGCTGTAAGAGGGAACTCCTCTGTGCTGTCCATCAGTAAACACCCAATGTCAAGGGCAGACTCACTCATGTGGTCCGCGGGTGAAATACATTTGTTGCATCAATAGAAATTAAGTCAGAATAGACTCCAGGCCTCCTGACTCCTCTTCCAGTGGGAACTAGGCATAAATATTTTAATATATGACTTCCTGTGGATTAAGTTTCTCAAGACTATAAAAACAAGGGGGAGAGGTGGGAAGACAGAGTGTCCTTAGCTTCTCGGGGACCCCACAGCACCATGTAGTATTAAGATTAAGGATCTTGCGGGATGAAAGAAGGAAATTAGGTGACTGACTGGTGACCTTGAACCTGGATAACCCCGGGATGCCTGACTTGCCTTCAAGATTTCTTTTCTCACCTGGAATACGGAGTTGACTACTTCCCTTCCTATGGCATAGCACAGTCTTCCTGTGGGAACGAAAACCCCGGGTTAGGAAAAGCAGGGGCGGGGGCGGGGGGCATGGGGCGGGGGCGCCACTTTGCCACCCTGGCCCCAACACACCAGCAGCAGCAGCAGCCCTGCGTTCTCTCCTGCCTTCCTGCAGCATCAACCACGACCCCAGCCGGATCCCTGCGGACCTGCCAGAGGCGCGGTGCCTGTGTCTGGGCTGCGTGAACCCCTTCACCATGCAGGAGGACCGCAGCATGGTGAGCGTGCCGGTGTTCAGCCAAGTGCCCGTGCGCCGCCGCCTCTGCCCGCTGCCGCCGCGCACCGGGCCCTGCCGCCAGCGCACGGTCATGGAGACCCTCGCCGTGGGCTGCACCTGCATCTTCTGAACCGGCCGGCCCAGAACCTGCGGACAGCTGGAGACCGCCTTCCCGCACCCCTAAGCGACACGAGGCCAAATGAAAAGTAAACGCTGTCTTTCTAAAGCAAGGCCTTGGGTTTGCTCCTTGTGGCTCTACGGCCAACACCAGGGTGGGGGTAGGAGGTTTCTGGGAGGTAGATTTCAGATCAGTATAAAGGAGGACTTGCCATCACTCAGAGTTCTCCAACACTGAAATAGATTATTTAAAAAATACTGCATTTATTCCTACCATTTAGGACAGTCACAGACTTCCTTTAATTTGGGCTTATAAACCTTATTTCAGCCATGTTATTGGAGCTTGGTTGGCATAAACCTCTGTAGGAGTGACCAAGTGTTAACTATCCCCAATTATGTCCAGGGCCACTGCAAACAATCTCTTTGGAAGCAGTGAGCTCCCTGTCTCTACAAGCGTCCAGCTAAGGCTGGGATTCTCAAGAATAATTTGAAGCAAATTCCTGCTCTAGGTGGAATAAGGTCTCTTTCAACTCAGATTCTCTGCAGGTCAGCCTTAGGCCTGGAGAAGGGCCTCTGGGTTGCCAAAGAGCAGGGGTTTTTAACCTGGGTCGTTGAGCCCCTGAACTTGTCACCTGGAAATGCATTAATTCTGGTCTGGGGGTCTCTGGCTTTGAATAAACACTCAAGAGTTGAGAAGCATCAACACAGATCATTCTTTTATCCAGCCTTACCCACGGGGATGCTGGTTAGATGGTTTGCTGACATCAGTGGTTCTCAGACTTTAGCTTGTACCAGAATCACCCGGAGGGCTTATTCAAACACAGATTGCTGGGCCTCACACGCAGCAGCTCTGATTCTGTAGATTTGAGGTGGGGGCTCAGACTTGCATTTTTTTTTTTTTTTTTTTTAATCCTCACCCGAGGACATTTTTCCATTTTTTCGTTCAGGTAGAGTGGGAGGGAGAGAGAGGAACAGAGAGAGAGAGAAACATCGATGTGAAAGGGACACATCGAGTGGCTGCCACCCGCACAACCAACCAGGGCCGGGGACAAACTGCAACCAAAGTACGTGCCCTTAGCGGGAACCGAACCCGGGTCTCTCCGGACCGCAGGCCGACGCTCTAACCGCTGAGCCAAACCGGCCAGGGCCAGACTTGCATTTTTAACGTGGTATTTCCTGCTGCTGGTCGGAACCACTGGTTTATATCAAGACACTTTGCGGATCAAAAATGCAGGGTGGATTGACTTGCTCTAAAGCTCCTGCTGGCTTCTGCCCCCTAGATGCTAATTCCCACCCACCCATAAGCCCCTTGCAACTCAATCTTCCCCCTGCCCTTCTAGCCCCTGCAACAAATCCTAAATCAGCTGCTCTTGGGTCTAAAAATACCTGTCCTCCCCCAGGACAGCTGAGGGGCTCAGGCTATTTTCTGAGAGTAAGAATAGCTGGCACTTTTAGAGTTCATTTCAGTAGGAAGGCCATTAGCCAGTATAGAAATACTTCGCTGCTCTAACTTCAGTGCTTACAGCAGCTTTAGCTGTGAATGTATTAAGGCTCCATAATTTATGAAAAGGCACTGGTTAGCTATGTGTCTGTCTGGGGTGGTAAGTAACTTACCTTTTTTGGTATTGTTCTAGAGTGGATACTGGTTAAAATTACCCCAGGAAGCTTCGGCCTGGCTCCAGACACATGGAAAATAGATTTCTTGTGCCAGCCCCAAGATTTCTTGATGCCTTCAGCAGCCTTGTCTCCTCCCTGGGGGGTTGCTTGTCTCTGAGGCCCCCACAGCCTGCTCTTTAGGCCTTAAGAATTGGGCTTCACATGAGGGGCCCATGGCCTCCAAGGCCTTTTTGTGGGATGAGGGTGTGGGAAGATTCGAGCAATAGGAGGGTTGCTCTAGTCCTGGGAGGAGACCCCAGGTGCCCTGGGGCATAGGGGTTGGGTGGGGAAACTCCTCACCTGGTGGGACTCCTACCAGAGCATCAGACACACAGAGATGGTCAATAAACGCCAGTTAGTTTATTAGCTTTATATGGATGTTGGCTTTTTCTTTTTCCAGGCTTCAGTTTTCTCACCTGTGAAATGAGCAGATGGGATTGAGGGCTCTCCGGGGTCTCTTGCAGTTTTATCATTCTGTGACTCAGGAGCTTGGTCTGGTGAGCCTGGGCTGGCAGCTGGCCTATCCCAGTTCCTTCGTTTAAAGGCAGCAGCGGGGAGCTCAGGGCCTTTGGAGAACCAGGTCTACATTGTGCCCCTAACTTCCTTTGAGTTTAAATGTGTTTAAATGTGTTTCCTGCTTTCCACTGTCTGGTGAGAATCCCCCACTTTGTAAGAATAGGGGCCTTATCTGCCGACTTCAGCGCTGTACCCCCAGCATCTAGCACAATGCCACATGCAAAAGAGGGGTGCAGAGCTTGGTGAATAAATGGATGCATTGCATTCATGCACAGAGGCCTCCAGGGGAGCCCAAGATCTGCCCAAGCTCCCTCTGTTGCTCCTTCAAAGGAGCAGGCATCCCCCCCACACACACACCATCCCTCACCCAACCCTAACTCTACTCTCCACAGCCCTCCTCCCCGCAAAGAGCTAAAAATCCTGCTTGAGTCACCTGCTACGTTGCCCCCAAGACTACTGAGAAAGTGGCCTCTTTCCTGTTTTGTCTGGCAGATTATAGGGCTCTCTGTCTTTGCAAATACTCTCTCTTCTCCTAGAGGGCCGTGGGTCCTTGGGGGCTTCTGGTGGGCCTGGGGGCAAAGGCTTTCTGTGAGTTCTCATGCTGCCTTCAGGACTCTCTGCCCTTTCCTTGTAGGCGGGAAGGTGGTGAGATCCCACTCCTCAGGTTTGGGCTTGAGGAAGCAGGCAGCATGGGCATTTTGGCCCGATTTGGTTCTGAGCTGTTCAGGCCTGTCGACCCAGGCGAAGGACGTGTCTGAAGCAGCAGCCAGCTCCACCGCAGTCAGGGCATGGAGCCAACGTGCCAGCTTTGGGGATCAAATGCATCGGCCCTGCTTTGCCTCTCTGTGCCCATCCTTAGGGATGCCAGAGAGGGGTGGTTGTCAAGGACAAGTTTGGTATTGGCCTTGATCCTCTGGCCTAATGCCTATGATCATCAGTTACACCAGGATAGCCCGGGGCATCTTCATTTTAAATACAAACCATGAGAAGATGCCACTACACGTTGATTTTGCTGGACCTGAGAGGAGGGAGAGGGCACAGGCCATTCTACCTGCGGTTGATGTACTTCTTCCCTTTCTAACCGTCCCCCCAGCCCCCCACCTTGTAGTTTGGATGAGACCACCTCGGATCCAGGGGTGGGGCCTGACTGTTCCAAGCCAATCAGCTTAATATCATCCCTGGGCCAGTAGCTGAGTCCTAAGCCAATCAGCATGTGGCATGCAGTTGGCCACAAGAATTAGTTCAGCAGGGGCCCCACTGGCCCAGAGCCCAGACTTCGGTTCAGGGGTCATGGGAGAAGACCCTCTCGCCCTGGGAGCTGTTGGCAGCCATCCTTGACCATGAGAGAAGTAATGGCGCTGGCATTGCACAGTGCCCTGGGCCTGGACTGTTATAACCAATAAAACCCTTTTATTGCTTAAGCAAACCTGAGCTTGGTTTTCTACTGCATCAACCAAAAGCATTCTTACGGACACGTCAACTTCCTAATTCCTGTGATAACCAAGGGCGTGTTTTTTGCACTTTGAAGGCACCATCTCTTTCAGGACCACTATCATCACCTCGACACAGTAAAAGCTTCAGAGACAATTTTGGCCTCCGCCTGCTTGAGGGCATTTTGCCCCATGCTGAACTCAATTAATTTTAAGGAGACGCTCCAGATTTAAGCTCTGTTCTAGGAACTCACTGAGAGACCTTGGGCAAGTTATTTCCTCATTTTGGTTTTATATCTCTATTTCTTAAAAAAAAGGTTACCTGGGTGACCTCTCGGGCTGATTCTGTTATGAAAGCCGCAACATCAGTCATGTGGCTGTGTGTGTCCTCCTGGGCCTAGCTCCAGAGCAAGACTGAGCAAGTCTGGGTGGGACTTGGGCATCTGACTCAGGTTAACCTCTGAACTCCATCCCACCTTTTCTTTCTTTACTCTGCTGGGGTCAGTGTTTGGGGGTCAGGTAGGACTGCCCCCCACCATCTGGGGACTTGTCTCCATGTAGGACAGATCATCGTCATACTCCTCAACCCCTGCATAGTGGACAGAATGGTCAGTTCCTCCAGGTGCCAAGGACGTTTTCCTCTTCCTATGGTCTGGTGTTTCCTGTTTCCCATTGGCTGCCAGGAAGCTCAGAGCTACACTGACAGGCCCGCTGGGGTAACCCTCTCTTTCTGGGGCCCTACCAGTCATTCCCCCAACATGTGGTGTCACTGAGAGGCTTGGATGGTGTCTAGTAAGTTCTTAACTAGGTACCTCACATCCAACAAGCCCTCAGTAAATAGGAGCTATTAACATGTCTCCTGTTTTCTGATTTTCCCTTCTGCTTTATTTGTAACCACCTGGTTACCTGTTTCATTGTTGGTGTTGCCACAGGTACATTTTGGGAGTAGGTACTGATAAACAATAAAGAGACTGGATTCGGAGTTCTCTGTCTTATATTCCCTCCCATCGTTATCCCCATCTCCTAGTTACGAAACCAAGTCAGAAGCAGCTGGAGATGAATTTTTATTTCTTCTTTTAAAAAAATAAATAAAATGGATACACTGGTTTGAACTTCCTTCCCTTCTCTTACTCTCTCTCTTAAAAAGGAACAAACCACTCTGAGAATCCTTAAGACAGAGAGGCAGAGAGCAAGCCACCCGGACCCACTGGAGAGATGACCTGGGCGCGGGAGGGGGCTGGGGGCTGGGCAGGCGAGCGTGGCTTGCGCAGCCATGGCCGCTGTGGGGGTGATCCATCTTCGGCGGGAGTGGACGTTCCCAGGCTCGGCCCTCACAGTTCAGTCTTTACCTTGTGCATCAAGTCCTTCTGGTCAATTTTGTCTAGGTCCTGGTACCAGCGGTTGTAAGCCAGCAGGGCCACGTTTTTGGCAGCTACAGCCATGACCTCCACGGAGCTGGCTGCCCACTCCAGGGCATTGAGGTGGAAGAGTTGGTCATGGAGTGCGAACCGAGGGAGGGTGGTGCGGGAGCCGTGGCTGGGGTGGGCCTGCCACTCGGCTGTCTGCACTGAGTAATAGGAGCGGAAGAGGGTCTTCAGCTGGGACCGGAGGAGGGGCTTGTGGGACTGGACCCGCCAAACAGCGGCCTCCTGAGGCTGCTTGCGTCGGAAGCTGGTTGAGATGTTGACAGGACAGATGTTGTCCAGGGCACAGAAGAAGGTGGGGAAATCTGTGGTAAGGATGCTGGCGAAGGGGAAAAGCTTAGGGTCGGGGAACCCGAAGTAGGAAGAGTTGAGGTAGCCGTGGACCAAGGAGACCACGGTGGGCGGGAAAGAGTCCTGGATGACATCGATGGGCGGGTCGAAGCCTTCAAAGGTGATGGTGCTGCTGTTGTCCAGGTGCAGGGGGGTGGCGATGACCACTATGTCGTAGACGTCGAAGCCAATGCCCATCTCATTCTCATACTCCACCAGGTACAAGGGTTTCCCTTCTGGAAGGAGGGAGAAGAGAGCACAAAAGTCAACGTAGTTCTTGGCTTCTACCCACCGATCTCCCACCTGGGGCCCAGCATGGAGGGTATGAGGCCCTGGTGCAGCTGGGCTTTCCAGACGGTGGGGATCGTCCTTCCATGCTGGTGTGGCTGCAGGGCGAGCACTGGCCTGGGAGTCAGGAGACTCCAGCTCTGGCTCTATTTCTGCTGCCTGACTGTGGCTCAGAATCCTCGGTGCTCAAATGAATAGAACTAGATCAATGCAAATCTGTTTTCTGGCTCTGACCTTCGAATCGGGACAACAGTGCCCTCTGGTGTCACTTGGCAATGCTGGGACTTTCCCTTGGTTTTTTTTTGGAATTCTCCCAGGCAGACCAAACTGGAATTTAGGGACAGAAGAGGTGTGTCACTGTCTAGGAATGGAGTGGCCATGCCCCCTGCTTTGTCCACTTACCTGTATGCTGCAGGGTCACAGAGGTCACTGTGGCATGGATCACGTTGGCCTTGGTGAGCTTCAGCAGACCGGAACAAACCAGCTTATTGCCTCCCTCCACAGACCACAGGATGCCCTGGGCTCCGGCTAGCGCCATGGCTCCTGGGCAAAGGGAAAAGATGGCCGGTGGGTTCTCAGACTCACTAGACAATGGGGCTGAAGAGTCCATCACCATCTTGCCTGGGCCTCCCTCCCAGGCCAAGACCCCTCCCAACCATGGGCAAAGAGAGACAACACACACACAAATAAATGCAACAATGTTACAGTGCTAGGAAGTGAAGACACCTATGCTCAATGCAAGAGCCAGCTACAAAAGAACACAGATTGTATGATTCTATGTATACAGATTAACCAGAATGGGCAAGTCCATAGAAACACTGAGCAGATTTGTGGTTGTCTGGGTTGGAGAGCTGGGGGTACTGGGGAGGTGATGGCTAAAGCTAAAGGCATGAGGTTTCTTTCTTTTTTTTATCCTCACCCAAGGACATTTTTGCATTTATCTTCAGATAGGGTGAGAAGGAGAGAGGGAAGAAGAGAGAGAGAAACATCAATGTGAGAGAGACACATCGATTGGTTCCCACCCCCATGACTCCAACCAGGTCCAGGGATGAACCACAACCGAGGTACGTGCGTGCCCTTAGCGGGAATCAAACCCGGGACTCTTATCCACAGGCCAACACTCTAACTGCTGAGCCAAACCAGCCAGGGCAGCATGAGGTTTTTTTAGGGGCAATGAAAATGTTCTTAATTGTGGTGATGGGTGCACAACTAGGAATATACTCAAAGCCACTCAATTGTACACTTTAAATAGGTGAATTGTGTCGTATGTGAATTGCATCTTGAAGGATACACACAACATACTAAAAAGGGAACAGGGAAGCCCATGAGGAGACACTTAGCAGGACCTGAGGGCTGGGATGGGCTAGCCATTCCAAGAGCCAGAGGA
The DNA here is from genome assembly GCF_014108415.1 of Molossus molossus. Classification (NCBI taxonomy): domain Eukaryota; kingdom Metazoa; phylum Chordata; class Mammalia; order Chiroptera; family Molossidae; genus Molossus; species Molossus molossus. Next base: position 23,500,097 of record NW_023425377.1, read on the forward strand.
ACAGTATCCTGGGTACATGGGAGGTGCTCGTTAATTATAAACCTTTTCATTCATTTATTCACCAAAAATGGGCTGAGTGCCTACAATGGTCCAGGCACTGTTCTAAGTGTTCGGGATACATCAGTAAACAAAGGAGAAAGAGATCCCCGCCCTCAGAAAGCATACATTGTAGTGGGAGATAAAATAAGTAAATTTAATAGTCTGTTAGAAGACAAAACCTGCAGGGTAGGGAGACTGGGAATGCTGGACATAATTTAAAACTGGGAGGTAGGGTAGCTTCAATTAAATGGTACCACCTGCACAAGGGCATACTGGGGAGACAGTTTACCATGATTGCCTCAGGGAAGAATGTTTCAGGCAGAGGGATGGTCACACAAAGCCCTAAGGTGGGGAACACACCTGGAACACTGGAGATACAGTGAGGAGGCCAGAGTGGCACTGGGGTGAGTGGGTGGGGGGAGGTGGTGGGGCCTAGATCATGTGGGGCCTTGCAGGCCACTGAAAGGACTTTGGGTTTCATACCCAGGCCTGACATAACCTGGCCCTTGTTTTACAAGGATCATCCAGCAGATGTGTTGAGACAGTCTGTCGGGGCAGGGATGGGGGAGGTGTTGGCGGGCCTGGTGGGAGACTTGCAGTAGCCCAGGTGAAGGATGCTAGTGGCTTAGACCAGGGAGGAGGCAGTGGTGGGAAACTGTTGGGTTCTGGTACATGTGGAGAGAAGCAGGTATTTCTTGACATTCCATATGAAGGATATGAGAAAGAAATGAGACAACGCTTTGGCCGCAGCAACGGAAAGGAGTTATGACCAACCAAGTCGGGAGGGGCAGGCTCGTGGGGAAAGGTCAGGAGCTCAGGTTTGGATGTGCTGAACTTGAGATGCCCTTGAAACCTGCCAGTGGAGACACAGGGGGCAGCTGACATGTGAGACTGCAGTCCTGGAGAGAGGTCTGGGCTGGAGGTCATGTTTAGGAGGCAGGTGGGTGAATGTACCACCTTGACACTGATGAGCTCACCGACGGGGCTTGAGAAGAGGACCAGAGACTGAGCCTGGGCCCTTCCACGTTATGGGGCTGGGAGGAGAGAAGGGCCCAGCCAAGCAGGCTGGGGGGAGAGGCAGGCGGGTGCCTGTGCAATTTCTTGGCCTTGAGTGCCCCTGCCCTCCTTCCACCCACTGCCACAGCAAACTGCTACCCCACCTCCCGAGGCCCAGAATGGTGGCCATGCCTTGGGGAAGACATGCCCCAGTGGCTCTCCCGGGCAGACTTAGTTTGATACTTTCTGTGGCCTGTGCTGGAGGACAATGGATTGTGTACATGCTCACTGGCCCCAGTCATGAACTGGGAAAATTAGATGCGTTAATGGATGAATTAACCAGAGGCCCCTCCATGGGGTACGTTCCTAAAACTAACCTAGTCAAGAGTAGTATAAACCAGCCTGATATGGTTCAGTGGTTAGAGTGTCAGCCTGTGCACCAAAGGGTCGTGGGTTCAATTCCTGATCAAGGGCACATACCTGAGTTGCAGGTTCAATCCCTGGCTCCAGTCAGGGTGTGTGCAGGAGGCAACCAACCAATCATTGTGTCTCTCTCACACTGATGTTTCTCTCTCCCTCCCTCGCTTCCTCCCTTCCACTCTCTCTAAAAGATCAATGGAAAAAATATCCTCAGGTGAGGATTAACTGAGAAAGAGTAGTAGAAACACACTGGACCTGAGGTCCAAGCCTCGTTCTCACCACCCACGAAGCAGGGTAAATGCCGTCTCCTGCCAGCATGGAGGACCAATGCCAGAATCAAGTTGGGTTAGGGCAACCATACCGAGCCAGGCAGATGTGCGGTTACTATGGGGAGCCCAGCCCATGCTGGGCACTGTGGGCCAGGGAAGGGCAGGTGGGCAGGCCAAGGGCTGCAGGCTCACCAGCAAAGGCGGGCATCGCTGCTGACTGGCCGTAGCTGGCCCGCAGGACGGCAGAGACGATATCGTCGATAAAGCGCTGTGTGACGCCCACCTGGAGCAGGGACTCAGCCACAGAGCGCTGGGTCATGTTGATGAAGCTGGATTCCCCCAGCGAGTAGAGCAGCTCCTCCACGCCCGAGAAGGCGTAACCATGGGCCTGGTACTTATAGATCCTGGGAGACATGTGGAGCTGGAGTCCTTGTGCTGAAGGCCTTTGGGCTGACCCCCCACTCCTGGGTTACTTCCCCTGGGAGGTTCAGCAGAGACCCACCCTCCTTTCCATGTAGAGGTCAAGAGCAGAGGCTGGTTCCATTCCCCTTGGTCTGGTCACTGGCTATGGTAGGCCAGTCCCGCCCAGAGGGAAGGGCAAACACCCCAGAATCTCACTAGACCTGGCTTTACATTGTGGCTCTGCTGAATGACAGTTGCAAAAGTTCTCTGAGCCACTCCCTGCCTGAGGGCACAGCCCTCTTCTCACCCAGCTGGGACACAGACGCATCCCCCTTCTCTAGCAGCTTTGCCTCCGCCCTGGCTCCTAGGACCACACAGGGCACAATGGCAGCTGCCTCCTGCCAATGTGTCACCCTCTCTGCTAGCCCAGCCTGTACTCTCCTCTAGCTTGATCTAACAGGACCCCCACCTACTCCCCAAGCTTATGTCTGTCCCTCCCTCCACACTCCCCCAGCCGTAGGTAGCATGTGCTGATGGGCTGCTGGACAGGCTGGCCTTTGAAACGTTGCCTCTGCTTGGGCTGCTGTGTAAACATGTTGACTTTGGTTATCAACAGGACACCCAGATGAAGGTGTCCAGAAAGCAGTTAGACATGTGGGTCTGGAACTTAAGGGGAAACCGGTGACAGGTAGAAGTGTCTCCCGCAAAAGAGAGAACTCGGCATTGTGTGTTTGGATGCAACTGACAAGGGAGGAAGACAAGGAAGAGGGATAAGGTCATAACGTTTGGGGGCTACCTGGAGAATGTAGGGAGGAAGTGCCATCAAAAGCATCTATAAGCCCTCCCTGCTTTGCTTTATTTCACCTTCATGTAATCTTCCTTACATTCCTTCCTTCCTTAATCTCAAATAAAGAAAAAAAAGTGAAAACTGTTTAAAAAAAAAAAAAGGCAGCTATGAAAGAGGAGGGAGGGGAAGGCAGAGACCAGAAAGGAGGCCTGGAGGCCGCGCCGGGGAGCCCCGCGCTGACGTCTCTACATCTGGCCCAGGAAGCAGGAGAACCTTCGGAGGGACTTTGAAGGAGAACGCCAGCTTGGCAACCGAGTGGACTATGAGACGCAGACAGAGTGACCACAGACCCCTGGTCCTCGTTATCTGGAAGTGATGGGGAGGGGCCAGGACAGGAGGAGGAGAGAAGGTGTTTGTTCTCGATGGGAAAACCGGGGGACAGCAGAGTTCGTAAGGGTTAGCCCACAGGCTACATATGGCCGACAGATGTCTTTCACTTGGCTAATACGATGAATTGGCTGCAGACATTGAAAAACTGGGAGATTTCACATGTAACTCTAGGTTTTCTGCTTCGTCTGAAAAAACTGAAAGATCCAGCCACGTTCCCACATGGCCACAGTTGGCTCTAGCGGAATGCTGGCTGCCCCCTCTCAACGCCTTGCTCTTCAGGGCGCCCACTCCCCACCCTTCCTTCCCACCCGCGGCTGCATATCCCAGGCCCACCCTTCTAGGGGCCTGAGTCTACAACCCATGCGTAGTTTAGCAGTTAAAGAGAACGCTAGTGACAATACCAGCGACCATGCCTGGACCAACTCAGCACGTTCCTCACGGCTTGCTCCGGACCTGGCCCGGATGGTGCTGGGGTCTTGCCCCCAGCAAGCACCTTTTCCTTTTTGACAATTTCCAGTCAAGCTAGTTCCCTGCCTGCCTCCTTCCCTCTCTCCTTCTGGAAGCCCCACAGCTCCGCCCAGCCCTACCTCATGAACTTCTCCATGACCTCCTCCACCCACATCTGCAGCCGCAGGAAGCTGATGCCGTAGTGCCACCAGAGGCGGAAGAGGTTCAGCAGGTACCAGTCTGTCTCCTCCAGCACGAAATGCTCCCCGCCGAAGATGGCGCTCCTGCCCACCACCTCTCGCCGGTGTTTCAGCCCTGAGGAGACAAGGAGGAGCCCCTCAGGTCCCCTTCGGAGGCCCCCCAGGAGACCCAGTGGTGCCTGCAGCTGACATTTGGGGCCTTCCTGAAGGATGCAAAGGGACTGGCTCCACTGGAGGGAATATGAACACTATGGTTTGTCCATCTGTGCTGCTTGTGTAAATCAGTAAACTGTCCAGAGGAGGGGGTCAATGGGGAAAAAGGAGGGACATCTGTAATACTTTGAACAATAAAGATAAAAAAGTAAAACAGTAAACCAATGCACTGGGGAAACGTTGGGACTGAGTAGTCAATAAAGAGATGAAAATTAAAATAATGTGGCATTCTACTTTTACATTTTTTTCTAAAGAGGTCCACTCAGTCAAGAGTGAAATTCAGATGTCATCCTGGAATGTCAGGGGCAGGCAGCCCTGAGCACCAAGAGCACATGGGAAGAATCTCAGCTCCTTGTAACCACCCACACTCTACAGCCCACAGAGCACAGGGACTTGCATATCTCACTCCATCCTCTCATGGCCTGGGAAGAGGCAGGACAGGTGTTAAAGTTGTGGAAACTGAGGCTTAGAGGTTATCGAACCTGCCCCATCACAGGTTTTGTTTCTTTCCCTCCCATTCCTGTCTCGAGTCACCAGTAAGCACCTTCCTTAAGCATCCTTCAGAAATATTCTGTGCAACTATTCATAAATATGTATCTCTCTGAGTTATTGCCCTCCCCCTATATACTGTACACTGCTCTGCACCTTACTGACATGCTATGTCCTGGAGAATTTTCTATAAAGGCAACCTCATCTGGCTGACCAGTCTGTGTACTTAAACAATCATTTATTTAATCTCATGTTCCAGTGGGTGGGCAGGTAGGATAGTTCCAACCTTTCGCTGCTATAAACAATGCTGTGATGAAGAACTTGGCGTGTCTGCCTCTTTGCACATGGGCAAGTATCTCTTCTGAGAAGCGGAATTTCTGCGTCCAATAGTATACGTACTTGTGGTTTTGACAGATGCTAGAGTGAAATCTCACTTATTAGCTGCATGGCATTAACCAAGGTGCAAACATTTTCTGAGCCTCAATTTCCTCAGGAGATGTAACCTCCATCTTGCAGGTTGGTATTAGAGGTAACGTCTACATACTGTCTACAAGGATGCCAGGCACCTGGCGAGCACCCAGCATGTGCAAGCCATTATGATTACAATTTAAGAGGCAGCAAATTGAAAGGGAAAGAAACTGGCCTGGGAGTCAAACCTGAGTTGTAATCCGGGCTCTGCAACTAACTCACTGTGTAACCTCAGGTAAGTTCCTCCCCCTCTCTGGTCTCAGCTGCTCCATCTGTAAAATGAGATTGGGCTACATGACCTTCTGGCCTTGACCTCTGGGGGTGGGCAGCCTGAGAAGGGCCTGATGGCTGCGGCCAGCCCTGCACGATGGGGCCCCGGGACAGTGCACTCACCGAGGTGCTTGACGAAATCCTGCATGTGCAGGCTCAGGGAGTGGAAGGAGGCGGCCCCGCTCTCATAGTGCTGCTTGTTGACCGAGATAGTGGCCAAGCGGCCGCCCACTGTCCCCTTCTCAAACACGTCGATCTGTACCCGGGGGCCGAAATGCTGCTGAAGGAAATGGGTCACGGCAGAGCCCCCGATTCCAGCCCCGACCACGGCTGCCAGCAGGCAAGGAGACAGACAGAGAATGAGTGTGAGACTGCAGGACACACCTTCACAGCCTCCTTGGCCAATGATTCCCAGGCACTTGCGTAGACTTAGAAGATGCAGAAAGGCCATCTGCAGACTAGTTTTTAGTAAAGCAATTACTAAAGAGCAAAGGACAATCTGAAAACTGCCACCACTGTAACCCTCACTTTGTAAAAAAAAAAAAAAAAAGACATCAGCAACAAAAAAAGCTTAACCTCATAATTCAGGATGATCATTTAGAGACTAAATCTAGTTTGATACAAAACTCATTACATTGTCCCTATTTTTTTTTTTTTTAAACCTTACCAGAGGATATTATCCCATTTATTTTCAGATAGAGTGGGAGGGAGTGGTAGAGAAAGAGAGAAACACTGATGTGAGAGAGACACACATTGACTGGTTGCCTCTCACAGGGACAAACCACAACCGAAGTACATGCCCTTGACCGGAATGGAACTCTCGACTCTGGTCTGCAGGCCAACGCGCTAACCACTGAGCAAAAATGGCCAGGGCCATTGTCCCTATTTTTATTTCACTATTAAAACAGGTACTGTTAAGGTAGGTCAGTGTTTGGAAACCACTCTAATCCAAGGTTTGGCAAACTATAGCTCACAGGCCAAATCTATACAGATGTGTTCTTGCAAAAGTTTTATTGGAATGCAGCCAAACCCTTTCTTTAGCTTATTGTCTCTGGCTGCTTGCCTGTGAGGCAGAGTTGAGTAGTTGCAATAGAGACTATATGCCTGCAACGTCTAAAATATTTACTCTTCGGCCTTTTACTGAAGAAGTCAGCCAACCCCTGGTCTAGTCCAACCTACTACCTGATAATTAAATCATTTTTACATCTGTCTTTGCCAAGACTGGAATGCACCCTGTGATGGGTTGCTCATTACTGCATAGGGTGCTTTATTCTAGTTTAGACTCTTGTTACAAAGTTTCAGCTCTCTAAGGCGTCTTTGGGTCTTATCATCCCTTGCCTTTTCTACACCTCTTGCCTTCCTGTTATTTGCAAATTTGGTTCATATGCCATCAGTATTCTTATCCAAGTCACTGATAAAAATGTTTCACTGCACAGGGCTGTGAGGTGCTACTGGGAACCACTGTCCAGATAGATACTAATCTAGATACTAATACTAAATAAGACTGTGAGAGGGCAGTAAAGCAGCTATGAAGCTACTGACACCTCACCCACCATCTTTGCCCACCATGTATCTGACCCTCTCATCTGACAGTCTAATAACCCTACCCAAAAAGAAAATGAGATAAATCTAGTGTGATCTGTCCTTCCTAGACCTACGTTGGACTCTAAGACTACCAACTTCTATCAAGAAGGCAAAAATACAAGGTTATCATCTGTGGCCTCCACTTACTTATTCCATTCCCTGACCCACCCTTGCAATACTCCACATTCTTATCTGTCTTGACTTCTTTTGCTGTGGAGCATGTGACTTTGCTCTCATGCCTGTGCCTTCGACTGCACTGCTCCCTTTACCAGGATTGCAGTCACCCTCTGCCTCCCTGACTTCTACGGCCCTCAAGTCATTGCTTGGCTTGCCTGACTCACCTAAGGAGTGAGGGAGGTGTTCCTCCAGCATTTTTCTGCATCACTCTCATTACCCTTGGCCTGGTCTTCGGCACGTTCTGCTCAAATAGTCTGTTTAAGGACTGAAAGCAGGTCACTATGCACCGCCCCCCCGCCCCCATCCTGGCAGGCAGTAAAGTTCATTAAGTGTTTGTTGTACCTTGAAAAAACAAACCACTTCCTCCTTTGCAGTGTTTAAAAAGCCACTTCTGAGAATGCCATTAACCCTTTTACACCAGTGTGCTCCCCTCCCCGTCATTGCAAGAGCCCCCAAATTACCCATTTTTCTCAGAGAAAGAGATATCACAAGGCCTGGAAGCTGCCGAAGGGTCATAGGGAAGCAGAAGCCCTCGCTCCTTCAACACCCATGAACTGACACGTCCTCTCTGGTCTATGTAATGTGCTGGGGCACAGGATGAATCAATCAGGGCCTCTCCTCCTGAGCCCAGGCAGGGAGTGGGCAGACAGACTCAAGCAATCAGCTATAACAGTGTGTGTCTAAGTGTGACAATAGGGTTCCAGGGAACCCTGAGGAGGAAGCAACGAGTTCTGCCAAGGGTGGGAGACACGGGTTTCACAGGGGAAGGAACATTTGGTTGGGACCCTGGAGGACAACCAGCTTTGTAGAAACACATTCTCCACAGAAACACATTCCACAGTGTGGGGAACTATGGGGGATTTAAAGGGTTCAATACCTCCACAGAAGTGTTCAGATTTGACCCTGCAATAGTATGAGGGTTAAGTCATGCTAAAAGGAAGTTCCTCATTCTCATTGTGGGTAGTCCAAACCACCCACAGGCGGACCAAGGCTCCGTCAAACAGCTGGGACAATCAGGAAGCTACAGGGCAGCTTGGCATTGTCAAATGTCCTGCTCTGGATGACCCCTGGGGCGAGGTTGGCAGGGCCAGCTGGAATGAGGCAGGCAGCAAGCTTTGCATTGCAAGAAACAGTAGTGCTGGGAGGAGGCCCTGAGCCTTCCCCAGTGGTTAGTGGGGAGTGTCCTGCTCTGCTGTCCATTTCCAAGAGATGGGAGTACCCAGACCTCCAGGTACTGCTTGCCTAACTCTTCTCCATCCTTCAAAGCCTGGCTCAAAACCTACCTTCTCCACGAGGTCTTCTTTGATCCCTCTGGCCCTCAAGATTCTCTTTCTTTTGAAAACCCCAAACTCTCAGTCCCAAACTGATTTCTGACACTTCAGTCTGTCTTAACCCTTTGTGGCCTGAGCTGTGGTTTTATAACCCAAGAAGCCTTAGCACTGCATCGACCCTAATAAATGTGTGATGCTCCGCCTGGCTGGTGTGGCTCAGCGGTTGAGCATCGACCCATGCACCAAGAGGTCTCCTGTTTGATTCCCAGTCAGGGCACAGGCCCAGGTTGTGGGCCCAATCCCCAGTGGGGGGCCTGCAGGAGGCAGCCAGTCGATGTTCTCCTATCAATGTTTCTATCTCTCTCTCCTTTCCTCTCTCTAAAAATCAATAAAGAGAAAAAAAAAAGTTTGTGGTGTTCCCATGGGAAATCCCTCCCTCCCAAGTGGGGTGCACAGAAGGAAGACGAATGGAGTAGGGACTCCTACTCCCCTACACCAGAAGCCCAGCATCTCTGCCTACCTATGGTCATTTTATGTGAGGAATGTGACAATCTTTGAGTCATGATGAGTTAAAATGAGAAAAAAAAACAACCTGTAAACAAATATGGGATGCTAGTCAGTGATATGTATGATAAAGTACTTAGCAAAGTGTGCCTATGTCTGCAATTTATTTTGAAATCCATTAAAATGTAAGATGGATTAATGGATGTGTAATAGGGATGTGATAAGGCAAGAACCAGGTGGTGGGCATACAGACGATGACCACATAATTCTTTCAACTTTGGTGGGCGTTTGAAAATTTTTCAAAATAAAACACTGGGGGGGTGGGGGGTGGGGGGGGGACAGAAAACACACCCATATAAAATGACTACTGTAAAAAAGTTCCCAACTCTGTCAGTCAGCAAATCTATTTCCAGCAGAACTATCACAGGTTCTGTCTCCACCAGGGCTGTCTCCTACTCTCCCTGAGGTTCTGGTTTGGATGGTACTCCCAGGAAGCTCTCCTGGGCCCCCCCAGAGCCATCAAAGGCTAGGTTGAAGTGCCCTTCCTCTGCATCAGAGTACTTAACAGCCATGGCACTAACTTCCCTGTAGTGTGCAGTCTTCTCCTGCAGGAACTGGGAGCATGTGCCCACCGCCCAGGCCTTCGGTAAACCTTTCTGAGTGACCATCTCCCAGACCCTGCCCTCTGTCCTCCGGCACCTGGCAAAGAACCAGGTCCTCGGCAGATGCTGTTTCTGAATCCTTCGGTGAGATCACTGGCCAGTCCTGCCCCAAGCCTCTTTCCGCCCCAAACAGCCGTCGACACGTGCCCATGCCACCCTTCGCATCAGCCTGGCCTATCACGGTCCCCTTCCTCTCCCGGTCGCGGTCCCTTGCTGCTTCTCCACCCAGCTCCTCTCCCGAGGACCCCTCCGTTGCCCAGCTGCCTTCCCCATCCCCCACCCAGCTGCTGCCGGCTGAACACCCTTTTCCCGCGCAGCCCTCCCCAGCTCAGCACCCCCTCGCGTCCTTCCCACACCGATTTTACTGGGCCGGGCGTCTCCGCCTGTGGCGGCGGCGGCGAGGAGCGCGGCCAGCGCGGCGAGGAGCCGGGCAGCGCGGGCCATGGCGGGCGGCGACGGAGGCAGCACGCCGGGCTCGGAGCTCGCGCGTTGGCGCTGGGCTCACCGCCCCGCCCCGCAGCGCCGCCGGCCGTCCCGCCTTCCAGCCTCGCGGCTCACGGCCTCTCATTGGACAAGTAGCCGTCCCTCTCCAGCACAGGCCCTCATTAGCTGCCTCGCTCTCTGGCCGGGCTCTGTCATTGGCAACTCCCCGTCCCGCCTCCTGGATGTGGGCTTCTCATTGGCTGGCTCGTCCAGCTCCGGTGCAGGTGAGCACTCTTCGGGTGCTCAGCATCAGGACCAGGGTCCTGCTGAGGGGAGACTGGTGGGAGAAGAACTGAAGCTTTGATGGCCTCAGCTCAAGTCCAACATCTGAGAGTTAGTAGCTCTGTGACGTGACTTCTGTGTCTCATTCGTTTTCCCTGCACTGCCCTTCTAGGTGGTTGTGACAATCAAGTGAAATCAGGAATGTGAAAACGCTTAAATTGCTGACCAAGCACGCAGCGGGGGTTACCCTATGTACGTGCTGGAACAAGGCCAGATGCTTCTGAAACCCCCGTAACGTTTATTTGGTTTCTACAGTTAATATCTCTGCCTTCTACTTAAAACAAACAAACAGACAAACAGGAAAGATTTCAGCCACTCTCTCTACTCACAGGGAAGGACAGGTAAGACCGAAGGGATAAACAGCCATTTTCACCCTCTAAGAAAACAAGACTAGTTGGTGTGGCTAGTTTACAACACTGTCAGATTTTCTCTAGCAGGAAATAAAGTTGGGGATGAGTTTCAGAAGAAGTAGGTAAAATCCATATTTATTCAGTTAGATTATGGCTGAGAAGAAACTGAAGGGATTCAGAGAACAGTAAAAGAACATAGAGCTGGTGTCCTAAATCAGCTTTGAGTCTTAAACAGGACCAAACTGAGTTACTAGTAAAGTGGTAGATGAATGAACATGCATTCCTCATAATCTTAAAAACAAAACAAAACAAACCACTACAAAAACAAAAACTTTGGCAATGTTTGTGTCAGAATGCAAGGACTTTTACTTCTATTCAAGAGTTCTTAATTTTTTTTTGAGCAAAGCATTCATTGATAACTATGTGAAGTTCTTTTATGTGCCCACTTAATCCAATTGTGTCAGTTTTTTGTAGGGTAAATCATATTAACTTTAAAATAACTTCTTCACTCTGCTTTTAATTGTAGGGTCCTTGGTAACTCTAGAATCTAGAGGTGTGTTTTCTTCTGCTAGGAAGTTCTTCCAACCCTACCAACACATTGGCAGTGTGGGTGCATTCGAGTTGTAGGATGAGCAAAAAGGCGTAATTCTAATGGTCGAGGTGTAAAACAACTGACTGGGAATGAAGTTGGGTGACTATCAGTTAGCTATTGCTTCATAACAAAACAACCCGAACACTTAGTGGCTAAAAGTAACAATTACTTGCCCCCAAATCTGCATTTTGGGCAGGGCTGTGAGATCAGGTCATCTCTGTTCCTGGTGTTGTCAGGTGAGGCTGAAGGATCCACTTTGAAGATGACTCACTAGATGGCTGGCAAGACGGTGCTGGGCCCTCAGTTCCACCCCGCAGGCTGCTTCAGCTTGTTCTTGGTTTGGTGGCTGGATCCCAAGAGTGAGCATGCAGAGATGGGGTTTGTGTCGAGAAACTGGCAGTGTCACTTCTACTATATTCTATTGGTCAATCACAAAGTTTGGATTCAAAGAAATTTGGAGCCATGTTTTAAAACCTCCACAGTGAGATTAAGAATGTCAAGAGTTGCCCAGCTAATGTGGCTCAGTGACTGAGCGTGGACCCATGCACCAAGAAGTCACTGGTTCAATTCCCAGTCAGGGCACATGCCCAGGTTGTGAGCCTGATCCCGTGCGGGGCATGCAGGAGACAGCCCATCGATGTTCTTGCTCATCTATTTTTCTATCTTTTTCTCCTTCTCCCTTCCTCTCTCCCTAAAATCCATAAAGGGGAAAAGAATGTGGACAGTCTATAAGTGCATAGGAACAAGAATTTACTTACTAACACTGGGAATATGAGAAACAATGGATTATGGAGCTAGGGTGTGCAGACATGATTGGAAGAATGAAAATGCAAGGCCAAACTTGCAGGAAAGGCTGGCTCCAAAGAGGGCCCCTCAGCCAGGAGGCTGGGTATGTAGAAGCCAGCTGAGCAGAGGTGAAGACAAGGTCAGGCAGAGATTGGGAAGCACATGTCAGAACAAGGTCAAGTGTTAGTAATCTGGTTGAAGTTGGTCAGAAATCCAGCAGTACGAGTGAAGTGGTTAAAGCAGACAAGACAATTAGAACCAAGAAGCAAGCATAAGAAAACAAGGCAATTCCAGAGAGGGAGGCAGAAACATGAGTCCAGATCTAAAAAATACATAGGAATCAGAGAGAAGCAAGTCAAGGAGGTATAAAAACAGATAAGACTTCAACACAATGTACGGTGTGGAATGCCTACACTGCATCCATATGGCTGGGCTGCTGCGAAATCTCAAGGTACCTCTACTGAGCACCAAATGAAGTGGGTCAGCAGTCATTGAAGTGACCACAGCATATCAATACACAGTATGAATTAGACAAACATGTGAATTGCAGTTATTTCAAGTCAGGTTTTATTAAAGTTATTTCTGAATATCATATATCATCTTTAGTTTTCTCTATTTGATTTTGCTTTAGTGTTTAAGAGCCTCTCTTCACTTATCAAATCCTTTGTCATGAAAGCACCAAAGAAGTTACATCAGTATCAAACTGATTCCTTCATGGCAATGAGGAAAATCTGTGAGATTTGTAGACTCTAAGTACTAAAATACCAAGATCCCCTCTTTAAAGTGAGCCAAAGCTTCATTACATACCCTCTGCAAGCCAATGTCTTTTCACATAATCATCAAGTGAAAATGATTCAGAGCATCAACACGATTTTCTTGCTCCTTCAGTCTAAAAACGTGGATTTCTTGCGTTATGGTTTAAAAAAACAACAAAACAAACCCCCAAATAATCAGAAGCTGGAAGAAAAATAAATCACTCTGATTAGCTTGTAAGTTTTAATGGTTAAGCACTTCTTAACCAGTATTCCCTTTTCCTAGACTTTAGGTAGCTATATAAACGTAGGAAAAACAATGTGTACAATAAACAGCAATAAAAATAAATATTTGAGAGCCTACTATAATAGGCAATTTACACATTTCATTTGATCCTCAAATAGTGTGAGATTATAACCATTTTACGAATAAGTAGGCTCAGAAGGGTGAAGTGAATGGGGCCCAACGTTACACTGATGACTGAGCTAGGATTTATGTTCAGGTTTATCACTATCAAGCCTATGTCTGATTACGCTAGCCCTAACTCCCAAAAGCCCTTCAACTTTTTGAGATTCTTACTGTCCATTTTCTAAATTTATACTTTTAAGTCAGCAAAAACTACTGAATAATAAAAGAATCTAAAATTATTCTCAATCTACTAGCTAAAACAGGAAGTTACAAGGAATATTAGAAAACTTTTCAAGTAATCAGAACATTCCATACCTAAAATTATGGTTATTTTAATTTTCTAGTAGTGACAACTAATAATCCAAGAACACATGAATAATTATAAGTGGCTCATTTTCTTGTCATTTGTCAATCTCAAAGGACTACAGGTAAAAAAAGGCAAATTCTTATTGTGAAATCTGACTGCTTATTAAATTTACACTATACACTTAGTGGGATGCCAAGAGGTTCTGGTTTTAAAATCTTATCACCAATGTTTTGTTTACATTTTAAAAGCATGCATTTTTTTTTGAAGTGTCCAAATCTGGTGGAGATGGTAGGGCCCATTACTGGATAGCTTTTATTGATACAAGTCTATGTAGTGTCCTAGAATTAATTATACATGATGTCTAAGAGAATAACTTTTCCACTCCACTGAAAGAGGTCACCGAGTTCCAGTAGAAATGGATTTATTTTAGTAACTAACTTAAACCTAAACCTATGCAATTAAAGCAATGAAGGAAAACAAAACAAACCCTAAACCTATGCAATATGGACAGTTAACACTTAACTGTCTGCTGGGGACATCTTTGCATCTTCATTAAAGAACTACTGAATCTTAAATGACTGAAGTTAATATCTAGTTGTTCTTTATTCAAGTTCTCACTGAAATTTAATTCAACAGTTTTAGAAACTTTTTTTGTGTGTGTCCAGTTCTATAAACACTGTTTTCATACTTCAGAAGAAGCAGAAAGTGTAAAATTAGATCATCATTAAGGCCTCTTCTAGCATTAAAATAGCTGTAAGTGACCTCCTTTTTAAAGTCTCATCAATTGAAGAAACCTTTTATGGAACACCAGCTACAAGAAAACTGAAATAAAAAATAAACATATAGGCTCATTAACTCTAGGAAGTCAGTACACAAAAGAGGAATGATATGTTTACACACATGTGATATAAAGGGAACTGGGTATCTTAATTTCTCGATGTTCCCTGCCTTCCAAATCTTGCCTGGGTATGTAGCCCTGTAACTGGGAATCAGAAAAAGACAATGAGTATGAATATAAAGTCTACTTGGCAGGAACTATAAGACAAAAAATGGCTAAAAGGAAAATAATGTCCTGAAAATCTATATGTATAAAAATCAACCCAAACGATCTAAATTCATACAACTATAAAGCTTTATCATCTAAGTACCCAAATGTTGAACCAATCCCTTCCCCACACAATACAAGTTCCTATACAATTCCTGTTATAGGAGCTATTAGAAAGGAACATTCAGTTGAAAATACATATACTCGTTTCCACCTCTTAAAAAGATTTTGGATTGAAAGTCATCAGAGTACTAATTTAAAGAGAATTTTCTTAAATATATTTTGATAAAGGCCATAGGAACACTTGTCACATTGTTCAAATGCCCAATGGTTAAGACTTCTGATGAGACCAAACAGGTCACAGTAAATCAACAGAATGTCTTAGAAATAAAGCCAATATGACTAAACCCAAAACAGATCACATGAAGTAGCTCATGTACATTACAAACCTAGTTTAATAAATAAAGGAAACACAGGCGACTGCACTCCGAAGGACATTCAGTCCCTCACGGCCCATTCACAGTCTTCTCTGAGATTCCACTGCCACTTCCACCTGGGCAAGTCTAATGGTGCGGCCGTGAAGCTTGTAGCCATCTTGCCTTACTAATGCCACCGTGCCAGGCTGCACTCCAACATCAGCCGGCACATGGCAGATGAGTTCATGCTCATGTGGGTCGTATTTGTCACCAATTGGGGTCATCTTCTCCAGGCCATGCTTGGCAAACACACTTTTCAGCTTTGCTTCTAAAAGTGACAACCCCCGGAAGATCTTCTCCAGAGTGAGCTTCTGGTCCCCAGGCTCTGCTTCCTCAGAAATGCATTCTGTCGTCTTCTCCAAAATGTCTGCCACCTCTACCAAGTCCTTACAGAAACTCTGAATTCCTATGGAGAAACCAGACACTTGAGTGTTTGTGAGGAAATCACTCTGCCTTTGGGGTGGAGTTTGGGAAGGGCTGGAGAGGTGGCTAGTATACTGGGCACACCAGGAAGTGGGAAGACTGCCAGAGGGACTCAGGGATCATCATCAACCCACTGACAAGCCAGTTTCTCTTGGAAGGCATATGACTAGGAAGCCTACTGGGAAATGGGGAAGATGGCAGAACCCAAGAACTAGGTAAGACTATTTACAATAAGCTCAGGAACTGGTCCTTCAAAACCGTTTTTATGCTTCTTATATTTTTGTTCCAATTAATTTTTACCACTGAGTTATGTACATTTTGAAAATTCCTGCCGTCTCAGTTATGTTGAGGCATATATTCTCAATGGGGACAAGATATTTGCATTTTATGGCAGGCAATAATAAAGAATTAGTTACCAAGACTATGCTAAGGGGGAGTCAAAAGAGTGGTTTATTTTGAGGACTGGCTAAATAGGAACAGGAAAGTAAGACACATCTATAAATGAGTCTCTACCTGCCTGCTATACACACTTGCTAGAGATGAGCCAAAACTTAGTTTTATCTTTTGAGAGTCACATGAACTGTTATAAGATAAAAGCAAACTCAGTTGTTGAGAAATCTCATTACTCCCAATGCTGCATCTTGATTTTTCTGTCAAAAATGGTAAGGAAGGTCTCCATTACAGATGATAACAGCAACGCCCTGCTAGGGCCTGGTGGGGGCAAAGAACTTTGTCGATCCGGCTTTAATCCAGGAACCGTTTTAAGGCCCCGTGCCAAGAGACAGCCACCTCAACTGTACTCAGAGGTAAGTCGGAAGATCACCCACAGGTGACCCATAAAACAGACCACAGATGAAGGAACGACTGACAGAGGTAGGAATTCTACCTTTAACTTCAGGGTGATAAAAAATCTATTATAGCTTCTTCTAACAAGCAGAATGAGATTAAAATTAGTGTAATAACATACATGATGAATTTGGGGTTGCTGGCAGCATGATAGATGGGCAGGAATAGAAGCTATCAGAAGAACTGGGGGAAACAACTAAAGTAATTTTGTTCTATGGTCTGGAGGAGGCAATGGAAAGGAAAGAGTATAATTAGGAGGTATTTCCAGAGAACTTGGTATGACCAAAGTTGTGGAAGATACCTCCCTGCCTCCCATTGTGGATGGTAGCCAGAAAATGTTAATGGCTCTTAATAAGATCAGCTGTGAAAGTAGAAGACCTTAGCCCAGTGGTTCTCAACCTGTGGGTCACGGCCCCTTTGGGGGTCAAACGACCCTTTCACAGGGGTTGCCTAAGTCCATCGGAAAACACATATTTCCAATGGCAATTCATAACAGTAGCAAAATTATGGTTATGAAGTAGCAGCGAAAATAATTTTATGGTTGGGGGGTCACCACAACATGAGGAACTGTATTAAAGGGTCGCGGCATTAGGAAGGTTGAGAACCACTGCCTTAGCCAAAGGCTTGAAAAGTATGCCCATAAGATTAGTAGTTCACACGAGAGAGAGAATGTCTTATAAAGATCAATCAGGAACATCAAAGGCATCCCCTGGTTATTCAAAAGACAGACACTCGAATAGAATTTTGAAAGCTGTAAGCTTTGGGGCTGACTTGTGTACTGCCACGGTGCAAAGACCCTTGGCTTCTAGTCAGCAAAGTAAAAATTTGGGTAAATAGAAGCCTAGGTTCTTCTGTCTATATAGTGAGGGATTCAGTCTTTGATTCTATTCTAATGATTGTGTTATTTCAAACGAGGTTGGTTTTGCATCATTTCTTAGGGGAGAAAAAGGATCCTTTGTGAACTGTTTAAGAGAATGTGGGTTACTGAGACAAACCATCCCTGGAAGGAGAACAGACATCGTGCCATGTCCTTTAAAAGCACTGTACTTTTTTCATACTTCCATGCTTACTGAGCAATCTTTATTCACGAGGGAATGACCTAAGGAAAGGACTTACATGGCATGTTTTGACAGACACATTCTTGTTCTGTAAACAAATTATATTACCTATTAAATTCTTTTGAGTTTAGTTAATATGTACTTGTTTCCAGGGACCTTGTTAATCCTTGAGGAAACTGATATGAGCCAATTCCTAACTTAAAGTTTGACTCTGGTTAGCCAACTCACCC
This sequence comes from Molossus molossus, assembly GCF_014108415.1. Classification (NCBI taxonomy): domain Eukaryota; kingdom Metazoa; phylum Chordata; class Mammalia; order Chiroptera; family Molossidae; genus Molossus; species Molossus molossus. The sequence continues at coordinate 23,517,724 of NW_023425377.1, forward strand.
TGCTCCCTCAAGCAGGCAGGAAGTGTTCCCCAGTTGTCACAATTGGTTTATTTGCTATAAAAATTCCCTGTAGCTCAGAGGTCAGACAGCTTTTTCTGTAAAGGGCCATATAGAACATATTTTATGTTTTATGGGACAAGAAGCAAGATAAAGGATTTTATGTAGGTGATATATAATAAAAAAAGAAAATAAACTGCCACACATTTTTAATGGTGAAATTCAGAGCTTTATTTATGGACTGAGAGGTGGCAGGCTTGGATTGCAGGCTATAGTTTGTCAGGCCCTGACAGTTGTACATAAGAGACTAAAATTTGGAATACAATTGGGGGGTCGGTACTTCGCTGATAATCGAAGCCTTGAAATGTGATGTCTAGAGCATGGAAAGAAAAGCAGAAGGCTGTGCCAAAGCACTGGGGTTGGAAAGGACAGAGATGAAATGAATCTGTGCACAAATAGCTAAAATCCAGAGAAAAGGAAGTAGTGTGACACAGGGGAAATAATAAATGAGGGGGTCAGGAGATAATGAACTCATATCTACATGTATCAAACTCACTTTTGTCAACTTACCTGTAAAAGAAGACTGGACTAGATAGAATCCAAGGACCCCTCAAGCACTTTCCTTCTATGTGTAGTGAAAGTATAACGTTACATATTAAATTGTGAGTATAGCAAGTAATCACAGATGTGCCCTTTACCCTTGAAGCCCTGTTACTCTAACACTTTCATGAATACATCTGGAACAAGATGTGGTGTATTTAGAGAAACATTTTTGAAAGACTTTGAAATTTATTCAATATCATCAATGAAAAATTAATGTGATCCGGCATAGCCTCCAGGGTTGTCTCCTTCCATGTGGTCCAAGCTTTTGTCTCTGAGTTATTTTATAACTTAGCAAGTTGTAAAATACTGAGAATAATGCAAATAATTCCTGTCTACAATCATAAAAATTCTCTGGTGGAGATACAATTGATTATCGCACTAAGATACAGACCAATTTTGCTATTATAAAGCAAATTTCAGCAGTCCTGATTGCCAATGTGTCTGTTTTTTGGATTCCCTTCTGAACATCTTAATGATTCACTTGTTTGTTAATGAATTAAACACAATTGTTTGTATGAGCACTAGAATGTTAAATGTACATGCTATGGAATTTGTGGAAGGGTAGGGTAGGAATCAGTTAAGGACTCAGACGCGTTTTCACTATGTTCAGTTTGCAGAACTGTTAGTAAGTGGCCTTTAAGTAAAAGCTGTTTTTTATTGTGAATAAACCTCTCACCAAATATCTTGGCATCTTCTACACATCTCTGGGTTCGCCTTCTTATGTTTTCACCATCAGCGATAGCTCTCTGGTATCTCACCTGACCATCAAAAGCAAAGTCAATATGATAGAAAACAAATGCTTTTTGGTAGGAAAGAATGTTCTTGCTTACTTTACAAATGTTATCCCTGTGATATGGTTTTAATTAAAAAGAAAAAAAAGGAGTTGTAGGAATCTTAAATCATTACTTCAAAAGCCCAGTCAGAGCAGGAACCTCCTCTCTCTAGAAGCCGGAAAGGCTGTCATTTAGCCTGCTAGTTTCAACACTTCATCAGTTTTCAAGCTCATCTGGAGAAAAAGCTTCCTTTTCCACATTCAGCCAACACTGCCACCGTCCAACTTTTGTTCACTGAATTAAACTCCAAGACAAACAAAAGTACGTTTAAAAAGTGTGTCATCTATTTGAAGGCAGCTATTTTAGTCTCTTTAGTTTTTCACTTTCGATTTTTTTCGAACCTGGTTCCTTTAAATGCTCTCATAAAACATGCTTTCCAACCTCCTTACCATATGGTTGGTCTTGTTTTGTAATTACTCCAATACCTATCTTTATCAAAGTGTATTTGTCAACCCAGTACTGGGCACAGTATGCCAAATGTAGTCTGAGCAGCAGAGTATAAAGATAAATGACCTTAGTCATTCAACAAATATTTATTGTCAACCACATGCCAGCCATTGTACTTCCTCGGAAGCCACCAAAATACCAGATGTCTAAGTACTGTAACACAACAGGGAACAGAAAGAGATGACTATCCTGAGTCAGTGCTATTTTTTTAACTACTACAGGTTATTTTGCCTAGCAAACCTAGCAAGAGAGTAGAAGTGGAGGGAGAGCTAAAGAGCCAATGAGAAGAAAAATAATTTAAAAACTGACATAAAAAAAACTTTACTTGGATATTAAAACCAGAGAATGTGAACAGATCATATAAAATCTACTCACTGTTAAATCCTGGACTTCCTTCTCCAGTTTAACAGCTTTTAGCTTTAAGGCTCTTTCTGCAAGAGAGGGTCCAAGATCGTCAGGAGGATCCTCAGAACTGCAGTCCTCACCCGCAGTCCTCTGGGTGGCGGTGCTGAAAGGATGCAGACATCCCCTGAATTGGGAGGCAGGTAGCGCACAGTGAAGAACATCATAAACAGCCAAAGTTACAACAAAGTTCAGAGACCCACAAGTTTCCAGATCGAATAATATGAACAATTACAAAATGTTTACTAAGTACCAGAGACTATTTTCAAGATTTCACTTAAGTCATCTTTTCATTTCATAACAATGTGTGAGATAAGTACTATGATCATTACTCTTCTACAGATGAGAAAACTGAGGCTCAGAGAAGCTTTTGACTTGTCCAGGATCACATGGTTAGTATTCTATGGAGCCAGGATACTGAGCAAGACAGCAGAAATAGCCAGAAATGGGGACACAAAAAATAGCAAGAAGAAACCAAGTTCTGATACTCAGAACCAGTGGGGCATTTATCAGTAGGAGGAATTCAAAACACAAAGCCAGACAGCTCTGGTTCAGTCCTTCATTTTATAGCTGAAGAAAATAAAGCCCAGTAGAGGGACTTTGTCAAATGGAAGTCAGGCCTAGAATTCTAACCCTCTTGACTGAAAGCTGTAAGGCTTTTAGAGAAGAGAATCTGTGCTGAATGAGAAAAATTCTGACATGGTAACTCACCTATATGTAAAATCAAGTCAATTAAATATGCATAAAACACTATATGCTATGAACTGTGACTTATAAACAGGTAAATATAATCTACAATTTTATATAGCTAAAATGTTTGACAATGCGTTCAGTTTACATAGGAGGAAATTTGGAGTGGGGGCTAGGGTGCAGATCTGGGATTGTAGCAGTTTTGACTCCTTCAATGACGTATCCAATACACCTCCTGGATCCTCATAATTTGATGTTAAGTAAAATTATCAAGAAAGTCAATCTGTGAGTACAAAAGCTCTTTTAAAAAATTTTAAAAAACTTCATTCAAGGTATTTTTCTATTGATTTTTTTTTTTTTTTTAGACTGGGAGGAAGGGAGGGAGAAACATTGATGAGAGATACATGGATTGGTTGCTTCCCACATGACCCTGATGGGCGTGGGGATCAAACCTGAAATCCCTGAAACCAAGGTACGTGCTCCCGACAAGGGACTTGAACCCTCAACTCTTTGGTCCAAGGGCTGACGCTTTAACCACTGGGCCAAACCAGCCAGAGCACAAAAGCTCTTTAAAAATAGTTTATTTATATAAACTGTCATATACTGAAGAGTGCTCACTGAGGTGACATCTGAGCAACGGTTTGGAGGGTAAAGGAATTTGCTTCAAGAAAGGGAAGAGGGAACAGCCAGTACAAGGCACAGGCAAGACAACTTTTATTCCCAGCCTTTCCAGGCCAGTTCCGAATTCACTGGTGTCATATTATACATACGAAATACCTTCTCCCTCATAAACTCCTAACAAACCACATTTATTCAATGGAAAGTAGGTCAAAATATTCTAAGAGTCAGTTCAAAGGGAAAATGGCCAGAACCTTAGTCGTGAAAGAGAGGAGAGTTGTGGGCAATCCCTTCAGTTCCCACTGCTTCGGGGTCTTTGCCTTTTGACTAAGATCAAGTGCAATTCCTACGGCTTCAGAACGGGAGTGGGGGTACATTTTACCAGAAGGAGCCATTTTCTTCTGCTCACTTCCCTACATCACAAATTGCCACAAAGACTTTTTAAAAATTAATCGTGATTATTATAAAAAAACAAACAAACCCGAATTCAACCTCTCACCCAGGTGTTAGGGCGGGGGAGCCAGATCAGGTGTGTTAAGATAAAAAGGTGATAAATTGTTACACATTTATCATAACTATGCCCCCGCGGATTCATTTACATTTCAGAGGTCCAACCTCTTCCACCCTCCTACTCAGCCTTTTCATTCTTTCCGAGGAAGTAGTCACCAGGAAACTGTTCCTGAGAATAATAAATATAGTTTACTAACTAAGAGCGCCGATTCTGGAGCCTGGACTGGTTTCCCGAATATTACCCCAAGTAGTTACTCAACTTTTCCAAACCCCAGTTCCCTCAATTAAACGGGAACTAATAAAAAGAATTACCCATAGTTCTGCAATCGGCGTAAGTGATCAATAAAAACTACCGCAGCCCATAGAAAGAAAACCCAGCAACTGGAACTTCAGGCTCCGGAGGGCAGGTGAAAGGGACGTTTGGGGAGATACCAATGCCCACGCCCTCCTTTTCCCGACAGGTAAAGCGAAGCCCGGATAATGGGGAAGGGACTGGCCTAAAGTCACCCAGCAGCCAGGGGGGAGGATCCCAATGTACCTGCAGACACCACGGCTGGAGAGCAGGGGCCGGGAGAGGGACCTGTCCAATTCAATCTACGCTGGGGGCTGAAGAGATTTCCCCACCTCCGAGGACGTGACCTGGGATCTTTCCACCTTTTCCTCTTGGCAAGAAGCGCAGTTGGGGAGTCTCAATTTGCCCCTCTGTGAAATGGGGCCGTGAGCGCCTGATTCTCTGGCCCACAACTACCCCTCCGGCTCGCTCGCCCCGCATTGTCCTCACATTCCCAGCCGACTGCTTCGCTAGCTTACCTGCCTTCGGACCCGGCACTCGAGGCCAAGAGGTGCTGCACTCGCCGCCGGACCGCCCACAAGGACCGCGCGGCCATGTTCCCGACTTAGGCCGACAGAGGCAGCGCACGCGCACTAGCTCCAAGTGACGAGATAGGTTCACTCAAAAAACCACGCTTCCCGGCAGCCTTCGCGGGTGATTTTCTCTGAGGGAGGCCGGATGCGAACGCTCGTTTCCGGTGCGCAGTGCTGTTACCGACCCGGGGTGCAACACTTCCGGTCCTCAGTGTATTCTGCGCGTAGTATGTTTCTGTCCCAACGATGTAGGCTCGGTGCTAGCCGTGGAATCCGCGGTGAACTAAGGGGCTCCCAGTTGTGCTGTCCTGGAGCTTATGTGAAGTTATAAACAACAAACAAATGCAAACGCGATAGAAAGTCAAAATAGTACCGAGGTTTAAAGGTGAGGGCCAGAATGCTGCGGAAGCCTAGAATACAACATGGCCGAATGTGGGGTTTTCCCAAAGGAGATAATATTTGAACTACAAGCTGAAAACAGAGTAGGTGAAAGAGCAGGAAGGTAGTTCAGGTGGAGGTAAGCAGCTTCTGCAAGAAACCAGTGAAGAGGAAGAGTATTGAGAGTAAAGGACTGAAATTCTGGAGGAAGGGGAGGGACATTGGATATATGGCTAGACCTGGACAGATCACCTGAGGGACTTAAAAATAGGAGCCTGACATCCGTCCTTCCTCCATCGCTCTGCCCTGCTCCCCCCCTCCCCCATCCAGTTTTCTCATTTACTCCCACTAAAATGTGAGTTCTATTAGGATAGAGATTTTTTTCATCTGTGAACAGTACTCTGATGTGGTGTAAACATTTTTTGAATGAACTCGGTCTTATTCTGATTGCAACGGGAACATGTTACAAAGCCTTTATATATGTAAAGGAGTCATTTTTCTCTAGGGAGGAGCTTGCACATGTGAGGAAATAGGTAGGGAGACAAGCTGTTGGAACAAGTCCATGGGAGGGTCCTGGGGTCACCTCAGTAGGGACTTATCTAAAGTAGCTACTATTTTAGGTGTGTCAAGTACATTTTTGTTTCCCTATTAGTATTTTATTTGCCTTTTCTTTTTGCTTGTTTCCTCAACTCTAGTGTGAGCTTCATGTGTCTCTCTTGTTCATAGCTGTGATTTCTGACTTCTAGTGCAATAGGTGCTCAAGAAATACTTAATTGAGTGAATGAAGTTGGATGGAATGAATGGAGATAGGAAGAAGTGGATGCATTTTAGAGAGATTTAGTATGGAAAGCTGACAGGATGTTAGGATGGACTGGTGATTGGGGTTGAGGGGCATTTGGAATGGCCAGACGAATTACTGGATAGTCTCTAATGTAAAAATAAAAAGCTTTTTTTTTTTTAAGGATGGGAAGTGTGCCTTCATTATTCTGTGTGTATTCACCATAAGATGGTTTACTTGTATTATAGCTGTTTGGGTCAGATTTTCTCTCTGGTTGTTGGTTCCATGAGAACAGAACTGGAGTCTTTTGCATGTTTATATTCTATCCAAGGCCCAGCTCAGATGTGTTGAAGCCAACACCTTATGTTTCCTCTTGGCCTTAGAAGCTGAGCAACATGACTTAAGGAGGGATTATGATCCCCTTTTACATATAAGGAAATTGAGGTTCAGAGAGATTGGTGAACCTGCTCAATGCCTCCCTACTGAGGATCAGTGACACTAGAAATATGATAGTCCAAACATCTGGTAATGCAGGGAAGGATGGAGCTTCAAGTCCATCTCAGATCCAGCAGCCTATATGTTGAAAAACAACCAAACAAAGCATTTAGCAAACAAAAACTGGCATCTGTGCTTTAGCTATTTTCTTTACACTTCTCTCAGCTTTCCAACTTACACCAAATGTGCTGTATACATGCATCCATTCATTCATGTATTTACTACATGCTAGTTGCTTCTGAATGCTGCAGTGCAAGGGGAGGGGGAGAAATGGATGAAATAGAGCCTTGGAACTGAGAGGAAAGCCTCTAGGGTCAGACCTTGCATTCAAATGCTGGCTCCACTACTTTCTAACTGTAGGCTTTGGTTGGTTACTTAACCTCTCTGAGTTTCCATTTCCTGAACTGTGAAAACTGGGTACCAATCTCACAGGATTTTAGTGAAGACTAAAGGGATAATGCCTAGAAAAGTGATTAGTTAGAATGAGGTCTGCCTACATAATTTGAAGGGCAAAGAATATGTGGAACCCCCTTTTCTAAATGTATTAAGAGGGCAACAGCAGAGCAATCAACCAAGTACAGAGCCCTGCTAAGCCTGACTGTACAGGTTGCATGCCTGTGAAGCTGACTCTGGCTAACATAGTGCCTGGTGCATGGTGAGTATTCAATTAATGTTAATTATTAATTTCTTAGGGTCCCCCCTCTCAGAGTGGTGGAAAAAGGAAGCCTCAAAATAATTGCAGGGGAAACAGTGAAGACACAATTGGGTTGTCAGGTGACATTCCAGATACATATTTTTTAAAAGCATATTGATGATCCAGATTCCATGAGTGCCTTTGTCATTGAAGATATTCAGTGGAATGTGGATGAAAACTCAATTACATATTGGTTGTCTTGTAGCCTTTGGTGGTTGTAATTACCATGTAAAAGTCAATTCCTCAGTGGAAAAGACACAGGATTTTGAGTCAGACATTTCTTATCTAGTTAATAATAACTACTACTATTGACTGAGCATTTACATTTTTTCGAACACTGTGTAAGATGCTTCCCATGTATTATCTCATTGAATTCCTCCACAAGTCTTGGGAGGAAAGTACTATTGTTAACTTGTTTTGCTAGGTTAGGAAAACAAGAATGAGAGAGGTCAAGTGACTTTCCCAAAGTCACAGATGTTAAGTGGCTGGGGCAAGGCTCAAACCCAGTCTCCTGTCTGGATCCAGGCTTTATAAGCCCTAAGACTTATGCTTTGCCACTGACCAGCTGGGTGCCCTGGGTCAGGTTAGTTTTCTTGCTCTGGTCTCCAGCTACTTCGGAGGGTGGAAAGTTTGGATGAGGCCTCAAATATGTAAAGCCTTAGGCAGGGTCATGTGAAGCCTGTAGCAAACTGTCCAGAGGTTATTATGGGATTTCCCTTCTCTCCCCTTGAGCCAACCTCTGAGCTCCTACAGCTAAATGGTTTTCTCTTTGTTGGAAGGAAATGTAGTAAAGACTTACCAAGTGCCTGCAGTGTCGAGAAAGCAGTGAGTGGCACAGTAAGGAGACTGCCCAGGACTTGAGGTCCTTGCTTCTCTATAAAAGTATCAGGTGTTTGTAAAAGGCACTTGTGGCAGAAATGAGCCACTGTCCTCTTGGTTCTCCCTGATAGTTTTACATGACAGCAGATATAGGAGAGCAGACAGGTGGACATCTGAGTGCAAGATGATTATAAACACGTTAGGAGTGTCCCCTACATTTTAAATAACTCCAGGAGCGAGTGTCATATAAATAGGTAAAGGACTTGACTGACAACAAATGACCCCACCCTGAAAAGCTTGCAACATCTTGTGGACATTAGAAACCCATGCTTCTGTCACTGAGTATCACTCTGAGTTTAAAATATGCCAGCTACTGAACCTCTTCTTGCCTGCTGCTTACTCAGATCTCTGATTTGAAAACAACTCAAATCTGGGGTTCTGGTAGCTGCATCTGCCTAAAGCAGGTGAGAAATGATTGTGGAATTTTCATGTACTCTGTAGCTTTTGTTCACCTTTATGCAGGCAGGGATAGTTCTATTCATTTTCCAGTCTATTTATCTTGTCCAAAGGCTGTCAGTAATGCCCAACACAAATCCAAATGGCACCAGTGTGATTGGACGATCAAGTTACTTCTCTGTATTGCACCACTAATGCTTCAGCACTGCCTTCCTTTGCACAAAGGACTGGGAATGGGGTGCTGAGAATGGGATGGAATGGCTTATCCACATGTGCTTTTGCTTCTTCAGAAGGAAAGGCAAAGACATTTAACAAAACCTTTACAACTGCGCAGATGTCTGTCTCCCTCCACCCGCATTTCCCACCCTCTGTGAAGTTATATAGGGATGCCCTTCATTTCCCTCTTCAGTTCTACTTGTTCCCTCCTTATACCCCCTATAATCATGCAGACAACAAAGGCTGGTCTTTCGGGTGCCCCGGAGAGTGGGGGCTGTTTTCAGTCTTCTGGTATCTCCTTGTGAAAAAGCATTTCCGCCTTAGATGGACAATTGATATTCCTTTGGATAAAATTCTCATCCTCAATCTAGGTCTTCTTCATTTCCCATTCCTGAAGTACAGAAAGACAAGACAAATCAGTTTGTTGAATAGCCTAGTGTGACTTGTAGGATAAAAACATTTCACTGCACCTAATTATATAAAGATCTCCACTGGCCACATTAGAGAGGCATAGGTCCCAGTCCTACTCTCTTTCTTTGGCTGTGGTAAGTCATTTTTCTACACTGGATCTCATTTCAAAGGGGTGCTCAAATATCACAAAGTGTTTTCTCAAACAGGCCCAGAATGAAAAGGGAAGTGGGGACTGCATCTGGCTCCAGGACCTTAGGGTGGGGTAGGAGGCCGATGGAAGAGAAGCCAAAGCAGTTGGTAAGGAAGGACGAGGGTGGGCAGCACACAGGGCTCCATTCCTCTTCCCGGGGATGTCTAGGAGTTCATCTGAGAGGGATATTGAGGTCATGGCCAACAGTGAATGGCTGTTTGCCCACAAATGGTGCATAGGGTTTCTAGCCAGCCCTGGAGGTGATGATGTGAACCAGGGTAGAACGTGGTGGTTTGAAAATTCTTAGTGAGAGGATTCTCCAACCCCAACCTGCTCCTCCCCTGGTCTTTGCCACCTAACCACAGGTGCTCAGGTCAATGACCTAAGAGTCATCCTTGATTCCTTTTTTCCCTCACCCTCTTCATTTCTCATCAACAAATCCCTTGGCTCTACCTCCAAAGTCAGCCACTTCATATTACCTCTACTAAACCTTTCTCATCTCATCTATTTCTAACTGGTCTCTCTTATCCCCTCATCCATTCTCAACATAGTAGGGAGAATGGTCTTTTAAAAATGTAATTCACGCTCAGCCAGTGTGGTTTGGTGGTTGAGCGTTGACCCATGCACCAAGAGGTCACCAGTTGGATTTCTGATCAGGGCACATGCCCAGATTGTGGGCCAAATTCCCAGTGGGGGGCATGCAGGAGGCAGCCAATCGATGTTCTCTCTCATCAATGTTTCTGCCTCTCTCCCTCTCCCTTCCCCTCTCTCGAAAATCCAATAAAGAAAAAAATTTAAAAAAATTGTAATTCATATACAAAAATTCCTTGCTCAAAACTTGCCAATGACTTTCAATTATGTTAGAACAAAATCAAAGTTCTGCCCTGGCCGGTTTGGCTCAGCGGTTAGAGCGTCGGCCTGCGGTCTGGAGAGACCCGGGTTCGGTTCCCGCTAAGGGCACGTACCTCGGTTGCAGTTTGTCCCCGGCCCTGGTTGGTCGTGCGGGTGGCAGCCACTCGATGTGTCCCTTTCACATCGATGTTTCTCTCTCTGCGTTCCTCTCTCTCCCTCCCACTCTATCTGAACAAAAAATGGAAAAATGTCCTCAGGTGAGGATAAAAAAAAAAAAAAAAAAAAAAAAAAAAATCAAAGTTCTTCCAATGGCCTACGAGGATCAACGATCATGTTTGTACAAAAACATTTAGTGGCCCAGATTTGTATGTCCTATCAACTAAGAATGGTTTTCACATTTTTAAATGTTAGAAAAAATCCTTTTTTCATGATGTGATGATTATATGATATTCCAGTCTCAGTGTCCGTAAATAAGGTTTCTTTGGGATACAGCCATGTTTATCATTCACTTACACATTACCTACAGCTGCTTTCCTGCTGTAGCAGCAGTTAAGTGGCTGTGAAAGAGACCATGTAGCACACAAAGCCTCAGATATTCACTGTCTGTTCCTTTACAGAAAATGCTTGCTGATGTCTGGGCTAGGTGATCTCACCTCTGGCTGGTTACTTCTTTAATGCTCAGGTATTTTTTTTTTCATGTCCATACTTTCTTACCTGCAACTGAGAAATCCAAAAAGCTCTGAGACCAAAATTTTCTCAAGTGTTTTGGCACAAACTTGTATGGTGGCAAAACCTGACCTGAACTGATGTAAGGATGTTTATAGTCTGTTCATGTGTCTCACTATAGAATTATTAACATGTTTGCTTACAGGGTACCTCCTGAGAACTTACTGGGGTTTTTCATCTTATATAGTATATGTACCATATTACCTTTCTAAAATTAAAAAATTTCTAAACACAGCTGGCCCCAAGAATTTCAGAGACAGAACTGTGGCCCACTTTCATGGAGTGTGCCCTGGACTTGGAATTGGAAGAGGTGGGTTTGCAAGGCAGCTTGCATAATGGTGTCCTGCATAACCTGAGGTGAGTCCCTTTATTCCCTGATGTTCAGTTTTCTTACCTGTGAAATGGGCCTTTCTTGTCTTAAAAAAGTATAGGCTTAGAAACCAGAGCTTGTTAGAACTATGTGTTAAGAACGAGTTGAACAGGTTTTGAATGAGATTTGAGGGTCTTCTCCTCTGAGCAAAGTTCATGAACTATATCGCATTGATAACTGACAGTTCTTTGCCCTTCTCACTAGCTGAATTTTTTTGGTTCTTGGTGAGTTTACATAGAAAGTGGGCTGCCAGATCTCTGAATTTTGATCAGTTGAACTATTGCTGTACCTTGGCTTTTTGCAGCACCCTTCCTTGGTTGGAGGTTACGATGGATGGACTCCTCTTCCTCAGCTCAGAAACACAGTTGACAGGGAGAGGTTGCTCTGGGGCATCTTTCTGGGGTTTACTTGCAGTTTCCTGTTGATGACAAGATATAATTACATAGGTGAAGTTTACTCTTGGTTACCTACACCCAGCTTCCCCTCCAAAGAATGCAAATAGAAGGTACTATGCAAATTTACCAGCATCAAACAGGGTGAGAGAGGAAGACACTGGAGGGCCTTGGACTAAAGCTAATGACAGCTAAGATTACTGAACCCTCACTATGTACTAGGCATAATGAGGATTAGCTTATTTAGCCTTTTCAAGCCTATAAAGTAGGTACCATTAGTCATCTATTTTAGAGATAAGGAAAAATGGGAAGGTCAAGTCAGTGCTCAAGGTCACATGGCTGGTGAGTGGGAGAGCTGGGGTTTCTACCCCACTGTCCTTTCTATCTCTTACCCTCTCTCCGGTATTCCTTCTCATTTTCCACACTGCCCTCACCCCTGAAAAGGTCCAGATGATTGCTTAGTACTTATTGGATGTAATTCCTTAAGTGGGACATGTTAACAGCTTAAGCTGCAGGGAATTTTTCTTTATCTCCAAAGACCATGGAAAGGGTCAAAAGTAGAGGGGCAAGTCTTCTAGAATGTGAACATCAGGGCATACTGGTGGTGGGAAAAAGCAACTGGGATTAATGAACCACCTCTAGTTTGTCCACCAGCCCTCTGTGACTCTGTGAAGTTCTTTGGTCCCTGGCCCTTAAGCTCTTTATTTTTAAACGAGGTTAGAAATGCCCCAAGGAGAGGAAGTGTAGGGTGGAAGGAACAGCTCTAACTTCCCAGTCATGGGGTATGGTCTGACCAGGCAGCTGTGACCTTGGACAACAATAAGATTCAAGTTCCCAATGACAACTCACACTTATCAGACAAATTACTTCATTTTTCTGAGTCTTAATTTTCTTGTCTGAAAGCAAGTATAACATTTATTCATTTGACAAACATTTATTGCACTCCCACTATTTTTCAAACTATGCAAAGGGCTAGGGTTATAATGATAAAAAATTATAGTCCAATTCTTTTGTTTAAAAAAATTGTTTTTCTTTATTGATTTAAAATTTTTTTTTCTTTATTGATTTTTAGAGAGAGAGGAAGTGAGAAGGAGAGAGAGATAGAAACATCAATGAGAGAGAACATTGATTGGCCACCTCCTGCATTCCCCCTACTGGGGATTGGACTCACAACCTGGGCATGTGCCCTGACCAGGAATTGAACTGGTGACCTCCTAGTGCATGGGTTGATACTCAACCACTGGGCCACACCAGCTGGGCTATAGTCCAATTCTTTTTTTTTAATCCTCACCCAAGTACATTTTTGTATTTATGTTCAGATAGAGTAGGAGGGAAAAGAGGGAGTAAGAGAGAGAGAGAGAGAGAAACATTGACCCAAGAGAGACACATCGACTGGTCGCCACCCACACAACCCCAACCAGGGACAGGGACAAACTGCAACCAAGGTACATGCCCTTAGCGGCAACCGAACCCGGGACTCTGGTCCGTGGGCCGATGCTCTAACCGCTGAGCCAAACCGGCCAGGGCTATAGTCCAATTCTTAACAAAATACCATCTAATTGAAGGGGTAGACATTAGACAAGTAAGGATAGAAATATATATGTGTGTGTGTAATATGTATTACACACACACATACACACACACAATTGTGGTTAACTGCTATAAGGAAGAATAATAGATGGGATGGGACTGTTGGTAATTTAGATCAATGGTTCCCAAATGGGGGGCAATTTTGTCACTGTTGGCAATTTTTAGAGACATTTTTGGGTGTCAAAACTGGGGGCATGGAGCTACTGGCATCTAGTGGGTAGAAGCCAGGGATGCTGCTACATATCCTATAGTACACACTACGGTCCCCTATAGAAAGTAATTATCATTCCTAAATGTTAATAATGCTGTGGTTTGAGATACTCTGATATAAAAGTAGGTCAGTGAAATTCTTCCTGAGGAAGTCTCATTCACAGTGAGAGTATCTACCTTGCAGGATTTCTGGGACAGTTAGAGACGATGGATGCCAAGCCCCGGGGCAGGGCCTGGTGCACTGGAGATCCTAGGAGAGGGCATGTGCAAGGTGGCTCACCCAGGGCTCTGGAGTCAGACTTCCTGGGCTTGGGATCCTGTCTCCCACTTTAGCTGAGTGACCTTGAACAAGTCATTCAAATGTACAAAGCCATTTGAACCTCAGTTTCCTTGTCTGTCAAATGGGGTGAATACACATAGTACTACCTCATAGGACTGCTGTGAAGACTGAGATAATACAAGTTAAGATGCTATACTGGCCTGTGGTAACTGATCAACACGTTTGTTATTCTTATTCAACACATGGTACTTATTATTATCAGTAACCTTAAGGCTACTTCTAAGACTGCGTTCAGGATGCAAAGTCAAATGGTGGTGTGTCAGTGGAGAAAACAGGCCAGAGAATTTGCTGCAAGAGTCCCCTTCCTAAGTGTGCCACCAATGGCATGTCCCTTAGGGCCTGTTTTGCCACCTGTAAATGAGCATAACTCCGAAAAATGATTACGATCTGTAGCACGTGAGGGCATTAAGGACCAGCGGCCCCTGGTGCAGCAGGGAGTGGACTCACTGCACTCTTGTTCTTGCTGCTCATGGAGAGTCCCAGGGCCGGGCCTCCCGCCAGAGACTGCTGTAAGCGCTCCTTCACGGCCACCAGCTTCAGTTCCAGGTCAATCCGGTGCTCTTCCTTTGCCCGACACTGAGCTTCCAGGGTGGCCATCGCCTCCTCCAGAACCTTTAACTTTGCTCCTATGGCCAAAGACATTGGTGAGAAACAGCTGAGCCTGGCCTGAAGCATCAAGCAGTTTGGCAGGGCCTCAGGCCCTCGTCTGCCCCTCCCGGAGGGCCATTCCTATCCTCAGTCCTGGTTAAGAGATGGACTTTTGGGCCTGGGATTCCAGCTCCATGCTTGGTAGTTTGGTTTTTACCTTCCCAATACCATTTCCCCAAGTTTTGGATACAGAACTCCGATTTTCTACTGGGAAACTACCTTTCTTCTCTCATTCTTTATAGTTTAGATGGCGGTAACCTCACTCCTAGTTCAAGGTGTTGGCACATAACTTAGTCCTAGTTCATAATCATGTCTCGCTCACTGGTCACAGTGATTGGTCTCAGGATCGAAGTTGGTCAGAGCAAATCCTGAAGTGTCTGTGGGAGCCATTGGGAAGAGAAGTTCTCCCTGCTGTGGTGGTTGAGATGATTAGGGGAAGGCTGGAGCTGCACAACCATTTTGTCACCATGAGGGGCAGAGAATGAAACCAATGTAGAGGAAGGCCAAAGCAGTTAGAGAAATATGCTTCTTGGTGACATCACTTAAGTCCCTGGACCTCGCTGTACCTGATTGTTCAATTTTTCAATTGCATTTTTCTTCTTTTCATTACTAAGCCAGTTTAACTTTGGTTTCTGTTACTTGTAACCAGGAGTCAAAACACAGGGCCTTACAGTGACCAGGGGTTCCTACTAGGATTTTGTTGCTTATTTGGTTCAACCCAGCAAATCTATATTAGAACCTTCTTTGTGCCAAGAGCTATGTTGGGCCTTACTAGGTTTAAACATTAGTTCCATCATTTGCCCTGAGGAAGGCTGCCCTGGAGGGTTTTCTAGTAATGGTGGGTTCTCTTCGTTCATGCAGTAAGTACTTATTGCATGCTTGCTATGTACCAGGAACTGTGCATCATTCCCAGCACTTGGACCAATGTCTCACACTACTGAAAGTGTGCTGAACTGCAGCTACAGAGAGAGTTAAAAGGAAACTGCAGAAAATGGGATTCAGAGGAGCCCAGAGCCAGTAGGGCTGATGGAGGTCAAGATCCTGGATTTCAGAAGATGATCTTGGGGACCTGGAAAGTATTATCCTAAGCGAAACAAGCCAAGCAGAGAAAGACAAATATCACATGATCTCACTTATTTGTGGAATATAACGAACATAACAGTCTGAGGAATGGGGTAGTCCCAGAGACGTAGAAGTGGGGTACAGACTGACAATCCCCTGAAGAGGGGGTGGGGGAGAGAGAGAAACCACAGAACTTATATGCGTGTATGTATGAACAATGGACATGGACAAAAAAGCTGGGGACAGGGCGGGGAGGGAGGAAAAGGGGGGAATCAGTGGGTGAAAAGGGAAACATCTGTAACAAAAATAAATTAATTAATTTAAAAAAAAAGAAGATGATCCTGGCAAAGTGTCACTGTCCATAATTCCTATCACATGGACCAATGCTTACAGTCAGGTGCTCAGCACGTATCTGTGAATGAATGAGTTAATGTGAGGTTCAAAATAATCTTTTATTTCTTTGACTCTAAAGTACACTGTTTTTCACATTTTAACATTTCTAAAATCAGGTTGCATCTTACCACGTCAAGTGTACACATTTTTGTGGTGCCTTTTCATCCCTTTTCCCCCAAAGCAGTTATTGAATAGATGGTGCTTCCTTTAGTCAGAAGGGATGATGATGATGATAATGGTGGTGGTGGTGATGAGGGGGAGGATGAGGAAGGGAAGGAGAAGCTTGCCTGTCCTGGGTAAGAAACCAGGTGATCTGTGCTAGGGGAAGTGTCAAGGCTGAGCCCCCCAAGAGTGCTCAGGACCACACCCACGAAGGTACCTGGGTTGTTCCGAATGGCATCCTTTAGCTCCCTCTTTTCCTGCCGCAGTGCCATCAGCTCTGTCCGGATTGTCTCTTTCTCTTTCTCCAGCTTCTCTTTTTCTATCAGGTACCTCCGGGCATCCTCCTCAGCTCGGTTCTTACCGTACTTGTATTGATTGGCACCTGCGGAAACATGAGGAAGGAAAAGGCCCTCAGTTCTGACCTCTGATGAGGGTTTTTGGGTGGTGTTAGCTTCTCTCTCAGCCTCAACTTCTCCATCTATAAAATGGGAACATTTAGATCTATACCCCTATATATATTTAGTGTGGCTGCTCTAAGGAAATAAGGAGCCAAAGGGAGGCAGTAGAGAGCAGGGATGAGGACAGGGCTCTGGAACCAGACAGACAAAGGTTTGAGTTATCTTTTGCCCTTTACTGGTCATGTGACATCAGGCAAAAGTGAATAATGATGTTTTTGTGCCTTCCTCCTCAGCCCTAGTATCCTCATTTGTAAATGAAGATATTGATTATATTTATCTCTAAGCATTGTGATGGGTTTTACATGAGATAAAAGTACTTAGTGTAATACCTGGCAAATAGTAAGTGCTTAGTAAAGGTTAGATGATAATAATGTAAAACAAATTTTGTGATGTATAACACTTTGGTTTTAAAAGGGCATATAAAAAAATTTTTTTTCTTTATTGATTTTAGAGAGAGAGGAAGTGTGAGGGAGAGAGAGAGACATCGATGAGAGAGAACATCGCTTGGCTGCCTCCTGCGTGCCCCCCACTGGGGATTGGGCCCACAACCTGGGCATGTGTCCTGACTGGGAATTGAACTGGCGACCTCTTGGTTCATGGGTCGACGCTCAACCGCTGAGCCACACCAGCTAGACTAAAAGTGCGTATTTTATAGTCAACTCTCAGGTATGCATAAAACAAGGAGACAGGCAGATATAACTCAGATCTGTAGAGAAATGAGACCTTGGGCTAAAGTCAGGCATTGCCCATTTTAATAAATGGGTGGAGGCAGAGAGGGATCTCGTGGTCTACTATGGACTCATTGATTATAGACAAAACAACAAATGTAGCAAAAATCTACTGAGTGCTAACTATGTAATTTTCATAAAAACTTAATATTATTAGATCTATTTTACTGTTGAGGAAACAGGCACAGAGAGGTTAGATCTTACTGCTAATGATGACAGAGCCTAGGTTTGAACCCATGTCCACCTAACTCCAGGATCCATGCCATGCAATACTGATCTAGCTGTTGCTACAGACAGCCTTTATAAGTTGGTGGGGTGTGGAGGGATTCCCATGATTTACTGATAATTGTGTGGGTCTTGTCTCTCCAGGTCTTGCAGAGGTTACCCAGTGACCCACACCTCCTCCAACTTCCCAGATATATGATGGCATATCAGGGGAGCTGACTCCCAGATTTTTGAATTTTATAGATGGGTAAAATGAAAACAAAAAGGCTAGACCAACTAAGGGTTGTCAACATATCAGATAAGGCCCTTAAAAACCCCAACTACCATCTAATTATTCCCAGTATTTTACAAAATAAATAATATCTTAACATCCCCAGAGTTGGAAGGACACAGATGCAGAATAAAGTAGTCATTTACATTGAGTAGATTTAGCTTTATGGAAACCTTCATGCACTGTACTTATTTTTGTCATTTCATTGCAGATGAGTGAAAACTTCCTTAGGGACGGAACCAGCGAGTAGGCTCACTTTTGGGAGCCAGTGCCCTGGTTCACTTCCTTAATATGTTAGCAGCTTATCTCACACCTCACCCTGTCACACTTGAGTCACTCAAATGGTGGTGAAGAAACAAACTAAATTGTTGTAAGGAGCTATAATTCTGTGGGCCTCATAGTATTAGTGATAAAGCATTTGCTTCAGATCTGTCCAAGTACCAGCCAGAAAAATCTGGGCTTCCACAGTGGAGGGGAAAACAGGATGTTTAGCATCCAAGTTACTAATATAACTAATGCACTAATGTAGTGTATGTATCAGTACTTCACTGATTGCTGAATAATGTTCCAGGTGACCCTAAGAGGAAGCCTCTGTTGTTTCTGATAAGTCAGCCGTTAATTTGATTAGAGATCCTTTGTAAGTGACAAATCAGTTTTCTCTTTTGCTTTCAAGGTTTTCTCCTTTTGGCATTAGCATTTTGACCATGATGTGTCTTTTGTGGATCTCTTTGCTTTTATTTTACTTGAACTTCAATGGTATCCTAGATATGTCAATAATGTTTTCAATAAATCTGGCAAGTTTTCAGCCATTATATTTTTTGATAACTATTTTTTACACCTCTTTCTCTCCTTTCTTGTAGTTCCTTATGCACTAATGGTGTCCCACAGTTCTCTGAGGCTCTGTTCATTTTTCCTCATTATATTCCTCATTATAGGGGTCATACTTTCATGTTTCTTTGTATGTTTCATATTTCGTGTTGGAAAATTAGACATTTTAGATCATATATTGTAGCATCTCTGGATACTGACCTCCCCGCCCCAGGCTGTTTTGTCAGTGACTTAGCTGGCTTGTTCAGTGAAGTCCATTCCCTCTGCAGTGTGAAGCCTCCGAGTCCCTGGGCGTGTGTCAGTCACCCTGTGAGGACAGTGGTCTTGACAGGCCTCTGCGTCTCTTCCTCATCTCTCTGTTAAGCTCTGCCTCTGCTGGAGTCACACGGAGCGGTCAGGTCCCTCTAACTGTCAGTGAATCGCTCTGCTGTTTTTGTCAGTTCCCTGGGGTATCAACTGCTCCATGGTCTGATCTAGTTAAATTCAGCCCCTTGGCAGGGTAGTTTCTGAGGCCAGTGTTTTGAGGTCAGTCTTGTTTTGACCCCAGGAAGGCTCTTAGCTTTCTCTTTCCCCGGTTCTCTCTGATGAACTAGCCGACCCGTGGTTCAGTTTATTGTCCTCATGGAGCTGCTCTCACTGTTCTCACTGAAATTCAGTGAGTTTTCTAGCATAAACCTTTCTTCATTTGCTATATACCATGGAAGCTTTCCAGAGACTTTAGCTGTTTGCTTAGTAATTTTCACCAGTTAGGGTAGTTTTGCCAGAGAGTGGGTCTGTGTCTGTGGAGATCTCACACCGCTGCCGTTTTTCTCAGCCATCCACTTGGCCCCCATGATTGTTGCTTTCTGGTATTCATGTCCTTTTGTAGTCTCTTCCCACACTGAAGAGGCCTGACCTGTGTAATCATTAAGATATGGCAGAAATGACAGAGTGTGGCTTCTGAAGTTAGATTGTAGAAGCAGTGCAGCTTCTTCTGTTACCCCCGCCTGGGTCACTGCTCTGGGGGAAGCCAGCTGTCTCATCATGAGGACAAAGCAGCCCAATGGAGCAGTCCACGGCAAGGAACTGGGGCCTCCTTCCAACAACCAGCACACACTCGCCAGGCATGCGAGGGAGCTACCATGGGAGCAGATCCTCCAGCACGTCAAGCCTTCAGCCGACTTCAGAGGACTGGCTAACATCTTGACTGCAACCTCACTAGAGACCCCAAGCCAGGACTACCTGAGTGCTCCAGGAGTCCTGGCCCACAGAAACTGTGACATAATACACGCTCATTTTTTGATCTATTAAATTTTGGGCAATTTGTTAAGTAGAAACAGTAATTTATGAATACATGATCTTGGGAAAGACCCATTTCTTTTATGTTCTTCAGTTTCTTCATCTGGAAAATGTGGCTGGGCTGATCTGTGGTTGCCAGCTGCACGAAGGAGCCCTGGTTTCATAGGGATGGCCAACGGGCTGCTTACTATGGGGCAAAGTGGAGGTCAGGTGGCCTCCCGACGCCAACCAGAGCAGCTCCACTTTGATATCTCTTGTCACTGGGTTTCAAAATGAGATCTGATTTGAAGAAAGAGTCTGTCTTTTGTTGTTGTTTTTTAAAGACGCATTTTGTGATTTCTTTAATCTTACATGCTTATTTCAGTTTAGTTTTCCATTTTGAGATGGGCATGCCATATTTCCAGTGCCCTTGAGAGTAGCGTGGAAGGAATGGTACACAATAACTCTCTAATTGTTCAGAGGGAAAACTCAGGCCCAGAGAGGGGAAGGGACTTTTCCAAAGATACATAGTAATTTAGTGATCAAGTGAGGAATGGAACACAGGTCTCTGACCCCAGAAGGGATTATCTATGCTAATGAAATGGAGCTCTAATGACGAAAGGTATTTTAAAAAATAAATCTTCCAAAATAGAATTTCACTTTGTTCTGGTGTGGAGAAGAAATGTAAAGCAACAAATAAAAGACTCTTGGCGCATGCTGTCCTACAGGAAGCTGGCTTGCTCATAAAGATAAATCACATAAGAGCAGAGTAGAATCAAACAAGTCACCGTAGAATTATCTGACATACTTAGTCATTATTTGGCAGTACGGCAGTCAGGCAATTAACTGAGCCCCGATGGGGTGCTAGGCAGAGCTCTGGCTGGGACACAGAGGTGAGCCATACCTTTGGTGGCAGCTGCCTCAAGGGTATTTGGAGGAGTTCAGTTCTCCACTTATTACCCCAGATCAGAAATAATAATGATTAGCCTTTGTAACAGACACAGTTGAGGATGAACTTATGTAAATATGCATGTATATTTGGCTTTATTTGATGTTAAAATTTAAAAAATTAGTTGCTAATAGTAAAAAATAAGTAGGTTTCATATAAGGTCTAGATTTCTGGTCTCTCTTGAGTAACTGGCACTGCTGTGTGGCGGCATCGGCTGGAGCTGAGCAGTGGCCACTCTTGAGCACTGGGTTTCCTACAGTGCCCCCCCCCCCCACACACACACTCCATGCTGTTTCTCCTCTGAGCCCCGTGCCAGCTGCCCTTAACCACTGTGCTTGTGGTGGTGTTTTTCTTACGGTACAGTATTTCCTCACACTTCACTCATTTATTCACCTGCCTGATCCCTGGAGGAACATGATTTTGGGACTCCCTCTACTCACGGCTGTTTCCCTCCCTCTTTCCTCCCACAGAGAACTCACTGGAGGCGTGGCGCTTGACTTTGACCTGCGGATCCACTCGGTGGGACTTCTCACAGCAGGAGGAGGCGTGGCGCTTCACCTGGGCCCCAGCTGGACGGTCTGGCTCCTCGTCCTGGGCGGGAGATGGAGGGAGAAGGTGAAGTGCAGGTAGCTCAGAGTCGTCAGCGCAGGGGTGTATTCTGGTCCGCGCTCGGCGGGTGAGTACGGCTGGACCTCCGAGATCGTGGCCTTACATTTTTAAACTTGTGCAATACTCAGCAGTTTATAAACCACTCTCACTAGCAGTATACCATTGGGTCCCATGCCCTCCTGGGGGAGGGGGGCGGACAGCAGGACATGACCCTAAACTGGAATATCTACCGAGAGGAGAATTAAGAATTCTGGAAAGATTGTGGTGTCCATATTTGATTTATCATAGATATTTTGTCCTCACCTCATTCTGAAATATCCTTAAGTTTTCTGAATTGTTTAAAAGAAAAGTCATAAATGAGATCAGCCAATGGTAGAAGTTACATAACTAGACTGACTATACATTTGTGCATGAGGAGTATTAATAACACTCAAAATTCTGTCAAAGCTCAGGAACCATGAGTGGAATGTGATGACAATGCAATATAATAATGATATTAGTAATAGCAGTACGATTTATTTTTCTGTGTGAGACCTTCCTGTCCAGACCCTAAGTTCTTTCCTTAAAATATTTCAATTAGTTCTTGCAATAGTCCAATCAAGTAGGTTTTATTATATCTGTTTGAAGCCTGGAAGTGAAGAGCAGAGAAGCGAAGCCCAAGGTAACTTTGAGTCGAAAGTTTGCTCTGTTAAGTTCTAAACTGTCTTGCTGCTAATCTGCAAATGAGAAAGATTATAGGCTGCAGCATCCACTGGTTCAGCTGTGTCTGAGGAAAGACCATGTAAGGGGAGTCCTAGAGGTGTGAGCTTGGAGTATCATCCAGCACTGCCCACGCAGGGGTCTTAACCCGCCTGCTTTCCTTGGTTCCCGCCTCCCCCCTCGCTGTGAGGTGTGACCCACCCACCAGCTCTGATCAGAGTGTAGTTTCCTGGCTCTCCTGTGGGAGAAGGCATAGAAGGAGTCGTCTGAGTGTGTGATGGCCACGGAGGCCTCACTGTAATGAATGAGCTGACATCTCCTTGGTTTAGTGAGCAAGACAGGGAGACCGTCCTGGGAGCTGAAGCCCAGACTGTGGATGCCACAGTGATCACCTCCACCTCCGGATACCACTGAATCAGCAGCCTTCATTCACAGAGTGTTAAACGGGTGGAGAGCCCAATGCCTCCCTCCAACTGGAATAGCTTTCCAGTGTCCAGAGCCCTTCCTCGTCTTGATCTGAGAGCTTTTCTCCTGTGCCACTCAGCCTCTGTTCCAGGGATTCCTCATCCTGAGCCATGCTCTGTGAGAAGCAGGGTCGTCCCTCCCCTTCCAGCTGCTGGCTAAATGAAAACAGTCTCTCTGAGGCAAAGGCAAAAAGGAGTACAGTCACATGCTGCATAATGTTTCTGTCAGGGCATGTACGACAGTGGTCCCCAAGATTGTAATGGAGCTGAAAAGTGCCTACAGCCCAGGGACATCACAGCCATCTTAACACTGCCGTGCATTGCTCGCAGGTTGGGGTGGTGCTGGTGTGAACAAACCCACCGCGCTGCCGGTCTCAGAGAAGTACAGCACAGACAGGTATGTACAGTGCACAGTATCTCATAACACAAATGACTGTGTTACTGGTTTACGTATTCACTGTACTTCTGAGTGTTATTTTAGGGCATACTCTTTCTACTTACAAGGAAGTGTGCTGTAAGACAGTATGCCATGCTATCCCTGCAGCAGCCGCACAAGCTAGTCTTTGCTGTCTCTTGATTGCATCATTTTCTCTTGTGCTTCATTTAATTTCATGTTGTTTTGGACAGTAACATGCTGTACAAGCATGTAGCCCAGGAACAGTAGGCTCTACTGTAACCTAGGTGTGTTGTAGCTACACCATCTAGGTTTGTGATGTTCGTGCAAGGTTGAAATCGCCTAACGATGCATTTCTCAGAATGTATCCTTGACATTAAGCAGCGCATGACTGTAGCGAGGGAACGAGAGAGGGAGGGCTCAGAAGTGGTCTTTGCCATGTTCCTGGGCAGCCCCAAGGGATCGTACCTGCATCTTTTCATAAGGGACGTCATCATAGACACGGGGCTCAGGCCATTGATCCTGGCAGGATCTTGCATATCTAGAAAATACAAGGTATGATGATGATGACACTTGGCAGCTTACAGTGCTTCCCTGTCCACTCTCATTTGACTCTGGCAGGAGCTCATAATGGATATTGGAAGGTTAGTAACAGCAACCATTCCAGGGAGCACTGGGCTGTTGCTGTGTTAAGGACTTTATAGGCGGGACCCGTGTGATTCTCACAACAACCTAGGAAACCTAGATAATGCAGCACCTCTACTATATAAGTGAGAAAACAGAGGTTCCAAGCCAGCAAGCCACCAGCCAGGCTGCTGACTGTGACAGAGCTGTGACTCGAGCCTAGCTCTTCTGGTGCTGAAATCCACAGACCAGCCCCGTGCCTGCCCTCCTGGATGCTCAGGGTGTGAGAACCTAAGCTTCCATGGCATGAGAGCAGAGCCCGTGTCACGATAAAAAAGGGCTTCTCCTCTTACTCATCCCATCCACAGCTTCTCCCGACCCTGCGCTGCCTGCTTTAGCCAGCTCACTGCCTGCTGGCAGAGGAACGCACTCACTCTGACTTCCCAAGGGAGCAGAGTCCTCCTCAGCCTTCCCTCCCAGTGCCCAAGGCTGGACTCAGAGCCTCTGAGAGGGAGCCGAGACAGGAGAGGCCCCGGGCAGCTGTGGGCTGCGGGTGCTGACTTACAGGAAGGAGTTGCGGCCCGCACTGACGATGCTGGTTAAGGTCTCCACGTCCACGTAGTCATAGTGCAGCGCCTCGGGGGTGACCCTGGAGCCCATCTCCACCAGCAGCAGCCCCAGCCAGCGGCCCATGTCCTCGGAGCAGCTTGCCTGAGGGAGAGGAGGCATAGCTGTTCACCTCCCAAAGCCATATTTATACAGTACCTCAATACTTAGGGACCCTGGAGGAACAGGGTTAGAACACACGTCCAGGAATCCAAGTGGCTCCCGCCTTCCCTCTCTTCAGGCCTCTGCTCACTATCCTCAGCACCTCCCTGATCATTTAGATGTGAAAACAACATTTGGGTGTTCCCTGAATAGTCTTTAAAAATATTTACTTTTTATTAGTGGAGGCTATTTCTCATCTAACCCAGTCACATTACTTTTTGTATTGCAATTGCCAATTTGCAGGAAGATCTCCAAGAAATTGCTGGTCAACTTAAACGCGTATTATGTTAGTTCTCATTTAAAGAGCATTATTATAAAATCAACTTAGCTCACAACTTGAATAAAGTACACTTTTGGCCAGTGAGCTCTGTGTATAACTTAAGAGAAATAAGAGAGCCATTTCAAACTATCAAAAATAAAAGTGAGTTATTGAGGTCATCTTTCTTTCTTTTCTTTTTTTTTATGTAAAACATTAACTCATTTATTTAAAAATTTTTATTAAGCATCCACCATGTATTAGACACTGCCTTGGGCACTGGGGACACAAAATTAATAACCCAGTTCTTGTCTTCCAAAATGTCAGTGTGAAGTAATATGTCACTTATAATTCAAGATAGCCAGTGCCATTGCTGAGAGGTACAGTTGCTCCAGGGGCTCAGGTAGGGTTTTATCACGCTGATCTGTACTTCTTTCTCTGCAGAAACCCTTCTCTGAGTACACAGTGAACTTCTTGAGGTCAGAGTCTGTGGCTTATTCACTTCTCTACCCCCAGGACCCAACACAGTGCCTGGAATAAGGCAGGTGTCCCATAAGCACTCATTGAGTTGAGTTAAATTAATTTATTTTTAAATTTAATTTATTTTTATTTTTTATTAATTTATTTTTGTTACAGATGTTTCTCCTTTTTTTCCCCATTGACACCCTCCTCCCTATCCCTCCCACCCCATACCTGACTTTGTTGTCCGTGTCCATCGGTTATGCATACATGCATATAAGTTCTGTGGTTTATCTCTTCCCTCCTCCACCACCCCCCTTCTGAGGGTTGTCAGTTTGTACCCTACTTCCACGTCTCTGGGTCTACCCAATTCCTCAGACTGTTATGTTCATTTTTTTTTTTTAATCCTCATCTGAGGACATCTTTCCATTTTTTGTACAGAGTGGGAGGGAGAGAGAGGAAGAGAGAGAGAGGGAAACATCGATGTGAAAGGGACACATCGAGTGGCTGCCACCCGCACGACCCAGGGCCGGGGACAAACTGCAACCGAGGTACGCGCCCTTAGCGGGAACCAAACCCAGGTCTCTCCGGACCGCAGGCGGACGCTCTAACCACTGAGCCAAACCGGCCAGGGCTGTTATGTTCATTATATTCCACAAATAAGAGAGATAATGTGATATTTGTCTTTCTCTGCTTGGCTTGTTTTGCTGAGGATAATACTTTCCAGTTCCCTCCATGTCATCTCAAAGGATAAGAGATCTTTCTTTCTTATAGCTGCATAGTACTCCATTGTGTATATGTACCACTGCTTTTTTATCCATTCGTCTACTGATGGACACTTGGGCTGTTTCCAGATCTTAGCTATTGTAAATAGTGCTGCTATAAAAATGGGGGTACATATATTCTTTCTGATTGGTGTTTCAGGCTTCTTAGGATGTATTCCTAGAAGTGGGGTCACTGGATCAAATGGCAATTCAATTTTTAATTTTTTTTTTTCTTTTATCCTCACCCGAGGACATTTTTTGTTCAGGTAGAGTGGGAGGGAGAGAGAGGAAGAGAGAGAGAGAGAAACATCGATGCGAAAGGGACACATCGAGTGGCTGCCACCCGCACGACCGACCAGGGCCAGGGAAAAACTGCAACCAAGGTACATGCCCTTAGTGGGAACCGAACCTGGGTCTCTCGGGACCGCAGGCTGATGCTCTAACCGCTGAGCCAAACCGGCCAGGGCCAATTTTTAATTTTTTGAGGTAATATCATAGTGTTTTCCATAGTGGCTGCACCAGTCTGCATTCCCACCAGCAGTGTACTAGAGTCCCCTTTTCTCCACACCCTCACCACCATTTGTTTGATGATTTGTTGATTTCGGCCATCCTGACAGGTGTGAGGTCATACCTCATTGTTGTTTTAGTTTGCATCTCTCTGATGATTAGTGATGTTGAGCATTTTTTCATATGTCTCTTGGCCATTTGTATGTCCTGTTTGGAGAGGTGTCGATTTAGCTCCTCTGCCTATTTTTTAACTGGGTTCTTTGTCTTCCTTTTGTTGAGTTGTATGAGCACTCTCTATATATTGGAAATTAACCCCTTATCTGATATATCATTGGCAAAGATGCTCTCCCATAGAGTGGGTTGCCTTTCCATTTTGATGATTATATCTTTTGCTGTGCAGAAGCTTTTTAGTTTGATGTAGTCCCATGTGTTCAGTTTTTCCTTTGTTTCTGTTCCCTTAGATGATGTATCAGTGAAAATTCTGCTGCGTATGATGTCTGAAATTTTGTTGCCTACATTTTCTTCTAGGATTTTTATGGATTCATAGGTCACATTTAAGTTTTTATCCATTTTGAGTTTATTCTTGTGTATGGTGTAAGTTGATGGTCTAGTTTCATTTTTTTGCATGTAACTGTCCAATTTTCCCAACACCATTTATTAAAGAGGCTGTCTTTACTCCACTGTATGCTCTTGCCACCGTTGTCAAATATTAATTGAGCATGATGTCTTGGGTCCATTTCTGGGCTCTCTGTTCTGTTCCACTGGTCTATATGCCTGTTCTTGTGCCGGTACCAAGCTGTTTTGATTACAGTCTCTTTGTAGTATAACCTGATATGTCCTTCTTTTTCAAGATTGCTGTGGCTATTTGGGGTCTTTTTTGGTTCCATATGAACTTTTGAAGTATTTGTTCTAGTTCTGTGAAATATGTTGTTGGTATTTTGATGGGGATTGCATTGGATCTAGAGATTGCTTTGGGTAATATGGACATTTTAATGATGTTAATTCTTCCAATCCATGAACAAGGTATGTGCTTCCACTTTTTAATATCTTCCTATATTTCTTTTTTCAATGTCCTGTAGTTTTCTGCAAATAGGTCCTTTACTTCTTTGGTTAAGTTTATTTCTAGGTATCTTAATTTTTTTGCTGCAATGGTAAATGGGATTTTTTTTTTAGTTTCTCTTTCTGTGACTGGTGTATAAGAATGCCGTTGCTTTCTTGATGTTAATTTTCTATCCTGCTACTTTGCCAAATTCATTTATTAAGTCTAGTAGATTTTTGATGGAGTCTTTAGGGTTTTCTATGTATAATATCATGTCATCTGCAAATAATGTCCGTTTCACTTCCTCCTTTCCAATTTGGATCCTTTTTATTTTTTTCTTCATGTCTGATTGTTGTGGCTAAGACTTCCAGTACTATGTTAAATAAGAGTGGCGAAAGTGGGCATCCCTGTCTTGTTCCTGTTCTTAATGGAAATGCTTTTAGTTTTTGCTGAGGTAATCTGTCTTGGAATGTAAGGACTGAGAGAGGTAGTGGGTGCTGGGCAAAGAGAGCAAGGCCAAGAGGCTGGGTTTTCGTTCTAGGTAAGCCCAAGAGGGCACTGACCTCGTGTGGAACCTTGGACGGTGCACTTGGCTGCCCTGGCCTCAGTTTCCTTATCTCTAATGTGAGGGGGTACTTATTTACATTTTCCTCTAGTGTTAACATTTCAAAATCTAAATAGCCATGGGATTGACACACAGAAGAGAGATTCAACTATTCTGCCTGGCTTCAGAGAGGAGGGCTAGTGTCACTGGGTAGGCCTGGCAATGAATGGGTGAAACGAAATCACATTTTCATTCAGCCATTTGTTCAACAAATGTTACTTGAACCCTTAGTCTGTGCTAGAAATCACGCTGGGTTCTGGAAAAACAAAAGTATGCAGACCAGGCGTGGTTACTGCTTTATGGGGCTTAAAGATTTCAACTCAATATAGAGAAAGTCTTTCTAAAAATTTGAGTTGCTCGATGGGAGGGGCAGGCTACCTTGAAGGGCGGTGGTTTGTCTGAGGTGGACAAACACTCGTGGGAAGGCATTAGAGGGAATTTCAGGGTCAGATCTGGGTGAGATCAGACTAGATACCTTTCAGACCTGGGATTTTAAGATAAGGGAGCAAAAAGAAACTTGGTTTTTGGGTGGCCAGATGGAGCGAATACAGAGGAGAATGCTCTGTTAAATTAGAACTTCAGATAAACAGCAAATAATTTTTTAGCCTAGATACGTCCCAAATGTTGCATGGGATATACTTGTATTAAAAACATCTTGTTGTTTATCTGAAATGCAAATGTAAGTGGGTGTTCTATATTTTAACTGGCAACCCTACCTGATCACCTGGCAGCAGTTGGCTTACTTCCCCTTCTTCCTCTGTCCCTGTATGGTCGGTGGCAAGGCCCCCAGAACAAAGGCCAACGCCCAGGCCAGCACCCCCTTCCGCTCCCACCGCCAAGGGCCCCTGGGTTCTTCTCTCCTCCTACCTCCAAGATGGCGACCTCCTGCCGGTTGCGCAGGATCCTGAAGGCAAATGGGTGTCTGGGCCCAAAGCCTGGGGCCACCTCACAGCCACGGAGGGCGATGGCGTTCACGTGGGTCCGCAGGTCCGCGCGGTCCTTGTGGAAATACAGAGTGCCGCACTTCAGGCGGCACCAGCGCTCCCTCCAGCCGTGGTTCACCAGCACGTTCAGGTAGCCTGGGGGGACAGCAGCAGGGTGACTGCCCACAGCCCCAGGGAACCCGCGGTGGGGGGCGCTTGCGTCTGTGCCCCCGGGACAGAGTGCCTGGGCAGCCCCTGTACTCTAGCTAGAAGGCCTGCGGGATGGGCTTCTCCTGGCCTGTGCTCTCAGGCATCCTCTTCTCTCTCTAGTTTCAGCTTCCGGGCTGTGAAATGGGGACTGAGAGTCAATTCGTACATTTGCCCAAGGCCTCTGGACCATACCACGCTTGATGAAAAGGGCAGGAACTGCCGTGTACAAGGAATAAAAGACACGACTCCCCCTCTTGCCTTTCCTCCCCCTAAGCTATCAGAACTATTACTGAAGACAGAAAAGAATGGCTGATACTGACACCTGGTGGCAGCATGTGGGAATAAAAATAGCTAACCAAGATAAAAGAATCATAAACCAAGAGAGAGAGGAAGGGAGAGAGAGAGATAGAAACATCAATTAGCTCCCTCTTGCACATCCCTACTGGGGATTGAGTCCGTAACCCAGGCATGTGCCCTGACCCGGGATTGAATTGGGACCTCCCAGTCCATGGGACGATGCTCATCCCACTGAGCCATACCAGCTAGACTACCCATGTGCTTTAAACATATTTTTTCTGGGTTAGGATATTACTATATATCTAAAGTATATAATTTTCTATTGAATTCCAGCATGGGGAACACTGCATTTAAATAAACAGAATAATATGTTTTCTCTCTCAAACCACTTTTAATTCACATTGAATGCATTTATAATGAAAAGTACTTAAATCTTTTTATCCAAGAAATTTGCTTGTTAAGAGTGAGTGGTAATTTACACACCTGGTATGTTATATGTTGGGAAATAGGATACTCTCCTCTCATTGTAGTGGAGGAAACAGGCCTAGAGACAGGTAGTAATTGGAATTAAGGTTGCAGGGAGCACAGAAATATGGGAGTCGGTTGGCTTTTCCTTCTGCGGAGTGTCAGGGCCTTACGGGAGAGTAGTGATGTAAGGACACGGATTGTTGATGGGGTGGGGATTAGCTATCCAGTGGGAGGACTCTCTCCTCTGTCCTGGGGGAGTCTCTGGGCTTGGCGCCAGGGGACCGAGTCAGCAGTCTGAATTCTCCTTTGCATGCCTAGTACCCACCACAGCACGGAACCTCCTCTTCAGTGGAGGACACCTGCAGGTCGTCGGCCAGCGCCTTCCTCTTGGAGAAGCCGATGATGCGCGTGATCTTTCGGCCGGCAGCCCTGCTCATCGAACCCTTCAGCTCTGCCAGGCTGCTCTTCTTCCCTTTGCCTGTTGCTGCAGAGATGAGTCGGGGGGGGGGAGCCCCAAGTCCCAGGTCTGCCCACCCCTAGCCTTCCCAGAGTGGTCAGGAGCCACTCTGCATTGCTGCCTGTGGCAAGGCCCCTCCCACCTCGGGCACCCTCCGCCTGATCCCCCACAGGCTCCTACCATGTTCGCAGGCCTCTCTGCGGCCAAGGGTGGAACAGTTGTCGCTCAATCCCAGGCTGTCGGAGTCTGAGGTCTGCTTCTCTTGGGATAACCTCTGGGGAGGGACACAGACAGCCCCACATCAGAGCCCTCCGCCCCCCGTCGTTGGTTCAGTCTTCCCCCGACCCCTGCACGTGAGGATTAGCTAACAAATATTTGTTAGCAACCATACCAGGTATGAGGGTGGACAGCAATGACCTGGGACGGTTGTATCTTTGAGATACTTACAGTCTATTTGGAGAGCAATGCAGTTAATTGTAACACTTTGAGATAAATGTCATAAGAGTTTAGACCAGGTGACAAGGAGCTGGAAAGATATTTAAATGGGAGACTAATGTCATGCAACCAGATTAGCAAGCTGGCTCCAGGGGCATCATGGGGGATGGACAAGAAGAGCAAGACTGGAAGCTGAAGAGGTTCTTAAGAGAGTGTCATCCTGGGCAACTTGAGACTGGGTAACAGGATGAACCAAGATGACAGTGAGGATGGAGAAAGAGATGAACTGGCATTTTAAAAAGTCATGACAGGTCAATTAAGTGCCGACTAGGTACGGTGGGAGGTGGTGCGCAGAACAGTCAGCTGGACCTGGGAGGAAGTGATGTCCCTAGGACCACCTTTAGCTGTGGGAATGTGGGAAATCCTTTCATCTCCCCAAGTCTCGGTTTTCTCACCCAAATCACGCTCTTTTCAATGGGCTGCTGTGAGGCACCAGGGAGCCCAAGTGAAATTGCAAGGTCAATGGACCATCATTTCTAACACCTGCACGGTGTGCTATACCACCTCACTTAAGCAACCACACTGTGCCAGCCAGACTCAGGACAGGATAAAATGACACCCCCACCAGGCAGAACTGCACGGCTCTGAGGCCCCGAAACGTCTCTGGCCAAGGACCCTGCAGACCAGGCTTCAGGGAGCTTCCCTATAAATACAGTCCTGGGGTGTGGGGAGGATAGGAGAGGCTGTGTGCTCCCCTCAGGTTCCAAAGGCTGGAAAACTGGCCACAGATATGGAATACACTGGCAAATGCATGAAGAATCACCCCCGTATATTGTGAAACACAAGATACGGTTCCATTTGTTCTGCAACAGATGGTAAGTTTTTCATCTAACATTGATGAAGAGAGACATTGTGAGCACTTTGGAATTCACTTCATGATGATGGTGGCACTTCAGTCACATGATTTCATGGAGAAACAGACCCACCAATACCACATCCCCACTCCCACTCCCCTGAAAAATACCAACCTAAACATTTTAGCTGCCCTCCCCTGTACACTCACCCACAGGAAAGCTCATCCCTGCAAGCTTGCCTCTTTTCTCTCTCTACATACCCTTTAAACTGCACCCCAGTGGACCTGCAGGTGTACACACACACACACACACACACACACACACTTTCTCTCTCACACCATCAGCGATGCTTTCCTTCAGGCCCCACTAACAGCAAAGGCTAAGCGAGGACAGGGTTGAGCTTCCTCTGCAGCATATAGGGCATGATCCCCACCCTTCCTATTCTAGTGACGCGATACCTCTACTTCTGCTCCCTTCCCTTGCAGCCCCTGTCCCTTTGCTGCCTCTGCTCCAGTGAAATCTTGACCATTCTTTAAGTCTCAAGATAGGTGCCATCTTCCCTCTCATCCCTCATCCCTCCCGCTAGCATGAGCTACGAGCTACCGTCCCCCTCACTGCAGCTTCCCAGGGCCCCTCTGATAGGGCAGACAAGCTCCTCCTTCTCTCCAAGCCCAGCCACACTGACCTCCTTCTGATCCATGCTTCCTCCTGCTCCAGGGCCTGTTCCCTCTGTCGGAATGCTTTTTGCTTTCCCTTCCTCGCCAGTTTTTCACCCTCATCGGAAATGTACTCCTCAGAGAAGCCTTCCCTGAGCCAAGAGCAGGCCCCCTGGCACACACTCCAGGGTACCCTCCTAGAACTTACACAGCTTGGCATTTCTAAAACTGTGTGATGATTTGATTCATGTCTGACTCCCCCTTGGAAGGCAGTGGGTGTATGTTTCTGTTAGGACTGCACCCCAGTGCCTAGCACAGCACCTGGCATACTAACTCCATGCCCAGTGGAGCCCAGGATGCCCCTCTTGAGAGGCGGGGTGGCAAAGTCATCAGAGGCCAGGCTGCCTGGTGTACATCCTAGCTCTGTTTCTTATTAACCATGTGATTTTAGGGAAATCTGTATTTCAGCTCCCCCATCTGAAAATGTAACTCATCAAAGAGTTGTAGAAATTAAATGAGCTAATACATACAAAGCATTTAGAACAATGTCGGCCACACGGTCATATTCTCTAACTGCTAGCCTTTATTATATCTTGTCAGACCCAAGTATGTGGGTCTTAAACCTTCCCCTAGGATTTGGGGCTGAGTCCCTTCTTCACCCACGGTACCGGGCAAAGCATAGACTCTAGCATGTATTTGCCAGTGGCCTGCCAACTACTAAGTAAGTGCTCCACTCATGGGGCAGGGGGGCACACTCTGATGGCCAAATACAGTTCTGTCCTGGCTCCATTCAAATGTAACCACTCCTGTCCTGGCAGGGTGAGTCACTCCTCTGGCCTGGCCTGTGCCTTGGACCTGGGCATTCATTCATCCATTCACTAGAAGTTTATCGAGCGCTTATACTGCACCAGCTCTGAGCCGCGCACTCATGGCTTGTATGACACCACTGTGGGTGCCCGCTTCACCTCAGTGGTGTCCCATGAGACTCCCCCCATGGAAGAGCCTGTGCTGAGTCCCTACTGCCTGGCCCAGAGGAGACCTCGTGGAGATCGATGTACCTTGTCCAGGTCCAGTTTGCACAGGAGGACTGGGGATCTGGGCATGTCTGTCCCCTCGGCCCCTGGGGCGGGCTTGCCCACCTCTCGGATGACCTGCGGAGAAGATGCACAGCTGTGAGCAGGTGGGCAGAGGTGCTGTGGAAGCAGAAGGAAGAATGGGGTCTGTGCTCAGGGCCACTGAGCAGAGGGGTTGGGACCACTGGACAGAAGAGAAAGGTCAGTGTGGCCTCCTGCCCCCTAGGTGGGGCACCTCAGGGTATAAAGAGGCTTTCTCCTGTATCTGTCCCTTGAGTTGAAAAGATATGGGGCTAGGAACCAAGAGGTTTGGCTTCTAGACCTTGCTGCATTGCTAATCAGTTGTGTGGCCTTGAGGAAATCACTTTTCCACTCTGGGCCTCAATTTCCCCATCTGTAACTGGGTCATAACTTCACTGGGTTGTCTGATGGGTGTGAAGGGCCATGTGAACTGGGGTATCCTGCACAAGGGTGAGGGACTCGCTTGTGTTGACTGTGTTGGACATTTACAACAGCCTGTGGGGCAGCCGGGGTTATCTCTTCCATTTCAAAGGTATGGACACTTGGACGCCAAGGCATTTACTTACTCATCCAAGGTCACACAGGATAAGCATCCAGATCATGAAATAACAACAGTCACCATTTGTGGTTCACCTCTCAGTGACTTTGCATGGAATGTCCCATTGTATCCTGGCAGGGACGACTGTGGTCCCTAAATTACTGATTAGGATGGTGCGGCCCCAAGGGGCGGGACCATGGTTGCCTGCCCTTAACCTCTGGGCTAATGGCCTCCCTGAACCAGATGTTAAAACAGGCCTCTTGACTCTGGCTGTAGGGCTTCTTTCTCTGACTCCCCCGCCCCTTGAGGGCAGAGGCTCCTCCGACAGTCCTCTCCCTCCCTCCCCTTCCCGAGACAGAGGCAGTGATGAGAAACACTGAACATTCCAGCCGGAGAGCTGGTTATCACAGGCAGGAAGGGAATGGGGAGGGAGGAGTCTGGCTTCGTTGTTCCAGCAGGAAGATCACAGTGGGAGAGAGAAAGGTGTCAGGGTGAAGTGGTGGCAGGGTGCAGGGCTGGAGGGCCCACTGTAAGGGACTGGGGGTGCAGCCTTCACCGTCATCGCACAGTGATCACTGATCTTTACTGAGCACTCGCTGCCTGGCGGGCACGATGTCCAGTGCTCTCTAGAATTCTTACAAGAACCATTAGACGGAGGAGGAGAAGAGGCGAAGTCATCTGCAGACCACACAGCCACTCAGGCCTGGGACTTGAACTCGTTTGTGTGTCACCCAGTCCTCCCTCATCATCACTAGGCCACCCTGCCTGTGGCCTTTGGTATAGATTTCCTTCTAATCCTGGCCCCAACCACTTGGTTGTGTGGCCTTTGGCAAGTCACATAAGTTCTCCGTGTCTCAGTTTCCACGTCTGTAAAATGGAAACAATAATAGTCCCATCGCAAAGAGTAAATGAGGTGATGTATGTAAAGCTCTTAGATCAATAAATGTCACAAAGTAAGTGCCCAGGACGTGATAAGTAACTGCCCCGTGTAGCTGCAAGATGCAGAAGCTGGGCCACTGTGGACGAAGGATGCACATTTCCCATAAGACAAGGAAGGTTTTTCTTAAAAAAAAAAAAGAAAATTAGCTTATGTAATGATAACATCAGCTTCCTTCGTAGATATTACGCTCCTCATTCTGGGAGGTGCATACGTGCAGGCTGGACAGGCCCACAGTAGGGGTGTTAGGAAGGGGTTTCACATAATGAGAAGGAACACAGGCCTCCAGCCTGAGGTCTGTCTCCTAGAGACACCCGAGGCCCATTTCCACACAGAAGCCCAAGCCGCACACAGGCACGGACCCCCTCCCTTGGGCAAAGCCTGTTTTTCCAAGGATGGGAGCCCACCCCACTGAGGGCTGGTCCCAGGAAAGAGGAAGGAAGGGAGGGCAGGTGGAAGGGGGGCAGAGGCCCCTGTACCTTCAGCCACTCCTCGGCCTGCTCCCGGCTCTGCAGTGCTAGCACCAAGACCTCAGTAGCCCCCTGGGAGAAGCGCAGCTCGTGCCTCTTGTGCCGGCTGTCCTTGGGCACGTAGATGACATTGCAGGCATCCAGCGCCAGCCTCAGATGTGGCTGCCGGTCCTTGGAGCTTTTGTAACACTGGACAGGGAGAGAAGAGGTCAGGGCCTCCTGGAGTGGAGCGTGGAGGAAGGAGACACCCATTCAAGAGGCTCTACCTACCCCATAGAGACCCGCCCCCCACCTCAGCCCAACTGTGGGCACTGCATGAAGATAGGCACTAGGGCTGTTCACCCCAGAGAAGAGAGGGGGTGTCTTTGGGCAATCTTCAGATCTGAAGAGGCCCCAGGGGCACAACTACCTATTAGGAACTAGAGATAAATTGTAGCACAATACTAGGAAGATCATTCTAGTCTAAAGAACTTCTCTAAAGAGAACAGGCTGGCCTGGGAGGAAGTCAGCTCTCCTTGCTATGAATGGGCTACATGGGTGGAATGTGGGAGAGAGGATTCTAGCAGAAATGGAGGGTTGGGTTTGGGAAGTCAACAGTTTATCAATAATGATTCTCACTTCCCAGTTCTTATCATGAGGCCAGCATTACCTTGATATCAGAACCTGACAATGGCATTACAAAAAAAGAAATTTACAGGCGAATCTCTCTCATAACAGTTGCCAAAGCCCTAAGCAAAATATTAGCAAATAGAATCCGGACACATATAAAAAGCATACTGCATCAAGGCCAAGCAGGGTTTATTCTAGGGATGCAAGAGTGGTTAACATTCACAAACCAACCATATCATTCATCATACTAAAAGAAAAAAGGAGACAAACAACTACTTATCTCAGAAGCAGAAAACGTATTTGATCAAATTCTGTACCTTTTAATAACATAAACTTAGCAAACTAGGAATAGAAGGGAACTTCCATAATGTGATGACAGAGAACACCTACAAACAACCCACAGCAAACATCAGTCTTGATGGTGAATTACTGAAACTGCTCCTTTGAGATCTGGACTGAGACAAGGACATCTGCTCTCACCACTTCTTTTTACATTGTGCTAGACGTTCTAGCCAGTGCAATAAGCTAAGAAAAATAGATGGCATACAGCGTGAAAAGGATAAGTCATGATCCTAGACTGATTCTGGACTGGGGTTAGCTTTTCACTGCTCCAGAATGAGAAAGGTCATGTTTCAGATGGATGTATGTTAGGCAAGGCTTGTCAACAGACTTTTGGGTAAAGAGCTATTATTTTTTTTCTGAGGTTACGTCCATTCTTCTATTTTTGAATTACTGGTACATTTTCTTTTATGAAATAATAGTGATGAGAGATGGCAAACTAAAAAAAAAAACTTCAAGAAAGCAAGTGCTGCATGGGCTCAGGTTTGGAAAAGACCAATGTATGAAAATGAGGGTGGAAGTATATCTGCTAAAACTTAACAGGTACACCATCCTCGGGGCACACCCACTCGAATCTCCTTTTCGAGTACATTTTCTTTCTCTAAACTGTAAGGTTCCCCATGAGACATGCAACCTGGGGAGCAATGGGCAGTGGCAGCTCATCCTGGGCTATCCCCCTGAACCTGTCTCCAAGGTCCCCTTTTCTCCGACTTTCCAGTGAGCTGACAGCAGCCCCACCTTGACATACTTCTTTCCATAACGTTTCCAGTGAGCCAAAGCAGCCCTGTCTGGCATCTCTCCTGTTGCTTCTTCGATCCCAGGCCCTTCCTTGTTTCACTGTCCCCAGCTTTAATAATAAACATACTCTCAAAAACAAAACAAAATAAAACTTAACTGTGGTTTAGCTCTTGGTCAATGGGATTGTAGGTGGTGTTTTTAAAAATCACTTTTTCATTCTGTTTTGCTATAGTTTATTTATTTATTTACTTACTTATTTATTTTAATCCTCACCCGAGGACATTTTTTGATATTTTTGTTCGGTTCAGATAGAGTGGGAGGGAGAGAGAGAGAGAGAAACATCGATGTGAAAGGGACACATTGAATGGTTGCCACCCACATGACCCAACCAGGGCCGAGGACAAACTGTAACCGAGGTATGTGCCCTTAGTGGGAACCAAACCTGGGTCTCTCTGGACCGCAGGTCAACGCTCTAACTGCTGAGCCAAACCGGCCAGGGCTGTTTTGCTTTAGTTTTATAAACAGACACTTGCATAATGAAAAGTAGCAAACGTTGTTTTAGAGTGATAAAAGCCCAGCCGGAGTGGCTCAGTTGGTGGAGTGTTATCCCGTGCACTGAAAGGTTGCCGGTTTGATTCCCAGTCGATGTTTTTTTCTCTCTCTCCCTCTCCCTTCCTCTCTCTAAGCATGTCCTCAGGTGAGGGTTAAAAAAATAATAAAGGGATAAAAAAATTTGTCTCTGGCAAAACAAACTCTTGGTAAAGTCTGTCAGGTCTTCTAGTTTTTTTGTTTTTTAAAAAATTCTATTCCAGTGGCAGAGCACCAATTTTAAAGCACCAGGCTTTGAACCTCTGTGTGCAAAGCAAGCCCAGAGTAACCGAGGCAGACAGCCCGCACACACACACAGATACACACACGTGCAAGAGTCCACGGGAGGCCAAGAGGAATGCTTCCATGCCCACTCACCAAGAGCTGGTCCTCCTTGATGACGGTCAGCTGCTTGGCCCACTGCCCAAAGCGCTTTTTCCGTAGCAGGAAGGCACATATCCTGCAGTCCCTCACCAGGTGCATGGAGGCCTCCTCGGAGGGCCACTGGTGTGTGGGCTGCAGACCCTTCCCTTCCTCTTCCTCGTCGTCATAGGACTCGTAGGAGCTGCTCATTGCGTCAGAGTCATTGTCTGCAGGCGCCACGGGAAAGGACCTGCCACTGTGCCATCAGCTGGGAGGCACCTCCCCCCCCTCCGCAGGCACCCCTGCTCTGGGGCCCGGGACCACAAAGGGGTGGGTGTGAGGTGTGATCACATAGTGACTGAACACCCACACGCGCGCTGCATTTTACATGTACCACCAGCGTTGCGGCCTTGGTGACTTCACTCCTGAGAGCTTCAGTTTCCTCATCAGTAAAATGTCATAATGAGGAACAGTATCATAGTATCTACCCAACGGGGCTGTTGTGAGAGTCAGTGAATGCGGAGTGTTTGCTGAAGTCCCTGGCACTCAGTGAGTGCTCAGAAAACATCAGCGATTGTCACTACCCCATCATCTCTGCACCACTGTCTCCGGTCATTCTCATGGCACTCCAGAAAATCCCCATTTTATACATAAGGATGCTGGAGGCTCAAAGAGAAGAAATGACTTGTCTAAGGTCAGTCACCAAGGGACAGGGCAAAGGCTCCATCAGGGGCTCCTGACTCCTGTGCCAGTGCCCTGCCCACTGAATCCTGAGGTCACTGAGGGCAAGGGCTTTGGGGCCCCCATGGTGACCCTTGGGCGGTCAGGGGGTGGTGGGCACCTGCATGCCAAGGGTCAGGTCAAGGGGACAGAACCCCCCTGCAGGTCCACTGGTACTCACAGGAGTTCTTCAGCTCTCCATTCATCCTGGTCGAGGGGTAGCTGCTGTCTGCGTCCTCATAGTAGCCATCCACAATGGACTGGGCTGGGCTGCAGCCATCTGTGGGCGTGGCAGAAAGAGTTGCACCTTGGAGAAATGCAGCCAGAGTCCAGGGGCCAGGGCTGGGGAAGACCTTGGACACCATTTCCCCCCCGGGGCGAGAGAGTGGCACTCCCTGCGGCTCTTCCCAGCCAGGGTGTTGGGCCTCCTCGGTGCATCTCATCTACTGTAGCTCCCACATGCCCACTGTGCTCCTGTCACCAGGAACTGCCCTGGTGGGCACTGTCACACCTCCCGGCCTTGTTCGTGCTATTCCCTGTGCCCTCTTAATTTTTCCCAGACAACTCCTACTCACCCTTCAAGACCCAGCTCAAAGATCTCTTCTCTGACCTTGGCAGGCAGAGAGTGGGCAGCCCCTTCTCCGTGCCCCGAGCATTGGTGTGTGTGGGTGTGTGTCCTGGTCACAGCTTGGTCCCTGCACTGCACAGATGGGATCCCAGACCCCTCCCAACTCTGCCTCTGCCTCATTCTCTACCACTCAGCTCTTCTGCTCACTTCCTGATGCATCCCCGTCTTTCTGTCAAAGCAGTACTCGGAGCCTTCGCGACTACAAAGGAGGAAGTGGACTTAGAGGAGCTAATAATAATGCGTGGAAGAGTAACTACAGCAGCTGCCTGTGCTGTTTTCACAACACAATACCCCCCTTCCAGGGGTGCAGACAGGCCAGGGTGGGCGTTATCTCAAATTTTATTCCATTTCAGAATTACCAGCTGTCTTTTTAAAATGCAGATCCTGGGGTTGTATCCCCCAAAACTCTGATTCACTGGTGTGGACTGGGTTGAGGAATCTGCATTAAAAAACCCCAACTATTTAATAGGACATTTAAAAACGTGTAAAAATAGAAAATATATTGAACGCCAAGGAGTTGGATTTTTTTTTCAACAAGGTTATTTTGATGTAGACAAATCTCTGGAGCACACTCTGCAGTCCAGTGGTCTAAGGGCATATACTTTGGGATTGATCAGATTTCAGTTCAAATCTGTCTCCACCATTTACTGAGTGACCTTGGAAAGAAAACAGTTTCTCTGTGTTTCAGCTTCTTCACCTTAAAGTGACATGAACAGTTCCCACCTTGGATGAGTAATGCAATGCATATAAACTCTCAGCACAGTGCACGACACACAGAATATGACACACAGAAAAATGCCAACTATCATTGTTATCATTTCCTCCAATTCCCTTAACGCAGGGATGCAGGTATCAGCCCCATTTTACAGATGGGGAAACTGAGCTACACACACTTTGCTAGTGACAGAGCCTGGATGAGAACCAAGGTTGTCAGCCTAGGGGAGAGGGGCACGTCCCCTCCTTCAGAAACCGTCCCTCACCCAGTCAACCCGCTCTCACACCACACTGCTCTTCAGAGCCTGCTCTGGGCTCCCAGGCCCTGCGTCCATCTGTTTCCGGAGGACGGACGGCAGTGCTCCGATTCTCAGCCACTGGGACATCCAGTTCTATCTCCCAGCAGGCACTCTGAGGCCTCAGTGCTGGTGACATGCCCTGAGGGGTGGACTGGGGGGGGGTGAGGGAGGGGCACCTCACCACAGTGCTCAGACACCTGGCAGGACTGCATAATGTGTGTGAGAGGAAGGATACTCCCTGATGGGCTTGGCGCTCGCTCCCTGGACAAGGCCCCTGGCCCTGCCTGAGGCCTTCCCTTCCCTGCTGCCCCAGGATCCCCGCTGCTTGCAGAGGTGGCTTCTCTGTCCCAGCCAAGAGGGAGTGAGCCTCTGGGCCGTGGAGAAGCCGCCCTCAGCTGAGGGCCTGACCCGGACTCAGGGCCTGCAGCACCTCATTCCCTTCTTCCTCCCTGCTCTCCAGCGGAGAAAACAGTCACCTGCCCCAAAGGCCACAGCTGCTTGCAGGGACACGAGACCCCACGACTGAAGGCTGAAGAGAGCCGCTGACCACCTGTCCAGCTTCACCATTTCACTTCGTTTTAACTAGTTTAGTGATCATAAAAATAATATACCACAGCAGCCCAGAGGTGGAAACAACCCACATGTCCATCAGCTGATGAATGTGTAAACAGAATGTGGAACATTATTTGGCCATAAAGGAAAGACGTACTGACATATGCAATGACATGGATGGACCTTGAGAACATCATGCCAAGGGAAATAAGCCAGAATCAAAAGGCTGCACATTGTATGCTTCTACTATGTGAAATGTCCAGAAGAGGCGAATCCACAGAGGCAGAAGGCAGATTGGTGATCGGCAGGGACTGGGGGAGGGGGAATAGGGAGTGACCGCTGAATAGGTACTGGTTTCCTGCTTGACCAGGAGAGTATCTGGGAACTAGACCGGTGCACAGCACTGTGAGCGCGCGGAGTGCCCCCAACCGGTCACAAGTGCTAGAAATGGTGTTTTCTGTGACGGGTATTTTACTACAGTAAAAAATGTATATGCCCATGTTTCGTGAAAGGCACAGTCAGCACAAAAGCATCTGAATGGGAATATTGGTTCCCTTCACCCAGATTTCTATTTATTTCCCTCAGGAAAGTACTGTTAAGAGTCTCTTGCATATCCTAGAAAAACTGTTAAAATGAATGTATGTGCATGTGTGTATCCTGTTAAAAAATGAACGTATTCAATGAAGTATCGTGGAATTCATTTCTGATCAGCACAGAAGACCTATTTGATTTACCTTTTTTGTGGTTGGAAAATATTCCACTGTGCTGATGAATAATAGGCTAGCAGCACACAAACATTATTGTATACACGTTCAACTACCATGCTGGTCATCCGAAACCATCATGTACCTTTTTTTGTTGTTGTTAATCCTCACCTGAGGATATGTTTTCCATTGATTATATATATATATATATATATATATATATATGTATATGTATATATGTATATGTATCTGTATGTATATGTATGTATATATATTTTTTGTTAGAGAGAGAGAGTGGGAGGGAGAGAGAGAGGGGGAGAGGGAGGGGGAGAGAAAGAGGCAGAGAGAGAGAAACATCGATGTGAAAGAGACACATCGATTGGTTGCCTCCTGCACGAGCCCTGACTGGGGCCAGGGATCAAACCTGCAACCCAGGTATGTGCCCTTGACCAGGAATCGAACCTGTGACTCTTTGGTTCGGGGGTTGACTTTCTGACCATTGAGCCACACTGGCCAGGGCCATTGTGTACTTTCTTGTGTGGAATGTTAAATCCCTACACCCAAGCCAGTGGCTTATCTGATCCTCAAAGCAACAGCCACTTTGGCGACTTGGAGGAAGCCGATCGAGAGACAAGTCAAAACCAAACACTCTCCTTTGTGGCCAGTTTAGGAGACTTCCAAAGGTAATCTGTCCCAGTGCTCTCTAAATTATTTTATTGTGCTCACCTATCTGTAAAAATATAGTCATGAGATATGCTTATTTATGTATAAATCATATATATATATAACTATATGTGCGTCTGTATTATACATACACAATTAAATTAGGCTAATTACAAGCATCATGCTATTATTAGATTATAAACACTACAAAATATTCACATAGAAATTTAAAAAGATGTGTTGATCAAAATGTAAATGAAGCTTCTAGCATTTCTCATACATTCCCTGGGGTGCCCACACTCTGCAGATTTCTGATTTTGACCATGTGCTTTTTTATCATATGCCTTGACTTTATAACCTCGTCCCCTGTAAGATGTGATTCTGCTGGAACACACATCCTGTCACCAGACCACTGAAGAGGACTTGGATTAGCACCAGCTTCAGGGCTAGCGGCTGTGCGGCGGTGGTGGTCTGCGTATCTCCACCCTAGGGCACTTCCATGCATGTAGCCAGCCCCCCTTTCTTATTCTAAGGGGAACAGAGGCCCAGAGAAGGGAAGGGGGTTGTCCAAGGCCACACAGAACTGGGACTAGAGCCCAAACTCCTGACCCCTGGGTCCATACCTACTGATGCACCCAGAGCGTCACTAAAGAGGCCATGTGCTCAGGAGGTGGGCATGGCTGGGTGGCTGCCAGGCTTGGAGCTTCAGGAGAGGAGCCTCCTACCCCTTGCCCTTGACTCCCAGGGGGACCAGAACTTACTGTGAGAGCTGATGTACTCTGGGGACTTGCCTGGCCCCAGGGGAAGGGCCTCCTCATAGTAGTCCTCAGGTGGAGGCCTGTTTGGGAGTGGTGGAGGCAGGCCCGCTGCCTGGAGGGAGGAGGAGGAGGTATGTGAGACTGAGAGGCCAGGAGAGCAGAGGGGAGCAGCACAGCAGGGAGGAGGCTGGGGGAGGGAGGCAGGCGCTCCTACAAGGCAGGATCTGACTGTTGGCCATAATGTCTAATAGACTTGCAGAAGAGCAGATCTGGGAAACCTTAGAGTTTACTTGGTTGGTCCTGTGTTTCTCATGCAAAATATTTTAGCATCAGGGCTCCTCTGTAATGTCTAAAAGTTTTGTGGACTGTCACACAGAAGTAGTTAGCTATACACTGAGTGAGCACATGCAGCATTATCCAAAGCCGCCGTGAGTTCTGTAACGCGCCGAGCCACCTCTACATGCCTATGGGGAACAGCAGGACAAGTACACGTGAGACGTTCTTCAGTGAGGCGAACTGCCTCTTGGCCAAGAGCTTAGGCTCCGGGCTGGGGAACCCTGACTTTACAGCTACACTTTATTACTTTCTAGTTGTGGGACGTCGACATGTCACTTATTCTCTCTGAGCCTCAGTTTCCTTACCTATAAAATGAGGATAATGATACTGCCAACCTCACTCAGTTGCTGTGAGCATGTAAAGGACATAAGTTGTCAACAATTGGTATGGCTGATGCTGATGACAGTGAATCATGCAGTTGACGGACAATGCCTGATGTGAATATGGGTTCCTTGTCCTAATTCTATGGCCCTGAGGCTGGGAACCTTGGATATGATCCAAACCTTATCTTTGTAGGTGAAAAACTCAGGCTCAGAGAGAGTAAGTGGTTTGCCTGAGGTCACAGAGCAGTAGGGAAGAGGGAAGAGGCCACCCAACTTCAGCTCCAGAGCTTTCCCTATCCCTCCACCTGTATCACTGCAGGCACAGTTTGGGTGGAGTTGTCCTTTGGGCCTGAACGGACAGGTCAGTTCACCACGTTGTCTCTGCTCAGCAGTGAGCATGAGTCATGAAAATGTTCTCCTGGTGCACTTTCTGCCCTTAACTACCACGTGGAAGAGAGAACAGGGTCCTATACCTCCAGGAGCGTCCCCAGCACTGGGGGGTGGGGAGCTTCCCTTGCTCCTCCAGAGGAACACAGGGCCTGATGGTGTGGGAAGCCAGTCCATGACTCACATGTTTCAGAGACAGGCTCTTGGCTGGTTCAGGGCTGGCTCCTTTGCTGGGCTCCCCATCGTCCTCCGGCATGTCCCGAAGGTCGCTCAGGTCACAGTCTATGAAGGGTTAGGCCATTGGGCAGAGAAAGCCAAGGATGAGCTTGGCAGAGCAGGAAGAGGGCTGGATTTGGGGTCCACCACCAACTCCATTAGTAACCCTAATGAGCAAATGACTTCATCACTCTGAGACGTGGTCTTCTCATCTGTAAATGGCCTTGTCTATCTCTCAGGGTAATGGAGAGGATCATATGAGATACCTTCGGTACAATGCTCTGCACATTTGTAAGGGTTGTGTCATGGAAGCAGGTGTTCCCTACGTCTGTCAGCCCCTAACACTCTCTCACTGGC
Source organism: Molossus molossus (assembly GCF_014108415.1). Classification (NCBI taxonomy): domain Eukaryota; kingdom Metazoa; phylum Chordata; class Mammalia; order Chiroptera; family Molossidae; genus Molossus; species Molossus molossus. The sequence continues at coordinate 23,562,406 of NW_023425377.1, forward strand.
CCAGAGCTTCCTCCCTGTGTTGAGGAGCACTGTCCTCCCTCGAGGTGGGCGGGCACTGCACACTCTGCTGGTGGCCCCACCCAGCTGCTCCGCCCACCGGCCACTGCACTGCTCAGCCCAGGGTCCCAGGCGGCCGCTGCTGACCAATGCCAAGTAGCAGGCAAGACAATGCCCTATGTGCCATCCCTTCTTTGGCCTGCATGTTCATCCCTTTGTTTCCTCAAAATTTGGGGATGATTTCCCATGACCTTACAGATTTGACTGGACTTGCAGACCTGGCAAGGCCCAGAGAGGCCCAGGGACTTGCCGAAAGTGATCAGTGTTGTAATGCTGGAGCCAGGCCCAGGTGCAGGCATTTCTCTGCCTAGTCTGGGACTCTTCTGCAGACATGTCAGGAGAGGGTCACTTACCAAATTCTTCAAAGAGGGACTCCACGAAGCTGGGCCCGGAGTGGAGGTCGGCTGTGTTCACATACAGATAGGAGACTTCTTTGGCTGGGAAGAAGAACACACCGACAGTGAGGAGGGTGGGGACCCAGGGCTGCTGGCTCCGGGGAGGGGCCAGGTCTCCCCCGCCCCACTCAGGCTTCTATCCCACACGGGACACAACACTCAGTTGGCAAAGCATGTGCACAACTGAAATGGTTTCCTTGGTTTTCAAACCTTATTTTCGTGTTTACATTGTTACTGAGGATCTCCTTCTCCCAGGAAAAGCATGCTCAGCGCCCGGGACAGAAAGCGGAATACAGGGGCTGCTCTGGGGCTGGCCAGGTGACAGGGGCTCGGCAGGCTAGCAGGCCACAGCCCCTTTCCTCCTCCCAGTCCTGTGAGGCGGCCGGTGACATCGCCCGTTATGGGTGTGCTTGCAGGTGAGGTGTGTGTGAGAACGTGGTGTGTGGTGTGTTTGCGAGTGTGGGACACGGGCAGAGTGTGTGATCTGCAGTGGGCTGAGGACGCAGAAGCACAAAGAGCACAGGCAGGGCCGTGGTGGAGAAGGGCCGAAGTGGGTGCGGACGTCGGCCAGGCCACATACAGTGCTGAATGCTATGCTGTGAGGTGTAGGCTTCCTCCTGCCAGCAGGCCCTGGGGAGACTGAAGGCTCTTGAGGAGCTCTGGGCAGAGTGCTGACGTCTGACCTGGGAGAGGCTGCAGGTTCTGCAGGATGGAGGCCACGGCCATCTTCTTCTCCAGGGTGGTGTCGCTGAGGTACTCGTGGTCCAGGAGGCTGAGCAGCCCTGTGAGCTCGGGGAGTAGCTGCTCCAGCACTGAGGGGAAAGCATGGTCACCGCTCTGCGTCCGGGATCCCAGCCCTGCTCCCACCCACCAGGGGCCAGGGACGCAGGGGCCAGAGGGCAGGCTGGGTGCAGCAGGGAGGCCTCAGAGGCCTTCACACAGCTGTCCCAGTGCTGGCCACCCGGCCTCCCTTGGGACAGCCCTGCTCAGGTAGCTGTGACATTCCTCTGGCCCTCTCCACTCTGCCTCAGACCTCATATGGCCTTAGCCTGGGCACTGAACCTCTCAGGCTCATTCTGGCAACTCTGAGCCTAGGTGGCCCGAGGAGAGACCTCAGGCCTCCCTTTGTCCCAGCATGCCCTCTGATTTGCAGGCCCAGGACCCTCCTCACCGCAGCTCGAGGCTCAGTGCAGGTCCCAGGCTGGAGCCCCTGACCGTCCAGGACACAGGCAGGAAGGGAGCCTTCCTGTCCCATCAGTCCATACGCTTCAATCTCTGGAACCTTCTGTTTCCGGTGCCTTGGCAGGAGCCAAACTAAACATTAACCCATCCCATCCCAGGCCCGAAACTGTCATCACCATTCTTTCTTTCCATGCGACACCAGTGCATATAGGAACTAGCTGGGGATCTCGTCAAAGTGCAGATTCTGACCCAGGAGGTCTGGGTGGGACCTGAGAGTCTGCATTTCTGACAAGCTCCCGGCTGCTGCTGCTGCTGCTGCTTGAGACCACATGGAGTTGTAAAAGCTTAGAGCACAGAATCCTTTAAAAGTTGGAGCGTGCCAAGACCATGATGTCATTGATGTCTCCCTGTCCCGATCAGTAACAGGAACTTGGTTTGCTTGGAGCTGAAGACTGGCCTCATTACAGTAGTAGTATTGTCCTGCTTTGCAGCTCGCCAATCCCTTGTACATAATGACAACAGCTAACCTGTGCTCAGCCCTTTCGTACGTACAGTCTCATATAAATCTCATACCAAGCATTTGCTTATCTCTATTATATGGAGGATGAAACTAAGGCTCAGGGCGGTTAAGTAACTTCTCCAGGGTCAATAGTCAGCATGACCTTGACCTGACCTGGTTCCCTCACTCTATTCCTTTACCCACAGCACCATATTGGCTTGCAGTATTTTGTACAATCCTACCAACACATTTTGAGACAGGTCCCATGATCACCCTCACTTTTTAGATGAAGAAACTAAGGCTCGGGGAAGATAAGTAAATTGCTGGAATTATACAGATGCGAGTAGAAGAGCCAGGACTTCAACTCTGGTCTCTTGACTCTCAACTCCATGCGCTCCTCCCCACCCCGAGCCCTCCTGAGGAAGCAGGCGGACTCTGACTTGTCGCTGCAGGGGCTGGATGGGTAAGAGAGGCTATACCCTCCTGCATAAGAGAACCGGCCCTGGAACTAGACTACCTGGGTTCATGCTCAGGCTCCGTCATTCATTAGCTCTGGGACTTTTGGCGAGTTACTTAGCCTATGACTCAGTTTCCTCCTCTGTAAAGGGGGTAATAACAGCACCTGCTCTGAGGGTCACTGTGAAGATGAATTATGCCAGGCATGAAAAGTGCCTTGCCCCACACATAGTAAATGCTCACCGAAGTCAGCTCTCATTCTGTCAGCAGAGTGTCTCCTGTGCTGATCTGTGCTGTGTGGGTGTCTGTGAACGTCTGTCCACGAGGCTCTAGAAAGTATGGACTGTGAATCTCAGCTTCCTTGGCATCTAGTCTGGGCCTGCTCCGTGTGGGTGTGATTAGAGCAGGAGCAAACAGATGACCACACAAGGGCTTTACAAAAATAGCAGTCTTAGATAGAGAGTGCTGCTCGTTGGGAAATGTGACGTCGCAGTCTCTCTGTGGCGTTCCATCGTCACCTCCAGTTTGTTGGCAATGAGCTGAAGGCGACCCTGAGCGACCATGTCACAAGCTCTGTCTACCTCGGGGCACCGAGGTCGGGGCTTTCCGTGCAGTGTCGAATCTTATCCCCACATCTGTGACTAGGTCCTTGGGAGACCTATGTGCCCGAAAACAGAGAAGCTAGGGGATGGCTAGCTCGAAAGAGGGGAGCCAGGCTGTTTTCCAGGTGGTGCAGTGCCCAGAGCTGCTGAGCCACACGGCTGCGAGGGGCGCTGCTCCCCTCAGACCCCAAGGGAAAGGGGCCCGAGGCCGGCTGTCTCCAGGGCCTGAGCTCTTGCAGTGCCAGGCAGTGGTGTAATGCAGGCTCCTGGCGGGGGTGGGGGTGGGGTGTCACTCTCTGAAGTAGGAAATCATTTTAGCCAAATTTTAGCTATTGTGCAGGAAATGTTTTCAAATGGAATCACAAACCTCTCTGGTCCTCCACAGACACACCAAAAGTCAGTTACCTCAATTCCAAAATACTTCCTGAGCACTAGCTGTGCGCCTCTTGGGGAACTAGAAGATGACTGCGATGGTGTTCCAGGGGCACGCTCTGGCTCCCCCACGCACTCGCTCCGGGGGCCTGCGGGGAGGGCGCTGCGGCCCCGGGAGCTTTCTGGCGGCCCCAGTCAGCACGCTGCTCTGCTCTCAGGCAGGATGTCAAGGCTGTGGGGCGCAGTGGCCGTACCCCCTCTCCCCGTGGTGCTGAAACTCCTTGGCCTCACGACTCCTTGACACTTAAAAATCACCGAGGGCCCTGAAGAGCTGTTGTTTCCTGTGGGTTATGTCTATCAACATTGACTGTATTAAGAATTAAGACAGAGGAATTTAAAGCACACGAATACACAGGCACATATTCCATTATTCTGCGGAGCTACCAAGTCGTCGATGTCAGGTGACCTCTGGAAAATCTCCACTGTATACCCATGAGGCAACGAGAGCGAAAAAGCCATGTAAGGCCTTAGTACTACATAATAGTAGTTTCGACCTTATGGGCCCTCTGAAAGCATTTTGGGGACCTCCTAGACATCCCCCACCCCAACCACACCTTTCAGAGAATTACTGCCCTTCAATGAATGACTTCAAACTTTTTGGACTATTTCTTTAAATAGTGTACATTCATTGGTTCTCATTATATTCACAGAGTTGTGAGACCATCAGCACAACCAATTTTAGTACAATTTCATTACTCCCAGCTCCCTATTTCATCCCCAGCCCTAATAGCCACTAATCTATCTGTTGTCTATATGGATTGCTCTCTTCTGACCATTTCATGTACGTTGAAAAAAATACATGGCCTTCTGTGACTGGCTTCTTTCAGGCAGCATCAAGTTTTCAAGGCTCATCTATATTGTAGTGTGAATCAGTATTTCTTTCCTTTTAACTGATAAATAATATTCCTATCAGTTGTGCCCTCCCTTTCTCTCCCCCTTCCCTCCCTCTCTTCCCATCCTCTCTTTCTCTTTGCTGTGAGTTCCCAGAGGGTTCTTCTTGCTGCTCTCAGCAAGTCCCAATGCGTGGCAGCATTCCTGCTTCTAAAACTCGCCTGCTTCTAACTTCAGGTTTGTTATGATTGTTTCTAAAGTAGTAACGGTTAGGTTGGGAGTGAATGCCCTGCTTTTAAAAACAGTATCAAAAACAGTAGTCAAGCTTTGTAACACTTTGTGTGTGTTTGTTTTTCTTCCTGGTCCTTGATGGGGTTCCTAACATGGGACCTTGACTTTTAAGTGTTTTTTTTGTTTAACTGCGATGTGACCATAAAAGTCCAAATAGCCCTGGCGGGTTTGGCTCAGCAGTTAGAGCGTCGGCCTGCGGTCCAGAGAGACCCGGGTTCGGTTCCCGCTAAGGGTGCGTACCTCGATTGCAGTTTGTCCCCGGCCCTGGTTGGGTTGTGCCGGTGGCAGCCACTCGATGTGTCCCTTTCACGTCGATGTTTCTCTCTCTCTTCCTCTCTCTCCCTCCCACTCTATCTGAACAAAAAAAAAAAAAGGAAAAAAAAAAAAAAAAGTCCAAATAGTGCAAAAGACAATGAGGGAGCTGAGCGAATCTGGGCAAAGCAGCTGAGGCGCGAGGAGCTGCCCGGTGCTGGTCCCTGCAGCGTGGAAGGAGCTGGCAGTCAGCAGGTGGCGGAGGGAGAGCCACCCCACATTTCTACAGTGCAGCTGGCCGAGGGAGCGTGAGCCACAGGGGAAGCTCAGCCTGCAGGCAGGGAGCGGGTAAGAACCCTTCCCTAGAACTGAACCTTATCATGTGTTGGGAGTTAGACTGCGTCATCTCATTTAATCCTCATAAACCGCACAAGAGGTATGTTTTATTGCTGTCTGTGCCCTACAAGGCAGGAAACAGAGGCTTGGAGAAATGAGGTCATCCGGCCTGTAAACAGTGAGGCCGGGACTGAAGCCCAGGTCTGTCGGACTTCAAAGCTGGCCCTCCTGCTCCTGAATCCTCCATCAGAAGACTTTGGCTCAGAGCAGCAGAGCCCAGGCTGGGGTGGGGAGCAGGCGGGCATCCTCTCAAAGCTCTCCCGCTGAGGGCCCTGACTATGACTTCACCGGGGCCCCTGACCTGGGGGTCCCCTCACTGGTGGGTGAGAGACCCTTACTCTGGGTCTGAGATTCCTGCCCAGTGGGCCTCTCCCCACGGGCCCCTTTGAACTTCAGAGTCCTACCCATGAATATCTCACAGAAGAAAAACAAGTAACCCAAAGCATACAGCTACCCTAACAGTGGGATCTCATCCCAAAGAAAACCTTACACTCCATACAGGAAAGCTTTCAGCCAGTGCTCGGTTTTCCAGGACACGACAGGACTCCCCCGAAAAGCTGGCTTTCAGATGCAGTGAAATAGAGGTGCCTTTGATGGCAGCTTTGTCCTTAAAGCCAGGTAATTCAGGCCACAGGGATTTAAACCACAGAGAATTGGATTTGTAGAAAAATCATACAGTGCATATGACACATGGTTCTGCCAGGGTTCATACATACCCCTAGAAAACAAGCTCCAGCTTTAGCAAGAATAAGACTCTCCCAGAGGGTTTGTTGGACATGCTGATTCCCAGGCCTCCTATCAGGAGAGTCTGATTCAGTAGGCCCTGTGCTGGGACCCAGGGCATCCTGGTGTAGGCAGTCCAAGGTTCAATCTCTGAAAAAGTCTCCTCAGAAGACGTATACGAGGGGGCATGTCTGTGATCATAAGGAACGTGGGAAGACCTCTCTCATTCCTAAGCACTTACCATTAGACATCCCTTTCTGAAATGACCGAGTCGAGGTGGGAGTCAAGTCCCTACAGAAATCACACTAGCTGGAGCGTGGAGTCTTGCTCAGAAGAGCACAGTGATGGGCCCTTGGGGTCAGACTTGTGAGAACGGGAACTCCTGAGCTGCCATTTCCAAGCTGTACAAAACAGGCACGTTAGCGAACTCTGGGCCCTGGTGTCCTCATCCGGAAAATGAGAATAGTAGGACCCGACCTGCTAGGCGGGGAGAACGAGGCCAGGTCGTGCTTGCGAGGAACTTGTGCCTGGAGCCAGCACCGCCTCCCGAGGGCCAAGGGCCGCAGTACTGCTGCGCTATTCTCCACACTCCCCACAGCCAGGCGGCCCCCAGGCTGTCAATCAGATCGGGTCCTACTTCGCGACAGATTTGCTGCAGCTGTAACAAGTTCCACGAGGGCAGGGACTGTGTCTCAGTCATAGTAGATGCCCAAGGAGCATTTATTCAATGAACATGATTTTAGCTCTTACTCTGAAGAGGTAGAAAGCGAGGGTCAAGGAGGTTATTTGACTTAGGTATGGTCACACAACCAGTTGACAATTAAAGTACCTTGTGTTAAATGCACAGCGAGCTAGATGTTTGGATGAGTCATGGAGGAGCAGAGGCTGTGCACAGCCTGGGTCCCCTCCCAGCTGTGGGCCTCTGGGGGAAACTTCTGAACTTTGCTAAGCTTCTAGTCTTTTTTTTTTTTCAATCCTCACCTGAGGACACTTTTCTATTTTTGTTCAGAGTGGGAGGGAGAGAGAGGAAGAAAGACAGAGAGAGAGAAACATAGACGTGAAAGGGACACATCGAGTGGCTGCCTCCTACAGGACCCCCAACCAGGGCTGGGGACCAATCGCAACCAGGGTATGTTCCCTTGACCAGAATCGAACCCACGACTCCTTGGTCCGCGGGCTAATGCTCTAACCACTGAGAATCCCAGCCAGGGCAAGCTTCCAGTTCTTTATCTGCAAACAGGGTAGGTAGTAACAGTAGCTGTTTCACATGGTCGCCGTGAAGACAGAATGAAGTGATGCATGTGGCGCTCAGTGCACTCAACAGGCTCTGTTCATTCCCATGTGACTCTGGCAGCCTCAGGTGCAGGGGGAGGCAAGAGGCAGGGGAATCTGGGGGCAGGAAGACATCAGGGGACTGCAAGCCCCACTGTGGACTGTTCACAGCTCTGGTCTGACACTGAGCGAGGGGTGCTTAGGGCAGTGGGTCCACTTCCCTCAGTGCTCACGTGCTAAGGAACCCCGGCCCCATGTCAGGTGAGGGGCAGTATCTTCCAGTTGGAGGGGCAACCCAGAAATCCTGTCCCTGCCGTCCCCAGTCAGGAATGATCTCCACCAATCCCTAACCCGCCCCTCCTGTCTTCGCTCCGGGTCTAGATCGTTTCTGCTTTCTGAGGACAGACTGGGGCATCAAGGACAGGACTGTCTTTCATGTCTAAAGTTTATTTAGAACCACGAATACATTTCATTGATCTTGTTTGGTTTAGTTAAGTCTTAGGGAGGTACAGTGAATTCCAATGAGGAAAAAACACAGGAAGAAATGGTTTAATCATTGTTTACAAGTCTTCAGTCTTTCACTATGTGGGACAGGCAGGCACAGAAACCCAAGATGGGTGATAATTGTTCTCTGGGATGCAAAAATGTTTGCCAAATAAAATTAGAAACCTATTTAAAAATATATCTAAGATTAGACCACAAAGTGCTTATTGTTTCTGGTGAATACCCAGCTAAGACTAAGATCAATTTTCTCTCTGCTTCTCCACCCTCCCCTAATCAAAAGGCATAGAGCAGAAATTAAGCCACAGGCAAAAAGCAGTGTTTCTTGCCCCCAGGACCACATCCCTGGTCCACACCCCTGATGCACCTGAGAGTGAAACCTTCCAGCAAAAGGTGGTTAGCGTTGCCGGGCGCAGCTTGTGCCCGGAGGGTCGGAGGGTCGGATTTGCTTAGAGATCTCAAAGGCAGGGAGTCTTATTTCCATGACAAGAGAGAAGTGAATACATTAAACCTCAGCAAACCGCAGAAATAGCAGCCTCTGTTTGGGCTCCTACAGGTGGGCTCAGAGGGCACTGTGACTTCTGATCTCATTGCCGGTCACCTTTTAGACTCTGGAATTTACAAAGACACTTCGACAGCCTACAAGTGAGAATTTCCCCAGTGCAGAGCAGCAGGAGGAAACGCACTTTCTCCTTTCCCCACCTCACTATCTGACAGGCATCTTTAGGACAAAGATAACTCGCCCTTCTTTGTTTCCAGTCTGAGGAAATGCAACCAGCACGGTTTAAAGATGGAGACTAGGAAGAGTTGTCAGAATGTGGTTTTATGAAGGGCCTACAATTTTTCTTTTGGTTTACTCAAATTTCCGTTCTCATTTCCAAACAGCAAAGCAAAATAACCCACTTTTCATCTCATAAATGCTCCCGACAGGGGAGCCAGTGTATTACTTTAGAACTTTTGATCCTGATTTTAGAAGATGACCCTTCGTATGCTGTGTTTGAACAGACCAGCACATTAATGAGGTACGCCCATGACAGCAGCGGAGAGGCAGGTCGCCCTGGGAAGGAGAGCAGTACTCTGACCAGGTGTGGCCTCAGTGATTGGTGGGGGAGGAAACAGAATCTCTCCTGTGGCTTTCCAACCCCGCAGGCCCTTCCAAAGAGACCTCCCTCCAGGCTGCCTTCATGCCCCGTCCCTCAGCCCCTGCACCCAGGGCTTTTGCAGATGCGATTCCCTCTGCCGGTCAGAGCCCCCTTCTCCTGAAGCCCGTGCTGCTCTCTCTCCTTCAGCTCAGTTCGCTCATGACCTCCCACGGGAAACTCTCCCTGCCCTCTGGACCTCAACCAGTCCCCTATTTGTGCTGTCACAGCCGCGTTCTCCCGTGGTGCTTTTCGTGCTGAAATGTCACAGTTACTTAAGTCTTTCTTTGATTAATGTCCGTTTCCCCCACACGAGCCTGGACTCCCTGAGGGCAGGAACAGTGCCAGCTTTGGCTAGTGCCTGACACAGATAAGTGCCCAAGTATTTGTGGAATGAATGAATGTTTAAGCAAATTTTTCTTCAGAGCTGATAAAGTATAATGGATAATTAATGTGATTTAAAAACCATGCCTGTCCTCACAGTGGCTCGCCATAATAAAAAGATGCTTAAAAAAAAAAAAAGAAAAAAGAGAAAACACAAAGCCCTGGGGAACAAAAGGAACCAGAAGCTTAATTGGCTGAGCTCCCCAAACCCTACTTGGTCGCACTTGTACCCCTTGTGTGAATATGGCTGCCTATTATTCAGTGATGCCCGTTTTGTCGGTGGTGGATTTTAATCTTAACATATAAATTAGGAAATGAAAACTAACATATATCGAGCAACCCAAACTACTTGAGTTCAAGTCCCGTTTCCGCATTTCCTAGCTGTGCACCTTTGGGACACTTACATAACCGCCTCATTCTTCATGCACATCATCGGTGACCTATGAGTGTACCACTTCATCAGTGGGCACGGGCCCTAATACATGAGAATGTGCCTAGAACAGTGTCTGGCACATAGTGAGTATTCAACAAATGTTAGCTATTTACAGTACTCTCATTATTATTATGTAACTCATACTGTGCTTTAAGAGAGTTACATGGGTTGTTTACATAATTTCATTCTTATGACAAGGTAGGCTAGCCCCGTTTGGCAGGTGTGGGAACTGCGGATTGCAGAATGGGACAAGGCTAAGGAGCAACTCAGTGATGCCTCTCCCAGGGCTCCTTCACAATATTACTCCTTCTATGTTCAGCTCTGGGTTAACCAGCAGAGAAGCTCCCAGGAGCACAGGTGAGGCCAGTAGAACTGTCCCTTCACTTCAGGGGTGCCGAAATCTCTCCTCCTTCTGCCCACCGTCTCTTCCAAGGAGCTGCAGATCTACCCAGTTGGGGCCATGGGGACATCCTACTTCCTTCCTTTGGATTTACAAGCACTTCTCTAAGTCCAAGTGAAGGCCAAACAGTGGGCAGGACACCGGAGGGGACCGCACTGGTTGGACTAGCATTGTTGATCACTAAAACAAACACTTCCTGTTGTCCCAGAGTGTGCGGGGAAGACCATGGTTCATGCAGGCTGGAAAAGAATGAAAAAAGAGGAGCAATGAAATTCCAGCTGCAAAGCCAATGCTCTAGTGCCGACTGCTTTCCAGGAGTTAAATATAGCGTTGGCATGGGGGAGGGCAAGGGGGAGCGAGGTCACCTTGGAAGACTTTTGTGTGTGTTAATTAAAGCGCTGGCAGGAAACCGAATATCCTTTATGCTGAAGAGAATAGTATACGTTTGACTCCATGAGACAAAAACACAAAATCCCGAGGAAGGGAGGTGGCAAAGAAAAGTCTGAAGATTTGGGGTTTGGCATAAGAGGATCTAGTTTGGGTTCTAATATCTCCCACTTACTGGTGTAGAATTTGGAGTAAGCCAGTTAACTCCTCTGGGTGTCATTTTTCTCTCCTGGGATGAGGGGTTGTGCCAGGGGGCAATGGGGAATGGCTGGGAGAGGGTTTGTAGACCGCGGAGATGATTATTAGGGATAGTAGAGTAGTACAGTTCTCTGATCTAGTGATATTTTAGGAAGACAGGGAGGCCAGAGGTCAGGGAGGTCACAGGTCAGTGGGGAAGCAGGTGGTGGGTTGTTTCTGGGTGTCTCTCTTCCCAGGAGATAGGCCAGGGTGACAGGGTCAGTGAAAGCCCTACATCTTAATGGCCTTTGCAGCTCTGCGTATGTCCTGTCATCCACCAGCAGAGCCCTCGTTCTGGGCACCTTGTTTCCCAGCCCTGGGCACCAGGGAACCCTAGTTCCCTCTCAACAAGCCGTTTCCAGACAGGAGGGGGTGGGGCAAGCCACCAACTTCTAAGGAAATAACTTCAGGCTGTTGGACTGGGCTCTCCCAGAATTGTTCCTTTGTCTGAGGATTCCTCCCTGTTTAGCTCACAAAGGAAATGGTTCCAGGAGGAAGTGGAAAACTGACACACACATTCACCCCCACACAAGATGGCAGCTGTTTCCATTCTCAGCAGTCTGCGCCGGCTCTGTCACCCAAGGCTCGGACACAGAAGCAGTCGGGGTGGCCTGGGATACCCAGTGATAAAGCAGGTAGTACTTCTGAGCTCTTAAGTGATGTTCCAGATGTCCTGCTAAGCATTTTGTGTTGATTACCTCATTTAATCCTGATAATGACTAGGTGAGGCAGAGACTGCTTTTACCCTGTTTTACACATGAACCAAGTGAGGCTCAGAGTGGCAGTCATCTGTCTAAAGGCACGTAGATAACAGAATCCAGATCAATCACAGACCTAAGTCTAGAGCCTATGCTGCTTATCGCTGCATTATAGTACCTCCTGGCCTTCTTCTTCTAACAGGGATTCCCCACCCCCAGCTTTCTGGGACCAGCAGTGAGCACCTCAGGACCGTTCCCCACTGGTGTCCATTCCTAGGATGGGCACCTGGCCTGGGGCCTAGATCAGGCTGGGCTTTCTGCTCGTGAGTGTGTTTGAGGAATCGATTCACCAGTGGCCTGGGAAGACATCAAGAACAGCTGGCTAGAATAATAGTAAAGATATCCAAGAATGACAGAGAACATTTACTGAACACTTCCTATAAGCTGGGCACTGTGCCTGACATCTTTATTTATTTTTATAAATAGGACTGCAGGTAGACAAAAATTGGGTTAATCCTAATTCTTGCTTCATGAGACATTGCCATCATCGGTCCATGCGTATTTCCCTTTCATACAGTTATTCAGTTATGCAGTCAGTTATTTTTGCTAATGTGGTGAGCACCCACAAATCTACCATTCAAAGCAAAAGCCAGGATTGGGAGGGTGTCTTACACCCCACTGTGATCCCGTGCGTCTGCCCTGCCCCCCAACCTAACTGCCATCTTACATGCGGTCTTCTTCACGCTCCTGCCTTCCCTTGTACATAATGTCATTGCAACCATTAACACTGAAACATTTTGAGTTGTTTTTAACTTTACTGAAAGGGTACAGTGCTATAGGTAATCTTTCGTGACTTTTTTCTTTACTGTTATGCTAAGATTTGTCCCATTGTTGCCTGTCATTGTGTTTATTCACCGTTTTGTGTGATAGTCCTCTGTGGGAACATTCTCCCTGCATAATATTCTGTGCCAACTACTTCATTTGACCTTCGCGGCAACCGGATGTGGCAGGAGCTCTTCTTACCCCGGCTTTGCTGACAAGAAACTGTAGGCCTAGGGGGCCCGAGGAACCTTCTGGAGGTCACAGGGGCTGGTGTGGAACCCTTCTGGCCTCTCACTGTACACCTGGTTTCGGTGTGGAGGAGAAAACAGCGGAGCTGGGGTCAAAAGCCCAGGCCCAAGTCGCAGCTCCACACATACTGGTTGTGTGGCCTTGGGCTGTTTCCTCAGCATTAACGTGGGTGCTGATAACTGCCCTGCCTTCCTCTCGGGCCTGTTGTGAGACTCAAATCTGACGGTGTCTGTGAAAAGTGAGAGCACCACCCTGAAGTTTTGTGAGCTGGTAAACTGACTGATGGCATATGTGCCATCCGCCCCCCTCTCCCCAAACAGCAGAGCCTGGGTAGGAGTCAGGACATGAGAGTAAGCAGAGTCCCTCTTCCGAAGGGCCAAGGCTAGGTTGATGATCAGCCCACAGAAACCTCCGTGAGATAAAAGAACCAGATAATCATCCATAGATGCTTCAGGCTGCGCTAGTAGGAACATAGTATGTTTCTTCCTTATGTTCAATGGGTCTTTTTAAAAATTATGATGTTTTATTATTTCTTACCTATTTTCAATATCTGAGACCCCAGTGCTTTTTGTTCATGGTATTTTTTTCTACATGGCTTTCCACTGCTACTCACTACTAGCTGTGTGACCTTGGCAAGGTACTTAACTTCTCTGTATCCTCCTCAGCAAAAGGGGATAATAATACCTACACTTTATAGGGTTATCATGTCGATCTAGTAAGGTATTATATAGAGTGCTTAGAACAGTTTCTGATACATACCAAGTTGACTATTTTTGTTAACCCTCATCCAAGGATATTTTTTTCACTGATTTTTAGATAAAGTGGAAGGGAGGGAGGGAGGGAGGGAAAGAGAGAGAGAGAAAGAGAGAGATAGAGATTGAGAGAGAGAGAGAGAGAGAGAGAGAGAGAGAGAGAGAGAGACATCAATGTGAGAGATAGATCGATTTACTACCTCCTGCACGACCCCATCCAGGGCCAGGGATCAAACCTGCAACCCAGGTACATGCCCTTGACTAGGAATCGAACCCGTGACCCTTTGGTCTGAAGACCGATGCTCTAACTGCTGAGCCAAACCGGCTAGGGGAATTTTTGCTACTTACAATTTCTCCTACTCACTACTTGTCCTTTGAGAGTTGGTTTAGATACCACTTCCTCCAGGTAGCCCATCCTGCTTTCCTGGACAGGTGAGGCCATCCTGTTACACCCTTCAGAGCAGATGACTTGTTCAATGTTCTTCTCCATTAAGCTGTGAACCCATGAGGGCAGAGATGGTGCCTAATTTAGTATCTGCCAGGACTGCCCAGCGCCCCGCACAGTAATGGTACAGAACAGGTGACTGCGGAGGGATTAACTGACAACGCAGAATTCAGAGGAAGGACCCCAGGCTAGGGAGGGGGCTGTAAATCCTGCCGATGACAACTGTCTCCAAGAGCAGAAGGGCCCCTGTGGGTGGCTGGGAGGAGGGAGGGGTAGCATGGGCCACTGGGGGCTCTGGAGGGCAGAAATCTGAATGAGAAGAGACAGATGTCCCTTCAAAGAGTTTAATCAGTACAGTGGAGAGTTGAGACACTGGGTGACTGGGGCAAAAAACACCCAGAATCAAAACTGGAACTTGCCCTCCCTAGCCCAGTGACCCCAGGCAAGTGACGCCACCTCATTTTTCTCACTGGTGAACATGAGAACTAGGATAACGGGAGCACTCACCTCAGAGGGGTGGTGAGCAGAAGGGGAGATACTGTGTACAGTGTGAAGCACTGTGCCAAGCACACAGGAGTCCCTCTGTAAAGTCTGGTTTTTACTATTGATGTTGTTGGCGGTCACAGGGGATTCAAGCATCACCCAGGGGTTAGCCTGAATGGTCCAGGTGGGAGGCTAAAAGTCAGGCTCAGAATGACCACGCTGACTGCTGCCCAGATAAGAGGTCCCTCCCTCCCTTCCTCCCTTCCCCTCACCTGCCAAAGCCTCCCAGTGCTAGCCCTGGATTTGGTTCCGGGCCCGGCACCCAGGAATCCGGGTCCTCGGGAGCCCAGCCATCCTGCGGCAAACCCTGCCTCCAGATTAGAGGTGGGGATCACGAAAATGATGGTCGAAGTTCCTGGGAATGAAGGTCTTGAGTCTTGAGAACCCCAGACAACTGTCTCCTCTGCTCTTCCATTAGACCAACAATTCTACACAATTAACGCTACTGAAAACGGACAGAATGTGAAGTTTTTTCTCTCCTTGTTCTTAACTGAAACATGAAGGTGAGTTAATCTTGTACAATCTGCTGCTCACCTGCAGTATTTGCTACAGCTCCTAACTGGCCACCTCTTTCCAGTCGCTCCCTTTCTACTCTGAAGTGAGCTCACTCTTGGCTTTGATAATTTCCCCCAATGGCAGTCCTTAGCATTACCCCCTCCTGCTCACACCTCATCGAGACCTCCCCAGGGCAAGACACCAGTTTCCTTTGTGACCGAGGTGATGAAAGAGCTCCACAGGCTGCATGACTCCCTGTGGCTCATCCCCAGTTCCTTTGTAATTCCATCCTTTGCATGGGCAGGGAGGGGAGAAGCCCGGGAAAGTGTTACAGAGAGAACGTGGATTCCATTCTAATTCATTAAAAGAAAGGCGATCATTTACAAACCTGCATTTTAAGCATTAGCTTTTTTTTTTAATTGAATGCTTCCCAGTGCTGAGTGCTTCCCTTGCAGGAATTCAGCTATCCCCCGTGGGCAGGCAGGAGATTGCTATCTCCAGTATTAGCCGGAGAAACTCAGACTTGGGGGAAGGAGTAGAACTGTGATTCAAACCCCGGCAATCTGACACCACAGCCAGTGCACTCAGCTCCTACATTATGCTGCCTCTATTATTAGTTACAAATCGAGCAACACCGCAATCCGGGGACTGGGGCACGCCCGGTTAGGGACCTGGAGGAGAAGGCCCCTCTCTTGGGAAGGACTTCAGAGGTTCCATTTAACCTCTACCTGCTTCTCCAGTCTGCACGCTGACCTGGTTCGCACCCGCAGCACCCTTATGTGCCTTCCTTGCATTCTGCCACTTCCTCCACCTGGAATGTCAGCTTCTGAGGTTCCTGGCTATAAAGTGCCCCTTAAGCCCTCTGGTCTTTTATGTATTCTCTTTGATGGACAAAGACCAGGTATGACCTCATGTCACAGGCACTGGTCCACGTCTTCCTTTCTCCGCCTCACTAGGAGATTCTAGGGTACAAGGGCCCTGAGTTTCTCCTCTGTAACCCCTCACAGTTGCACCTAGTTGCTGGCTAGCGGTGAGGAAACACCACCGCTCCATCTCTCTGGCTTCCCAGCACACTCCTAGATCAGTTTTCTTCCTGGTTCAAGTGGAACTAAAAAGAGGCCCTTGGTTTCACATCAGCTGGATCTGCTCTCAGCAAACCCTTCAACGAGAATGGGCAGGAAGAATAAATATTTATTCTACAAATGAATAAATCTGATTCCATCTTCAAAAGAAAGCTTTAGTATAAATTATCATAATTTCTCCATTCTTAGATGCCACTGATTTTAAGATGGTGTAGCTATTAAAAACAGCTTTTTGGAAAAAACACACAGAAAAAAGAACAAATTAATATATCAGTTAAAGCTATGGTCTGATTTGTTTTCAAATTATAAGAGAACATTTATTTAGAAAGTTATAGAGGTGGTAGAAGTGAGTCGATGGGCTGCATAGACTTTGGAAACAAGTTACAGAAGCAAAAGAAGCTTAGAAGAGAGGAAAGCAAAGGTATGTGCCTGGGGGGAGGAAGCGAGGAAGGGAAAGGCCCCAGCGTGCTCCAGAGGGGGCGCGCCAGGCATATTCTGATTAAAAAAAAAGATCGACGCTTCTTTCTCACATCAACGTTTCTATCTCCCTTTCCCTTCCTCTCGCTCTAAAAAAAAACCAATAAAAACATTTAAAAAAAATGTCTTGGTATCATTGAAATTTTAAAAATACGGTCCAATTCAATTTTTATTTTCTTCTCTTGGCTCTGTTGGTCTCAGATAAAAGGCTCCCAAACCTTGACCAAAGCACTGTGAAGCATGGGCAGGTATCGGCAATGCATCCTGGCCAAATCCCAGTCCTGACTCCCCGTGGGCTGCTGGGTCAGTGAGGGCATGTCCTGGCCACGCGTGCACTAGTGGCAGCTCTGAGGCCCCCAGATCAGTGGACAGGTGTTTCTCCCCGCAGAGCTATGTCTGTGCTCTACTGATACATTATCTTATGATACATTAGTGGTTCTGTCGAAAGCCAACTGGGAGTTGGTCAATTGACCTTAGGCAGGATGCCGCCCACTGAGCCTCAGTTTCCCCAGTTGTAAAATGAGGGGCCTAGGATTTGATAGGTGGTTTTCAAATGCTGTTCTGATGCGGCTATGGGGTCTGTGACGCTCCCTCAGGGGCTGCCTTGGGAGCAGGAGGGATGGAGTGGGCTGTACTCAGTGTTCTCGTCTCTACTTCACCCAAAGCGGCTCTGTTGCTTAACATTTTGTTTGCAAAGGGATTCTGGGGCTAAAAGTAGTTTGAAAAACACTGGCAAATGGCATTTTTCCAACACTACTCTTGTATGGTCTAAGGACAGTGCTTCATTCCTCAGTCTGGACACACCCTCAGAATCCTACTTACCGCGGTGCTCCATGCAGACACTCCCAACTCTGCATTCTAATCCAGGGATTGGCAAACTTGTTCTTTAAAGGACTTGATAGCACACATTTTAAGGTTCGCAGGCCATAACATGACCACTGTTGCAGCTACTCACCTCTGCCCTCGTAGTGAGAAAGCAGCCATAGACAACGCGTAATGAATGGGCATGGCGTGTTCCAATAAAACTTTATTTACAAAAAGGCTAAAAGAGGTGGCAGGCTAAATTTGGTCCATAGGCTGAGGTGTGCAGATCTCTGAACTATAATACTTTGACCTGACAGGTGAAGAAACTGAAGGGGGAATTCAAGGAACTAGGTTTGGTTGGGGTCCCCATTTTCCGGGCAGTGAGGGCAAGTTCACCCCCCTGCACTGCACGCTTCACCAGGACTCCTACCCTAGGACTACACAGTTGAGGGAATGGTGCCTGGAAAAGACACACTTCTCCCTCTCAGGAGATCAGTTTTCCCAGGTCCTTAGAGGGCTATAAAAAGCCTGAGCGCCTCTTGCGGGACATGCTGTCAGAGCTGGAATGAATGCAATGTGTTGCCACATTCTGCCCCCCTGCAGCCTGACAGCTGTGTCAGGGAAAAGAATCTTGCCTGGCTGGCTCTGCACCTCCACCTCGACCCGGGTGTGGTTGGGATTCCCAAGCAGAATTTTAGATGGAGGACAAACCCTGCCTGAGCCCACTTGGGACAGCCTCTTTGTTAATTCTAGGAGGGTAGAGCTTCTTGAATTCTAACCACCAGAACTCCTAGGGCCACGGCAGTAACGTGACGGGTGAGAAATCGAACTCACTGGCAGCTGCCTGGCCCCACTGTTCAGATCCCTTTTCCCTCCCATTTCTTGGCGGCCTCCCTGCCCCCACCTTGAAATGTTAACCTGGTAAGTCCTGTGGCTTATCTAAGGAGGAATGACTCCAACATTCATGGAGAAGCAGTGGAGAGCAATAGGAAAGAAGTTAGGTTTGGAGGTTGGCAGGGTGGGTAAATAAACCTCTCTAGCCCTTAGTTTCTTTATCTGTAAAATGGGGAAATGTAAATATATATAATTAAATTTATAACTATATATAAAAATTTGTAATTATGTAATGAAAAGAAATAATAGGAAATAACTTTAAAATGCGACAGGGGACAAAGTCACATTAAAATTCCCATTGAATTCCTTTGGGGGGATAGAAGGAAGGAAAATATCACAAATATCAAAAACTTCAAAGTCTATGTATTCACACACTGACACGAGCCACAGACATTTCTCCACAGGGGCTGTACTTATTAGCCTCCTACAGAACCAGATTTTGCCCCAAACTATAAAACTTTTAATACAAAACTGTGTTTATATGTTTATAATTCATATGCACGCCCTACCTGTGAGTTTAGAAAATGGAAGCTACACACTGTACAGACACTCTGATCTCATAGCTGTAGGCAGCATTTTTTGGATGGAATTTCTCCCCCAATAAAATTAATGGCATATTTTATGGACATAAAGGCTAAACTGCCTCAACTTCATGCTTGTTGAGAGGATTAAATGGCTCAACGTACACATGTAAACTGCTCGAGTCACGGTGAGCACTCATTGGTTGTTATTATTAAACATCTGCTATGTGTTAGACACTGGAAATGAGATGGAAAGACAGCTTCAGACCGTAGGACTCATATATACATAAAGGAGGCATTTCAGTTCGTGCAGTGAAATCTTCTCAAAGAGGGTGGAGGTAACCTGAAGGCAGAGAGGAGGTCGAAGGGGGATGGGAAGAATGTCCACTTCACTCAGCTGTCCACTTCATATGACTTTTGCCAGAGTTGAGAGAAGCCACAGAAGAGAAGCGCAGGCTGGAAAGGTCCCCAGAGAGATGGTTTTAGTGGTCAATTATCTGCTGAATGTTCTTCCCACTGCCCAGGTTCCTTCTTGCCCATCGCAACCCCTCAGTGAACTGCTGAGTGAGAGCATGTGTGATCACCAGAGGTTGCCAGGTTCTGAACAAAGCACGCCACGACGCTCAACATGCCTGACACTACGCCAAAATGGGCAGAACTGGCGAATGTGAAGATGCTTCTAAAAGTTAAAAGCTTTAAGAAAATGTATGTTCTCATATTGCAGAAGCACATGGCTGAGCCAGGGCTAGGATGTAGGATTTCTACTTCCATGTCCAGCTCCATTTCTGGCGCTGTGTGCTGGAACATTGATTGGGGTTTGTCTTCTCAAGCTAGAGTTCATATAGCCTGTGGCAGAGTCTATGGCAGAGAGCAGGGTGGGGTAGGGCAGAAGCCTCCAGATAAACACAGTGCATCTCTGGACCACTGCACAAAGATTTTGGGGCAGGAGTGTGTTCATATATATTATGAACTATAAGAGAAAAGTTGCTTGGCTTTTTAAAGACACAATGAAACATTTCAGAAGGCTATTTTGGGTAGCAGACCCAGGCCCCAGAGTCCCACTTGGTAGAAAGTGTGAAAGGCGGTGCTAGAGTGAGAATCAGGGAATCCAGGAAGGTGTCTGAGCAGGGTCAAGGGTCGTGATAAAAGCAGTGCATTAGAACAATGAGTACATCAGACTCATCGTAGGCTCCACAGGAGATGATTCTGAACCTAGCTGGATTTAAGAACCACTGCCGTAGACAAATTAGGAGTGGTCCTTAAGGCAGGCTGGAGAAGGCGAGAGTAGAAAGAGGAAGCTCCTGTAGGAGATGACCGGATATAGGAGAGAAGCCATCCAAGATACATTTTTTGGTAAAAGTCCCTAGGATTTGGAGTCTTATTGTATAAAGGAAGAAGCCAAAGGAAACGATGAATAAGGATGAAGTTTACGTTCCTGTCCCTAGGATGAAAATCATTGAAATGGAGAATCCTGAAGCTTAGAGTGGCCATATCCAATTTCCATTCTGTGAATTTTTTTTTCTTTTACTTATTCGTCACCTCAACAGACATTTTTTGAGCACCTACTGTGCGCCAAGCATTACACTGGATGCTGAGGAAAGAGCTGTGGACAGGTGAGAAGGGCCCTGCCCTCACAGACCTCACGTTAACAGCTAATTCAACCCACGATTAATTGTAATTGTGAAGGTGGCAACCAATGAGAAATACAGGGTGCTAGGAGTACCTTAAAAGGGAGATGTAGCTTGGGAGACTGGGAAAGATTGCCTTGAGGAAGTAATGTTGGAGCTGGTTGCTAAGGATAAGTAGGAGTTAGCCAGGCGAAGCTACAAAGCGTGAGGAGAGCCCACAGTAAGAGATGGACAGGGGCCCAAAGTTAGTTGGTGACAGACAGGGCAGGACCTTGGGGGGCCCCACAAGAATCAGTGTCTATTTCTTAAGAACGTTGGGAAACTCGTGGAGGGTGTGAGCATGATCAGATCTGTAGTTTTAAATAACTGTCTTTAATTCCATCAGGCCCTCTTCCCAAATTCCATCCAACGCAGAGATACTCATAAATCCATTAAAATAATGTATAATTAAATAAACGATGAATGCTTTAGGTTGAAGTATATATTCCTAGAAATCCTGTTCTCTGTAATTTGCAAAAGGGCCACGTCTATGGAAACATCGTGAATATTAAGTGACAGCTGTTCTTGACCTAGGTATTACTGTGGTCCCCATAGGAGCCATCCTGTGTCTTCTCTGATTTGTGGCCATTCAAACTCTGCTTCATGATGTCCCTGGGCAAGTCCAGTTCTACTATTGAATACCTCTTTTCATTTGTATGCTTCTCCTAGATTAAGCCCAAACTAAGCCTCTGTTTAACCTCTTGAGTAGCTTTCTGGAGAGTCTATGACCTCTTTTACAGGACTGACCCCATGTCCCCCTTCACATTTAGTCTCGCTCACAAACAGCCCCGTTTCCTTCAGTAGCGCCTCACGTGGCTGTGCTGTTAGCAGAGCAAGAGAAACAGGAAGGGTCATCTGATTAGGTGGTGAATAAAATGAGTTCAGAACTGGGTCACTGGGAGATGGAGTGGACCTCCGCATGGAAATGTACTGCAGGCAGTAGGTGAAGCGGGAGAACCTCATGGCTGGAGCTGCATATGGAGAGTCCCCTCCCGAGGGGCTGGTTCTCCACAGGAGTGAGCTAGAGAGTGGGCCAAGGCACTGGGGAGAAAAAAGGAAAGAGAGGGACAAGAGCCAACAAAGAAGAAAAAGCAAGTGAGCCACAGGATCATGTGGGACATAACAGTTAGTAAGCACCCACCATGGGCCAGGCACCTGGTGCTGGGCAAATGTGATGCATTTCAGTCCCTCAGGGCTGGGTGTCATTCTTGCTGCCTTACAGACGGAGGAACAAGATTTAGCTGGGTCACTTGCCTTAGGCTATGTGCATGTATAGCAGTTGGACTGGGGGATGAGAGAGGCATTCCTGGAGGGATGGAGCAGTGGTTATTTAACCTAGACTTATTTGATTCCCAAATCCGTGCTTCTCCTATCTCTGCAAAGTTGGAGGATACATTTAGAAAAAAGTAGAGGGTCAACAGAGCTACAGAGAAGTCTAGGAGGTGAGACTTGGTGTAGGTGAAGGTTAGACAAAATGGAAACCATTTGTAACCCCTGAGAGTGATTGGAAGTGAGACCGAAGGGAATGAAAGAGTGTGTGGGAAGGAACAGGAAGCTGTGAGTGCCGACCATTTATTCGAGCAATTTGGTCAGGAAAGGAAGGAGGAAACTGTTCAGGGGTGGCGGGAGTATGTGTGTACATGGGATTAATTTTTTGTTCAGTTGCAAATTTTTTTTAAAGGGTAAGAAGGGTATGAGAAGCTGATGGTATCCAAAAACAGGATTGTTTATCCAAACCAAAGATCAGAATGGAATAATGATATGCTTTTGGCAGAGGGTGGGGAGGGAGGAACTTATTTGGCAGGGTGCTCACCCACGTGAGAAGCGGGGCTTGAAACTGATATTTGAGGGAGAGGCAGAAAAAAACCCTAGCTAAAATGGACAAGCCAAAACACCAGGGAGGCTGAGGGAGACAATGAAATGGAAGAGGTGCCCAGGGACCAGCAGAAGCCTACAGGGAGAGAGTGAGCTTAAATGCCACAGCCCCACATGACTACATACTCCTACTGCAGAGTGTGGCTAAAATCCAAGTCATCGTATCTGATAAATATAACATTGATCATTTATTGAATATTTCCTAACTGCTAGCTTTTCCCATGACACTCCAAATGAAATGAAACTGGAGTTCAGAGAAATTAAGTAATTTACCCGATTCATACAAGATCACACATCTAGAAAGTTGCAGTCAAACTCAAACCCCGTGTGTCCATTCTCTGACCCACTCAATTCCGCTGAGCCGCCAGGCTCTTGAAAGTGACCTCACAGAACATGTTTGGATGGAAAAGATGAACACAGATGAGGCTTCCTTTCAGGACAGGGAACTGACAGAGTGGTGGAGAGGATGAACCTAGAGTCAGGGAAGAGGTATGGGAATTCACAGCCATGGGGACAGGCTCATCGAAGGAGTGGCTACAGGCTGCTTGGTCAATGGAAGCTGTGGGCAGGGAAGACATGGCTTTCCCAGTAATCTCAAAGCTGGTCCAACCGAGGGCACGACGTGATTAGAATGGGTTCTTCCATCATCTCCTGAATAATAAAACTTTCATTTAATGAAAAGCAGAGTTTCAAATTACGTCTTGAGTTGCCCAGCAGACAATATGATTTCCCAGACAATCTAGATTGCAGCAAAAGAAACTCCTATCTTGGGTTGAGTTCGATGGGTTGAAAAAGAACTAGTTGTGAAGTGGAAAGGAACCTTGGGGAAATTAATGACTTCATAGGAGTCTTAATTGGACATTAAGAAGGCATATTAAAAAATCAGAGAAAATTTGGACCAAAGACTTTAAAGAGAAGATGGCTTGAGAAGACTGGGAAGTTCACAAGAGAAAAATTGTGAAGACACAACCACAGTCAGTAGGCACGAATATACAGAACAAATATGAGAAAATGGACACTCAGAGATGTCAGTCGGATAGTGGTCCAGTTAATGGATTTGGATTTCCAAGGGACAAGCACCACAGAGAAGCACCAGGTCACAGAGAAGGTCATGGCAGGCCCCTGTCTCTGAGTTGTACAAAAGCTGACCAACTCACTACTTCAAGACAAAGTAGGGACTCAAAAAGTATCAGCAGAGTCAGACCAGCATGTGGAGGGAGCAAGCAGAGTTCTATAAAGCAATTTTATTATGTTAAATCTTATTTTAAAAGATTGTAATTATTACAGTAGCTAGCATTTTTTTGAATGGGTTCCATGTGCTAGGCATTGTTTGAAGTATTCTTCATGCACTTAATATACAACCCAAGAAACATGTATTATCAGTATCCATATTTTATCCTCATGTAAGGATAAGTTAATTACTTGTCCTGTAGAAGGTGGTGTCTATAGTGAAGGGGTTACCTTTACCAATGGCTGATTCTCTTTGTATGATATTCATGAATTGGGAAATCCTGCTAGAACGAATTTCATTATAATATAGTGGTTTTGAAGTCTATTACTACATGAATCCTGCTTTGCTCATGGAAAGACACAGTTACTGTTAGAAGAGAAGTCCTACTTCCCAGATTTGTTTCCATTCTCCAGTCAGTTGACTCATGCTGTAACGGCTGCTGAAGATCTGAACAGTACAGCCGGGCAGGATGGAGGTGCCAGGGCTTGTAGCAGGATTTGTTGTCCAAGCCCTGCTCTGGGGCTTGCACAGGTTAGCGGCCACCATGGAGGCGGTCAGAGGCAAGCTTAAGCTCAGGACTTTCGTTCTGACCCAGCTCTGTTTCTCTCATGGCGCATGACTTTGCAAGTTCATGTCAGTGACTTAGCCCCTGCTGTTATGGAGTGGGTGGTATCTCCCCACCCAATTCATATATTGAAGCCTTAACTCCCAATGTGACTGTATCTGGAGACAGGGCTTTTAGGGAGGTATTTAAGGTTAAAAGAGGTCCTAAGGGTGGGGCCCTAGTCCCCTAAGACTGGTGTCCTTTCTAGAAGAGGAAGAGACATAGGAGCGTTCTCTCTCCATGTATGCAGAGAAGCCATGTGAGGGTACAGTGAGAAGGCGGCTGTCTACAAGCGCAGGAAAAAGGTCTCCCCAGAAACCAACCCCGATGGCATCTTGGTCTTAGACTCCAGCCTCCTGAATGGTGAGAAAATAAATGTTTGCTGTTTAAGCCATCCAGCCTATGGTATTTTGTTATGGCAATCCTAGCTGTCGAATATACCTGCTAAGCCTGCTTTCCTATGACGTGGGGATTAATGATAGGACCTGACCATAGCCCCCATCCCATTCCTTGTTCCAAGAATAGCCATGTAAAAAGCTGAGCATGTGCCTGGTGCACAGTGAGAGCTTGATGATTTCAGTTGTTATTGTTACTAATACCGAAGTGTAGTTTCCACCATAGTATCCGACCACACCCACATGGTAGGTATGGGGTGGAAACGAGACCTGCACTTCTGAAACCTTTCTTGACAACGGAAGAGTATGCACACCGTGCCCCCCCCCCCGCCCCCGCCGGGACAGAGGTATAAGAAATGTCTGCTGCAATGATTTTCCAAGTCTCATGTTTTTTCTTAAAAACACATACAGATTGTGAATTCTAATTAATAGTGTCACGTTTTGGCTTTAATTCATAAAGTGTTTGCAATAATTTATCACGGCAGACAACTACAACTAAGGATCTAGACAGATAACTGGGTCCTGTGTGCCCCGACTACTTTTCTGGCATTTTGCAAAAGCCTTTACAAGTCACAAAGAACTGTTCTGATGTGAGGACTTAGTAATCATTCTGTTTTGTAAAACATCAGCATTGCAATGGACCTGAGGTGCACTGTGAAGTATGTTTCATATTACGAATGAACTAACTGAACCAGTGTTAGTGAGCTCCTACTGTGCGCCAGGCAGTGTCAGCAGAGAGCCCACACAGGCCTTCCCCGCCTTCGGAGCGCACAGCAGGGCAGGGGAGATATGCTAACAGGTAGATGGATCACTAACTTAGTTATGGCACACTGCGGCGAGAACTGGGAAGGAGAAGGACAGTAGCCTTGGCAAGCCTGCAGTGGGGGAGAGGATCAGAGCCCCAGAATATTCTGAGTCCTAACAGATTCCTGGAAGTCCTGCTTCTTGGGAAGAGTGCTCCGGAGGCAACCTTCTGAAGTAAAGCATCAGTTACTACATATTTATACTTGATCTTAGCCAAAAGGCCAAGAAGCGACTGTTTATCGAGCATTTAAAACGAAGTGAATTATTGCCACCTTTGGTGTGTTTGAGGAGGACATAGCCTGCTTTCCACAATTCTGGGTAGGCTAGTTATGAATTTTTATACTGGGGACCAAACAGGGTGGGATTTGACAATTTGTGGGGGGTAATGGGGTGGGGAACAGTGCTTTACTTTAGATGTATGACGTGGGAAGTGGGGACAGAGGACTGAGGGACATTAGAGGTGCCTCTGTCTCTTTCTCCTCCCTGGTGAGTGTGGGTACTCTGCAGACTCATCTAGGAGTCAGTTAAGAGTGAGAACTGCTTTATAAATCTTGAACTGGGAGCCAGGGGTCCTCTCTAGCCCCCTGGACTCTGGCTTTATCTGTCACAGGAGTGCAGGGGAGGTTACTCTGACCCTTGCTCTCACACCCATCCCTGCCCAGTGTCCTCCTAATTGCTTCCACACCCCTGGTCACTGCCTCCCCCCCGGTGACCTCAGCACAGCAAACAGGCAGATGGAGGAAGGGTGTAAGATTATTATAGGGAGGGGGGAGAATTTTCCATTAACAACAACAATAACAAGAACAATAATGCTTCTTTTGTTGGCACCACACTCACCAATTTACCGAGTGTATTCACACCTGTGATCTCTTTGGATCCCAGAGATGGGGGTTTAGGACCCTGGTGTCTCAGCCTGAGACACAGTCCCCATGTCCAAGCAGGCCACTTCTTTACAGACACATGCTTGGAGATGTCTAGGCCTTTTAAGCCCAGCCCCCCATGAACGCTGCTCTCTTCTCTCATCTCAGTTCCAATTTCTGCACACCCCCACCACTACTGTGAAATTTCTATCCAATACACTCATCTCCTGACAGTTCAGGCGGGAAGGTGGCCTGGGAGACTATCTAGTCCTACCTTGTCACTGGCCCAGAGGGCAGAAGGGACTGGGCTAAGGTCACACAGCTTGTCAGGAAGAGACCGGGGCTCAGACACGCACAGGCTCCTGTTCTTTCTCCTCCCTGTGTCCTCAGGCTGCAGGCTTCCGTCCCTGGGGCTTCTCCCCAAGCGCACAGTGGGGTCTAAACAAGTCGGGGTGTTTCTGGACTGCAACCTGTTAACTTTCTTGTACCCTTCCTGAGGGGGTTGGGGTGGAAAAGCTCACTGGACTCAGGAATCTGGTGGGGGATTCTTTTACCAAGTTAAGAATCTGAGTGTACGGAACTTTGGTTTTACGCACTGGAGGCCACTCAGCCCCGGGACGAACAGACACCCGGCTGCCCAGGGCAGAGAGGCACCTGCACACACAGCCCCAGGACTTCCAACCCCCAACGCCGCCCCACGATCCCCTCTCCCTCCCCTCTGGCCTCCCCTTCGCCGGCTCTTCCCCTCCCCGCCCCGCGCGGCAACAAGTGCGGCCGCTCGGCTCCTCTTACCCCGGCCTCGGTCCATGGCGCCCGCCGGTCGCGGGGCGCGCGGCGCAGGTTGCGGTGGCTCCGGCGGGGCTGGCGCCGGCGGGCGCGCCGCGTTCTGAGTCGGCCCCGCGGGAGCGCCCTCCGCGCGTCCCCTCCCCCAGACAGGATGCTCGCGGCTCCCCCGCCCGCCCGCCCTCCACGCCTCTCCCGGAATAGACCCGGAGCGCCGCGCCCCTGGGCCGGGGCCGGCGTCCCCGGCCCCGCACACGCCCGTGCCACGCCCTGCCGGCCGCACGCCCTCCACGCCCCTCCCGCGGGGCCGCAGGACTCCTTTCCGGTTGCCGCGCGCTCGTTCCCGCGCCGCGCGTCCCGCTCCCGCCCGGCCCAAAGCGGTGTCAGCTCTGCTTGCTCTCCGTTAGGGACGGGGGGCTCACCATCGCATCCCCGGCCCATGCACCGTCAGATTGCCCAGACTGTTAGAGCGTGTTTCTCCCCCCGCGCGACGGGACCAAACCTCCCTCCCTGCAGCTGCCACCCATTTCCTGGCTTGGGGTTTATCGTCTTTAGTCGACAGGTCTTTTCTGAGCAACTTGTCGCGCCAGACAGTGCACCGGGTGCCATGCTCGTGTCAGTAACGGTGTGAAAGAGGAGTGAAGTAATAATAATAAAAAACAATACCGCATGCAAAGGCAGCGAGACAAGGAAGGGCCTGAGAAAGAGCATCCTGCAATTTCCTGGACTGGGATTTTTTTCTCCATTGCTTTTAACGGGCAGTTTGAAATGAACGTTG
The DNA here is from genome assembly GCF_014108415.1 of Molossus molossus. Classification (NCBI taxonomy): domain Eukaryota; kingdom Metazoa; phylum Chordata; class Mammalia; order Chiroptera; family Molossidae; genus Molossus; species Molossus molossus. Next base: position 23,590,054 of record NW_023425377.1, read on the forward strand.
GCTTTGCAAAATTGCACGGGTAGTTTGTTTCGTGTGCCTGTGAGCACTCAGAGGAAATGTGGTGTAATGAAAACACAAAAGCCCCAAACAATGGGAATTGAGCCTGAAACTTGTGTGTGAGTTCTTGCTCTCCTAGTTTCTAAATGTATAATATTCAGTTTATGAGGCTCACTTGCTCATCGGTGCTGGGGGAAACCTCATACTGACCTCACAAGAGTGTTCACAGGGCAAATGAAATGATGATACAAACCCATGTTGTAAACCATAAATGGCTATAAAAATGTGAGCCATTATTATTTTCCAAGTTCCTCTTTGTTCCTGCCCACGTTTCCAATTGGAAAAGGTCAGTTACATTCTAAAGCAGACAACCAACAGTATACAAGTGGATGAAGTTCCCAAAGTTCACTGTTTGAACTTTGAAACACTTGGAATTAAGGCTATAAATTGTAGTTAAGTTCCCAGGCTAGCCTGTTAATACTTTTAAAAACATAATATTTCATTTGAAGTAATTTAAAAAATTGAGAACGTAACTATTGTGAAAACAGATGGAGGCTTGGGTAGATTAACTCTCAGAAATTTTCAGGAACTTTGGAGGTTTATCAGAGAACTGGAAAAGAAAAGTCAAAAGGGATAAGAAGGATTTATATGTATCTGTAGAAGAATCTATGGAATGGATGAAAGGACCCGAGGTCTGGGAAAGATGTAAAAACCGGAGAATTTGGTCTATGCCCAGTTCTAAGGATTAAGGAAAAGATTTGCCCTGAGATTAGTGGTTTTGGTTTAGATAATTACCCATAGTGTCCACTGGGTGGCACTGTTGACTAAATTGACTACAGCTTGGTTGTTGTCAGGAAAACTGAAAGATGGACGAGAAGGCTACTTGCGGGTTTTGGACAAGGAATAATTGTGTGTGTGTGTGTGTTTCTGTACTTTTCTTTTAACAAAGTTCTATAGTTACCCTAAAAGCTATACCCACTTTTCATCGTTCACTTAGGAATATTTATTGCACTCTTTGTAAGTTTCTATCGGGAGAACTAACACTTAGGAATCATCTCCAAGGAATTTATAATCTAGGAAATAAATATGTACAAAATAATTTAATTACAAATTATTATGTGAAAAGCACCAGAGTGGAGATAAAGTGCTTTTTGAATTCATCAAGACAAAGCAAGACTTTCTTACTGAGCACGGCGGCAGTGCTGGGAGGCAGACGTTTGGGTGAGCCTGCATTGAGGAGATAGCGTTACAGGCCGAGAACACGGTGAGCGCCGAGGCAGACAGCTGCAGGATATGTCTGCAGTGCCGTTTGGTTTGGCCGACTGTGGGGTGCGGGGGGAAGCACCGGTTTCCCCTCCCCTTCCCATTTCCCTGTTAGAGTACAACTGTCTAGAAAGGAGTTTTAGGATCTGTCTCCTATCTCCCCTTTCCTCCTCACTCCGAACCAAGGCTCCCAGGTTTGTCTGGTGCCTGTCGGAAGAATTCTGTGTGAGGAGCTTCAGCTCTGAAGAATAGATATCAAATTCGGTCCCAGCGAACAATTCCAGGAAGAAAGCTCTCAGCTCCCTCACGCTCCCAGTCTTGTGAAAACAAACGATACTCTCCAGTCTCATTCTTAGCTTATCAGGTGGAACTGGGAAGCCCTGGGAAAGGAACATTTGGAGGCTAAAGGTTCTTTATCCCAGTGAGGCAAACATACTCTAGCCTTCTAACTTGTCACCATGCCCCGGGTCTGCGTCCACCCTGGCCACCAGAGTGACCATTCCATGATCCCAATCAGATCCCCCTTAAAATATGCAATGGCTCCCTCTTGTCCTCAGTGTAGAGTCCAAATTCCTTATTGTGGTATTTAGGGTGTCTTCTTCACTGAACTCCAACCCACCGTTCCTCAGGGTAGACAAGCACTGATCTCAGGAGACCTTGGGAAGAGGAAGAAAAACCACAGGTTGGGGGTTTAAATCTGGACTGTTGAGCTGACCCTTGTCACTGTGTGACTCAGTTCTTCCATTGGGTCGTCAGTATAGAGTTTCCTCCTCCTCTTGCCTCTCCCTGGTGCTCAGATTGCAAGCACTGCAGGGGTGGGTGCTGTGTCTTACTTCTGGATCCTCAGCACAGTGCCTGCACCTAGTAAGTGGTCATGTCCTGTGGAGAGAGTCAGTGAATAAATGCTCAAGCGCTCAGGAGGTTTCAGTGAATGCGTGTGTCATGGAGGGGTTCACTTAGCCTCTGGGATTATTTATTTGTTTATTTATTTGCAGAGGGAAATTACATTGCACTGAGGTGTTCTGTGAGCATTGCCTGTGCTTTCCACCTTCTTTGTAAGCTGCTGTAGACTGCAGTCCAGCCCACCGGGCTTCTCCTCCGCTCGGGGCCCCTCTCCCGAGCTCCTTTGTGCAGAGTGAGCCCCAGAGCCCCTTACTCGAATGTCTGCTCAATGCTGGTCGGTGGATGAAAACCTCTCTTGTTCCACTCAGCACAATGTTGCCATTATAGCCCCTATCCAGGGAAATGACACATGCCTGCTGGTCCACCCTGGGCCCTGGAAAGCAGATAGAGATCTGAGTGGCTGCTGCCGGGAGAGGGAGTTTCACAGATGGATGAAAACCCCTCCTTTTGTCATACCTGCAGTTTCTGTCAGGGCAGGGGCTCCTACCTGCACCCAGGCTGCAGGCCTTAGCTTCAGTGGCCAACAGAGCCCACTGCACTGGTTGTGTCTGGAGGAAAAGGAGCTCCTGTTTTTATGCCCAAATGCTGCACAAAGCCCACCCACTCCTTTTGGTCCTTCCTCCAGAGCTGCATAAATGAGGCTCACAGAATGAAGTGCCTCCAGGGTCAGGCAGGGGAGGTGTGTGTGAGCTGGCCAGGGGCGCAGTGGGGACAGTGGCACAGCAGGACACTCTTGTCCCAGTGGAAAGGCCAGTAACCAGTGTGGCCAGTGGGATGTTCAGAAGTGGCCTGAAGTGGCCAGATGTTCAGACTTGTTAGGAGAATCCATAAATCAAGATTTTAGTGTAAAATCTCTTTTGACGTAAAAATGCTGGTAACTAATACCAATAGATTTAAAACATTGCAAGAGCCGACTAAAACACCCCTGTGGGCTTAACCTGGCCTACAGCTTCCCCATGTGGAACCCTGAGGGAAATTGTGGACCCAGGATATCTGTGCAGCTGGTGCCTCCATCCCGAGGGCTGAGCTAATGCCCAGCCCTTACCAGCTCCGCTCTGCAGGGCTGGGCCGCACACCCATTTCCGCGGTAGGCATCAGGCTGACACCAGGCTGCAGAGGTCCAAAGTGAATTTCTTAAACCCGAAACTAGAGAAACTTCAGAGCCAAGAGGAGCCTGAGAGATTAGCCAGTCTGCTGCTTTCATTCGTCAGATGAGGAAACTGAGGCCCAAAGAGGAAAAAGTCTTGCCTGAAATCACACAAGAAACTTCGGGGCAGAACCAGGAGTGGTGCCCAGAGCCCCAGACTTGGTGACACCAGAACCATACTTTTCCTGCCCCCACAAGTGTCACTCTCTTTAGTATGTGGGACACAAAGATCATGACTTTGCATTGAGGTAGATCTGAGGTTGGTACCCAGTTAAAAGCATGATCTCCAACCTCTCTGAACCCAGACGCCTCATCTAAAAATCGGGGCTATGCCCTGGCCAGTTTGGCTCAGTGTTTGGAGCATCAGCCTGGGGACCAGAGAGTCCCGGGTTTGGTTCCCACTAAGGGCATGTACCTCGGTTGCAGTTTGTCCCCACCCTGGTTGGGGTTGTGTGGGTGGCAGCCACTCAGTGTGTCTCTCTCACATCGATGTTTCTCTCTCTCTTCTCCCTTCTGTCCCTCCCATTCTATCTGAAGATAAATGTCAAAATGTCCTCGGGTGAGGATAAAGATTTTTAAAAAATTAAAAAAAATAGCCCTGGCCAGTTTGGCTCAGCGGTTAGAGCGTCAGCCTGCGGTCCGGAGAGACCCGGGTTCGGTTCCCGCTAAGGGCACGTACTTCGGTTGCAGTTTGTCCCCGGCCCTGGTTGGTCGTGTGGGTGGCAGCCACTCGATGTGTCCCTTCACGTCGATGTTTCTCTCTCTCTCTCTCTCCCCCTTCCTCTCTCTCCCTCCCACTCTATCTGTACAAAAAATGGAAAAATATCCTCGGATGAGGATAAAAAAAAAAAAAAATTTAAAAAAATAAAATAAAATAAAAATCGGGGCCTCCCTCGATAGCATCTCCCTCATACGGTGGCGGTGAGGCTTAAATCCCCCACGTACATACGTACGTACGTAGGTAGAGTGCTTGGGGCCTTCCTGGCACAGACGCAGTGCTCTCCAAATCCCTATGTAGGGAGGAGTTCTTGTGCAGAGGCCAAGTGCACGGGCTTTGGGGTGAGACAGCCCTGAGTTCAGGTTCACCTGTACCACATACAGCTGTGAAACCTTGAATGAACCACTGGTTAGAGGCTCAATTTCCACATCTGTGACATGAGGGTAAAAGCAGTGTCCAGAGGATCAGATGAGACATGCTAAGTACTTAGCGCAGGGCCCGACCCCCTGCCGGAAGTGTGAGTGACTACTGTAATCAAGGTGGGTTTCCTCTGAAGACACCAGATGCTTATGGAAATAGTAAGGGCTACCGAAATCCCAGCCACACACCCAGGCTGCCCCCTGCAGGGTCCATTTTGATTCTGCCAGGTTCCCCCTTCTCTGCAGAAACACCTGCTAGCGCTATTATTTTGTCAGGAGGGCACATTGCTTAGGACAATTTCTCCTGATCCAGGTGGGCTAGACTCTGTGGGCTAGAGAGACAGTCGCACTTCTTTTGTATGACAATTCTTTATCCACAAAAGGGCTTTGGGAACACAAAGACTGTTGGGTCCAGGCCTGAGAAGCACTTTTCAGTGACCGAGGCAGATTTTGATCTCTTCATATGTGTTTGCTTGGCTGCCCTGGTGAGTCTTACTTCTCATCCCATGATCCCTCTGGGCGCTGCCTGCACTGTGCAAACTGTCATCACTCCCCCGCACGCGGACAGCAGAGGTATGCGGGGAGACTCCCCTGTCAGCGTTAATCCACTCTGGAAGCCGGTGTGTTTTTCTTTCTTTCTTCTTTTTAATCCTCACCTGAGGACATTTTTCCATTTTTTGTTCAGATAGAGTGGGAGGGAGAGAGAGGAAGAGAAAGAGAGAGAGAAACATCGATGTGAAAGGGACATATCGAGTGGCTGCCCCAACCAGGGCCGGGGACGAGTCGCAACCAGGGTATGTGCCCTTAGCGGGAACCGAACCCAGGTCTCTCCGGACCGCAGGCCGACGCTCTGACCGCTGAGCCAAACCGGCCAGGGCGCCAGTGTGTTTTTCATGACTCCTTTGGTGGCAAGTGACAGAATCACAACTCAAAGCAGCTTAAACAAAACGGGACTTTATTTGCTCTGAGGGTGTCAGGGAAGTCGAGAGGGTGAAGTTGACTCTAAGGCGAGCTCAGATCAGCAGGAAGGCAAACAGAGCAGTTGCTACTTTCTCTCAGTCTCCCACCTTCCTCTGTCGCGTCTTCACCTTCACATAGTCCCTTCCAGCCTGGCTGGGGCCTCACCTGTCCAGGCCTGTATGCCTTTGTAGCGGAGTGCAGGCGACAAAGGCAGGCCCCTCTCCCTGTAGTTCCAGCAGCAGCCCAGAGGGAGCACTGACGGTCTGGGTAGACCACCCGATCCACGCTTGCGGGGGATGCTGTGGGGTCACAGGCACACCTGCCCTGCAGCCAGGTGCTGTCCCTGAGCACACCATTCCGTCCTCGCCACCCTATGAAATAGGTGCTCTCATTGCTATTTTGCAAGTCTAATTTCACGTGGTGTATTAATTTGCTAGCGTTGTCATAACAAAATACCACAGACGGGGTGGCTTAAGCAATGGGAATTTATTTCCTGACGGTTCTGGAGGCTGGAAGTCGAGGAGCAGGTGTTAGCAGGGTGGGTTTCCTCCGAGGCCTCTCTCCTCGGCCTGCAGAGGGCTGTCCTCTCCTGCCTCTTCACGTGGTCTTCCCCCCGTGCCCGTCCCTGTAGGCATGCCAGTGCCTTCCTCTGCTGCTCTGGGTGGTAAAGCCGTTGCCTCGTGGGCACCTCCGTGAGCTTAGGCTGGTGCCTCTCCCCGTGCCCTAAGCTCCTGCTTGTCCAGGACACCAGTCAGATTGGTTGAGGCCCACCCTAGCAGCCTCATCTTAACTTAATCATATCTTTAAAGGCCCTGTTTCCAAACACAGCCACATTCTGAGGATGGGGGTGGGGTGGGGGCTTCAATATATAAATTTGCAAGGAGGGGGCCACAATTCAGCCTATAACCTGTGCCTGGTAAATGGTGAGGCACAGCCACAGTGCTATACGCTCACGGAGGTGCCCACGAAGGCAAAGGCTTTGCCACCCAGAGCAGCAGAGGAAGGCACTGGCATGATGCCCCAGGACCAGCCGGTGTCCATGATGCTCTTGGCTCCCTGAGGGGGCGGGGCTAGCCAGGCCCTGCTGGGTTGTCAGAGTAGCTGTGTCTTCTTCTCTCTGCGGCACCTTCCTCCAGTTTTCCCTTGGGCTTCCCGAAGGCCCGTCGTCATGCAGAAATTGAGGGAATACACGTCTTCTCCCTTTCCCACTCCTACCGAAGAGAATATTTCCCAAAGAGTGGAGTTCAGACGGCTGGAGAAGATGTGAGATCAACTCAGATGTCACACAGGCCATCTTATTTAAAGATGTGATGGATTTGTATTTAAAAAATATAAACAGTCCTTACAAACCCATCATTTCAATGATATTGCTTAAAATAGGAGCATCAGGTATGAGTTAATTGAAAGAAACATGTTATAGAAGTAGCACTGAGTAAAGAAATGATCTTGTGAACATTGTGAAGGCGATGTTTGAATGACTGAAATTTGGGAAACACCGGGATAGTTCCCCCGAGAAGGAAGCGCTTTTGGTCACGGGCATAGATGTCACTTAACTTTTGTGACCTGAGTCATCCGCACACTTGGCCCTAATTTGCCTTGAGGACTGGCCACAGGGGTGACTGCAGGCCTGGCGTTCTCCTGCCTGTGTCCCTTGCTGTGCCAATTGGGCCAGGCCCAGTGAACAGGCAAATGGGTCCTGGGGCGGTAATGAGAGGCTGGCCCTCATCTTCACGGCTTCTGGGTTTTATTTATTTCAAAGAGCCTTGCTCCAGGGCTCTGAATGGCTTGGCAGCCGCTCGTAGTGGGTACACACATAAAAGCAGGTGTTTATCACTGTGCAGTCAAGGATTTTAGCAGCTCAAAGTCTGATGTGGAATGAAGCATTTAAAACTTAATTCCACGTGGGGCATTAACAGAGTTGGCGTGATTCCGCCATGTTAATTGCTATGAACTTTAGCAGTGCTTTGTTCTCCTTGAATGTTAAGCCCCCTGCTTCACGTCTGGCCCTGTTTAGTGGCTAGCCGCAGCTGCTGACACCGTCCACAGCTGGCCCCATGTTTCTGGCCGGGGGAGGGGAGCTGGCTGCTTGTCCTGATCTGCTCAGACGCTCCGTGGGCCTGTTCCCTGGGCTGCTGAATGTGGCCACGGCACTGACATGATGCTCTAACCTCCTGTAATTTCTCTGCCCCCCTAACTTGTGTTCTGCTTTATTAATGTAAGATTGCCCCCCAGTGTCCATGAAGGCTATGTGCATGGGGAAAGGGCTCCTTTCTAGAACTTCAGAAAGCCTGACACAAAATGGTGCTGTGTTTGTCTATAAAAGGTTGATGGTCTAGGGCAGCGCTTCTCAAACTTCACTGTGTGTGTGAGTCATTACAATATTAATGATCATTATCTTACTAAAATACAGAGGCAGGCCCTGGCGGGTTTGGCTCAGCGGTTAGAGTGTTGCAGGTTCAATTCCAGTCAAGGGCATGTACCTCGGTTGTGGTTCGGTCCCTGGCCCTGGCTGGGGTCGTGCAGGACGCAACCAACCGATGTGTCCCTCTCACATCGATGTTTCTCTCTCTCTCTCCACTCTTTCTAAAGATAAATGGGGAAAAAAGTATCCTTGGGTGAGGATGAACATATAATAATAAAATAAAATACAGAGTCGGATTGAGTAGGTTGGGGACGGGACATGAGATATAGCATTTCCTACAGCTCCAAGGTGACTCTAATGCTGCTAGTTGGGGAGCACACTTCAGTAGCAAGGCTGAGAGTGATTCTCCTTGTATCGGTATATTAACAACCACAGTGCAAGCCAGACAACCTTCACCAGCTGAATGAATACGAGGTGTCCTTCTAGATTCTCTGCACGTTCTGGCCCCCTGCTTGCCTTCCCATCTCTTCTAATCCGACTCCCCCCCTGCACTTGTTTCACTTGCTCTACTCTGTCTTCACTGGCACTTTTAGTTTCTCAAACACATCAATCTCTTACCCACCCCAGTGCCTTTGCACGTGCTGTTCTCTGTGCCTAGAGTGCTCCCCCCCACTTTTCCCTTTTCATCCTTCAGTAAATATTGAATGAGTTCCATTCTGCGTCTCTCTCCAGTGCCTCCTTTGTTGTCTCTGTAGCAGTAATCTTCATGTACCATCTGTTTTCTGTTTACTTATTTACAGTCTGTTTTCTCCTCGAGACCAGAGCTGCACGAGAGCTCGCGCCTGCCTTACGCATTGCTGGGTCCTCAGTGCCCCTGCCTGGCAGCACATACTCAGTGAGTACGTGTATGCTGGGTGCGTGTGTCGGCAGGGAGCACAGGAACGCTCCTGAGTATCCTTTTGCACGTCTGAGCCACCTGTCTGGAGGGGCTGTGGTGGGGGTGATAATTGGAAGAATCACAGAACGAGAGGGCAGGAAAGGAGGTACTTTTGAGTCACATTTCATTTTCAGAGATGTCAAAATATGAAAATGTGTGTACCTTAGAAAAGGTGAAAAACAGTATGTCTAACATTTCTTTTTTGTTGTTGCTGTTAATCCTCACCTGAGGATATTTTCCCATTGATTTTTAGATAGAGTGGAAGGGAGGGAAGGAGGGAGAGAGAGGGAGAGAAACATTGATGTGAGAGACACATTGATTGGTTGCCTCTTGCACAACCCTGACCGACCCTGACTAGGGTTGGGGATTGAACCCACAACCCAGGTATGCATCCTTGATGGGGCATCAAACCCATGACCCTTTGGTCCTTGAGTCGACGCTCTAATCACTGAGCCAAACAGGCCAGGGCTAAGTCTAACATTTCTTAAACAGAGTTTTGTCAAAGTAGTTTATGAATCAGTGGTTTAAACAAAGTTACTGTAGGACTTTGCAGACTTTTGCCAATGTGCTCTCTGAGTCACTAAGGGCCGTGACTGTGGCAGAGACACTGAGTCACTTATCCCGAGGCTATTCCTTGTTCGCTCTGCTTCTCTTTGTCAGCAGGATGCCTGCCTCCCACTGTGGAGGCTGGAAGTACCGAATGCTTAGTTTCCTCGACTTCTCTGCAGCAAGGTCGAGGGTCTATTCCCTAGTTCTGGCCAGTGGGACCTGCGGAGAAGTCTACTGAGGAGTTCTGGGAAAGTCTTTCTGACTAAAGGAGACACACAAACGGAAATTTCTTTCCTGTTTTTTGATGTGATTGTGTGAGGACATGATGGCTGGAGTCACAGCAGCCTTTTGTAAACATGAGGGGTTATACCTGAGGACACAAGCCAATGTGCTGTGGTGAAGAGATGCAAAAAAACCTGGGCTCCTGCCGTGGCTGGTTTGGCTCAGCGGTTAGAGCGCTGGCCCACGGACTGAAAGAGTTGTGGGTTTGATTCCCAGTCAAGGGCACATACCTAGGTTGCAGGTTTGATCCCCGGTCCTTGTGGGGGTCATGCGGGAGGCAGCCAGTTCATGTGTCTCTCTCACATCGATGTTTCTCCCTCCCTCTCTCCCTTCCACTCTATCTAGAAAGCAATGGAAAATATCCTCGAGTGACGATTAAACAAACAAACAAACAAATAAACCACAAAAAAACAAAACCGGGGCTCCTAAGGGACTCACTGAGCTGCTTAATTGACTAGCCCTGCACTTTAGTTTTTTGGTTGTGCAAGACAATGTGTGTTCTCATTGTTGCAGCCACTGCTAAGAAGGCACTCTTGACTTAGAGCTGAAAACATCCTGACTGATAAGAGTGGGTAGATAAGCAGTTCTCTCCAGTGGGGCAGGCTGCACTTGGTTCCTGGCTCTGCCACAGGAATTATGTATCCTCTTCAAAGCTGTTTCCTCGTCTGTGCGCTAGAGATAAGAATAATGGCTACCTCTCGGGTTGTTCCAGAGGCTTAAATGAGATGATGGATGTAAAGTCCTCAGTTTAGACTTGGCTCATTGTTGGTACTTCATCATGAGGAACTATTACTATTATTTTTTGATTACAGGATCTTATTTGTCTACCATCTTGCAGGACCCCGTGTTCTGCAGGAACCAATCTAGGTGATACTTACCTCGTCACATTTTCTTATTTTATAGAAGGAGAAGCTAAGGCCAAGGGAGAGCTGCTCTCTAGATTTTTTTTTATTTTGAAAAAATGTGCATGGTTCAGCCTCTTTTCCATGTCGCTCATTTCCACTCCCACTACAAACAACAGGACACAGGTCTGGGTTGAAATCATGTGCCTTTATGGGAAACAAGACTATCCACCAACAGTGACAGAAGCCCTTCAAATCTTGCCAAGTTCTCAACCAGTGATAATGAGGCAGTTTCAATGATTGCGTCTGGCCGGGGACATTTCTAAGGGGTCAGGACAGTTGAAAGACATTGGCCATAAAGAGAAGTAACAGAGAGGGTTGATATTTTAAATGAGAGCATATTAGACCTCCCTTCCGGCCCCTCAGCCTTTCACCCTTTCAAGTTATAGTCCCCTCCCAGTTTACAAAGATACTTCCCGAATTTTGCTCAAATGCAATCTCTTCTAGAAAGCTCTCCTTCGTCTGCACCAGCTGCATCTGCCTTTCCAGTAATGTCACTTTCTCATGCCGTCTCTCATCACTTTCCACATTACCTCCGTCATGTTTGAGTACATGCCTCACCATACACATTGTTAGTCGGCATGTCTCCGAGACCAGGGCCCGTGCCCATCATCCCCGTGTTCCCACCTCCCTCCCCCATTCAGTGCTCAGAATACAGCAAGTGCTCAGCGTCAGCAGGTGCTCAGTGAGGGTTTGTTGAATTGAAGTCAGTTCTACATTTGCCACGTCACATCACCAGCCTCTTAAGAGTCATCATTGTTATTTCCATGTATTTGTCCTTCTTCCAAGATCTCAAAATTGCCCAACTCAAGGCATCTCCCGGAAGGAGCAGACTCCCCCCCAAACATCACCAACTCAGGGTAGAAGGTCTGGAAAGGGGAGGAGAGAAGGCTAAGCATTCACCCCTGTTCCAAAAGGCAGGGAGGCAGGAAGAGCAGCCACTGGGAAAACCCAGGGGAACTGTGAGTGGTGTGGGCCAGGGCTTCATTCTGGAATCTCACGAACACCATTCTTCAGAAAGTTTCCCCTGTAAAACCTGGCCAACTTTGCAGTGGGAGCCAGGGCCTGGCTGGGTTACCCTGCCAGCCCTAGGACCAGTGGGCATAGACCAGGAACCTTTTGTTGGAACATGGCCTACATCACCTTGAGAGGGGTGTTAGAGGTTGTCTGTCTAGTTGTTCGGTTAGGGCTGTGATGGGAACATTAGACCTGTGTGTGTTGAGTTGTCAGGCACATAGATTGTGGTAAGGCTGCAGAATATAGGCTGTAATAATGGGCCTCTCCTCCAAAGGGGGTGTCAGGAGGTGCTTGGAGCCGTGAGGGAGAGGGGAGGGTCCCAAGAGGTCCTGTAGCTCCAATTCTAACAGGTGCCCTCCTGTCTCCCATTCCTTCCCTCTGGTTCTCCAGGTCAGGGGCCAGGAGGAAGCGACTTTTCTTTTCCTACCATAAGTCACAGATTTGGAGCAGGGAGAGGTTAGGATCAAGGACAGAGGAGGAGGATTGAAGAGCTCAGGAGAGGCCACAGCCCTGTCCATTTCTGTTGACTGCTATAAGGGGTAGGTCAGGCCCACACTTCTGACTGCATCACCCCCAGAGAGCACTGAGCTCCTAATTGTGGGTGATGAGAAAATTCTGCAAGGGCTCTCCAAGGTGCTCAGCGACTTTGGGAGATCCCTGTGGATCCTCCCAGGGGAGGCCCCTCTGGGGCCAATAAGGTGTGAGAACAGCATGGTCAGCATCCACCCTCGAGACTGGGAAGAGCCGAGAAGCAGAGAGAAGGGACTTCAGGCGCCTCCTTTAGGAAAGAGGGCTGGACCTTGGGGGACTCAAGTTAGGACAGATGGTTCAGTATAAAAAGGATCCCCAGTAAAAGGATGGGTATCCCCTCAAATCCCTTCCCAAACCCCGTTGCATTTAGAAAAGAGAAAGTAAGGAGCATAAAAATATCTCGATGACGTGGGCTTGCCTGACAGTACAGAAAAGCAAGTCTCATGGCAGGCAGTGTGTCCCGTTACACAAGAGGGTTATACCGGGCTTCAGTATAGAGATTTTACATATATCTTTATATAAATGCATACATATTTATAGAGCCTCTGTCTAGAACAGCCGGGCTTGCTTCTTCAGTTCATTCCTCTTCCAGAGGGCCAGCCGGTCAAACTCAGAGATGGTCATGCCGAAGACCTGGTAGAACTCTTCCTGGGACAGGTGGCGCTGAAAGGAAGTGAGAGGGGACAGAGAGGAAACAGCTTGAGGATGTAAGGTGTTGGCTGGCGGCAGGTGGAGGCAGGAGCGGTCCCTGTATGTTTCCTGGGGATGCACTGTGTGTGCCCTGCGTGGTGTCCGACCCACAGAAGGTGTGTGATGAATATTTGTTGAATGGATAAGTGCATGAACGAATGTTTCATCGGAGGGCTCTCCGGAACTGGTCTGGCTGGAGAGATCAGGCCGCCTCTGCTGAAGACTCAGGTGGGACTTATGTTTACCTGAGGCCCCTGGATGCACCCTGGTGGACCTCACCTTTGCACATCCCTGCTCCTTGCCGTCACTCTGTGTTCAGGGGTGTGTATGGATTTATGCTACTCCTTTGTCCTCTGGGAGAAAAAGCAGGCATAGCCAAGATTTTAGGGTGTGTTTCCTCTTAGTAATATTTTTACAAGTGATCTAGATGGCTGTTCCTCAGGCTAGCCAATGAAAAAACACCACTGTCCCTATTTGCCCACCCACTGAAATGTCTCTTCACGTCTTTCTTATATGAAAGCAAATCTGCCGTAAAATGAAACACTGTTCTGGATTCCACAGCAGCCCCACCCCCCACCCCGCTGCCTGCTCTGCCTGCTCTCTCCCTCACGAGCTGGTCTTGGGTGTTGACACATTGCCAAAAGCTCTTGGATTTAGAAACATATGGCACTTAAAATGTGGCAAAATGTTAACAATTGGTGCATTTAGGTGAAGGGTAGATGGCTGTTCATTTTACAATTTTTGCCACTTTTCTGGAGTTCCGAAATTTTTCAAAATAAAATTTAAAACTGCATTTTAAGAGAGAAATAGATGGCATATATCCTGCCTGAAAACGTCCTGGAATCACTGCGATGACCTGTTGGCAACAACTGTATTAACTGATGGACTCAGTTCCATCCGCTCCCTGAACTAGTGCAGGGGGCCGGCCGTGTCTCTAGCGCACTGGTCTCAGCTCAGGCAACATGGTAGACATGCCTGTGAATCTCTGAAAAACACTGATGCCTGGGCTCCCTCCCCCGACTGCAGTTTAGTTGAGCCCTGTACTGGTAATTTTAAAAAGCTCCCTGGGTGATTCTGATGCTCAGAGAAGGTTGTGCTCCCCTGGTCTATGCTTCTGCGTGTTCTGAAGGATGTAAGAGAACAACTGGTCTCCCAGGATGCACGTTTCCATCCCTTAACGCTGGGGTTCACCGGGTTGCCGAGGGAGCTGTCCCCTTCAGCACTGGAAGACCGTCTCACCGCAGGGTTCCGCATGCGGGCGGGATCTTGTGCTTCCTCGCTGCTACCCCAGCGAGCTAGAGCTGGAAGGACTCACACAGCTTCCTGAGCCGCTCGCGTTCCCCTCCTGCTGCCCCAGCCCTCTCTCTGCTCTGGGTGAATTCCCAGCTGTCAGGTCGAGGTGGCTGATATGCTGTCCTGTCCCTAGGAGTGCCGAGCCTCCTCTCTTAGAAGCCTGCATTCAATTTCGCAAACGTTTCCCGACACCTCTCCCAGTCCAGGCCATGTGACAGATGACAGACTGTCTTTGGCAGGCAGAGGAAATGGATCTGCACGCTAGTTGCAGGGCTGGGGGAGGCTGGAGGAAGAGGTGAGTGACACATCCCAGGGAAGGCTTGGGGAGGTTCGGGGCATAGGCATCCCAGGAGGGCAGCCCTGAAGAGTGAGGAGGCTGGAGAGATGGGAAGGGCAGTCCAGGCAGAGGCTAGGTGGAAAGGACACAGGGTGCTCCTGCATCAGAAGTGACCAGGGACCGGGAACTCCACGCCAAATGTACTGGATGGCTCCAAAGCCCAGTGCCATGCTCAGGCCACCTCTGAGCCTTTGTCTGCGCTGCTCCCATGGCATGATGCTTCCTTCCCTCTCTCCACCACCCAGACCTGCCCACTTCCCAGCCCAGCTAAATCCTCCTCTTGGTGGAAGCCTGGTCCTCCAAGCCAGCCTTCGTGGTCTTCTCTGAATACGAGCAGCCACACATTGGCAGAGCGCTTACTCCTCAGGATGCTGCCTGACGCAATGCCAAGGCCTCTTTGTGTATTGTTTCATTGTGTCACTTGGCAACTTGAGGAGAGCATGACAATTACCCCACTTTATAGAGGAGAGAGCTGAGGTTTAGAGAGGTTGCCAAGCTGCCCACCCAGGGATGGCAGGATCAAGGTTGGAACCTAGGGAGTCCGACTTGAGATCTCCTTATGCTTTTACCTCTGCACAGTGCTGCCTCCCTGTCCTCCCCATCACAAGCACTGGTTTTCTATACAATCCTGCATTAAACCCCCACTGGATTCCTCCTTATCCACCAGACTGCAGGCCTCTGAGAGCAGGGCCCAAACCGAGCTCTCCTCTACGTCTGCAGAAGCGGCAGCCTCGGCGGGGGGAGGGGGGGCAGGCTGCATCCGTGTAGCACAGGTGCCCACTGAGTTGGTGGAGGCAGCACAGAACGTCATGGCACAGTCCTGGGCCAAGAAAACTGGGTTGGATAGAGCCTCTGATTTTTCAACAAGCTCTGTGACCTTAAAGCCATTCATTCCACTGGCCCCTTCCGAGCTGGGTTAGACCAGCCACTGCTAGAATCCCTTTGAACCCAAAGGCCCTGCTCAGTTTTCTGTACTTACCTCTAAACGTGTCCGGTCCACATCTTTGGGCAGTCGGTTTCTTCCTCTTGTGGTCACCAGCAGCAGTTCATAAGGGTAGATCTAAGGAGAGAGGATGGGGGTAGGGGTTTGCAGGTTGGATAAGGGTGGTGGACTTGTCCCTTCAGCCACATTTTGTGACTGGGCTCCCTCCTCTACCCAGAAAGGGCCAGAGGTTGAAGTCTGGAGGGGCGGCTGGGTCGCCCTCCGTTGGGGTTACCTGGCAGCCTCAAGCCACCTTTCCCCAGAAAGCAAGGCCCCAGAGTCTCCCCATCTGCTTGGAATGAGCTTGGTGGCATTCGGCATTAATGTGGGGACAAGGCCTCCTGAATGTGTATGTTTCACATCTGGATTTGGAAGCCTCCACAAAGTCTCTGAGGCCCACGGGAAACTGTATGTTTTCAGGAGGCAAGAATCGTGGGGAAGGATATAGGGAAAGTGGGCCAAGGAATTGGAAATGCTGGTCTTAAGGGGACCCTTGGGGTTAATATCAATGTCCCAGTTCCTGCATAACCAGTGCTGTCATTCTGCTGGTCCCCACTGTAGCAGCTCCCAGTGTCTCAGAGACCTCCCGGGTCTGTGTGTCTCCTTTACCTTGTACTCTGCAGAGAGAAAAGAGACGAAATGGAAACACATTGGTCTTTGCTGTGCACACTACACGGCCTCTGTCTTAGAGTCTCTGCCCTGGATTCATCCCAGCAAGGCCGGTAGGGGTGCCGGAGCCCACCTGCAGGAGCTGGTGGAGGCTGGCGGGAGAGCACCATGGCACACTGCCCACACTCAGGGGATTCATGCTGGGAAAATGTGCGTCTGGCTCCTAGTGTGTCCCTGCACCCAGAGCTGGCAGGCCATGCTCGCGCAGCAGCACCGGGAACCCAGATGGGACAGATGGCCTGGAGGTCACCCAAGGCCAGGGATTTGAGAGGATGAGGGGTGAGGAGTAGAAAAGGGAGGGACTGGGAAGTGAAAGGGAGTGGGAACTTGGGGTTTGGACAGAGCCCAGCGTGGGGCCCGAGTCCGGAGCAATCACTGGCTGAGGGTCATGCTGCAGCTATGAGCCGCATCCGAAGTCCCTGAGAGTTGGGGGGAGGCCCGCACTCACCTCGCATGCCCCAGTTGACGGCATTCATGCTGTCATAGTGGAAGAGGTCTGCGCTGGGTGTCTGCAGGGGAGATAGAGCCGGGCAGGCCTGAGGCAGGCTCTCCTTGCCTCCCTGAAGTACTCACTCCTCTCCAGAAACGGACCAGGCGTGGGGACATGGGCCCTCACACAGCCTCAGTCTCAAGTTGGGGAAATTTAACTCACTGCCATATCCCAAGTCCGGCACATAATAAGCACTCAATAAATATTCATTTATTGGTGAATTATATCTCATGCTTTTTTTTTTTTAAATGAGATCTACCCTGGCAAATTGTCCTCCCCCCATGTTCCCAGTCTCCCATTTCCCCCTTTTCCCTCGGAGCACTTACTGCCTTCTACAGTCTGTATAATTGGACTTGTTATTATTTCCTACTTGCTCTCTGTTTCTCCCTACAAGAATGGAAGCTCTAAGGAGCAGGGGTGCTTGTCTTGCTTGGTCACTGATGTATTCCAGGCACCTGGAGCGGTGCCTGGTGCATATAAAATACTTTTGATAAATAACTGTTGTGTGGACGAATGTCCCGGCTCTGAGCGCGGAGAGGACAGATTTATGAACACCAGCCATCACCCTCCAGTGCAGCGCAGCTCCCTTTGGTGGGCTCGACCCTAAAACAGGGTCCACGGCTCCCGATTCTGCAGTCTCTGATCCACACGGCAGTGGAGGGACCCCATTACACGTCTGAGTCAGGTCACAGTAGTCACTGGACTCCCCCTGCAGTCCTCACCAGCACGCCCCTACTGACATCCCTGCTGGCTTCGTGTCCATGCCCACTCCATGCCAGCCAGGGGTCCTCCCCACCCAGGGCCTTTGACACTGTGCTTCCCTCCATCTGGATGGCTCTTGCTGGTCCTCAAGCGGTGAGGTCCTTCTGTGCCCTCGGGCCCTGCCTAAATCCATCCCTCTCTGACCGCCTTCTCTCTGACCCCCATGCTTTGAGTTCCATCGGAACACTTGTGACCACCTGACTGCAAATCCCACCTTCACTTGCTGGTTGTCCGTCTCCCCAACTAGAACTCTAGCTCTCTGGGAGCAGCAACTTTATTCACTGCAGTACCCCCAGCACCTAGAGCAGTGTCTGGCACTTAGTAGGTGCTCAGTTAATAGACATCTGTCTCAATGTCCCTGCTTTCCCCCACCACCCGTCCAGTCACCAGCCTCTCCCCTTGCTAACAAGACATATTTTTCATTCTCTTTTGGTCCTTAAACCAACTCATTGTTTCTTTTCTTTTAACTTTTTTTTTCCAATATGTTTTTATTGATTGTTTAGAGAGGTAGGGAGAGATAGAAACATCGATGTGAGAGAGAAATATTGATCAGCTGCCTCCTGCACGCCCCCTACTGGGGATCAAGCCCACAACCCGGGCATGTGCCCTGACTGGGAATTGAACTGGGGC
The DNA here is from genome assembly GCF_014108415.1 of Molossus molossus. Taxonomy (NCBI): domain Eukaryota; kingdom Metazoa; phylum Chordata; class Mammalia; order Chiroptera; family Molossidae; genus Molossus; species Molossus molossus. The sequence goes on from NW_023425377.1 coordinate 23,607,894, forward strand.
CTCTCAGTCCATGGGACGACGCTCAATCCACTGAGCCACAGTGGCCGGGCCCAACTCACTGTTTCTGTGAAGCCTTTATGTTGCAGGCCATCAGAGAGGTCGGAGAGTTCCAGGCCACGTCAGGCAGGTGGAGCAGGCAGTGTGGGCCGTGGGCTTGAGTCCCGGCTCTACACTTACTGGGTGTGAGAGCTGGAGCAAGTCACCCCACCTCTCCATGCCTCCACCGTAACTGCCTCGCGGGGTAAATGAGTTCGTGCTCATTAAGTGCTTAGCACAGTGCCAGGCATCGGCCAGCCTCTCCCATGGGGGCTCCTTTTCACAAAGTGCTCACAGGGAGGAGAGCAGTCATTGCCTTTGGGTTCCTTCAGTTAACCTACCTCCAGCCCCATGGCCTCTGTCCAGGTTCCACCCCCGAGTAACCATCCTAAGCCCCACAGCTATGAGCTAATGCCACAATTGCCAACATTGGGGAGCACTGTCCCCACATAGCCTCTCTTACCCTGTGCAGCCCGTTTCTTCTGTAGGCAGGCAGGGAGGCGGACTTGGAGATGAGGGGATCTGAAAAGGAGCAAAACAGTCACTAGGGGGCCAAGCTGGGGCCCCTCTCCCTGAGCTCATCTGGCAGCAAAGGGCCAATATTACTCCCCAGCCCCAGGGCGAAGGGGCCGTAGCTGGAGGCCAGCAGCTCCCCCCACTGCTCTTCAGGCTCGCACTGGCCATCGTAGGGGTGCCTCACCCTGGCAGAATTCTAGGCCCCCCGAAGCACCCACTCACATAATCTCTGGCCTTGTCCTGCACACATCTAGCCTCTCATGACGGGCTCCTGTCCTGGCCACAGGGTGGCTCTGGACAAAGGTCCTGGGACTGGAATTGGGCTCGGACCCCAGACAGGCCAGCTCTCACATGGGTGGAAGAGGCACACGCTCTTTCCCTCCGGGGGCTGTTGGGCATGTCAGCCTCGGTTCTAGGACTGACACTGCGGCCCCCCAGCTGACAAACAGTGGGGCGGACTACTGGAGCGGAGGACTGTGCTGGGACGTCCACATGTATGCTCATCACAGCTATGGGGACCTGCCGCTGACTCAGCTCTGGCCCTCACAGAACACCGTGGGCTGAAGGTAGGCCGGGCAGAACGTACCACTGTCAGCCAGGTAGTGGGACCGAGGGGCTGCAAGAGAGAAAGCCAGAGATCAGTGTTCACGGGGACGGACAGACATGATGGGCAGTTCATGGGGCAAACAGACATGACTCCCATACCCCGGACGCCCTGGCTGGAGGGGAGAGGGGCCTCTTTCATGACCTCCTTTCCTACTGGTCAGTTTCCAATTGTTGTATTGTACCCCCCCCCCCCCAGCTCCTAGCCCAGCACCTGGCACATAGCAGGTGCTCTGTGATATTTGCTGCACAGATGCCACCGAATGGAGTTGAAATTCGAGCAGCATTGGTGACGTACTGCAGAGCCCAGAGGCAGAGATTAAATACTGTCTCTCAGTGGTCAAACAGGGAACCTGCACATCAGTTTGTCCTGGCTCTGCCATCCGTAGATACTAACTTCCACAAGTCACGTAATCATGCTTCCATTTTCTCACCTGTTAAATGGAGAGGGAGTGTCTCCTTTATAGGGTGAGTGTGAAGAATGGCAATACAGAAAGGTACCAGCACAGTGCCTGACACATACAAAACACTGAATGACACTGGCTTTATCATCATTACCACCACTGTCTTCTTTAATCTCCCCTAGAGTCAGGGTGATTACCCGTGATTAGGTTACTAGCCATCATGTATTGACTTGTATCCATCAAGTACTGACAAGTATGTCAAGATGATTATTCTTCACAAGGTTATTACTCATCAATTATTGACTTGAGATAGGATTTCCTGGCAGGACTGACTCCCACAGGGGTAAGAAAGAGAGGAGGCAGACAGAGCAAACATGTGTCCAGGAACAGGGGTGAGATTACAGTGAAAGACTCCTGGGGCAAAGTGCGAAACCAATTCTCTGCTTGTGTACCTCCAACGCTAGGAGGCTCACTACCTCAAGAGGTAGCCCCTTGTATTTTTGAGCCATTCAGACAATTAGAAGACGTTTTCGTTTACATTGAACCTGACAGGAAGTCACTGCTTCTGATGTCCCAAGAAGCAGAAGTGACTGCTTAGGGCAGAGCATGGTCTTACTTGGTGCCCCACACGGCCCCGTGCCAAGTCTGTGACAGGTGAGACGTAGGGGTTCACATTCACTGATGGAGTAGGGAGGAGAAAGCCCCCACCCGGAGGCCTCCAGAGCGGTGCTTACAGCCGTTGAGGGACATGTCATAGCCAGCTGTGTGCAGGGCCTCCCGGCTGCTGGTGGAGCTCCTGGGTGGGGTCCAGGGATCTGCGTAGGAGCTGGACCGGGCCTTCATCTCCTCCTTCAGAATCAGCCGGCCAATTCCGCTCTGGAGCTGGGGGTGGGGAGAAGCAGGATGAAGTCAGAAGGAAGCAAGAACACTGAGATGGAGCAGGCTTGGGAAAGGCTGAAAGATTGGACTCTAGAGTGAACCTCTGCCCTTTCTGCCTTCCCAGGACCCTCCCTCCTTGCAGCAGCCATATTTTCTTTTGGGACATAATACTGTGAATTTCAGAGTGAACAATTTAGTGGCATTTAGTACAACCACAGTCTCTACCTAGTTTTCAAACATTTTTATCACCCCCTAAAAAGATCCTGTACCCATTAAGCAGCCACTCCCTATCTCCCTCTCTTCCCTGTCCCTGGTAATCACCAATCCATGTCCTGTCTTTACAGATTTACCTATTCTGGATATTTCATGTAAATGACACTGTAGAATGTGTGGGCTTTGGTGTCTGGTTTCTTTCACTAAGCATAATGTTTCTGAGGTTGATCCACATTGTGGCATGTGTCAGTACTTCATTCCTTTTTAAGGCTGAATAATATTCCATTGTATGGATATACCACCTTTTTTATCCATTTGTGAGCTGATGGGACATATGGGTTGCTGCCACCTTTTGGCTATTGTGAATAGTGCTGTTAGTGCTGTTATGGACATGAGTATACATATATTTTAGTGCCAATTTTCAGTTCTAGGCAAATACCTAGAGGTGAAATTGCTGGGTCACACGGCACTTCTACGTTTAACTTTTTGAGGAACCACCAGACAGGTTCCCCAGTAGTGGCACCACTTTCCACTCCCACCAGCAATGCATGAGTTGCTGGCACCCCTGTGCCACCTCCTGAGAAGAACCCAACTGAGCACAAGGCCAATGCAGAGGCAAGCCGGCACGAGAGCGGAGAGAGACACTATCCCCATGACAATATTTTGAGCAGCTGGATCTCGTTATACCTGAAGCTAACCCTATCATCTGGCTTCTCAGTTATGCCATTTCTTTTTCCCATCAAGAAATGAGTTCGAATTGGGTTTTTGTCACTGGCAAGCGAAAACATCCTCAGTAACATACTGTCTCTGCATCTCATTCAGCGGTGCGGCCTGCTCACCTTGTGCATGCTGCGGTCAAAATCGTCCTCCTCTCCTCCAGATGAGAACCTTCTGGCTCGGGGAACTGCCAAAAGATAGCTAGGATCAGCCCATGTGTGCTCCCCACCCTGCCTGCTCCGGGGAGAGGGCACAGGGGCAGTAGGCCTAGACGGGTGGGGGTTCCTTATTGCGCCACCACTGTCTAGCTAGGTGACCTTGCACAGAGCACTTGGTGAACGGCCACTCCACCGTGGCCTCCCTGCATGCAGACGCCAGCGTGCCTTCCCGTCCTCGGGCTGTGAGGTGCATGAGAAGCCGGCTTCCCAAGCAGTGCTAGGAAACCACAGTGTTGGGACTCAGCCTGACGCTGGTGGGACAGAAGTCCTCTTTCTGCCAAGGGCAGGAGGGAGGCCTGAACCTGCTCGAGCTCCCTTTGCAGTGACAAGGGCAGAGTCAGCCTGAGATGGAGCCACCCAATCCAGGGGACAGGACACATCCTGATGACGTTCATCTACCTCTAGATCCAGCTGTGCCACAGCTCTGTCACCTGACCCAGGAAACCCCTAATTTGGTCTAAGCCATCTTGGGTTGGTTTTTATTTTTTTGCTTGTTCGTATTTTTGTGATTGAAACAGTTTCATCCAAGATTCCTCCCCCCACCCCCCCGCCCCACACCTGCTGGCTGTGGTTTTTCCTGCTGGTACAGCCTCTGAACACTTATCTCTTACGGACACTGATCACTGTCCGCTTTGGGTTGTACTTGTGTCTCATCTCCTTTCTTCTTTTTTTTTTTTAATCCTCACCCGAGGACATTTTTCCATTTTTTGTTCAGATAGAGCGGGAGGGAGAGAGAGGAAGAGAGAGAGAGAAACATCGACGTGAAGGGACACATCGAGTGGCTGCCACCCGCACGACCAACCAGGGCCGGGGACAAACTGCAACCGAGGTACGTGCCCTTAGCGGGAACCGAACCCGGGTCTCTCTGGACCGCAGGCCGACGCTCCAACCGCTGAGCCAAACCGGCCAGGGCTCATCTCCTTTCTAAATGGAGACTTCTTTGCGGGTGGGGAAGGGGGTCATCTCGGCTCCTCAGAGTCTTTGCTTAGAACGGCCATTCAATTAATAAAGGCGTGTATTGAATCAAAATGGCACTTGATGAAATTTTCCTTCCCGTACTTGAAAGAAAAAGCTTGGGATGCCAGGCTGGTTGGGGCCACACCTTAAGGACCACTGAGACCCTTTGCCAGGACCCTTCCATCTGCCCGCATCCTCTTTTCTCAATCCTCCAAACGGCTTTGCACCCTGCAGCCAGTGGCCTCTTACAAACAGATCTGATCATGTTGGCACTCTTCATGGCTTCCTACGTGTCGGATAAAGCAACACCCACAAGGCCAGGCGGGTCTGGGCCCTCATCCTCCCCCGCCCCACTCTGAGCTCCAGGTGAGGCTGACAGCTTGGGTCTTTGCAGATGTGTTTCTACACTGTTGGCTTGCGTCCTCTTACCCTTCTAGCAGCAGAGCCTCTGCACCCGAGGAGCTTTTGTCACTCCTCCAGGCTGGGCAGCACGCCCCTGTCATCAGCTCGCTTACCTCTGTGCATTACCTCCCCTTTCAGTTAGGAACTGTGTCTTCTCCACAGGGGCAAGGACATGGTCCAGTTTGCTCCCCGGTGCCTCCCTAGGGCCCATGGCTGGCTCTCAGTACATGTTTGCTGAACGAGTAAATAAAGGACCATGTGAAGGAGTGGGTGACTATCTTGACTCCCTATGTCCCTGGTCTAGGTGACAGGGCTCCGGCCGTGGCTCCCCTGAGGGGCACACTACCTTTGGGGGACCCATGGTAGGTCCAATACTCAGACTCTGAAGCATAATAGGGGTCTGGCGAGTAGGCTGGACTGTACTTGGAGGCCTGACTGATGTCTTCACTTGTTTTGCTCTTGGTTGCTGTTGACAGATCACCTGTAAAAGACCCAGACAGAGCGCTTCAGGGAGGCAGAGTGTTCTAGACCAGTACCGTGCCTCCCATGTCTCAGCCAGGCTCTAGCCCAGGGGAGTGAGGCCGTTTGGAAGCCAGGATCTGGGACATGGAGCTAGAAAAGCATTGGGGCCTAGGCCCACATTTGGCAGTTGTGAATCTGAACGCCAGAGAGGGGAAGGTGCTGGCTCAGGGCCACACAGCAAGTTAGACCAGACTGGATCAGACCCCTGGCTCAGGGCTCCCTCCACCACATTTCGTGGACTCTCAGTTGCGCTCCTAAGTGAACACTGAGGCCGTGGCTCCTCCAGGTAAGAGTAGACATGTCCCAGGGAGCCCTCGCCTTACCTTCCTTACCTCTACAAGCCAGCCTTGTGGATCGAAACACCTCCAGGGTGCGTGTTGAGTCAGGTCAACCTTCTCACCCTGAAATGCCAAGTCCTTCTTGGGAGATTATCTGACCCAAAGGAAGGAGCACTGGACAGGGAGTCAGCACCGCTATGTTCTGCTCCCAGCTCTGCCTTAACTCAGTTTTAGCACTGGGCAAATCCTTCCCCTCTCTGCCTCAGTTTCCTTATCAGTGAGCATCAGAATTGGCCTGTGGGCTCAGGTGTCATCCAGCTTCAATCTTCCATGTGAATTCTGCAGCATGGGGTGACCATCAAACCTATGGTGCCTGGGCACAAAACCTTCCGGGGGAGTGACTTTAGCATGTCCCAAAGACCGGCAGGAGGCTGACTAGGGCGGGGATAGGGCTGGGGAAATGGGCCCCTCCCAGCAGCACTCGCTCAGAAAGTATTCACTTCTCTTTGATGTGGGTCCCACCCCAGCCCATCTCCTCCTTATCCGCACCGTCCACCTCCACCCCGTGCCCTGCTTTGGTGCTGCCTCTCCGAGTCCTCTGCACACTCCCGTGCAGTCCTGAGGGGTTTGGGATCTGGGGGCCTTTTTTGGATATAAAGTCAGACTAACTTTGTCGGGGTTACTTTGACAATGCCTGTCTGTGGCCACTTAGGGCACATGGTATGTCCTCTGCAGCAATGCACAGACGTGCATGTGCTCCCAGAAGCCCCTGGACCCCGGCCTAGCCCCCTCCCAAATGGAGGACATTTATCTAAATCGTCAGGTCTTAAGTGCCCAGAGCCACTATTTATATTGTGCCACCCCTCCACCAGCTCAGGGAGTTCAGATCCTGGCACAGGTCTACCTCTGCCGGCTCCATGCTCTACCAACTCTGTTATCCAACTAGACCCACAGGCACATGAGGGTGACAGGGTGCCAGCTGGGCCTCCACATCCTCAACTAAGAGATGTGCTTATTCCACAGAGGCTCATTAGTGCTTCTGCAGGGACCAGCAGGTCTCTGATGGCTGACTGAGTGTCAGTGCCCTGGGAACGCCTCTCAGGGGTGTGCTGGCAAGGGTTACTCTGACCACGGAACTCAGGACACCAGACAGCAGGGAAGGGGACTGGGGAGATGGTGGCAAAGGACTTAGGGGATATGAGGCCTTCCTTGCTCTTTTAAAAATGTCACCAAACTCTTCTCCAGTGTCACCTGGAGTGATTGGGGGAGGGCAGTCAGGAAGAAGGACGAGGTGCAGCCTTGCATGTATCCCTCCTGGTGACCCATGCAGAACCATCTGCACAGATGTTCCCTGCCCCACATCCCTTGCCTGGCCATGCCCGCTCTGCCTCTGGCCATACCATGCCGTTTGTAGATCGGGGGTTTCCGGTAGATGTTACTTTCTCCAGCTGCCAGACAGACCCAGAAGGGACAGAAGGGAGGAGAGAGAGAGAGCAAGACAGAGAAGACAGCAGTTGGTCAGTTGATCTCAGAAGAGAAAGATGGTCCATAAGTTTTCCCAAGGTCCACCATCTTTTCCCTGGTGGACTTCCTCTTCCAAAGCTAAACTTCCAACCTCGTACCATAGGTTTCCAAGAAAGGTGAGGGGAGAGGAATGCATGGGTTCCAATGGTGCTGAGGAGAGGACTCGGGGCTTGAATGGTGGGCATGCAGGCAATAGGTGGGCACGTGCTCAGCAGGACCCCATGCAGGAAGGTGTCCACCGCCTCCACCCAGCAGCCACGCCTCATGCCATGTGGAAGTGCCCGGGGTGCTGCAGCCATGGTTCAGCGCCATCTCCCTCCCGCCTTCCCAAACCCAGACTGGATGGGACCTTCCTGGGGCAGGTGAGAAAGGTGTAGATGAAACAGCAGGACGAGCTCCCGGGGAAAAGTGCGTGGGGAGTGAAAACCTGAGCTCAGAGTTGGGAGACCAGCCTAGGCTTGGCTCTGCTGGAACTCAGGGTGAGATCCTGTCCAGATCACACCTACAGGGTCACTATCGCTGCCCCTCATGCTCACCACCTCTAGCCAGCCAGGCCCACTGCCAGTCAGTGTCCCAGGGCCTTTGTGCAGGCTGTTTGCTCTGCCAGGGTGTTTTCCCCTGGGGTTTTCACAAAGATGATTCCTTCTCATCTTTTGGCTTTAATGTCACCACCTCCAAGAAGCCCTTCCTGACCACCTCACCTAGCCCAATCTCCCCCACCCTCAGTCACTCTATCACATACCCTATTTTATTATGTTTATAGCACCTACCATTACCTGAATTTATCCTTTTACTTATTTGTTTTCTCATTTGTGCTCTCTCTTTACCCATTGGAAGGCAGGCCCTGGGCTGGTTTAAGCACGTTTGCAACCGCAGGGTCTAGAACAGTGCCTGGCTGTACCGAAGGAATAACCGAGGCTCAGAGCCGCTAAGTGACTGGCCTAAGGTCACCAGCTTATATATAAGCAGCAGGATTGAGATTTAATCCCAAGGGCTGCGATGCCAAAGCCCCTGACTTCCAGCCTGGCTACTGCTGCCGTCACGGCCCCCAGGGGCACTGCCCTGGCTTCTCCCTGGCAGTCCCCACCACGACTGATTCCCTCAAGGGAGTGGGTGTATCGGGGCTGGAGGACGGGTCAGTTTGGGTGACTGGTTGGGGAGGGTCCCCGGGAACCGGCTTCTCCTCGGTGCCGGTGCAGGGTGCCCGGCGACCCCATGAACATGCATCGACGCCGGGAATCCCGGGCCGGAAGCCTACCTGGGATGTGAAAGTGCTTGGGAGCCTGGTAAGAGGTTGGAGTGGAGGACCTCACATCTAACTGGCTATGGTATGGAGAGCTCCGGCCACTCTCGGGCCCTGGAGCACGCAGGCAGTGGTCCCCAGAGAGAACAGAGGCGGAGAAAACGGGCGTCAGCGCGGCGGCAGCGAAGGCGGCAGTGGGGTGATGGCAGCAGGGCGGAGGGAGGCGGCTGTGGCCCATGCACTGTCTGCAGAAACAGGCTTGGCCCTCTCTCTTGCGTCACCCCAAAGTCAGGTTTTGTGGGTTATGAGAATCCATGCCACCAAGCTTTAGGAAGGCATTTTCACCCCGCCCTCTCCACCTTCCCCCTCCCTTGACTGCTCTGCTGGCTTCGCCCCTAACCTGGGCTGGCCGTGGACAGCCTGACTGGCCTGGGTGGGGCGGGGCTGCTGGGGGAAGGCCAGGCCCCTGCCCATTTCCGGTCTCCTGGTTCTAGCCTCTGGGTGGGCAGGCCTAGGGACGAGGATTAACGTGTCTTCTGCCGGCTGGGGCCTTTGGGCTGCCTGCCCCTCCCCTCTCCGAGCAGCTCCCACCCCCTCTCCCTCGGCTTCTCGTCCTCTCCTGCCGAGGCCTCTGCAGGGACTCTGAGGCCCAGCCTGTCACCTGGGTGGCCACAGGCCTGCAGAGGCCTTGCTGCAACGGAGATCTCAGGGAAGCCCTGTTCTGTCTCTGCAGCTGGGGACATCAAGCCACTGTGTTGTCCCCCTGGCTCTTCCTGTCCCTTTGGGGGCCTCCCCTTCCTTACCGGAGCGGTAGTAATGGTGAGGCGAGCGGGAGAAGGTGGGGGACATGCCCTGCCGGCTGTAGGTGGGGGAATCGATGTACCCCGGGCTGGAGGCCCGTCTCTGCCGGAGGTCCAGGCTCTCGTAGATGTCCTGCGGAGGAAGTGGGGCTGTGAGCACGGCCAGCAGCCTCCCCAAGGGCCTGGTAGGCAGGTGGGGCAGTGACAGGGCGTCAGGGATTTGGGGGCTGGAACAGGGTGCTGTCCTCCTGAACACAGACACCCCTCCCTGGGTTACACGCACAGCCCAAGGAAGGGTGCAGAGAAGTTTCAGGGCCTTCACCCACCACTCAAACCCTTGAATGGAACCTGGGGGTCAGGTCCCTGGAACCCTGGTCAAGGATCACAGAAGCATCCGGGGTGGGGGGTCATCTCTAGGTAGAAAGGGTACCTCAGGTTTGCCCCCAGTCATTTCTACCTTTTATGCCACCGCCACTTCCTCCAGGTTGTGCTCCTATCTCCCTATCACTGCCCTGGTTGGGACAAGGGCTTAGGTCCCTTGGGGGCTGGGGAGGCGGAAATCAGGGGTCTAGTTGGTCAGCGTAAAGAAACACAATTATACAAAAGGTCCCCAAACTAGCTTCATTACCTGGGAGTAGGGAGACAACGTTCCCAGCGACTTAGAAGCGAGAGTTTGAAGGCAGTCATGGAAGGAGAGAGAACAGGGCGGGAGAGAGGGACAGAGCAGTTCAGTGGTTCAGCAAGGAGACGGCCTCCGCTGCTCCTCGGCCTCCCCGTGCCGGTAACACCCCCACTCAGAGCTCAGGGAAGCCGCGGTGCCGACAGGTGGGAGCAAACCTTCCGTCGTGCCCTCCTGCAAGTGGGAAGCCCGAGGCCCAGAGAGGGGACGGATGGCTCGGGCCTCAAGGAGGGAGTGGCAGGGTGTCCACCTGACCCGGCGTCTCCACTGCCAGCTCAGAGTCATCTCATGACCCCTTCTTGACCCTTCACTAGCTCGTGGCTCCTCTGTGGTTCATCAGGACAGTGCCCAGCGTAGGGGAGCCAAAGGGAGGCCGAGCAAGGGCCAGGCTGGTGCCATCAACAGGGGGCTTGGGCAAGCTGGGGACGGAACGTCCCACCTACGGAGAGGGCTGCTCAGCCCAGCACATCGGGGCCAGGCTCGGGTGTCTGCCCAACATTGACACAGTTTCTTCAGTTTGCAAGACATGTCAGAAAGGCAAATTCTTATATGAAATGTGCCAATGTTTAAATATTGGAAATTGATTTACATTTTTAAAAGATACTTTGTGAGTGAAACAAAACAAATTTTAGGGCTGGCTGTGGCTTGTGGGCCCTAGTGTGCCATCTCTGCGCTCAGGAGAATCAGCCTCTGCCAAACACTTGGTCCCCTTTTCCTGGTCCATTGTAGGGGCCAGAACTCTCCAACCAAAGGGAAGCCAATCCCTTTAGAGAGGAAGGGGACAGTGGTGGAACACACACAAGAGGCTGGGTCTGTGGCCCCCAGGCCAGGGGTCCTTCTGCTCCACATGACCTCAGCTCAGGAGTGCGGGATGGAGTTAGACGTCTCCGGGGATATCGGCTGCCAGGACCTCCCGGGCAGTGACCACCCTGCTTTCTCCAGAGAACACTTTCTCTCATCCAAGAACCACTTAATTATTTCAAAAGCCATCGGATGCTGAGTTTTTATGAATTCCTCTCTTGCTCTGAGCACAGGGACATAAGGCCAGGTACAAAAACTAGAGAACCTACTAACCAGGGATTATAAACCCAAATGGCCATTGAGCGCGGCACGGGGTGAGAGCCATGGCCATGTATACAATTTCTCCACTCTAAGAAAACAATAGTGCAAGCGATAAGTAGTTACACGTTCTCGGCTTCAGTGTTGGGGTTCTCAGGGAGTGGTGGAAGCCCATGTTCCGTCTATAGCAGGGCACGGTTCCCCATCTCTAGATGGTGGAAATACTGGTGTGGTGTCGCCAGCTCTAATTCTTCAAGTCAAGTCAGATTTTTGGATGAAATCACCGGATTTTAAAATGTCGACTGTAAATTCCCGTTTAAAGGAGTCTTGGGGCCAACACTGTGGAGGTCAAAGTGTCTGTGATGGAGGTTGTCGGGGACCCCATGGGCCCTCCTCTCCTCCAACAGCCCCGGAGAGAGGGGCAAGATGCCATACCTCTCCATAGCTACATCTCTCCAGCATCTCATCAGACGTGTATCTGGAATGAGGCTCGTAGGAAATGAGGTCAGGGCGTTGTACCTCGTAGATGGACTTAACCTTGGGGAGAGCTGCCAGGTCTTTGTAATTAAGAATCTCATTATCCACTTTAGCCTGGGGAAGAAGGAAACGGACAGGAAAGAAGCAGAAAGGTAAGAGGGGAAGGAGAGAGGCACAGGGAGAACGAGCTTCTCCAGTTTCCGCTACAAACACAGCTTTAGGATGGAAGACTCACGGCATGTTAGAATGAGACAGGTCTCGGAGGCCATCCGTTCCAACAACCCTGATTGCGCACGTACGATGTGCGAGGAGTTACAGGAGTTACCTCCTCCAGAGGTCATGATGGCAGTATTATTCCTGTTCTCCAGATAAGGAAACTGTGGGGTCAGAAGGCAGGGTGCTGACCGCCTTCTGACCCCAGAGTGAAGACGCCTCATTCACAGCATCTTTGAAGTGATGAGGATGGTAAAGACAGAAATAATCATGATAGGAAACATTAGCTGACATTTGGTGAGCACTTAGTATGAGCTTAGACACTGTTCTAAATCCGCTGTATGGATTAACTCACAACTCTAACAGTAGGTACTAATATTATCCACACTTCTGAATGAGGAAACAGGCACAAACAAATCAATGAACGTGCCCAAGATCACACAGCTAATAAGCAGCAAAACCAGAATTCAAACCCGGCCAGTCTCTGCCGAGAGCCTGCCCTCTCCAGGCCTCTCCCAGTTCCCCAGGGCAGGCGTAGGAGTTCCCCAGGGCGGGGCGTCCGCTGCTTACAGCCGGCAAAGGGCTGCATCAGGAAGTGCTCCTGGCGTCGAACTGAACCGAGCCTCTAGCGACTCCCTGCCTTGGCCTGAGTTTGGTTCTCTAGAACCGCACGGATGAGGAGAGAGCTTCCCCTTGATGGGACAGCCCATGTCTTGTGGTCCTGCAGCCACATTCTTTCTGTGTCTGCGTTGTCCAGCGGTTCCTTCTGTGACCAGGTTTCTGCTGTGGTTGCCAGGGTCTGTCCCCCCCATACATAGTGTGGCTTGCAGGGTCTTGAGTGAGGCAAATTAAGAAAGGCCACTAGCCAGGGAATCCAAGGACACTGTATTATACTCATAAGCTCTCCCAATGCCTTGGGGACCGGGTAAGTCTCAGGGCCAAGACTACCGCAGAGAGAGCAACTTTCATAGAGATCTTAGAAGCGTTGGTATTTTAAACACTTCCCGAGGCCCCTGCACTGTTCCATCCTGTGCCATCCCACGGCTGCTTGGGCACTGCGCTATTCATTTCCCTTTGCCCCCAGACCCACCGTCCACTCCGCCTTGCCCTGATCTGGGCTTCGAGGGCCCATGGACTGTCTCACAGGCTCCCTGTCTTTCCACTGGGTTTGGCCAAAGGGGGCACCTGCCGAGTGGGAGGTGGGGGAATAGGCTGTGCCCTCATCCCCTGGCACCTGCCCTGCCCGGCCGTCGCGGGCACGTCCTGTCTGGGACTGCTCTTCCATAGCTCCAGCTCTTAGCGTCCTTTTCTTTCAGGCCCAGGGTGGTGACTAGGTCCTGCTCTCGTCATCCCGGGATGCTACGTGGTCCCCTCACCCTGCCCACACGTCTGCAAGAGCTCCCTTCACAACACTCGTCTCATCGAAACCCTTCGAGGTGTGCCGCCTCATTTCTGCCAGACCCTGCCTGTCTCAGACATCTGCCTCTCTGCCAGTTTGGGGGCGTGTGGGTAAAGGGAACCTTATTTGGGGAGTCTGCTTGTGAAGTAGCTGCCGCCTTTCACTCTGAGATGTTAGACCTTGACCTTGAGCGCTCTTGGCATCTTGTCAACTTATTTCAACCCATCAGTATTCATCTCAGCACTTTACTCTAAACCTCAGAAACACTACATTTATATTTCTTCCTATAGCTGCCTTGTTCGCAGGTTATAAGTGAGTTTATAGTGATTGGACAGAGGCACCCTAACCTAATTAGCCAGGAAGGAAGAGGGTGTGTGGAGCTGGTCCAAGTCAAGTCTCCTGGAGGTGATTGTAGTCAGGGGGCTGGAGCAAAGCGTGGAAGAACCTGTCCCCTCCAGGCACACTAATGATTCTATTTTAATACCAAACCTCAGCATTTATGAAAATTAAACCAATACTCTCTCTATCTTTCTGCCTGTTACTGCCTGTCCCAAAAGTGGCTGGATGGCTTCGTCCCTGAATTTGGGAGCCATGTTTGGAGTCTGACTTAAAACGTGGCTCCCTGCAGGTGTGCAGTCATTCCCCAGAGTAGCTGAAGGGGAGAGTAGGAGAATGGAGAAAGGGAGACATGCCCACGCGGGGATGTGGGGGTACCTGATCTCAGCGTAGAAGCCCGCAGCTGGAGGGTGCAATGGCAGGTGTCCCCAATGGCTGTTGCTCATCTGTAGTCGAGCTGCATCTCACAGGAGCAACTCTATGAGCTACGCTGCAGGCCTCCAGGTGAATGTCACCAGGGCCTCGCTTATTTCACAACGTTAGCAGGGCTCCTCAGCACAGGGGGACCAGCCAGGGAGTAGCGGCCTTACAGTGCAGCTCTGTGTATCCGGAGCTCGCATACCTCGGTAACTCTCTTCTGGAGACAGCCCCACTTTGGTCGATAACTGTCTCACGGTGTAGGCCCTGACACTTAGCTCATCAATCCTGCTGGATTCTGGCCCATTCATAGCAGCAGGGGGACAATCATCTCTCTTGTCTGGACAGGAACCGTCAATGGGTATGGTCTGTGATCAAAGTCGCCTGTCTTTTGTGGGAGCCACAGGGCAGTATTGACCCATATTGAAGTTGCAGTCAATGATTGCTCTTACATCTTTTTCCCCATTTGAACAGAGGAAGAAAGGACAGGAAACAGTCCCATCAGTGGGTATTACCAGTGATCAAGGAGGAGACTGGGTGTGGATTTGGAGTAAAACAGTGATCGGGCATGACGGGCAGGGCCCATCCAGGGCTGGCAGGTCTCTAGAGCTTCTTATTAGGGTTTCCTGCTCTAGACCCCTCCTCCTATTTCTGTTTCTTGGCTCCTTTGACTTGAAGGCTAAAAGAGTCTGGAGTCAGCCAGACTGAGGTTTGCTTCCTGTCAGTATCCTCAGCTCGTTGTGACCCTCTCTGGCTCTACCTCCCCCACCCCCTTTATTGTACTTCTGCTTATCTCTGACGTTTAAGCTTAAATGTTTCTTCCTCGGATTCTTCTTCCAACTGGTCCTGGACTGTCAGGCCCCTCTGTTCACCTGCGGCATCGTCAGAGAACTGTGCACCTTCTCTTCCCAGCACTTATCAGAACTGTAACTGGTTATCCACAAACTATGCACTCAGGGTCATTCATCAGGTCATCTCCCCAGCGCAGAGCACGTAGTGGAGTCGACACTCAGCACTGCATTTGTTGAATGAATGAATGAATGAATAAAAAAATGAATAAATTACTTATCCAAGGGACCTCTGAGGTCATCTAACTCAACTCTTGTCCTCTTTGCCACATCCCTGGCAATGATGAGTGTCTCTGTGTGATGCCTGTAGGGAGGGAAGCTCAGACACATGCACCAGGTGTGCTCCATCCCTGGACTTCTCACACGATTAGAAAGCTCTTCTTTGTGTTTGTAAATTCTTCACAGCTGTGTTTCCACATTCATATGGCTTCTTCCTCCTTTCTGCCTCTTTATCTCCACACTGACATCCCATCCAATACCCACTCTGAATAGTACTCGAATCCCAATGTTTCCTTTTACCCCTGTCTCAGTTAAGTAATGGGAGGGATGTGTACTGCCCTGGCTTCAGAGCCCGTCAAGGGCTCTTGCTGTCGCTGCACTTTATTCCCTTATGTTTCTACTGATCTCGATATTACCCCTGTAACTCTGTGTTTACTGAGCTGTGTGCTCCCCAAGAGAAGGGGTCATGTCCTGCCTGCCCCCCACTGCGTCCTCAGGACCTAGCACAGAGGCTAGCACATGACAGCCCAACTAGATAAGAGTGTATACCAGTTGGATGAAAACCTGACAGCTGTCTTTGACTGCCCTTAGACCCTCTTTAGATTCCAGGCTGGAGGATAAGAAAGTCCTTTCCGTGGCTGAGAAGCAATACATACGCAGATGACTCGGTTGGGTGACCCAATGCTAGATCCAGGCGGTGAGATGGAAGTTTCAGACGTCCGCCTGTGCTGTGGGAGAGACGAAGGCAGAAGCGGTGAGTCGCTGCTCCGCCAACTTGGTGGGAAGTGGGAGACGGGGTATCTGAATGCAGCTCTTTGGGGAACATTAGCAATACTATTAAAAGCACTCTCTGGCTATTTCTGTACTTCCTCTTTATTTTCTGCCTTTTATTTTTATTTTAAAAAATTAAATTGATATTAGAGAGAGAGAAGAAGGGGGAGAGAGAGAGAGAGAAACATTGATGTGAAGGAGAAACATCAATCTGTTGCCTCCCATAAGCATCCTGACTGGGGATTGAACCTGCAACCTAGGTATGTGCCCTGACTGAGAATTGAACTTGCAAACTCTTAGCATATGGGACGGCACGCCAACCACCTCAGCCACTTGGCCAGGGCTTTATTTTTGTCTTTTAAATAAATGTCTGACTGTGAATGAAATCAGAGATGCACAGGATTTCAGGCTATTGGACTAAATATAGATTTTTTTTTTAACATATTTGTAACTGGCCTTTTAGATTAGAAGTTAGTCATAAAACTTTTTATTTGGGGTGATTCCAGTCAATAATGTATTTACTTTAAAATGAATAAAATTGGTTAGTACTCATTCCTTAGTAGTTTGCTTATCAAAATATATAAGTAGGTTAAACTTTATGTAATTGCACAATATATTGATTGTTTATAGTATATCCACTGCAAATTGACCTCAGTCTAAGTGATACACTTAAAAATCTGTCTTGAAACAATGGCAATAATGGACTGACGGCTTCCTTAGCAGAACAACACTGTGTCAACCTCAGTGCACCTCAGAGAGTGGCAACGTGGTGCAGTTAAAAAGTAAACGGACTGGGAACCAAGGACCTCTAATGAACCACGTGATTTTAGGGATCTTGAATTCCTCCTGATCTGTAAAATGAAGGGGTTGGTTTTAGGGATTGCTAAATTCCCATTCAGATCTCTCACCTATAGTTTAAAGCATTCTATGTGGGGCTACAGAGCAGTGTTTCCCAAACTGTGGACTGTGAACTAGTGTGGCTCTGGGGAGATAAATTTTGGTAGAACATTTGACAATACAGGGTCCTAGAGTGGGAAAGTAAAATGTAAAATTCTATTTTAAACCTCTCAGATCAAGAAGGAAGTCTTAATTTGGTTCTAATACATTTTAACAACTGTTTTGACAATTGCTTATTCCCCCCAATGCCCCCCCTTTTAACAAAGAGAGTGCAGGCAACATGATCTAGCCAGTTTCCAAGATGCATTCTTAAGCATTATTCCATTTTTATAGAATTTATTTTATGGTTACCTTCTATTTCTAGCAAGTAATACTGGTTTTCCACTTGGTGATTTAAGTTTTATTTTAAAATAAGTTTAGCTAAGTAAAACGTAGTGAGTTGATTTAAAGAAAAATAAAATATTGAGTATATAACGATACAGGTGGCTCACACATATGGTAACAAGCATCAGGGCTGTAGAAGGATGAGTGCAGTTTGAGAAATGCCACCAAAGAGGAGGAAACCGGGGTAGAAAAAGACGATTAGGTTTTCTTACAAAAGAGAGAGGCCTTGGAAGAAACAGAAAAAAAACAAAACAAAAAAACAGAACACCTCATGGCTCTAAAAAATTATACATCAATAAAGCCTCTCTTTCCCCAAACTTACGTTAGATGGATGAGATGGCAAAGGAGACAACATTTCATTAGCTGGTCAGAAACTGTACACGTGTTTTTAGCTGAGACTCTAGCAGTAACTTTTAATACAGTCCCAAGGGACTAGGTTGCTATCTGAGGGCCAGAGTGTAGGGGCATCTTGGAGATTATTGAGTATCCCCCAACACACAGGCCAGGGATCTGCCCCACTGCATCAAGGACCCAGGAACTGGGCCCCTCCCCGCAGGTCTTGGATCAAGAACCCCGATTCACAGTATCTGAGGGACGCAGGACCTCAGCTGGTCCAGCATGGGCCTGGAGGCTGCTCTGCTTCTGCCTGCCTGCATTATTGTGGGCAGAGCATTGCCCTCTTTAGACCTTGGTCTTCTTACAAGCAAAGCAAAGATAAAATCCCTTGCCCCACCTGCCCCAAGGGGTTAAAGAAATCAAATCAGATAGTACCTGTGAAGATCCTTTGCAAACTCTCAATCCCTGTGACAATATTAACTATTATCATTAATAAATGGCCTTAGGCTGGGGTACCTCAGAGAGGCTGCCATCTTGGTTAGCAATGGTTAGGGTATAGCCTCACCCCAGAAACACTTAAAAACTCACATCAAGACACTGCCATACAGTTTTCAAAGTGCTCTCACACCCAATGTCTTAATCCTGCCAAAAGCCCCATGAGGTAGGTGTTTCCATTGTGGAAATCCAAGGGTACACACGCACATTTGGGAGCGTGCACACTAAGAAATGCCTTTCTACTAAAACCTAGTGCTCACAACCTGTGACAGGTTAGCTGGGCTTGCTTACCTTTAACTTCTTCTCTGCCCGGGCTGCCTGTTTGCAGATTGGGTGCCAAACCTCAGAACCTAGGAGGCCAGGAAAATAACAACGGCTCAGACTTTTCACACCTACCAACGTTGGAGTCTCTCCCTCCCCCACCTCCATTCACTCCCTCAACAGCATATGCGCCCTACACAGCAGCCAGGAAGACCTCTGCCGTTCCTGGCTCTCTGCTGCTGTATGGATTCAACCAGCCACACATTCTTTCTGCCCCTCCAAATCCTACCCATTCCTCAAGGTCCAGCTTCACAGGACAGCTTCTTGCAAACTTTCTTACCTGCCAGCTCAGAGTGACTTCTCTCTCCTCTGTGATCCATAGTTCTTTGTGTCTCTCTCAGCACATATGGCCTTAAATCCCAGTAGCTTGTGGATTTAGCACCCCAACTCAATTAGGAGCTCCTCTGGGCAGGAGCTGGGCTTTATTCATTGCTGGATCTCCCATGGCATCCAGCATGGAACTTTGCTCTCAGCGGAGTCTCCATACATGTTTGTGGGGTGAATAGATGAGTGGATGATTGGCAGTGAGTGACACATAGCAGGTGGTCAATAAATGTATGCTGAGTGAATGAATGTCAGTGGAGGTGAAATGAAGTGACAGACTGTTGTGAACTCCA
Organism: Molossus molossus; assembly: GCF_014108415.1. NCBI lineage: Eukaryota > Metazoa > Chordata > Mammalia > Chiroptera > Molossidae > Molossus > Molossus molossus. The sequence continues at coordinate 23,626,674 of NW_023425377.1, forward strand.
GCCTTCCTTTCTCTTCAAAGACCCATGACAGTCTACTAGAGCTATCACATTTAAGGGGAAGTGCTGTGATGTATATCCTGCTTAAGAGCAGTGCCTTGACCTGCTAATTCCAGAGAGACTCCAGACTCTTCAAATTTAGTATATTGCATTTAATTGTGGGTGGGGAGCCAGTTGGCCAACCTCAGACTGAGAGGCCAATTTGGAAAGGCATGAGCAACAGGTGGCTGGTCACATGTTGAGAAGGAGCCCTAAATATTACACATTCCCCAAAGAAGGGACAGATGTCCTGGATTAGAAGAAAAAAATAGGAACATATTATCCCACTGGTGCCATTCCTCTTGCAACCAGCTCTAAAAGGAAAGGAGCCAGCAAATGGCTGGATTCCTGAGCACCCAGATGGCATTTGTTCGTCTGCCTTTGTTTTTAGGATATACTCACCATTAGGGTTTATTGCCTGGAACCCCAGGACTGGAATACTGGCTAAGTGACAGCAGATTGGTTTAAGGTTGAAAAATCAGACCCAAAAGTGTGATAAAGAGAGGATGGGCCTGAAATAAGGGGCCCTGGGTTCTTGTTTCTGCTCAGCCCTAACACCTCCTCTTTATGGGAACCAGTTTCTTCATCTGAATAATATGATGAGGTGGGATCTGGATGGTCTTGAATTATTTTCATCTCCAAAACTCTAATTCTAGGACCATTTTGTCATTTGCAGAATAGGGATTTTAGATTCTTGTTTGCTGATGTTCTTGGGTGTTCCCTAATGATTCAACACAAGTTGAATTCCTTCTATGTAAAGTGCAGTGGCTCTCAGAGCCCAGTAGGGGGACTCTGGGTCTGTGGCTTGATCCAGAAACCTCAGGGTGTGTCCACCACCAAGTGGTGGGTGGGGATCCTTGCTTTGGGGAGTTAGAGAGAGCATTTCCGGGTCCTCTTTGAGTTGCTGCTGAATCTACCAGGAGTTGTTTACCACTGAGGCTCTGGCAGGAAGCATATGTTACAGGTCACTGTAGGAAATGGATGAGGTAGACACAGATGTCTAAGGTCACGAGATTAAGCATAAGAGGTAAAGGCAAGGTAAAAGGTCAGGCATAAGTTGTCACGCGGGGAAATCACATGTAAAGGGAGGGCATCAGATAAGATGTTCTCTCCATGCCACTGACATGTCTGTTCTGAAATAAAGCGGAGCCACAAATGGCTTCAGCACTCTGCACACAGGGAAGCAGGTTTATGAGATGTGAGGGGTGAATCAAAGGGAGAAAGAAAATATAACTGAAAATGGAAAGAAAAAAAAAAGACATTTGGGAGTTGGCAGAATGTCATTTAAATTAAAGAGGGGAGGAATTTGTTGGTAGATAGCAATAAACTTAGATAAATGAGGGTAAGAAAAGATGATTTGTTCATGAAGACCTTATAAAATTATAGTCTGTTGAACTTTTGCCTTTAGTCAATAGCTTTACAATGTGACATTGATAGAAAGGCAACATCTACAGTGAAGGGAGGTTATTCTCTTCTAGGCTTTATTCCCAGAGCCTAAAACAGTACCTGGCTTATGTGAGTTTAATAAAGAAATAGACTGGTTTAATAAGAAAATGACGGGTTGGATCTACATTTGTATTTTTTTAAAAAAATTATCTTTATTGTTGAAAATATTACAGATGTCCCTCCTTTTTACCCCATTGACACCTTCCTCCCCAATCCTGTCCCCACCCCCTGCCTTCAACATACTGTTGTCTGTGTCCATCTGTTATGCATATATGAATGTAAGTTTTTTGGTTTATCTCTCTCCTCCCCCCACCTCCCTTCCCTCTGAGGCTTGTCAGTCTGTTCCCTACTTCCATGTCTCTGGATCTATTTTGCTGGTCAGTTTATTTTGTCTATTATATTCCACAAATAAGTGAGATCATGTGATATTCGTCTTTTCTCTAACTGGCTTATTTCACTTAGCCCAATGCTTTCCAGGCTGGCTTATTTCACTTAGCACAATGCTTTCCAGGTCCCTCCATGTCGTCTTAAAGGGTAAGAGGTCTTTCTTTTTTACAGCTGCATAATATTCCATCTACCTTTGTATTAAAAAAAAAAAAAAAAGACACAGTGATAGGTACCCAGAGGATGATGGTAACCATAATAGAAGGGTGAAAAAATGTTTTGAATATTTTAATGCTTTTCTGTGGGAAGAGAGATTAATTTGTTCATCATGTCTTATAAAGGAGAACAAGGACCAAGGGCAAAAGTTCCAGGGAAGGAAATTTTAATGTCTGAAGTTTGAATGGGCTCCTTCTACAAGTGAGCTTCCTGTCTCTGGAAGTATTAAAGCACACATGGAGTATTGTTGAGATGCATCATGTGGTAGTGACACTAATGAACATTTACTATCCCTCCCAACCATGGAGATTTTATGTTTCCATCTTAAAAGGCTTCTCTGAATGGAAAAATAATTTACCCCTATCCAATGATCTTGACTAGAATATAAGTTCTATAAGAAGCGAGAGTCATATCTGTCTTATCTACAGATATACCTGCAGGGACAGCCGATCCTTAATTAATACTCACTGAGTGAATGAATAAACAAAAGAAACATGTATTCTATTTTAGGCCAGTTGAATTCTCTAAGCAGGCTCAGCGATTTGGACAAGTGGTAGAATCTAGACTCTGATTCAACAGGTACAATTTCAGATTGAGCAATAAACTTAGATTGGGGTCACTAGATTGGGGTTTATCCAAGTGTGACTTTTGGACCACCTGTCCAGCAGCCTGGTAAAATGCAGATTCCCTGGGCCCTCAGGAGAGCCCCTGAAGTCAGTTTCCTGGAGGTGGGGCCCTGGAATCTGTGATTTTAACAAGCTCCCCAGGTGATTTATGACGGTAAACTGGAGAACCACAGGGCTAAACACTGGTTAACACTCCAAATCCGTTCCCCTGGAATGTCACGGGATAAAGAAACCAATTTTACAAGACAGGACTCTAACTTCTTGTAAAAATTCAACATTTTTTGCTTGTTTGACTCTCGGTTCCACGAGTCACCCTTTCATCCTCTGGGACTGTCACCCACAATTCCAAATCCTACAGTTAAAACCTCCTGAAAGGTTATGGAAATGAAGGATTAGTAATTTCTCTGTCAGCTGAATCAGAGCTAGAGGTCTAATTCTCTAAAACCATCCCTGGGCCAGGTATTAAGGCTGTCTTTAATCCACAGCAGAGTCAGCACTCAGTCTTATCTGACTGGTTGTAGTACCTGTAACATTTGGGACTTATTTAATGTTTGGGAACCCACTTCACCTCTCTGTTGGACTTTGGAATTCAATTTGCCAACTCTTTTATTATTATTATTTTTGCATTAGTGGATATTTTATGCCAAAAGGAGCTGGTGCCATTGTTTTCCAGAATGCTCAGCTGGGATTACAAATAGAACAGTGTCTGAAGCTGGCCCATGGAAGGTTCTGTTTGGACAGCACAGCGTTTTCTTAAGTAGTTTTGAATATGAATGCTCTAAGGCCCGGCAGGTGGCCACTGACCCTCCCTGCCCCTGCCTCCCAGCCCTTCTCACTCATCTACGCAGTTACAGCAGGTTGTTGAGTTTTCAGCTTCTGATCCTAGCCGGCCTGTTCTCTTATAGCAGGTTTCTTCTCTGAATTTCTCTTGACTATAATAGGGTGAGATTTTTGAGTTCTGCCTTTATGTTGGCAGCAGACTTGTTAGGCCCTTGGAATGGCTCTTTTAGAATCCCTGCCCGGATAAACAAGTGTGGTGTATCCATAGCATGGAATGTTATTCAGCCATAAGAAAGGAGCGAAGCATTGACGTTCCTTAGCGTAGAAAACACTACGCTAAGTGAAAGAAGCCAGGCACGAAAGGCCACATGTTATATAATTCCATCTATATGAAATGTCCAAAAGAGGTAAAGCTATAGAAACAGAAAGCAGATTGGTGGTTGCCAGAGGTCAGGGGGAAAGGATATGAGGAGCAACTGCTTAGTGGGTACAGTTTTCCTTTTGGGGTGATGAAACATTTTGGAACTGGACAGGGGTGGTGGTCGCACAGCACTGTGGATGCACTAAGTGTCACTGAACTGTACACTCTAACACTAAGTTTATGTTACGTGAATTTTACACAGGTCCATATGTACAGGAAAAAACATGGCATATAGAGGTTTCAAACATCCACAGGGCATCTTGAAACATATCCCTTCACAGCTAAGAGGGGGCCACTGTACATGCATAGCACTTAGAACAGCATCTGCCTTTGAGAAGGCACTATGTAAGTGTTAGTTCTTTTTGTTATTATTATTATTTTCCCTCCCTATCCAAAAAGAAAAAAAAATCTGCCAGGACCCAGCTTGGGTAAGGGGAAAGCAGTAGGGAAAGACTTGCAGGGGGTGGGTGGTGTTTGCTCTCCTACTCCTGGAGCTGGGCCTGGGTGCAGAGAGATGGCTGTGCAGGTGGAGTCACTAAGCAGAAACCTGAAGTGGCTGCCAGCGTGCCCTCTGGGAGGCCGGGCCTGTGCTCGGGGACAAGGGCACCTCGGACCAGCTTGCCCGGAGCTGACGTGATCAAGTAGGCTTGCAGCTTACTAAAGAGGTTGAGGGGCAAACCTGCTCAGCTGCCATGAAGCTGGTTACCATGGAGCATATGAAGTGGAACGTGGAGAGAAGGGCAGTACCGAGTAACTCATAGGAAATAATAATTGCTGAAAATAACAGGACAGTAATTAAAATGTGTTGAGTGCTTAGTATGTGTCAGACACTAAGTATTCTTATTATTCTTACTGTTATTATTATACCAAATATTTAGAGAGTGTCTGTGCCAGCCCCTATGCTATATACTTTATAACAATAGTACTTAACTAAAAAATAATAATGAAAATTAATATGATAATAAAAATAATCATGATAAGTACTAATGATAACACTTACAAGCACATATGCTGAGCCCTGTGCTGAGTGTAATCAACAGCAGTGATAATAGTGACAAAAGCCAGCATTTCCAGTACTTGGCATGGTGGGGAATGGCCATTTCTACCTGACTGGGTGTTTCTCAGGAGCTCAGACCTGCAGAACTGGTGGTGCCGGCTCTGTGCTAAACCTTGGCTGTGGATTCACCCCTTTAATCCTCAAACAGCTCGGTCAGGTGTGGCCTACGGTTATCCCTGTTCTTAGATGTGCAAATTGGGGTTTAGGGAGCTTAGATGTCTTGCCCATCTGCCAATCACTGTCTCCTTGCCCTGGCCCAGGTGTGGGCATGCGACCAAAGTCAGGCTTCTTGGAGTCTCTCCGGAGCTTCTCTGTTGAACCTTGCAGGGAACACTGTGCCTCTGCACCCGTGTGGCCAGGGGCTGGCCACGCTCTCCTTCCCCCGCACGGAGGCAGCCAGTCTGGGGCAGGAGAGCTGGAGGCCACACACAGAAAGCAGCAGGGAGAAGAACCACCTGCTGACACCCGCGGGCCTCTCCACCCAGCTGTGCTGCTCCTTGGTGCTTCTCAGTTATGTGAGCTGTTCAGCCCTCTTCTGCCTAATGTCATTTGAGTTGGGTTTCTGCCACCTAAAAAGTCCAGACTAATAAAACATCTCATTGAGCTAAAACACGAGTATCTGACAAGTTCTTGACTTGCCCGGCAGGCAATTTTGTTTCCCAGAAAATAGAGGAAGCAACCAGGGAAATTGCTACTCTGGACCTAATTTCGATCAACATGGACAAATTGGCTGGTGAAGTGGATGTGACATGTAACTGGTGAGAAAATGGTCACATTGTCTTGAGTCTGTGGCCACTTGAGAGGAGCAAGTTGGAAACAGACTTTAAAATATAAACATAAAACTACTACGCTAAATATCTATAGGATTCAAGATGTTTGGTAACCCTAAAAATTAAAAAAAAATAAATACGGCAGCTCATCAAAATTTAAAATGTACTCTATTTAAAATAAAATATGCTTAGTAGAGTCAGACTTTAGAAAATATTAATCTAGCACAGTAGCAAGATATGTTTGAAGAGTCTAAAATTATGTAGCAGGATTGGGAAAACATAAGATTTAAAGTTTTAAAGCATAACTCCTACAACCTAAGCTGTCAGTAGAGAGATCCAATTTAAAATAATAATGCTAAACTACTCAATTATAGCAACCAATATCACGTTAGTGCCCTCTTAAAGTGAGACTCGACGAGATGCGTAGGTTAGGACTGAGGGCTGGCATTCCATAACCCATAACAATGGGCGACACCTCTCCTGGACACCTACTAGCTCAGTGAACCTCTTCTGTGGCCCTGGTCAGAGGACATTGAGGCCTCAGCTAAATGCCAATCCAACTGTGCGAGAAAGACACACTTCCTGGTTCCAGGCCCTTGTATTATCTGAACTAAAGGAAAAAGGCGATCTGAAATAGACTCAGTTATACAAGAGAAGGGTTTGGTGTAATTATCAAAGAAGTCTCTCAGGGCACCGTTTTGGATTTGCATTAACAGAGAACTAAGACCCTTCACTTCATTCTGGGCCATGGACACCTGGAAATTTGATGAAAGCTACCGGCCCTCTCCTTAAAGGAAACACCTACAGGCAAACTTCAGCAAGTAATTTCAGGGGATTCATCGCATTCAGGAGGCCAACTGTGAACCACAGGTTAAGAATTCTAATAGGAAATGAAAGAAAACTGACTTCAATGAACCCTAGCAAAACAGGCTAGCCAACCTTGGCCCAGGGACAACCTTTCTAAGCTTTCTTATTCTCTAAAATGCAGATATTAATGATTTTTGGTTCTTTGGGTTGTGATGCTGAAATGGGATGTTGCATTAAAAACCCAGTGTGTGGCACATACTAAGTGTTCAACAAATATCAGCTGATGGTATTTTATTTATCTATTACTATTATCATTATTATCAGGACCTAGACTTTGTTATCACATTTTCCTCAGCATAGCAGGGTTTGTCCTAGGATTTCATAAATGCCATCCTGCCTGGTGGGTTTAATTAAATATACAAATGATAACAGGGACCTGTTTAACAATGTGCAGCTGAACTCCTGTTTCCAGTATTATTCCATCTTAGGTCCTCAGAACGGGGGGAGGGGGTGTGTGTTAGTATAGACAGAAGGAGAAAAAGAAAGTCTATCTGGTATAGGCACATTTAGAACAAGAGCGAAATCTCATGAGCCACATTTTGGATTTAGAAAAAGTCCCATGGGCCCAGCCACTGGAACCTTTGTAACTTCAATGTACGTTTTGCCTGACATTGAACCTGCAGCATAGTGGCTAATATCTTGCTGCACAAAATCAGTGACCTAATTCCCTGGTGAAGCCCCAGTGAAGGGTTTGGATAGCAAACAGATGAGAAATTTGGCATCTTGACAAAAACAGTTAAAAGACTGAATGCACAACAGAATTTAAATAAAATTTAAATAAAAGAAAAACTTGCTCTTGTCTCCTGGGGCCTCGGAAGCCCTCATCCAGACAGATATCAGACCTTCCCCAAGCAGAGCCCGTCAGAAAGCCACACACAGCAACTACAACACAAATAAATGGACCGAAAGGACTGCCCGGGCCTGGTTGCCAGCACCATGCACTCTGTGTCCAGGGAACTGACAAGGTAGGGTTTGTGCACTTTGCAGGCTTCCTAACACCGTCTGTCCTGTGTGCTGCCCTGCAGGGCACCTGGCACCTCACATCCATCCTGAATACTCAGGAGGACTTCGTGGTGTATGCTTGTTCTCAGAGCACTGGGCATGTGGGCCTGCCTCAGTTTCTCCACTATGCAGTGCTTCCTCCCACGGTGGGCCTTTGCACCTGCTGTTCTTTCTGCTTCCACAGTCTTCCTTCCCCTCTCCACCCTCCCACCTCCTACTCGCTTTCAAGATCTTGACTGGATCAGGAGCCTTAAAACCTACTCCATTGTTCCCCAGTTCCCTCTTCACAGCACGCATCACAGCTCGTCGTTGAATATTTGCACTTCTGTTTGAGTAAAGTCTGTCTCCCCTTCCTGACAGTACACTCCACCCCGGAAGCAGGTACACCTGCCTTGTTCATCTCTGAGCACCCAGCACATCACAGAGAGCCTGCCACCATAGCATAGCCTCAGCATGAATGAAAGACAGTGTGACTATCCTCATTTTGTAGGTGAAGGAAGAGACCCAGAGAAAGAAGTCACTTCTTTTTTTTTTTTGTTGTTGTTGTTTTTTTATCCTCATCCGAGGACATTTTTCCATTTTTTGTTCAGGTAGAGTGGGAGGGAGAGAGAGGAACAGAGAGAGAGAGAAACATCGATGTGAAAGGAACACATCGAGTGGCTGCCACCCGCACAACCCAACCAGGGCCGGGGACAAACTGCAACCGAGGTACGTGCCCTTAGCGGGAACCGAACCTGGGTCTCTCAGGACCGCAGGCCGATGCTCTAACCGCTGAGCCAAACCGGCCAGGGCAAGAAGTCACTTCTTAAGGTAATAGTCTCTCAGCGCAAGTGCTGACCCTTGAACCCAGGAGTCCTGGATCTAAGCCGGTTCTCACCACTTCTGTGCCTGGGAGGACAGTTTTCTTGCTATTTCTGGGGAATATAATTTCAGGTTCTGGTGCCCCCACCCAGGGAGGGTGTCCAAGGCAATCACAGGCCCAGCTCTCAGTAATAGCAGAACCACCCCCCAGTGGCTGACACTCTCCCCAAACGCCCACAGCCCAAGTCAGCATGAGTCTAGCATCAGATGGCCTGGTCCCCCTCATTCCAAGATCACTCAGCATCTTCTCAAGGCAGGTCCCTGAAGGCCCTGCAATTACTCCCACTCTCCCCGGAGCCAGGGGTGTAGGGATGGGGATAATTAAGGAGGATGGCGACAGGCCTTTCTTTATCACCCAAGAATATCTCCTGCCTCCTGGAGGCATTTGCACCCTGGGTTCGGTGGTACATTCTCTCTCGTGATCACAAAGCTATTCACTTCATCACTGAACTCTTCCAGTACTCTGTGAAGGTCTGGTGAGAAACAGGGCTTAGCAGATACTGATACGTGAGGACGGGCACTCCATGAGTGCAGGGACCTTGTCTGACTTGTTCACTGCCACATCTCCAGTTAGGACAGTCCCAGGCACACAGGTGATGTTCAATCGATGGTTGTTGAATGAATGAAGAGGTCGCCACATGTCAGAAACTTAGCATACCTCTCTATGGAGGGACTGTTAAAGCCACTTTGACAGGCTAGGCAACCGAGGCTCAGAGAGTGAAGAGACTCACTCAAGGTCAAAGCTTAGGCAGCAGTCGGGCCAGGATTGAAAGCACCAAATGGGGAAAGATTAGGATTGGGGATTCAGGTAGGAAGGTCAAGATGTTGACTCTCTACAGATGTGAATGTAAGGGCAGTTTCAACGCCAGGAAATGTGTTCGCCAGGGAAGGGGGAGAGGAATACCATGCAACAGATTTTCAAACCAAGTGCCAAGTCCAGATTTTCAAGGTGATCAGGCTCCATGAAAACATCATCCAGTTTGTGGAGACTCAGGTGGGCATCCTAGCACATACCACAGGGTCCTGCAGCAGGGACCACTCAGGGACCCAGGCACCGAGGGACCAAAGCTCATGGGAAGAGGGAGGTCTAGTCCTTGCAGGGACCTGAGTAAGCAGGCAGGACCTGGGTCCCAGGTGAGATACAGAAAGCCCTGGAGTGGGAGTTCTAAGGCCATTCCTGTTCTGCCCCTGCATGTTCTGGTTCACATGCAAATCTGTTCCTCTCTCTGGGCCTCACTTTTCCCATCTATAGAATGGGCGTTGTTACTTTACAGTCTCGAGGGACCTCGGGGCCCTGTCACCTCTACACCTGTGTGACTGTACATATAAGTAAGTAGTTGTAGAGTCATCGCATCTTAGAAATGACCACCTAGCTCAATCCAACACAGGGATTTCTGCTCCAGCATTCGCACAATGGTAAGAGATTCTGTTGAATAGCTCTAGGCCTGTGGTCCTTAACCAAGGACAATTTTGACTCCAGGGCACACTTAGCAATGTCTGAGATATTTTTGGTTGTCACAATGGGAAAGGGGTATGTTACTGGGATCTTGTCAGTAGAGGCCAGGGATGCTACTAAATATCCTGCAATGCACAGGACAGTGCCCATACCAAAGAATTATCTGGCTCAAAATGTCAGTGGTGCCATGGCTGAGAAACCCTGCTCTAGGCAAAGGGACTCATTTCACCTTGCAGGGACTCCTGGACGCCTTTTGTGGCTATGACAAGCTCAGGAAGGCACACTTGGTGTAACTGCCTCCCTGGCCTTAGGTCTGCACTGTAAGGAGACCGGAAGGAAGGGCCTCACTGCTGTCTAAGGCAGCTGTTCGCACATCTGGGGATGGCTAGTCAAGGCCGCTCAGCCAACAGTGGTTTCCTGCAGAGTGAGTACTTGTGGGGCCGATGTCAGGGGTAAGGGCTGTCACGGAGGCCAAGACTTGAATGCAAGCTGGAGGGGACCAGGTGTAGACAAAGGGATGTGGGACTCAGGGAAGAGGGAGTATGTTAAGTTGAGAGTGGGGTCAGGGACATCTGGGGGGTTTATGAAGTGGGTAGTGACTAAACTGGGCCTAGAATGATGGGAGTTTCAATGGAGGGTACGGGGAGACAAGTGTTCTTATTGAAGACGAGGTCTACAAACAACACCTGGAGGCATGAGGGCCATGAGTTCAGCTGAGGGGTTGAACATCATCCTAGCCACAAGGACAGGTGTGGCCCACTCCTGCCCACCCACCTCTGCACCTGGCCATGCCGGCTCCCCTAGGTTGCCAATACTTGCCATTTCTTTACCCACCTCAGAGCCTGCAGATTCTGTTCCCTCAGTTTGGTGTACCCCCTCCCTCCCCTCTTTGCCCAGTTAACACCCACCCACCTACCCTTCAGATCCCAGCTCCCACCTCTTCCTCTGGGAACCCTCCCTGACACCCCTCCCCACTCCGTTATGTGTTCTCATGGTCCCATACTTCTCCCCCTCATAACATTGATCCTGGTTGACAGTTATTTATGTGATTATGGACTACGATCCTTCTCCACTGGATTGTAGGGCAGCGTGGGTAGTGCTGTGGTTGGAACTCACTATGAACCCCAGGGCAGAGCCTGCACATGTTAGGGCCTCAAGAAATAGCTGTTGAATGGAGGTTAGACAGGCAGTTTGAGACCTCAGGAGAGAGTCCTAAATGCCAAGTTACACTGGTGGGTAAGGAGGGCCCCACAGACCTCCTAACAGGGCTGTGCTGAGGACACTGTGACGTCCTCGGATCATGGACTGGGCAGAGGATGGAGGACTGAGCAGAGCCCGGAGACTGATGAGGAGACTGTTGCAAGGATTCTGGAACCAGAGGCCTGGACCCTGGGAAGGGGTGGAGGGAAAACAGCCCTGATTTGCTTCTGAGAGACTGCTGGTTCCCTCTCATTCCTTTCTGTGCATCCTGAGAGTGTGGGGAGACCGGGCAGCAGCCTGGTGTGATACTCTGCCATGTGGGGAGAAGGGCAGGAGAGGAGATGGGTAGAGGCGGTGATGCCGCAGACACTGCAGCTCAGGCATCCCTCTGAGGCTTTCTGACCCTTGGCCTTGTGCGGCTCCACCCCACCGCCAGGCAGAGCCAGGGAGTCTGCTCAGAGCACTGCCAGGGAAGCAGGCCAGCCAAGCAGCGGGTGGAGGCGCACAGGGATGGGAGGCAGCTTACATGTCACTTCTCATTAGCCACACCGGCAACTTTCCCGAACCAAGCAGAGGGGGGCGAATTAATTGCAAATTTGAGGATAAGCCAAAAGCAAAGATAACACTGAAATAACAGGAGATTGTATCTCCTTTCCAGTCATGAGTGGATCGGAATGCCTTACAGAGGGTGAGATGTGCTTACCTGTGAGGTACATCTCCTCCCCTTCGGTGAACATCTGGTGGCAGCGTACACATCTGGCACATGTTGGGTGGTAGTGCTTCCCTCCTGCCTGGGGACGTGAAAAGGAGAAACAGGTCAGACCTGGGGCTGTTGTCCGGTGGGGCAGGTTGGGTTTGAACATTTCCTGGACACGTTAGTCTTGTGGGCCTCTTTATGGCCCTGAGGTTGGATGGGAGTTCACCCAGGGGGTCCAGAACCACCTAAAGGTCCATCCAGGAAGCCTGGTAATTTCACAGCATGGGTCCCTCAGAGCAGTTCAGGGGACTTCTCTCGATACCCACACTTCTATTCTTGCAGAAGAAGGGCCCTTTGAAGGCTACCAGTCCCACCTCATTCCCAGATGAGGAAACAATCTTGCTTTGAGGACACCCCAGCATTCCCCCGAGAATGGGGTCCTCACCGCTAGGGCCACGTGGTACATGGGCCCAGCTTTAATAACATTGGATCAATGGGAAAAAGTGATCTCCTTTTCAAATTTCTATCAATTTCTGATTTTTTTTTCCCCAAGGAGAGTACCAGTTTGGTGCAGTACACCTTTAACATCTACCCCAAACTTACTATCCTACCTTTTAAAGAGAACAGGTGTAAGACTTGGAGCCTCCACGAGCAATAGAATCTAGCTAGAACTATATTTATTTTTTGATTAAGAGCAATATGGCAAGTGACCCTGGCTTTCCTATTATGTTATGTAAGTTTTCTTATATGTAAGTGAGCCGACTTAAAGACAATTTAAAGCATTGGTTAGGAGCCCGGCCGGTGTGGCTCAGTGGTTGAGCATTGATCCATGCTCCAAGAGGTCGCCAGTTCGATTCCGGTCAGGGCACATGCCCAGGTTGTGGGCCCGATCCCCAGTGGGGGGCACGCAGGAGGCGGCCAATCGATATTCTCTCTCATCGATGTTTCTCTCTCTCTCTCTCTCTCCCTTTCTCTCTCTCTAAATATCAATAAAGAAAATAAAATAAGGTATTGGTTAAGAAAGAGTACACGAGGTTCACAACGACAAATATTGAGAGTGGCAGGACAGACTTTTAGTACACAGTGGACAAAAAAAGGAACCCGCAAAGCCAGGGCCTGCTGGTGAGCCTCTGACCCCCAAGCCACTCCCATGATTGGTGTGCCTGGGTGCCTACCCCAGCTCACCCCAGTCTGGCCTTGGGGGAGCCCCTTTCCCTATTCCCACTCTCTCTCTCTACCATTATTTAAAGGGAAAACAAGAATGACCAGCAGCTGCAGAACTGGCTTCATAGAAGGCCGTGACTCTGGTGTCATCACTGAAGCCAGTAGCGGGGCTGGAGCTGGACTCGTGAGGGCTAGTCCCCAGCCCAGCACTCATGACCACACTGACAGCTCACACTACGGTCCCAGCCAAGAGGACCTGATGGGCCGGGGCCCTTCCGTGGCAGCTCCTGGGTTTCCACATGGGAGGAACTTGGTGCAGTGGTTGGGCAGAAGGTGGGGCTTGTTTTGAACATATATTTTACATGTTGGGGCAAGATATTTTGGGGGGACATTTCTGGAGAAAATTGATGGATATTGGGAGGGGTTGTTAAAGCACCTCCCTAACCCCCAAGCCATCACTCGGTCTCACGCAAATGAGTTCCTTCCAATTCAAAAATTGTAATTGCATAATGCTGAAGGCCTATTTCCAAACCTTTTTTGGGGGGAGAGTTTGGGCATAGGCTTGCCTATACTGGAAATACCTGATTTAGTCTAAAAACAGCGAGAATGTGAAAAGGACCGATTACCAAAACAACAAAAACCCTTCCCTATTTCTTGTTTTAGTCTGGGCTGTTTGTGTGGCTCCCGCCAAAGATAAAATGTCTTTATCACCATCAAAGGAAACTGCTCAAACATTGGAAGGAGCATGTTCTTTTCCCAGGCTGAGACACTGGGGCGCTGGTTCTCCCATACCACGAGGTATCGGGGTAGTCAGTAGCCTCTTCCTACTTTATGTCTCTTTTTCACTTGAATTATAGACCTGTTTTCCAGGGTGGCAACAGCATGTTGGCAAAACTGAAGCCTGGCACCTTCCTAAATGTCATGCTCCACCACCCAGCCCCAGCTCAAAGAGGCTTCGTGCCCATTTCAGCACCCTGGCCATGGATGGTGTTGAAAACAACTGGAGGGAGGGAGGGAGGGAGGGAGGAGGGAGGGAGGGAGGGAGGAAGGAGGGAGGGAGGAGGCTGCCAGAGCAGCTGGCACCAGCCTAAGGGAAACCAAGTTAGTGAGATAAGATGAGATACTCTGTTAACAAACTGAAGTCATGAAAACAGTGAAGAAACATGGCGAAGATTTAGCACCTGAAAAACAGGCCATACTGGAGAGGACTCTGAACCGCACACAAGGTTAGGAAAGGCAGCACGAGGGCACCGGGTTTGTGGTTCTCCTTGGCTGGGACATAGACTAGGAAGGAAGGAGTGTGACTGGCGCTCAGCATACTCAGCTCTGTCACTGGGGAAGAGATCCTGGGGTGGCCTGGGGAGGGGATGGGAAGGGGAAACGGAATCTAATTATGTGCCTATTGTGTACCTGGCAATGTATTGGGTCCTGTAGTGGGTAACTGTTGTTTTTGCCTGGCCAACATCCTTCCTCCTGCTTCCAGAAATAGCATCAAGCCTTTCCTGGGTGGGACTTCCCATCCCCATGTCAGCCCATGTGGTTAAGTTAAGTGGGACTGACACCACCAGTAAGTGTGTTCCAACTCTGGTCCCAGATACTGGTTCAAGATGAGGCTGAGATTGTCTAGTAAGATGCAGCCCCAGGATGTTTGTGGAGCTATTAGAACAGAGAAGCTCTCCTTCCATTGGGGATGCTGGCTGATAGGAAGGATATAAGCCTGGAGGCACTGGTGTCCAACTCCCCATCATGAAAGAGAGCCTTCCTGAGAGCAGAGCCAATGCACAAGAAAGTGAAGCCAAGATGGCCAGATATTCCAGATGCATTTGTTTGAGTGCAGAATCCAGCTATGCCCGAAGCCATAACTACTCCTGGGCTTTTTATTATGGCAACTGATAAATTTCCTTTTTGGCCTGAGCCATTTGAGTATAGTTTCTGCACTTGCAACCAAAAATGTCCTGACTAACTATAAAGGAAAACACACTATATGTCTCCTTTACTCTCATACTACTACCCCATTCATAGTGCTTCTGCCAGATGTGTGAGTTTTTTCCCTCCACCAAGCAATTCTCTGTGACATCCGCTGGGTGTCCTATGATTTAACTCAAGTCTGACACTATCTACCTGGAGAGAGAGTCAGAGCCCACAGATTAAGGGCTCAGTCTCACAAGCCTAACCCTCCCATCAACACACACTTCGGATACCATTCTCAAGTCCCAGGCTGTCACCTGTACTTCTGACTGACTGGCTATAAATAGGGGTTCTCATGACCTCCTAACTTGGGTTTCATAATTTGCTGGAATGGCTCATAAAACTCAGGGGGACACTTATGCTTACCAATTTACTATAAAAGGATGTGATAAAGGATACAGAAGAGCATCCAGATGGAAAAGATGCATAAGGGCAAGGCACGTGGAAAGAGGCGAGGGGGGTCCCTGCCCTCTCGAGGTGCTCCACTCACCCAGAGCCTCCAGGTGTTCACCAACCGGAAGCTCCCTGTGCCCTGACTTCTGGGATATTGGAGGCTTTGTTACATAGGCATAATCATTGAGTTAATGCTGATTAGCTCGATCTCCAGACCCTCTCTCCTTCCAGGAGGATATGGGATGAGGCTGAAAGTTCCAAGTGTCTAATCATAGCTTAGTCTTTCTGGTGACAGGCCCCCATCCAGGAGCCCACCAAGAATCGCCTCTTTAGAACAAAAGACCCTCCCATCCCCCAGGAAATTCCAAGAGATTCAGGAACTCTGAGCCAGGAATCGAGGTAGGTCAAACACCAAATATTGTAACAAAAGATGCTCCTAGTGCTCTTATCACTTAGGAAATTGCAAGGGTCTTGGAACCCTGTGCCAGGAACCAGGAGCAGAGGTCAATATATATATTTTCTAATAGACAAGAAAAATAGTTCCATTAGTAGTTAAATAACAGTAGTAGTCTCCATTGACAGATAAAGACTCTAAGACTCAGAGACAGCGACTTGCTTAAGGTAAGATTGGAATCCGAGTCTGTTCCACTCTAACCATGTATTTTTCATGACATGACGTTATTTGAAGACCCCCGAGTGGCTGAGCGCTGTGGGCAGTGGTATGGGATATAGGGGCCCGGAGTCCTAGGTTTTGCTCTATCTCTACCAGAAATACTACAAGTGACCTTGGAAAAGCACCACCTGTCTTGATGCTCCAGCTCTAAGAAAAAAAAAAATCAATATATCCAAGATGCTAATGGAGCCTTGTACAAATGGAATCAATTGACACGCAGTCACAACAGCTTCCCGAGAAGAGGAGGCTCCCAAAACACTAAAAGACAGTAACAGGCAGGGAGAGACAGCCACCATCGACACAATTTCAGAGCAGCGTGGAAATGCTGGAACAAATGCCCATTTGCAGCCCTGTGTGTAATCAAAGTTTATTTTCCTTCTTGAAAGAAATGTCTGCTTTCCTTTACCTCCCATCCCACTGACCGTGTACCCCACTACAAGCTGGATGCCTCCCCCACACAACTGTGCAGACCCCCAGAATGGCTCTCCTGCCGGTGACTTCCTCCGCGCCCCACAGCCTTTTCTCAGCCCGCACAGCCCTTAACTGCTCGGAGAACCTGAGCAGCACGCGGACTGACCTAACCATCTTCCCTGCAGGTCAGTCTTCCCACGGCCCCTCCCCCGCCGCCACCTTCCCCCACCCCGGCTGCTCTCCCTCTTTCTCTGATAACTCCTGGCCTCCTCCTGCCACCTGTGAGCGGCTAACCCTCACGACTGCCTTCAGCTCGCTCTCTCTGAGATCCCGATGGCTCCCATGGTGCTATTACTTTTTAGGTTGGTCCCTCCAGGCCTGAACTTTGTCTCTGAGCTCTGATCCACATTTCTGACTGCCCTCCTGCAACCACCTGGAATGTAAATCACAACCTGTCCCAAACGAACTCACCGTGCACCTGGCCCGATCAGCTTCTTTCCTGCCATCCCGATCTCTGCAAAGGGCACATCGGACTCCTCTCACCCAGGCCTGACACTCTGGCACAACTGTTGACCTCTCCTCTTTCAGTCTTCATGTCTACCGGTGCCTCACGTTGCAAAACTCCTGGAATTCGACTTCCCTAGTCTCAGGGACAGGCTGGTTGGCCTTTCCACGGCCACTATACCTCTGAGTGCTACCTGTAGGGTCATGGCCTCCTCGCTGGTTTCCCACTTCCCGTTTCTTTCCTTCCGATTTAGCCCATGTACATCCCGTTATCCTCCCTGAGGGGTAGCTCTAAGCAGTTCACTTGTGCTTGGTCTTCCCACAAGCCCCCGTTGCTGAGTGAATTACCTACAAACTCCTCACCCTGGTGTCGGGGCCCCGGAAACCCGGGCCCAGCACCTGCCTGTGCTCCTGTTTCGTGCCTTATCTTCCACGTTGTACTCCTATGCTCCCTGGAAAAGTGTAATAGTTTATCAACTCTGTGCGTTTGCTTATCTTGTTCTCCCTGACTCCTTACAATCTTTTGAAAACCTTTCCTGGTCCTCTCTCCTGCTGAGCCCAGATGTAGCTGCAGAATCCTTCTTAACATAGTGCTGACTCCAGGCAACCACTACCACCTGGCCAGACCTGTTAGCATGAATGATTCTGCTCTCAAGAGCTGACCCACTGTGCCATCCCCGGCCACTGTCAGACAGGAACACGGAGGCCTAGGAAGGCGAAGATGCTCACCCAATCTGAATGTGAGTTAGCCGCTGAGTGACCAGTAGAGCCCAACCGTTCCTGCTTTTAGGCTATTGTTGTTTCCTTTACACCAAACTCTTCCCTGTTTCTAATTCCTCAAGGTAGGTGGTTCCAAAGCCATGATGGTTTCCTGCGCCCACCAGTGTGGGAAGGAAGGCCAGAGGGCCAGTGGGCAGGGGCTCAGGCAGGAGCCCAGCAAGGGTGCTGCAGGTTGTCTCGCACTGGCAGAGCAAACTGCACTAGAGGTGGAGGAGAGCTGTTGCCATGGCAATGGACCAGTCAGAGAAGGGCTTAGGGAGCAGGCTGCTAGGCAAGCTGGTTCTTAAATCAGCACATTTACCAAATGCTTGAAAAATAAAAAACGGCTTCCATCCTCTAGCAGGGTTGGGAAGAAAATCATAATTGTTACTCACTAGTAACCTACCTGGGTCTGACAGATTACTGCTATTCCCATCCCAGCATTTCTGAGCCAGAAATAATTTTGTTTAGCTTCTCATTTTGGGGTGCCCAGAGAGGCAAAGTTATCTGCTTAAGGTCAAGTTGCGGACTAAGCTGGGGCAGAGGAAGCAGGGGAAGTGGAGGCTACGGAAGAATCGGGGGTGGGGGTGAATTTCTCTGTCCTCAGGGATGACTTTTGGGAGTCACAGGCCTTTCTGCTTAAACATCTTCACAGTTACTTGTACCCACTCACCTCCAAGACCCTGCCGCTGATGTATCGGTCACATGTCTCGCATTTAATGCCAAACTGGGAGTGGTAGTCAGATTCGCAGTACGGGACGCCATCCCTGCAAGAGGAAATCCACACAGGAAGAGGAAGTTGGGGGGTCTGTGGAGGTTTCAGGACCTGCAGCCTATGGGGACTGAGCCAAGATTAGAAGCACTGAGGGAGCTCGTTAAAAATGCAAACTCCCCCTGCCCAGCTGGTGTGGCTCAGTGGTTCAGCATCAACCCATGCACCAGGAGGTCGCTGGTTCGGTTGGTTCCCGGTCAGGGCACATGCCCAGATTGTGGGCCAGATCCCCAGTGGGGGGCATGTAGGAGGTGGCCAGTCAATGTTCTCTCTCATCGATGTTTCTATCTCTCTCTCCCTTTCCCTTCCTCTCTCTCTAAAATCAATAAAGAAAAGAAAATGCAAACTCCCCAGACACCCCTCAGATCTATGGATTCAGAGAACCCCTGGGGGCCCAGGAGTCTGCATGTTCACAAACTCCGGGAGCATGTCCAGGAGCCACGGGGCTGCTGCTGGCCAGGTGTTCACTTTTCACTCTCCTTCGCCCTCCCGACAGGTTCTCTAGACCCACTCTCTTCCCTTTACCCCAAAGGGCTCTTCTGAAAAATGTTTAAATTTTATTAAGAATTATTTTATTTAGCATAGATACTATTTTCTCTTGGCACATTACCAAGGCTTAAAGGAGGAAGTCTTCACCCTCCTCCTACCAGCCCTTCCCAGTTTCTCTTCCAGGAAAACCAGGAGATAATCAATGTGATCAATTTTTTTTTTTTTTTTTTTGGTATCCTTAAGGGCTCCTCTTCTAATTAAAAATTTCCCCTGTGGTGAAAGAATCATCTGCCTGTGCTCCTGGATGAGCAGGTAAACAGGAACCTTCCCGACCACCTCCTCCGTGCTCCATTTTTGTCCAGTGCTTATAACTTATCAGGCAGTAATAAGATTGTTAATTATTTTTATACTACCCCCTACCGCTAACTGCCACTGACATTTATTGCTCGGTGTGCGGCAGGCCCTCTGATGGTGTTTTACATAGATTACTTTATTTGATCCTCAAGGCAGCCCCGTATGAACAGAACTGTCAGTCCCCATATCGTGTGGCTGAGAAAAGCCGACTCGTGGGACCTGGAGCTGGATTCGTACCCAGGCGGTCTGGTTTCTTATCCAGATTTTCGTGAGGATGAAAGGACATGGCTCCAGTGTGTTCCAGGGCTCAGCACAGTGCCAGCCTGCAGGGAGCACTTGGCAGGCAGAGGAACCCCCGTGTGACGAGCGGGGTGTCCAAGGAGGACGCGTGGGGCTCCTCTATCAGGGCCAATGTGGACAGAGTTGGGGACATTAGAGCATTTAGTCTAGCTCCGGGCCCTGCGTAGCTCTAAGAACTAGATCTGATGACCTCTCTCTGAAGTGCCGATGACCTCTGTGAGGAGAGAGGAGCATTTCCCCCACTTTTAGGTGTGACAGACCTGGCTCACACACAGAAAGACCTCAGGGACAGGCACGTCATTGCTCCAAGTTGTTGCCATGCTGGGATTTCTGGGAGCCCACCCTGGGCAGCGGGGCAGTCGGGAGGTGAGACTTGTTTGTGGGTCCATGAAACAAGCCTCCCCGCCCCTTCCTACCCTTCCACACTCTGTGGGTGTGGGAGGGTGACTCTGCAGGGGTAAAGTCGTTTGCCAGGCGGTAGGGACAATGAGCCAGTAAAATTTGGGTACAAATGCCAACATCATCTCATTTGGACCCATGGGTTGGTGAGGCCTTGGGGAATTTGAAATACACACAATTCATAAAAGAAGCAGAAAGTAAAATTAATATTTACTAGGTACTTATTAGGTATGAAGCGCAGATCTCTGAGCCTTTACACAACACAACCCTATGAGGTGGTTCATCTTCTTATCCCCATTTTTATAAATGAGGAACCTGAGGCTTGAGGAAATGAAGTGTCTTGCCAAGGTCATGCAGGCTGGGCTTCTCACCTGGGCAGCAATTCCGGAACCAGTGCCTCAAAGCACCTGCCACCCGGCTGGGGGACGGATGAAGAGCCCAGAGCCAGGCTGCAGTGGCCCAAGGTGTGGGCAGTCCAGGCTGGGTCTCCATGAGAGGAGCTCTAAGCAAACCTACTCCCCCAGAGAATTCTGACTGAGGCTCCCAGACTCAAGGACTACTAGCTGGCGACTCACTCAGGGCACTCGTTACTTGGCAAGCATGCTAAAATCCTCCCGATATGGCATTCACTATGGTCTCAGTGATGCGACCTCAGGCCACCTCTGCAGCCTAGGGCCCTGCTGCACCTGTGCACACGCCTGAGCACACGCCTGAGCTCCAGCACATGGGATGGAGGTGTCCCACACCTCCCTACCCTTGCCTAGAAGCTTTCCTTCGTTGTATTTTCAAATTTTACCCCCTTTCTGAGGTTCAGCCCAAATACCACCATCTTTCATGAAGCTCTCACAGATTCCAGATTCTGCTTCCTGCCTGTTAGAAGTGATCTCTCCTTTCCCCGAAGATTCCCAGCCCTTCACTCGGACCTTCCATTTCTTTTAGGCACTTGAGTGTAACCGTGGTCCCTCGGCCAAGCAGGAAGGGGCGTGTCTAGTGCTGCAGTGTGCAGGCCACTAGGAGCTGGGCCCTGTCTCCTGACAACTCAGTCACTTTAACTGAAGCCCATCAGTCACCTCCTTTCCTCTTGGCTAATTCATTCAACAGCTGCGTCGTTGCCCACGTTGGCGCTGTGCTAAAGGCAGCAGTGCTGTCTGGCCAGCATCCATCCCTCTGCCCGTGGCAGTCCCTCGCCACCCCTCCCCGCTTGCACTTACTGTGGGCCACAGAGGGCCGCTCTCTGGCTCTAGGGGTCACATTCTCCTGGCCAGTCACTGGCCAGGAATGAGCGTGTGACCCAAGGGTGGTCAATCAAGTCACAGGCAGCTGTGGGACTTTTGCTAGAGTTCTTGGGAAAGAGGCCTCTCTGTCTGCTGGGCTTGCTGAGCTGATAGAAAGAAAGCTGAGAGTTGCTGGTGGTCATCTTCCCACTGAGGGAGGCCCTGCTTGAGAATGAATTCAACACCGAGGAAGACAGCTGACAGAGAGACTGCCAAGGTGCCGATGGCATCTCTTTCAGCCCCGATTCACCTGCTGGAAGCTAGTATGCCTCTGGCCTTCCCATCCCTATGAGTCAGAGACGCTTCCATTTTTGCTTTTAAGTGAGTTTGGATTGGGTTTTCTGTCACTCATGATCAGAAATGTCTTAAGGAATGACACTTTTCTTGAGCTCCCTGTCACATATCCCCGGGGTCATAACTCCTTATGCATATAGCTTATCTCCCTTATTAGACTATAATTTTCTTGACAGCAGAAACGGTGTACGCTGTACTTTACAGGCTCACCAGGTCCCGGCATCCGGCAGAGTGGTCCCTAGGAAGTGTCCGGGGAAGTGTCAAAGCTGTGCGGTGTGGCCGTCATTTCTTTTAGGCACTTGAGTGTAACCGTGGTCACTCGGCCGTGCAGGAAGGGGTTTGTCTAGTGCTCCAGTGTGCAGGTCACTAGGAGCTGGGCCCTGTCTCCTGACAGCTCTGGTGCCCATCAGTCACCTCCTTTCCTCTCGGTTACACTCATTCAGCAGCTACGTCGCTGACCATGTTGGGCACTGTGCTAAAGGCAGCAGTGAATAAAACCGTCCCCGCCCTGGCGAGGACAGACATTAAATAGTGCCACTGGAGCAAATTACTTATTCCCCCAAGCCTCAGTTTCCACAGCTTTTAAAATGGGGATAAATACCTCATGAGGGTGGTTATGGGGTTTAAGGTGATAATCCGTATATAGCAGTTAAGTATGTTTTTTGTACATAATAAAAAATGCAGTAAATGGTGACTAGTATTATTACCATCATTGAAAAGTCAACATGGATAAATATAGAATTGCAAATGCTATTAGCTTGGATGAAGGAAACAAACAGGCACTAGGAGAGCCAGCTCTGGGGGACCGGAGGTGGTAAGAGGCCACCTCTGAGGAGAGGGTGGGACCTGGGACCGGAGGGCAGGGAAGGAGCAGGTGAAGGAGGGAGAAGAGTATCTCAGGCGAAGGAAGCACAGTGGGAAGGCTCAAGGGTGGGTGAGATGCTGTTTGTGGCTGAAATGTGGTAGCTGGATGGAGATGAAGGAAGATGCTCCGAGAGATTCGGGCAAGGGCCAGATGGGGCAGCCCGGCAGAGTGTGGGGCCCAGGAAGCTGCACGAGAGCGGGGAGAGACCCACTTGCTGATGTACTCCCCGGTGAGGATGACGCTGCAGGTCTGGCATTTGAAACAGCTGACGTGCCACTGCTTGTCCAGTGCCAGGAGCGACTGGCCATGCTTGATCTCCTCCTTGCATCCAGCACAGTCTGCAAACACAAGAGGATGCTGCTGAGCAAAGCATCCCGGGCCCCTTGGGCACGGCCATCATCTCAGCCCAAGTCAAGGACACCTCTCTGTGAACAGTTTCCCATAACAGTTCCCACCCTGGCACCTGTCCAGAGCTCTACTGGGTGAGAGAAAAGGCCACCAGAGCCCTGGCCGCCCGACAGAAGTGTGAGGGAGAAAGAAAGACCTCCCAGGGTTCCCCCAGGAAGTTCCAGCTTGTCGTCCTGACCACTGTTCATCCAAAGAGGGCCCTGCACTGCTTCTGGCCTGCTCTCAAGTAGCTAATAAGCCCATGCTACTCTCCATGACCCGGGGACCTGCAGCATCAGCACCACCTGCACACATGGCCGAAGGCCCCACCCAGACCTGCTGCGTTTTATCAAGATCTCGCTGCGCCGTCAAGTCTGAGAAGTACTGCTCCAGGGGATACGTTCGGTGTCTATTTTTTCTTACTCTTAGGCTGTACGCTCAATGGCATGGATCCTGTCTATGTTTTGTGGTTAAATCCACTCTCTTGCCTAGTACCCTGCTCAGCATGAGTACGAATGAGCGGGACTTACGGTACCCAGGCAAAGGATGGAATTCACCATGCCGTCCCCTCCCCAGTGTGCTTCTATACCAAACATTTGCCTCCCCAAGCAGCAAGGATCAAAAAGTCTGGCGAGACTGTCCCAAACCAGAAAGGTGCCCTTACTCTCCCGTCATCCTGACACATGTGCTGGGGCCACAGAATGTGGGGGGCCCAGCAGCTGCCTGTTGCTCAACCAATGTCTGGGGAGGGGCAGGAAATGGAGCCAGTGTCCAGGGTACTTGGGAGATGCTGGGAATTGGGACCTCGCCGACCGGATGGCCCACTCTGGAGGAGGAAAGGGTCACGGGGCGAAGTTACCAGAGGACAAGCCTCCCTTTTGGCACCACAAGACAAGCGTACGCTTCAGAGCAGTGGGGAGAAAAACGGCACGCCACGTTGGGAGAGCCTGGTGGGCGGCCCTCACGTCCGGCTGGGAGCCAGTCTCGGGAGAGAAGACGACACGTTGCGTGTCTAGGGGGGGTGCGTGCCCCTGCAGGCTGGGGGAGGTCTGCACCCTGAGGAGGTGTTTATGAAGCAGCTCCACAGCACCCGCCCCCTGGGGGCTCAGCCCCTCTCTAACACCTCTCAGCACAGGCTGGGGGCAGGAACATCTCCAACTGCAAAGTGCTTCAAGTCCCAGGCTTTCAGATGGCAGCTGGGAAAATATTTTGGGGTTTATTTTTTTCCTTTTCTCTCGGGATAATTCTACCCCCACCACGGCTTCAGAATGTAATAATTTCAGTAATCACGGCTTCAGAATGTAATAGTTTAGAGAGGTGAGGCACCCCCTCTCCTTTCACAGACAGACAGGGGTCAGTGACTTGCCCATGCTTGGCATAGAAGAACCCCAGGGTCCAGGTCACAGATACGGCACTTGTGTCTGCCTGGGCTCCCCAGAGGGTGAATAATTCCCCAGGGGCTCAGAGTTCACAGAGCATACAGTCACAGTTTCACCCAATGCAGGAATCTACCGCAGTCTTGACAGGTGGGCACCATCCTGTTTGGTCACCTCCAGGGGTGGGCAGCTCACCCCTCTTGAGGAAGTCTACTTTGCCTTTGGGCAAACGAGATCGTCAGGGCTGCCTTCTTTCTTTGGAGCCGAGACCCAACTCCTTGGGACAACCCTCTTTTATGCAACCAAGAATAATCTACCTCTTTTCCCACAGGACATTTCCTTCAAATATTTAAAGGCAACTACAGTTTCTCTCGTATTCTTCATTTCTTACACTGACTTTTCCTTGTTGAAAACGGTCATTCACTGATTAATTTCACTAGTGGATTCCATGGACACAGGCATGTTATTGGCCAACAACACAGTGATCTACCTCTCTAATAACTGGAGAGCTGCATTCTTTCATGGCCCAGTCTAGTAACAAGTCCCACCTCCCTGAGTGGCAGTGATCTATCTGGGATGAGGTGAGCACCTCGAGTAAAAGTTTAGGAGGTACTACGGTGTAGTGATTAGAAGTTTGGTTGAGAGTTTGGTTGAGAGGTAAAAGGTGGTGGAGGGGAGAAGCTCAGCTCCCTCACTTGCTAGTTGTATGGCTACTAGGCCCAACTTCCTCATCTGACTACTTTTCTTATGACCTTGGTGTGAAGATGAACTGAAGTGAGGCCTGTAAGGACTTAGCATAGTGCTTGGCACATATGTGCCCGATATGTGGTTGCTGTCATTATTATTTCACATTCTCATATTTTTAACCCACATTCTCTGCGTCTCCAGTGACTGATCTGAGGCAGGAGCAATATCCCTGTAGTAAGGAAGGTCTGCTGACCCCTCTGAAAACTCTGGGATACCTTTTCCACGAGGTTTTTCTTTTCATGTTAAACTGCCGGTCCTCCAATGTTCTGGCTTCATGTTTTTCATAACCTTTTCCCTCTTTTCTTCCTCCATCCACTCTCGGCCACTGGTGGAGCCTCAGGCACCCCATCCCGGAGCCCACAAGTCTGTGTCGTAACCACACCCTGGCCCTAGTTGGCTTCTATAGAGCCAGCTGTCCACTCCTCATACGTTTCTCTCTATTCCAAAATCACAACCTTCAGCTGGCAGAAGGTATGATGCCTCCACCTGTTCCTTCCAAATCCCTCAGTTTGTTGAGCTCTCTAAAGACCGCAGACAGCCATTTTTAGTTTTATTTTAACTGCTTCATTCATTTCACTTAGATCAGCAAAGATGAGCAGGTTTTGTGAGTCACAGCAAGCTCCCCACCTGGTTATCGGCAGCTAATCCGAACAGACCCTATCCTAATTAGCAAATCCTGTCTTTGGTAGAAGGTGTTAAGGGAATAGGCTCCAGGGCCAAACTGCCCAGGCTCACATCCTAGTTCCATTATTTACTATCTGTGTGACTTTGGGCAAGTCATTTATGCTTTTTGATTCTCATTTTTGTAATCTCATAAAGTTATAATGTTTTAATGAAATATTATATATAGAAAACTTAGTGTATTGCCTGACAATAGTAACAGTAGATCAGTGTTAGCAGTGGTGATGGTGGTGGTGGTGGTGGTGGTGGTGATGGCGGCGGTGGTGGTGATGGTGGTAAGTGATGGTGATGATGGTGGCGGTGGTGGTGGTGGTGATGGTGGTAGTGATGGTGGTGGTGGTGGTGGTGGTGGTGGTGGTGGTGGTAGTGATGGTGATGATGGTGGCGGTGGTGGTGGTGGTGATGGTGGTAGTGATGGTGGTGGTGGTGGTGGTGGTGGTGATGGTGGTAGTGATGGTGATGGTGGTGATGATGGTGGTGGCAGTAGTGGTGGTGAAGGTGGTAGTGATGGTGATGGTGGTGATGATGGTGGTGGCAGTAGCGGTGGTGATGGTGGTAGTGATGATGATGGTGGTGATGATGGTGGTGGCAGTAGTGGTGGTGAAGGTGGTAGTGATGGTGATGGTGGTGATGGTGGTGGTGGTGGTGGTGGTGGTGATGGTGGTAGTGATGGTGATGGTGGTGATGATGGTGGTGGCAGTAGTGGTGGTGATGGTGGTAGTGATGGTGATGGTGGTGCCGCTACTGCTGCTGATTCTTATCACTGAAGTCTATGAGGAAACATTTCTTCTTCCTGTAGATTTTTTTCCTTAACATGATTTTTTTCTCTTAACAGTTCCTGAGTATTCTTCTTGACCTATTTTGAGTAGATACTACTCCTACTTTTCCAGAAAGTCTTTATTCACCCTCCAGAGATGACACTTCACATTCCTGTAGATCAAAATTTCATCACGTATTTTCTCCTCTTTCTTTTCCCATGATACCTTCCTCATCTCAGCACTCTCTAGAAACTGATTTTGGTTCCCTCTGTCCTTTGAGAACTCAGCAGATCTTCCAACATTCCCTCTAGTCATGTGAAGCAGGGACAGCGACGACCTTTGGGCAGAAAAAATTTCTATGAACCACAGATTGATGTCTTTACTTTGTGAGGAACAAAATGAGCCATCGTCCTGGGGACTCCCCCCAGAGAACTGACCATATTGTCACTTGCTTCCCATTAGCCATTCTTCCTCACCTTCCTCTACCTCCTGATTTGCAGAATTTTGATGGAGACATTGAGTAGCTTCTCCTAGAGGACACATTCATGTGCAAGACTCCCACACTCAGCTGAGGAATCTCCCACCTGTCTGACGCACACAGTAACACACACACAGCTGAGAGGAATAACGACAGATTCAGGAATCTTCTTCTCAGTTCTCTTTTACCATGCTTTCCAGATTAAACCTCCAAGTCAACAGCATACCTCACTTTATGTTTAGAGAGCATTTCACACACTATGATGTATGTTAGTCTGATTCCTGTATACTAATATACATTTTCTTTCTACATAACTGGGTAAACTGAGCCTCAGGGAAGCTACATAACTTTCTGTCACACAGAAGGTTGCAGGCTCCTGAGTCCCAGCTCCCCTCTCTCTACTGCCTCACAGTGGTTCCACTGGTCTCCGGGCACCTCAGCAGCATCAGTCACGGGGCTGTTGTCCTGCATCCTAGCATCCCGGCCTTGCTGTCATTCTGCATGATGCTTTCAAGGAGTTATCAAAGATAGCAGTGTGTGCTCAGCCACCTTGAAATGGAAACCTGTTCAGAGCAGCAAACTGTTCTTGAGCATCACCAGGGACATCGAAGGAAGGGCTGTACTTTCCACAAACAGATCCGATTTGACTGAAAGGAAGGAAGGGTGAGGGAGGGGGCCTTCCCACAGTGTTTCTCCCCAGCTCACCACACTGGGAGGACTCTAATGGAGCCCCTGGGAGGTGAGCCTTGCCGACTCGGGGTGTGGCATGCTCACCCACCTCAGTAGGATGTAGCCCTAGCATGCTGAGTCTGCAGGTGCCATGTCTGACAGCCCCCCACACCGACACAGGGATACAGCACAGGAGGCTAATGGGTTTCCATTGATTTTGCTGACAAGGCCAGTGAGTGTCATGTGGCAGGATAGAACACTAGAGTCGAGCGTGGCTGAGACCCGAGGGGCCGGGTCCATGTGCGCATGGCAGCAGCCTGACAAGGGTGTCCGGGAACAGGGATTCAGACATCTTACTGCCAGACACCCTTGAGTGGAACGGATAGTCCACACATTAGAATGACCGTTCCAAGGTACAGTCCTGATCCTCAGTTTCCCCCCAAAGTTATGGTTTAGTGATAAAACAGAACATTTACTATAGCGTGGCGGATGTCTCCCTCATCCCTAGACGGTGATCCTCAGTCTTAGGAACAGGGAATGAATCACCCAGGAAGCTTGTTAAGAATGAAGATTTGGTTGCATCCCTGGAGTCCAGAGTGGGCCGGAAGCCTGTGCTGTGACCAGCTCCGCAGTGCAGCTGGTGCCGTGGTCCCCGGAACACACTCCGAGAGACACCAGCTCAGCCTTTGGTTTGCTCCCACGTGTTCTCTTTTGTAAGACACGTCGGAGCAGTCCTTTTTAGTGGGGTTTGCAAAAATGGAGAACCACTGGTGGCAAAACACTTGGTCAGCTCTGTTGGGGTGCCCTTGGGAGCATGGGTCCAGAGGGGAGGTAGGATCAGGGGCCCAGCTCATCCCAGAGAAGCCCCACCCGAGGGCACAGGCCATCCCTGTTTATAGCCAGGCAGCTGCTCTCCCTGATTCGTGCTTCATGTCAGTCTGGGCCGTATGCCAAGTGGGTCATGATTCAGAAGTCCTCCAGGGTGGGAACCTCCTCCACTTCCCTCCAGGCCTGCAGGAGCCATTAACGGAGGTGAGAGAGGGGAGCCCTGGGAGACAGTGCCCGCAGACAGGGAGGTGCCCAGTGGGGAGAACTCACGGCTTGGTCCGCGGATCTTGATGGGCTTACTGCTGGCCATGGACTGGGAGCACGTCTGACACACACACTCCTTCCCGCTGAAGGTCACTTTGTCTCCGATGGGGAAAGGCTTCCTGCAAGGGAGACGGAGAAACTCAGTGCCTCTTCTCTGGAGGGATTCTGTGTCCTGTGGCCTGACAACAGTGTGCTCAGAGCTCGGTGGGAACACGCACAGCTTGCCTTCTAGGGCACGGGATAAATGCAGGGGCTGGGCTGACTGAACCACCCAGTTAGGGCCAGGACCAAAACTGGAGGCCCACTTGGGCTATTTACATGATTTGACACCGGGAGAATCATGACACTTAGTTGAGCTGACATTTCTCATCAGTTGAATGAAGTGGTTAGCAATTCCTCCTAGAGCTGCTCCTTCTTCCTGGAAGGACTTTTCCCACCCAACTGCACCTATCCCTGTATGTCTAAGAAAACTCATTCAACTCCCAGACTTACCAAAACTCCTTCCTTTCACCATCCAGGAAGGTTGGAAGTCCACAAATAACCTCTTCCTCCCCTCCTCTGCATCCATGCAGTATGAGTTCCACAGCTCAGCCGTTTCAAGCTTGTACATGGCTGGCCTCTCTAACTAAATATAAACTACATCCGGAATCCCCACACTGTCGGTCCCATCGTTCAGCTACTCTTGAAGTTTGAGACACCTGTGATACAGACTGAGCATAACCCCTGACCTAGGCTGCCAGGCGTGGGCAATGTTCGGTGTGCTGGGGCGAGAGTTAGGGAGCGGCATTTGCATCATAGTTCAGGCACTGCCTAGTGGTAAAGGGACATGGCATGACCTTGGGGAGGCACCACATTTCTAGGGGGCTTGACAAAATTTTAGCTGTATGGATCCTACTGTGCAAAGTAGTGGGTCTGGGAATCCAGAACCCAGGGCCCAGGTTTTAAGAGAAGGATGGATGAATGAATTCTACTTCTTACATGCTGTGTCATCGGTCTCAATCAGAAACTCTAATTGGCAACTAACAGGTGCTTATTTTATGGGAAAATAATTAATCTTTAAGTTCCTTTCCCAATTAAAAATGCATATATATATAAAAATTCCAATCATGTTTTACTTATAACTTAATCAGAGCAGTCCATTGAATTTTAACATATTTGTGGGCATGGTTGAGGTTTTGTTTATTTTTTTACCGCCTTTATTTGGTACTTGGCATACAGTGGACCCTTAATGTACATCTTCTAAGTTAACAAGTGATTGGGATGCTGGAGGTGGGAAGGAGGAAAGGTGTGAGCTTTCCTTCACCTATCGGATATTTTGAGAGGCTGGTTGATTGGCATTATGGTAATGAAAAGAATAATAAAAGCAGACAGAGTTATGTGCCAGTCATTGAGCTCAGGTCTTTGTGTGCATTGTCTCATTGATCTTCATGAAAACCCAATGAGGTTGGAATAGTTTTGCCTCCCATTTCACTGATGAAGAAGCCGAGGCTTAGGGAGGTGGGGTCACTTGCCAGGGTCATGGCAGAAGGCTATAAACAGCTGCCCCTGTAGCACACGTGGCTGAGGTGTGGGAGCACTGGCCAGAGGTGTGGTTTCCAAACCGAGTACTGACAGGCCAAGGTACTTCAGTGGCTCCTTTGGGCCTTCTGAGGGGAAATGGGAGGCTGAGTGTGGGGACTCAGGTCCTCACTGTCCCTTCACTGCAGGACAAACTAGTGTTTTTACATTAGGTCACATTTGACAGAAAGGGTTCAGCTGTTAAGAGGTTTGAAAACCACTGGGCTGTCCGATCCTTCTGCCCATGAGATCCTAGAAATCCAAGTGTCCAGCATAAAGCCCCGGACGCCCCAGAACTGCCCGGGGAAGACCACTTCTCTTCCCTGGGGGCTCAGGCGGAGATCCGGCCTCCGCCGGCCACATGCTCACCTGCACAAGCTGCACACGAAGCACTTGGGGTGGTAGGTGCGGCCCAGGGCCGAGATGACCTCGCCGGTGATGAAGTCCCGGCAGCTGTCACAGCGGGTGCCGTAGAGTTGCTGGTAGTCCTGGGTGCAGATGTACTCCTGGTTCTTGAAAAAGAAGCCTGACTGGGCCAGGCCGCAGCCGCACACTTGAAGAAACAGGGAGGGAAACAAGAGCAGACTGAGTCCAGGGAGGGTGCAAGCGTGAGGTTCTTGTTGGAGACACAGCCGGAGAACGGTGGTACATCAGACCCATGGGCCTTTGGGGGCCAGTGTTCCCTGAAGACCACTTTCATGGGAATCACCTGGTGGGCTTCTTCAAATGCAGAAGGCTGGGCCTCAGTCAGACTCCCGGGGGCTGGGGCTGGGGCACCTGCGTTTCAGCACACTCCCTAGCTGATACGGACGCACACCCACTGAGACCACTGCTGTTGTACAGTCCTCTCAATACGTGGATGGCAATCTAAGGCCACATGGCTCACACAATGCTACAGGGCTGGTGTATCATGAATCTGATAAAGAATCATTCAGTTAAACATTTCCTGGGCACTTCTTATACACATGACTCTGCTAGGTGTGCTAGGTATGGGGACCATGTACACGGAATCCCACACTGGACTCAGTTTCGGATGGCAGTGGGATGGGTGATTTGAAGACTATAATCTGTCTTTATCATAGCCATAAAGGGCGCATCTGTTCCCAGGCATGAGTGATGAAACACAGTCCCTAAACTGTGAAGAGCTAATGATGTATGTAGAGAGAAGACCATGTTGAACATAAATCATGGTGACAGGCCGTGGGCTGGAGCAGGCAGAAAATTCTGTGAGTGGGGAGGAAGAGAGAGCCCTGTCGTTGGGGAGGGATGATGGGAGGCTTCTTGGAGGAGGCAGCACTTGAGTTGAATTTTGAAGAATGGAATAAGCTAAAACAAAGGCAGGAAGTTGCAAGTGATATTTGTGTGGAGATAGGGCTGGGGAAGGAGTGGTGTTTGTAGGGATCGGGAAGCAGTGATACATGAAAATACTGACTGGCCTAGCTTAAGAAGTTTAGGCTTTATGGGACATTGAGAAGCCATGAATGGTTTTTCCCCTAGTTTTTAAAAACTTAAATTTCTTTTTTCAAAAAATGTAGACATATACAAAAATAGATTATAATGATGCTCTATCACTCAGCTGCAAAAACGATCAATTGCCTTGATAGCTTTGACTAGAGAAGCAACATGGTATTTCATTAGGGCTTTTGGGACATCCTTGTGGACAGCCTGAAGCTGTATGTGACAGCTACCAGAAGAGCAGGTGGATATAATCATAGGTTCTGAACAACTGAATCATGAGAGACTATCTTCCCCCAAAGGACTGTGGGAAATGAGATTTCCCCGAGAGTGGAGTTATGACAGCAACACATGACGGGCAGAGCAGAAAGGGGCAAAGTTCCTTCCAAGAGATCGAATGGCTCTCAGGGCCTCCACCACCGCTGAGTGTATTGATCCAGCTGAAGCAAGGATGGGCCAGTCAGGAAGGAGCTGGTCAGCAGCCAAAGGAAGGCTGCTGGAGAGCGGGCTCAAACCTGTGGCCAGCTCCCTTGTTCCGAGTCTGCATTCACCAGGCGGCTGTCTGATAGTTTGACTTTCTACAGAGATTGCCTTTGGGAGAGAAGCAGCTGGTTAGAGCAAGGGAGAGTTACAACCCTTGTTTACGTGAATAAACAGGCACTCTGGTTTTCTACATCGGTTTCCTGAGCATCTGTGAGCACGAGTCAGCCTTCGCAAGCGTGATCAATGGTGGGGAGACCGAAGAGACAGTTTCCAAGCCTGGGAAAGTGAGGACCTGGCCTGGACAGGGTGACATCACCCAGTCAATGCCACCTCACCTTGAATAAGGAACGTTGTTCTGCAATAGCAGCTGGGTGGAAATAGGAGTGATTCCAGGTGGGTGCCAGAAATATTTTGCAATTGTTTGTTCACCTTGCAGACCAGAGGCAGGCTTTCAGGGCCAGGGTGAGTGAGGAGGAGGGCAGCCCCAGATGTCGCAGCACCAGGGACCTAGTGGTCTGGGAGTCAGACCCCCAGGGCTTTGGTCTTGTCATGGCCACTAACTCTCTGGTGACAGTGAACTTGGCCCTCTCTTGTCTGAGTCCTCTGTTTACTTATATGTAAACTGACCTGAGTCTTCCTTTGGCACTACCGTCCTGTGAGTCTAGGGAGCAGGAGGGCTTCCTTCAGGGCTTACCATGTGCCTAAACATTTGAAACCCGGAGGGAGGTCGAGCCGGCGGCCCCAGGAGCCCACCCCTGCGGAGAAACAGGGCGAATGGGTGGAAGTGGTGGTAGAGGCGAGAGGTGGGGAAGGGTTCTTCTTCCATCAGGCTTCATGAAAATTCATCACATCAAACAATGCCGAGCCTGGAGGGCAGGCAAGGCGAGTACAGGCTGTTCTGGGCTGTGCAGGTGGCGGATCAATTGACTTCATGGCTGTGGAATTAGTTAGGTCATGGCCTACGACCTCCCTGGAAACAGCTCCTGTTTTTTCCCTTCTTTTCTCTCCTTTGTTTCTCCTGCCAACTCCACCCCCAGAGCCACCTCTCCCAGCAGAGAAAACCAGGAGGCCACAAGAAAACTTGGAACAATCAGTTCCTCCTTTTCCCCCAAGGAGCTGAAGGAGGAAGTTTTTGGTAGAAAGGATGTTAAGGTTGATAAGAATCTCAGGCGCTCCTGGAAATACAGTGGGGAGCATGGGGGTGGGAGGCGAGCTGGCCCAGGACAGGTGTCTCTGAGGCTGAGCAGAGCCCTCCATCCCAATACTAGGAAAGGCCACAGAGAGGGTCCGCAGTGTAGACCTGGCGTGGAACCAATGCACCCAGGAAAGTCATTTTTACTCTGTGAGTCAAAAATATAAAGTCTATTAATTTTAAAGGAAAGCAGATCATCTGATTTGACAATGGGACAGAATATGAAAAGGACAGCAGTGCACTGAGAAAACCCAGAATGAATGCTCGCTACAAATACAGTGCCTAGAAGGAGGAATTGCACACGGCTCTCTCAGTGGAGAATATACTGTTCTGCGGGTCGCTGCACCTCTGTCCGTGTTCCCATTCTGCCACTCAGGTGCTGTGTGGCTTTGAAAAAGTTGGCTCACGTCTCTGGATCTCAGTCGCCTCATTTGTAAAATGAGGGAGCTAGGTGGTAACTGAGGACATGTCCAGATCTGAGGGTCCAGGATGATGTCATATAATTCTGTTGATTTTCAATTCTTTAAACAAGACTGAGTTTTATAAAATTTCAAAATCAAAGTGTTAGGACGGCCCCAGAGGGTGATCTAGCTCATTACTTTAAATATTTAAATTGTGAAATATATTATGCATGCAGAAAATGTATAAAATATGTATGTACAGTTTAAAGAAGCAGAATAAAATACACTCCCAGGTATCCGCTGCCAAGTTTACGAAATAGACCATTACCCGCACCTTGGAAGCCTGTTTGCCTCTCCCTAAAGCATCCCCTTCCCACATGGTCCCACGTTGAATGTTTGTCATTCCCTTGCTTTTCTGTATCGTTTTACCACCTGCGATGTAGCCACAAACAATGTAGGTGGATTGTGGATGGACATTTTTATACACGTTTTATTCTCTTCTGCCCAGAGCTGAAGTTGGTACAGGTGTGTCTCAGTGCTGCGCTCCTGCTCCAGAGCCGGTTTATTGCTCATCCATCTATACATTGAGAGTAAGACTTTGGTAACAGGAAATCTCAGGCTCCCTATTAGATTTCCACTTTGACCAGGCTCCTGGCGTCGCCTCCTGCTCGCCATGATCCATGTAGTCAGCCATCAAGGTAAAAAGGCTCAAGGTCTTCACTTTAGCACAAGCCATCAGGGTTAAATCGGGCATTGGCAGTCACAGCCGGATTTCTGCTTTTATTTTTGTTTTCTCTTCTTCAGAGTCCCCCTTTCATGTCTGCACAGTAGTGTATATTAACAGAGTCGTAAAAGGAATTCATAGAGATTTAGATTTTCAATGAGAAGGTTATCTAGTGTAACGAATCCCTGGAGACAAAATCCTCTCATTTGTTTCATCTCTAACTAAGCAAATTGACATTGAAAATAATAGTCCCCCCCTTAAAATCCTCATCAGAAAGATTCTACACCTCCCTGTGATAGACTGTCTAAATGGATAAACTCTTTCCTTCTCTGCATTCGCATGCTTGAAATCTGATGCTGCAGATCCTCCCAGAAAAGGCAAAGCTTATTTCTCCATGATATTTTTTTTGACAGATTTATTTATTTATTATTATTTTTCCTTTTTTATTGAATTTATTGGGTGACACTGGTTAACAAACTGATACGAGTTTCAGGTGCACCGTTCTACAACACAATCGTCTGTACACTGTACTGTGTGTTTACTACCCCAAGTCAGTCTCCACCCATCACCAGTTATCCCCCCTATACACCTCCCTCTCCCCCACCCCCCCAGTATTTCTCTGTGATCTTGAATCTGGGTTGGCCATGTGACTTATTTCCGTCGATGGGACATTAACAAGTATGACACAAGTTGAGGCTTGAAAAGGTCTTGCTTACTGCACTTGAATTCTGCGACCACTATGCAAATGACTCCAAGCCAGTCTGCTGGAGGATGCGAGGCCATATGGAGCCACTCAGGTCAGCAGGCTGCCAACCACAGCCAGCTGATCCCCATGTCATCATGATGAGGCAGGCAGAGATAAGCGGAGCCAGCTTACACGGGAAGAGCTGCTCACTTAACCCAGAGAATCAAGAGCTAAAAGATTGTTTTAAACTACTGAATTTTGGCATAAATAAAAGGTAACTCTCTTAAGACTGTAATTGCAGAGTCATAGCTCAAATCTCCTTATAACAATTCTATTAAATTTACCCTCTGTCCTACCTCAATTTCTGGTGATGTCAAAATGGTAACTCACCACAATACTCTTGCAGGTCAACTTGCATTAAAGGGGTTTGCAAATTCTCAATATAAAATTTAAATCACATCAATTAACATATATTCCATATATACGTCCATAAGTGAATTAGGAAATGTTATTTAATTTTTTTGTTCAGTGCTGAATCCAGTTAGATCCTGAGGGAAGAAATCCAAGATCTTCCTCAATGGCAGGGGATGTCAGTCTCAGATACATGAGGTTGAGGTTGGAAGCGGTTACTAAAATGAAAAGAGCTGAGCCTTTTTTTTTTTATCCTCACCCGAGGACATTTTTCCTTTTTTGTTCAGACAGAGTGGGAGGGAGAGAGAGGAAGAGCGAGAGAGAGAGAGAGAGAGAGAGAAACATCGACGTGAAAGGGACAGACACATCAAGTGGCTGCTACCCGCACGACCAACCAGGGCCGGGGAAAAACTGCAACTGAGGTACGTGCCCTTAGCGGGAACCAAACCCGGGCCTCTCTGGACCGCAGGCAGACGCTCTAACCGCTGAGCCAAACCGGCCAGGGCGAGCTGGGGGTTTTAATTGACCTTAACTTCAGTGCACATCGGTGGTGTGGAGTGGCTCTCCAGGAAGCACTAGTCACATGAGTGCAGTTCTCCCTGTACTGCAGACCTTGAGGGCTGTAGTCTGTTTTCAGCATTATGCCTTAGGAATGACAGTGACAAGTCAGAATGGATCAAGGGAGAAGATTCCAGGATGATGATACAAGTTGGAATTATTTCAGATGAGGCCCAGTGTAAGGACCTGAACGTAACTGGGCACGAGGGAGACCAGCTACAAGTACGTGAAGGGCAGCAACAGGGACAAAGCAAACACAAAGTGCTCATCAAACTCATGAGGACAAATCCAGAACCAGCAGGTGGAAGTTACAGATTTTGGGTCAAACGTTTTCTAAACCCACAGGGCAACCCAACATCAGGACGGCTGCTCTGTGGAACAGGAAGCTTCAAGAAGTGGGGCTGGAGAGTCATTTGTCAGGGGCTCTGGGGAAGGGCCAGAGGTCTCGCCGGGCTCTTTCAGCCGAGTCCCTCCTACTTCCTGCTGCTAGCTAGCCTTCTTCTTTAGGAAATCTTAGCTCAGTCATGTCTAGGGTTCTAGAAATTAGCCTCGAGTAAGCTGTAACAATTAGAGGGAACCCAACATCCATCTGCTCCCAAATTACAGACCTTACTGACATCAAGATGTACCTTGTCCCCTGTTAAAATTAACCTTTGAGGATTGTCACACGGTCATGGAATCAGAGCCATGTTGAATTTTAGCCAGGACAGCTTACTCTTTCACTCACTCTCAAATGGATTTTTAGGCACAGGGCAGGACTCTTTTAAGAGATGCAAGGTAAGCTTGCAGGATACCTGTTTCCTTCTGGGTCAGCACTACCACTCCTAGCCACCAGGCTCTCTCTCTTTTCCATATCTCAGCTCTTCCCATCTCCTTTCCTCCCCCTTCATTCCACACTGCTCAAGGGAGAATGATCGTAACAGGCTCAAGGACAGCCTCTTTAGGTCTTTATTTATACCTCAATTACCTACGCTTGTTCTGCCTAGCCCTGTGGCATGGCCCTGGGTTGGGAGCCTGGCTAGGAATCTGAGAAGGAGCTGGGACACTGGGCCTCCTACCTTGACAGGTGAAGCATCTGATGTGGAAGTGGTTATTGTGGACGCGAACCACTTCTCCTTTGCAGGTGTCTCCACATCGGTAGCACTGGATGACATTGGAGCTGCCCCGGGGATTGTAAGGATTCTGCTGATAAGGAACTGTGGAAAGAAACAAAGACATCACCATCCAGAAGCCCCTCATTCTTTAAAAAGTTTGCCATAAGACATTATTATCATCTCCACTGGAAGAAACAACAGGAAGGGTGCAAGATGAGCGGAGGACCTTCAATATACCAACAGGCTGAACATGCCAATCTAAGGCATCATTAGAAGGGGAGTGGCATTAAGAAGTGAGTCCATAAATCTCCTTAGGCAGGTAGAGACTTTTGAGTGAGCACCAACTTTCCTTTTAATGACAGAGGCCAAATTCACAAATGAAGAAAAATAAAAGAGGAAGTAGAGCATTTCAAGGTAAATAATCCAGAAGTACCATTTCTTGGGTGATCTCTGGATCAAACTTCTCAAAGGGAATTCAGGTCTTGCAATTGACTCATGGGTCTCAAATGGGTGGCTGATGCTGCCTCCAATGGGCTTTTCTGTTAAGCAAGTTACACCCCCTCTCTGCACCTCAGTTTTCACATCTAGAAGACGGGTGTGGTCAATGGTAGCACAGACTCTCTATACAAGAGGCATAAGGGAGGCACTCTGGTTAGAAGGAGGTTGACCAGGGGACTGATCTTAAAGCTGCCTTTGAACAGCATTTCCCATATCATTGAGAAAATGTCAAAATGCATAATTGAGAAAAAAGAGGTGGCGGAGATCTGAAGGGGCTGTCGTCCCTGGGGGTTGGAGCTCAGCGGGCAGCATTTAACGACGTTGGAGAACTCTGCTAACCCGCTGAGTCTGTCGTTCTCTTGCTTTGACCTTCTCATGGCTACTTTTCTAAATCTTCCTTCTGGTCATTTGGGATTTAATCATAGTAGGCACCTGCCTAGCACTCAAAATCTCAGACTTGGGAGGGATATTAGCAGCTGTCTGGTCCAACCTCGTTATGTGTAAGTGTCGGGATAACTGTGCCAGTGAGGAACCAAGTTTTCTCTCTTGTAGCAAGACCCTAGCGCCACCATGGAGGGAGTCACTAAAGTACTCCATTCTCAAAGCGACAGCAATAGTCCAGAACCTTCTGCTCATGCTCTATTAGGAGAAGGCTCACTCTTGTTCTGGCTGTAAACATGACCGCCCGATGGCAGGGGAATTGGTGTCTTTTTAAAATTAATTAGTAGACAAGCAAAGGCTATTTGTTCAGAACGTGCTGTGCCAGGGAGCCAGCCCGCATCACTGGCACTGTGGTAGAGACTCAAGGCAGGCAGAGGAGTGGGAGCGCCTTCTGGGGGGAAAGGGGAGGACCCCGTTTGCCCTGACTGGCAGCTGTAGGCCTGGGGAAGTTCTAGGTGGCCAAGTAGAACTGGGGTGTCCTATGTGACTGGCTAGGGGTGCACATTTGGCTCTCTCTAGTTGGTCTGAAGTTAGAAGCCGGGACAAAAATTAGGGATGAGATTGGGGTGCTTCACTGATTTTCTTTGACATTTAATAGTATTTTATGTTAGTTCAATGTCTAACCAGCATACTGGTTAGACATTTATATAATTTACGAGTTGATCCCTTGATAATTCTAGTACCCACCTGGCAATACATAGTTTACAATAGTATTGACTATATTCCTTATGCTGTACTTTACATCCCTGTGACTATGTTGTAACTACTGGTTTGTACTTCTCAATCCCTTCTTGGTGTCTATCATTTATACATGTAGACTTACTGGCTAAACGCTGAATAAACATATTATATGTTACTCGGACTCACAGGAACCTTGCGCTGCAAAGGAAGTTAGAGATCACCTAGCTCAAGGGTGTTTACCCAGTGTGGTGGTTATGTCTGTTAACTGAAATTTGAATCTGTTATTCTAGGCACACGAAGGATTGCACATGGCGACTTGCTTGGCAATGACATATAAGTGGCAGTTTTGTGTCACTTCCAATTAAAAGCCCTGTGTGCCAGTATGTGATTGGCCGTGCTGCCTGGCCCAGCATCCAGTGATACCCCAGCTGGTGTGTAGAACGTGTTAGCTTAGATCCCTGACTGAGGAATCATAGAGCAGTCTAACCCATGATGAACATCTACCACAAGCAAGGAGACATTTCTGTTGTCATAGCCTCTAAGATTTTTTGTTGCTGCAGCATATCCTGACTGATACACCTGGGATTTAAGACTTCTTTCTAATTAAATATAAAATTTGGTGTTAACTACATTTTCCTATAGCTTGTTTCAGATTTTCAGAGATGATCTTTGTAACTGATTTAATCCACCCTCCTCTTTTTATTTATTTTTTATTTTTATTAAAAATTTTTTAAAAAAATATTTATTGCTGAAAGTATTACAGATATCCCCCCTTTCTTCCCCACTGACCCTCTCCTCCTCACTCCTGACTTCCCTACACTATTTTCTGTGTCTATTGGTTATGCATATATGCATAGAAGTTCTTTAGTTTATCTCTTCCCATCCCCCATCTCCCCATCCCCCTTCCCTCTGAGGTTTGTCCATCTGTTCCCTACTTTCATGTCTCTGGATCTATTTTGATCGTCAGCTTATTTTGTTCATTATATTCCATAAATAAGTGAGATCATGTGGTACTTGTCTTACATCCTCCTCTTTTTAAAGACAAGGAATAGGAAAGCAGGACTTTCGATTATCTTCCACTAAAAGGGATCCTGAATCATACATGTGCTGTCGAGCAAAGCGCTACTTCCTTAGGCCTGACTGTTGCTTCTGACAACTTTGCTGTCTGAGGTGGGAGAATAATACCCTCACAGTCTTTCTTTCATGGAGTTCATACCCGCAGTCAACTCTTTTTTACCTGTTTTTAATGTAAGACAAAAGTTAAATGAGTTAGCTAGTTAACAAAGTCATGAATTAACTTTTAAATGGATTAATACACATAAAGCAGTTCAGAAAGTTCATTAAGTGCTCCACAGATGTCACTGACATCATGACCATCACATCCTCCCCGGAGCCAAGAGCAGTTCTTCCCAGCTCCCCAGAATGTCCACAACATTCTCTTCAGTCCTGTCTCCTTTCCTTCTTTTTCTGATTCCTGCTCCACATCCTTGGAAAATATTTCATTCTCCCCTCTGCCCCTAATTTGTGAGAAAAATATGACCCTGTTTATATGAGCAGTTCGGTGATCTACTATTGCTGAGGGAAACAAAACGGTGAGTCTGAAAATACAATAAGAACAAATAGTATAATCATCCCCAATGATTAGAGCTCTAGAAATATCCAGAAGTCCCTCTGGAATCACTGCACAAATTTTCATCTATCTCTTCTAACTCAACCCGTCTTATTGCTCAAGAACCAACTCCCAAGATCAATTCGATTTTTTGCTGGTTTGATTTTTCCAGGGAAATTAATTTGTGATCATGGTCTTCAGTCAAAACTCAGTCTTTGAACCACTCAGGTAAAAAGGCAAAAAAATCAGAGTGAGGGTGTGGGTTAGGAGGATGGGTTCCTCTGAGGCCGTCCTCTGATGGGGCCCCCAGACTTGATTTCGTTGCTTCCCTCAGGGTGAGGGTACTGCTTGGGTGATGCTGACTGGGGCTGGAAATCCACAAATGTCTGATGTTTGTGAAAAGTCCCATGAACAGAAATGCACGCAGCGTTGGTGTGAATTCTTCCAGACTGCCGATGTCAGCTGTGATTATAAAGGGCAGCGGGCACGCAGGCCTGGAGCTTCCAGACGTGTGAAGACCTTTCGTTATCCCAGCAGAACTCTGGGGTCAAGGAAGCTGTGCCGACCCTGGAAGCCACTTCATCTCCAATAAGATTTTGTGTCCTTGGCTAATTAAATCAGCAACTTAATCTTATGCTGTGTGTGTATAGGTATGTACAGAGGATGTCTTTCTTCCCACCAATCTATAACACACCCAGTCTGAAACACTAACATTTTATTGTGGATTTCCTGCTGGTTATTAATTCTACTAATTTCTATCACAGAAGTACTAAGTGTTTCCTCTCAGAAAGTCGCGATTTATAACAATCGTCTTATGCGCAAACGTCTTTTGAATTCTAAATTGATTGACACGTGAGTTTTTGAACTGCTTCCTGTGTTAGGAACTGCCTCTCCTTGAGGGCGACATTTGAGAGAAGCCACAGCCTCAAAGGACATTAGCTCTGCTAACTTGTGAAATAAGCCACGAGGTTAAAAAGTTTAGAACCATGGATCATGTGATATGTTTCTGAAAGGTGTGCAGGAAACATCTGGCTTCTGTTTCATGTTATTTGGCCAATAAAGGGCACCTAGGAGAGGCATTCCCAGCTATTAGCCTGCAGCAGTGCAGCCCGATAGCACCTTCTGAGCTTTGGAAAAGTTCTATATCTACGTTGTCCCACATAATAATCGTTAGCCCTCTGCGGCCACTGGGCACTTGAAATGTGGCTCGTATGACTGAGATACTTAATTTTACATTTTATTTAATTTTAATTAATGCAAACTTACACTTAAATAGCCACGTGGCTAGTGGCTGCCTCAGTGGACACTGAAGCCTTGTAGTTTCACAAGTGGAACACCAGGTATTGAGAGCGGGGGCAAAGATACTAAACCTGGTTGAATTCTATTTCTATAAAAACATGTACAAACCAATCCAGGAATACCACCTCAGACTTGAATCAGTTCTTTTTATCCTTGAAGAGTTTTTAAAAAAATAATTTGTAGTAGGACCCAATCACACACACATTCACCCATCCTGAATTTGATCTGGAAACAAAAGATTCTGAGCAGTGAAATAAATACTGATTTAAAAAAAAAAAATCACAAATTTTCAGGTACTGTAGAACTGAACAATCTTAACCTTTCCAAAAATAAAAGCAAGAAAATTAGTTGGCAATGGCTGTCAGTATAATTTTCTTTTTTTACCCTCACCTGAGGACATTTTTCCATTTTTTTGTTTTTTTGTTCAGATAGAGTAGGAGGGAGAGAGAGGAAGAGAGAGAGAGAGAAAGAGAGATAGAGAGAGAAACATTGACGTGGAAGGGACACATCGAGTGGCTGCCACCTGCATGACCAACCAGGGCCGGGGACAAACTGCAACCGAGGTACGTGCCCTTAGCAGGAACCAAACCCGGGTCTCTCTGGACCGCAGGCCGACGCTCTAACCGCTGAGCCAAACCAGCCAGGGCTGTCAGTGTAATTTTTTAAGACAAAAACTCAGCTAGTCAATGCCCATGAGATTAAAAGTTAAGGGTTCTGAAACACTAAGTCCTCTTTTATGCACGTACCAAATCTTTAGCATTCTAAAAGCAAATGCAGTTTAATTCCATAATTAAATGTGCACGTGAAGCTTTTCCCAAATGTTACAGATATAATTTAAAACTGCTGGAGCACGACCTATTGGAAGGGGCGGGGAGGGTGGCTCCTGGTGAGTTACAGGAGCAGCTGAGTTGAACAGTTCAGCATCCCGGGCCTCCACCCGCCCTGTTCCTCCCTCACGCTGCTCTTCATCTCTGGTGTTTCCCTCTCCCAGACAGGGCCAGGGGTGGCTGGGTTCTAATCCCCTCTCTGCTGTTACCTAGTTTTACAATCTTGGGCAAATCATCTAACTTCTCCCGGCCCCGGTTCCCTCGTTCGTCACTGAGGAGCTTGGACACAATGATGTATAAAATTCCCTCCAGTTAAAAACGGATTCTGGCTCTGAGAGTCCTTCTCTGTGCGGCTCTCTCCCCCTCCACATACTCTTCTCACCACTCACTGGTCTCACTTTTAAACTAGCTGTGTTGTATGTTATCAGATTTATTAGTCACTTTTAAAAGCAGATAATGGCATGCTTCCTCTCTCATAAAAACATGACCTAAGTTACGCTCCCTTTACTGATACGGTGCCCGCACAATACTTTTTCCTCCCCTGTGGGTCACTTGACCTTGCAGATAAAAGTGTTCCCACATTCTAACAGAGTCATTTTTAAAACAGTCTTTAAAAAGTAGACGCACCTAGGTTATGCTGGGGTATAATTAAAAGAGTGACAAAACTGACTTGGAGACAGTTTAACAACTGTGAATAATTGGCTGGAAGTGTAATAAAAACCGTGGGGCTCCTGGTTGAACCGCCAAACATCGAGCAGGGAATGAACTGATTCAGCAATGAGCTCACAGCAGCCTGGGGCTCAGGAAAGCCCCGAGTACCCTGGGTGTGTTCACAGGGACGTGATAAACACGGGGAGGAGACCCCAGTGTGGGTCCAGGCATCTCACAGGTAGAGAGCAACCTGTCAGGAAGGTTAGGGTGAGGTCTGTGTATAGGACGGTCTTGGTAGTTACCGACAGGGACCTCGTGTTTGATTTTGGAGTTGAATCGTGGCCCATGACCCTGATCCTGTTTGCCGTGGTAAGACCACAGGGAGGTGAGACCCTGCACTGGAAGGGGTGAGAAGCACAGGCACAGAGGGTAACGGTGTGGATGCTGGAGTCAGGAGGGCTGGGCTTGTGTTCCAGCCCTGCCCATGCTGCTCGTGTGACCTTGAGCACGGTAACTGTGTGGCCTCCATCTCCGTCTGCTCACGTCTAGAGTGGGAGTAACTCAGGTCATTTGTGAGTGTTAAATTACTTAAATTATATAAAAGTGCTTAGTACACGGCTTGGCATGGAACGTGGGCTTAAATATTAGCATTAATTAAGTTAAAGGATCTCTGAAGCTGAGCATTCTACCTCCAATCCACCTTCTAAGTCACCCCCACCACTTGCCGCTGCGCTTGGCTCGAACCTTGTCAAATCCGTTTCGGGAGCAGTCTGACCTGGGCACAGGTTTTCTGCTTTTCCCTCCTTGATGACTGTCAGGAAAAAAAAAACAACCCTTGGCTGCAGCCCATCCATCACCTCAAGCAACCTCTGCTTTCTTCCGCCACCTCTGAGCGCTCTCTGTTTATGGGTTTCTGTAGGCTACAGAGGTGGGTGGCTGACATGC
This sequence comes from Molossus molossus, assembly GCF_014108415.1. NCBI lineage: Eukaryota > Metazoa > Chordata > Mammalia > Chiroptera > Molossidae > Molossus > Molossus molossus. The sequence continues at coordinate 23,670,811 of NW_023425377.1, forward strand.
TTTTGATACATCCTGCAGAGGAATGTGTGAATTGGGTGTTTCCTGTTGTGGGGATGAGAGGGTATGATTTATGTTATCCTGGGGCGGTGTATTTTGGGCACATCTGCTGTTTCCACGAGGACATCTTCGAGTATTTGTTGTGTGTGCTTACTTATTCTAAGTGAGCAATCTGTTTTCCGAAAACTCCGAGAGGGAGACATAGATGTAAACTCCATTACATCTATGTTCATCCCTGGAACCGGACTTTTAGAGCAGTAAGGGACTGGGAGGTTATCTGCACACTACATTGTGATCAACACGAGGGCAGGGGCCATGTCTCTGTTTGCTACTGCATCCTCAGTACCAGGCATAGACTAAGTGCTCAATAAGCACTTGACGAATAAATGAAAGAATGACTAAAACGAGCTCACCGGTTTCACTTCACAAATGAGAAAGCTGAAGCCCGGAGGGAAGAAGGGATTCACCCGAGCTCATGCAGCAGTTTCAGCTTGCATAGGGCATGCGGGAATGTGTTCCAGGGTAACAGAATGAAAGACAGGGCAAACCCAGAGGGTGAGCTGGGCTGGTTCAGAGTCCAGGGCCATGGAAAGGTGGAGAGAATTCACGAGATTCCATCACCAGAGATCTGGCGTCAGGCTGAGGTTTAGCATTAGAGTAGGTGGGCTGGGGGTCAGTGTCCCAGGACACAGAAGCATAGTTGAGTTTAATGAAGCCACACTTGAAGAATTAGGAGGGGTAAATGCACAGGAAAGGTCAGAGAGGATAAGACATAGAATTTAGAGAGTGACCCCTCTGTTAGGAACTGTGCTAAGCAATTTACATACATTATCTCATTGAGTTTTCACAACTCATGAGGCGATACTATTATTATCCTTATTTTACAGATGATGAAACTGAGGCCTAGAGAGCTGAGGTCACTTGTCCAAGGTCACAGTTAGTAAATGGTAGAGGTAGGATCTGAACCCAGGCAGTTTGGCTCTAGAACCTGTGTTCTCACCACTAAGCTCTGCTGCCTGCCATACAAAAGTGCCAACAGTGGCTACCTCTGGGGAGGAAAGAGACTTGGGGGAGGCCTCAGAGGGTACCTAATTTTTCTGCCTATAGTAATCACCCATCCATGATCCAGCTGTTTAAAAATGTGTGTGTGTGTGTGTGTGTGTGTGTGTGTGTAAGAATAACGATGGAGGTGCTATAGTACAGACCAGGAAAAGGGAACAGCAATTCAGCATTCACGGCAGACGATGATGAAGCCGCGACTGCTGCCCCCAGGCCCAGCCTTGAGCAGCTTCCCTGCACCGGAAGGTACAGCCCGATCGGCGTGTGTGCCTGGCCCTGGGAGGGGAGGCTCTGCAGGTGCTGGCAGCCGAGCAGAGGTCGGAACACCCTGGGAATCCCCGGGTCCTTGCGCAGATGGCCCCGGCCTGGCCACAGTTTCCCATGTCAGCAGGTCAGTGACACAGTCTGTCACCCCAAGATGATACTGTGAAACCTTTGCTGCAACAGAAACTCCTCCACAGACAGCCTCTCTCTGCCAGGCTCATCAGCCTGTTCCACCGTCATGGCCTGTAGTTGGCGACATGGCTCATGCTGCCTTCTCCAGAAATGTGGTGTCAGGACATGTGTCAGGATGGCACGCTCCTGGCCAGACAGACTGCTCGTGTCTGACGGCCAGCTGCCACACTACAGCTAT